>NC_090925.1:1245668812-1246868812 GCF_040938575.1 Ambystoma mexicanum | reverse complement strand
CAAATAAAAAACATATAACTTGGTAGAGGGTGACCAGTTATTGATCTGGCATCCCTTCTAGTGTCTGGTTGACTGGTTTTAGTGGCTAAAATAGGTGTTGCCACTGGCTTCAGAAAATTTAAAGCTTATTGTTGATGGGAATAGCTCCATGAGTGCATGTTAGCACGCATTGTTTCCTTCCCTCATGCACAGGGCATTGACCACCTGGTGTAATAGGCTGTACTCGTGTCTAATCAAGGGATGAAAGGGGTGGCCTCATCAGATTCCCGGCATTCAATTACACCTCCGAGACGAAATTTGTTTCAACTACAGATGCGTGCTAAAGCGTCCCCCGCTGCCGCAGTCCAGTATTTTGAGTTACAAAAGCAGGTGCATTAACCTTCCTCCTGCATAAACTCTTGATCCTACTGTCCTACTCTCCACCCGTCTGTTGTTTTTTCTATTGTAGACACATTGGGCCTCATTACGACCCTGGCGGTAAGGGGTTAACGCCAGCGTTAGCTGCGCCGACCCCTTACCGCCAATTACGAGGTCCCCTAGCGCCATGGTGCTTTTAACACCTGCTTTTAGCAGGTGTTAAAATCCATGGCGCTAAGGGACCATGGAGTTAATTACGCCACCGTAATTTACGGTGGCGTAATTAACGCCTTCCCCACTCCCATTATGCCCTATGGGGCAAAAATGGGAATGGGGAAGGGTAAATGGGGATTGGGGACTTACCGCCCCGCCAAGGTCGGAATGGGGCGGTAAGTCCGCCAACCACCATGGCGTAAACTTAGTTTACGCCATGGTGGTAAAGTCACGGCCCAGGCGGTAACTTACCGCCTGGGTCGTAATGAGGCCCATTGAGTGATTTTGCATTGTGGAGCCCATGGTTTGGGTCATATATTTGTAGTCTAAATAGTTTGGCCTCTTATTCTGTCCCTTCAGTGAGGTGCACCAGATCGTACACAAAAACTACTGACTTCCTCTGAAGCGACTCGAGCATGGAGCTTTACAATATATTGCTTACAAAACTGGTCGCATTTCTTAATTAAAACACATCAGATTGCACACAGTCATCTTCGGGATAAACCAATTATTTAAGTTTCGATTTGTGCCAAAGACCCATCCACTTTGAAGTTGGGTTCTACACCTTCAGGGGTTTCCATCTTGGTGAGCGACAGCTGGATTCCCTACGCGTGGCATGGGTGGGACCTATATCTGAGCAGCTCCCTCACTTATGGAGGCAATCCAGAATGGCAAAAGCGGATGGGCCGCAGAGTTTGGATGCTAGTAACCACTTGCTGGCGTGGCTCTGGGCAGCCTTTCATACCATTGTTGGCAAGTCGCTATTGGTCCTGCCACCATCCTGAGCAGCCCATCCGGAATTGCAATACCTCAATGACGGACTACGGCTAGGGCTGCCAAGGGTCCTATGCAGGCTGCCAAGGGTCCTATGCAGGCTGCCAAGGGTCATACGCCGGTTGCCAAGGGTCCTACGCAGAGGAGATGTAGCCTCGAAGTTCATACTGGACTGCTCTTTTTGGTGGCAGACCCAAGCCTTATTTGCACAATTGCTGGTCCTTGTCTGCGATGGTGCTGACTGGCGGAAACACGATGGTAAGAAAGGTTGCCCAGTCAATGATGGTTATGAGTTTCAAAGCCTTCGATCCTTCATTTCTTGATTATTCTCGGTTTTCCCCATCAGAATTCCATTTCTCATGTATCAACCCTTATTTTTTCTATTTTTTTCTACTTCCTCATAAGTACATAAACCCATAGAAAAGATCATTTGTAAGGTACCGCAGTTCCCAAGATCTGTATGCATGCTGCAGATCACAAGATAGCATACTGGCTGAGCCGGCATAGCGTTGCAGTGTTGCGAGGTTCATGCAGTGAGTAACGCTCTCCAATCTGGACAGGAGGGTGGAAAGCGGCTGCTTAAGCTCCAGGGTATTTTTTTTTTTTCGCCGCAATGGGCAGAGGTTGAATCAACCTGCGACAACCGGATGTACCGGATTGCGGGAGAGAGGGGAGTAAAACAAATGCAATGTGTGGCAGGTGTCAAGGGTTGGGTCTAGGTAAACCTCGCCCACTCGCACAATGAGTACGTGTTGCAGATGATATGGTCACAGGTAGGAGACCAAAAGGAATTGGGCTGGCAGTCCAGGCACCATCCCTCAGGGAAAGCCATGTTGCACCACAAATATTCTGGTCACCTCATTTATTTCTCTTCCATTAAGAGGGAGCCATGGCTCACAGGTGATTGTGGTATGGGCAATTAGAAAGCTATGGTCAATTCAGGACTTGTGCCTGGTTATCAAATTCATACCAGTCTACACTAGGCATGCAAATGCTCTTTTCTGTTCTGGCCACTTGGTTCGTACACATTTCCCAGACAGGTCGCCTTCACCGAAACAACGGGCCTGTCTGCGAGCAGCACACGTGTTTACAGCCAGGCTCGCATAGGCCTATGGGGCAATGGGCCCATGGGCGCACAAAAAATGCAAAATGCTGGTGTGCGCCCGATTTTTGGGTGAAAGTGGCCAATTTTTTTGGGCCAATTTGAGGAGTTACTTCACTACGTGGCTAGTAGTTCTGACCAGTGTTGCTGAATAAATATTCTTTATAATGCACAATGTGCATCACATTTTATCAACAAACTCCCCCTTGGGTACTATTCAAACAGTGTGCGAGTGTGTGTGTGTGTGTGTGTGTTTTTTTTAGATATGCAGGAGGGGAAAACTGAACGAACGGAAAGCGGAACACAGGGTGGGGGCAGATGGGAGGGGAAGGTGTAGGCAAGGTAGGGCATGAGTGGGCAAGGCCCCACGCAATATGTAAATGCCCACTCAGCAGCAATGTGTGGGCATTTACAGATGTTAATTTCACTGCGGTGGGCTCAACGACACTAGCTTCAAGACCCGAATCCTGGCTACACCTCTGGGGATGTGGGGGGAGGGTGGGAGAAGAGGTGTCGGCGGAGTGCAGAGAGAGGGGGTGCGCAGAGAAACGCTTCACTGTAGCTGCGAAGCCAGGCTCCCGTGAAACTGGTAAATGGGGGAAACCTACTAGATCCCTCTTTCACAGCCTCCTAGTTCCAAACATCCCAACAGTGGAAAGGGAGGAACACTACAGAAAAACAATCTGAAAGTGCTGCCTATTTACGCTAATTTCACAAAAATATGCAACCGCACACCTTTCAGGTTTTCCTGGGCAAGCATGTGCACGTTTTGAAAGCTCCAGCTTTTAACAGATGCTTTTCTGTATTCTCGGACACTAGTATCGCTGGTTTTATTTTCCCGATACGAATGCAGGGCTTGCTTCGATGGCCGGCTCACCATTTCACACTAGGCAGCTGGGTGGGGCTTTGTAATCGCTCTTTTGGGTTCTACCTGAGTGCTGGTCCCATGCTCTTAGCAGTTGTTTGATACAGTCCTGCATCCTATTGTTATGTACTCTGTGACTACAGGTTGCAGGCCCACAAAGAGAAATCTTCAGTCCGTTCAGGAAAACCCTATTTTACTTTGCAACAGAGTGTAGTGCCGGTTGGAATATCCTGTTGGCAAGAGGAACGCAGGATCTTGCTGTGATTATATTTTTTGAAACACTTGTAAGCCACAGGCGTGAGCAAACCGCGTGCCACAGCTGGTGATCATGTACAGAGCTATCATTCCCACCCCAACACACTGCTTTGCTTGCTGGCTGATTCTAATAAATTGCTACGCAGAGAGAAGACCAACATCTGAGTGCAGCCCCTGCGAAGCAAATCGTGGCTCCGGGGTTGCTGTTCCCTGAGGTGCTCTCCCACGCCCCCTCTTGCTCTAGGGGTACTATATTGGTTTGGATTCCTCTCTCGTCCATGTAGGCATTTGTCAGGATGCAGTGATGACCCTCCACCCCTTGTAAAGGATTTCTCCTTGGAGGGATTCTACAAAGCCACCAGCTGCAGCATAGAGCGAGAGCCCACAGCCTCATCTCCCAGTAGACTCCCTTCTCTAGCTTTCCCTCTTAAGCTTTGCCTGTGTTGCCGTGTGGCTCGCTTGGCTTAGCCACCGGTCTTCCTAGACAGCCAGCATGGCTCTGTCACGTCTGGTTCTTACTCGCTCGCTCCTCTCCTCGGCCTACCAGTTCAACACACCTGACACTCTTGCTTGTCGTCAACACGCTCAAAGTCAGGAGGCTTCAGCCTCCTTTTATGGTTGGACTTTGACAGTAATTGTCCCAGTAAGTGCTCTGATTGTGGGTCTGTTACCCTATTAGTGTGTGTCTTTGTGATTGATGTGGTCCTAATGGATCAACTTCTCCCCAGGTGCCTGGCCCTTGGTTTCACCAAACGTATTGTATTGATTTTGTGATTGACTTCAGCCATGTCCAGCCCCAATGATCTAAGGTCTCAAAAGGCCTGCATGCTGTATTGGGGTTACGCAGCAGTGTACTGGTGGCTGAGCAGTCCGCACCTGCTCTGGAAATGTTGCAGGAACATTCTGCGCTCACTAGTCTTGCTGCATATTTCTGGTTGGGCCTGGCTTTGTGATACATGCCCGGGCTTGCGCGCCTGGGGTGTGCTTGGTTTTTACTCTGTTCATGGCTCCGGGGTCAGTGCTCACTATAAATGGAGCATCTGCAGACAGCAGTGAACACTTAAAAAGACTTCAATGTGTATCATTTGTGACACTAGGCATAAAGCGGGGGCACTCTTCCTCGTTGGTCATGTGACCTATTTCCCACAATGCCCTCAGGGATGAAGGATTTTTCCTGTCATGAGCAGCTACTGAACCATGCGTTGGGTGTCAGAGCTGTGACCTGCGTGGACCCTTGGGGAATCCCCCTTTAAACACCTACAGTGGTCGCATCACAGAGCTGTTGGCTTCCTCTGACCCCCAGTGATCCCCAGGACCCCTGAATCGGAGATGGCATGGTGACTTTGTTACAACGAGTAATTAATTGCTATTGCGCGATAAACAAACTACATTGTCTTGTCTCCAAATTGCACATCCTAGGCTGCCCTACCCCGTGCGTCCTCTCTCATCTTTTAGTGTACATTTTAATAACGCATCTTTTGATCTGGGTCCCAGCATTAGGGTTGTGAATCTTGCTTCAATTGTTAACACAGGAAGCAGCTGATCCTCTTGTTATTTTGTTGTTTTGAAGGGTCGTTGGCATATTTCTATACCAGAAACCAAAAATCTGTGAAAATCAAGTTCACGTTGTCCAGGTGTGTTTTCATTGCCATTGATGTGCATTGGTCTAAGTCTCACAGCACACGCCTTCATGATATGTCATTTATAGCGCGCCTGTACACGTGATAAGACAAGGCGCGATAAGACAAGGGAGGGAAGACGGAGGACAAAATCGACGATTTTACTAAGCCCTGTGTCATTCAGATCGTGCAAGTGTTCCAATGCAGAGTGCAGGGGGAAGAGAGGGGGCCGGGGGGGGGAGTGCCAGCGAGAGGGAAGGGGGAGTGAAATCAGGGCAGAATGCTCTGAGTAAGTGAAGTCAGCGCTGCTCAGGGTAAGTGCAAGGAGGCAGGGGACTGTAGGGGTACAGTTACATCTCCTAAGTGCGCGGTAGGCCCGGAGGCAGTGCAGGGGGTACTGATGATGGAGAAGCCTGGTACCCAGTGAGACTCTTGGGGGTAGCCAAGCAACCAATCGACGCAGCAGACAGGTAGGTCAGCAGGGGAGGGATGGAGAGAAAGCGGAGGAGAAAAGGGAAGGGCTTCGGGCCAAGGATAAGTCTCACAGTCCTGTTCTAGATTAGTTGCAGAGGGCGGATAGTAGAGGAAAACAGATTGAGAAAGAGGCTGTTGCAGTAGTCAAGCCTAGAGAGAACCAGAGCTCTGGAGACAGTGAGCTTCTGGGGGAAAGTGAGAAAAGGAAGAATGCCTCTGAGGAGGTGCAGCTGGTAGCAGGGGGGAGTCAAAGAGGACACCAAGGTTTTTTGCTTCACAGGAAGACTAAGGAAGAGGGCCCAAGGAGGGAAAGCGGGAGCAGGGCTCC
Source organism: Ambystoma mexicanum (assembly GCF_040938575.1). Classification (NCBI taxonomy): domain Eukaryota; kingdom Metazoa; phylum Chordata; class Amphibia; order Caudata; family Ambystomatidae; genus Ambystoma; species Ambystoma mexicanum. The sequence continues at coordinate 1,246,862,825 of NC_090925.1, read as the reverse complement.
CAATCGGAAGGATCTCTGTTTTACTGGCACCAAGGCAGAGCTGGTTGGAGGCCTTACCAATCCAACCCATGAAGTAATCAAAATAGAGGTGCCTGTGCCCACCATAAATGCCATGTTTGCGATTGTAAAACACACTTCATGACACCAAAAAGCTTGAAGTAAAAATGTCCACTTACCGCCTGTTTTCGGCCATTTTCGGCGCTATTACCGTCAGCACAATTATGGCCGGCAGTAATAGCACCCCCCAATTACATTGGGTCCTGTGGACCCAATGGGGAAAGGGCAATAACCGCCCAATCACTACTCGTGATCCGGCGCTAAGCAACGGTAACGTTATTTGCGCTGGCAGTATTACCGCCAGAAATACCGCCAGACTCGTGACGAGGCCCTAGACGCACAGTTGTAAAACTCAGGAGGCCTTTAAGGCTCGCATGGCTTTACCCATCCCGGTAAGCAAATACAATTACAGTCATACTGTTTGTCTACGCGCTTCAATAAGGATTTGCATAATGTCCGTTGGGCTTAGTATGTGATTTCTGTACTTTTCACATGAATTCTATGCAACAGTACTGTTTAGCATGATGCATGCCAACTAGAGCTGAGAAGATGCATGATCAAGTTCCAGGGTTCAGACCCTGGCTTCATTATTGAACGAAATGATCCTTGGCAACACCGAGCCTTACTTGGCAAAATACGGTGGCCCCAAAGGTTAAGAATGCACAGAGTTTACAGTGTTAAACCTCAGTCGTACAGCGGTACATCTACAATCAATAAAGGGACTATTCACATATTGCACTATACAACAGTATGTGGCTCTGGGCTATTCCTTTCAACTTCTTGTAATGTAACTACAATTATAGCCACAGAGTGCCTTAAGTGGGGTACTATATCGAGGGGTGTACTCTCCATGCCCCCCTAATGAGAGCCCCCTCGCCCTTCACCCATAAGGGAGTGGGGAGGCTGGTTGACACAAGTGGGCTGGGGTACACTGGCATTATAACCTTTGGTGCACCGACCCCCTCCTTTTCAACAAAAGGAGGGGCGGGGCACACCAAAGGTGCGACACCAGTGTGCCTCAGCTCTCTCACACAGCAGGCAGCCCTTTCACTCAAGGGGCTGTGTGGTTGAAGAGAACCCTTTAATCATGTGGTTCCTTGAATGAAAGTGTTGCCTGCTGCATGTCTCTGTATTCAGATACACGAGGAGAGCTGGAGGGCCCGGCTAACCTATTGTTCCGGCGTAAAGAGGTAAAGGGCTTTCATGCTGCCTGATGACTCCTTACTCAGAAACAATGGGAAAGCCGGCCTTCCAGCGCACCTCCTCTCCGAGTACAGTCATCCGGCAGCCTGTGTAGCCGAAGCCACGGTTACACGGGCTATCTAGAGTGGTCAGTTCTTGGGTTTAGAAAAAAAGAAAAGGTGATGCCTTCTTTTTGTTCTAATCTGAAGTCCTGACACCTGCGGACAGCCTGGGCTTTGTCGGGCATGAGAGGTTCCTGAGCCCTTGTAGATAAAGGTCTAACGCAGCTCCTGGCCCTGCTGTGCAGCACACAGCCACAGACCCAGTCCCAGCGCTTCTGCACTGTGAAATGTCACATGGGAGCTGTGCCTCCGGGGAAAACGTGAGCATGTATTCTTGGGTTTCAAAGTGCACATCTTTTATCATTTTCCAACACTATTAGAAGAATATCGTTTCTTGGGTTATATCCGCCCAGTGCGAAACCCACTGCCGACCCCTCCTGCCCGGCCAACTATCGCCCAATTGCCATCACTCCCTTCCTGGCAAGCTCCTGGAGAAACTGGCCATCTCCCAGCTTAATCTCCGCACTGAATCTGTTGGTTGTCTCCATGTCCATCAGTCTGGCTTCAGAGCTGCCAGAAGCACGGAAACTGCTCTCCTGAACACCCGTGTAGACCTGCTCTCCAACCTTGACTCCAACACCCCTTGCGTCCTCATCCTGCTTGATCTCTCTTCTGCCTTTGACACTGTCAACCATGCCATCCTGCTCAACCGTTTCTGTGATAACCTGGGTATCACTGGTCAGGCTCTGGCGTGGCTGACTTCTTTCCTCGGCGACTGACCCTTTCAGGTCCAACTTGGGTCCTTCTTCTCCGCTATCTTTTTGTCTACCTGTGGTGTCCCCCAGGGGTCTAACCTCCCTCCCTGGCTGTTCAACCAATAGCTGGCACTCCTAGCCCACCGCATCGCCGCTCTCTGCCCCAACTTTCAATGTTATGCGGATGATACCCAGCTCATCTTCAGGTTACCCTCAGCCTCCTCCTCTACTTCCCTCATCTCTGACTGTCTGCTATCCAGGAGTGGTGTGCCACCAATGATCTCTGCCTTAATACCAGGAAGACTGAGATTCTCCTCATCGGCACACCCGCTCCCTCCTTTCCTGTAGCTCTCTGGCTGGCCTCTCTTGGCCCTCTTCCTGCCCCCACCTGTGAGGCTAAAAACCTTGGGGTCATCTTCGACTCTACACTCTCCTTCTCTCCCCACATCTCTGACGTCTCTAAGAAGTCACACTACCAATTGCACCTCCTCAGAGGTATTCTTCCTTTCCTCTCCTTCCCCCAGAATCTCACTGTCTCCAGAGCTCTGGTTCTTTCTAGGCTGGACTATTGCAACAGCCTTTTTCTAAATCTTCCTGCTTCTACTCTCCGCCCCCTGCAAGTTATCCAGAACAGGACTGCGAGACTTGTCCTGGTCCTCAAGCCCAGGGATCGTATCTCTCCAGGACTGAAATCTCTTCACTGGCTCCTAGTGGCTGCGTGGATTTAAATTCGAAACCCTCTGCATCGTCCACAAGGCCTTCTGGGGATTGGGGCCCCACTACCGTCAACTCTCTTCCTAAATACCTTCCTTCTCAAGCTCTTCGCTCATCTGCCTCAAACTCCCTCAGAGTCAGTCGCTTCTCCAAGCAACAAGTTGGTGGTAGATCTCTTTCTTCAGCTGGGGCCTCCCTCTGGAACAGCCTCCATGCCTCCCTTAAACTTGAGGAGAATCATGTTCGGTTCCGGAAGCACCTCTAAACCTTTCTCTTTGCTTCTGCTTTTTCTCCTCCTCTCCCTTGCTGACTTCCTGGCTGACACTGTTATTGCACTGGTTGCCTGGCCGCCCTCTGATCCCAGGCCCAGGTCTCCTACCCCGCCAGTCACACTCCTGCACTGCCCTCCTGGCAACTCTGCACTTGGGGACTGTTTCTGTATCCCTACAGTCCCACTACCAGCACTTGACACCTGATGTCTGCACTTACGCTTGCACTTGCCACCTTCTGGCTGTACTTTTACTTATTGTTTATTTATTTTCTTATCCCATGTACTGCACTGTCCACCCCTTCCCCCGGACTCTCCTCCCTCCCCTTCCCATGCACTTGCGCTATCTGAATGACACTTTGCCTAGTAGGATCATTGTCTGTCTTCCCTCTGTTCCCCTTCCTTGCCTTGTCGTACCTTGAAACACTTGTGTATAGGAGCGTTCTAAATGCCATATTATATCATATCAGTTCACGTATTGTAATGCAAAGCCAATTAAATTAAAATTGCATATTTCACAGAAATGCTAATTTCTGATGACATCGCTCCTCATTTGACATGTTAATGAGTCTTCCCACTTTGTTTTTTTTTTTTTTTAGGACTTGAGCTCCGATGGGGAGTTTCAGCTGCCCAATCGGAGAGCTGTTGTCCATGTCTAACCATCTTTTGCTAAAATGACAGACCGTTAAAGATGTTTACCCAGGCAAAAGGCCTAAATTGCAGTCTGTCCGTGAAAATAACAGATGGATGGCCATCCTGGCACTAGAGGTGGCTCTGAATAAACTTGTTGGGGGGATAGAGGGTGGCAAAAAAGGCAGATGTAAGCTAGGTTTGTGATTGTGTCGGCTTTTGGTCTATTAAATGGCCGCATTGCTGACACCTGATGGTTGGCAAGATAGATGTTATAGGGCAACAGTTCTCATTCCAAAAGCAACGCTGTGTCTAGAATGATTTAACAGACCATATTATCTTGAATATAAGAATGCCTGTCTTTTTTTTCTTCAATATAGTTATGTAACTCTTTCTGCTGTTAGTAGACCACAATAGGTATGCCAAGAGCAAACACCGCCGAATAACCTGCCCTTTGGGATGATGTGCACTCCGGTTGACCACGTTTTGAGCTCATTGCACCTTCCAAAGATAAGATATACTCATTTACATATCCGTCCGGTCACACCCACCAGCGCCATCCAGCACCAACACGCTAGGCAATTCTCCTCTAAACAGGAGAACAACAGGTGACCCCAGACATGTGCACCTCAGTGAGGTGAAGCCGAGCCTTTCTAAGCGGCGTGAACAAGGTGGCCACATCTGGATTACCCTTAGTGATGTACTGTTAAACCCATGCGTTTTTAAAAATGGGGGAGCCACAAATAAATGTAGGTGTACTTGTTCCTTTGAAATGTACTGGCCCTAAATATGTTAAATAATCCCTTTGCCTCTATATATTATACTTCATAGCAGTTAGATGGTGGACACCATGATGCTGCATACACATATTCACTATTGCAGAATGTTTCCAAACCTGTACATAGAATCTTGCAGCATTTTATTAAAATGGCTGGACCTTCTAAGTGGGGTCACTGTTGAGTAGAAACTCTGCTATTTGCTGATTCTCTCATTGATGAATTTGTAAACTCATCAAGAAAGGGCTGACCCTTCTAGTAATTGCTTAGGAGCAAGCGCCAGCAGGACCGGTGATGGAGTAGGCGAGATAGGCAGCAGAAGCAACAGGTAGGCCTTCCGGAGAAAGCATCAGCAGGACCGGTGATGGAGTAGGCGAGATTGGCAGCAGAAGCAACAGGTAGGCCTTATGGAACTATTGCTTATTTCAGTTTGTCATTTCATTGCTTTTTGCTTGCTTGTTGGACTCATTCTGCCTTCTATGTAGTTGTTACTCGCCGCACCTTATCTGCCAGGGGTGTTGTATGGACGTCCCGAGATCAGCGTGACGAACCAAGGTGCAGAACCAGTTGACTTGGTAGCGAGCCTGATTTCACTACAATATCCAAGAAATCAGGCCTCCTCAACTTGAGGGGAAACCTTTTTTACGGTACACCCCTCTGCTGCTCTAGAAAGACAGGCAGAGGAGTTGATCCCACAAAAGAGCGGGGAACACACGCACCACTTGTACCAATGCTGTAAAGAAAGGACAAAGAGTGAGTGACACTGGGCTGAAACCACCAAGCAATAATCTGACAACTAAAATGATAGAATACCTGTATAGTTGTCTTGGTAAGGATAGGGAATCTGAACCTATAGTAAGAACCAAAACCAGCCTTAATCACCTATAGTAACCCAGAACAACCCCCCTCCTAGTCTATGATCTTACCACCAAGAAGAGAGCCTGGAGCCAAGAAAGTACCAAAAGGAACGACAGGGAAAAATAACAAAAAGGTAGGTTAGTATGGGAAGACTACCCTGGCGGGCGGCACGAGGGACGCACTGGTAATGGGTTGGCGCACTGGGCAGCAGAGCAGTCATACGTGCACGTTTCAGCTGAGTCTTCAAATGGAATGCTGCAGAAGGAGGTGATGATTCAATAGCAAGAAACAATTTATGAATATTGGTTAAAGTCGAGTGCTGGTTTTGGGGAATAGAATGCAAAGGTAAGCTGCAAGAAACCCCAAAGAAATAAAACCCCTTACGGTACTCCAGGAGGCAGGCAGAGTCGTAAAGTGGTCCGTAGTTGAATTCAGGAAGTAGCGCTGATGCAAAAACCAGAAGGCAAAGCAGAGTCTGTAAGCAGTCCGTAGTCAGCCAGGAATCAGCGCTGTAGCAGAATCGGAGGGCAAAGCAGAGTCTGTAAGCAGTCCGTAGTCGAAGCCGTGCAGCAGCAGAAACAGAATCAAGAAGGAAGAGCTTCAAGGTAGAAGACGGAAAGTAGTCTGTCAACCGTAGCTGATTCAATAACGCGCTGAAAGCAGGATACCGTAACGCTACAATTAGAAGCCCCGATCTGTGGAAGTGCACTGGCTTTATGCTGTAGGCTGGGGCGGGGCTTGATCGGGAGCGTGCTTTTACAAGAGCTGTCAGTGTCTAACATGATACGGGAGGTGCGCCTTTGTTGACAGTTTCCATGGCAACCTCCATTTCTGCCACATAGACGTGTTCGCGCACCGTTTGGTAACATGTAACGGCTGTAATCTCAAGGGTGCACCCAGGCGATGTGAATCAGATGAAGGTCCACGTGTGACAGTAGTACACTAGCCCATTCCATTGGCCTTAAATGCAAAGCTTCAAGTTCAGATCAGGCACCAGACACAGGGTTAAATGGGCATTTCAGGACTACAGGACAATGATTTACATTGATACGTATCAGAGTCGGCTTGTTCTTTAGCATCAGAGATGGTTACGCAAACCTGGAGACTGTGAAAATTCCCTTTGGGCAAATGGAAAGCATAGCTACTCCTTTCTGGATTTATAGGCCAGCAACTCCTAAATCAGAAGGTAATAGAAAAAGTAATACACCTCAAACTATGTGCATGCTCTAAACTAATAATTGCTTGTTCGCTCTTAAACTAGAATGGCTTGTGAGTTGGCAGTCCTGATCATAAACAGCATCTTGCAGCAGAGAAATCAGTCCCTCTTCCAGTTGGTTAAAATTGCTTCAATCAATAATCCAAGCCAGATTATGGTTAAGAAAAAAATAGTTTATTTATAAATTAAGCATGTGTCCAAGTGCCAACACGTCTTTCGACCTGCTTTTGGTCTTTCTCAAGGCTGGGCTTAAATAGGAAGTGTATTCCTTTGCCTGCCTTACTTTAAAAGCCCCTCAGATATCGTTAAGACATAGGTGAAACATCCTTGATTAAGTATTCTAATGCTTAAAGTGCGAAGGTTGAAGAGAAAGTAGAAGTGACCAGGTGAATGCATGGCCAAGTAAATGCAGAAGAACTAAAGACATTCATCCGCTGGCACTCACTGTCTGGCCTGAATGAGTTCTTCCTGCTGCCACTCCAAATGTACATTTACCGCACTCACATCAAGCTCTGTCTTGAAAACGGCCACTAAGAAAACACTGCCATATCGGCCAGTTAATCCCATCTCCAAGAATGGATCAGGCAAACTAAGAAATGCCTCACTGGCTCCAAGACGGCAGTATACTGTTTGATGAATACAATCCATACCACCCACAAATCAAATCGGCCCCATCAGTTTGTAGCCCCACTCTCCTCAAATCAGCAGGCAGGGACAGAACTTTGGAAGTGATGCTTTCGTCAAGCCATTATCCAGAGGTAAAGTTGCAAGGTAATAGCTAGGCACAAAAGGCACTCACCCACTTGGTTCTTCACATAACACCCAGCAGGGTGCGAAGAGTCAAGTTGCAAGCTACTAACCAGCCATACAAAAGTTACTGTCCACATCCGTTATATGCATACAAAAAGCACACCATTTCTTAGATGCCAAGTGTGGCTAGTGGCGAGTGCAAATTCAGCACCCTACACACAGCATACTATTTCTTACTTGCTAAAGATTGTTATCATTATGTAATGGCTAATGCCGAGTGCAGATTTTGAGGTAGGACTATCCTTTCTTGCTGGAGTGAACACAGTGACTAGCCATTGGCTAGTGATATTTGACTCTTGCTGAGTAAGAAATGGTGTGCTTTGCCTATGTATATAATTTAGGTGGTCAGTAACCTTTTATGGCTGGCTAGTAGCTTGTAACTTGAATTTGTGAAGAACTAAGTGGATGAGTGACTTTTTATGCCTATCTACTTTACCTCTGGATAATGGCCTGTCGAAAGCATCACTTCCAAATTCCTGTCCCTGCCTGCTGATTTGAGGGGAGATGGGGTACAAACTGATGGACGCAATTTGATTTGTGGGTGGTATGGATTGCATTTGCCAAACAGTATACCGCGTCTTGGAGCCGGTGAGGCACATGTTAGTTTGCCTAATCGATTTTTGGAGCGGAGATTAACTGGCTGATGTGACAGATTTTTCCTGCTAGCCTTTTCCAAGGCAGCGCTTGATGTTGGTGAAATACATGTACATTTGGAATGGCATCTGGAACAAGTCATCTGGTCCAACTCATTTAGACCAGTGAGTGCCAGCAGATGTATGCATTTACTTCACCATATATTCACCTTGTTACTTTTACTTCTTCTGTCTTTCGCATCTTATAAAATTCACTTCATCACAGAAAGACACACCACGACAACACTTCTTTTCAAACCCATATTCTTCCCCTTGCTTCACCTTCAAAACCCAACCCTAACCTTGCAGCAAATCATAGTCCTTGCCTCAAGCTTACTCCTAGACTTCTCTATCCTCAGCCTAAACCCCAATCCTTTCTTTACTTATAGCCTTAAATCTAACCCTACAGTAAATCCTCATCCTGACTCACACCCTGGTCCCAATCTGAGCTCCCTCTTCTAAAATTGACTTTGTTGTGTGAGGGGTCAGAAATGAAAGCTGGACACAAAGTCCCCATATTTTGGTTAAAGACTTGTATTCCAAACTAGCAAAAAGTACCTGTTCTCCGAAAAGGTTCTGTGGACAGACATGACAACATTCTCCTAAATTGTTGATAATCAATGATCCTGTAGGTCGCTGTTTCGATTTGCTTATCGCTTGCTGTGCTTTTTACTCTGAAGTGAAGTTTTATGGACTGTCTGAACTACTTATTGTGCATGCTGTATTTGTTTTTTAGTTGGTCATGCCAGTTGTGGTGGGCGGGATATCAGATGTAGATACCCAACCTTATGGAATTAAAACTATACAAAAGTAAACTAAGAATGCCTAATGGTGGAATTATCATTGTTGTACAAGTATCTTACCCCAGCCACCATTGGGGTTAATACTGTTTTAGTTAACGTGTGGCTGGCTGACATACCCTGGAGCGGACATTGGGTGGAGGTGAGAGTTGGTGTACTGCTGTGCTCCCTCCCCACCTGTTGCCTCACCCTGGCTTGGTGTAGTTTGTTGCAGTTTAAATGTCCCAGAAATTGTGCATTCTAGGGTTGAGAACCGGTCCTTCTATGACCACATTGCCTATTTCAGCCCCCCCGTCTTATTTGTGAAGTTGCTGAAATGAAATCTGGGGAAAGGGGTGGGGTGTCCAAATGTCATGTAGCCAGTATTGTTCGGAGGGTCCTAACGGGTAACTCTGCAAAATTTGGTGCAGATTTGTGAAACGGTGCAGAATGGTATAAGGAACAACGATTCACCATGCCACAAACAAACACACACATTTTGACTTTTATAAATATATATAGATGAAAAGGGGTTGGGAAAATTCCTCTCTGACCCTATTTCTAATAGTTTCCCTACCTAAAAACCAAAACTAAGGAACTGTCTGTGTAGGGATGTCAATAACAGAAAAGCCGTCCTTGTGTCAAAAATGTCCTGTCCTACCCTGACTCTATAAACAAAACAAAGAAATGTTTTCAACCTGATATGGGCAAAAAAAGTGTTCACAACTAAAAGTTAGAAGTGCTCCAATAAAAATGTTCTTCAAGGTGAAAGACCTTGGAACCATAGGGTGATTCCCTTCCCCTGGATTCTTTAAATGTACTGGCAGTGTCTCTCTTACTAACAGTTCCTTTGCGTCGTCCCTTAATTCACAATGTTCCTGTTCTACAACAGTCTTTATTTAACACAAATATTTCTTTTGATACAATAAACACTGTTCTTTTGTAGTTTTCCTTATAGATTTCGACCTCTCCTGGTGTACTCTCCTGCCAGGACTTCTCTTGTGGTTTCACTTGCCTTGTATACTCCCCTGCCAGGACTTCTTATGCTTTTCAATTCCCTGATATCCTTCTCTTGCTAGGACTCCTTATATGTTTCAAAGTTCCTCTGTATCACCATAACTGCAAATACTGTGGTCCACTAGATATATCTGTCTGCAGTAATATTTGTTCAAACTTTGCCGCATGCTTGCATCTTAGCAGGCCTTGACTCTTTTTTTTGTAATGCATTTAAACAAACTCTTATAGGGGTTTGATTCTGTACTTTGCCTTCTCTGCGTTCAAATAAATGTCTTGTAATTTCTGAATCGGTACTCTCAAAACATTCAAATTGTTATTGGCGTGGTTTCTGGAATGTCCCGGGGTCCGAATTGCTTCTGGTTGACTCAACCGTTCTCTCGGTTCGGCTCACGCTTCTGTAGCGTGGCTCTGCCGTTTGCTTTCCACTGTGGATGCTGCAGAAGTCCTTCCGGCTTCCTTCGCGGCTCCACAGTCGCATACCTGCTTCCCTTCAGGTCCCGGTCTAGAGAAACTGCCTCGTCGAGCTACCAAGCGCCCGTGAACTCTCTTATGGCTCCCAGCATCTCCACGGCACTTCCTGCTCTCGGTCTGCATTTCTCCTGCTTTCTGCGGACGCCTCTACTCTGCCATACCGGTACGTGTCTCCCACACTCGAAAGCCTTCTCATTGAAGCTGATGTCTTCGCCTGCACTGCCACACTTCAGTTTCCATATTTAAATGTTCTGTGCACAGGGAATTCGGAAAAACAACTAGACTGCATGTTGTGCTTTGAGCTCTTGATACCTTGTACGAACTCCTTCCTCCTCCTCATCTGAGTACTTAGGTGATTCTAGTGACACTTTCCTACAAACTCTGCATCTCTAGCCCTTTCCTTGACCTTACCTTTAAATCTAACTGCAATCCCAGTGTGCTATTGAGGTATGATTAAACATGGTATACTCAACCATGTTGTTGTGTTCAGTAGAGGTTTATACTGTATTAGGGTAACATATTGATATTACTCAACAACTCTCAATAGTTGCTCTCTTATGTCCAACAATGTGATTTCTGTTCCCCTGCTTGGTCCGACGCTTAATTGGTCATTCTAGTCGTGGCCAATTTGCCTTGTTGGATCTGTAGCTACCGGGCCATCTCCTTTTTTGAGAATTTCAACCTCAGACTGAGGTTTGAATTGGGTTAATAATTTGACAAGTCTGAAGTGACAATGTTGGGTAGTTTTAAGTAGTGCAGTGACTGAGGCATTTTTGGGGTGGATTAATATCCAGACATAGTGCATTTTATACGGTCATGACTTAATGATTTCCACCCAGGCTTTGGCTAGAGTGCCACTATGCTCCTTAATCCAGCTCACTGGTCATGGCTGTGTTTGACAAGATGAGATGTTACTGTGCATCACAATCTTAATTGCAGGTTCTGTCATCATATGAGGGGGTTATGAAACTTTGATTGCTTTGTGTCAGTGCTACTGCTATGGCAGATGTAAGGCATTAGTTACCAACTTTCTATTTGATCATTTCTATTTTGTTATTCATCCCTCAATCTTTCAGTTGTCACAATGGCATTCTTTATAATATAGCATGTGAGACTAATGTTAACACTTGGTATTTTTCATAAATTCAATGTGATGGTAAATGCAAAGGTCATTGCAATGATCCGCAAATTGCATACATCATGGAAAGTGTTAAACATCTCTTTTTTTCGCCTCAGGGAAGAAGAATCATGACCTTGGTGAATATGACCCACTTACTCAGGCTGACAGCGATGAGAGTGAAGATGATCTTGTGATCAACATACAGAAAAATGGACTTAAAAATGGCAAGAGCATTGTGCAGGAAGGGCAGGACGCAGACTCTGATGTTGAAGTTGGCCAACAGAAAATTAATCATCGGGTGTCGAAAAATGGGTCTGAAGGGCTCTCTCTGGCAGGGGCATCGTCCTCGGAGCAGAAGGTTGTCTCCTCCATGGTGCCATGCTTGCGGACTACCATCTCCCTGCTAACGGTGGTTATTACTATGGTGCTGGTTTTGGTATGTGCATTCGTTATCCCCTGTCCCCAGAAAGACTTGCTCCGCATGTGGACGTTCAACTTAGGACAAGGTACAGGTGAGCAAATGTTTGTAATACAAATCGATGCCTGCCATGTGTAAAATGTTCATAATGTCTAGAATGATGGCCCTTTCACATCTCCATTGCAGTCACAAATTCATCCAATAGAATTTGTGATTCTTGTTCCTGCTTAACCCTCAAAAGGATAACTGTGTTTCTTCCTGCAAATATTCTTTTTATTTATTGATTGTGTGCTCACTTTATAGTAACCAACATGTCTCCCCCTCCTCCACCTTTTTTATGTGGATGGAAATTGAGAGGTTTTCAGTAGTAGTCCATCAGTCAAGACTATTTGTCCCTACCTTTTCTGGAGATTTCCCCAGCAAACAGGAGCCCACATATTAGGAAACATCTGTGTTAATCTAAAAACCTTTCCTATATACAAAGTATATTGGATTCATTCTTTTTTTGTTTTTTCTCTTTAGGCTCACATGAGCAGTGATTCTTTTTTTGTCTCTTCTGTCACTGATTGTTAGTATTGTAAATATGCCTGCAAACCTTTCTTCCCTTTCCTTGTCATAATCAACCCAATACATCGTTCTAGTGATCTTTCAAAGTGGTGACTTAAGTTCCCCCTGTTCACTGTAAAGGGCAAGAGCAATGTCCCTGCACATTCTCTGAGCAGAATCTGACACCCCACACAAATGGACACTCAATCCTCATGTAGAGCTCTTGGCCAGTGGTCAGCACGCTTGGTGTCTTCGTTATATATGATGCTTAAGTCTCAGCCTCTGTGTTCTAGTAGATACTCTCCTTCTCGAATGGTCGAAAAAGACTGTTTGCGTTTCCACCGTTTGCTCTAGTCTTGAAGATCTCTCAGAAATTCACAGGTGTCAGATAAGTCATAAATACTGGTAGTTCCAACCAGACCCTCCTAGATTAGGTATTTACAGCTCCTCTTCTTTTTGGAGAAACAATTTCCTGCCTGACTCCGTTAGATTACAAATCTCCTTATTAAGCTGCAGGGTGCATTTCTCTACTGTCAGTGAGTTTTTAGACCCTGGTTCCAGAAGAGTCGACTTCTGACCATTTAATATTATTTTCCTTTATCTTATACCTGGGTGTTGCCCATTGAGACATTATTTTCCCATTGCGGGGCCCGTACGAGCCCCAGAGGCACAGACATTCAGACACCCCTACACAAGCAGGGAAGAATGTAGATACACTGCCTCTTCAATCACAAGCTTGTCCCTCGTGCTGCAGTGGAAGAAGTACTACTTGCAGGGAGGCAAACCAGTGTCTGCCATCTTTGCCACATCTCTGTCATAATTAAGCCCGCAACAACTGCTGATGAGGTGGGTGGGCAATACTCCTCCTCAGCAGACACACACTGTCCACAAAGCGAGGTTTGAAAAGGGAAATGATTGAATGAAAATGTTTGGCAGGAATTTAATGCACCACAATCTCAGGGCAACTTGAAATACCCAGGTGAAAAACAGTGTAGAAAGTAGTCCTTAGCAAGTGAACACTGTTGCACATAGTGTAGTAATCAGACAGCATTGCCTAAAACAAAGCAGCCCCCATAGCAGCCAGAACAATTCCACACAGGCAGCACAACTCTCCTGTACTTCCACCCTGTTACTGCAAATGCCCCTGTGAGTATTTTCTCATATAGCAAATTATTTGTAAAGCGATGCTTAAATGGGACCATCTGGTGAAAAGGTAGATGCTCTTGCACATAGCAGGCTCATAGATATACAGACTCTTAAAATTGCTGCCAAACCAGGGCAATGAAAATGACTGATGCATAAGCACCACTTTCACAGCCCACGTTCACGTCTAGTGAATCCTGACTTTTGAAATATTTAACCTGCAGCATGCCAAGCAGTGCCAAGGTGAATTGATGGATGCATTCCACGCCAGGGTTAGACAGCATTCTCAGACTTGCAAATTGGCAGACGCAACAATGAATAAGAGTACAAGTCACCCACGGCTACACACCCATCAAACAGCAACCACACATCTTTAGCAAAGATACTTGAATTAATTGGTTGCCAGATTAATGTGTGTCTGCTACCGAGAGAGAGCAACAGTCACTGTCCAAGAGCATAGGATGACTCGAGGCCAGACAGATCGATCTCTCTCCTCATCAATCACTACATGTAACCCATAGAACTTTCTCATGGTAGGGCCCCTTTTCACATGCTCCAGAAGTTGTTTGAAAACAATCTAGAAAACTGGAATAATATAAGTGGTGACTGGCCCTTTTACAAGGGTCCTTCTCAAAGTGGTTGCTCATAAATCCAAGTAAACCTGGCAGGTGCAAATATGTCCCAACCTGAAACTGCCAAGAGAACATCATCTACTGTCAACCAATGACAAGGTTGTAACCAATCTGACCAATTCAAATATTTCTCCAAACCCTGCCACAGATAGGATCAATATTTTTCCACCAGCGCAAGCTGGACAAAAGCTTGAGGACCATCACAAACATTTTCATCCATGTGGAACTATGGCCTTAAAAGTGACTCCATCTTGGCATTTACCCTCATGCCTAGCGCCATTCGAGGCTCATTAGAAGGCTTGGGAGGTGGGCTCATCAGTGAGCGACAACATCCTGCTGGACTCCAAAACGGAATACTATCCCTGTATACTTGGCTCTGTCTTCCAAAGAAATTAGCACTGCAGCCCAAGTTTCGCAAAGGTAAGTGGAGATTCTTCAAGACCACTCTGGAATTCATGTAATGTAGAAATATGACCCAAAGAAGGTAATGAATATCATGTATGTCTGCCCTGCCAAGGAAGCATCTTAATTTGGATGTCACTTGAAGGAAGGGAAGGGGTAAACTATTGTGAAGTTATTCCATGACTGACTTTGATCATTGAACCACTGAGACACCTGACAAAGACGAACATGAAATGGGAATGGACTGAACACCAGAAAGAGACATTCCAATTCCTCAAAGTCCTGAGACTCGGCAACATGAACATGACATATTTCAACAATCAAAGATTGACCGTAATCCTGGTGGAGGCAAATCTGTGCTCTGCCCTCGCACAGGAAGACCAGTTTGGCACATCATGCAGAAGCACATGCAGTAAAGCTCTAAACCCCCAAAACACAAACCTTGTTCTGTAAACTGTGTGACGAATCCTAGGATATCGTCCCTACTTCCCTAGGGGGAGCCCCTTCCCAAGAGAACAGGGGGTGTGAGGCTGCTACCCAATAGTCCCCCTGGGGGTGGTACTCAGAGGGTGGATCTCTTGGGATGGAATCCCCCCTGTGCGACTAGGAATGATTCTAAAAATGATAGAGCACAGCGTACACCTATCTTATTGTATATAAATTGCTGCAAGTATTCACAAATTAAGTTGCATTTATGGTGCAGGGTAGAAAAATGCAATCCTGGCACAAAATGTTGCTAATATCACAGAAAACAAATAGTGTCCTTAAGTAGCGGACACTCCTGTCCCCTGGACACCGTTATTACTGATCAAAAGACAGTCATACGTTATTGTAAGGTTGCATGTATTACAATCGATGTATAGAAATAAACTTTAGCAAGTTTTAGAACATGTCCATACACATTAAAAAAAAAAAATTGCTCAATGCGTTTCGGGTAAATACCTATAGCAGGAGAAAAGTTTGAAATGATAAATTATTTTCTTCAAAGTTCATGAGTCATTTAAAGAGTAAGCAAAGATACAATCCGTATCACCATTTTAAATTAATTTAACAGTTTATCAATCTTTATCTCACGTAGAATTCAATTGTCATTCACCTGGCTGACTAAGTCCTCAAAATAAATTCTCTCGAATAGCATTTACTTCTGTATCCTTAGCATATCCGTTCTTTCAGACCTATGGGTGAAAATTTAAGAATGAAAAAACTAGATCGGTATATATAGTTGCCCTAGTTCAAGAAATCGAATTATTTATAAAGGCCGGGAGAATAGCTAAGGGGCAACACATTTGTCTTGAAAGCAAGACTACGCATAGCATCCGGGGCTTGCGCTTAGAAACTGGTCCCCGAGATTAAGTGTTATAAAAGAACAATTATAAATGAGGAAGATCAGCATGAAAGCATACCTCTATGACCGAGGTGAATGCTGAGAAAGGAGCTCTTTATCTAAATAAAGATTTCTGGATAGCTCGCTTCAAAAGACGAAAATGGGTAATCCTCAATCTGTCTGAAAAATAAAAGAATAAATAAAATTGGGATCCTACACTTAAGGATGCAATCTATGTGATATTACTAAGCTTTGCTGGTGAAGAAAGACACTAACCATTTGCCACCAAAATCATACTGTACGATAACTATTTAATTTTGGGCAGAATTATTATTTACAAGTATCAGGCATTTCAATGGGTACAGCAATGGCTCCGGTCTATGCCAACCTATAAATGTACGCCTTTGAGATGAAATATGTCCTTCAACATTAACTGGGTTCGCAAAAGTGGCTATTCTGGAAAATATTTATTGACAATATTATTGGTATTTAGAAAGGTACACGTAATGATCTTGACATCTTTTTAAAAAATATTTTAACTTGTGCCATCCAAGAATCAAATTTTCACTGGCAATAGGGACCCCACACACCCATTTTTTAGATGTAGAAATATCTTTCAAAAACAATACATTGGAAACATCCATTTATCCAGGGCTTGCTAAATCTACCAGCCCACTCGCATTGGCGAGGAGATTTTATCAAGAGCAAGTACCATTTGCCTGATACTCGACCTTGCTGGAGAGTATGGGGATGTTTAAAACGTTTCTTTGACATTTACTGCAAACAAAGTTTATTTGTAGTAAATGTCAAATAAAAGTTTCACTGTGAATGGCTGGCCCCTGGGTGACAGAATTGCACCAAAAATGAAGTGTGCTAATGGAGACATGCACTATTTTCCAGAAAGCACTGGTAAACATTGTCACCTGTTATGGGGCGAGTACATTTCTCTTAGGTCCAATATGTAAACTAAGGAACTCGCTCTGTAGGTCTAGTGGGATTTGTATGAATTTGCAAGGCCTGACTAATCTCAACCCAGCAGATAACACACTTTGTTATGCTGGTTTTCACCGACATCTGAAAAATAACTTACCATTAAGTCAGTATTTGAGAATTAGAAGAATAGTCTCAAATGATATCAATAATGAAGAAGCAGTACGTGATATAACAGACAGATTCAAAGCAAGAGAATACCTTGACCAAGTATTGGAAGTTAAAACTAAGTGTGGTCCATTAACAAGGAAAACTCTTCTGGGCAGAACCCTTGACTGGATTGCGCAACATAACTGCCCACTCATCATCACTGGAAACCTTCCCACCCCATGGTCAGACCACCACATCATCACCTTCAGCATCCTCACCACCTGCTCCACCACCCCCCCACCCCAACCACTGCCACCCTGCCTCGCCAGAAGCTCCCGCCAACTCACTAAGGAAAGGCTACTGCCTTTCCTCCAAGGCCCAGCCTTCAGACCCCCTTTCTCCACCGACCCAGAAACACTCGCAACAGCCTACGAAGCTGCCATCAAAGCAGCCATTAACTCCATTGCCCCCCTTAAACCCCGTAAAGCCAAACCCACCACCCATTCCAACTCCTGGTTCACCCCAGACCTCCTCGCACTCCGCACTGAAAAAAAGGATGCCCTCACTCAGTGGCAAATGTCTCATTCTGACAAAGACAAGATGACTTTTAAATCATGCTCCACTAGATATAAAAAAGCAATCACCCTAGCTAAGGCCAAATCCTTTGAATCCAGAATCTCTGAAGCCCAATCCAGCACTAAAGAAATCTTTGCCATTTTCAGGGAGCTAGAGACACCCGCGCCTGCCCCCCAGAACTTCACCAAAGACAAGGCCTGGTGTGATGATATACAAGCAGCCTTGAAAAATAAACTGAGTCTGCTCCAAAACAAAATACTAGCCACCAAGCAAGCCCTACCCAACACACACACCCCTGTCCCACCACCAGCCCCGGACACCCCCCAACCCTTTTTCATTCAAACCCATTCTAGAAAAAGACATCACCAACATAATGAGGAACATCAAACCCTCCAATTGCAAAGGTGATGTATGCCCAGCCACCATTATCAAAGACTGCGCCGATACATTAGCTCCCTTCCTTACAGCCTTTGTAAACCTTCCTTTGCTACAGGGAAAGTCCCCGCCTCCCTCAAGGAAGCCTGGGTCCGCCCTCTCCTAAAAAAACCCACCCTTGACCCCACCTCCCCTAACAACTATAGACCCATCACCACTGTCCCCTTCCTCCTCAAAATACTGGACAAAGCAGCATACCTGCAGGTTCAACATTTCATTGAAGAGAACAAACTCCTAGGACTCCGACAATCAGGCTTCCGCCCCAGACACGGGACCGAAACCGCCCTACTTGACCTGAAAAACCAAATGGACGATGCCGGAGACATGGGCAAACCAGCACTTCTCCTACTTCTTGACCTATCCGCGGCTTTCGACCTCGTGGATCATGACGTCCTATGCCACCACCTCTCCTCTACGGCCAAATTTTCCCCTGAAGCCACAGCATGGATCACTTCCTTCTTACAAGACAGAACCATGCAAGTATTCTCGGACCTAGCATCCGCCTCACCTACTATCATACTCTGTGGTGTGCCCCAAGGCTCCTGCCTCTCGCCCACCCTCTACAACATCTTCACACGACCCCTTTTTCTCATCCTTGACGCCATGGGCATTTCATACACCAACTACGCTGATGACACACAGATCCTCCTCACCCTCACTGGCAACTACGACACTGACTCCATGACCCTTCACAACCTCTACAACACCATCCAAGCCTGGATGGCAAACAATGGACTATGCCTCAACTCAGACAAGACTGAACTCCTCCTGGTAGGCTCACCCGACACGCTGAAAAATCTAGACTCCCAGTTCAGTCACTTCACCATAGACTCCATCAAAATACCTGTCTCAGAATCAGTCAAAACACTTGGCGTCTACTTAGATTCCAACCTATCCATGGTTAAACAAGTCAACGCTATAGCCTCTGCAGCTGCATATCATGCCAAACTAATCAACGCAGTCAGGCCCTTTCTCTCCAAAGAGAACTGCACTAACATAGCCAGAGCCATCACTGGATCTAGGCTTGACTATTGTAATGTACTCTTCCTAGGTACATCCAACAAAAACCTAGAGAGGTTACAAATCATTCAGAATAGCGCTCTCCGGGCAGCCCAAGGCATTGCCAAACGAGAACACATCTCGGAAGCCAGAAAACGAGCACACTGGCTCCCAATAAAAGAAAGGATCATCTTCAAAACACTTACACTGACTCACAAGTGCTTTCACCTTACTGCCCCCGACTACCTCTCCCAAAGGATCCACCCCGTCTCTACTACGAGGCCAACCAGATCACCATATACTAACATGCTTTCTGTGCCATTAGTAAAAAAAGCCAGAGCTGGCGGCTCCAGCTTCCCATATCTCGCACCCACTCACTGGAACGCCCTACCTCCTATAATCCGAGGTGAGGCCTCCCTTTGCACCTTCCGCAAATCCATAAAAACCATCTTATTCACATAAGATTCCTCGCACCAGCTGAATACATCTCCTATGTTCCATTGCATAAACTGTTTGTAATGACCAACTGTACCAACCAAAACAGCAGCTCTATGCCTGTTGAATACATAATGTACTGATGAATGCTTCTTTGCCTGTAACTAAGCTCTTGCAAGTAACAGCGCCTCAATGCCCATGGGTTACTTGCGCGCTATATAAATTTAAATAAATAAATAAATAAATAAATAGGATTTGAAAGAGACCCACCGCCATTGATACACTAAATGAAGTTCTCACGACAAAGGGCACAGATTTCACGATTATTGAAGAAAAATTGGAAGATCACTCAGCTAGATGCACAGCTAGTTAAACTCATCCCAAGACCACCAATGGTGGCTTACACTAAGGGAAGACATTTTAGAGACAGGTTTGACAAACTTTTTTTTTGTCAAAACCTAAGCAAGACACATTTCCCTGCTTACATTGCAGTCACTGCAATAATATTCTGAAGGTAGAGCACATTAGACACCCATGTACAGGACGGAAAATCGCATTTAGACATTGTGCCTCATGCAACTAAAGTGATTTATGGTTTAATTTGCCCATGTGGCAAACATTATTTAGGGCAGATTTCACATAAGATCAAGGAACGCATTATAGAAAACAAATCGAACATTCTCACCACCAACCACAAATCTCCAGTAGCGAGACACTTTATGAGAATGATGCACACAATCACACAGCTAAGATTTGTCGTTCTAGAATCGAAATGTACACCACCACGAGCAGTGAATACATTAATGTTCAAGCATAAAATTATTTGGATCCATAAATTGGTTTCACTTGACCCCACAGGAATAAATGAAGCATTTTCCTTTGCACCGTTCATCTGATTCAACTGAATAAATGATTAATTATTAAGTCACTACCATTGTATGCTTAAATAAGTGAATTCAGGCAAAATAGATGCCGTGACCTGTCTTAAATGTTAACATATTTAATACTTCTACTGAGAGTTTACAAGATGCACCACTTGACAAATGTAAAAAAATGTTACACAAAATCATGCATTCTAGTAGCAAGTTGACCACTTTTAGAGACTTGATAAGCTATTCAGGATTAATCCATGAATTACTGTCTTGTTTCTATGGAGAAATGTGTGTGTATAATATTCTAATCCCTATACTGCTTGACGAATAGGTTTTTCATAAAAGGGATATATACTTTACTGGGTCAACCACCAATAGAGACTCTATGAACCATTCAGGCTCGATTTACTGTCTGGTTTCTGTGGAGTGATATATGTGTAATATATTTTATTTCCTGTACTCTTCGATGTAATTAATTTATCTTGAATAAGATGCATACTTTACTAGATATACACTCTCATCACACCTTGAGGAATAAGAATTGACTCTTTGAATGATTGTTTTTATGAGACAATATGCACAGGACAGCTCTACAATTTTTAGATTGTAAATGTGGAATATCGGGTGTCATTACGCTTAGGCTAGCTCGTGCCAAACCACGTATTGAAATTGATATTATTAGTGAATTTAAAACTTGAAATTTTACATCAATGTGACACTTTTCTTATAGATTTCATTGGATCTTTTACAGGACACAGGAAATGTTATCACCTTTATTGAACAATACAGCGACATCAGTAAACCTGCTGGGTAGAGACCTATTGAGTAAACAAAAGATGACAATTTAATTCACAAAGGAATAGTATGCACCACACCAGGCTTGCACTATACCAGAGTAGCCCCAGTACTACAAGCACTATGCAGCACAATGCACTTTGAGCGCTATCAGTGCATGAACAGTTGTTCATGTACGCAGTAATAGTCCTGATTGGATGGCTCCCAGGCATCCAAAACAAGATATTTCGATTGCCAGCAGAATTCCTATTTAGACAAGTAGTCCCACAACAGAAGGCATCAGGAACAATGTTCACCTTACATACAGGGATTACCAGAAGAGACACTGTAATTTTGAAAGGTACTGATGAAGAGGGACTAGAATGGTGCACAGGATTATAGACCCCACACTACCATTGAGCAAAATAACTGACCAGCACTTATTTGCATACACAGAATCAGAAGGGGGAGATACTTTTGGAAATGCGCATATCCTGCCACAGGGTAACACAACACAGAGAGGTACCACAGACAAAACGTGTTGCAACTGTATCACCATCATGACTGTATGACTACTTGGCAGCTGTGCCCGGTCAACTATGGACAGACAACCCCAATGATGTAGGGTTATTGAACAGTGTAGGATCAAACTCAAACCAGGTGCAATACTCCCCAGAGTGAAGCGGTATCCGTTATCCAGAGAAGCAGATGAAGGAATATATGACCCCATTACAGCATTAGTTGAGCAAGGCATCATAGTACCATCCACTTCACTGTGCAACATGGCTACATACTCAGTGAAGAAAGCAAAAGTCTCATCATGCAGGTTCATACAAGACCTAAGGCCTCTGAACAATATAGTGGAAGCAGAGTATTCTTTAGTGCCCATACCAGCTTCAATACTCTGCAGCATCCCAGCAAATGCTATATACATTGCATTTTTCTTTGTGCCTTTGTACCCAGATTCCCAGTATCTTACCATGCTTTCCTGCAGCAGACAGAGGTACCAGCACATTTACCACAGGGGTGCTGGGAGTCCCCTAGTGTCTTCAATAGTGTCCACCAGTTGGACCTAGGAAACATACAGATGCCGAATACAGTGCTGCAGCACGAAGATGAGCTATTAGTAAGTAGCACCACAGAAGAGCAGTGCAGGGAAGACATTTGACTTTGAGAAATGATTGTCACTATAGTTGAGTTTAAGGACTCAATAGTAGCGATCTCATTTACTTCTGTGGTCATTTGGCGATCGCTACTTTTGTTGTTTTTTTCCTTAACCTTTTATTCCTGCTCTGTTGTTTATGGATAGGATAATTAGCATGGGATTCAATTTCTGCATTTTGAGTAGAATTACCCTCTACATCAGCGACTACACAGAGCACATGAAAGCTATTAGATTAAGTTGTTCCCTTATCAGGTACTTCACCATCCTGTACACCTATGCCATGATTATGGAGCAGTTGGTCTAAGATAAGCCTGTGTTTCTTTACATGGTCATGGATGCGGCCACACAGTTTCAACGAGATTTTAACTGCAAAATTTAGAACACCCCACACCGGGTCATCGCTCAGTTGGTCATCACAGTCCAAGGATTTACCAGCTGAAGGCACGTTTAAGACGACAGCTTGTATTTCAGGTGCAGCTTGTGACATAATTTAATTAATAGAATTATTCAGCTGATATATCTCTGGAGAGGTAGACAATCTTGAATTAGAGACAACTTCCTCATTTGTCTGTGTACTAGAATGAATCATATTTTTGTCAATAGCCTCTTGATGGACAAATGCCGAACAAGTGTTAACCTGACACACAGAATAGCATAGCTCAAGTAAAGAATTGTTATCGCTATTATCGACTTCAACCTCACTACAATTAGCTTCAGTTACATGTTCAGGAGAGCAAGCAGTAGAATCAACAATAGTTAAGTCATGGGAATTAGAAGTCCCATCTGCAGGCTTAGTTTTACATCCATTATTATTGACTTTATAATAAGCAGTGATGAGGCCGCCACCCGAAGCAACATGCTTTACAGAATCAAGCTTGCCCAAATTAGCAGGTCCATCAAGTCTGTTGCCAGAGCGGTCGACAGTATTCACAGCACGTTTGTAACCTTTTGCCTTTACATAGGGTTTGTTATTGCGAAGATTATACATGTTTTTACGCTTGGTTTTCCCTGGCATAATAGCCAAGGTACAAACAAACATACAATTAGGGTTTCAACAAAGTAATATCAAAACTCACTCAGTTTAGTAAAAAGGAAATTCAGTTAAAACACATAAGGACTTATTTAAAACCGATCATAAAGCTGCAGCGAGAATTGAGCAGTCTTTATATAACAGTAGATTTCCAAAAACATAGATTGATAGAATGTGACAGCTTTTAAAAACCAAAGAACGAATACACTGGAATTTAAATTTCAAAAGCGTCTCTCATGTGACCAAGTAATGCGATAGAAAAAAAACAAACATGTCTTGCACGGCTGCTGTAGATGAAACAAAAAAGGCTGAGTCGTTAGTAAAACAAATCACAGACCAAACGCTTCAGAGGCAATTCGCAGACAGTTGTAAGCAACTCAGGGAGGCAGATGAATGTTCGATGAAAATACAGAAAGAGAGACTGCAGGAGCACCAATTAAGGTTCGCAAGCAGCTCTGAGTCAATAAGCACACTAAGGTTTCAACTGCACAGCAGCTTTTAAAAATCAAAGCGCAAATTCACTGGACTTTCAATTTCAAAAGCGTCTCTCATGTGAGCAAGTAATGCGAAGGAAAAATAAACGAGGCTCACACAACTGCTGTAGATGAACCGCGAAGGCTCAGTCATTAGCAAGTCAAGTCACAGACCAGACTTTCCGGAGCCAGTTTGCAAGTAGTTGTAGACAACTCGAGGAAGCAGATGGATGGTCGATGTAAATACAGAACGAGAGACTGCAGGAGCACCAGTTAAGGTTCACGAGCAGCTCTCGGAGTCAAACAATCTAAGGATTTGAACGCACAGCACGGTCAGCTTCAAACAATTTTATCTTGCAGAGAGAATTCCACCAAAAAGCCAGCACAGACTGCACATACAGCACATTACAGTTGAGAGTACCTACGCCGATTGAGAACGCTGAAGCTTTGGTAGCCTTTTCCCCCCTGTGAAGTCCTCCTTCAGTTTCAGTCGTGCCAGACTGAGCCGAAAAGGACCAAATCTTCTTCGATGCGTCACGGTACACGTTGAAGCCTAGGTACCTCTCCCGCTTTTAAACGCTGATAGCAGTAATTAGAATACAAACAAATATGTAAATATTATAGATGAGCATCATTCTGAAGGAGTAAACTGTATGGTACAGTACAATGAAAGAAATAGGCAGAGCTCAGTATAACGATTCATGTTGGGTGTGCAGGCTTATCCTTCATGCCGTTGGCACCCCCAGACTGTTCCCTTCAAGTGCCAACATTAGAGGCACAGTGCTTTGCACATTTAGCACTCTACAAGTTACAAGGGCAGTTCCAGGGACACTCGTTACAAATAAACTGATAAAAGCAAATGTGAAGGGGAAAAAAGGACTAAATTACAACAAATGTGCATTAAGGCCCCAGATGTACATTGAAGGTGCAACATTTTGGACCAAGAAATTCGTGAAGGGGTGAGCAGTATTTAAAGCAGAGGTACTGGTGGGGTACACTGAAGATGTCATAAAAAATGAAGATGGAAAATGCCAACAAGAATGGGCAACATATGTGAACAAGTTAACGAGTTTGCAGCAACATGAGCAACCAGTAAAAGCACAGGCACTCACTCGATCTTCATTTTGTTTCAGAAACGAGAGAAGCTTGCCTGTGAACCAGAATAAAGTTTGCAATACGACTCTCACCATAACAGAACTGCGAGATGGCACAGCCACCATCATGGATCTTTTCTGGCAGTACAGGGCCAATACCTTCTCCCATCATCATGGAATGGGGTGTGCTCCCTAGTGAACCTGCATGCGCCAGTACTTTTAATCCCAAAAGAACACCTTTCAAACTCAAAAGGTAAACTCCAGTCCTCTGCTGTGCCCCCAATGGTGCAAAGACAGAATTAACTATTTTATCAAAGAAGCAGACAAAGCCCTGGAAGAAGTACTAATGTAGTACCGCCTCTTTACAAGAACTGAACTATTCTTTATATCCTTTTTAACCTTTGGAATACAGGCAGCCATGAATGCCAAGTGGCTCCAGATAGTGAGCTAGGACCTAGTTCAGCTAGCTAATGCCACAGAGAACGTACTTAATGCTGTGCGAGAAGAGATGCGGGTGCTCTGCATCATGACATTAGAAAATCGCATGGTACTTGATCTCCTCGCTCCAAGGGAGTGAGGTGTCTGTAAAAAGATGAGGAGTACATGTTGCACAAATGTGCCTCCAAATGACTAGGACAATGGCTCGTTGTCCATAGTCCTAAAGGTCTTGCATCACCTAAAGACAGTTATAGAAGGGGAAGGAGGCATCAAAAAAGAACAAGACAGGTTGACTGAAATATTCTCCTGGATGCCAAACCGGTTGACAAATGCATGCCAAGTAATCCTACTTATTCTGATCTTTCTAATATTAATTTGAGCCTATACCAAGTAATGTATGTAATGGTTTTTTTGTATGTCTCGTGCAGATGGTGTAAAATTACTTGCAGCTAAAGTAGGAAATGCCACTTCTCTTTGGAAAGATGAAAATACCCAAACAGAAGAGGTAGACGCAACCAAGAATGGGACCAATAGACCATCCAATAGGCCAGCCAGGAACATTTTGGGCACCACCCCCAGATCCTGAAAATGACCTTTAGTGCTACGTAGATCCCACAGCAGATAGCAATTGCATTTTGTTTTTAGGATGTAATCCCTGGGATTATCAAGGGGGTGGGGGGCATCTGAGAAATGTTAGCACAATATGGGTCCCAAAAGATAAGAATGATTGGGCACACAAACGGGAATTGAAAGATAAGTTCATGAGGGAATTAATTCTGGGTGGAATGAAAGGGGGTAATGTTGGGATGAACGTCCAACGTACCACACATGAGAGAAAATATAAACTAACAAAACCCATAAAACACAAGTCTGAAACCCCACCGAAGGACAGAGGCCCCAACATTGGAACAGATACACTCATGCCATACCCCTTTGATATAAGATGGACAGTAGCCAGCAACACGTACACTTATATACTTAGAATTGAGTTCATGAAGAATGAAGGCAAAGACGATTAACGTGTGAGCTCTCATTGGGATTAACGCAGCACACACACACGCACACACACACACGTGTAAGTGAGAAGGCCCAAGACAAAGAGTATTTAAAGCAGTAATGTGAACGCGCATTAGAAATAGTAAGAGGAAGCAGAAATAAAACGCGACATAAACATAAATAACATCTTTTAGGTGTGTAACACAGAAGGGTAGGCCTCAGAATAAAAATAGTTCATAGGTCATTTAGGTTTTAGTAGGCCTCAGAAATACATGGATTATTCCACAGAGTAAATGCATTTGGGTTTAACTCATACCATATAGACACGCAGGCAAGGCCAGCAGCCTTGGACAGGGTCTAAAGACGCATTGCGATTGGTCAGAATTATAAGGTGAAGTTCTTTCCCAGGCATAGAATGGAAAAGCATGACATGAATCAGATGTTGCAACTGTGAGCAGACCCTGTGGGTGGAAGCTGTAAATGCCACACGGACTGGGTATGAACAGGAAGGTGCAGCAAGGTCCCATGCGTCTAACAAATTAAACATACCACCAATGAAGTTCCTGCCCATGTTCTTAGAAACTAACAAATACAAGGTCACAGTTTGGTGGGAACGTGGCAATGTGCAGAGACGTGCACAAGACAGTCATTCAGGCAGAAGACTCACACTGCCCAATGTAGGAAAATATTCACCTAGAAGTAGAAGCAAAGCACCACACAAAGTGAGCACCTTTGCTAAAAATACACAGAGATGGGCAAACAGGGTTATATATATATATATAGTAGGAACATAACGCATAGGGCCTCATTACATGGATGGCGGTAGGGATTTACCGGTACCGGTAAAATACCGGTACCGGTAAATCCCTGCCGCCTTACTACGAGGTCCCTTTGCGGGTTGGGGGATTGAACGCCTGCTTTTTGCAGGCGTTAAAATCCAACCCGCTAAGGGACCTCGGAGCTAATTGCAGTGCCGTAATTAGCGACTTCCCCATTCCCATACAGCCCTATGGGGCAGAAATGGGAATGGGGAAGGGCAATGGCAGAAGGGGGATTTACCGCCCCTCCAACCTTGGAATGGGGCGGTAAATCCCCTTTCCGCCAAGGCGGTGCCGGTATTTTACCGGCATGAGCCATGGCGCTAATGGCGCCATGGCTCACCGCCTACCGGGTAATGAGGCCCATAGTGTCCTAGCACGTATTAAATCACAACTGCAATTAGATATTCAAACCGCGCACACCCACCCATTCATTTAATACACAATTTAATCGTGCCCTTGGTCGCATAGCAAGAAGCCGAGAAGCACGTCCCATGAAGTCAGGTTTTGAAGAATATGCCAGAATCATTGATGCAGCTGTTGTAGCGCCCCAGGCTGTGGTGGCACAATTTGTTATGGGGTTTGTGACACAATACGGGGCATCATCACTTCGAAACGAGGATTAACCCCTTTCTGTGGTGATATCCTGAAAAAGAAGCAATATCCTCACTCTTTTTCTGATGATAGAAAAACCCTTACCTAATGGACTGATAAGCGGTGGTCATTTACCATTACCCCAAAAAATACTGGCACAAGGAAGAAGGCAACCTGCCTTTAAAGATTCTAGTGGTTGCCGGTTTCCTGTTGGTTCCCTCCCAATAGAAATATAGGAAGAGAACCAGCAAGTGTGTTCAAGCCTTCCCTGGAAGAGCAGGGCACCAGAATCCTCGGTAGGGGCAGAAGGGGCTGTGTACCACTACCATATCGAGAGAGAGAAGGGGAACCCTTGGTCCCCAGCAGTCTATGGGGAACTAAGGAAGCCTGAAAAAATCTCTCTGGGTACACTCTGGAGCAGCAGCAGTCTACAAAGTACGGAGGGAACCAGCAGACCTCCTCTCTGGAAGAGAACAACTGGGGAAGCTGCCGAAGTAAGGCACAGGAGAAGCCATAGACACTTACTTTAGCGGCAGAGAACTGGGACCCTCGTGAACCAAGCACCAACGTACGCGGAAGGGGACCAGGAAGGTGCAGGGAGACCCCCCCAAAGACTCATTGAAGTGTATGGTAGCACCAAAACAAGGTGCTGCGTTACAAACTGAAGACAAGGGTAGGGGACCCATAAGGAACTGGGGAAGCCACAGTTTAAAACTGAAAAGGGGCAAAGACCTGTTGAAGTCTACGTAAGTAAAGGTAGTGGTGGTAGTAGTAGTAGACATTTACCAAAATGCAGGGAAGGCAATTGCAGTACTCACATCCTCTCTGGAAGAGAGCCGTACTCCTTATCTTCATTGGGAGACAAGTCAGCCACGTCGGCCAAAGAAGGAACTGAGACACAGGTCTGGGACCACACACTAAGAAAGGACAGTCCCTAGCAGGAGAAGTATACCAGGGCTGTGGATTGAGAACTTCGTGAGAGCTAAGAGGAGGGAGACATCCTCTTAGCCAATGCTAAAGTAGAAAAGACCAGGGGAAGTGGATTGTCCCCCTTGGAACTCGGGATCTGGAAACGTTAGAAGAAGGAAGTCCCCCCCCCCTAATATCAAGTCTGGTGAACCGTTTGTGTATATGAAACTGATGTGAAAGCGCCTTCCTTGGAAGGTGAGGCAAATTCAAGTTGAACTTTTACTTTGTGCAACTTTGAAACTTCATTTTGTTCAGGAACTTTGAAGAGATTGACCTTACACCTTATTTTGAGTTCATAGTGTAATGGCAGGAAATAGGTTGTTTTGGACACAACAGTGGACTTCTATTTATTTGACATCCTGACAGACCCCTTAGTTTATTATTGCGAAATAGGGAAATTCCTCGTATTCGTAGGGAAAGCTACTTCTGTTCCAACCTCTTATACGTTGAATATAAGTTTATACACCAAAGCATGCCACCAATGTATCCGCTTCATACTTCCGACACCTCACAGGTTACTACCGAATGTAGCAGACAGTATAAAATTAGTGCTGTTGACTGAGGTTTTGTTATATGCACAGCATTTCCATGATGAGATGAAAAGCCAAAAAGAAAATACTGAAGCCAAGCTTATGGCATTACAGATGCAGAAATTACAACCTACCTAGAGAAGAGGAGTGTTCTGCTCTATGCCCTGGGGACGGGCTGGGGAAAGTGGAGAGGGGCTCCTCAGCCACACAAACGGGGCCGAAGTAACGAGAGAGATCCTACTTATGCTTACAGCGGCCAGTGCAATTACTGTAAAGTGTTTGGGCACTGGAAAGTTGAATGTCTGAATTGGCCTCAGTAGGACGATCGAGGCGGTCAGCCAACTGCACTGATCGGGTTGGTTGTGCCCCCGCCTCCACTGCCATAGCAACAGAATGATTGCTAGGGATTGCCAAGGGGTTCCAGAACTTGTTGCACCACTCATACCGCTTAATCCTGCTGCTCCCTATGTTAATTGTGCTATTGCTGTTCCAAAGGTATCATGCTTGGCTGACACTTGAATGTCGCTCTCACCACTGAAGGCGTCTGAATTTCCTCATGTTGTACACAACTGATGAAATTGTCAGTGCTGGTAGTATTGGAGGCACGCTGATACCTCACTCTTTGCTTCCCCTGCTTGGGGTCACATTGGCTCTCTTTCAGATAACCACGCTTTTCTGTTGAGCCCACGTTCCCCTGTTAATTTGTTTGGGTTCAATTTGTTATGTAAGCTTAGTTGCTCCATTTACTGTTCCCATGACGGCACATTCCTTGACACCCTGCCCACAGAGAACATGGGGTTTTGGCTGTGCTATAGGAGATTCCCCATTCGAACCATGGCGACTGAGCCGACAATACCTTGCTGAAGCAGGAAGTGTTGGAGTTCCAGCTGAATTGTGGCCTACCCATGAAAATGAAGCTGGTTATATGCTCCATTCCAAGCTAGTCAAGATCCTCCTTAATCCTGCCAAACCTCTGTCATGTGTGCTTCAGTTTCCCATATCTAGGCTTGCAGAAGAGGGTATCCACCCTGTAATATGGTCCCTGCTTGAACAGACACAAAGCCCCTCTAATACCCAAATTCTGCCCACCAAGAAGCTAGGTAAAGGCGTCTCTATCCTGATCCACCTTGGCAGTCGGTACCTCTTTGCATTTACCTCTAAATCTATGCATTACATATTCTCAAGTCTTCCTATGGAGTACGTAGAGAGCCCCACCTTGTTTACCCAAATCCTGAAGAAGGTGCTCGGGGGGAGCGGAGTAAGGGACAGCAAGTGCAGGGAGGGGGGTAGACCAGACACAATAGTCTAGTCAGGGAAGGGTAATCTAAGGCAAGTGCTGGTAGGTGGGGGCTGGGGTTGATGCTGAGACAGACTGACCGAGGGAGGGCCTTGCCCCTGTATGACACAGAAGGGGCCAGACAGCCAATTGCAGCAGCAGGTGGGAAGAGGGAAGGTGGAGGAGAAGAGGATGGTCTTGAGAAGATGCCGAAACCTAAGCAGGTCCAGCTCAAGTCTGAGAGGGGTGTGGAGGCCATTGCAGAGGGAAGCTCCTGCCAAAGAAAGAAATCTACCCCCTACTCTCTGCTTAGAGAACCACCTGACCTGCAGAGAGTTAGAGCTAGAGGATCGAAGGTCTCTATCGGGCTGGTATTTAGGGAGAGAAAGTTGGATGTAGCATGGTCCCAGGCCCAGAATGCCTTGTGGATGATGCAGAGCGTCTTGTATTTGATCCTTGCAGCCACTGGGAGCCAGTGGAGAGATTTAAGGGCTGGAGAGATGCGGTCCCTGGGCTTGAGCCCAAGGATAATTCACACAGTCCTATTCTGGATTAGTTGTAGAGGGCAGAGGGAGGAAAGAGGAAGGTTGAGGAAGAGGTTATTGCAGTAGTTCAGCTTGGAGAGAACCAGAGCTCTAGAGACATTGAGTTTCTGACGGGAAGGTGAGGAACGGTAGAATGCCTCTGAGGAGGTGCAGCTGAAAGTGAGCCTTCTTGGCAAGGTCAGCGATATGAGGTGAGAAGGAGAGAGTGGAGTTGAAGATGACACACAGGTGTTTTGCCTCACAAGAAGGGTAGGGGAGGGAGCCCAAGGAGGGCAGCCAGAGAGTAAGGAGGAATGAAGGGAGGGTTCCAGTGAAAACGATCTCAGTCTTACTGGCATTAAGACAAAGATTGTTAGCAGGACACCATGTCTGAATAACAGTCAGATAATCGGGAATGAGGGAGGAATTAGAGGGGGTAGAGGAGGGTAGCTTAAAGGAGAGCAGAGTGTCCTCTGCAAAACACTGTAAGTGAGGGGAGAAGGTGGAAATCAAATGGGCAAGAGGGGCAAGGTAGATGTAAAAGAGCCACAGTGAGAGGATGGAGCCCCGAGGGACGCCACAGGTAGAGAGTGAGGTAGAGAAGAGAAAAGGGCCAATTTGAACCTTGGAGGGCCAATTCGAAAGGAAAGAGGTCAGCCAGACCAGTGCCATTGCGTGATGGCCAGAGCGTCATGGAGTCAATTGAGGGGGGTTGACATGATTGACCGTGTCAAAGGCAGATGAGACATGAAGATGAGAACAGGCAGAGAGTTGGTGTCAAGGTTTGAGAGCAAGTCTGCAGGAGAGCGGTTTCTGTGCCTCTGGCTTTCTGAAGCCAGACTACTGGTCGTGTACACAGCCAACAGGATCTGTGTGGTGGATTAGTTGGGAGATGACTTCTCCAAAGGTTTGCACAAGAAGGGGGTAGTAGAGATAGGGCAGTAGTTAGCCAGGTAGGATGAGTCTGCAGACTGCTTTTTTAGGTGAGCGCACACAAGGGAGTGCTTGAGAGGTGAAGGGAAGGTGCCGGTGGCAAAAGAGGGATTACAGAACTCACTCAATGAGGGAGCGAGTGCAGCAATATTTTCTGAACAGGGAACCACCTGTCTCAATGAGACTTTCATAGAACAAACAGTCTTGGTGACCTCATCCGGTGCTATGGGTGTGAAGGAGGAGGGGTGGAAACAGAGCGGCCAAATGAGGCCTAAGTGCAGGTGGAGGAGGGAGGGGAGTAGAGGAGAGTGAGGACAGGATGTCCTGAGTCTTGCTTGTGAAGTGTGAATCCAAGGCCATGCAGAGGGCCTTTGAATGGAGAGAAGTGAAGACTGTGGTAACTGCGGTAAGATTATCTAGTTTCTTACAGATTTTGAAAAGTTCTGCTGTGTGGTTGGTGGCACCGGAGATGCAGGCTTGAATATGGGCCCGCTTTCCGACCGGATAGAGAGTCTGTAAAACCTTTGAAGCAGACAGCAAGCCAGTTTTGTCAGAGGATATGCGAGAAGCCATCCACTTCTGTTCTACAGCTCTGCACTTACTTTTAAGCGGGGCTAAGTCAGAATCATACCAACTGTTGCATTTGGAGGTAGGCTTCATGCCGATCCTCATGGCAGGGGCAAGGATGTCAAGGGTATTGGAGATGGAGAGGTGAAGGTTAGCAAGGACTGAGTCAGAATGAGTCAATAGTAGGGGTGTAGGGAGGAACAAAAGAGGCAGCAAAGGCAGCAACTGATGACTCGCTTCATCAGTCGGATGACGGAGAAGGAGGCTGGCAGTACAGGCAGAGGCTTAGCTGGGGAGCCCAGGAGCTCCAGAGGAGAGAAGAGGATGGAATGATAAACCAAGAGAGTGGTAAAGAAAGAGAGGTCAGCAGAGATGAGTGCATCCAGAGTGTGCCTAGCTGAGTAAGTCAGACCAGAGGGAAGACTGGTGAGGGAGAAAGTCACAGAGGTTGCGTAAGCTTAAGCCTGCATCAGGAGAGTCAAGATGGATGTTGAAGTCTCCAAGGAGGAGAAGCTTAGAGGTAGAAGTCGGGAGGGAAGAGGTGAGGTCGGCCGACTCTTGTAGGTATGCGGAGACCAGCCCAGTGGTCCTGTCGATAGTACCAAGAGTGATTGACAGAGTAAGAGGGATGCAAATCTTGCAGACAAGACATTCGAAGCAGGAGTAGGGTTGGATGGGTATGATAGAGGTAGGGTTCCATTCTGGGAAGACAAAGGCAACTCCGCCAGCGGGCCAATTAGGACTGGACTTGCATAGGATTTTGTAGCCCTCGGGAGCTGGCATTGAACTACATCTCGGTGAGCCTGAGGACGTCAAGGTCAACGTTTTCAAGGAGGTGACAGATGTCAGAGGAGTGTTTGACAGCAGAGCGAGAGTTGAGGGTAGCTAGGTGAAGCTAGTTTCCACCTTTAAAGGGAGGGCTACAGGGAGGGAGGGGTACAACCGCCAGAGGTGGGAGGACGGGGGGGTTGAAGTGGGAGGCTCCCTTACTCTGTTGACAGCACAGGTTGAAAAGGCTCACAAGGCATCTAAAGACACGCTACAGCTTTGCTTACCCTGTGTGCAATATCTGGGCCATAAGATTTCAGCTGGGGAAAGGCACCTGTCTCGGGATCGTATCGTGGTGATCCAGAAAGTTCACAAACCACAGACCAGGAAGCGAATGAGAGGGTTCCTTGGGATGGTCAGTTAGTGCGGATAGTGGGTCTCAGGGTTGCCACCGTAGTTAAGCCCATTCAGACCCTCTCAAGCATGATTCGACTCCAGAGCCCTTGCCATGGTCCCAGAATGCTGAAGATGCCTTTGTCACCATAAAGCAAGCACTCGCAACAGCCCCAGCTTTGGGTCTGCCTGATTATGATGAGCTAAGGGTGTTGCATAGTGATGAGCGCAAGAGATTTGCACAAGGATTGTTAACACATTTGTCTGTGATGAGCGTCAGCCCAGGTCATACCACAGTGTAGCCCTTGACCCAGTAGCTGCAGTATTCCCGGCTTGCCTGTGGGCTGTTGCCCCTGCCACCCTGCTGATAGAGAAAAGACTGATTAATTGGTGCAAGGTCACCCTGTCACAATTTCTGTACCCGCCTCACCAAGTATGAGAAACTGCTTATATCTGCGGCAAATGTTAACTTGAACTGCTGCCCTCTCTTGAACCGTGCCTTATTGTTACCAACCCTGCTAAACAGACCTCCGCATCATTGCCTAATTGTTGTTATGCTTCTGCTGCCCCACACTGATCTCTTAGATGTCCCACTGCAGAACCCCAACTTGATAATCTTTGTGTATGGCTTTTGCCTGCGTAGCCAAGGGACAGAAGATCTTGTCTCTGGTTACTCTGTATGTACACTCCATGCTGTCCTCAAGGCTTATTGATTGCCCACTGCTTAATCTGCGTAGGTAGCAGAACCTGTCGCCCTCACAAGGCGTGTACCCTGGCACGGAGTAGATCAGCCACGGTTTACACCATCTCGATGTATGCACACCGTGTTGTGCAGAATTTCGGTATCCTATGGAAACCGCGTGGGTACGGGACATCCACCAATAACACTATACGGAATTGAAAAGGTTTATCGTCTCTATTGCACACTCTACTGCTTCCATCTTCTCTGGCCATTGTTAAATGAAAGGGATAGGATCCCTCTGTCCTTCACTGCCCAAGGAAATCCCCAAGCAGATAGTGCAGCTCATTCGGCGGCCTTAACGGGTCGATGGCTCCTAATTATACTCTTGTTTGGGTTGCAGTCCAACAGTCGCCGATTGCCTACCTTTCCAGCCTTGCCATACTCCAAGACCAAGCTTCCAAAGAAGAAACGGTGAACTGGACTTGGCGGTTTTGTAAGTTGGGGAGGGATTCCCTTTGGGTTCCCCAAACAGCCACCTAGTGGCACCCAAGGTACTTCTCCCCTACCTGTCCCGAGAGGCCCATGGCTCTGCTCACTTAGTTAAAAATGCCATGATTTCTCTAGTGCACCAAGACTGGGTTGCCCCTTGTTTTACGTCAGTAGCACAGGTTTATTTTGAAAGATGTGCCACATGTCTAACTCCTAATGTTGGGCAGTTAGAGCAAAGCTGTCTATGTCCAGTACCGCAGGGTCCCTTCTTAAACATGCAGATTTATTACTTGAATTGCCTCGTGATTGCGGATGTGTTTTCTGGATGGGTTGAAGCCTATCCCTGAAGGATAGCTAATGCTGTCACAGTAGCAAGGAAATTGTTTGCTGAAGTCATACCCCGATTTGGACTTCCCCTTGGGTGCCGCGGGACCCATTTTACTGGACAAATCAACAATAAAGTGTGTCAGTCCCTAGGAATCTGATAGCGGTTTTATTGCATGTAGCAACTCAGTCGAGCGAATTTGTCGAAAGCTGAAACAGCGACCTCAAGCTTAGGCTGTCTAGAGTGTGTCAGGAAGCAGGTCTGAAATGGCCGCAAGCACTGCCACTAGCGCTGTTCGACCTACGCAATAACCACCAGCGCAAGCATGGTCGGTCCGCCCATGAGATCCTTACAGGCGTCCCATGAGAGTAGGATCTGCAGCTTCACACCTCCTGAATCTGTTCCCAGAAGATAAAACTATAGTAATATATTGTCACCCATTGGTCAGAACTGTCTGTTCTCTTCATTTTTCAGTTCAAAGCTGCCCTACCGGAACTGGCGCCTGAGCCCCGTCACCCTCTGAAGCCTTAGGATTTAATCCTCCGGAAAGTTAATCAGCAGAAGTCTGCACTCTAGCCCTGGCGGTGCAGACTGCACCGCATACTGTGGTGAAGTGTTGCAGTTTGACGTCCTGGGTACATTATACCCCTGCCTCAAATTCCCCATGCCTGCCGAAGATATCGCCTCTACTTTCTGATCTTCCGTGGCCAGATCTCTCGGCCACGGACTCCTCTGTCAGAAACACCACCTCCAACCTGCTGGTGCCAGGCCAGCCCAAACGAGCACTGAAGGTCTTCCACGAGCAGCGCCAGAGCCAAATACTGCTGCTCCACATGCAACATTGCATGCAGGTACTGATCCAAGACCCCCAACTCTGCAATTTGTTCACCCTGGTAAGATCTCTGCGGGAGCTCCTTCTCAAGCTCCTACAGCAAGTCATCGAAGCACCGGAGGGAACAACCCTGAATCGGTTCCCATGCCTTGCATACCACCTCCAGCACTTGGCCCCCATGGATCTCGCAACTCAAGCCTGGTAAGGGTTGCCCTGTGCTCCCGTGGAAAGCTACCCCAGGGTCAGTAACCCAGGACCGAACACCAGCTGGCCTGCCTACTCGCCACTGGATTTGACCACTCGCCACCAATGAATCCTTCTGATGTGATAGTACACTGGCACAAACTGGTAGCTGCTAATTTATTTATTTTTTAATTTATTTATTGGTCACTTGTTAGGCGCTTATACAGGATGCAAATAGTGTTTCAACGCCCACAGGGCAACAGAGAGGAGACACGGGATGATAGACCATGTAATTACAACAATGATAAATAATTAAATACAACAAAAGAAGAGACAATGGGGAGCGGAAGACGAACCTACTATGCCTTTTGAGTGTTCAGAACGTGCCAGTGCAGAGGGGAGAGGGATGAGGGGTATGGAATAGGTGTTGTGGTGCGCATGGAGAGCAGCAGATAAGTGCCTTGAGAAGGTATGTGCAAACACCAGTGGCGGAGGGTGAGCCGAGGCAAGTGCAGAGGATAGACAGCAGCTTAGATGATAAGATGTGGGAGGTCAGGGCCCCGAGGATGCATAAGGACCCTGCACACCAGTCAAGCTAATGTACGATTAGCAGGGGAGAGTGGAAGGGAAGGAAGAGGTAAAGCGTAAGGTCTTGAGGCTTTTCTGGAACTTAAGGAGGTCCTGCTCAAGACGAAGAGGGAGGGGGGAGGCTGTTCCAAAGAAGGGAGCATGCTTCTATCTTGAACATTTACTAGGGAGTACACTGGTGCAGCCATGAACATTGAACTGTGGAACTTTTGCTCATCCAGGTTGGAACCCTTTTGAACATTGACATGTGTCCTGTTGCCAAACTGTTGATTGATGTGTCTTGAACTTATAGGATTTTTGGGGACTGTTGATTGATGTGTGTTGAATTTATAGGATTTTTGGGGAGTGCAGCGTGCACCCAACCTTCCCAGATGAACTGTACATTATCACCTGCCCCTAACCTGGAGACTGCAGCGCGTACCAGATTCCCTGGATATTGACATTTGGAGTCCGCCTCTGATACACACCATGTCTGGTTATTTGACTACTGTTGTTGTTGTTGGTGTATTGATTCATCTCACTGTGGTTGCTGCTTTTATAACTACATGTCATGAACATGATGGTCCTTCTGCTCATCTTTGTGTTCACAGTGAGAATGCATACCTGCACCTCACCTGGCAGTATGCCTGCATCTTCAATGTCACTGATTGTTGGGTGTGTGCACATTGACATCATGACTTGTCCTCCAAGTTCCCTTTAGACCCTATTCCCTTCAACTGGTGGGCTGTCTGCCTGAATCTCAAGCTGGTCACCCGATCCCCAAACCCCAGACCATGTAACAATTCACATTCCCAGATGGGGTTTACTGGTCCTCGAAATTTCCCCACCCCATACCAGGTAATCAGGGTGCCAGCAGCAATTCTTCCTTCATCTTCGGCTACTTGCCTGGTGTGTTTTGTCAACAGGGATGCACTATTCATGAAAATCAGCAAGTTCCACTATTACCTTTCAACCAACTCCATTGTAGTCATCAATAATATCATAAGATCATCCTTGCCTTTCAGCCTAATTTTTTCCTTTACCTATTCCCGGATATGCAACTTATTCTCGGACCTATTTCATCAGTGAGGACAAGGCTTATCCCTGATTGCCCATTAATTGGGGAGGAAGTGGTTACATGGGCTATGTCCTACCTGCTGTCCGGCATAATCTCACTTCCCTAACACAGTCCCGCACAAAAAGAGGCGCATCTAGGGAAGGGTTTATTGCTGGGCTAGGTTACCGGATACCAGCCCTAGAGGTCAAAGGAAATTGGGACCGCCTGACCCAACTGTCATGTATGATGGGGCACATTGGGAATTCCACTGCATCCTTCCTGACACTACTGTCCCATGAGCAAACAGCTATCTGAGCAATGGTTCTAAAGAACCGTATGGTGCTGGAAACCCTCACTGGGAGGGGTGTGTGCAATCGTGAAGAGCGAGCGTTGCACTTTCGTGCCCAGTTATGCCAGCAACAAATTTGACATTGTGCCTCATTACTAGTAACACTTTTCCAGCACCTGCCTTCCTGGTACCACCGGGACATCGTGAAGTCAGGCACACAGAAAATGTTAGTCCCCATTCCCATGGAGTCCTGTTGGACTCCATGGGAATGGGGACCCGGAATCATCATCACTGTTGCTATCAGTGCCAGTGCTTGTATGGCTGCTGTGCCTACCGGGGCTGTTGCACCCTGCAGGTCAGACCTGCGGGGGGCAACGTCCCAGGAAGGTAGAGTTGTAGTGTGATGGTCTGGAAAGGGCACCATTAGGGTGCTACCGGCACCCTTAATTCCGGACCGCCACACTTGTAATGAGGCCCATTGTCTCAGACACATCACATCATCCCTGAGTGCACCTGGACCTTTAGTTCCTGGATATTGAGTATTCTGGGACCACTGGGCGCCTCTATCAGCCAGATCCTACTTCTAATCCTAGTACTATTCTTGAGCTTGTCTTGCTTTGTGATGAGTTGTAAAGTTTCTTCTATCGTGCCTGCACCCATTTCTCAGGGGCTCCCCTGACCACTCCGGTGTTTTGCTGCCAGACTACGGAAGACGTTAAATGTTATGATTTACCAGCATGGGATGTCTGTTCCTCCAAAGATGTTAACGGACGATACTGGAGTGAAGGTCTCATTGGAGGGAATTATGGGGCGGGCGACTGGGTAATGAAAATTTTATTGAACCGTTTGATCACTTTGCTGCCTCATAATAATGCTCAGCTAATGCTAACTCCCCCGTTTAACAAGTGCCTTATTGCCATTGCAGGGTGAGCCCTATGTTGTAATGCACATGTCCTAACTTTGAAGGCTTTTACCGTCTAGTACCTAGAGGCATCCACTTCCAGTGT
The DNA here is from genome assembly GCF_040938575.1 of Ambystoma mexicanum. NCBI lineage: Eukaryota > Metazoa > Chordata > Amphibia > Caudata > Ambystomatidae > Ambystoma > Ambystoma mexicanum. Next base: position 1,246,823,843 of record NC_090925.1, on the reverse strand, counting down.
TCACGCCTCTTGACATGTTTCCCTTTTGGCATATAAAAGCATGCTTAGACTGCTGCTTTCATAGACAAGCCTGCTTTAGCAGACGGAAGTTGTCCTGTAGTAAGCAGGCTCGCATGCCCGCCCGGAGCCGTGTGTGAATCGTGCAAGCAGCTTGCCCAGCAAGACTCCAATGCATCGCTGTCTTCCATCCTGATGATGCTTTCCTGAGCGCGAGAATGCAGTACCCGGCCCACGATTGGTATGCTGAGACACTACTGTTCGTTCACCTGAAACGTTGCTTATCAGTATCATGCTAGGTCTGAAACCTTGCACTCCATTGAAAGGCATGTGTGGCTGAGTGAATGTAGGGGAGTGGGGTTGTTTGGTAGAGTCTCGTTTGTCGTTGGGTTGCTGTTTGGTCCGTGTCTACCGGCTTTGCTCTTTGCCAATATGCAATCCACTGCAAGGGTCTGTTTTTTTTCCCACGACAGTACCTTAGGATTAGCCCAGGTATAGTTACAGACAAGCTTCGGCGTCTGTTAGCAAAATGGATGACCATCTGTACTCGCTGAAAAGACGACTGTTTAGGTTGGTAGTGTAGGGGGAGGGGTAAGGCATGGAATCCTCTCTGGCTATGGATTAATATTAGGTTATACGGTTTGATCTCCAAGGCTGTAGCTTTCAGCAGAATTCCGAAGTATCGCCTTGCGGTTATTTACTAACACCTAGTGTGTGGACTTCTGCGGTCTCTAAAGCATTTCTTTGGTGGCTGCCATTAATGTATTCAGGGTATGACTCCAACCATTGTACGCAATCTCACGACACTCAGTACTTTAGATATACAGTAGTTATGCCAAAACTAGAGTGCGCCACGGGTGCTCCAGAAGAATGGTCGCTTGGTAATAGAGATGCTGTGCTTGCACCTGTGCTAGAGGCCCCACAGATGCGTCATGGCACCAGGCACTAGTCTTCTAAGGGAAGAACACGTTAGGCTAGGTGTAGACATATAGACGTAAAGGCTGGCATGGGTTAGACGTGTATTTTCACAGCTCTGGTCACTTTGTCCCAAGTAATCCCGGGAATTTACTCTCGCACTGGTAAATGATTCTTCCTTCCACTAGTGTGAACATGTATGTTACGACCTCTTCGATGCACACCCCCCACGCATTTAAAAAATATTTTAAGTAGGTTAAAATGACAGACCTCAGAGAGCAGAGCAGTGGTCTAAGCGGGTTGGAGAATTTAACATGTGAATATGGTGATGAGATTCAAATTCGATTCAAATTTGATGTGGTGGATGCGTGAAGACTGCTTGAACGTATATCTGTACTGTTGTTACATCCTGAAAAGCGCTCCTTTATGCATCTGTACTGTTGTATACCTCTGTATAGCACTCCGTTGTGTATCTATATTGTTGTATACCTCTGTATAGCGCTCTGTTGTGTATATTGTTGTATACCTCTGTATAGCGCTCTGTTGTGTATCTATATTGTTGTATACCTCTGTATAGCGCTCGTTGTATACCTCTGTTGCTTCTGAAAGCTAGGTCCGCGTTCAATAAAAACCATAATAATACTTTTAAAAATAATGGTGTTGGTGCGCCTCACTGCATCTTGAGTTCTCTATCATGGGATGTCAAGATAGTGAGCATACTGATGATGCATGAAGGAAAGGGTTAATTTAAATGTGACAGACACGTGCAGACTGACTGGATACTCCGAAGACCATCGACATGATGTGTGTAACGGTGCCCTTTCACCTGGTGCGCTGCCTTTGATTGAACACTGTGGTCGTGACACCAGGTGCACCTGGCAAGGCCTACTGTGCGCTCGCAGGTGCTGGAACCATGATCCAAGGAGGAGCAGCGTTAGGTGTAGAACTTTCTTTCCATTTTCAAAGACTCTTGTGCCATTCATTATTTGACCTGAGTAAATAACGCTTTTGTCTTTGAAGCAAGACAATCGGAGCACCACCGGTTGGGAAACCGGTCCGCGCTTAGGGGCTGGTCTCCGGTATTAAGCATGTTATAAAAGATTAATTCACACCTGCCCCCCCTTATGGAGGAGGCCATGCATCACAACCCAAGAAACAAAGTATGTGCATTAACACTCCCACAAAAATGAAATTGTGCCTTTCCCTAGTGTCACCATCACAGTGACCATCCTCCATCTGAGTGTTTGTGCCAGGAAGAAAAAGGAGAGGACCTGCCTGTTTAAATTGGAATTATTTGTGTGTAGAACGGGCATTTGCCTGCCGTTCTGTGCGCAAATCCCTTTTCGACGAATGGGGATTTGCGGGCAGAATGGCCCGCAAATCCCCTTTTTACACGCAAATAATTCCATGGATCCAGGGCCATAATGTCTCCAAGTTCGGGATAGTGATATGGAGCCACTAGGGCAAGAACAAGACTTTAACCAGTATCCTAAAGGAAAAAGTTAACCGAGTTGGAATTTGACTAGGCAGGATGTTGCAAGAGCTGGCTGCCTGAATCCCAGAACTGGGTCTTCCTACAGATGACCCTTTAAAAATATCAAGAGCAAAAAAACAACCAAGAGGAACTTCTCCTGCAGGGATGTAGCAGGCCAGTCGTTTGCTCAGAGGCTGGGAGCCCCAGTTATGGAGACATGGAAAGGCAAGCCAAGAATTGTATTCTGTCAGGGATCCACTAGCCAGTGCAATGGCCATCGGACTTCAGAAAATGCCGTCCCTCTTATGGGGACCGTGCTGGAGTCTGATGTACACATTCTGATCCCTCCGCCATTTGTACAGAGAATTGGCATAATCCGGACAGGCATTTACCGCGGCAGCTACCACAATGGTCCAATGGTGTAAGGACAACAGTGGCATACGTTTCTTTCGTTGTTTTAGTTGAAATAAGAAATGCTTCATTAATGTGCAGACGTGGCTGAGTCAAAGAGAACTGTCGTGTTTTTTTACCTTAGAACTTAAAGAGAATAAGTTACCAAACAATGGTGGCACCAGGATATTCGGGAAATGTTTCTTCTTCCAATCTCAGAAGATTAAAATCTCAGTTTTGGACCCGTTCACTCACAGGTGCTTTTCGCTAGGCCATGGTATGATGATGACTTGATTTAGCCAGATGAGCAGGGACTGAACATCCCCCACCACTTTCTCCCAGCGGACTAACTCCACCTATACTTCAGTGCCATCTACATAGGATTTTCGCCAGCATGGGGTCTGGCATGGATTCACATGCTCATGAATATTCCCCGTCGTCAGGCTGGGAATCCTCGGTAAAGAAAAAATCAGTATCAGTTTCGTTTCTGATCTGTCTTTCGTAGTAGTAACCAATCACTGATCTCTGCATCATACTGACCACAGCCAATGACTGCCCTCTACCTAAGCCCCGCCTCTGGCAGCCATCTTCAGATTTTTACCGCACGTTCAAGTGTTGGGATCCTCGTGCTATTGCTCTCGAGCGTTAGTGCTATTTTTTACGTTTTTTCTCAAAAAACTTCAATTTTTCAGTCAAAAGAGCCTCAATCTCCACCGTTTCTTCATCCGATCAACGGGGACCCGTGTCGGATTCGTCTACGCCCCTCAAGGGTGAAGATTTCGTCGAGCCATGCTTTTGGAGGACTCCAGAAGTTTCTCAGCCCCATCTCGGACATGGCCCAGGAGAAGGGAAGCTCGACGCCCGGAAAGCTGTTCAGGGTCTGCCCTGGATGCCAGCTTCAGAATGTCTTTAAGGAGGACGAACACTCCCTTTGTCTTTACTGCCTACATGAGGACAAGACGCACGTGGAGAAGGACTGTGCGTTTTGCGGCAATATGTCGGAGCGGACCATGAAGGACCGCCATCAACGTCTCGCCAACTGGCTGGAAGGGAAGAGCCCGTCAGGCGAGAAGAAGAAGAAGAAGTCCGAGCGGTCTTCTAAGACCTTTGAGGACGCCCCGGCGACGGGAGTCCAACACAAGGCCAAGCACCGCGAGTCCACTGGCACCGGGAGCGCCGAACGGTCGGGCTCTACGGGCGCCAGGCAGGGTGCTTCCTCCCCGGCGCCATCAACCACGAGCCAACGCTCTGGTTCAGGTAAGAGGAAGGCCGAGCACCCGGCGAAGCTCCTGGAGAGACCCTGGTCGAGCTCGAAGGCCCCATCGGAGGGGGAGCGAGGTAGTGACCCTCCCCCCAAGGAGAAGGCGGTGAGCGCACCTAAGGTGGTGAAAGCCTTAATCCATCCGGCCAAGGCCTCTATCGAGACAGTCGCGGCGGCCCTGGCTCAGCCTGTGGAGGCTACACCAGTGGTGGCGACCTCGGGGCTCAGAGTCTCCCTGCCACCGCAGAGGGAGTCCTCTTTTATGCCCATCGACAGGACCCCCGTGAAACCTCCTACGGAGAAGGGGGGGCAGGAGGTCGTCGTGGATTCAGCCTCAACCTCTGAGGAAGAGCTGATCGAAGTCTTAAGCCACGGCGTTGGCGTGGAAGAAGACCAGCCCGTCGGGAGGGACCCCGACGTAGGAGACGACGATAACGTCGAGGGTGCCGACGGGGCCCCTGACCGCCCGTCGGACTCCCCTCAACCAGTGCCGCAAGACAACTCGCCGGCCATTTTGTTGGCTATACAGTCCTTATGCTCGGAGATAAGGACGAGACTGCCGTTACCACCAGCGGAGGAACCACTCCCGACGGGGGACCCGGAGCCAGGCCCTTCTGGGAGCCCTCCCCCTAAGAGAGGAAGGATTCATCCTCCACCTCCTCTTCAGCCATCGCGCCCTGTTCAGCCCTCCTCCCCGTCCACGACTCGTGGGGATGATACGGGGACTGACACGGCCGCGACGGGTACGGACGACGAGGTTTACGACGAGGATCTGCCATCGTCACCTCCCACCCGGGCTTCCCCGCCCGACGAGATTGGATCGTTTCACTCCATGATCGCCAGGGCATCCGAGCTTTTCCAGCTCTGCCCGGAAGAGAAGAAGAAGGAAGGTTTCCTTTATCAACGGCGCGAGGCCAAGAGGAAGACGGTCCTCTCTGTACCTCTACTGGACGATATTTGGGATGAGGGCCTCGCCCTCCTCAAGAACCCATCCACGACGCCGGCTAGAAGGGATCGGTACGAGAAGAAGTACCGGGTCCCGGACGCGGCCCCCTTGTGCCTTCGGGCACAGCCGACCCCGGACTTGGTCGTCTCCGTGGCAGCCAGGAAGAAAGCGGGGGGGGGGGCGCGGCCTCTACGTCGACCTCCCCGCCGGATGGCGAGGGAAAGAAATTCGATACGATGGGACGCAGAGTCATCTCGTCTGCAGCGACGATGATTAAGGCGGCCAATGCCTTGGCTATCGTAGCCCGCTACGACAGGGAGTTGTGGTACAAACTGGCCCCCCTGCTGGGATTCCTACCGGACGACAAGAGGGTGGAAGCCCTAGAGATCTTGCAGGAAGGAGAGGTGGCGTCGGACCACGCCATTACGATTGCGACGGACATCGCTGACACTGGATTTCGCCAGTTGGGCAACAGCGTGTGCCTTAGGCGGCGTGGATGGCTCAAGGCTACTGACTTCCGTCAGGACGTGCAGACCAGAGTCTTGGACATGCCATTCGACGGAAACAACCTGTTTGGGAAAACAGTGGACGATTCCCTTCAAGCCATCAAGGCAGACACGGAGACGGCCCGGGCTCTTGGGGTTCTCCAGCAACGGCGGCCGCCCTTTCGGAGCGGCAGAGGCAAACAGGGTGCCTCCAAAGGTTCCGGCGGCGGATTTTCCACCTACCGTCAAGCGGCCTGTTCGTCGTCGCAGGAAGCTTACAGGGGACGAGGCAAGTCAGGCGGACCCCGCCGTCGTCGCCAAGGAGGACAAGGCGGCAAAGCCTCGTCGAAGCAGGACTGAACCGGCCGTGGGGTCGGACCCCCACCGAAGCACCCCAGTGGGAGGCCGGCTGGCGAGCTTCGTCAGCGTGTGGGAGTCCATCTCCACCGACCGTTGGGTGCTGGACGCCCTAGCTCAGGGTCACGCGCTCGAGTTTCTAAAGAGGTGCCCACGCGTCCCCCCTGTGGCCAGGAAAGAACATCACGTCCCTCAACTTCTCTTGGAGGTAAAGGCGATGCTCAAGAAGGGCACCATCGAGCTCGTCCCAAAGAGGCTTCGGGGCTCTGGAGTTTACTCAAGATACTTCCTCGTGAAGAAGAAGACGGGAGGATGGCGGCCCATCCTGGACCTACGACGACTGAACAAATTCATCAAGGCACAGAAGTTCCGGATGGTCACCCTCCAACACGTTCTGGGTCAGCTGGAGGAGGGCGATTTCCTGTCGTCGTTGGATTTGGAGGATGCCTACTTCCATATTCCCATCCTAAAGGGACACGAAAGTTTCTCAGGTTCGTGGTCCAAGCGCGTCACTACCAGTTCAGAGCCCTTCCCTTCGGACTGAGGTCGGCACCCAGGGTGTTCACCAAGTGCCTCGCACCGGTGGCGGCGCAGCTGCGCCGAGAGGGGATCCACGTCTACCCCTACCTGGACGACTGGCTCATCCGAGCGAAGACGAAGGAGCTCGCCGTGGAGCACACGGCAAGGACCGTCCAACTTCTCACGGACCTGGGATTCTCCATAAACTACGCCAAGTCCCACCTGGTGCCCGCGCAAGACGCACTGTTTCTGGGAGCGAAGCTCGGCACAGTGTCGCTTCTGGCCTCTCCGTCAGAGGAAAGGACGAGGGCCATCTTGGGCAAGGTGCAGCGGACGCGGCCAGAGTGAGGTCCATCAAGTCCCTCCTCGGAATGATGTCTTCTTGCATTTACCTCATCCGCCTGTGCAGGCTCCGAATGCGCCCGTTGCAGGAGTTCCTGGACGCGCGCTGGATCCAGACGACAGGCAGCTTCGAGGAGAGGATCACACTCGACGAGAGTTTCCGACGAGCGATCCGGTGGTGGGGCACCCGCGCGCATCTGACGGCGGGCATGGACTTCCAGACCCCTGGCCACCAGGAGACAGTGACCACGGATGCCTCCCTGGAAGAGTGGGGAGCGCACACCGAAAGCACGCGAGAGGCCTTTGGCTCCCGACGGAGAAGTCCCTCCATACCAACGTCCTGGAGCTCCGTGCAGTGTTTTGGGCCCTCAGGTCCTTTCTTCCGTCCCTCAAGGGCAAGGTGGTGAGGATCTTCACCGACAACACCACCACCATGTTCTACATCAGGAAACAGGGCGGAACCAGGTCCCCAGCCCTGTCCATGGAGGTGCAGGATCTGTGGCATTGGGCCGTCGCCCAAGGGATGTTTCTGGTGCCGTTTCATCTGGCAGGGATAAAAAACACCATCGCCGACTCACTCAGCAGGGAGCTGCGCTCGTGCCACGAGTGGGAACTATGACAGGATCTAGTGGACCGCCTCTTCCGACGGTGGGGCACACCCCAGATCGATCTGTTCACGACGGCGACGAACTCCAAGTGCCGGAGGTTCGCCAGCAGGTTTCCCCAGCCGAGGAGCATGGGCGATGCTTTCTCGTTCCCCTGGGAGGGCCTGTTTCTATATGCGTTCCCTCCATTGCCATTGCTGATCCGGCTCATCAACCAGCTCAAGAGGTGACGGTGCAGGATGATCCTCGTCGAACCGCCGTGGCTGAGGCAGATATGGTTCCCGGACCTTCTGGACTTGTCAGCGTCCCCGTCAATCAAGCTGCCAGTGGACGCGGATCTTCTCTCCAGGGAAGGAGGCGCCATCCTCCATCACGACCCGAAGTCGCTGAACTTGCAGGCCTGGCTCCTGCAGCGTTAGAGTTTGGAGGATACGACATACCGGCCGACTGCAGAGAGGTTCTTGCAAAGGCCAGGGCATCCTCAACCCTTAAATGCTACGGACACAAATGGAAGAGGTTCTCTGTCTGGTGCCACGCACAGAAGATTAACCCTCTACGGATTACGGCTCCCCAAGTACTGCCGTACCTACTGACGCTGGCCAAAGCTGGACTGGCGCACGCGTCCATCAGGATTCATCTTGCTGCGATCTCCCGATACACAAGAACCACGGGGCGGACGTCTTTGTGGTCTCATCGTCTGGTGAAAGAGTTCATGAAGGGACTGTTCAGATCGTTCCCGCCGGTGAAGGCTCCGGCCCCGGCGTGGGAGCTCAACATGGTGCTGACCAAGCTCATGGGACCTCCGTTCGAGCCTCTGCCCTCGGCTCCGTTGAAGTTCTTGTCGTGGAAAACAGTGTTTCTTGTGGCCATCACCTCCGCACGACGGGTGGGAGAGATCCAGGCCCTTTCTTGCAAGGCCCCGTACTTGACTTTTCACGACACAAGGGTAGTGCTCACGACGCACCCCTCCTTCATGCCCAAGGTGCCGTCGGACTTCCACCTCAACGAACCCTTGGTGTTGCCTGTTTTCTTCCCGTCGCCTTCGTCGCCGGCTGAAAGGACTTTGCACTCGCTGGATGTGGCTAGAGCGCTGAAGTTCTACGTGGACCGCACAAAGTGTTTTCGGAAGACTTCACAACTCTTTGTGAACTTTGGACCTGTCAATCAGGGGAAGGCTCTCTCGAAGGCTTCCATTTCCAGATGGCTCTCCGGCTGTATCATGTACTGTCATCGGTTGGCAAACCGACTGCTGCCTGCCTGGCCGTCCGAGAGCCCATTCCACCAGAGCGATCGCAGCTACCACGGCGTTCCTATCTGGTGTGCCCTTGCTGGACATCTGCAGGGCTGCTACGTGGAGGTCGACGAACACCTTCACGAAATTCTACTGCATCGATCGGGATTCCAGGGAGGAGTCCAGGGTCGGCCAAGCAGTGCTGCGCAACCTGTTCGCCTAAGGTGAGCCTGGTGAGGAGGTAAGAATTGCTTAATGTTGAGCCTTTGCCACCTCCCGTGGTTGTGCATGTGTGTACTGCTATGTATTCTTTGTTCATGAGCATGTGAATCCATGCCAGGCCCCATGCTGGAGAAGGAACAAGTTACTTACCTGTAACTGTTGTTCTCCAGCATGGGTCTGGCATGGATTCACATGCGAACCCTCCCGCCTACCCCTATGCGGCTCTTCACTTGGTCATACTGCCACTTCACGTGCTACCAAATCTGAAGATGGCTGCCAGAGGCGGGGCTTAGGTAGAGGGCAGTCATTGGCTGTGGTCAGTATGACGCAGAGATCAGTGATTGGTTACTACTACGAAAGACAGATCAGAAACGAAACTGATACTGATTTTTTCTTTACCGAGGATTCCCAGCCTGACGACGGGGAATATTCATGAGCATGTGAATCCATGCCAGACCCATGCTGGAGAACAACAGTTACAGGTAAGTAACTTGTTCCTTATCGTGACTGATGGAAGATTGAATAACAAAAATCGAGTGTACGTTGAAAAGAACCGGGTAAAGCAGAGAGCCGTATAGCACCATGCAGAGGGACCTCTGAAGGGAGAAGGTGGAGTAGAAAGGTCCCATCTGGACCCTTTGGGACTTTTCTGTTAGGATGTGAACCACTTTCAAGGGGAATTAGTAGGACAGATAATGGCTGATGGATGCAAAGAAGCAGTGTGACTCTCCATATCGAGTACAGCAGCCAGGTCAAGCATGCCTCAGTCACCCACCGCCAGTGTATCGTGCCAGAATTTCAGAAGAGCCGTCTCTTTTCCATGAGCTGGGCTGAAGCCAGACTGAATGGCAGAGGCGGCGATGCTGGTCTAATTCAGATTGTATCTGTGTCACTACTACCTTTCCCCTAGGTTTCGAAACCAAAGGGAAATTGGTCTAAAATGAGATTGCATTGTCGCGCCTGGAAAGTGAATCTGATGCTGGATTTCAGGGAATTAGGCACAATCCTGGAAAATATCTGGCATTTCAGTTTGAGGTTAGGCTGCTGTGGGACAAGGCCTGTGACTGCAGGAGGGCAAGATGGAGCTGCTTAGGGGCATGTGGTATTGTCTGCTATGGGACAAAAGGTGTGGCCTGCCCTGGGGTTTGATAAGCGTTTGGGGGCCTGTTTTGGGATGAGGTTAAATGTCAAAGCAATTCGTTTTGAATGGTTCAAGACACTATAGATTTTACAGTACAAAAAACTGGGGCTGTGGTTGGCCAAGAAATGGGAGCTGGTCTAGGGCCAGAGATGGAGGCAGCTGTTGGACCAGAGATTAACTTCTACGGAACACGTGATGGAGCAGTTGTGGATGAGTTGTTCTCACAAAACCTGAGTACTATTTGTTTACTTAGAAAAGCTCCATATGATTTTACAAAGCTAAATCCAAATGATGGAACACTCATCTACAGGCAGGAGGGCAGGGAGGTTTACAAGCAGAAGCATGGGTGCAGTTTTAGGGTGGGGGGCCGGTGTGTTTGTCCCCCTTCCCAACTTATACCGCGCACCATTTTGTCCTACTCATTTGGCCATTTGTCAGGGGCCGCTTTCATTTAAATGTCATGCCCCCCTCCCCCAAAAAAAAATATTCAGCTAAGTTATTTCACTGAGTAGAAGCTGTTTCTATTTTTGAGAAAGGGGCAGGGCAGCAGTGGGAGGTATAGGCGTGGCTCCATTGTGTCAAGAGGGCAGGGGTATTCTGGGACAAGTGTTGCTGATGCTATGGAGTAAGCAGCAGGGCTGGTTTGGGACACGATGTGGGTGGCTGCTGAGGGACAGGAGGCGGGTCTGCTGCTTGGGAAATGGAGGTGGAGCCTTCTGTGTGGGGGAAGGGAGTTCTGTTTCAGGAGGCAGGTAAGGTAAGCTTCTCCACCACAGGTCTGCCCTGCGACAGGAGGCGGGCCTGCTGATGTGGAACTGGTGATTAGGCAAGAAACGGGAGTCATCTGTGGGAGAGGAGGTAGACAATTGGATTGGACGAGAGACTGACTACTAAACCAGGACAGAGATAAGTGATGAGGACTATCACAGAGCAGGACTTTGTATTGTGAAATATAGAGCTGATATGAAATGAGACCATGTCTATTATGGCACATGCGATATGCTATCCAGCAGGAGACATGGGCGCCTACTGTTAGGTGGCGAGGCAACATGGAAGCATAGTATAGCACAGGACATGGGGGTCTGCTGTCGGGCAAGGAATGGCACTGTTATGGGGCGCGGTGCTGTTACAGAGGCAAAAGGTTTTTTGGAAGGTGGTGACGGTGAAGGGACTCGTTGGTTTTGGAGGAGATTCTTTTCCTGGAGGGAATTCCCTGTGATTTGGTAAACGTTCTGAAGTTGGATTAACAGCTTCAGAGCGTAGGAAAGGGGAGAGCTGCAGAGTAAGGCAAGAGCTGCTGTCGGGCAATAGTGTACATCTTGCTGGCTGTTTTTCTGAATCTTTCTGAATTTCGTTACGCCACTACTGACAGAATCTCAAAGTCCTCAATATGCACAATATGAATTAATACAATAAATATGTGAGATTGCTCATTGCTTTAACACACGCTTTACACTTTTTTCCAGGTGTTTTGTCTCCTCTTGAACTTTTTGATGTGAACAATGATGGAGTGCCAGATATTCTGCTGTCATTCAGGCCATTAAGGAATGATACCACACAAGGTAATTTGGAGCTGTCTTCCCTTTTTAATTACACATTCTTCTTGGAATGTGCTCCTTACCCCATTAATGGTCCCAAGTGGCGTTTAGAGAACTGTTCAAAGCTACCCTCAAAATACCTCCCGATGTAACTACCCCTCCTCTGGGACCAAACAAGGCCAAATGACCTGTTCCATGGGACTTGGCTCTCTCCGGAAAGGCTACAATCATGTGCAAACACGTGGCCCCTCTGAGATTGAACACTGCCAAAGTACCTGCTCTTCCCCAGGAGAGTCTAGAACCACCTTTTAGCTCTGTCTGCCTTATCATGCGATGAATAGCCATGTGCATTTCAGTTTGGTCCCACAAACAAGGGCAATCCAGCTGGGCGCTGTACTGGTCATGTGTGGATCATCAGATTGACATGCAAATGGACATTTCTCCTCTGGTATGGTAAGCGAGCTAAAGGGTGATTATAGACATCCCTAAACAGGAACCATCCCAAAAAAACAGACTATTTTGCTGTGGTGTTCTCAGTAGAGGGTCTCCCACGTTGTTGTATCATTTGAAATGTTGCGATTTCATCCTAGGTCAATAAAGGTCATCCAGACGTGGAGTTCTTTTGCTCTGTGTCCTGAGAGACACAAAATCGCAGCCACTCGCTTCACCGATGTCCAGCAAGGCAGACATTCTTGCTTGGAGTGGCCTGAGGTACTCTTGTTCAGTATAGTCTTGCCTAATACTGTCCAGTTCTCCTCTGAATAAGAGTGCTGCCAGCAACCCCATTGTGTTGGGGTAATCCGGGTGTGTTGCCCGTGTTCTCAGTAGCCTAGACTCACGTCTCTGGTGGCATCCAACAAGCAGAAACACGTGCCTGGGGTTCTTGGTCAATTATTCATAGGAGAATGCGTAGAATTTCAGTGGTGGACTTCCCCTGTAGGTGGAGCCAGACTGATAGTCAAAATGGATAGTCTCGTCTGTCAGAGGTACTGGATGCTCAAGCGCGATTAAGCCTCTCCCTAGTGTGCCACCACCCATAGAACAGGATGTTATAACTGTTGGTTGCTTGAGTGTTTCCCATGTTTTATATTTATAGCTCCAATCCTGCTCTCTTCTCTGTGCCACACCAAAGGAGAAATGCCCATTTACGTATCAGTCTGGTCCTGCCCACAAGGGCCTTTCTGGTAACAAAAGGCTGGGCAATACCTTCGGGATAGTGGTCTCCCCATCTCATGTCTGCCCATATCTGTGTGTGAATGGCATCCATGTACTGTGCCATGCAGTCTATTTTTTGTTTGCTGATGTCGAAAAGGAGCTGTTATTCATTTCATGTAAGAAACTGCTGCCTTTACAATACTGGTAAGCGAGAGATTCTGTTGTAATGCATTACTCTAGGTATTGGGGTGTTGGCCATATGGCACCGCACTCCTACTGGTCTGTCGCCTGTGCTGAATAACTTCATGGTATTTTCTTTCCTCCAGTGTCCTTTTCTGATAGCATGGAGACCTTCTTGGCAAAATAATTAGAGCACTTTCTTTGCATGCAGACTTTCATTTTGTATTTAGAAAACCATGTTTTTCCTCAATGGTTTTACATTTTTTTCAGCATTCTCCTTCTCAGCATGTATCCCGTTATGTCATCCACCCAGTTTCCCTTCTTTGCAGTGATATATTTTTTTTTTATTTTTGAATTGCAAATGCTTAGTTTCTTTAGTTCGTTAAACTATACTTTCTCTGGCATTGCATATTCCCAATTTATCAGATTGGTACAGATCAAACAACTTTATTTAAAACCTCCTATTTACTATTGTAACTTAGCCACTTCAGGACACTTTTTCTTAATTGTATTGTTATTATGTGGCTTTATATTTAAATGTATACATCTAACCATCATGACATGTACTGTCTGCATCCATAACACGCCCCTAAACCTGGGACATCTGGCAGGAATTTAGTTCAGTACCTTGAAGGACTGGTGCAAGCATGTAATGTTCTATTTGATAAAAGCGTCAAGTCCTATGGGAGAGGAGCTTTTCAGTGATTCTGACCTAGCTTTGCTTGGGGGAAAAATGTAGGACAGACTAGGTCTGATAATGGGTGCCGAGATAGTAGGAATGTGTTTTCCATTCTCAGTGAATCTTTTTCTGTGTGAAAACGAACACTTTCTTGACTGCTGCTGTTGCCTGCAATCCTGCGCTGGGAGTTTTCAAGAACTCGCGCTATACAAACGCTTGCTTCCAGGAGGAGGCGGAGCACTGTGGCTGTCACGTGACTCTCACGTGACCTTCCCTCGCCGCAAAGCTCTGCTCAGTCCACCCTTGCGGCGTTAAGCCCGGCGGGGTAAAGGGCGTTGGCTGTTGTGCGGCTGTTTGGCGCTGGTTGAGCACTGCGGCTTCTCAACTGTTTTGCCAATCTAATAGAAAGCCTGCGTCAGTAAAGGGCGCAAGTTTGTGACTGTTGTCTGTTTGCTGTGCGCAGGGCGGTGGCCATTCATTCCCGTCCATTGCAAACACAGATCTTTACCCCGGAACAGCAAGGAGATTTCAGTCCAGCAACGTCAAAGATGTTGGATGGCGGGCCGCAAACAAGAGGAAAGACTCTACAACGACGACGTCTTCTAAACCCATGGACGCTAGCGAAACCATCAGGACGCAAAGCGAAGGTAAGCCCTCAATCTGAGAGTGACATTGTTAGTTGCCCAAATACTGACACAATGAATATTTCGCATTCAGATGGAGACATTACTGCTAACCTCTAGGCCATAAAATTATCTACACAGATACCCTCTCTATACACATTAGCTGTAAAAGCAGCAGGGTTAAGAGAAGATCTGGTAAAACGACCGGGGTAAAGAAATTCAAAACAAGGATGTAAACTACTAACTCTTCCATCGCAGATTGGAATACCAGCAATAGATTTGAGCCAACAAATATACTCACCGCTCAATGTCGAGACAGTAGATATAAATCCGGCACTATTTCAGTCTCCTTTTGAAGTAACTGATCTTGAACTTCTGAATGCAACAAATCAAACTGACAAGTTGACTGAAATCAGTCCCCTTGGTGACAGTGTCTCCTGATATCAAGACCCCATGCCAGGACAACAATAATAGCAAAGGGAGCACAAAATCAAAAAAATTGCAAACGATAACTACTATTAAGACAAATGAATAGTCTGGCATCAATATCACAAGCGACTCCAAGCATGTGGAGGGACAGTTAAAGTCAACCTGGGAGCTACACAGTAAAGAACCTATACAATGTATGGCCCCCAAAGCTTCTGCAAACAAGCTCAAAGTTATATGTAAAACCATACTTCAAAAGGATATGCCAAAGCACCTCACCATAGAAACTTGCCCACAGCCAAATACTAATGAGGTGACCAGTCCAAGAAGAAAATTGCAGACAGCTCAGGATGCTCGAGACAGTCGCCTGTTTGATAAATTAATGGCTGCCTATCTTGCCGTTGAGGCCAAATTAACTGCAAGTTTCCAAGAAGAGGTACAAAAATCAAAAAAAAGAGGAGGGAAAAAAATGCATGAAATGGCTAAACAGCCGTACTATTCGGAGGCTAGTCGACAAGCCACCACCAGCACCCCAATAACAAAACTGCCAGGAATTAAAAATTGTGCTTCAGAATTAACTGGACATTGGGACTCCACACTAAATGTATCAGTAGTGGCTGTAAAGGTTCAGCAAGAACAAGATGAGGAGGTAATAAATTCCATCTCAAATGGATGTCAAGTCCAAGCAAACGAAATAAACTCTAATCGCGAGACTGGAGTTACATCAAACCTATCATTAGCAGCGACCATACAAATTCATAACCAGGTGCTTGCAGCCACAGCCACTGCGTTAGGCCCGTTCATTAAACTTTATCAATCATTACAAGATACTATAAATAATCAAGTGGCAATGATGACAAATGTTTTTTCAAAAATAACAGCCATTGATGAATTTACAAAGCTCTTACAGTTAAGAATTGCACAGGAAGCAGAACATTTGATGCGGTGGCAGTCAATACAAAAAGAGCAGTTGATCAAAGATCAAGCATCAAAAGATGATCTAATGGCAGCATTGATTGAATCCATTAAATGGATGCACCAAAATGAAATTAGAAAATAATCCCTGCCTTCAAGCCTTCACTCAGGTCGAACTAGTAGGGTTAATCCCTCAATGTCAAATGGAATGGTGGACTTAGAGATGCAGTCAGATATAATACATAGACCTCCAGCAGCTTTATATCCTACTGTCACCATCGCAATGAAAACAACAAACAACATCACACCGAGCGCGAGCACGGAGGGGCTACAAAATAGTCCAAAGATTAAAGTAAGAAAGACTGACCTAGTGGTCCAACCATCCAAGCAAGATTTTTTTAAATGTTGACCTACAAGAAAGACCTTTTAAGATGCCAACAGAAAAATGCGAAGGCAACACTACTGAAATACCACCTATTCAGGCAGCACATAAAAGCAATGATCAGGCTGAGATAACGAAGGATGATCAAATAAATTCTTTCTCCACCTTTGGAATTTTTTCTGGGTCAGCCAAAGTAGGAAATCTGAATAGGAAAGAAAAAATTAGTTGTACAGCAAATTTGAAGATAAAGAAGCTGCCGACTGAGCGCAAATCAGCAAAGTCTTTCATCCACAACCTTCCCACTCCCCGTAAGGCATCGCTGCTTGTCCGTGCCACGACAAAAGACAAACCAACCGATACTCAGGAAGTTGTAACAACTTTAGAAAAGACTTTTGGTGGACCATCCTTATCAAAAAACATAAACAAACGTAGGAGATTAGAGTCTGAAGATCAAGAAAGCTCTTTATCTGCTACGTCAACTAATTTATGTGACTTATCAACATATTCCGATGACCAGTTAACAGAGGTAACAAGTGTCTCTGAGTCAAAAGTCTTAATGCCTCAAAAAGAAAAAAGAAAAAATTTACACGGAGAAGAGAAATCAAACTTAAAAGCTAACGATGCTAGAGTGACCTCTCCGCCTGATGTCAAAAGACTAAGGAATATTCCACAATGGCATAAAGTGAACTCCAATGCACGTTGCAAATTAAACCTGAAACTTACTCTATTACAACAACAGAAAGCAACTAACTCTAGCGCAAATCCACCACAGAGGCGTAAACACATCAAAGAGTGCGCACAAATAAAACTAAGACTACAAAATATCCGCTCAGATGATCCTAATGTCAACTTAAACCGAGGTAACATCATGAAACTATTTAAATGCATTCCTGCACTGCGCACTGTAACCTCTGAGGACCTAATGATCGTAGAATATGCAACCGAGAGAACCTCAGACCAAGTGCTGTTACACATCAATTCTCAGGCCGTTAGAAGAACGCTTTTTGATGCAAAAGATGATCTTTTACTATATGGTTTTGATCTCTCTCTTGAACCAGCGAGTGAATATAATCGCTGATCATGCCTCTAATGACAAATCTGTCTTACCGACACGACTAGATCAAAGAAGAGAACAACTAAGGCACCACTTTTCTAGAACAAGTCATGTCAAACCAGCTATGCCGTCACCACAACATGAAACAAAAAGGAGATATCGTACCATCTCGCGAAACTAGCTAGGAAGTGATCCACAGGACCAGAACTATAACTTAATTTCTTGGAATACGAGAGGGTTTGTACACCTGCTGAACGATTTTTCAGTAGCCCTAGATCAAAACGTTGCCCTTTGTTTACAAGAAACATGGCTGCGGGAGCCACCGACCCGAGATGGTTACACGATTTTACTAAATCCAGCAGGAAAAAATCAAAACGGACGACCCTTTTCAGGACTCTTGATGATGATCAAACATTCCCTTTCTTGGCATGTGAAGGAATTACCAAACCCAAATTTATTTGTCCAAGGAGTATTAATTGAACATCGAGGGGCTCTTAACATTGAAAAAGCAAGGACCTTGCTAATAAATTTTATTGGTACGCTGCAATGATTAGTCCTTCGAAACTAGTAAATTCTGTGACCACAATGATGGATATTTACTTAACCAGTGAAAAAGATTTGGAAATAATTATTTGTGGAGACTTGAACAATTCATGGTTTGAGTTTGACAAATCCACGAACAAACAAAGGCCTATAAAGTTTGACAAATTAACAGCCAAGGCAAAATTGTGGCAAGCGGCAATGAGTAGCAGAAATTGCATTATGCTGAATGGACAGGTTAAAGGTGATATACCAGCCAATACAACCCGGCAACAAATGTACAAGCAGAAAACATTAGATTACATTTAGATTTCACATAACATGTTAAGAAAGGTCACACAATTAAATGTCATTCCAACTCTTAATAGCGATCATCTACTGCTAAAGTTGACCTGGCATGAGACCAAGCAAGATCTACCGACCAGATATGCCCAAGCTGTTGCCACGAATGCAAGTGAAAATCGCCTTCGAATGAATGGTAATCAGATCTGCCAGTTGACCAATATATTCAGAAAAGAGACAGCACCGCATGACCCAAATTATGCACCGTTGTTACAGAAATTCTTAGTGAAAACAAATGCTAAGGGGATAGTTGGGCACCAACATAAATTTAGCAAGCTGTTGTTGAAAGAAAAAAAATCTTTTCTGCGAGACATAAGAAAAATTAAGACATCAAAAAACATTATGCAAGACGATCATTTACGACATCGTCGACAACGATACAGAAACTGGGTTAAAGCATTTGCTACTCAAAGCGACCAAAAACGGTCTGAATTAATGCTTCAATATTTCAAAAACATAATTTGTGAGAAATTTGGGCTATTTTGAACACTGGTCATACAAAATGTAACCAACTACCGATCAATGAAGTAGCGCCCCACACTTGGGAATCTTATTTCTTTAAATTATTTAATGATGGAGAGAAAAATAAGAATACAACCCAAAAGACATCAACTGAACGATGGAATGTAGCAGAATCTAGCTCCGAAATTTTGGCAGCAATTAAGCAGTTGAGAAATTCAAGAGCCGTCGGACCAGATCATCTCAAACGTGTGATGCCCAAACAAGAAGCAGAATGGTGGGCACAGTTCATTGCAGTGCTATTTAAAAAAATAGCAATCACACAAGTAGTCCCATCATCTTGGCGCACAGCGGTGGTAGTACCAATACACAAAAAGGGGTCAAGGGCTGACCCAAGTAACTACCGCCCTATTGCTTTATCAGATACAATTGCCAAACTATTTGCTTCAGTCCTTCAAAAAAACCTGACACCTTGGGTCGCACAAGTAGAGATCGCCGATTGTCGACAAACAGGATTTACAAAAGGTGTAGGCACGGAAGTAAACCTATTGCTACTGAATTTACTAAAACTAGCCTCACTAAAAGAACGTTAACCTTTATTCCTGGCGTTTGTAGATATGAAGCAAGCCTTCGATAAAATAAATCGAAATTCCTTTGGCAAAAACTAAGGAAATGGCAATGTTCAGCGAATATACTGGAGCCGATTATAGCCCTCCATGAAGCTACATCGATACGCATTCGGACAAACCAGAGTGGTGATCTGACAAACATAATTCTGACATCAAAAGGAGTAAAACAAGGCTGCCCGTTGGCAGCTCTGTTATTTACGTTATTCATCTCTGATTTACCGGACAAACTGAAAGAGGTGCGATGTTTTCCGCCGAAAATAAATGGTCAAGCACTAAACTGCATTATAGATGATATAGTTCTGGCAGATCAAACACCAATAGGCCTTCAGCGACTGCTAACAAAAATAAATATATACTTAATAAAGAACATGCTCGAAATCAACACAATCATAAAAATGATGAATATGAAGGGGCAGAAAAATAGAAACTATAAATGGTTTGTTGCAAATAAAGAGATTGAAACGACGACGACAATACGTTATCTTGGAATCATTTATAATACATCAATCCGAGAATGGCCTTGGTACCAAGACTTGGAAAAATAGAATGACAATTTATGCGCCACAAGGGCTAAAAATACACAACGACTATGGTAAATTCTCCATCCAACCAGTATTGACATTCTATTTGAATAAAGTTATACCGGCCATCACTTTCGGAGCCGAATGTGCCTGGAATCTTGACTTCAAAGTATGGGACGTTTTTGAAGGGTTGTTTTGGCGCAAAGTTTTAAGATTACCTCGATACGTCTCAATGACAACATTGCGCCACGAACTGACGATCACCTCTCTGTATAATACAACTGTCTGGAAAGCATGTACATTGTTACACAAAATAAGAGATCATCCTGGCGAACCAGCATATAAAATACTTAAAGTGAATCCAGCAGATCTAACATCAAAAATCTTAAAGGACTGGGCTCACAAAGTGGATCAAATTTTGATAGCAGCCGACATTGACATAGAGTCTCTTCAGTGGCATCCGCAATTGGTTAAAAAACGCCTCCAACTATGGTGTTGGATCCAGAATAGTGAAAGAAGAGCGTCTCAGAAAAACGCTCTTCCGCTGCAACTCACAACGAACAAATTAAATTTACAACCCAAATATCCACTAAAATGTCCATCTCGACACCATCGAGACCAATTTTTGCGGCTGCGGGTAAATGCCCTACAGACAAAGGAGATGAGATGGTTAAGAAAAGATCCTGATTTAAAAAACAATCTGTGTAGACACTGTGAAAAAACTGTTGAATCACTCTACCATCTGATCACAGAATGTGAAGCAATCTCAAATCAGAGGAAGCTTTATCTAGGATTTTGTTTTCCTTTAAACAGAAACGAAAAAGAATGGTGGTCGCGTGTGACTTCAGGACATAATATGAAAATAACTTGTGCAATTATTGATTTTTTGGATGTAATTCTAAAAAAGAAATTTAGATGGACCAGTCTAAAATAGTTTATCAAATAACTCAAGTTAGATTGTCTGTGCATTTGAAAGTCCAAAGTGGTTATATAGATTTTGTGATAAATGTTTGTGATAAAAGTTTGTATAAACTAAAAATTCACAATAAAAAAAAAAAATAGTAGGGATGACGACTGAAAGCCAGCAGCCTGACCTAGCTCCTTCAAGAGATTGACATGAGCCCTGCCCATTGGCGAACATGTTGACAGCACTCCTCCACAAAGAGTTGTAGCACATCTATGACGAGTCAGTCGCCAAAGAAATGGTAATGCTTCTCGGTGAGTCCCAGAAGCAATCGAAAGACTCGGCAAGACCCTGGCATTTAATGCACAAGTCGCATCAGCAGCACCACTATGCCTGTTGTCATGTAATGTATGCCTGATCAAACTGACAACAGCCCCGTCTACTGATGCACTAACAGCATGACTGATGAGACCATCTTCTAAAGGAATAGGAACAACTTGGAAAAAGATGAGAGGCATAAGTCTCCACCTAATGACATTTCTCAGCTCTGTCTCCATTAGAGTATCTAGAACTATTTGTGAAGCAGTTTCAGAATCATCATTTCTGGAGCTTGTGAATTTGCTTAGATTCACCTGCTTTGCATAGACCACCATCTAGTGGTTGGTGCAGAGTATTACATATTGTTTTTTCAAAATTAAAAAATGGGCTTCAACAGGGGCATATCTGTAACACTATCCCTACCCTACGTGTAGGGGTACCCATTACCCGTCACGTGTCGACATCCTCAGATTGTTTATTTATTTTTTTTCGCCAGCGAGGTTGGATGCTTAATGCAGAGTCTGTTGTTGAACGACCGCCTGGGCCTAATCGAGGCCTAAGCTCTCCAAAATCAACTGCCGAGCACAGAGACGAGATTGGCGGCACTTCGAGTGAACAGCGAAAAGGCGATGCAGTAGGAAGAGGGATACAATTTCTCAAACGTGCTGAAAATGTAGAGCAGGACCCATTGTAGTTTTGCATGCAACCGTAATACTCAGCTCGCCCGTTCGCAGCAATCCCGATGGAGAATACTTCTTTTAAATTTGACCCATGACGCAAAACTAAGTTCCCTCAGAAGGACACACACACCGAATGTGCAACAATTGTCTTCCAAGGGACCACGACGACTCTTGGTGTAAGGCCTGTAAGCCCTTTAAGCTGAAAACAATAAAGGGCGTTGTACAAATAGGTGGGCGGCCTATGATATGTAGGTGCAAAAGAATTTGGGCAATTCAACCACTAACATGGAAGACCTAGAGGAAATGGGCACTGCCTTCAGAAGCGAAGCCGAAGAGCAAGACAAAGAGGAAATGTTGCTTGTCCTCGCAGCCACCCCCCAGCAGCTCCATAGGACCAACGTCAGGTTGTGCTGTGGCGACAACCCCAGGCACCCATAGGGCTGCACAAGCTTCCAAGCCCAAAAGACAGGACGTGCACAAACACGCATTCGTCCGACGTTTCCACTTTTATGCCAAAACGAAAAGCGGCATAAACCAGAACGACTCCTAAATCAAGGCCGTTGATCCGACAGGCCGGAAACGGTTACCAGACATTTGGTCGAAAAAAATTGGTCGACCAGACAAATGGTCGAACCAATTTGGTCGAAAACCAAATGGTCGAATTTTTTATTTTTTTTATTTTCACCCCTTTTTTTTATTTTTTTGGGGGGGTCCCCCCCAACCCCCTTTTTTTCTCTAAAAACCCCTTTTTTTAAAAAACGAAAACCCGAAAAATAAATGTATAAATAAAAAAAAAATTCGCCCATTTGGTTTTCGACCAAATTGCGTCGACCAAATGTCATTCGACCAGTTTTCAGTCGACCAAATGACTGGACACCGCCGGAAACGCACAAAACCAAACGGGGTCGGAGATTTCGACCGTCACGTTGAAGCCTAGACAGCGGAGTCGAAATATCGAAGACCAGCATAGAAAAGCATACTCAGAAGGACATTGGGCCTCATTATAAGTTTGCTGGTCCGGTAACTACGGTACTGGTAAGCTTGCCGGTACCGTAGTTACCGAACCAGCAAACTACGAGTTCTGCTCGCGGGTGCCTTTTTATCCCACCAGGTTTTACCTGGCGGGAGGAACAGCACCCGCGAGCGGAGTATGTCGGATGCACCGGCACCATTGTGAATGGTGCCAGTGCATCCCACCTCCCCATTCCCATTGAGCCCTATAGGGCTCAAATGGGTATGGGGAGCATTTCATTCCGGCGCCCACGAATGGGCAATTACCAGGTCCGGCAGGGCCGTAATGACCCGGTAATTGCCCATTCACAGGCACCGTACATTTTTGGAAGTTTGGCAGCAGCCTGCCAGTTTTACCGACAAGGCTACCACCAAACTTATAATGAGGCCATTGTGTTTAAGAAAACACACAAATCATACACAATACAGACAGTAGCTAAAAAAAATTCCACATCTGTGGAAGGGAAGGACCCTCTGTCGCCTGCCATGCAGAAGAAGGGGTACCACAGGATTATCCGACTGAAGAGGAGGCGTTAGACCACCACATAATACAACCACAGGTAACACCATGGTCAGAAGGTAGATTCTCCAATCATTTGGGTAAGATTGAATTCTTTGTGGATTTTTGCAACAAGTTACCCACTAAGAGAAAGGGGAAACCTCTCTTTGAGGTTGCAACAAAAAAAGTTAAACTAGTACCTAAACCAATATACGGGTTACAGCATGAGGAAGACTTAGTGGAGGAAGAAGGGAGATTATTGAAGAGGAGGATGGCAACATAGAAATTGATCCCGATAATTGCACCCTCCATCCCCACAGATGACACAATCTCCTACCCGTTCCTCCCCTACGAGGGCCCAAGTCATGTATGCTGATCTATTAAAAAGAACAGCAATAATTAATCTAGAACTAGAGGAACCACAGGAAGAGACGAACTTCATTGAGGACGTCCTCAATGAGAGGAAGTCTGCCTCACAGGCTATCCCTTTATTACAAAGCATAGTAAGGAGAATTACACTATCTTTTGCCAACCCAGTACAAACAGGCCTATTAACCCTAGAATAGAGAAAAATACAGCTCTGCACCTACTGATCCCCTTTATATAAGGGGCCAGCAAAGAGCGGATTTGCTAGTAGCAACTACAATGAGCGGCAGGGCACCTCTATCTACAAGTGAATTCCCACCAGCTAGAGAATGCTTTCGCAAGGAGAATAGCAACATCTGCCTCCCACAAAGTCAGAATTGCTAACGCGCCAGCACTCATGGCGAGGTATGATGGAGATCAGTGGGACGAGATGGAACAGCTCACTGATCAAGTGGCAGATCCCATTAGATCAGCAATGTTAAAAATAATGGAGGGAACATATACGTCAAATGCGGTAATTAAAAACTCAATGGATGTCCCAGAGACAGCACGTAGAAACATTACAGGGGCAACAATTTTAAAAAGACATGCTAGGCTTAGGGGCTTAAGGTTCAAACCCGAAATGCAGGCCAAACGCCTGGACAAACTAGTCGCAAATGAATGCCTGTTCGCTACAGCCATGGACAAAGCTCTAGAAAAAGGCTAGAAAGCAACACGATGCCCTAAAAAGACTAAACCATATTTCAGGGAGATCCTTCCCACAGATGGGACATTTTAGAGGCAGGTGGCCATTTCGGACGGAGTCCTACATCACACCACACCAACAACACACAGACCAGGATGGTTCTACCTTCCAGAGCAGCCACACTCTAAGAGCAGGTGGTAGCGCACTCATGCACCATCCCCGCAGGGGTAGATCATGTGGCAGAAGGCAAGCCTCTAGAGACGCAGCCCCCCTGCTAATAAATGACCGCTCAGCAACAGTCCCCTTCCATGCAACCCCAGTTGGAGGTTGCATATCAGCTTACACCTACACATTGGGGGAGATGACATCAGACAAGTGGGTCCTAAGTACAGTAAATAAAGGGTACTGCATCAAACTACTAAGAAACCCAAAAAGAGAAGCATCCCCCCGGAACACCTAAAGATTCTGATGGAGGAAATACAAGAACTCTTACGCATAGCGAGAGATGGAAGACGTACCAGCAAAATAGGTAAACACTGGGATATACTATGTTTGTTTTCTGGTACCGAAAAAAGGACTAAACTATGAGACCAGTGTTCCGTTTAAGACCAGCAAACAAATATGTCAAACCTCAACAATTCAGGATGACAACCCTACAGGAAGTTGTACCATGGATATTGGGGTGGGCAAGGTTGGGCGGTGGGTGAGCTTTGGGTACACCAGTGAGCTAGGGTTGCTAGATAGTGGATGCTGGGCTGGTGTGAAGGTGTGTGGTGGCTACTGGAGTGAGCTATTTTAAGCAGCACTCTTTTAGAAGCTCTAATGATCTATTCTAGAGAGACAGGCCTCCAAGGATCCTTCACTCTGTGGTTTGCGCTTTTACTTGCAACATATATGTTTTGCCAAAATGTAAGATTACCTGTAGATGTTGTCTATAGCTGCACCTCGTTTTGTGAAAGGGAGGCACACTGCCACCAAGGCAAGTCATGCCAGTGGAGGCATCTATGTTTGCATAATTCTCATAACTATTAATGGGCACATCCATGGGTAGTCAGGCACGGATGCACACTCATAAGTGACCTTCCTGAATTCCTACATTTTTTTAATTCACTTTTTTGCCTGACTAAATGGAACTTTTACAGGCAGTGTTTTATGCTTGAGGTTTCTTTTTGGCCACAACGGATACCCCACTGTGATTTACAATTCCTTGTCCAGGTATTTGACTTTGTATATTTAAGATACAATAAATCTGTTTGTGAATGGCTTCCTGTTGACATGAAACCTAAGCTTCAATGTGTGCACAATGGGGGCGACACAAGCCCAAAACACACATCTAGTGATCTGACACGTCTTATTTTGAGGTACTGAACCTGTTCAAGCGCCCCACAAGGGTCTACGACCTGGGCCTGGCCCCACTGGAGCATCACTAGATTCTAATGACTCATGACTGCAATTATTTTGATTACATCATAGGAGGTTTTTACATTTGAAATCCACCATTGTGAGTTCATTAGCACAGATTCTTATTGCCTACACTCTGTGGCAGCATTGTGTTGCATTTCGCATGCACAAAGCACAGTGCCCTCTAGTAATCATATTAGCGCAGTGGCACTAATTGCAATAGCACTAATGTGAATGCACAGACATTAGCGCATGTGCAGATGTGTAATAACACAATCCCATTCGGTTTAATATTCCCATCTTTACTCTTGCACATAAATAGTTTGTGTCATGTGAATAAACTGGGTGGGGTGCAGCGGCCTCCTGATAGGCTGGTGTTAGTGCTAGGGGTAAGGATCCAATGAGTGCCAAATGCTGGAAGCATGGGAACACAGAAGCATGGAGAGGTGGCACTGAACTGAGACAGGGTGTGGGAATAGCAGGTGTTAGGGTATGGAGAGGGGGTGAAGAAAGGGGGCATGTTGTGAGTAGCGGCGGGGTCAGAGAAAGGATGTTTTGGGGTGAATCCTTGCCTAAAGGAAACGGCAACAAAGAATGTTTGAGGGAGACATACCAGCCAGCGTTAAAAAAACGGGTGTCGCGTGAAAATGGTAGGTGGCAAAATTCATGTCGACCTAACACCACCAGCATAAAGGGCACATTTGTTGTTACTCCTGATGCTCTCATAGATTCAGTTAATCAATCTGCTCATCTCCTAAATGTTATTTAAGCAATATGCCCCGAGTGGCGGGGGCATTACCAAGTCAGGTAATGCCCCGCGGCCCATAGTTGATGAAGGCCCTGGGGCATTACCGGACTTGGTAATGGCCCCGCCGTGAGGGGCATTTTGCTATTAGTATCACAGCCCAAGACCGGGGTACTAAAAGCTTTTTTTCTGCAGCGTTTTGGGACAGAAAAAAAAGAAAAATGACACAGAAAATGGCTGCCGGGAAGGGAAAACGGAGTCTGTTTTCCCTTTCCATGGCAGCCATCGGGAGCGGACGCACTGGGAACAGAAGTGTTCCCAGCGCGTTCGCTCCCGAAAGACAACAGAAAAGAAGGTAAGTGGGGTTGGCAGGGGTGGGGGAGAGGGAGGGAGGGAAAATAAATAAAAAATAAAAAAACATACCTGAATCCCCGGTCGGGGACGATGGCAGCCTCCAGCCGTGTGGATGCTCGCAGCGGGGATGGTCCCACTTCGAGCCTCCTCATTGGGTGAGGGGTTGCCACGGCCATCGCCGTTGACAAAGTGGCTGGAATCCCGGTAGGGGATTCTCGGCCGGGTAACGACCCAGCGAGAGCCAATAAAAATGTGTATTACATTCTGCTGGACTCTCACCGGGTACTAATCTTATATAATGTACGTACAGTCCCCCATGCCTCTTGTGAGTCAGAATAACTTCATGCTTATTTGAAAAATAGATGGACTCAATGTGATAGATTAAAGTGCAAGGTTTAGGATTCAGCAATGGATATCTGCATACCTCAAACTATCGTTTTTGAGTATATTCATGAGAACACGTGTTAATTCTAGGTGCACTCTGAGTGTAGCCTCTGCACTGAATCTAGGTGAATCTAGCCCTCGGGGGCGGGAGTACTCTCCCCCAGGCCACCTCCCTCTGCATCGCCCTGCGCAGGCCTTGCCCCTAACCTTCCCACACTGCCCTCCCTTCCACCCTTACCCTATCCCTCGTCAGTCTTTGCATCTCTACGAACCTCTCGGGCTTCTCTCACCATTACCCCTTCCTCAACCGACCCTCACACACACTCCATAGGCATACAAGAATCCCCATAAACACAGAATCCACAACACCTGGACCTTCCGCTCTGCACATCTCACCTTATCTCCCTCCCCAGATCTCTGCCTGCACCCCTCACTTAGACAACCTCACCCAACTCGCCCAACCCAGTGAAATCACTCTTCAACACTTTCAACACCCCTGGCACCAACCCCTTTCAGGCCTCTCAACACTCCTCTGGAAATCAGCGACCCAGCGTTATGTCGGATCTTACACCCTCCTTCTTTCCACCTCTTCTCTTCAACCACCCCTTTCGGCGACTCCAGCCACCACCCTGCACCTTCTCTGGCCCTCCTTCACATCCCTGACTCCACACCTGCAATCCTTCTCACAATTTCCATCCCCTCCACCCCACCAGACCTCCCCCAAGGAACCACACATCGTGAGCACACTTTTCATACACTCAAAGAATGCTCAGAGCCCCGAGACACCTTGCCTTCCCGTAAAAATCCCCTTCCTACCAGCCTCCTCTCCCCCCCTCTTATCATCTCCCTTATTCACACAGTACTTCTGTGGGGCCTACACCGAGGGGATCCCCTCCCTTGGCCTCCCTCACCACCCGTACCCGGCTCTCTGATGCTCGCCCCTCCGGGGACCAACAACCGCCATCTTTCCATCCATCTCCTCTCATGCATCCTAATTAACGCCAGATCTGTCGCCAAAAACCGACACATTTCAGATGCTGGTGAATCTGTTTTCAATCACATGCTGTGCATATAGTCCAACATCCAGTGGTAATTGCATAGTATCGCATCTTTTTTTCAAGATCGAAAAGGGACGTCGACCTGGGCGTTTCTAAAGCAATATTCCTACCGTGACGTGTATTGTACCCAATATCTCTCATGCATCGAGTTCCCCCAGATAGTTTTTTTCCGCCATACTGGTCGGTTGCTTTCATTCAGAGCTCGTATTAATGAGATTTATTGCTGTTTTCTTTGCATTTTTCGGCGCATCTTTCGACAGTTTCATTGACAAATGTTTCCTGTTTGCCATCCTGTGAATCTGTGATTGAATTCTCGAGGGATGGCAATGGCCTTCACTGTTAGGACAGTTTTTCTGAAGTCCAACTAGCTTAGTAAAACCACTCAAATGAAGCAGTACAAGACTCCACTCTTAGTACAAGGCTGTCCCACCTGAGTTCAGGGTAGCGTAGACAGAGCAGCCAGGCTTATACATATGGTCCAAAGAAACAGTGACACACTATGTATAGTAAAAATAAAGGGTTTATTTTATATACAAGCAGACCTAGAGATTCTTGGGTAAGTAAATACTATCAGAGACCATATAAACACATTATAAAAACACAATACTATGCTTTAAATACACGGATCAAACCACAGAGCTTATTTAGAACACCTAACGGTGTTTCTAGGTAGGTCAGACCTTTGTATACACACTCAGTATAGGGCACATCTATTCTTGGAGTAAAACCATGAGTTACTTTCAGATTACTTTACAGTAATGCAAGGATAGTAGACCCTAGCGGTTGTACCGTGACGCTCAAAAAGGATATCACATAGTAAATCAACTGGACAATATACTTTTCAGAATAGTGGGACACTTATTCCAGCAAAAGTAAAAACCTATAACTACATTTTTTATAACACACAGTTATACTAGGTGAGTAAAACCTAAGGTGTAATATACTATTACAGGTGTTTTTTGAGGTCAGTGAAATACAGATCGAGATAAGCAATAACTTTTGTAACTTATTTTAGTATGGCACACAGCTAACTCAAGCTAAGTAAAACCTCTACACTTTTTAAAGGAGCTATCATCAACTGTAAACCTAACATTTTTTTTGTCTGTCTAAAACAGACCAGGGAAAGCAAACCCCAATGTTACTCTTTATGAATGAATTAAGGTTATTCTAGGTAGGTAAAACCTAAGTCAGACTTATTCTGGGCAGGCTAATAGCAAGTCATGGGAAGCAGCAAGACCCAGGTGGGGACACTCATACATTCATCCTAACAGGAATAGTGAAGTGGAACCAACAGCATTACTTTTGGGAAGAGGCACAAACCAATCACAGGTGAGTAATATAACCCTTACATCTACTTTCTGGTAGAATGGTAAAACAGTTTCTTATGCTATAGCATGAGTTCCCTCAGAGGCAGTAGAGGGACCCAATTGGTCCAGGTGCCAACTGTAGGCAGGGTGAGATTCAGTTGCAGGCAAACTCAGAGTTCCAGAGGAATACTGTTCAAACAAGTATTTCAAGTATTTCACTTTAAAGTTAGTTGAGGGTCCAGGGACTTCAGAGAAGACACCCTAGGAAGATTCTGTAGTGGACCTGGGTGAACTGGATGAGTGACCTCCCAATCACATATAACACCCCAAAGCTATACAGAAATCACAAAGGCTTAAGGTAGGTAAAATACCCCAGCCAACACAGTACCTCAGCACAGAAAGAGTTGCAGCAGGAAGACTTCAGGATCTAGAGCCAAAAACCTGGTCAACGGATTCCTTGGTCAAGAAGACGGAAGACAGGACTTTGAAAGGACTTTTGCAGCAGGGATCACAGGGGAAGGCTCCAGGCGGCTGGATGCGACTGTGTGGATTTGGCGCCTTTTCAGGAGCACAGAAGAAGACAGAATATTGCGGGTGGTATTCTTGTTGTTTGCAAGTTCCGGCACTCTGGTGAGGGAAGTTTTCAGACCTGAATCGTGCCACTGGAGATCCAGCAGGATGCCCACGAACTTTCATTGAGATTCGGAATTCGTAAGACAGTGCACCGCACAATGGCTCGAGATCCCAGGGTATTGGGGTATTGCAGCCCGCAAGGTCGCAGTACAATGTGGGATGGCTCAAATGCAGGCCATCTTGAGTCTAGTGGGTCCACCAGGTTCTAGATCAGGGTCGTCATTTTCAGAGTACCCAGGTTGATTGGAAGTAAGGGCTAAAGCAGGCTCCAGTTACACAGCAGGCTCTCCGGCCGCTGGAAATTGTCTGTCACGTTTCCTTCATCGTCCTCTTCAGTTTTGGTTCCAGTGGTCGACTACCTCTTTAGCTTCCAGGATCAGACTTTATGCAGGAACCCAGCCAATCAAACAGCCTTGAAACATTCAAACTTGTGGGGCTGGCAATCCTTTCAGGACAGCCAGGCTTCCAGTTTGAAGTGGATTCTTGCAGTCTGTCACAGGTTTCCCCCTTTCTCACCTGTTTTCGTTGTCTGATGACTTCTTTAGGAGGAGTCTTCTTTCGTATGGTTCGGGTCTTCTACAAGCCCGCTCGACCGTCCTCAGCTTCCAGTGTTCGTTCAGCTTCGATGTCCGGAATCGAGGGAAAACTCCAGGAAATTCAGAAAAAGGATATGGAGCACGCAGAGGCGGTGCAGGGGTGCTGGGAAGGGCTGGATAAGAAGGAGGGAAGGTAGATTGGAAGAAGGGGTTCCAGGAACCAGGAAACGACAGAATAATACAAGGGAGAGTACGGAGCACATGTTCGGTCACAGCTAACAGCAGCGTTGAGATGCGCGGGGCCGCGGGGGTGTGGCCTCTTTATAGAGTACGCTGCGTAGAACATGAAGACTGGTGAGCAGCGTTCTGAGCTTGCAGCCATGTTGGTAGTATTATGGAGTGTAATCCCCGACGTGTCAGGGACCAGGATGCCCAGAAAGGGCGAGTTCGATGGTTCATGATAGCATGCCTCCTCCGAAAACCCGTCCCGCCGGGTTTCCCCGGGTGTATGAGATGGAACCTTCTGAGTAACCAGGGGGTATTTAAGTTTGAGATAGGTTCCCAAGTGCGTTCACTGGGGGATATCCTTTCCATTCCACCAGGTACTGGAGTTGGCCACGTCTATATCTGGAATCACAAATTCTGGAGACCTCATACTCCAGTTGGTCATTGGCGAGCACTGGGTTAGGCCAGAGGTTATTTCGAGAGGTCTGGACGTATGGCTTTATTAAGGATGTATGAAAGACTGGGTGGATTTTCTTCCAGGAGTCTGGTAATTTGAGTCGAAAGGCCACTGGGTTGATGATTTCCTTTATAGGGAAAGGCCCATAATACCGGGGAGCCAATTTATTTGGTCATAGATGCCGTGGCAGTAGCTTCGAGGATAGCCATACTTTATCCCCTATTGTGTAGGAAGGGCTCGGTCTTCTTTTAGAGTCTGCATACAGCTTGGTCTGGGTCCTGGCCTTCTCTAATTGTTCTTTCGCCTCTCTTTGTACATTAATGAGTGTTTCAATCCAGAAGTCGACTGTGGGAGCCGATGTAGGATGTGGAAGGACAGAAGGTAGAACTGAAGGGTGGAATCCTTGGCTACAGAAAAAAGGGCTGGTCTTAACGGCCGAGTGATCCAAATTATTATAAGCGAATTCAGCCACTGGTATTAAAAGGGACCTTGGTAGTGAAGCAACAGAGATATTGTTCCAAGGTTTGGTTAACACGCTCTGTAGCTCCGTTGGTTTGGGGATGATAACCTGAGGAGAGGGCACGTTGAATTCCTAGTATCCGGCAAAGGTGTTTCCAGAACTGAGAAATGTATTGAGGCCTTCTGTCTGATATGATCTTGGAAGGGAGTCCATGTAGTCGGAATATGTGTTCTAGGAAAATTCCAGCAAGTTCTGACGAGGATGGCAGTTTATACGGGGGTGTAAAATGAGCCATATGAGTGAACAAGTCAATGGTGACCGTGATGGTTGTGTATCACCTGGAAGGTGGTAACTCCACAATGAAGTCTGTAGCTATGAATTCCCAAGGCCTTGTTGTAGTGGAGGTTGCTGTAGTAGACCCGCCGGTCTTTTGTTGTCGTGTTTGTTTTGATTACAGACAGAGCATGCCTGAACGTACAGTTGTACGTCAGCTTTCATTCCGGGCCACCAAAATTGCCTTTGTATTAGTCGAAGGGTATTGGTAATACCACGATGTCCGGAGTAAAGGGTATCGTGAGAGAGGTTTATTATCCTTGGTTGTAATTTTTGTGTTAGAATGACCAAGGTGTTATCTTTGAACAAGTATCCATGTTTAGTCTTCAAATTCCACTGGTTCTTGCTCAAGATGTCTTTGCAGAGCTCAGAGGATTGAGTTTGTTTGCAAACTTGATCTAGGAGACTGATTGCCTGAGCTACAAATATTGTATGGGGAAACATCTTAGGAAATATTCGGTCTTCAGGGGGTTCATAGTCAGGACGCCGAGACAGGGCGTCAGCGATTTATATTTTGTGTTCCAGGAACATGGTGAATCTGGAACTGGTATTGGGCAAAGAAGAAGGCCCAACGGGCCTGACGGCTGTTCCTGAATTCCATGGCCTGTAATACTTGGAGATTTCGATGGTCCGTGCGAACCTGGACAGGATGTTTAGCTCCTAGAAGTAAATGATGCCACTCGGTGAAGGCTTGGCGGATGGCTAGCAGTTCCTTTTCTAAAACCGAGTAATGAGTTTCACTGGGGGTCAATGTCCATGAAAGATAGGCAATAGGATGTTCCAGTCCGTCATCGAGTTCCTGTTTCAAAACTTTTTTAATGGCATAGTTAGAGGCGTCTGTTTCCACTAGGAAGGGTCGATTTATATCAGGTTGAGCCAGGATGGGGGCTTGTGTAAACTCTGTTTTCAAGCGTTGGAAGGCCTTCTCCTGGACTGATGTCCAATGAAAGGGAGTATCTTTCTTCAACAAGGCAATAATCGGTTGAACAATCTCGGAGAAGGATGGTATGAACTTCCGATAGAAATTAGCTAGGCCCAGGAAAGACTGGATCTGTTTTTAACGGTGGTCGGAGTTGGCCAGGATAGTATGGCCTTAACCTTGGATTGACCCATTCCTATGCTATGGGCTAAGGACAAATCCTAGATAGTGAACAGTGGAAACATGAAAAAAGCACTTCTTGGGTTTTGCTAGGAGCTTGTATTCACGAAGCCGTTGTAATACTGCCTTAACATGTCCTTCATGCTTGAGAGGATCCTCGGAGAATATCAAAATGTCGTCCAGGTAGACAATGACGAAAAGAAACAGCATATCCGAAAACACCCGATCCATAAAGGGTTGGAAGATTGCCGGAGCATTAGCGAGTCCAAAGGGCATGACCAAGTATTCATAATGACCAAAGGGAGTTCTGAAGGCTGTCTTCTATTCGTCTCCTTCCTTAATACGGATCAGATGGTAGGCACCCCTGAGATCCAATTTGGTGAATATTACGGCTCCTCTTACGGCTTCCAGGATATCTGAGATCAAGGGTAATGGATAACGATCTTTAAGGGTGCACTGATTTAGACCTCGATAAAAAAGACAAGGTCTGAGCTCCTTGGTGTCTTTCTTAGGAACAAAAAATAGTGAAGCTCCGGCTGGAGACTTGGATGGGCGTATGGTGCCGTTTTCTATGTTAGTATCTAGGTATTCACAAAGGGCCTTTTTCTCGGGTTCAGACAGAATAAACAACCTTCCAAAGGGAATCGCAGCTGAAGGTTCGGTTTCAATAGCACAGTCTTCCGGCCTATGGGGTGGTAAGGCTTGGACAATAGCAGAAGAGAACACATCGACGTATTTCTTGTAGGCTTTAGGAACCTGGATGATGTTGGAGACCGTAAGAGGACATCGCTGGGTTGTTGAACGTTCTTCCGATGGTGTCGGAGAAAGATCCAGGAGTAGACAATGAGACATGCAAAATTCGGAACCTAGGAACAGGGAATCTGCTGTCCATTTGATGTATGGATTGTGTTTTTGTAGCCAGGGCATTCCCAATACCATTGGGTAATGGGCAGATTTTATGATGTCAAACTTTATCTTCTCTCGATGATGGTTTATTGCAAGCTCGATTTCCTTGGTCTGAAGGGTTATAGGTCCAGAAGAGAGGGGTCTCCCATCAATTGCTTCTATGGGTTGCAAGGTGTTCTGGGATTCGTAGGAAATATGATGTTTAAGGACCCATTCTTGATCTATGAATATTCCCATGGCCCCACAGTCCACTAATGCCAGAATGGGGTAGGTTTCCTTCTTGGATGGCGATAGAAAGGCCTGTAAAATTACCAGAGTTTTGTCCAGGAGAGTTCAAGGATGGTATAGATGTGGAGCCTACATCTCTCTCCCGAAACTGAGCTCCATCTAGGATCGGGAGCTGGAGTTTCCCGAACGCCGCGGAGGGGCTATTGGACATTCTCTGCTAAATGCTTGTCCGAGGCACAGTACATGCATAAGCCAGTATGAATCCTTTGCAACCTTTCTTGGGGGGATATGGGTCCACGGAAGGCCCCTAGTTGCATGGGTTCAGGTTCGTTTGTAGGAACAGAAGTATCTTCGGATTTCGAGGAGGTCTCTAAGGGGTTCTTTTGGAGGGGTGACTTGATCTTCCTTTTCTCTGCCTTCCTTTCCTGGATGCGAAAATCAATCTGTAGAGCAAGATCCATAAGTGCCTGGTAAGAACTTGGAAGTGCCACCCTGGCTAATTCATCCTTGATATCTTCCTTTAGCCCTCTTCGAAAGAGAGTGAAGCAAGCTTCAGGAGGCCAACCCGCTTCTTTAGCCAGTTGCTTGAATCGAGTCACATAAGTGAGCATGTCCTGAGAGCCTTGCTGGAAATCAAGTAAACGTTCTTGAGCACTAAAGACCTGTTCTGGGCAGTCAAACATGGTTTTAAGTGCTTGAATGAATCCGTCATAATCATCCAAGAAGGCATCTGCGGAATTAACTAATGGTGTGGCCCAGGCTAATGCATTCCCGGAAAGGTGTGAAATAATAAAGCCCACTTTAGCCCTGGGGGTGGAGAAATAATAAGGTTTAAAGGTAAAGTGGACCAAACAAGAATCCAGGAATCCACTGAGGGTTTTTGCAGAGCCATCATATTTCTCAACAATGCCGCCCAATAGCACACTGTCTTTTGTGCCAGAGTCGCGGGATAACACCAATTGCTTTAACGCAGCGTTCTCAGCTTTCAGGTTCTGCACTTCGGTCGTTAGTTCCTGCATGCCGTGCATAAGATCCTGGATGTCCGCCTCCATGTCTGTATCGACTTCGGTCAGGTGGCGTCTCAATCTGTCACAGGTTTTTCCCTTTCTCTCCTGTTTTCGTTGTCTGATGACTTCTTTAGGAGGAGTCTTCTTTCGTATGGTTCGGGTCTTATACAAGCCCGCTTGGCCGTCCTCGGCTTCCAGTGTTCGTTCAGCTTTGATGTCTGGGATCAAGGGAAAACTCCAGGAAATTCAGAAAAAGGATATGGAGCACGCGGAGGCGGTGCAGGGGTTCCGGGTAGGGCTGGATGAGAAGGAGGGAAGGTAGATTGGAACAAGGGGTTCCAGGAACCAGGAAACAGAATAATACAAGGGAGAGTTCGGAGCACATGTCCGGTCACAGCTAACAGCAGCGTTGAGACGCGCTGGGCCGCAGGGGTGTGGCCTCTTTATAGAGTACGCTGTGTAGAATGTGAAGACTGGTGAGCAGCGTTCTGAGCTGGCAGCCATGTTGGCAGTATTATGGAGTGTAATCCCCGACGTGTCAGGGACCAGGAGGCCCAGAAAGGTCGATTTCGATGGTTCATGACACAGTCAGGCTGGAAGACAAAGGGCTGCAGATTTTTGCACTCCTCCCTCGTTTCCTGCCTTCACAGACACTCTGGAGCCTGGGCGGGGAATCCACAGTATTCCTGCACAAAGGACTTTCCCACCCTGTTTGTCAGGAGAAGGAACAAGAAAAGACAAGGTACGCTGAAATGGTGAAAAATGAAGACAGGGTCCATGTTGGTAAAATGAGCACCTATGGGTGCCTTTACTGGGGCAGTGGAAACAGCCTGCGGTAAAGGTGCACCGAATGAATGAAAAGGTTCACTGCCACCAGCCGTTAAAGGTATGTTTGTCCCTGTAACATACATGTTACATTTAAAATGAGAAAGGGGATACTCATTTTCTCCCCAGCACTGCACATGAGGTGGGGGTGCTGCTCTCACCTAATAAAATGTAAAAGGGATCTAAAGACCCTTTCTACCTTTGGAAACTGTCGTTCTGACAACGTTAGCCAGAGAA
This sequence comes from Ambystoma mexicanum, assembly GCF_040938575.1. NCBI lineage: Eukaryota > Metazoa > Chordata > Amphibia > Caudata > Ambystomatidae > Ambystoma > Ambystoma mexicanum. The sequence goes on along the minus strand of NC_090925.1, from coordinate 1,246,787,857 downwards.
AGTTAAACAAGGAGCGCCTAGGGCAACCCAGCAACAATAGGCACTTACTGCCAAAAAGTTGTCAGAGGATGAATTTTAAAAGACACTATGGAGAGTCGTAAAAATGACACCCATAAAAAGAGTAAAATATTCTGTGAGTGTGGAAAAATGGTCCCACTCACAGAGGTATAAGGAAAAATAATTCACTGGTAAAAAAAAAGTTCTGGGGTTCACACAGGTCAGGAAGACTTATTATTACTATGAAAATCTTACCCAACATTCATCATCAGGCTTTGGCCTTTACAGTAGGGAGAGTGATATGATATGAGATATTTTATTTGTATCGCGCTCGTACACAAGTGTTTTAGAGCGCGACTAGGCAAGGGAGGGGATCAGGGGAGAACACAGCACAACATAAAAACGATCTTACTAGGCCCAGAGACATTGAGAATACGCAAGTGTATGGGAAAGGGAAAAGGGGAAAAAGTGCATGGAAGGGGGAGAGTGGAAAGTGCGGAGCCGAGGAGCACAAATAAATAAATAAAAATAAATAGAAAATGGAGGCAAACTGTGGTAGTGCAGCCAGCAAGTGGCAAGTACTGTGTTTAAGGCAACAGACTGGGTAAGTCTGAATAAGTGCAGAAAAAGAAGAAAAAAGGGGGGGGAGGGGCTGTATGGGTAAAGATACAGTCCCCAGTGCAAGCGATGGCCAGGAGGCAGTGCAGGAAGGTGGCAGGGTGAGCAGGTACCTGGGGACAGAGGGTGGCCAGGGGCACAGTGCCAAGAGAGAGCAGATCAGCAGAGGAGAAAGGGAGCGAAGGCAGAAGCAAAGAGGAAGGTTTTGAGGTGCTTCCGGAACCAAAGATGGTTCTCCTCAAGTTTTAGAGTGGCAGGGAGGCTGTTCCAGAGGGAGGCCCCAGCCGAAGATAGAGATCTTATTCTCGACATTTCAGTTTAGAGAATGCCTTTTCTTTCTTCCCCTCCTCTTCTTTCCCTTGTCTGGCTGCTCTTTTTCCACATAGTAATGTAGACGACTCCATTTAAATTGTGCCCTTCCTGTAATAGGAGGTTTCCGTGGAGGAACACTCATAAGGAGTGTAAAAACTGCTTACCTCGTGACCACGACGAGCAGCGTCGCAAGGCATGTTGACTCTTTAAGCCTAAAATGATTAAGGAAAGGCGCACAAAGTGATAGGTGGCCATGCAGACAGAGTCCCATTCCCTCTCCGGCGCTTTCGCCCCAGACAACGATCCCTAAAGCAGCCACGGCTCCAATTTGAACACCAAAGACATTGTTCTAGAGTCTGCCAACTCCAGTGTGCCCTTCCCCAGCCCCACTAGGCATGTCAAATGCACTGCTATGGTGAAGTCACACCCTGGCGACAGGGGAACACATTCTCACACCACCAAGGCTAAATACACAACCCCTCTGCCTCCTTCAATGACACCATCGAAGAGGCCCCTGGTACCCAAAGGGCCATTGAAAATGTCAGTGGGGCATAGTGAACCTTATAGTTCTCGGCCTTCTGCGTACCGGCAGCCGCGTGTGATACATGGTACTTAGTCTTCCACTTCCCAGGGTGCTTCCCCTAAAGTTTCAGCGTGTGTTCCTTACACGTCGAAATGTGCTTCTTTAAGCCACACTCACTCCAAAGTAAGGGAAAAGCACATAAGGCCCCTTCCCACCGGGACTCTCATGGTTCTGGTCCCCAGACACCCTCTTCTTTGCCTCCAGGCTATACCCAGGCCTCCTCTCCATTATTGCAGTCCTTACAGAGGCCTAGAGGCCCTATTCAGGAAGATTTGGCTTTCCCACTTCCTGAAACTCCAACTACCAGCTCCTGGACTAGAGAAAAGTTTGAGGAGTGTATGGACAAAGTCTCAAAATGTATTTGCTTTTCAGCTAAATGTGATGAGATTCTTCACAAAAGATCCTATTCCTTCGAGGAGGGCCCCAGTACCCTGCAAATCTCCTAAACTTCAGTTCCCCATGATCCGCCCTACCTCCCCTGGCCTCAAGCTACCCGATCCCTCTAAAGATATTTTTCAGGATAAGTATGACCCAGATGCAGATGTGTTTTATATCCCAGACCATGATGTTGGGTCCCAGATCCCTGTCTTCTATGACCCAGGCACATTGGTTAATGAAGATGACCAGGGGGCTTGGCCCACTACCCCTGCTAATGAGGCAGAGCCTGACAATATTTTCTTGGACGCCACTCCTGTCACCCAGCCCAGAGAGGCTTCCCCTATTGACAACTAGCTGCTCTTCAATGACATTCTTCGGAAGGCAGTAGACCACTTTAAAATTGTTACTCAGGAGGCGGTGCCTGATTCTGACTTTGTCTTTGTGGACAACATCCTTAAAGAAAAGGTTCCAGTCAGGCAGACTTTCCCCTTCTGTACCCCATTAAGAAATGTATTGCCCCCTCTTTACTTAGGCCATCACTTACTCGGACAGTGATCCCGTGCGTTGAAAAGATGTTTTGCCCTGTGCCCTCTGATCCCCTCTATTTTCAGGAACACTCTATTCTGGACTCCCTGGTAGTCGCCACAGCAAGGAATCGCGCAGGTGTTCCCCTGTCTGTAGCTGGGGCTGTAAGAAACTCTGCGCCTTGGGCAAGAGGATTGCTTCTTAGGCAGCCCATAGTTTCTGCATTGCCAAGAACACCACCCTGGTTACCAGCTTCAGTGATGTTACAATACCTACTTCCAGAGGCGTTGCTAAGGGGGCTATAGCCCCTGATCTTTTGGTTGTAGCCCCGGATAGAATCTCAGGAGCTACAAGCAAAAGGCTAGCTAGCCCCCAGTCCTGGCAGTTCAGACATCAGCGTAGCCCCGGGTCTTTTCCAGACCTAGCAACACCCCTGCCTACTTCAGAATGTTCCTGAACCAGCTAAATCACAGATACTTGTGATTGTGCAGGAGGGATGCCAGGTCACGCAAAATATTGTTAAGAACACGACGCAGCTGAGACGGCTGGCAGAGTATTAGCCAAAGGGACTCTTTTGAAATGCAATGCTTAGCTGAAGAACTCGGGGTTTAAACACAAGACATAAGCCTCACTCATCAATATGCCCATTGGGGAGTGGTCTCTCTTTGGAAAGGTAGTGGATGTTGCTCTGGAGATGGAAAAAGGGGCATGAGACACTAAAATATCTCAAACAAATTTCGATCAGGCTGTACATCCGGCGCAGTGTTTTAATCCCTGCCGCTCCTTTCGCAGGTAATCCTTCTCTCGAACCGCTCAGGGTTCCTACGGTACAAGCAGATCACCCTGGTACTCTGGCCAAAGAGCATCCAACACGTATAGAGCCTTTGGTGTGGAAAAGAAAAGGGAAGGAATGCAGCCGCCAGAGGCTCATCTGCCCCTACCAACAAATTACTCTAAGGTTCAGTTCCCCTCCCATGCCTCTCCAGTAAAAGGTCAGATAACAAGCTTCACCCATGTATGGGAGGGGATCACTTCAGACAAGTGGGTGCTCAAGACTCTAGGCGAAGGGTATTGCATAGAGTTTCTTCAAATACCTCGATATCAACTGCCGAAGAACAGACTGCCTCCAGAACATCTCTTCATCCTTCAGGCAGAAGTGGAGGCCCTGCTGCAAAGTGGAGCCACAAAACCCGTCCCTGATCATCAGGTAAGCAAGGGTATCTATTCAATATACTTTCTTGTATCCAAAAAGGATCTGAAAATGCGTCCTGTATTAGACCTACGCCCTGCAAACCAGTATGGTTCAGGATGACAACTCTGCAGGAGGTAACTCCACTGCTGAAGCATGGGAATGACATGGCAACCTTGAATATGAAAAATGCATACTTTCATATTTCACTGTTGCCAGCCCACAGAAAGTACCTAAGGTTCAAGATGGAGAAAACTATGAATTCGAAGTACTCCCCTTGGGCATTGCCTCAGCCAGAGGGATTTTACCATGGTTCTGGCAGTGGCTGCAGCTCACCTGCGCAGATGGTCTGTTCCGGTGTACCCTTATCTAGAGGACTGGCTCATAACTGCAGACACACATCAAGCGTGTCTGGAGAACACCCAAAAGGCTATAGACCTGCTTTTTCAACTGTTGTTCTCGATCAATGAAAAGAAATCGAGCCTCGTTTTCAGCCAATTTAACCCATTTCTGGGGGCCCTAATTCAAACAGAGAACAGACTTGTCTTCCCCTCCAACGAGAGGGTCTAAAACATGTTGTTCCAGATCCCTCAGTATGTAGCCGGTCATCAAATAACCGTACGGAAAGCCTTTCAACTATTAGGAATGATGGCATCCTGCATTCTCCTGGTCTCACATGCCCATCTCTGCATGTGTCCTACGCAAGAGTGACTCTTGTGCCAATGGTGTCGGGCAAGCGGTCAGTGGGACGATCTAGTGGTTTCCTCGAAAGCCACAATTCTATCACTGCAGTGGTGGACGGAACACAACATTCTGAAGGTAAAATTGTTCACCACCCCTGCAGTAGAGTCCACTCTCACCACAGACTCGTCCCTGTCAGGGTGCAGACCTCACCTTCCACACCAGACGGCGCACACATCAGTAGCAAACAAACACATCACCCTGTTAAAGCTACTAGCAGTATTCAAAGCCCTGAAAGCCTTTCAGAAACCACTGCAAGGGAAGAACGTCCTAGTCCTTACAGACAGCGCCATGGCGATGTTTTACTTAAACAAACGGGGAGGTACTCACTCTACAGGGCTGTCCAAACTGTCACAGAGCATTTGGAAATTATCACTCAAACACAACATATTCCAAATTCGTGTTCTCTCCTTGTGTGACTCAGAAGGCGAAAACAAAGACTATTCATTGGAGCTTCAAACTATGATAGTGATGTGCTCACACTCCCTTGAATGTTCCAAGACAGTGAGCAGGAAACAAGGTCAACTACAAACGGAAGACTTTGGCTCATGGCCTACGACGAAAGATGGACTAATTGGGAAAACTGGGAGTAGTCTGACAGGAGTCAAACCCCTAAGTTTCGTTTCACGCACGTGCTGCTAAGATGCCGAAAATCCAAGGTTGAGATAGTATGCCAACCAATCAATGTGGTTGGGGGACAACCGAATATGCAATGTAGCATAGACCAATCCACTGTTGTTTTGTCTGCTATAAACAGTACTGTACGTATTTAGAGATAGTTCAAGGCGTGCTCTACAGATAAGGGGTAGCCAGTGATGTACTAATCCTTATATGTTGTATAGGTACATATGTTCCCTTAACCAATCCCTTCCCTTGATAGGTTTTGTATTTTGCCACGCAGAATGACGTCGTAGATGATGCATATTGGGGTATAAGACCTCCATGTAATCAAGCTGCTATGTAAGTGTGCATGCATCAGTCTGATGTCTGTGAGTTCTCACTACTTTATTAAATGACAATAAAGTAGTACTTTGATTGTTAGTAAGGTGTAGGGGTGCACTCAATTTCAAATAGGGGTTTTAGCAATTGATAACTGTAAAGACTGGAGTGGGTGTCTGTACTTCTGCTCTCTATATGGCAGAGGAGAGGCACAGAGGACCCCAGCCAAGATTCTCTATTGGTACGTGGTCGAGCAATCAAGGCCTAGCTTCTCAGGAGGTGATGCAGGCTGGTTCTTAAGTACAGTGTAGTCCCCAAGCCCACACAAAGGAATGTCCACACACTGTATTACTGAAAACACAGTCTATATATAATTAATATTCAAGGTTATGTACACTATCACAATAACTCACTTGGTGCTCAGAAAATCTACAATGGCAAATAAATACAGTTCTAAGTGGTACCACAATTATTATCAGATTTCTTTAAAGTGCATTAACTGTACTCTGGTTAAATGTCACACAAATCAATTAATAAAGGTAACCAACAATAGACATAGGAGGAAACAAGTTGGTTAGAACAATTGGCAGAATACTGGCCCCTACTACTAGACACAGTTCTGTGTGGAGATCCCCCCACCTGGGCAACCTGTAAAATAAAGAGATATAACAAGCCCAGTCCATATATTGTTCTAGAAGTCTTATTTCCTTCTATAATGTTTCTACCCTCCCAATGTACCTGGTGGAGCAGAGTTCTTTGAAGAGGCGTTGATGGATCCTTCTTGAGTGACTCCCTTTAAAGCAGGAGCCACGGATCGTCGAGCGGCGTCGAAGAAGGTGAACTCGGCATCGATTAAAAGTTCGAGGGTGCCGAGACCACGGCGTCGATCCAAGCAGTGCTCGTCGGCGATGTCCTGCGAGGATGAGGTGTGCGGGGCACCTCGGCGTTGGATAGTTCAGGACCGCAAAGAGTTTCTGAAGAACTGTGGCCCGACAAGGGCGTCGAGTCGTCGAAGTCTTTGTGGTCTTTGGGTGGCAGGAAACCCACCGGCGGATTCTCCTCGGCGCGTCGGCGTCCTCTTCTTTCTCAGGCGGGATAAAGCGGTCGACGGTGCGGACAAGGGAGTCCTTCAATTCAACAGTCTTAGGCAAAGGAGCGGACGGCTCTGGTCGTCTGCGGCACGGCGTCAAGCGGTCCGCTCTTCTGGGCAGCACGGCTTCAACGGGCCTCCAGCGGTTACGGCGATACTCCGAACCCTGGTCGACGGCAATGGACTTCAACGGCGTCGATGTCCGGGTGCTTCACTTCATTCTCCTCGGCGGTCCCCGTCTCCGGTCGGCAGCCTTTCGAGGGTCTGACTTCCAGGGAGCTTCGGTGAAGGTTAGCGGTGCTCCATGGTCCCTCGGAGCACAGGAAGACGGCGCCTAGCCAGGTCCTCTCTCGATCAGTCCTCGACGAACTAGACCGCTTTCGGATCGGGTTGAAGCAAATGCAGCAGCAGTTCTTCTTCCAGCTGGGCGTCGAGGATTAGCAGTTCCAGTTACTCTTCAAGTGTAGACACAGATTCTGAACAAATTTCCAGTGGTGAGAGGTCCCCAGATATACTATACTGCCTCTCATCCACACTGCTGGGTCGCACTCAGCAGCCAATCATACAGAAGGGCATTCATGCAGTCAGTCAGCCAATCAGGCATACAGTGCATTCAGGCCATACTCCTCCCTCTCAGACACTCACAACAAGGAATTTGTATTGGGGCAAGTACCCAGCCATTCAATACTACACACTGCATTCATACCAGTTTCGGGCAGGGCTGCCTCAGTCTTTGTCTCGCATACCAGAAACCAGACACCCACAACAAAAAGTGCATATTGGTCACACACTCCATTCACCCAGGTCCCACCCACAGGGTGTACCCACAACATACAGTCACTGGGAAGGGTCCAGCCAGTCTGGCCTGGACTTCCCAACAACACCATATATGGAACTTCCACCCAACAGCCAGTCAGGGGGAAGTGACAGAGTCAGGGCTTCCCAGGACTTTGGGAAAACAAGGTAACAGGCAATAGAATGCAAGAGGCCACAGGGGCCATCTTGTTTCCTATCAGGAATGAACTGATTCCAATGGCAGGGCCTGGGTATCCCAAAATGGAGGACACTCAGAGCACCTGTCAAATTCAGCATGGAGCTGCCACCAGCCCATACCCTGCTCTGTGGGCCACACACATGTGCCCAAAAACATACACTAGGGGAACAGGGTTGCACCTCCACCCATGGGTGCCAAAAGGGTATCCCATGGGTCTGTACACCAAACCAAAAACGGGAAGAGCTGCACTGCCAGGCGTCCCACAAGGACTCCTGGGCAGAAAACAATACAGAACATAAGTGAAAAAGGACTACAGGACAAGGACAGGGAGGCCCTGTCCCTCCATTGCATTTCCAGCATCACAATAACACACTTAGGTCATTAAATGATTATATTTCCAGGTGCTCCTTGTTGAATCCGTGCTACCGGATATAGACAATGAGAAAAATGTGGGCACCTCGAAGAAACAAGATACAAACAATGGCACTCACTGCAACTAACAAGTTGTGTGAATCCTTAAATATTCACCAGATGGATTTGTTTTTTTGTAAAAAAAAAAGTGTTTATATATATATATGATGTCCATATGGGTAACACAAAAATAAATCGTTTTGACCAAATTGGTTATTCAATCAATTTTCAATATACATGGCAATATATAACATAACTCTGTAACCAATTGATGAATGAATTTCACTGTAACATTCAAATTAAATAGGTTCTATTATCTGTACATTTGTTTTTTTCAATAAAGTTCATATTTTAAACAATGAACATATTGATAGGAGTTATACAAGTCTGTGAGGACTAGACGTCCACCTATCAGCTACTGTGCGTTCTGGCCCATTAGCCCTTCTTCAGGTATAGATATCTTTAGAAATGTTTGGTTCTGTGAATTTAATAGAGATAAATAATGCTTTAATGAAATAAATCAAGAAGAATTCAGTTATATCTTTGAAAAGGACTGATGGGTATTTCCGCACTAACCTGTGAATGGGCCTGTCTACTGACGTTGCCCTTCAATCTTCTAGTTGTAATCAATTGCGTTTTCTGTGAAAAGAGGCCCTAAATTACGCTGGTGTTAAGTATCGCATAAAGTGCGGTATCCTTGGGACAAGTCGCTGAAAAAGCGGTGTCCCACTAGGAGCCCACCATCACTTAAATCATCTCTTTTTGTAGCTATGTTTAATAATGCATGTCCACTCACCTAATGTTTGCTATGTGAGTCAAGTACACGTAGCCTGGAAAATCCTGGATGTCTTAAATGAGAAATGCGGCTCACTAGATGGGTTGTTGGATTTGCTGCAATGATAATAGTTCAAACAATCTTAGATGTCCGTGATACTTAACCGTAGTAACATCAATGGTTTAATCAATACATTCTGTGACATACCTCTAAGTGTAGAAAGTGTTCATATAAATATCGTGGTCATCTTAGGTTGTGTCTCCATACTGTTGTTCAGGTTCTTATGGTAGATGTTGGTCATTTTACAGGCAGAAATCCTGTAATTAATAAGTTAAATGCTCAAGTCAGTAATTTGTTGAGCAAGTAGTATGGTTTCCATCTTTAGATGTCAACGTTAATTCAATTGTATCATTCGCTATTCTGAAGGACATTAAATCTTACCTCTAGTGGTGTGCGTGCACCAGCATTTATGTTGTAAAAGGTGGCCACTGTACTCCTCATCTCCCGGTGTAATGGCGTTTCCGCGAGCGCCGTGTCTGATAGCTTATCTAGTGCGCTGAATCTCTCAATGCTTGTTTTGAAGTTACCATTCTAGTTATTAGAAATGACGTTTTCACGCACACCATAATGTAGCTCAAGCTAATCATTGAAGTCACACAACTGCCATACGCGTAATCCTAAAAATCTCCTGACCTTCACAGTTAAGTACTGGACATGAAAAAAACTATATTGGCAATAGCAACACGTTGTGGATGTTATATGTCAAGCTTAGCATCAAATGCTCCAATAGTTTGCCATATGTGCAGCTGCTCCCATCATATGCAACATACATCCTCATGGTCCCAAGTACACTCTGTGTTAAACCCCCAGCGGGTAGGGTATCTGGAGTCCCTTTCATGGATTGGAGGGGGTTATGAGTGACTGTTGTTCTGGTCACTCCGGCAGTGCTTTGTCGTGGGTTTTGGAAGGGCAGCATGTTTTACACTTCTTAAGGGGCGAACAAGGCTTTTGGAGGGATAACTGCTAATTTTGGCATGCGTTACTAACCAGTTGTCCACAGGACAGAGCTTGCCCTAAAAGAGCGGGTTGCTTTACCCTGCATGGCAGTAGGGGTCATTTCAGTGTCATTCATGCACTAATGGTGTACTGAAATCAAAAGATCTGATCCATTCCTTACTGGCTGATTTAATATTGTTAATATATGTGATTGCCTTGTTGTGCAACGTCATCTTTGTTTTCTCTCACCAAGAGGAGTGCAAGGAGTGGTTTCAGCAATGAATCATTAATGTTAACTTTGTAAAGCCCTGCATTTTTGTGCATCGGTTATATTGGACACATAGCCACCAGCCAGGACCAGCAATGCCAGTGGCATTCAAACATTTTTACGCTGCCCCCTCCACCCCCTTTGAGTAAAATTGTTGTTGCCGATCCCCCCTACAGTCAAAATAATGATGCGAGCCCCCACCCCCCAGATGAAACTTCTGTTTATAGTTTCCGTTAAAATCAGTCTCAACTCCCTCCATGATGTGGGGCACACATCTCTTGTGTAGTCGTGTGTTGATCCTAGGAAGCCTAGACATCCATGTTTGAAGAGCTGCCTGCTTGGGGGGACAGCTGTGCAACCTCACTGAAGGGCTGCTGGTGGGTGGGAGTTTGAGCGGATGGACTTCTGTTGGGCAGGCCAGTGGATGGGTATGGTGCGGCTGCTGGGCAAGCTGGTAGGCTGCCTGCTACTGCACAGAGGTGCCTACAATTTGTTAGTTTTGCCACGGAGCACGAGTCATGGTTTTGCTCACTCCATGGTGCTGCAGTGTAGTGCATTTGCCAATGTTATCCCTTTTTGCATTGCTTCCTTGATCTGTGAATAATGTTTTAAGTCCTGTTTTAATAAGCTGTTCAAAGTGTGTTTTCATTGTGTTTGCGCTGCTTGAGTCCCCCGACCCGCTGTTTGTGTTTTTTTCCACAAGGTGCTAATGTCAACTGATGTTTTGTAGTCCTAGTTGTGCTGTCCGTATGCCTCAGTATTCGAATATGTTTTTTCATGTGGAATATGGGTGTGTGAAATCCGATCACAAAGAGGACCGGCAAACAACCTTTCTCTAGTCACGCACCCATCATCTGGAACTTGGTCCCAATATCTACTTGGAATGCCCCCACAATTCTCCAATTTCTCAAATCGTGGCTTTTTTAACGGCACCTGACAATGGTGTAATCCCAATTGATGCACAGAACGCAAATCTCAGTACTGTACTACTGTAAGGATGCCAGCCCAAATGCTGGCTAACCACACCTTGTGCGGTGCTTTGCTGCTCTCGAGCTAGGTCCGTGTTTAAATAAATATATATATATTTTAAAACAAATTGTTGGTGGAACCTCTTAGTTAGTCTGTGCTGTTAGCACCAACGTTTGGTCTAATTTTCCTAATAAATTTTGCATGTGAAAAAAAGTGTTTGTTCTGATACATCAGTGTGTGCAATACAAACATGTAAAAGGACCTTGCTACACGTGTTGCCCCTTTTATTCATGCATCAAGTGATGCTGTACCTGCTGCTTTGCGAAATGTGCAACACCTTTGAGCCAAAATAGTAAACGGTATAACAGAGCTAACGCTCAAGCAATAAGCCCCGAGCCACAGAAGCATTACCGAGTCAGGTATTGCCCCGGGGCCCATAGCATAGTTAACGAAGGCCCCGGGGCATTACCTGACTCAGTAATGCCCCAGCGGCGAGGGGCTTATTGCTATTAGTACCCCGTCCCGCAAGACCGGGTTACTAATAGCATGTTTTCTGTTCCGAAATGTAACAAAAAAATGGCCGCCGGGGAAGTCCATTTTCCCTTTCCAGGGCGGCCATTGGGAGCAGACCCGTTGGGGACAGAAGTGTTCCCAGTGCGTTCGCTCCCGAAAAAGGAGAAAAAATAAGGCAAGTGGGGTTTGGTGGGCGGGGAGGGGATTGTTTGCATGGGGGTGGTGAGGAAGAAAGAAGAAAATACTTAACTGAATCCCTGGAGGGGGAGGATGGCAGCCTCCAGCCGTGTGGATGCTCGGAGCGGGGATTGCCCCGTTTCGAGCCTCCTCATTGGCTGATGGGCTGCCATGCCCCCCCGCCCGGAACAAAGGAAAGGAATCCCGGCCGAGGGGTTCCCGGTCGGGTAAAGCCCCGGCGAGGGCCAATCAGAATGTTTGTTACTGATTAACCCTCGCCATGTACTAATATTTGATAAAGTCTGGGACATCTGCTGCCTTTTTCATTGAATTGACTACAATGGCAGAGTCATACACGATGAATGACGCCTGACTAGTGGATGTGTGTTCACATATATTTACCATATACAACTATATATACACACCCTCCCTTGTAGGCTTTAGTTCCACAAGGTGTGGCAAAGACAATCCTTATGAGCCAAAATCTAATAAAGCCTTATCTTTTGTATTGTCGACGTTCATACTGACTGTTGAATGAGTGCTCTGCTACTTAGAATGAGCCTTGTCTAAACATAGTTTAGAGATAATTATAACCACAATTTTCTAATAAGCCTCATCTAGACATTGTAGCCATGCTCTTTTACCGTTCACTTTGAAAGCAACTTGTGGTAATCCATAAGCACTGACTACATAGGCGTTGCACGTTGCCTAGCAACGCTGTGTAGGCAGCTCTTAAGGCCACACATCCGCCGGCAGGCGGAAGCCGGCGGCCACCCAAGGCCAACATAAGGCTGATTGCCCTGTTTGCCCCTGTTCGCACCGGGAAGCTACCGTTACCGTTGGACCTCCAAGATCACACACATTCTCCTCATTAAGGTATCATTCGTTCATGGATGGACGTGGATGATCAAATTATTACTAGGACATAAACAACGCGAGTATTGTCACTAGCTGTTCAATTGCTATTCTATACTAGTTACAATAGTGCTCTCCTGTTACCCATATCACTGCTATGCCCTTTGGCCAAGCTCAGCCACCCATTGTCCGATGCTGTGCTTTTTGATCGTTATACGGGTCTGGCTCATGCTGTGCCTGGTGTTGTGCCCTATGGTCGCCTACAGACCACTTCTGAAGTTGTGTTGTGCCCTATGGTCGCCTACAGACCACTTTTGAAGTTGTGTTGTGCCCTATGGTCGCCTACAGACCACCTTTGAAGTTGTGTTGTGCCCTATGGTCGCCTACAGACCACTTCTGAAGTTGTGTTGTGCCCTATGGTCACCTACAGACCACCTTTGAAGTTGTGTTGTGCCCTATGGTCGCCTACAGACCACTTTTGAAGTTGTGTGTTGAGTCCCCCCACTCACAGCACCACCAAGTACACAATCATGCCCATAGCGTCCTGCAAGCCCACCGCTGCCGCCACCACGCTGCTCACCCTCCTCTCCACACTCACTACTCTCAAACTCTATCCTCCCATCCATCCCCTCATCCACACACCACCTAGCCCACTCTTCTGCCACAAGCATCTCGCTATTAAGGATATCACACCAACCATGACAGATCGTACACCCTGTGTAGTAACTCTGCACAGACTAGAAAGACTTAGAGCGCGCACACAGACCCCAGAACTTAGCACACTAGCCCTTCCCACTGAATTCAGAAACTCTAGACTGAGTTCCCGCACCACCTCCACACGTTGCCCCCGCACGGAATACCCACACACACCCACAGTCCACCACCCACTAACCTAGCCACACCTTGCAATACCACCTCACAGAACATACCAGACACGACCATCACTCACACCTCCACAAGCAAACATCACACACCTCACATCAAATGTGCCCTCCTCAATGTCCGATCACTCCCAGCTCATGCCTCTGATATTCATGACATTATAACCAGTAATAACATTGACCTGTTAGCCATCACCGAAACATGGTTACATGAAGCATCAGGCCCTGCCGTTACACTTGCACTACCACCGGGCTTCTCCATACTCAGACAAGATAGGCCAGATCGAATAGGAGGCGGAGTAGCCCTCATCTACAAAGAGAACCTACAGCTCCGACCTGTCAGTCACCCCTCGACCAACAACTCTGACCTCTTATCGGCCAAACTCACATTGTCACCCAACAGCACCATCAACATTCACCTACTATACCGCCCCCCAGGCAACTCCCCAGACTCCCAGGACAACATCTTACACATCCTTAGCAACAATATCAAAAGCTCCACCAAAACCATTCTACTAGGGGACCTCAACCTCGGATTTAATGATCCCAAGGACATATCTGCAGCCACTCCACCAAGGAACTCAATGACCTGGGCTTCATCCAAAAAGTAGAAAGTCCTACTCACATCAAAGGCCGCATACTTGACTGGATCGCAGACCATAACTGCCTCTCCTCTATCACCTCCAACTCCTCACTGCCTTGGACTGACCACAACTGCATAGAGTTCTCTATTCTTATCACCAAAAACCTTAAGACTCTGACCCCTGCCAGCGCTGCACAAGTCAGAAGCTCTAAAAAACTCACAGAGGAGAAACTACGCCCATACCTCAATACCCCAGTGCTAGCCCCCCCATTTGCTAGCGACCCCAATATCCTAGCAGACATCTACAAAGATGTCCTCACCAAAGCTATCAATGTAATAGCGCCACTCGAATGGAAAAAAGAGAAGAAATCCTTACACTCCAACTCCTGGTTTACTGAAGAACTGCACTCAATGCGATCCCACAAAAGAGCAGCACTAAAAAACTGGCAATCTGACCCCTGCACCAATACCAAAAACATATTCAATTTAATCTCACACCAATACAAGAGAGCTATCTCCAATGCCAACGCCTTCAACACTCGTATCGCCAATGCCAAGTCACACTCCAAAGCGATTTTCGCAATCTTTAATGAGCTCATCTCCCCCCCCAATACTCCAGATGAAATAATCAAAGATGAAGCGTGGTGTACCAGCATTCAAGCTGCCATGCTTCACAAAATTGACCTTCTCCAAAAGAAAATCAAAGACCACTGCAAAGCACTTCCTCACCAGACAGGAACCAAACCGACCAACACCCCACCCACTTCCTCCAAGCCCACCATACATGACTTCTCCTTCAGAGATGTCACTGAAACAGAAGTTATTAACCTTCTAATAAACCTCAAACCCTCCCCATGCAAAGGCGACATTTGCCCACCTAAACTAGTCAAAGACTGCGCAGACTGCCTTGCGCCGCTCCTCACGGCATTTATCAATGCGTCCTTTAAAACAGGCATCATCCCAGCCAATCTCAAAGAGGCTTGGGTCCGGCCTCTCCTAAAAAAACCGACTCTTGACCCCTCACAACCCAACAACTATAGACCAATAACCACTGTGCCATTTTTGCTGAAATTACTGGACAAAGCCGCACACTGCCAAATCCAACACTTTCTGGAAACCCACTCCATCCTCGGGACGAGGCAATCGGGCTTCCGGAAAGGACATGGCACAGAAACAGCCCTGGTAGATCTGAAGAGCCAGATCACCCAAATCATGGACAAAGGCAAGCCGGCTCTTCTGCTTCTTCTAGATCTCTCAGCCGCGTTTGATCTGGTTGATCACAAGATTCTCACTTCCCACCTCACGCACTCAGCCAACTTCTCCAAAGAAGCAGCCGCCTGGATCACTTCCTTCCTCGAAGGTAGGGCCATGAAAGTCTTCTCGGGCATCGCCAACGCCACTCCCACGACAATCCACTGCGGGGTCCCTCAAGGTTCCTGCACTGCACCTACACTCTATAACTTGTTCACCAAGCCCCTCTTTGACAAACTTGACTCATATGGCATCACCTACACGAACTACGCGGACGACACACAAGTACTTCTACCCCTCTCAGGCTCATACAACGAAGACGCAAAGGCTCTCCACACTATCTACTCCATCATCAAGGCATGGATGGCAATTAATGGCCTCTGCCTCAATGGTGACAAGACTGAAATCTTGATATTAGGTCAACAGAACACCTTAGACAAACTGGACAAACTGTACACTAACTTCTCCATTGACAACTCCATCATCCCCGTGTCCACAGCCGTCAAGACACTGGGAGTATACCTTGACTCTTCGCTATCAATGACTAGACAAGTCAGCGCAATCACTTCCGCATCCGCACACACCACCAAACTTATAAACGCCATCAAGCCCTACCTCTCTAAACCTAACTGCCTCTCCATAGCGAGGGCAACCATTGGAGCCAAATTGGACTACTGCAACGCTTTCCTAGCAGGCACATCAGCCAAAAACATCAATAGACTACAAATCGCGCAGAACAACGCTCTCCGGGCCGCTCTTAGTATCCCAAGAAGAGAGCATATCACCCAGGCCAGGCTCTCAGCCCAATGGCTCCCAGTCAAAGAACGGATCACCCTCAAAATCCTCACCCTCACTCACAAATGCCTCTCCTTCTCCACCCCGTCCTATCTTTCAGATACCATCCTCAAACCTTCCTCCACACATCCCACTAGGACGCAATACGCTAACCTACTCTGCATCCCACGCATCAAAAAAGCCAAAGCCGGAGGTCTAGGTTTTCCCTACATTGCAGCACAGACATGGAACGCTCTCCCTTCAGACATCCGAACGGAAAACTCACCTCCCATCTTTCGCAGGAAACTGAAAACCTCGTTCCTTGCAAAATAACTAGCAAACTCTCAAGAAGCCATGTAAATATACTGCCTTGCTATTGTATATATTTCCTCTGTAATTTATGTACTACTTGTAACTACGGTTTCCTTTGCAACTAAGATGTCTGTAACAAGCGCCACGATGCTTCTGGGCTGATGTGCGCTCAACAAATTTGAATAAATAAATAAATACAAAGAAGGCAAGAAATGGGTTTATTCAGATACAACACCCCGAGAGTCTAGTGAGCGCAAGAATGCCTGTTATGCAAATGCCAACTGTCATTTCAGAGGGGTGGACGCGCTGGCATTCTAATATGGAACATTGAGATGCCATTGCGTGCGTAGCTGATATAACATATGCATCCTCTTACACATAGCAAGTGAAACCTAAGAGGAAAACAAAACATGGCAATATATAAAAAGTGACATTATCATGTTGCAAAACATGAGAACACCAGAGGTATGGTGCAGGTGTAAGATAACACAAACCAATATAAACAGAGGTAGGTAAACTAGGTTACACAGTAATCAAATGTGACTGATCTCCTTCTCAACCGACCAGTGATACCCTCAGTACACATGCTCATGCCCTGGTGCTCCAAACCCTGCTTGTGGCCCCCTTGTGTACCTTCCTGAGAATCCTCACGAATCCCTTCTGAAACACTGATGCGATGCAAAGAATGCACCTCACAGCTGGACCTCACATTGTTACCCTTGGCATTGTCACCTCTGTACCATTCGTCTTCACACTCACTGTAAAAATCACTGCATCCATCAGCAGAAACACTCATTTGCAATAGGATGTTGTACTATGGCAACGCAGTCTTTTCTCCATCTTCTACCATCACTAGTCACAACATATCTTTTTCAGCTCTCACCACCTCAATGGGATCAAAATAACGGGAGCACCCTTTTGGTATACTAATAGGCTTCTTTACTCTCACCAGATCACCCACACACACCCTGCTCCCTTCCGGGTACATTTGCTCATTGACACATTGTTTGTCCATCACCAGCCAATGAGGAAATAATTCTGAAAACATTTTCCTGCCCCTCATCTTCTCGAAGTGTGATATCCCAGTCAACACGTGTGGTGCGTCTCTGAAAGCCCTAATCATTTCCTGAACACTTTTCCTCCAATCAAGGCCATTGGCAAATGCCAATTGAATAGTATTCTTGATGATGTCATTGGTTCACTCAACTAGACTATTGGCTTTGGGATTATATAAGACAATGCAGTGATTTTGGATGCTAATGCCTTCCAAGAATTCCCACATCTCTTGTGACACCAACTGAACTCCATTGTCGGAAATTACAACCTTGGGATATCCTTCCCTAGCGAACAGCCTTTCCATAAAATCAATCACACTTCTGGTAGATATGCTTTCAACAAACCCTACCTCGAATCACCTTTATGCATAATCAACCATTACAGTGTAAAATGTTCTCCTGTGCCAACATACGCATAGGTCCCATGAAGTCAGTGGCCACTTTCTCCCATGCCTGTTCAGGGACATCCACATTCCCAGTCTCCGTCTTCTGTGTTCGTCAACCTATGTTTCGTCAAGCCTTTACCCAGATGCCCTCTATGCGCTCGCTTGACCAATTTCCTCTGAAGGGCAGTAGGGGGAACCGATCTTTCTCCTCTAGCCAGATCCAATATCGAATTGCTTAACTCGTGCCTGATCTTATAGAAGGGTGAACTGACCTCCTCCCCATGACGCCACCCTTGCTTGGTCCGGGACAAAGCCTCCTTCAATTCCCTATCTTTGACAATCCCCTCCAACCAGGTCTCTTTGGAAAATGCACCATCCATCATGTTGATCATCTGCGCAATCCATTAATCGCTTACCACCTCTACTTCCCCTGAACTCCCTTTGGGAGACCTTGAAAAGCAGTCAGCGACAGGATTGCAACATCCTGGGACAAATCTGACCACAAAGTAAAACCCTGTAAAGCAGACAACCATCTGGTGACTCTTAGAGTGGCTAAACCTGAGCCCCTTGTGGTAAACAAATGCACCAAAGGCTTATGATCACTTTTAATGACATACGGAACTCCCCATACTTAAGTTTTGAAGTAGTTTGAAGCACAGTAGCACACCAAACTCTCCAGCTCAATGGTAGATTACCTATACTCTGTCACTATGAGAGCACGGGATGCGAATGCTACCGGTACCTCCATGTCCTTTCTGTACTGACTTAAGACTGCCCCCAGACGCAGGTAAACACGTCCACAGTAATGGTTGTTTCTGCCAAAGGATCAAAACTATGTAATATGGGTGCATTTACCACCTCCTCCTTAATTTTCCTGAATACATATATCTGAATACCCTCTCTTCCTTTTCTCCCCACACAAATTCCGCCCTTACTTTCAAGAAATCACTCAATATGGAACATTTAGGAAAAAAGTTTGCAAGCACTTGGCAAATATTTCGACTAGACCTAAGGACGATTTCAACTCATCTTTATTAGCTGGAGTTCTAATCTCCAAGATGGCATCAACCATCTCCGGACGAGTCTCCAAACCTCTTCCAGATAGACTGTGACCCAAGAATGATACTTGATGTACCTTAAACGGGCATTTCTCTTTCTTCACAGTCATTCTTGACACCTCAAACCTTTGCAGGACCTCACTCACCCTCACATCATGTTCCAACTCTTTTTTTGCCTCCCACCAAAATAGGATTTTGGAAACATCTTGCATCAGGAATATCTCCCAACAGATCCTCCATGATTTTCTGAAACACGCCCATGCCAAAGCCAATCCGAAAGGTAGTCTCTTAAACTGGTAAACGCTCATCAGCATGATAAAGGGCATAAGCGTTCTTGAAGTATTGTGCAATTCCACCTGATGGTAGGCCTTGACAGGTTCAGAGTAGAAAACCACTCTGCCTCCTCCATAGCTGATAACAACATTTCATTAACTCTGAGTAAAGGGTAGCTATTGACCAATATATTGCGATTAAGGTCTCTTAATTCCACACAAAGCCTAATCCTTCTGTCCGGGCGCTTGGTTACAACAATGGGAGACAACCACTCACTACATTCTACAGGTTCAATGACCCACTCTTCACACAGACCTTGCCATTCCAACCTCACCTTTTCCCTGACCCCAAATGGTAGATTTCTCACCTTATGTACACAGGGCTGGGCACCCTCCACGAACTGTATCTTGTGGCAGCATCCGCGCAGTTTACCAATACCTTTGTGGAACACACTACTAAACTTTCTACCCACCTCCTCCATGAATTGGTCTAACTTATCTTTGCCGATAAGTTATACTTGTATTTCTTTTCCAGGGTGTAGTTCCAAACTCAGCTTTCCATGGTGCTTCCACCCCAATAAGCAATCCCCTTTTTTCGCCACATAAACCTTTTTTTTTTTTTTGAAATATATTTATTATTTTCCATATCACAAAAAACAGAAACATCAGTCGTGACTGAAAAGCATATCATAAATGACAGGAAGAAATGAACACCCAACTCCCCATTCCCCTCCCCCTTCTCCCCCCACCAAGACCACGGTAAGGTCAAGTTCCTCAAGAGTTCTAACAAACGCTCAGGTCTGCATCTCCCTCAGGCTCCTTTTCAGGTGGTTCAGGATGAAGCAAAGGAACTGTTAGGGCCACCCAACGTTGTAGCTCGTCGCTAGAGTCCACTCTTTGCACCTGAATCGACAATCTCCCATGCAGCCGTCTCAGCCGAGGTCCATTTTAAGAGGTCTCCCCACCATAAGAGTATAGGCGGGCGTCTGGGGCTTTTCCAGGTCATGGCTATGCGCCTTTTGGCTGTGATGTATATGAGGTCTTTGAGTTTGTTTAGTGGTTTGTTCTTCCTGTTGCGCTTAAACCTGCCCAGGATACATGCCGAGGGGTCATCCACCTCAATGTCAATGTCTGCCCCGGCCACTCTGTCCTTCACTCGCGACCAGAACTCCCTTAGCACCAGGCAGCCCCAAAACATGTGTGTCACACCGGCCCTGGGTTCGCTGCATTTGGGGCAAAGTTGGGTGCCAGCTCCGGTGAATCTAGATATAGCTTCTGGGGTGAGGTATGCTCTGTTAATGATATACAGTTGGACGAGCTGTAAGCGGGCATTACGGGAGATCTTTTTGTGGTAATAAGTAATGTCCCCCCCAAACAGAGTCTTCGAAAACCAAGCCTAACTCGGCCTCCCATTTGTTCCGGCTTTTTAGGTCATCTTCGGTGGAGCCCTGCAGTAGGGCTTCGTAGATACGTGAGGTCTCATGGCCGCCTTCAGCAGCGTTCAAGATCGTTTCAATGCATACATTTTCCTCTATTTGGTCAGCAGCCTCAGGCCACCTACCAACCAAGACCCGTGTGACCGCTCTATGCAGTAGAAATTGTCCAGTGGGGAGACCAGTGGTGTCGCAGAGGTCTGGGAAGGCAATGAGTTCCCGTTCCTGAATCAAGTCTCCCAGCGTGGCCACACCAAAGGGCTCCCATAGCGTACGAGTCTCAAGGTGACCCCATGGTTGGCCAAACATGAGTGCTGCGATGGGGATCTGCGGGGAGTACGGGTCCTTAAGGCCCACCAGCTTACAGGCTCTTTCCCAGAGGCGTATCCCAAGCTTGGCGAGGTAGGGGCAGTGTACGAGGGTGCCCCTCCCCGTCCAGAGCAAGTCCCTGAGAAGTAGCTGGGGGAGGGCTGGCTGGAGTAGGCGCGTGTCTATTGTGTCCTCGTCCTTCATCCACTGCACAACATGTCTCAATTGACCTGCGAGAAAGTATAGTTCGAAGTTTGGGATCTTCAGTCCGCCCTTCTCGTATGGCCTCTGGAGGGTCTCGAGTGCTACCCTGTGTCTGCCACCCCCCCAAAGGAAGCCCCTACAAAGTTTATTGAGGTCCCTGAAGAAAGAGGAAGGGATATTGTAGGGAACGATGGTGAAGGTATGTAGTAAGCGAGAATGGGCTACCATTTTGAGGAGGCCTGCCCTACCTGCCATTGAATGCGGGAGCCGGCCCCAAAAATCCATCGACTTCGAAAGCGAGTCCTTGGCCCTGACGGTGTTAAGGATATGTTCTGTAGCGGGGTTTCTGTGTATGGTTATCCCTAAATATTTGAAGGAGGTAGCTTGCCATTCCAAATCAAGGGGGGAGGAGACCCGTAACATTCGCTTTGAAGTGCAGCTAGGGGGAAGAGGCAGGATTTGCTCCTGTTGATCTGGATCCCGGTGTGCTTGTGAAAGCAGTCCAGAGTTTCCAGAATATAAGGTAGGAGGTGTTCGGGGTCCTGCAGGTACAAGAGGGTATCATCGGCGTACATGGAGATGAGGTGAGTCGTGCCGTTGATATGAATTCCTCCATCCCCGTATTCCTGTCTCAGGTAGGCCGCTACGGGTTCTGCAGCGATGATATAGAGCATGGGGGACACGGGGCAACCTTGTCGGGTGCCCCTGCACAGGGACCACTTTTCCGAGTAAATTCTATTGGTGCGTACCCTTGCAGTGGGGTTAGCATAGACCAACTGCGTCCATTTCAGGAATACAGGACCTATCCCCATCTTGGCCATGGTGGCGTACAACCAGTCCCACCTTACGGAGTCAAAAGCTTTGGTGGCGTCCAGTGACGCCACTGCGAGCTTCTGTGGTCTCCCCTCTGTACTATAAATAACATGGTGTAACCTATGCAGGTTTTCGGTAATGGAACGGCCGGGGACATAACCGGTCTGATCTTGGTGGATCAGCTGAGGGGTCACTCTACGCAGTCTGTTAGCAAGCAGTGCCGTAAGGATCTTGCAGTCTACGTTCAACATAGAGAGGGGTCTATACGAGCCGCAATCGTCTCCGTTTTTCCCCGGTTTGAGCAGAGGGATTATCACTGCCTCACTCAGGGAGTCTGGGAGGGAGCCACGCTCGAAGGCCTCGTTATAGACCTTGGTGAATATGGGGGCGAGTGTGTCCTCATAAGTCTTATAAAACTCCCCGGAGAGGCCATCAGAGCCCGGGGTCTTCCCAGCAGGCAGCGATCTTATTACCATCTTGACCTCGTCAGGGGTAATAGGCTCATCAAGGGTCTCGGCCATATGCGAGTCCAGTTTGGGCAGGTTGATGACATCTAAAGTGTCCTCGATCTGTGTGTCAGAAGGGAGCGGGGTCTCGGAGTACAGGTTGCGATAGAAGTCCGAGAAAACAGAGTTTATTTCCTGTTGGGTATGCACGGTAGTGCCGTCAGGTGTGGTTATGTGGCAAATGGGTGGTCTGGGGGTTTCCCTTTTATAAAGCCATGCTAAGAGCTTTCCCGGTTTGTCCCCCAGTGCGTGGATTCTTTCTGTGTGTTTGGCGTGGCTTAATTTGCCCAGGGATTCCCAATGGGTTAGGCAGGTTTGTTTAAGTTCGGTGATTCTACGTAAATGATCAGGAGAAGAGTCGGCCCTCGATTCCAGGACCCTTAGGTCGCTCTTAGCCTGCTCCAGCTGGGTTGTGATGGATCTCTGGGCACCCCCAACGGCTGCTATCATCTCCCCCCTCATAACCACTTTATATGCCTCCCAGGTGGTGCTCAAGTATTTGACGCTATTGAGGTTAAGATGCCAATATTCTTCTGAGCTCTCCCTTATGTGTTCCCTGAAGGCAGTATCGAGAAGGGCTTCAGCTCTCAATCTCCATGCGGGTATAGGGGGCCTAGGCGGAAACACCTCCCAAGCAATCGGCAAGGGGGAATGATCCGACAGCACCCGAGGCAAATAATGTGCATCAACGAATGCGGATTGGTGTGTTTGGCTGAGAAATATGTAATCCAGCCTGGTGTGCACGGCGTGCGGCGGGGAGTAAAAGGAAAACTCGCGTTTCTCAGGGTGCTGATCTCTCCAAATATCACAGAGTTGTAGCTGTTGGACCAGTTTGGTCAGGATTTTGGCCGGGGGGAGGGGCGATCGTGTTTAGTGTCGGATCTGTCCCGTATAGGGTCGAGGGTGCAATTATGATCTCCTCCCCATATTATAATTCTGTTCATGTAAGGGGTAAGCCGTGGATAGAGAGAGTGGAAAAAAACAGTTGCGTCGTGGTTGGGTGCGTAGGTGCTAATTAGACACAGCTCTCTGCCTTCAATAGAGCCACACACCACGACCATCCTCCCCTCATTGTCTAGTTTGGAGCTAGTAAGTTTAAAGGGGACCGAAGGGGCGATCCATATTAAGACCCCTCTGGCATAGGAGGAGTAAGCGGAGCCCACTAGGGTGCCACGCCAGGACTTGGACAGGGCTTCAAGCTTCTTGGCAGTCAAGTGGGTGTCCTGAAGCAGGGCGATTCCGATCTTGCATCTCCTAAGGTAGGATTGAACATGTCTTTGTTTAACAAAATTATTCAGGCCTCCAACATTCCAAGTGACGATCTTGACTGTGTCATCCATTGGTGCAGTATGGGCAGAAGTTTGAGGCAATCTGAACTCGAGGTCCAGTAGTTCCAGCATCGCTTATAAAGAGTTCCTGTGGTCTTGGTAATTTTAGTTCGTGGTACCCAACTATAACATTAACTCCCCGTATCCCCTCCCCTCCCCATAGCTGCAACAAAACCCAACAAAGAACTCGCCCAGCGAGGTTTCCCTCGTTATGACATTCCCGTTTCTGCCCCTGGTGTCCACACATTGGTTCCCAGGTGCCCTACGGGTGGGTATATATAAATACCCTAAAAAAGGGGGTTGGGGGGTTACTTTCCAGGGGTCGGAGTGAAAATTGACTCCAGCGTCTCCGGGTGAGGATCTAATCAGCTGTGTAAAAGCTCGGTCCGCCCACTGGCGGAAGGCAAAGTCAGCATCATTCCCATTAAGACTGCGGAGGAAACATTATCTCGGTTTATGCCGTCTGTCCTCGATATCAGGTATTTGTAGACCATCCATCCAGTCTCTGGCCTGAGCAGGAGTATCGAACAGGTGTGCCTTATTGTTGTGCAGCACTTTGAGTCTTGAAGGGTACAGAAGCATATAGCGTAACCCAGCTGCCTTCAGTCTAGCCTTTGTATGTATGAACTGGGCTCTGTTTGTTTGAACCTGGAAGGTATAATCGGGATAGATTGCGATTTTGGCGGAGTCCCGTTTGATTTGACCCCCTGCTCGGGAAAAGGCCAGGATTACCTCTCGATCTTTGTAGTTAAGAACTTTTGCAATCACCGGCCTGGGTGGGGCGCCCGCTGGAGGTTTCTTAGCAAGAGATCTGTGGGCCCTTTCGATGGCGAAGCCTTGGGAGAGTTTGCCAGCTCCCACTTCCTGTAGCAGGAGGTTCTCAACGAAGTTAGTGGGGTCGGAGCCTTCAGCACCCTCCGGCAATCCGAGGAGACGAATGTTGTTACGGCGGGCCCTACCCTCCGCCTCCTCTGCCCTATCCTCCAGGTTTTTGACCCTTTTCTGGAGCTCGTCGACATCTCGGAGGAGGTGTGTTTTTGATTCAGTATTTTCCTTGACTTGAGCTTCAAGCACCTCCGTCCTGCCCACGAGAGAGCGGAAGTCCTGGCGCAGGAGGCCCAGGTCTATGGCGACGGCATCAATTTTATGTTCCATCGATGTTTGGAGCAATCTAATGGCTTCAAGGAGCTGGGCATTGCTGGGTTCAGGCGTCGTCGCTGCCGCGGGGTCCGATGGAGCATCCGCGGTCACACTGTCCAGGCTTACAGGGTTCGGGGGCTCACAGGCCGCATAAGTGTCCATGGTAGTCTGTCGCTGCTTGAGCCTGCCATTTTTGCCAGCCATCTTGTGAGAACCCAATCCACTCACACCCAGGTTGACAGGGGGAGCGGGCGGCAGGCCAGAAGTCCCCGCCGTGGGGGGGGGGTGGCTCTCCCCGAAGCTGCGGGGCCAACAAGGCCGTCCCGACAGGGATCTGGGCAAGGGTATAAAGTTACCCGGGTGTCCGGGGGGAGTGCGGGATCTGCTGTGGAGGGAGGAGAAGCCTTGGCACGGCGTAGCGGAGGCTGCACGCGTTTCAGGTTGCAAGGAGGGGGCAATACGTGGCCCTAGGTGGTCCTGCTCCGGCCCCCAGCTGCAATACTCAATTGGCACCCCTCTTCCGAGGCGAGCGAGCGGGGGGGGCCAAACAGGCGGCGATTACTGTGCACGGTGAGGTCCCGCACCCCCTGCGAGCGCAGGTGCCCGCGGGGTCAGTGTTGGGTAAATCGAGTGCGCTGGATCAGGCGCGACGGCCCGCGGGGACACCAGCCCGCGCGGGGGCTCAGGACTCCCGGCGGGGCCGTCTTCAGTGTGGTTCACGGGCCCAAGATGACTGCAGGCGTTGGGGGATCACTTGGTTGGGGGGGGACCCTCGAGGGGATCCACTCCCGCTCCGCACAGGAGTATCAGCTTAGGCGAAGGGGCGGGGGGGCCGAGGTCCCGGCGCCTCGGGGGGGGGGCAGCCCTGTAATAGGAGCTGCAGCCGGGGACAGGCACAGGTCTGTCGCGGTTTCACCCGCGCTGCGCAGCAAGGCACAAGTCTAGGTAGGCCACTTCCCCACTCGCTCACCTCAGCGGCGCCGGCCAGCCGCAGGTCTCCTCCGGGCTTCACCAGGACTCAGGGGGCAGAATGCTGCAGCGCAGGGGCCGGCCCGTCTCCCCCTCAACATGCACAGCTGCTCCGCCATCCTCGTACAGCCGCGCAGGCAGGCTGCTTCAGACTCCCCGCGGGCTCCAGCCCACGACGTCCGCCGTGGTGTTGGTGCGATTCAGTCCCTCGATCACTGGGACGTGGGAGCTGCCATTTTCCTTTCTCTGCTCCGGCCCGACTCACACGGAGCAGAACGGTGGCAGATGTTCCAGGCAGCACAAACGTCGGGTCCAGCGATGGCGGATGAGGTCCGGAGGAGAATGGTGCAAGTTTCAGTATTCGGTAGTTACAAGAAACATGTAAAAATACAGCTTATGTTGGCACATCGAAGTGGAGGACTCCGGAGACACGTCCGCTCTACATGGCAGTTGGCCATGCCCCCTCGCCACATATACCTTATCGTGAATGTGTTTGTTACCATATGCCACTTTGCACCAAACAAAACCTTGTATGTCGATTTTCCCACCGCCATATGCCTTGGGTTGGATGTCGGACATATTTAACGTGACTCTTGCCACCTCAAATCTCCTCATGTTTCTCCTCAAAGAATTGTGTATGGTGACCTTGAGTCGGCTAGCGCCTTTACCGGGCACCCTGCCACCATAATTTCCACCTCAAGTGGTGTGTATTCCCCTTCTTCGTCATCTCCCACTTCTCCCACAATGTGTGCAATCTTATTAGACCATTCACTCTTTTCCTCCAACACACACTTCACACCAGTCCCTCACCCTCCGACATGCTGCTCTTAGATTTCCAAAACCTGCCAAAATGCCCCGATCTGCCGCATTTTCTGCCTTTTCCTCTCATTGCCAGACACACTTTAAGGGTCAGAGCATGCCTTTCAAACCCACATGTGGGACAGTGTGACTTTCGACTACCGTGCTGGGCATTTTGACATCCCACTGTTATATGATTAATTTTTTATTGCACACACTTTTTCCTCCTCACTGACAGACTCCTTTATTCCCCCATTGTCCTTCAAAACATTAACATTTTCCTTAACATGTTTTGCATTTACCTCCTTCAAACACTTGCTTGTAAGCTTCATACCCTTTGCTATTGTTAAAGCCTACTGTAATAGCGGGTTTTTTACCTGCCATAACCGTTCTTGTATTTTGGGCCAATAACCCACTTATGTCAGCCACAAACGCATCCACAGATTCACCAATTCCTTGCTTCTTTGAAAAGAATGTATACATTTCAACCACATTTACCTGTTTACCATACTGAACCTTCAATTTCCTCTTTGCCTTCCCATACAAACCATCGCCATCCCCACTCACAGCATCCTCCCTACCCGCCCCATGAACATCCGGCAGTTCTTTTTATTACTCTCACCGCCCCCCCCCCACAACACATGAGAGTATAAAATGTCCTCTCATCAGAAAATCTCTCAAACCCAGACCTTTCTAAATAAAATTTAAACCAATAATTCCAATCCTCCCATGGTGCTGGCAGTTCCCCAGGACACACATTTCAGGGGTGGTTCTAAATTCTGCATGTCTTTAGTACTGCAAAACCAAGGAAGATAACAATGCACCCATCCCGCACCCTTTACGAAAATAGAATGCAGTAAAATAAAATATGCAAGAGCCGCAATTTCCTAGAACGCAATGTAATAGACAGCACTGATGTATGGTTCCTTACGAATGCAAAATCCCACCTGGGAGACCCCTTTCCACCAACCCTTTGAAAATGAAAAAAAACTAGATAAGGATGCCTGTCCTCTAATCGCCCATAAGTAGAGATGGTACACAGCACATCAAATTACTAGCTGTAATGGCTTCTAAATGTCCACAAAATGCTCTCTCAATAGTGCCCATCCACAACAAACCCCAACAAGTGGTTGACTCTGATTAGAGACAAAATAAAACAATAAATTGTGGAGAGCAAAAAACAAAATGCGGCGTGCCAATACTACCAAAAATGACCACCAAAATTCATTAAGGAAGAAACCTAACCAAACATTTGCATGGCCTGACAATGTTTGCAAGGTTTACTTTCTGTCCAGACAGTAAATATGGTTAATATTTACTAAAGAAAAAAAGAAAAAGAAATTCTCCTGAATGCAGATATGTAAGTTCCAAAAACTCAGCCTGGCTATGTAAAAGCCGGTTCTTTTGAACTTCCAATATGTTGCCTCACAACTAAAAACAAATGCTGGTCCTGATGCGGCCTGGATAAGGAAGAGCAGCCTTTGTTGCTGTAATATACTCTTAATGGAAATCAATAGAATGCTGCTCCGCCCCCCGCCGTAAAGCAGCTACAGACTTTCAACACTTGCAATGTCCCCCTTGCGTGAAACACCAGCATCAAGTATGCCCGCCTCCCGAGCCTGATCCATGCTCTGGAATGGGAGACACAGACTCCACCACCACACGCCCCAAGTGGAAGAAATGCTCGGTGGAACTCTCTTTGCCCTCTTAGTCCCAACCAGTGCCCTGAATGAAGTGCCACACCACGCTACACGAGGACCTCCAGACCGGCCACCCATCCCACACAGCAAGCTCAGGCATGTTCCTCACAACGAACAAAGGTAGCAGCCACGCTACGCCACCAGCCGCCGCAGTTTCAGCCGGAATGGGTGCTGGGGACTGCTCGCCCACCTCCGACCACCGGACCCTTATTTGGGCCCCAAACACTCCACTGTCCTGGCAGGAGCCACACCTCACCCCAAGGGCCTGAAGACAACTCCTCGTGCAATTCGCTCCCCAGGGAGGTGATGGGCACGCACACCTCTCACTTCGATAAGTGCAGGATTGGGTGAAAGCCTGCAACTCACCTGCCGGGTCCCTTGGTAGCCGAGAAGATGACCATGCCACAACTGATGGAGCACTGGCATCACCGAGGCAGGCCCCAACCAACCTCTCACTAGTGCCAACACCAGGCACCATAACCTTCATCAGCTGAGCGCTGCACAGGGTCTTCCCTCCTCCGGATCCTCGTTGACCACTAATATATGTTGTAATCAATAAGCACCACATATCCTAGAAGGTAAGAAATTGGTTTATTCAGATACAAGACCCTGTGCGGCCTCTATTCTCCAAGGGAGCAGTGCAAGAATGTCCATTATGCAACTGCCAATTGTCATTTCAGAGGGGTGCACGTAATGGCATTCCAATATGGAACCTTTGGGGGCCATCGCGTGCGCGGCGATACAAGACAACTGTGTTGCAAAATATTCAAAATTTAAAGAACATACTCTCAAAACCACCCCTATTTATTTGCATGTCCTTTTCACTTGTAGACTGTTGACATCACCACGTATTGGAACATGGTAGATCTGTGCAGTTCCCTGCTTCAATAATACTCTTGATGTCACGGAATATGGAATCTGATTTTAAATCGTAGTTGTACACAGATGTTTGCCAGAAGCACTGATTGTCTTGCACTGTTTGGGTACTTTCAACTTTGTTTTGTTCTCTGTTGCAGGTGCTTCCAGACCTATACTGATGGTAGTAGCCCTCTCAGGTGTAAATGGCAGCGTTTTGTGGACCAGCACCGTTCATGAGGAGATCAGCAGTATTCAATGTGGCCGACTTACCTTGGCAAGCCACCAGGAGCCAACCTGCTTGTTGACTGGCACGTCCAAACTTCTTCGCCTTGTGAATGCATCTTCTGGTAAGCAAGCTGATCCCCAGTGGTTTGTTGGGTCCTGTGTCCTCCCCAACCCTAGGGAGGGCTCGTGGGGAGAAGGGTACAATATTCCCCCAAATGGTTTTACAAAAATGAATACATCTACTGGTTTGTTGGCTCACCCACCACTGGGATAGTCTATTGGCCACTAGTAGCCCACCGGCCAACTCTAGGTCTGCGTGCAACATCATTGTCTTGGACCAGGACGTGACCTATGGACCCAACCAGTGTTGTGGGGGACACCATTAAGATCAATCTGTCCATTGGAACGGCCTGCAGGCTAGGTCTGTCAGGAACATTTTAGGGCTTCTGCAAGCCCAGGTAGTGGGCAATGGCTGTCTCTTGAATGGTCCTGACCAGTGGACAATTCATGAGGCATAGTGGCCTCTTGTCACTCTGGGAAACCTGAAGGGCATACGACAGGCCCTCCAGTCACTGGCTTTGGACAGAAGGCACTTTGGGAGGTACAGTGGCTAGTAATGGCCAGTGGGCACACTGCGAGGATGGCAGAGATTCATAGCCAATCGGCCATTGTGATGGATTGCCATTTGGCAAGGTTGTAGAAGCCACAGCTTTTTATTTTCTTGTATTAAATTAATAAAATGATATGGGGAATTCCATCTCTGGAAGGGTAAACTGTTAATCAGAACCTCCTTTCATAGGCTCCATGCCAAAAGCATAGTATACCTAAAGGTATACATAGGTGCAAGACGCCTCCTTTAAAGGGCATAAGTCCTCAGTTGATTGGTCTAAAGCTAGCCTGCTTGAGGGGACCAATCCCTGCCTCTGGCAGGAATGGACTTTACCCTCTTGATCTTGCACCCTAATTGTTTTGCTCTGAAAGATGCGAAGGAGAGCGGAAAGGGAATGACAGACAGTGAGTAGCAAGATGGTGAAAGGCTTCTTCCATTGTCCAGACAAGTCCTGCCTATCCTAACCCCATCCCTGTTACCTCCTACTGACCACAAAAAAGACCTTTTTATTTTTTTTATTTTTATTTGTTCTTGATTCCATTATAACACAACATAACCTTTACAAAAACATATCACATAATCATTACAGTATATATCGTATCAAAAAAGATAAGAACATGATTCGATAAAACTTAATAAAAACTTCTTAAAAACACTTTTGTCGTAAGAGATCTTGCAATTCATGCCGATTATTTGTGCATATAAAAGTATCATAGAGAATAGTGTAAAAATAGCAGCATGGTACATAATTTTTGCATTTGTTAAACCTGTTGAGACAAGGGTTCACAGCTTGCCCCAAGAAACATACTCAAGATGAAGTGAAAGCAGTCATGGCATATCAGTTCAGCGGTATTGGGAATTGTCATGATAATATATTTAAACAGAATTTCGGGCACTAGCACTGCCATGTGTGGTTAGTTCCTTTTCTATCAGGTTACAAAACCTCTTTAGGTCATAAATAAGAGGTTTTTAAGTGCCTTGCATCATTCTAACTCATAGGAATGTTAAGCAGTCGGTATAGTGGACATTCACAAATTCCATGAGTAGAACAGTTCTTGTATGTTTAAAGTGCGGACAATATAAAATCAAATGCTTGAGTGTTTCAATGGGTTCGGTACATAAGGGAAATCTACAATGCTGACTTTCAGATTTCATGTTATTCTCTGCCCAATTTGAAATCCTTCTTTGGTGTAAAACAGATTCAATTTGAAGCATAGGTAAGCTTTTCGCGTATGGTTGCAAGGAAATAGAATTATATGATTGTATCTAGGTATACGCTTTTTTGTAAATAAATAGTATTCCTTGTGGAGTTTGTATTTCCCTATTTGATCAATCGTTGTACACCAATCGAGTTCGAATAACTTTTTTTTTTTGCATAAGCAGGTCTAATATAAACATCGTCCACCGTGATATGGGCCTCATTCAGAATGGCCTGTACTTTGGCCTGGTATTGAACCAGGGGGGTCGTGGGCATTGATTCAATAGTTTTCCTCATGTCGACGAATAGAGAATTCGTCCGAGGATAAATAATTTTTGCGAAATTTGTGAGGAGTCGCCATTTCCAACGGGTGGATGGTGCTATTAGACCTAGCTCATGTCTTAGGACAGCGTTGGGCAGAGACATTGGAAGGCACATAGCACTTTTCAAAGATGTTCCTTGTATTTGATCTAGGATCAGACCCATTTCAGCTAGACAAATATCCAGCGAATATAAGATAACACTTTTAATTTTTAGCGTTAGGAACTCGACGACGGGAGTTGAAGAAAACTTGCAGTATTTCGCATGAATTAATTTTAGCTGTGATGCGAGCGGTCTGATCTTATTTTTTAGTCGGTCCGTCCACATTCTGATGGAATTTTTCTCCGATAGGTGATATCCTAGATAGATCGTATCTGTGATGCAGGGGATGGTAGTTCCCATAATGTGCCATTGTAACTTGCCAGGTTTTTTCCAAACTCCAAATTTCATAACTGCTGTTTTAGCTGGATTGGGTGTTGTGTGCCGCCGCAAACTCTTCGAACAGTCCTAGTTTGAGTTGTAGGCCTGCAGGAGTGGGGTCGAATAGAATGTCATCTGCAAAAGCGATCCATTTTAATTGAATGAGGCCAATTTTTACGGAGAACAAGTTTTTTTCATCCCAGCCTTTATCAAGGTCTGCAAGGTACAGATTAAAGAAGGTAGCGGCCAGGTTGCAGCCTGTTTCAAGCCTATTCCGGTATTAATTGGTTTTGTTGTTCGACCTTCAGATGTGATTTTAATTTTATAGGAGGTGTTAGTGTGTAGTGCTATAAACCAATATATTAGCACTTGCGGTATTCCCATTTCAAGAAGTTTGATCCATAGTAGATTCCGTACTACATTGTCGAAAGCTGAAGACATATCGATAAGTGCAATGTAGACTGGATTTGCAGATGTTTTCTTTGCTCCTGCTATGGTGAGTGCCATTATCATAGCATTGAGCGAGGTGCTCATCCCTTTCCTGAACCCTGTTTGATACTTGGAATATAGTGCATTGTTTTCGATATATTTTTCCAAATCGTAGAGCAAGAGAATTGCAAAAAGTTTTGCCTCAGTGTCGATTAGGGCAATAGGGCGGTAGTTATGTGGCAAGGAGGGGTCGCCTTTTTTGTATATCGGTATATTATTAGCCAATAGTCAGGAAGCAGGGATAGCACCCAGATTGAAAATGGCCTGAAATTTGTTTTTTAAGATCATGGCCCATAGGTCTGGGTCTGCTTTGTACAAGCAGGGCGGAAAGCCATCTGGACCAGCTGATTTAGAAGAGTTGAGTTTAGAAATGGCCCACTTGACATCTGTAGTTGTCCAATTCAGACGAGAAAGCTCCTGATGTGATAGAGAACTAGGAGGAATGTTCAGAAATTTGTGCGGAATCCGAAATTTGCTTGTAATGTAGGTCTTCCAAGTAGATTCTGATATAGAGTTAGGCGTTGAGGACAGTACTTGATTCTGATTACTCTTGATTGTTCGCCAAATAGTTCGTGTATCATGTTGTGTTATAGCTCTGATGAGTTTGCAGTTAGCTTCATTGTATCTTAGTATTCTTGTATGTTTTAAATTTTGTTTTTATGTAACCAAAATTCGATTCCGCTGTATTTGATACGTTTCGCGGGATAATTTGGTTTTTTTCAGATGTCTGAGAGCCTTGTTTTTTTCAGGTTTCTGAGCTTTGCAGAGGGGGTCAAATAAATGTGAGTGCTTAGAAATAGGCATTTTTTTTTTTACTAAAGTGCATTAATGCAGCATGGATAAGTTCGGCATATATTTTCTCCATTTCGCTAGTGGAGATTCCCTCAATGACGTTGCGGTTGGCAATAGCCAGCATTACGTATTGGACAAATTGTTTACATAAGCCTTGACTACATCTGAGAGAAATTTGCGGGCGATCGATTTCTGCCAACACTGTGGAATAGTCAACTGCTAATAGAGGACAGTTGAGTTTCATCTTGCCCAGTATTTGTGCATGATCTCCGTAGGTCATCTGATTGATTATTAACAGGGATGATGTTAGGAGCAGGTTATGAGTGGCAAATATAAAATCGATCGTTGAAAACTTTGCATCTCTTGACCATGTAGTCCAATTTGACTTTTGATTAGGTGTGATGATATCTAAGTCTCAATCCCTTAAAAAGTTCCTCCATGTCATACCTCTATGCTTGGATAATGGGTTGATTTTGGAGCCTCATTTGTCCTGCAATCGCAATTGAAGTCTCCTCCTAATATTATTTCAACATCTTGATATTTGGAGGTTGTGAATTCTAAACAGTTCTCAACTGTATCGATCATCTGTTCAATTGGGGTATGCGCAGGGTTCCAATAAATCGTAATTATGATGAGTTGGCGGTATTTATGGATGTTTGTATTTACTAGTATCGGGATCAGGTTGTTTACTTTCAAAACTATTTTTGAACTGAACATTAGGGCATTGTCTACTGCTATCAGAACGCCTCCGGATGGTCGGCCAACAGAGGATCGTGTTGCTGGTATGGAGTGGGTGGTATAATCAGGTAACGGAAAGGAGGTGGTTTTCATAGTTTCTTGTATCATCAATATTGCAGGGCGGTTATGAGGATCTATCATTGAGTGCCATTTCGTGAGATTGTGATGGCCACATGAATTCCAAGATTGGAAGGTTAGATAGGTTTTTGAGGTCAGCTACGATGTAGAGGCAGATTCCTTAGATTTTAAGATCGAATTAAGCATCGCAGCTAGCCAAGGTAGGCCCTGGGAGATGCCCACTCTGTTCAGTAGTTCATTAATAGCTCCATTTTCATCATCATTGGAGTTCAATAGCGAGGTAGATCGCGATTGTAGGGTTGCATCCTGCTGACATTTGTACTGAATGAAGTTCTTTGCTTCCTGTTCATTTTCAATAGAACTTAAGGAGAGGCCTTCCTCTTTGATTCCTTCCCTATTGAACCATAAATATTTCATGGCAGCTTCAGAGGTCAAATAGCACACAGCACGATAGTCGTTTTCTATTGATAATGATACTCTGAGGATATCCTCTGATTTAAACATTCGCAATTGGGGAATTCGAGTAAAGAGTGTTAGGAGAAATGCTCGATTAACACGATTTTTCCCAAGAAGTTTACGATTTCCTTCGAATCCTAATAGATGGTGCTTTTCCATATTCGTTTGTTGTTTCTTGTGAGAGGGTTGATCCAAAGATTTTATGTGAGAGTCGGAGGTATTTGTGTTGGAGAAGACACGATTTTCAGGGTAAATCGAGTTCGAGCTTAATGGTTTGTTGTCCAAGTCTGCTTTCGTAGATCCCTCATGAAGTTCTTTCCGCAAAATTTCTAAGATGTTGTGATAATTTAACACTGAGGCGTTCTGTGCTTCCGGAATAGATTTGCACAGAGCAAGACCGTGTACCGATATGCGATTATTGTCAAGATGTGATGGTGCATTGGTGCTGGTCACCTCCCGATTTCTTGCTTGCGGAGGGAGTGATTCTAAGAGAGGCAATGCTGTTAGGGTTCTTTCCTTTCCCCGTCCATTAACTATTATCATTGGACGAGTTGTACTAGGGGGATCCATTTTTTCAGCAGTAATTAAGGAGCGATTTAGTTCATTTATACAAGCTTCGCTGTAAGTTATTTTCATTGCGGTGTTAGAAGATTCCAATGCGGTATGTCATCATGGCGGGTGGTGCGGCTTCTGCTGCATGTTGGAAAGTAATTATCTAAATTCCTTTTGATTCCCGTCAATTCAGTCGATGACTGCTTATTTGGAGAATTTGAGAGCAATGGCAGGGTTTTTACTGTCACATTAGCTTTTTTGTTTCCCACTTTAATTATTGTTGTCGTATTAATGCGCTCAGACTGATCCATTTCTGTTTGTTTGATATCGGATTCAGCTGATTCGATATCTTTAACACAATTTGACTTATCAATCCGCTTAGGTGTTTTTTTCATATTTATTGCTTTTTTAGATATTTTGGAATTGGGCTTTATCGATGGAATTAAGGCTTCTTGGCTTTCTTTTGAAAGTTGGTGAAGGTCAATGTGATCTTCGTCAGATGTTATTTCAATAGTAGTAGATGTTATCGGTTTGATTGAATCAGTTTGATGATTAGGACCTTTTAGCAGTGCGTCCTTATGCCTTTTAGCTTACCTTTCGACAGCTCTTTTGTGTTGCTTTTTTGCTCTCCGAAAAAAACAGTATTTTCTTCAGTTGGTGGTTGTTCATTAGATTCTGGTTTCATTTGTTCAAGTACTTTCAGCAATTCAGTTGGTCCATCAGGGCAGACATTAGACTGAGTGGATTTTGGAGCATATAGCGCTATGATGGTATTCATTTTCTCAATTACTGTTTTTAGTTCTTTTAACCCATGTTGACAATTGCACACAGGAAGATTCAAGGGTGCCTCTGGAGGAATTGGAAAAGACATTGAAGTTACTTCAAGGCAGCATTGAGTGTTTTTATTTTTTAAAGTTGGCTGAGACGAAGGTTTCTGATTTGAACTTAGATCTTCTTTAAGATTTTTTAATGTTTCGGCTGCCATAATGAACCCTTCAATACGGTCAATTTTTGAGGACATATGTAAGAGCATTGCTTTGGTCTGCTTCAGTTCGAGGTGGGTCAGATCGTGACCTTTATCGAGGAGATCTAAGATTCGAATGATCACCCGGAAGGTGCTAGGGGAATGTTGCGTAGCATCTTCCATTTGACTCAGATCAACAGATGCTTGTGGCTGAGAGGTTTTGACATGCATTTCTTCAGGTTCCGGGGAATAGCTGATTTGAGACGGAGGAGGCTCTTTATTTATATCGTCGACAATTTCGATACTCGCGTCCAGAAGGCTTTTGGAATGCTTGGGCAAATGTGATTGAAAAAACATGCGCTTCTTTACGGAGTTAAATACTACAAGAGTCAAGGTGCCAATGGAGCGACACACAGCTTGGTCTAGCGCTTCCATTTCCTCCATGGTTAGATCAAATTGCTTTTTATCGCTTTCAAAGGCCAAAGGTGACTCTGAGCAACTTCTGAAGTCATCGATGGCTTTGCGCACTTCGGGACTAATGGAGAAAGTAGATGCAAAAGGCTCACAGAGTGTTAATGCTGGAA
The DNA here is from genome assembly GCF_040938575.1 of Ambystoma mexicanum. NCBI lineage: Eukaryota > Metazoa > Chordata > Amphibia > Caudata > Ambystomatidae > Ambystoma > Ambystoma mexicanum. Next base: position 1,246,751,470 of record NC_090925.1, on the reverse strand, counting down.
TATGAATGGGAGTCTGAGAATTTCCTTGCGCATGAATTTGGGCAGCATGAGCAACGTGTCGGAGCGTAGGCATCTCTTCTTTAAGAGAATTCGAAGCGTGAGCTTCTGGAGCAACCGGCTCAATATATGACGTTTTTCCATGACATATTAAGGAGTCGATGCTTGTTGAGGAGAGCGGGAGAGGAGTAATCAAAATACCTTTTGCGCTTCTCAGTCCGCTTGCCATATTTGCTTTTTGCAAGGGGGCAGCGCGGTTAATTTTCGTGAAGAAGGTTAATGCAAGTTAGTTAATGTTTTTTGATTAGTAATGGAAGTCGCTCAGATAGTTGGACTTGCAGGTGCATTAATTAATTATGTGAGCACGTAAGAAATGTCCGGGACAATGGTAGAAGAACATTTTAAGATATAGGCAGGTAAACAATATAAACATCAGTAAATATTATGTCCCCCCCCCCTTTTACCTGGTGTTAGATTGTTTAGGGCAACTGGCAACGAGCTAACAGCGCTACTTATAGCGTGCGCACAAATGCGCGCAGGAAGCAGTTTTTGAACACTTCCGGTGTTTAGGGGGCGGGGCCAGCAGCGTCCATGCAATCCAGGCGTCTTCAGGGAGTCTTGAGCTTGCAGGGTATGAGGTTACTCCTCCTGAATGGGTGTGCTCCTTTGATACCTGGGTTCAGGCCACTGGCTGCTGTGCGGCAGTCCCTTGGAGAGGGAGTTAGTGACCCTCACAATGATAATCAAAGAGAGGCTGGGACCTCTGGGTTTCTGTCCTGCCGGTTGGCATTTTTGGCCCATTTGACCCTAATGCACATTCCCTTCCACGCCAGAGCTGACTCACTGGAGCTGACACATGTGCAAACATTGGTTTGTGGCGGCCACAATCATAAGTATTGCCATGCACTATTCCTACATTCAGGCATAGCTTATTCTTAGAGATTGCACTCTGCATTTGGCATGAAGTTGCGACAGAGGGATCTGGTTAGTAGATTACCCTTTTGGTGAAAGAATCGCCCATATAATTTTAGGGTTTTGCATCCTTGCCAGATGCAATTAATATTAAGGGGTACCTGGCTATTTCCCTGATCTCCCAGGTAGTATAGTATAATCAAAACAATGTGATCAGGGCGATTTTCCGGATAGATCACCTAAGGTATGGATCTAACTCCCACACTCATTTCATTGCAAAAATATATTCTTCTTTATTAGTTCATTTGTTAAAACACATATATTTAAAACATCACATATATTAAACATCACCTCTTATTCAGAGATCCACAGTACATATATACACATACGATATAAACCACCTGCGGTTCGAAATACTTCATTAGTTCCACACAGTTTTGTAGACACAGGTTCCTGTGTTCTGTTATGTCTACAATACAAACATACACATTAGCTAAAGACAATCTATCCAGAATTATTTTACACATCTCGCATGATAAATATGCAGAAACACATTTAATGTAGCGTGCCAGAAACACTGCCCAATGTTTAGTGCCAGATGGCAATTCCTCACAGAGACCTCCAGTAAAGGTGCCACTTGGGAAAAGGATTAGGTCTCATGATCACGATCTGACGATAGATTAACAGGTCAAGGTTGTGCATCAGAGCCAGGCACAGGAGGATCCCTCCCATGAGGCCAAAAAACATCAGTGGCCTCTATTGCCACTTCTGTGGGTACCGCACTGTCGATGCAGGGTTTGCCAATGAGTAGAAAACGGTCTACAACATCTAAGCCGTTGACGCCTTAACGATCATCGAGCCACTTGTTCTACAAAGTCTCAGTCAACAGTATTTTTAATGAGCCACTCATGAACCAAGTCCTCGTTAGTTGCTCTTCTGTCAACCCACTCTAACCACTCATAACTAAAGTACTCCTCAGTTTTTCCTTTTCACAACATTGTTGACAGTGGCATCATCTGTAACTAAACAGTCAAAGTCCATGTCTCTGGCTCTGTCATCAGCCTCATTGGCAGCTATAGAGCTTTTATTAGCATCAGGACCTATTTCCACATTTCCCAGGTACCTTACAAGAAGAATGTTAACTCTGGTATCATATGAAACTCCAGTTTCCCTTGAAAGATCAGAAGTTCTCTCAGTGGAGTTCTTCTGGCATCAGACTGTGAATTTGAAGGCCTGAAAATGTATTTCTCTGAAAATGAAGTTTTTTTTTCTGAACCAAAGGCCAGCGAAAACACTGTCCAAGGACCACCACCAGTACCTGAAGCTTCCCAAGTTTATATTTGTTGCTGAACATTCTTTGGCACAAACACATTGGTCAAAGAATTTGAGTACAGTACAAAATGTTTTCCAGCCTACCAGGTCCTGCTCCAAAGCAAGCAATAACTCTGTGACAGACCCAGTCCAAGTAGCATATAGCAACTGTCACTTAGACCACAGGAGGAAAACCTGGACATTAAGACGGCAATCCTCCTGACACTTTGTCCACACACATGTGTTGTACTTAGACAAGTACTGTGATTACATCATTGCAGAGGCTGTACTTGAAGAATGCATCCTGCACAATTCACCACCAGATGACATTGGCTAATTCTACACTACTGTTGCAGAATCTGTTTCTCTAATTCTTACAGAAGAGAAGACTGGTTGCTTCCTCTACCATAGAAGTGAGAAGGCACACAAGACCATTATGGCAATACCCATTATTGACAACCTCTGAAAGGTGGCTTGCATGCCATTTGGAATGCTTTCTGCTCCCCGTCTAAGTGGGATACGATGATGAAAAAATGTAAGACACCCAAATGCCTGTATGCCCAGCCCAACACTGACTCTGTTCTCTCATTAGCAGCTAGCAAGCAATCTTTAAATCCTTGCCCTTACTGTTCCCCGCCCAATAAAGAAGCAACTTGGTACCTTAGAGGAAAAGGATCAGCACCACCACTGCTGCTATGACTGTTAGGCCAGTAACGCCTTTGCTATCCTCACTATGTAGAACCAGAAAATGTGGTAATCTGGGTCCCATTCTTGAGTACCTCTTGCAAGACAACACAATGAAGCCCTGGGATTTTTGATTTAAGGAGAGGCAGATTTGGATCATGCCATTTCAGTAACTGTAGACCTAACTGACAAAGGATTTTGCCAGGTGGCAACAGGATGGTCCTGAGGCCAAGGTGGTCAAGGATGGTTCACATCTACAAACATTAGACCTGGTGTTCTGGCAAAGCTTTTGGATATACCATATGACATGTTTTTGGGGAAAAAGCTAAAAATGCTCCCAACTGTTGAAACTGATACTGAGACGCCTGTTCACTGGGCTCCCTGGTATCAACAGTAAGACAGACACAAGTGACCACAGTTCAAGGGTGATTATTGAACTTTAATTGGGTTTGGAAATGCCTATCTAAACCTAACTCTAAAGATGGGAGCAAGCTATGACCATTAAATAATAACGCAGTCCTAGTGGTGGCTTGTCAAAATAAAAGCATCTATACTAATAAACCTATTGACAATCCTTACCTCTAAATGCAAATAGTGTGGGAAACAATGTTATGCAAAAGAAAAGGTGTTTAAGAAATCATATGTCAGGATATTCAAGCCATAGGCTTCCCTTCCCCAAGTTTTTAGCACGGGACAAGGCAGCACACTCAAGCTTAGCAGAGTCTCTGGCTTCTCTAGCATGAGGGTGCATTTCAAAACTTCAACATCATGGCCTTCTGTGCCAAAGTCTCTTTGCCGTTCAAAGTCTCTTCTTTCAGACGGCCTGATGCAACACACAAACAATAAAGTTCCTTTCCCTTTGTATTTCACATTTGCACAATTTTCTTAGGTGTTTTACTATCCACCTCGGATCCCCCTCCGCCAGGCTCAGATCCACTTTGACATCAAATCTTCAATCAGTCTGCCTCTGCCGGGCTTGGACCGAAAACACACACTTGCTTTAACCCAAAGCTTCCAATTAATTTCCCTCTGCCGGGCTCGGAACAACTTTTATCTACTTTGCCATAAACTTTCTTTATCTACATTGAAAACGTTCGACTGTGCGCAGGATTTTTCTTGACCTGTCGCAGGACCACTTCGATTCACAATCTGTTGCCACTCTTTCACTTTTGGTAACTCTCAGCTCGATACCTTACAGAGACCTTCGATTGAGCACACACGCGGTGCTGGACCACTCTGTCCAAGGTATCGTATCTTGGTTTCAAAGTTCACTCATCTGCTGTTCAACTTCACTCGCGTTGGTTATCACACGCGTTTGAAACAATGTTCGTTCCATACAATGTTGCCACTTGCAACCTTGGCTTCAACACAGACCAGTCTAGTATCGGTCTCCTCAACTCACTGGCGGTGTTGATTTCACTGAACCTGCTTTGTTGTTGGAGCCAAGGACAGTACCACAGCAGCTTTGACATGGGAGAGCATTGGGTACCTCCGACACACAATGCAGGAATTCTTCAGCCTCTTTTCCTGGTCTTACCCCTTCCAATCTTCGAGGGCTCATGAAAGCATTCGTTCTTGGTCGAAAAGGTAAAGGGAAGTTCCCTCCTTGCAATACCCTTCTGTTTCGCCATCTTTCTCCTCTTGTTAAACTGCCATCTTGGAACTGCTGTTTCCTCGTGTGCTTTTTCTCACTCCTAACCTTGTTTATTTATTTTATTTGTGTGGCGCTCCAAACCCAGAGGTAGAAGGGCGCTTAAAGAAGACGGTTACATAATTGTGATATACAGTTTTCAATATACAGTGATTTACAGAATATACATACATAGTTAAGCAGTGGGAGGTGTACGCACATATCTCTGTGGTACTACAGTTACAAATACGGCAGTTTGCAGGGAACACATATGTTTAATCAGGGGGAGTGTAGCCAGATATTTGTGGTGCTACTCTTTGTTGAGCAGCCAATCGAGAACATGTTTCCTGAAAATCTGGAAGGACTCAATAGTTTTAATGTTAAGTGGTAAGGTGTTCCAGAGTTGGGAGGCGAGTACTGTGAAGCTGGCTCCTCCAGCTCTCTTTAAGCGGAATCTGGGCACTGCCAAGCATAAAGTGTTGGAGGATCTGGTGGTTCTGGTGTCGGGTTTCATGGTGAATTTATTAGTTAGATATGGTTGGGGCTAGGTGATTTAAGGCCTTGTACGTGAGGCAGATGGTTTTCAGATCAATTTTTTGGCATATGGAGAGCCATTTGCATGTTTTTCTAGCAGAGGAGATGTGCTCACGCCTGGGGATGTTGAGTGCTGTACGTAATGCGTTATTTTGAAGTACTTGTAATTTGTTAGTTATAGATTGGTTAGCGCCTAGGTACAGAATATTGCAATAGTCCAGTTTGGACTGTATGAGGGCTCTAGCAAGAGTGAGGCAGCTATTGGGTGATAGGAAGGGTTTACTGGCCCTGATATGTTTGCCGGTAAAGGCAGAGGCTGAAGCGATCATGTTGGTTTGTTTGGAGAAGTTGGCGTTGGCATCGAGGTAAAAGCCGAGCGTTTCCACACTTTTGGCAATTGGGATGGTGTGACAGTCGATGATAATGTTGCTGTAGTTGGGATTAAGTTTGGCCAGGTTGCTGGGAGAGCCAACAAGGAGAAGCTCTGTCTTCTCATCATTCAGGCAGAGGCCATGAGAGGCCATCCATGCCTGAATGATGGAGAATATTTCGTTGATCCGGGCGACGTCGGCGTGGTAATTGCCTGTGATGGTGAGGAGTATCTGGGTGTCATCTGCGTAGTCCGTGTAGGTGACATCCAGACGGTCCAGTTGGTCAAATAGTGCCTTTGTAAATATGTTACACAAAGTGGGGGAGACACAGGAGCCTTGTGGGACCCCGCATGAGATAGGGATGGGGTCTGATGCAGCTGTTGTAGAGAAAACCCGCATGGTTTTTGCTCCCCAAAAGTTCTTAAAGTTCTCCCTTCTTGATGTTCGCACAAGGGTCTCCCTCCAGTCGGTCTAAGACCCCTCTTAGGTTACCAAAAGAAATTGTTTTGGACTCCCAGTCCGAGAATGCACTTTATTTTGTTCCCACTTCACAGCTACCCAAAACAGCATTTCATGGCTTTGGGAGCTGCAGGAGTTAAACAGGGATGATGTATTGAGTTCAGGGTCTCACTGTCTGTCCCTCAGAGGCATGGGCTCGCCTGCTTAGCCCAGGGGAGGAACTATGGTGTGGGCCCCGCCATTAGACCCCAGCTGCCCCTGGTTTTGCCTTCTGGAGATACAGTTCCCTTTCCACACTGCAGCCTCGTCTGTACTCAAAGGTCCACTGTCTAGGCATTTTTCCCCTCCTCCAGGTCTCCCAGGGTCTCTCCAGCTCTCTAGGTCTTCTTCTGGCTTCTCGGTACCTTCCAGCATCCCCAGCTTGCTCACAGTCTGCTCACCTGCTCTGCCTTTTATACTTCTTGGGAGAATTAAGTGGAGTCAGGTGTGAGTAGTTAGAAAGGGAGGCCTGACCTTGACTAGCCTCATTAGCGGGACAGTCCAGCCCAGTCTTAACAGTCTTTCTACTGTGTCTCAGTGGTGTTTTCAGATATCTTCATTTTCTCAGCCCCTCTCTTCCTCATGTCAACGTTTGTAGCAAAAACCAGCATAGAGGGATTGTGGGAGTTGTAGTTGCTGTGTCCTCTCCTTCATACAGTTGTAGCCAGCAACCGTTTTTCTCCACTTCTGTACGGTGTGTTATTCCCACCCTGTAATGCTGCCCACAGCTGTTGTATTCACAGTTGGCTATCCCGCTCTAAAATCCACTTGAATGACACCATGATAATTTCAGTACTGCCCACTGCAGTGTTTTCACTGTGTCACCATCGCATTAATAGTGGGTGGCGATTCTGTGGTGTTGAGTCTGCATCACCGCAGATCTGACCCTTTAGTTGTCAGCTTAGTTGTGGCAGGTTCCACACACCACTCTCTCCTCCCTATTGCTGTACATCAATTGACACCATAGACAATCTGACAAGTTGGCACAACAAGCAATTGGGTACGAAGAAGCAGTGGGAATTGCAGTTTGACACTCAGTGATACATACAACAGATTATCAATATGCTGGCTTCCTTTGGGCTTATGGTCAACTATGGGAAGTCATTCGTACACACTCCTGCCACCTTCTTTTGGACACGGGTTCGGCAAGAGTGTGTCTGTCCTATGACTGGGTTTGCCTAGTTTTAAAGGCTGCCAGTTTGGCATCCAGATGGCGACATCAGTTCATGTTCTCAAGTTCCTGCTGATCATGCTGTCTTCCTGCATCTCTCACCCAGAATTGCAGGTTAAATATGAGGGTGCTACAAGAGTACTTAATGCCAGAATGCAGGAAATATCAGGCAGCTGGGATGATTAGATCAATTTGACAATTGTATTTAGAGGGTGTTTCCCAATGGAGAGCGGAGTTCAGTGACGAGTTCAGTCTGCAAAGAACTCTGTTTTGGTGAGAAACCTTGTGAGGAGCTGCAGCAACGATTTCCAGACAATGCCCCTTTAATTCTTGGGCCTGCCTTATAAAAACCACGTCAGGTCGCGAAGCGCAGAGTGGAGTTTGGTGATGAGTTCAGTCTGCACCAGTCCGCGCCGGCCTGCGCAGACCGCTAGATTCCACGTAATATACATGACCCGGGTCACTGCAGTACTGGGGGCCGCGGGTGTCGCTTCCTTGCAGGGACCTCAGACATGTCAAAAATCCCTGCTATTCCGACGAAAGCCTGCGAACAAGGTCTCAGCGCCGCTGGAGTAAAACTATTAGAAGGAAATATCATTGGCGATCCAAGTGCTGAAATGTGTTCTGAAATACACTCTGTCAGACACCTAGTATCTTCATTAGTCACCCTAACATCAAGAATAGTGGATGATTCATTGTTACCCATGCAAAAAGACAAAAAAAGTAAACAGGTACTGGCCACAGCTATGGCGTTGAGCAAAGCTTTTCATCAGCAAAATGGCTATAATGAGGCGGAGGCTTTAGTGCTTCCTTCGCCTTCTGTATATATTGATGCAAATGACGTTGTGCAAGAATCGCCATTTGAGATTACCGACTCAGACCTCATGGCGATAAAGTTGCCAGCTGATGACATCTCTGATAAAGATCCTCTTGACATGTCATCTTTAATGCTTCACTTGCGTCATGTTAGCGCGGTAGGTGACCGGCTAGCATGTAGCCCACAGTCCCAGCAACAGGAGTGGACTCTTTCTGATGCTGTGCCCGTGCCATTATGCAACGCCAAGACTCCAGGTTTACAGGATACAAACAGTTCACAGAAGCCAGCACAAGTAAAATATCTCAGCAAATGGTTCCCCAGTTAAGACAAGGGGAGGGGGGAGGCAAAACGGGTGGCATTGCTGATGAACGAGATGAACCCGAAGCAGGAACACCACTGCAAAGTGATGGGTGCCCTACTTTTGCAGAACACTTAACTGACACACCACGATGCTGCCAGCTCCTGGAAGTAGACGCAGTCGAAATGACAGCAAGGGAAGCCCGCCTCACTGAAAGGCTAAAGGCCGACTTCCTAGCAATACATGATCGTCTAAATGACAGCTATACCATTAAATATTCCACTAAATAGGGAAAGGTGCAAAATGGTATGAGGTAGGCAAATGTAAACTCACCTTTAAACAGCATCTCTCCTAGACGAAATCACTTATTTTAGCAGGTATTGTGGATATTTCAGAAAATAAGTGGATGGAAAAGAGGAAAACCGATGTACACCCAAGAAAGCTGGAGCCTTCAATGGAAATCACCCCTATTGGCATCACTGGTAAAGCTATACCAGCGGGTATGGAACAGGACCAAAATGTTAAAGGCTCCTTGTCAATAGCAGCTGGCATTCAAATACATAATAATGCTCTTGCTGCTTCCTCGATTGCCCTTTTGCCGTTCAGGAAGTTATACGAATCATTGAACGACACAGTACGGGATCAAATGTCCATGTTATCAACACAATAAGATGTCTTTTCCCAAAATATTGCGTTAAGACTTGACCACGAAGCTGAAACTTCTCTAAAATGCCAATCTCGTCTGTCTGATGTCGCCCGAAATGCGACGGGAGACTACAAGGCTATGATTGAGGCAGTTATAGAATGCACAAAATGGATACGCCACAATGTTTCGACGAGGAGGCGCTCTGTAGAGGATGAGTCTGCAGTGCTTCCAAATGTTGGAAAAAACTTGGGGCTTAAACCCAATGAGAGCAAAGTGGATTCTATTGGACATTCAGGAAGAGACAGGAAGGACCCTGGCGATTCCGCCACAAAAAGTCACGCTATGCACATAGATGCGTTTTCAACTGGAACGAATACACTGCCAAATAACATGCCACAAAAGGAAAAAGATTTGGTCGTCCCAATGCCTACTCAGATAGGCGAAGGTACACCACAAATCGTGTCTTCTGAGGCAGTTTGTAGCATCAAAACTTCTTTGACTGCTGCTAAAATTTACAGCGATCCAAATGGGACAAAAGCCATGGCACAAAGTGCGGCTGATCCTAAATTTGGAAAATTTGACAAACAAATTGTCATTTGGGATCTTTAAAAGTGCTGCAAAATCGCAGCAGGAAATCGGAATGAATAAACATAAAAAAAACGATTGCAAGAACGCTCCCACAAAATGTCGATACCAAAGACCAGCCGTGAAAAGAGCGCGTACAAATAATGCAAAAAAAATGTATTAGGAATCTATCAACACCTCCACGAACAAACATATTTGTACGCGCTGAGAAAGATACTCAAAAAAATCCAAAAAATAATAATAAATGTTGCTAGTCAAAATATTAAACCATCAAAATGTTCTAAAAGACCAAGAGAAAATTCTGCCGCTGACGAGAAACCATCCTCAGAAGTTTCTATCGAGCCATGTGAATTCTCAACTTACTCAATTGATGATGATGCCTCCATCGCCTCAGTTGGTGATGAACAGCCTCCTCTTGGCCAGATAAATAATCTGTCCACCTAGGCCAAGTGAATCAAGTCGGCCAGTAGCACAACGTGGTGTGCCCCCGAAAAAACAAAGTGGCAAATATGCTTGACTCTCCATTCAATCCAAGAGATAATGAGGGAGGACAGCCCCCTGCAAAGATGATCGACAAAATAAATGATTCCACCATGAAACTAAACCCTAAACAAACTATAGCGCAACGAATGAAACTCAAGAGGCAAACACTGGACTCATGCCAAAAAACAAACAAAAGCAAGGAAATGGGCTATGGAGAATTCAAATTGAAAACATCCTAAGTGAACAGAAATATGTCAACCTGAATAGAGGTAACATACTGAACCTACTACATGGTATTCTAACACTACGCTTAATAAGATCAGATGATGTAGTTATTGTTGAATACATGTCAGAAGATCGCTCTGACTGGATAACCCTACATATTAGATCAAGATTTCTAGCAATGATGATACCAGAAGCAAAAGACGATTTATTGTTCTTTGGATTCGAACTGCAGCTTGGTGAAGACCAAGCACCAGATCAAGAACACTTCCAAAGCGACACATGGACCCAAACGCTAAACAAACAAAGTAGAGAGGAGCTGTGGACTCAGCTTAAAGCTAAACAACCCATGAATACAAATGCTACCCAGAAATCCTCAAGCAACACACGTCAACATCACTACATTCACTAGCATAATGCTGGCAATAAGGAGACCTGCCATGTATTGACGTCATGGAATACTAGAGGATTTGGTCATCTGTTTCAGGAAAAGTGGCAACTATCAGAGCAATCATCTATACTATGTTTGCAAGAAACCTGGCTCCGTGAACCACCTGCCTATGACGGCTACACTGTTCTCCTGAACCCTGCTGGGAAAAACTTGTTTGGCCGTCCGTTTTCTGGGTTGATCACAATGATTAAAAATAGTTGTGAGTGGGAAATCAAATCATCCCTAAATCCTAATATGTTTGTCCAAGCAACTACACTTGAAACTAGTACTTCAAAGACAACGAAAACACATCTGATTTTGTTAATCAACATATATTGGAACCCAGCAATGATCTCAGAGGCAACATTTATTTCATCCGTAACTACCTTGATTGATGATTGCCTAATATCATCCACTGATCCTGAAATCATAATATGTGGTGATTTTAACTACTCGTGGTTTAACAACTCAGTAGCGACTCAGAAAAATGGAATTTCATCACAAACAGACAGAGGTGAACGCTGGGCTAATGAACTATTGCGGAGAGAATGTACGATGCTGAATGGCTGCACAAGTGGAGATATTCCACCAGCTTACACCTGGCAGCGTTGTGAGAGTAAAAAGACCCTAGACTACATCTGGGCCTCAAGAAACTTACTGGCTAAAGTTACCTCTCTCTCTGTAACAAAGACGAGCAAAAGTGACCACGATGCAGTGGTTTTGACATGGGTGGGTCCCTTCAAATCGCACCAAGTGAAATACATTGAAAACATCACTATAACCAACAGAGCAAATAGAGTGCGAATGAGCGCAGTCCAGGTGAGCAAAATTACATCCAACTTTCTTAGCACAGCTGCACGAAATACAGATGTCAATTATACTCCCTTGTTGCTGCAATACATGGTGAAAAACAATATCCATAACAGCGATATCATTGTAAAAAGACATCCCTTCAGCTCAATAATTAACAAGTAAAAGAAAGTTCTTCGGATTGACTTAAAACTCTTGAAAAAAATGAAAATGGAGGATTGTTTGACATTGATGAAAAAACATCGACTCAAATACCGAAATTGGTTGAAGTCCTTTAATGCAATTCGAGATCAAGAACAGGCGGAAAAGATGCTACGCCTTATCATTCAAAATGATAGCAGACACATTTGGGAAATCTTAAACACTGGTTCCTTGAAACATGCCTATGCATTGTTAAATGGGGTAAACGGTGCTAAATGGTTCGAACATTTTGCAACAGTCTTTAACGACCAGAGATGTCCAACTACATCTTCGACATCTGGAACTCCATCAAGCTGGAATGTCATCGACTCACAAGAAGATATTGAATGGGTTATTCATAAATTAAAGAACTCCAGGGCAGTATGCCCAGATGGGATTTCAAATGTGATGCTTAAATCAAATAGCACCTTATGGGCATGCTTTATGGTGGCTCTTAAAAAATAACTGCATTGGAGAAGGCCTTGCCTGAGTCATGGTTGAAGGCGATTGTGGTTCCGGTGTTCAAGAAGGGCAATCGGGACGATCCTTCCAACTATCGCCCGATTTCCCTTCTTGATACTATTGGAAAGGTCTTTGCTTTGTTTCTTCAGAGACGTCCGACGCGCTGGGCAGAAGACACAGCAGTGGTGGATGTACATCAGACTGGCTTCACTAAAGATGTGAGAGTAGAGTTAAACTTACTCTTCCTGAATATAATAAAGCTAGATGCCAGGGAGCGAGGCCGAAAAGTTTTCATTGCTTTCATAGACCTGAGTCAGGCCTTTGATAGTATAAACCGGAATCGATTGTGGGCGAAATGAAAATCTTGGAATTGTCCCAGTGAACTGCTGCAACCTTTAATAGCCTTACATTTAAATACTTCAATTTGTGTCCGCTTGAACGCCCAGGGCGAGCTCTCTTGCGGCCTTGCTATTCAAATTATTCATCTCTGACCTACCTGTTGCTTTAAAGGAGCCAAGGTCTTTCCCACCTACAATAAATGGTGATCTATGCTGATGACATTGTGCTCCTAGATACCACTCAAATTGGGCTTCAAAGACTGCTCACTGCCCTACAAGGATGTTGTGAGACAAATGACTTACAAATTAATATCAAAAAAAGACCATCTCGTTAGGCCAAAAAAGCTCAAAGCGAAATAACAAATTTGCCTGGCGATTAAAAAATGAACCACTTGAACCAGTAAAGAGCATACGCTACTTAGGCATATTGTTTAATACCTCAATACGCGAATGGGAGTGGACACAAGATCTATTCGCCCATATGCAGACATTTGCTATGCAAGGAGCAAAACTTCATGCTACCTTCGGTAAATTCACCCTCTGCCCAGTTTTGACTTTTTATCGCCATAAAGTGGTTCCCGCGGTTTCACTTGGGAGCGAAGCAGGCTAGAATATCTCTTGTGATATCTGGTCAAAGCTGGAGGGAAAATTCTGGCGCAAGATATTGAGATTGCCACAAAATGTATCAATAACAGCAACTCGATATGAATTGGGTATTGAGTCACTTTATGGTACTGTCTTCTGGAAAGCCATAACGACATTTCGCAAAATCCAACTGTGTTATGACTTGATGGTCGTGAAGATAATGGGGCCTCTGTCCACAAGTTCCACTCGGAAAGGTACAAATAACTTCCTGAGCGATCCTTGAGGCCACAGGTATTTGAGTGCCGAAGAACACCAGGAACACCGGTGACCCCTCGACCGCTGTAAAGCAAGCAATGGGTCAGTATAATGACAAACAATTCACTGAATAGCAAGGTAACAAATATCAAGGGGCTTACCAAGGTACAAAGGAGTCTGGAGACAGAAAGAGCACAGATGAAATGGAGGTGTTCCGTGTAGCTGCAGTGTGGAGCAAGCGGCAGCGGGTAGGCGCAGTACTGGAAGATTGATGCAGAATTTGGCACTGCAAAACCTGTATAGCGAGGGCACTTCGAAAGGTAACAGAAGAGGAAATCCGAAAACAGTGCGTTAAGAGTTCCAAGGTCAAAAGCCAGCCAAGTTCGTTGAAACCAGGGGTAATCCAAAGGAATCCAAAACACAGTCCAAAATGTCCTGAAACAGCGGAGCAAAACAGTATCCGAGGGCTTGACAGGGAAATCCAAGAAGAGCAGTCCGTAGTCCAGAATCGAGATGTGGAGACAGGAAGATGCCAAACGGTGCCTGATTGGGTCAGCTGTGAAGCACTGAATGAGCGTTCCCTCTCCAGTTTTGAAGAGGCCTAGGAGTGTCACATGACCCCATCACGTGACCGATGATGTAGCACGTTTTCTTGTCACATGACCCAAGTTGTCAAAACGCTGCCGGGTCTTCCTGGGGGCGTGTTGAAGCAAAGAAAAAAAGCCAGCGTCTCCGTCGACTGTCTCCAAGACGCCAGGGCAGCTGCCAACGTTGCAATGAAATAACGGGTGAGTATGACCATAGCCCGTTGGATGCCTTTGTGTGTTCTTGTTGTATAGCATGGTCCGCCGCTGCCATGCTGCTTGAGATAGTGAGGACATGAGGTTAGAAGGGGAAGGCAGATCAGGACCTGAGATGGAGGGTTTAGTGGCTGCACGGGCATTCGTGCGCGTGAGGAGACCAGTGGATGGTGTAACAAACTGTTTCCTGGGGCTCATTCGTATGACATACGGAAGATAAAGTCGAAGCATCCATCAGCCGACCTGCTAAACATCTGGTCTGCAAAATTGTTTATCATCATGGAAGACGCAGGCGTGTCATGGGAGTCGATTTCAACAAGACCACAAATTGCAAAAAACAAACTGCGTCAAAGGAATTGGATCCTGAACGACGAAAAACGAAAAAAACTAGTATCAACACTTGATTTTGGAACTGCCTTGCATAAACTTGATGAGATCCCAAAAGATTTGGACAAGTTTCCTTCTCGGTATCATCGGGACAAGTTCTTGCGTTTACGTCTAAATTTGTACAAGACCAAAGAGATGCAAATGTTAAAGCGAGATCTGCTAACTTTTGATAATCATTGTCGGTACTGTAAGAACTCTGTAGAATCGGTTAAATATCTAATGATTGAATGTACCATGATTTCATCACAACATTCTTCGCATCTCTAAGTTCGCGCCACAGAATGATAACATGGTAGAGTGGTGGGCGTATTTGATTTCAGGCACTAACGCTCGGTTGACTTGTGCCGCAATCAAATTTTATGGATGCTTTGTCACTTGGAAATTAACAGGAAAAATGATAGCTCTGGAAAGGAATCAAGGGTTAAGGTAATTGATGATTGTAATGTAAAGTTTGTCTCTCTGTATCAAACTAAAAGTTACAAATAAAAAAAATAAAAAAATGGAGAGCGAAACTAAATCTACGGACATGGGCACAGTTTCAGGACCATGTCTTCTCAGTCACTACAACCATGGTTCCCACTAAGAAGACTTCAATTCTAAGAGCCACTAGGGGCCCTTAAAAAAGCACCTGCGTATCAATTGCCTTGAATTGTCTGGAATAGAGGGCCCATCGTTATCATTGGTCTAGCTTTCAATGTTGCTCTATGAAGGTATTTTGAGCAGCCACGTTGGCATACTGAAAAGGACCATCCCAGGAATATTTCTTCAGAATTCCCAATAGTTGGGGATTTCCAAGAAGGCTTTGTAACTTCTAGAGCTCCTCGTTTTGGTTTTCCTGCTACCGTACAGTCTAGAGCCCGATGGATAGTCTCCTTCATTTAATTGTTTCCAGAAACCCAACTAAGAACTCCCTGACAGGCATATAGGGTCCACTCTGTTATGAAATCTAGCAATCCTCTTCATGGAAGTCCGTTCATGCTTTGCCATGCACCACTGCCTAGACTCTGATTGCGGAACAAACACTAACATAGTCCATGTTCCACTGAGACATGTATTTAAATAGGTTGATTGTTTTAGGCTTTCTGTTTCCTTTCTCTTAAGTCTTTCCCTTCCTCCCGGTCTGCTAGGATGGGTTGGCTATTCCATTTCTTATTTTTTAGCATTAAAAAAATCCTAAGATTGACGGTGGCAATAAAGTCTGCTGAAAGGATTAGTGAAATCACCAAATTCCCTACTGATGAACATGTGGCAACAGTTTAGTTTTAGAACTTTATATATTTGCTTGACTAATGTGACATGTTCCAATGTTTCCATTGTTATTACTGTATCATCACAAGAGTTCATGCTATTCTCGGTCTGGGTACATATCCTGGCTATCGACAGCAGGAGTAGCAAGCCTCCCCACCATAGTCACTTCCTGCCCTCCCTCCTGTGGCCCTAGCTAATTAGATATTCATTCTGTATCTCGGTTCTCAAGAGGGAGCTTTTAAAGTCTCCCCAAATGTCTTTTGGTCTTCACGTCACTGGCAGCATCGTGATGAACAACTCTTCATTGCTATTTGCCCATTTGACATCCCTCAACTTTTCTTCCAGTGTCGGAGCGGTATGCCCGATCCACTTCAAGATACATCTTTTCACCAACAGCCACCCCAAATTCAGAAAAAACGTATTATGTTCAGGTACACTTCCCCATAGCCCAATCAGACATTCCTTAAGGGTTTAACGCACAGGTGTCTCTGTAATGTCGGACATCTTGTTGCATATTAGTGGTCATAAAATGTGTATATAGCCCGCTTACTCCTTCCCACATCTGGGGCATAGCCCAGTATTGTTGTCAAAAGGTTTTTTGCAGTTTCGCAGGCGTATAGTGTAGTCTGTTTAATATTTTGATTATATCAATGTAAATCTTGTGTTTAGTGAGACCTGACCAGTGGGCTACACATCTTGGTATACTTGTTGTCAGTGATTGCAGTGACACGGTCTAATGCCCATTTATTTCTCACTTTAGCCGATGCATCCGTCATTTGTTCAATAACTCTCTTGTGCAGCGTTTGTTTATTTATATCACGCCTAAGCCCGCAGGCATCAGGGCGCACACATGACATGGACATACATAATTGAATAGTTTGCTAGCTCCAATTCCTACGTGTCAACTCGCTTACTTGAAAATAGTTGTTTTCAGCGCTTTCCTGAAAGCTGTGTAACTGTTCTCTTGTCTCAGCTGCATCAATAGTCTGTTCCATATCTGGGCCGCTTTCACCAGAAATGATCGGCCAAGACCCTTCGATTATTTGTAAAGAGGGCAGACAATCTGCCCCAATGCTTCTGATGTTAAAGAACGGACTGGATTGTAATGGATGATCTGTTCCTTCAAATAGGCAGGTGCCTGCCCGAGTAGACAGCAATGTACCATGGTCATGACTTTGAAGGTGATCCTGTCCTCAGTTTCTAGACAGTAAAGGGCGTTTCTGTCTGCTGTAATGTTTTTCCTTCTGGCTTTTTTCCTTATAATTCTTACAGCGTTCTTCTGAATAGTTTGGCATCACGTAATGCACGCCTTGCTTGTTCCTATCAGCAGGACATTTCCATAGTCTAGCCTAGATAGTATTGTGGCCCTTGCAAGGGTTGCACTGTTTTTTTCATTCAGATAACGTCTGGTGTGTTTTAGAAGTCGCAGGTAATACTGACAGTTTCTGTTCAAGTTGGTAACATGTGATTCTGCACTCAATGATGCTTCTAAGTATATCCCAAGTGTTTTTACTTTTCCAAGAACTTGGATGGCAGAGTCTTTGATCTGAAATGTCTTATATTCCCGACTTAGTTTGGCCCGTGCTTGGTGTGATCTGAAGATCATCAACTCGGTTTTGGTCCCGTTCAAGCACATCCAATTAGCTTTCATCCAGGTCTCGATGGTATTGTATATGGTTGTCACCCTACTGTTATCTATGTCATAACAGCCACTAAGTTCCACCACCAGCTGTGTGTCATCTGCATAGTTCTTTAAGTAGGCTCTGATGTTGTCGAGCACTGTGCATGGACACCTAAGGTATAGGTTAAACAGCAAAGGGGACAAACTAGCCACAGTTTATGGGTATTTAACGAGAGAATGTATCCCCCCAGTGCATTTTTTATCTCTATTCTGACAGAAATCGGACCACCCAACTAATGACCTCTGTTGAGCAGCTACCCATGTGTTCCAATTCTCATTGGAGCTGTTGATGGTCCAACAAATCAAACGCTGCAGATAAGTCCAATAACATCAACATGCCAGCTTTGCCCTTATCCATGATGCCAAGCATGTGGGTGTGGAGGTCCAGCATGGCCGTTTCAGTGCTGTGGGACATTCTAAAGCCTGATTATCGTTTATGAAGAGCGTCACTTGCCTCCACAAAAGTTTGCAGTTGGGATGCGGCCACCTTGTCCAGTATTTTCAACAGGAAATTACAGTTGATGATCAGACAGAGGTTGCATGGATCCTTCTGGTCCAAGCCTGTTTCTTTTTTTACTAAAGGTGTAACTGTCATTGTCTTAATGGCCTCCGGTATATTACCATCTCTGAAGGATGCGTTTGCCATCCTCGTGATCAGACGTGCAAAGATATCCCTGTGTTCTAGGATCATTTTAGGTGGCAGTATGTTCTCAGCGCAGGGCGTGGGTCTCCTAGCTGCCATTAGGGCTCTCATGTCCTCCAGAGTGATGGGGCTGAACTCAAATTCTTTTTCTGTCACCTTCTGTATCTGTGGTGCTAAGGGTGGATTTTGTTGGTCCAACTTAATAACTTGAGTGTAGCTACTATTCTATGACATCCTTATGAGTTAGCTATATATTCTACACATACATTCTCTACTGGTTCCAGGGGGTAAGTCTGCCACTTCTCTTGAACGCTGCCTTTAATCTGAATAGGGCCTCAGGTTCTCATATCATTCAGGGTTTCTTGAGTTGATGTATGTGTATCTGTGCGATTCCTGGAGTTCTAGTCTTGGTATGTATTGAAGGGAGGTATAGGTGACTGTACAGTCCTGACAAAGATCAATCGGAGACCTAAAGGCTCTTCCCAGCCAACTGTGCACCCATTTATTACTTGAAATCCACATGTTTCTATCTTTTAAGCGAGGGCTGAAACTCTGATTGGGCATTCAGGGTTGAAGAACGCATTCAATTGCAGAGGTCGCCTTACCACCTGTGTTTCATGATATGGTATGGCATTTATAACATGCCTGTACACAAGTGTTTCATGGTAACACATTGCTTGTTAGCTTTTCAAAGCATGTGGATCAAGGAGCAATCCAATGGAAAGTAAAATGTTTCCCTATCTGCACCCACATGTCCATGGCGTTAATTGCATTCATAAATTCATACACGGCTGTAGGATGCTGCTGATACCAGCTGATCTAGTCGAATGTTCAGTACCTTGGAACCTAGGGTTCTCTGGATGACGGTTGGGGCAATCAGGATGGCCGCTGTAACTGAGTGGACCTGCCTGTGCCACCTGCCAACCTCAGACACTACCCTTCTGCCCATTGAGGCAAGTAAGTAATCTGTGCACTCTTCATGTTGTAAATCTCATGAAATAGGCTCCACAGGAAGGAGCTTAAGGTCTCCCTACTCAGTGGCTGTAGTATAAAGGACCCAAACAATGTGGTTGGGCTACTAGTTCAAAACTGCTCTCTCTCCTTCTCCCATCTCCCTCCAACAAAGGCATGGTGGGTTTATAAAGGCTCAGGAAAACAACATTAATGTGAGCTAATTTGCATACCACAATGCATTGTCGTGTAGCACTGAACTGGAGGATACTGGGTGGTGGTGTCGCGCGTGCAAGTTCGAGGATATGGCTTATTCCAGATATCAATGTAGGATGTCGTGCATATTTATAAACCAGTGTAGAGCTGTAGTTTGTTGCATGAATGTATTTTCTTCTTGACAGTAGGTGTAATGACTAATAACCTATCATGTTCTTTTATAGGAAAGTCCATTTGGACCATGCACCCAGACCATGTGCCACGTGGCATGATCAAGGCCCAAGCCTTAATCCTCCCTGACCTTGACGGAGATGATGCCAGTGATCTCCTTATGCTGATGGGGGACAGTCAGGTATTTTCTTCATTCATTCTCATTTAAAAGCCGGGCCGCTCACTGCACAAAATAAACCACATTCTGCATGTGGTCTAAAGTGCATGTGAAGAGAAAGAACAGTGTGTGAAACCGTTCTCAAAATGTGTAATATATATGTCCTGATGGTAGTTAAATCAGTAGGTAGCAGGCGCAAAGCATCTTGGTCCTTACGTTGAAATCGCTGTACCTTGAAAAATGTAAAAGCATTGTGTTCCTCACCCTCCATATTTAGGTCCATTTTCTCAAGTGTGTAGGACCGGGTGAGACGCAGAGGGGCAGACGGGTATGATGAAAGGGAGGTTAAAATATTTCAGGAAAAAAGGAGCCTTATGACGTGAGCTTGCTATTGATGGCAGGATAAGGATACAAAAAAGCACAGTACTAGTTGGAGCTCGCCTTGGCCTATGCGAATGCCTATCCCATACACATATTACTGACAGTGAATGAGTTGCCCCTGGTATGTACAGCTAGGGCACTGCCATCTGTAAGTGTGAGTGGCACCCACGAGACTGGAGTACTGGGGAGAGCTAGGCTAGGACCTGTGAGTGTTTGGGACATGGACTGTGAAGCTGGTTAGCTGTTATAGTTACCTGCAGGTCCATTGGAGCTGCATGCTTAGCTCGAAGTCGGTGAACTGCAGAGCTTTGATACCACAGTAATAGGCGCTCAGCTTGGTGCTCGTAAATGTGTAACCCACGAGGTAGTAGCAAAAAGGAGAGCCCACCTAGGTATCTTGGTGTTAACACATCAAGGATTCATGAGCCTGCGCTCACGTAAGCTCAGCTCTGTCTCATCAAATTGAGGGTCCTTGAGGCAGCTTGGTGTTGGTGACCATAAGCCCATCGAGGATGTGGCCCTCATGAGTTACTCATCTTGGTGTTAACATGTAGCATGGGGCTATAAAACAGACACAGCTGCTGTAGAAATGTCAGTTCATTAGGCAGCCCTTTGCCCTTAGTCACATTCCTCAAAGAACTGAAATCAGTTCTGGTTTAAGTGAGTGCTACCAGGTAGGAGGGCATGAGCCCAGTGGACAGACCAGGACATTGACTGCAATCCTTCGGTATCCGTATTCTAGGTGCGCTGCCATGAGTGCCTAGTATAGTCTTAATTAGCTGTCTAACTCTCCACAACTTCAGATACAACTCGCAGGCTACTGCCAAGACGGCGGGGCTGTCTGGAGAATAGGTTTATAGTATTGAACTCAACAGGGAGAGTACAATATGAAATCTGCCCTCACTCTAGGGTGCTGACGGTCACCCATCTTTCACACGGATGGAACAAAGCACCTGTGGGTCTTTGGGAGCTTGTGGTCATAGCAGAGGCCCTCCATACAATGTTTAAAATGGCTGCCTGAACCTTACTTGTATTGCCGTTTCAGCATTCATACACAAACTGTTGCAAGGATTCGGACGGTGTGAAGTTAGTATATATAATAACTCCACAGACAAATGGAAAGGGAGACAGTAGACACTGGCACTGAAATGGGGCCACTGCTTTATTTGCTTTGATGAAATAGTAGCTGCACCCAGAGGGCTTAACAGTTTGGCTTGCACTCAAAGTGTATTCCTCTGCCTGCCGCTACCATTAGCTTTAAACTGGGACTCTCTCCGAATACTCCCTTCCCGCTAGCTATCTATTTCAAGTGCAAAGGATTGTGGCAAGTGATTGTTGATCTCTGGCTATAGGGGAAAGCATTACACAGGCAGCACGGTGTGAAGGCTTATTGTGGGCTTTGTTAGTGTCAGTTGATAACCGCTCTATACAAAACCTACACTTGTTATAAATGTGAAGACCACATCACACCCTGGGGGCCTACTCAGTGTATTTATTTTTGCTGTTTATTTTATTGCAAATTAATTTTTGTATAATATAGTTGTGAATGTGCTGTGATACTCTTCTCATGTAGGCACCATATACAAAAGTGTAATTACTTAATACTGGAATTGGGGGCATTGTAATTGTTCAGACTTGGTGTCCGTCAACATACACCTGGTATATGGTCACAGGCAACACTGGATCTGGGAGGCACAGGGTTTATGTAGGTAGCTGCAGTGGCATGATATTAAGGATTTTGCCCCTCAAACACGGGTCAACAAAAAATATAGGTCACAAGCTGGTCATTTGTGAAGGAGTGGGAAATCGATTCTGATCCCCCACTATTCCAAAACAAAAAGAAAGCCGAGCAAAGGGGACATTGCCCTACCACAGAGAAAATGGAATGGAATTTGTTAAGTCATGACTGCTTGATACACCAGTGAGGGGGGCAATGGGGCCGGATATGGAAGAGATGGGCAAAGTGACGGAGCCAGGAAGCACCCCGGGCCATCAGTAGAAGAGGTACGGTAGACCGGAGTGCCTAACATGGAACGTGTAGTACCCAAAAAAAAAGGGCCAGAGGTAACATGCTCCTGATCCTGTGAGTAAAAGGACTTGAGATGGAAGGAAGGGCAGATTGTTGATGACCCAGGGACAATATGGGTCTTGAAACAGTGAGAAAGGGGCTTTGAGGTTGTCAGTTGAATGGGCTGTGGCTGACAGTGTGGGGGTGAGGCATGGAAGAGGGCGTGTGTTAGGGAGAATTCTCAGAAATGTGCTAATTCCCTCTATTTTAGAGACCCCCAGAAACTTTGCTGGATTTTGAGGACTTCATTTTTTTAACCTGGCGAGAGTTAGGCCCTTTTTCCCACTCCTCTCATGTGTTTTAATGTGATTTTGTACACTGTTTTTCTTTTAGTTGTGGAGTCTGACAAACTCCATAGACATCATCTTTTACATTGTGTCACACAGCACGTTAAGTGCACTGGCACAGGGAGGTCTTTCAGATTTCCCAAAGGTTTAAATACCTTCTCTTGGATAAACGACTTTTTCCCAGGGCAGTAAAGTGAAATTGACATTGACTTTACTTACATTTGTAACTTTCTAGACCCAGCACATACTATCTTACATTAGGGTGCTGGAGGGGTTACTTAGTATCCCCTTTGTCTAGCTTCTCATGTAACATTTTTATGTTACCCTTTCCTCACTGAATGGCTGGTGGCAGTGGATTACTTTTTACCACCATTATGGGGATTTTACAGCGGGCTGCGTTCGCAGCCACGGTAAAGCACCCATGGGTGCCATTTTTGTCAAAATGGCCCTGGTCTTCTTTTTTCGACATTTCTTTGTGGAAAGGTCCTTCTTGAGATTTACCAGGTTTGGTCCCTTTTTTCATTTTGACTTTGGCGGTATTCACGAGTGAAGCCCGCCTCTGGCTCCAGGGTGTCTGGCGGGGGCAGGAAGCAAGGGAGTTGCCCAAAACTCCCTGTGCTTAGTCTCCTAGGAGACAGGAATGCACTCAGGTGATTGGCCGGTTGGCTGTCCGGCAAGGACAGCCACCCTGCTGGATGACTGCCAGCTAGGCTGGAATGAATGGGAACAAGCTGCATAAAGGGCAAGGCTTTTTTGGCTTGGAAGGATGAGTCGACCACTGGATTTAGGAATCCAAAGAAAAACCTGAAGAGGACGCCTGCTGCAACTCCTGGACCATTGGTTTGCCCGGTGAAGCCCTGCTGCTGTGCTAAAACTCCAAATTTGTATCAACAAAGAAGCCCCTGCAAGGACGACTTCTCCCTTTGAGTTGGTGGGACCCATCAACTCCAAAGTAAGCCACCTAGACATCCCCTCGAAGCTGGTTGAGTCTCCACTGCAGTCGCTGCTGGAACCGGATAGCCAGGGAGAGGAACACCAGTTCATGTGTGTTGCTTTTAAACTAGCCAAGAGCTCCAGGAAGATCCTCCGGACTCCCAGAAAGCAAGACTGACCGAGCCTGAGCCCCTTGAACAGATTGCAGGACCCCAGATGCAAGGAAAGCCCACCTCGACAGCCAGGGACTGCAGTGTTGCTATTTGTGGTAGACGCGAGGAGCTGAAACACTGAAGTGCCACATGTTTAAAGATTGCCGTTTGCAAGCGGTGACTGTCTCATTGCAGTGCAGGAGTCCTCAGAAGTCCTCCCTCTTGTCCCCACAACTGAGGCCCAGGAACAGCGAGATCTGCAGAGCTGCACAGGAACAGAAGTCATCTGCTCCACTTTTTCTTCAACCTAAAGGTACTGTAAAGTTTAAGAGAACTCTTGTTGTGTAGCCACTTGTCCTCATTGGAGACTTGCTTGGTTACATCTGTTGAGTTGCTATCAGCTTCTTTACCTCACAAGCCTAATCAGCTTGTGGCCCTACTTTGATTTCTTCTATTCTGCCAAGACTTTTGAAACTTTGTGAAAGACTTTCTACTTACCTGCAAGAAGTGCTTCAGTTCACCTTGACCTTTGCTAACTTAAACATTGGCTGGCCTGGCTCCCTGAATGGCTCTTGTCTCCTCTGTTTAAGTGTTTCTGCCTTCCTTCCAGGAAAGGGTTAACTGACTTTGCATTGGAGGGATTATTGAAAGTACTCAGCTGCTTAAGAATCCTTTTGTGAATACTTTTTTATTCTGATCCCTCTTTTCTTTGACACTCTCCTAAGGAAGTCTGAATGCAAACAGTGATATATTAATGTCCATGGCACCCTAGCAATTGATGTCACCTGAGGGTGTAGTTAGCGTCTGTGAGCCATCCCTAATGGGTATCCGCTGATTCAGAAAACTAAGATTGTGTATTATTTTTTAAGTGTATTTGTGTGTTGCTTAACATTGCTCCCTTCTGAAGAAGGCTTACTATAACTGACTGGTAAATAAATTACTATTGTGAAACCTTGTGTGTAAGAGTTTATTTGAATACTTGTCACTGTGAATCTCTGTGTAACTCCCCTACAGCTCAGATTGACCCCTTTTGAGATAAGTCTGGCTACTCGACCACAGTACCAACCTGTGTAGTACAGACTTATACCAAAGGCTTGGTTCCTATTGCCAGGAGGTCAGGG
The DNA here is from genome assembly GCF_040938575.1 of Ambystoma mexicanum. NCBI lineage: Eukaryota > Metazoa > Chordata > Amphibia > Caudata > Ambystomatidae > Ambystoma > Ambystoma mexicanum. The sequence continues at coordinate 1,246,727,055 of NC_090925.1, read as the reverse complement.
TTGTTGTAGTGCACCCAAAGGGTACTGCATACAATCATGCCCAACAGCGTGAAGACAGTGTTGGACACCTTCGAAAGTGGGGCTTGGGCAGATTTATTGACTGTGTGATGGGCTGCATACTCCGAGATAAATAGGGCAAGTATTGAGGGTGGAGTCTGGTCTTTGCTGCACTATTCTCTGATTAGCACCTGTGACCCCTGCCACAAATAAGCAGGCCCTTGCTTCCCTAAAGGAACCACAAAGGCAACCACCAGACACAACATGTCAAAGCCTACAGTGACAAGGATGGTGGACTTGGAGAAGGAGTGTATGAGAAAGGTAGAGATGCAGTTGAGAAATTGAGGGGAAAAGACTGCCACAGATCCCATGCACATTTGATTACTAACAACTGTCTAGAGTGCAGTTAGTTAGGAAGTCCCCAGGGAATTCAGTGAGATAAGGCCAGGGCCTTTAGGTCAACATCCCAGTTACTTTAGCAGATTGACAGTTTGATGGTGGAATAATCAATGTTTACTAACCTGAGTCTAAGGAGGTCTGGGTTATGGACAGGGCGCATTGAGATGAGATGGACACAACGGTCTTGAGCCATTTATGTTTCAATAAAAACCCTTGGACCACCTCTGAAGCTTGGATTGATTCCTTTTCCATCTGTGACCTACCACTGACTCGGCCTCAGAAGATGGGTTCTCTGTTCATGCAGAGTGGTGAGTCATTGGTGGAGCAAGGGGCTGGGGCAGTAACCTCTTAGGTTCAGGTCTCTTTCAGATCCTGCTAGACTGGTGCCCCAGGAGGAGTCTTGACTAGAGAAAAGGCAGTCCATGACTACAGATAATTTGTCTCTTAAGATGACCTCAGTGGGTGGTGATCAGCTTGTTCTGGTTTTAGAATGGACAAGGCGCCTCTGATCTGCCACTGAAGCACCTTGAAACCTATGTTGCTAGTGTGGCCAGGAGTCCTGAAGCCATAATGATTTTAGTGGACAATTGTAGTGCCAATGTTGGAAATGGGGATTTTAAAGGCTGATCGAGACCCAGTAAAGGATATGGTAGGGGGGTTGACCCCTTTGTAACCTCGACCTCTAAAATGGGAGGGTACTTAATCTTTTATTGCTTGAACATGGCTCAGGGATAGTCAATGGACAAGTTCCATCTTTTTTCCCAGTCAGAGAGACTTTTAGAGGGCACCGGGGAAACTCACTAATTGATTATGATGACATTCCAGCACTGATATAGGATCATTGCTATGGAAGTCTTAAATCGAGAAGATGGTGATCATTACCCTTTGATCTTGATGTGCCGTTTAGAATAAAATCTAACTCCAAAATATGAAAGAGCACTGTACATAACATTTCGCCTAGGTATTTTACTAATAGCTTTGCTGAAACATAATTGTTAGAGCGCTGTTTCGCCAATGTGCCCGCTGTGTAAAAGCGTTATCGAGGATTTAAAACGCTTCTTATTGCTGTGCCCAGTTACACTGCCACTGAGGAGGCACTTTATTAGACCTCTTTTTTGAAATCGTGGTTGCAGAACTATAGTGGAGGCCATGATAATTTTCCACTTGTACACTTTTGAAATGGGAAAGACAGATCTACCACAAGAGGTGGTGGAGTAGCTTTACTAGCTAAAGAGGCCCTTAACATAAGAATAGCCCCTGATCTACCATTCACATCGGGAGAAGCCATCTCACTAAAAATCTCCATTACACTGACCTGTACACTCACACTTCATATCTACAGACCCCCAGGCTCCTATCTCTACCTTCGAAGAGGACATTACAACACTATTAACACACAACATGAAACCTCATTCCAAAATGATCATTATGGGTGACTTCAATCTAGGCCTGTACGACCCCTTAGACACTTCAGCTAATTCCATTGAAGCCTAAGGATTTACTCAAAGAATCATCACACCTATTCATGATAAAGGATGCACATTAGATTGGCTAGCCAACACTAACTGCTTCACCATCATCCAATCTAATCCCCCTTGCCCTGGTCAGATCATAACCTTATCATAGTCACCACTAACATCACTACCAAGATTCCGAAACAGCCTCAGTCATCATCTCCAACCCTTTCTAGAAACCTTAAAAATATTAACCGAGACAGCATGTTACCATTACTCAACCCTATCCTAGAACTAGCTCACCAGGATACCGACCCCATCATAGCTAGTCAACCATTACAATGAAATCATGCTTGCAGCCATAGATAAAACGGCTCTGCTAAAAAGTAAGAAGATTAAACCCTGAGCTCATGTCGGTCCTTGGTTCTCCCCTGAACTTAAAGCGCTCTGGGCATTAAAAAGATCTGCTGAAAATAAATGGATCAAACTACCAACTCAAGAAAACCGAACTCAATTCAAAACCCTAGCAAATAACTATAAGAATGAAATCATCTAATCTAAAAGTGTTTACAATCAAAGAATATTCAACACCCAATCTAACACCAGAGAGCGTTTCACTATCCTCCGGGAATTAGAATCACCAGCACCCACTCCAGATTTTACGATTAAAGACGAACAATAGTACTCCAATATTCAGAACGCCCTCGCTGACAAAATCTCACTACTACAAAGGAAAATTGAAAAATAAATCCAAACTTAACCTTAATATTACCCCACCAACCACAGACCTTATCCCAAATACAGCTAAGGTGTTACATTCTCCCCACTCACTACCCTAGACACAATCAACATTATCAAAAGCCTAAAAGCATCTAGATACAAAGGTGATATCTGCCCCGCTATCCTGGTAAAAGACTGTGCAGCTGAACTGGCACCGTTTTTCACCAGTCTCATCAACAACTCGTTTGCCTCCAACACAGTCCCTAATGACCTAAAATAGCTGGGGTCCGACCATTGCTTAAAAAACCTACCTTAGACCCTAATATCTCAACGAATTTTCACCCCATTACTACAGTTCCCTTCCTACTTAAAATATTAAACCGCACAGCCTATCTGCAAATCCAAAAACATGTATAAGACAAGCATCTCTTGGGTTTAAGACTATCTGGTTTTAGACCAGGTCATGGCACCAAAACAGCCTTACTTGGTTTGAAAACTCAAATGGACCAGTACATAGACAAAGGAGAACTTTGCATCCTCCTGCTGCTAGACCTTTCTGCAGCGTTTGATTAGGTCAACCATGATATACTATGCCAGCACCTTGAAACTGCAGCCCAATTCTCCCCAGACTCAATCAACTGGATCAAATCGTTTTTATCTAACAGAACACTTCTTGGACACCTCGGCAGCACACCCTGCCCCGGTAATGTGCCCCACACTTTATAATGCTTTTACTAAGCTTTTGTTTGATAAACTTGATAATATGGGTATCACATATACAAACTATGCGGATGATACTCAAATTCTCATACCGATAACTGGTTGCTACAACACTGACACCATAAACTTAAACAAAATATACCTTGCAATCCAAGCTTGGATGGCATGTAATGAACTATGCCTCATTGATGATAAGACAGAGCTTATCCTCACCGGAAACTTAGTAATCTCTCACAGTGCTACAACTCCTTCATTATCAACGGCAACACCATCCCAGTGGCTACTGAAATAAAAACCCTAGGGTTATATATTGACTCCACACTTTCACTAAATAGGCAGGTCAATGCTGTTGTCTCTTCAGCTGCATATACGGCTAAACTGATAAGAGCCAGCCGCCCCTTTCTCTCTACAGAAAACTCTATCACCCTGGCTAGGGCCTTGATACTCTCTAGGATTGATTACTGCAACTCTCTTTTTGCAGGAACTAGCACTAGAAACATCAATAAATTACAAACTGTACAAAATAACGCCCTAAGAGCAGCATTAAACATCCCTAGACACAACCACATTTCATCCACTAGAAGGAACATTCACTGGCTCCCCGTCCAAGACAGAATCAACTTCAAAATCTTGACGATGACACACAAGTGTATCGCTAACAAGGCCCCTAAATACCTCAGCAAACTCATCTGCAAAGCCAATACAAACAGACCAACCTGCTCTGCCTATACTAACATGCTTTCTATCCCTAGTTATAGAAGACAGAGAGGAGGTGGCTCAAGCTTCCCGGTAGTATCCCCAAAATTATGGAACGCTCTTCCCCCTCCAACTGAGAAATGACACCTCATTCTGGTCATTCAGAAAAAACCTCAACACCCTGCTCTTCAGATTCAACCTTTTGCAATAGCTTCTTAGGGTATCGCTCTTAGTACAAATCAGGATAATGATCTGCAACAAAATTTAAATATGTAAATTAGTGTGATCTCGGAGTCTGAACTTACTGTAAATTCACTGTGTAATGTTTATATGAAATGTATTGTGTCTAATTGTGTAAAGTAACGATTTCTAAGATGCCAAATCTGTAACCATATCCTTAAATTGTAATTCAGCAGCTAGTCGCCTCTGGGCTATGTGCGCTCTACAGATGAATGAATGAATAAATAAATAAATAAAATAAATGTGGTGGATCAAATGTGTAAAATCATGGCCATGGAAAATTTATATGCACTGATAATAGGCAAATACCAAAGTTTTGTAAACACATGGCTCCCATTTCATGAGTTTGTATCCTAAAGAGACCAACTATATCAGAAACCCACCCTGCTACGGAACCTCTCAGTGATGTGTGTTAAAATTGCCTGGATTGGACACAGGAAAGGCAAACCTAATAGAGGCATGCAAAGGACTAAGCCTAAACCCAAAGTGCAAAGAAGCAACTATATATGCAAATTCACCACCAAAGTTAAAGTTGAAAAATAAAGCTTTTAAGACACGGAAGGAAAATATACACTTCCACTAGCCCATTCTGGACACACTGCATTTGTAACCAAAATGTTACATATGAAAGAATTATGAGGGTGCAAAGCATCCTTAACACGCTTGACGTAAGTGTGATGTGTGCAGTTGTGAAAATACAAGAAATTAATAGCGACACAGTCTCTCAGCACTGATAATCCTATGTACTGATCATTCTCTACATAACAATGAGCATAAAGCAGAAGGCTCTACTCTCACCCTCGAACCGCCACCTAAAATGTCAGGTCAGGAGACAAAACACAGCAAAGAGAAAGTGTGTCCCAATTAGGTCTATTGAAGAAAAAAGACAATCTTTCTAACACCTCTGGAGAATGTAATCAAAGCAAACCGTGTCAGGAAGGAACAGACAAAGTGTCAAAGATCTCCCTATCCCATAGATGCTGGCCTCCCTCAAGTCCCTCCCTCAAGCTTAATGGGCCGTCCTCTCTTATTGATATTGTCTGCTTCCTGACCTGACTTTTTGGAGCTAAGCAAAGCCCTTTACTCCCCTTATGTTTTGCTTACTTACATGCTGAAACAGTCCATAAGACTATCGATACTGGGAGACCCTGTCTCCCTTAGTGGAATTCTTGTATTTTTAAAACTGCACGCATCAATTTAAAGTGAAATGTGGGTAGGATGCTTTGTATCCTTATAACTTTTTCTTATGCAACTTTGTTGTTGCAATTACTATGCATCCAGGATGGGCTGGTTTGCAGCAGATATTTTTCTACTGTGTCTTTGCCCTTTTACTTGTGGACTTTTGCATTTTACTGCATAATGCCATTTTGAGTACCATATCCTCTCAAATTGCCATGCCATGACATTTCTGACTGTCCATTAGCCATTTTGTGCCTTGGCCTTCTTCCTGCCCTCTTGGGGCTGGAATTGACATATATGGCAAGCCCTTTTCCCAGGCAAAGCCTCTGCTTTGCCGGGCAAAGTAGAAGTCTCTTTGTGTGGCTGTATGTGTGGGCTGGGTCTGACTGGACCCAGTACACATCCAAGTCGCAGTGTGACTGTTGCTAGGCAGATGTGTTGGTCAGAGACTGTTCATGATGGACAGGCCATGCCAGTTTGAATGGTGCAGATCTTTATCATTGATGGGCTTTGCTTCAGTCCAAATCCTCGATAAAAGGACTGTTTCAGCCATTTGACAAATCATTGTTGAGCAAACAACCCTATGAAGAAGTGTAGCCCACTGGCAACAAGAGGACACCTGTTGCATCTAACCAGCATTGCCACCAGCCAAGTCCCAGTGTAGCAATGCTCCTATCTCCTGATCTCAAGAAGGCCTTGGTAGTGTCAGTGCTTCGACCCTTGGACCTGTAGGAACAAGTCCCATCCCTTGCTCGATCTGTGCCTACTGAGCCTTTGGAAATGTCCCTGGACCACCTGGTGGACTAATCTTGGGCTTCCTCGCTGCAGCAGTCGTCGTTAGTCCATGAAACCTTGTCGATCTTCAACTTGTGGAACAAGATGTCTGCTTCTGCAGTATTAGCCTTCCTGACTGAAGAATAGCAATGTAGGGTCTGACCCCTTGTTTGCACCACAAGGATTGCCGTTGAAGCCAGATCGTGGTGACTCCCGCTTGAAAGCTGACCTCTTTCAGTCTAGGAGGTTGCCCGCCCAATCAATGGAGGTCTTTATCTTGTCATGCCAACCGTGTACAGTCTCCAGAACAGTGTGTGTGTGTGTGTGTGTGTGTGTGTGTGTGTGTGTGTCCAAAAAGTAGGTCTGCTTGCTCTGCGGAAAGGACACCGATTGGCCAATCGACCTACGTCGTGTTCGCTGATTGGTTGGAATGAAGCGTGAGGTGCATCACATTTTCTTGATGCGTCCGCCATTTTGGATCCACGGACAGCGCAGTGTGGAGCAGAAATCTAATTTTGGGGAGTTTCTTGGTGTGGAAGAGTGGCTGGAGAGGGTGGAGGAGTGAGAGATGGGTCAAATGCTGTATTTGTTTAGGTGGGAGAAGGGTGTGATGTACTGGGCGCACTACTGGGTATACTCTGATGTTGGTTTTGGGTAGTTAGCAGACCATTGGGTGAAGCGGGTATGTATTGAAGAGTTTGTGCATTGGCTGTAATTATTGTTTCAGAATGTTAATGGAAGCGGATAGGTTTTGAGGTGGTTGTGTTATGTTTGTGGGTTGTGGTCATTTGGCAGGTGTTTGCTTTCATGGGTGTGGTAAGCGAGGCACTTTCACACAATTTAGCTTGTGAGCGTGTACGCAAGGGCGTTTTCACACACTTTGCTGTGGGGAGGACCCCCCCATCACCTGTGACCATGCCCCGCAGGCAGCCCACACTACATGGGGCCCCCCCAACACCCATGACCATGCCCCGCAGGCAGCCCATCACCCATGTCCATATCCCGCAGGCATCCCACACCACAGGGGACCACCAACACCCATGCCCTGCAGGCAGCCCATCACCCATACCCATGCCCTGCAGGCAGCCCACACCACATGGTGCCCCCCAACACCCTTGACCATGTCCGGCAGGCAGCCCACACCACATGGGGCCCCCAACACCCGTGTCCATACCCCGCAGGCAGCCCATCACCCATGACCATTCCCTGCAGGCAGCCCACGCCACAGAGGACCATCAACACCCATGACCATTCCCTGCAGGCAGCCCATCACCTGTACCCATGCCCCACAGGCAGCCCACACCACAGGGGACCACCAACACCCACAACCATGCCCCGCAGGCAGCCCATCACCCGTGTCCATGCCCCACAGGCAGCCCACACCACAGGGGACCACCAACACACATGACCATGCCCTGCAGGCAGCCCATCATCTGGACCCATGTCCCGCAGGCAGCACACACCACAGGGGACCACCAACACCCATGACCATGCCCTGCAGGCAGCCCATCACGCATACCCATTCCCCGGAAGCAGCCCACACCACAAGTGACCACCCCATCACCCGTGACCATACCCCGCAGGGAGCCCACACCTCATGGAACCCCCCAACACTCATGACCATGCCTCACAGGCAGCCCACATCACAGAGGGGACCCCCTCATCACCGGTCACCATGCGCGCAGCCCTTTCCATGTGATTTGGCTGGCGTGGGTGGGGTACGGGATTTGGCAGGGGGTACACAAGGCCATCCTCACGCAATTTGACTGGCACGCGCGGGGTATGCGATTTCGCGGGGGTTAGCGAGGCACTTTCCACGTGATTTGAGTGGCGCAAGCGGGGTATACGATTTTGCGGGTGGTACGCAAGGAACTTTTCACACAATTTGACTGGCGGGAGCGGGGTATGTGATTTCGCGTGTGTACGCAAGGCACTTTTCACTCGATTTGACTGGCACGAGCGGGGTATGTGATTTCACGGCTGTGCGCTACGCCATTTTCATGCGATTTCACTGCTGCGAGCGGGGTACAGTCTGATTTTTCACGGGAATACAATGGTGGGGGGGGTGCTGTGTGCTGGGCCAAGGGTAGCGCAGGGCCTTTACTCCATATTGGACTTTTCACTGGCTTTTTCCTGCGCAACGTGTGGTGTTGGGGGTGTAACTGGCACTGCAGGATGTTCACTGCTCCACGGCTGGTTATGGCTCGGGAAATCCATGAATATGCTGCGTGCGGAAAAGCTGTTTTGCGCTGCGCCTGGCGCATGCTGCCTCTCTGCGCGATGCACGTGTGATGTCCCCCGTTGCCACTTGTGTACTAGATGGATATCTTTCTTGTCGCAATCTATTTCTATATAGGAGTATCCCTTGCTAAATTCTGACTGTTTTTATTCTGTCTGATTTTTCTGAATGGCTTCTGCGATTTCCTACAGAGATTGCTGTCTGGCTTCATTTTCTTTAGCTTGCCAATCACTTTCCATCCGTATTTGTAGACCCCAGATGCCAAACCCTTCACTCCCCCTTGGCCCTGTAACGCGCAGTGGAATGAGATACCCTGAGATCTCACTGCCGAGGGAAAGATGGGCAAACAAAATGGCAATGGTCGAAAAGAACGAAAGAAAATGCTGAATGCAGGTTTTGTGCACATTCAGCATAGTAGAAAACTTTGAATCCCATAATGCTGAGCAGGGGGGGGGCAATGGTTGTGGGGCTGTTCCCTGCTCCCCTAGTTCGCCATTATGGGCTTCGGGGGTTATGGGGGTGTCCCCCACTTAAATTACATGAAAAGCAGGGGACAAATGTCAAACAAGCAAGTTCAACATTTTCAGAATGCAAAGATGTCAGCTTGGCTGTATTGAGTCTCGTTCTTTTCGGCTGTGATTTTCTTTCTTGTAGATCCAACAAAACAAAGGTAAGTGAGGAGCTCTAGTAAGAGTAAACTGAATAAATGATTAAAATCAGCAGTCTCTCCTACCTTTTTTTTCTGTGGATTGTCCTACTATGCAGTAGCTTCAGTTACCTGGAAAGAGGGCTTGAGACTGCATTACCCTGCTGACACCCACCGGTTCACCCCAAACCCTCGTAGTGGTCTGTATTTCAGGGGACAGAAAAGAAAACCTGGACCTCAAGCGAAAACATCGACCATCCGGACACTCAGAGTACAGAGTATGGGAAAGAGAGGGCTTAGAGGAAGACGCATAGCAGTAGCCGCGCAGTCACACAACAGCTCAAGGAAGGGACGAGACCAATGGGCGAGCTACCATAACCTGGTGCAAAGCAGTCTTCTCTTGCTTGTGCTACTCTTTTGAAGGTAGTTTTAACCCAGACGTTTTAGTAGACCTATTTCTGTTTTGTTCCATCGGGTCAACAACATAGCCCATCTTAGAATGGTGACATGTTTAATGATACAAAGAAGCCTTAGGAGAAATAATACCATAGCTGTCCAGTAACCTTCCCAGCCTCTATGGTGGTCGTCTTGTGTGGGCAATTCATTGTGTTTGCCTAAGATGTCTTCACACAACCCCCCATTTGTAAATGCACGCGTGCATAGAATTCTGCCTGCATGGTAGCTCTGTTGAACATGAATCTGGATGTGATATGCTCCTTCTGGTGCTTTAAATAATAAAAGCAGATGTGTTAATAAGTGTATCTAAGTATGGGCTATGATGGGGACATCATGCTGTCTGTTTGGGTGTAACTGCTTAATGTAATCCTTGATACAGCATTGATCTCCAAGGGCATAGTTTGGCCTTCTTTAATGTTGGCATGTTCTTTTCCCTTCTAGCCAACTCTCACCTTTCTGTTGGTATCGGGCAAAATCGGAAAGCCTCTTGGTGGACCAGTGAAATACAACGTTCTCGGAAACGGCAAATTGATTGTGCCACAAGTTCATGTCACCAACCAGGGAACCTACTATATTTTATTTGGATTAGGTAAGCAGCAGAATCTGTCCTACTATTTTTTCAACTTAACTGATTTTGAAGTTGTATCTTCACTTGTACCATCACACAGTTCACACAATAGTTGAAAAGGAGGTGTTGGTGCAGGAGTAATTGGGAATTCGTTGATGTGCCTATGCTCCACTGGATGTTTTCTGGCTCTTGTAGTGCTCTGGCTATTTTTTCCAAAATAGTGATTGTTTCGTCCAGTCATCCTGCTTACTTCCATTTCCAGTTTGGTATAGCCTGAGGCCCCCTGATTGGCCGGAAAATATTTACTCCAAAGACAAGCGCATGACCCCCAATGTGCCAGCTCTGCCTTCCGCCTGTATGCCACTAACCACCACACCGAGTTCCTCATGTTTGCATTTTTTGCATCTATCCATCAATTCGGAAAACAACTGCATTCCTCTAGTACCACCCATTTTGTCGGAATTGCTTTGTTTTTGCTGTGCCCTTTTCTTCTTTGAAGAGGAGTTTCTCCTTTCCAAATTGTGATTGCAATAAAAAAAATCTTCCTAGTTTGTTTGCCCCCTCCCTCACGCTATGTATTTGCAACTTCAAGCAAACACATGCTAAGGTATTTACTGTCGGAGTACATGAAAGATGTCATTGGACAGGTCTTCAGTCCATTTTGTAAATTGGCCCAGTACCAAGGGAACTGCTGATTTCCATCTATCTGATGCTGCATGCAGAGGTCAGGAGACCTAAAAGATAGATCTAGGGACTGTCCCTGTGACTTCTGACCCCAAAACCGCCATCTTTGGATGGTCTTTCCCCCTCCAAAAGGGGTTTCTGCTGGGCTGGGAGCAACACAGAGCTCACCCCAACACCACCAGAAGCCCTCTTTCCATCTGCCTGAGGCTGCTTCAGAGATCAGGAGACCTAAAGGAAGCCTCCGGGATCGATCTAGACACTGCCCTTGTGACCTCTGACCAGGTTACTTCTGGGTTACTTTGGGTATATATGCACTGTTCTTTGGGCCTCCATTTGCCCGGGTGTCCAGAGCAAAGGGGAGACAGAGCTACGGGTTGCTACTATAGTCTTCTCCATTTCATTCTGTGTTCCCTATTAGCCCCTGTTGTCCACAGGTTGCCAGAAAAATGCTTTGCATACAGCACACAAACATGCAAACCTAACTCCAATACTCCACTAAAACAACTATTTGCATACACCTGCAAGTACCCCTAGCTTCCTAATTACTGTACTGACCCTCCAAACTGTGTGCTATTCGCCTATCATGCTTTCACTCCTGCTCCCCCTGCTGCTGCTCCTACTTACCTCTCACTACGCTTTCTCCAATCATGCTACAACTTCTGTCTTTCCTAGCCCTATTATAAAACTCAAAACTCCCAGTACTCCATTTCTCTTCCACCTCCTTCCACCAAACAAAGCTGACAAGCTAACCATACCTCCTCTAACACCTATCCTCCTGGCCTCTCTTCCTCTGAGACGCAACCTTCATTACCTCATCAACTGAATATTGCACTCTGAAATGCTCAGTCTGTATGCAACAAAACGTTCTTTATCACTAACTATTTTTACTCCAACTCTCCTCCCAAGGGCCTTCTTGCTATCACTGAAACCTGGATTTCTCCATCCGACACTGCTACTCTGATGGCCCTACTTGACTCCAAACGAACCTTCATTCACTCTCCTCGACTGACTGACAGAGGTGGCAGACACCTACTCTCTTCCCACCTAAACTGCTCACAAATCTCCAATGCCACGTCCTCTCCTACATCGTTTGAATTCACCATCTCTACCATTGCCTCACGTGGTTCACATCATCTCCATATATCACCCTCCTGGCCCCACTAGACCATTCTTTGATGATCTTGGGCAACTCCTTGATCCTCTTTCCACTAAACATCATGCCATTCTCGTAGGTGACTTTAACCTTCTATCTTCAATCATTTCTCAGAAATCTGAACTTCATTCTTTTCTCAGTGAGCACACTCTCCACTCTATCTCTCTCTCTCATGGCTATTCCCTTACTGTGGCTACTATCGGCCACCTGGTCAGACCTCCACCTTCCTCTGAGTGGGCAGACCTCTCCTCTTCCCTCCTGGTCTCAACCACTGAACTCCTCCTTCATAGAGACTTCAATATCCATCTGGATACTTCCTGTCCTTCCACTGGACTTTTTCGTGACCTTTGCGACTCCCTCTCACTCTCTATTCTCCCCTCTGGCCTGACTCACTCTGCAGGGCACTCTCTGGATGTTCTGATCTCTTCAGACCTTCCCCTATCATCCCCACTGACCACTCCTCTCTCCTGGAGTGATCACTTTCTCCTTTGTTCACAGCTCACCCTCTCTACCCCCCAGGCCAAGCCAACTCCAGCACTGACGCCTACCTTCTCGGTTATCCGACCCATGAAGCGTGGGTCTGTTGAGGCTTTTGCCGCCATTTTCTCCGCCCCACCTCCTTCCCCCTTGGCTGACTTACACCCTAACACAGCCCTTTCCATGCTCCACTCTGCTATATCTGATACTCTTGATGTTCTTGCCCCTGTCATGAGAATCCGCTTGAAGCCCAAAGCCAAGTGCAACTCTTGGTATGACTACGACCTTGTCACCCTTAAACACAAGTGCAGGGTGGCTGAGAGGAAATGGCATGCTTCCGGTACGTCCTCTGACAAACTGGCTTGCCGCCTGCTCCAAAGGCAATACTGGCTCTGTCCGCACCAAGAAGAGAGCCCACTTCCAAGCCCGTGTCTCTGCGGCATCTAACAACTCGGCCAAACTCTTTAAAATCTGCAAGGAGATTGCCAATCCTGCTGCAGTATCTACCTCTTCTATCCCCTCCTCCCTTCGCACTGCCCTGGCTTCTCATTTCATCTCTAAAACCCAGGACATCCTGTCCTCTCTCTGCCTCTCCTCCTTCTCTGTCCACTCCCTGTTCTTCCTCTGGCCCTTCTTCGGCCACCTCTCCTCCATGCTTCTATGCCTTTCCCCTGTTCTCCCCAGAAGAGGTTTCTAGACAAGTCCGATCTATGAAAGTCTCATCAAAACAGGTTCAACCCTGTTCCTCCAAAACCATCAAGGACCATATTGATACCCTGGCTCCTGCTCTGACTGATTTCTGCAACCATTCCTTTGCCACGGGAGTCTTCCCCCTCCCCCTTGAAGCACTCCCTTGTGCACCCACTTCTTAAGAAACCCTCTGCCGACCGCTCCTGCCCAGCTAACTATCGTCCCATCTCCATCACTCCTTTCCTGGGCAAACTCGTGGAAAAGCTGGCCATCTCCCAGCTTAATCTTCACTCAGAATCTGTTGGCTGTCTCCATGGCCATCAGTCTGGCTTCAGAGCTGCCAGAAACACGGAAACTGCTCCCCTGAACATCTGTGAAGACCTGCTCTCCAACCTTGATTCCAACACACCCTGTGTCCTCATCTTACTTGATCTCTCTTCTGCCTTCGACATGGTCAACCATGCCATCCTGCTCAAGCGTCTCCATGATAACCCTGGTATCACTGATCAGGCCCTGGCCTGTCTGACCACCTTCCTCTCGAATCGACCCTCCCAGGTCGAACTCGGGTCCTTCCTCTCCTCCATCTCTCTCTCTACCTGTGGTGTTCACCAGGGGTCTAACCTCTCTCCCTGGCTGTTCAACCAATACCTGGCACTTCTTGCCCGCCGCATAGCCACACTCTGCCCCCACCTTTCAGTGCTATGCGGATGACATTTTCAGGCTCCCCTCAGCCACCTCTTCTCCTTCTCTCATCTGTGACTGTCTGTCCGCCATCCAGGAGTGGTGTGCAACCAATGATCTCTGCCTCAATGCCAGCAAGGCAGAGATTCTCCTCATCGGCACTCCTGCTCCCTCCTTCCTGTCTCTCTGGCCGGCTGCTCTTGGCCCTCTTCCTGCTCCCACCAGAGAGGCCAAAAACCTGGGGTCATCTTCGACTCCACACTTTCCTTCTCTCATCACATCTCTGATGTCTCTAAGAAGTCACACTACCAGCTGCACCTCCTCAGAGGTATTCTTCCTTTCCTCTCCTTCCCCCAGAAGCTCACTGTCTCCAGAGCTCTGGGTTTCTCTAGGCTGGACGACTGCAACAGCCTTTTCAAAATCTTCCTGCCTCTACTCTGCACCCTCTACAACGCATCCAAAACAGGACTGCGAGAATTGTCCTTGGCCTCAAGCCCAGGTTCTGCATCTCTCCAGGACTGAAATCTCTGCACTGGGTCCCAGTAGTGGCGAGGATTAAGTTCAAACCCTCTGCATTGTCCACAAGGCCTTCTGGGGCCTGGGACCGCAATACCTTCAACTGTCTCCCCCTAAATATCTTCCTTCTCGAGCACTTCGCTCATCCGCCTCCAACTCCCTCAGGGTCAGTCGCTTCTCCAAGCAGCGAGCTAGTGGTAGATCTCTTTCCTCTGCTGGGGCCTCCCTCTGGAACAGCCTCCCTGCCTCTTTGAAACTTGAGGAGAACCATCTCCAGTTCCAGAAGCAGACCTTCCTCTTTGCTTCCGCTTTCTCTCCCCCTCTCCCTTGCTGATCCCCTGGACGAATCTGAAACTGCACTGGTTTACCTGGCTACCCTCTGATCTCGGGCCCAGGCCCCCCCCTGCAAGTTGCACACCTGCACTGCCCCCATGGCAACTCTTGCACTCTGAGACTGTTTCTGTATCCCTACAGCCCCTACTAGCACTTGCACCTCATGTCTGCACTTACTCTTGCACTTGCCACCAGCTGGCGGCACTTCTTATCCTATTTATTCTATTTATTATCATCATTAATTCACTGTTCATCCCATGCACTTTTCCCCTCTCACCCCCCTCTCCACCTCACTTGCGCGATCTCAATGTCACCTAGCCTAGTAGGATCGCTGTCTGTCTTCCCTCTGTTTCCCCTCCCTTGCCTCGTCGCGCCTTGAAACACTTGTGTATAGGTGCGTTATAAATGCCATATCATATCATATATCGATTACCTATCTACCCACACAGGGGCTAACTCTGGATCTCCGATTCCTCTCCACCTCTCAGCCACTAATACTAATGTCACACCATCCATATCTGATTACTCAATTGTTTCCTACACCATCACTTTTCCACCCTCTGACCTTTCCTCACCACTTGCTTCACCTAACTAAAGGAAATTTAAACCATCTGCCATTCCCTCCTTTCTTTCCGACCTACAGTTCTCACTCTCCTCCCAATCCCTCTTCCACCAACACTGCCTTCTCCAGCTTCCAACCCCTACTATAGGAATAATTCTCTCACTTTGCACTGCTTACTTTCTCCCTGAAGTCTCAGCATCCTCAACCATGAGTCACCACATTTGTACGCTCTCTTTGTACAGACATGCGTTGGCTGCTGCACAAATGGAGGCATACTCGCTCGCATGAGGACCTGCAATTCTATCTCTCTGCCCTGAACTCTCTCAAGTGCACTCTTTATAGAGCAAAAAGGCAATTCTACCTAACTCTCATTAACTTTCACGCCAACCATCCTCGCCAGCTACAGGGCACCCTAAACTCACTCCTCCGATGTCTATGACGATCAACTCCACTCTCACAGCTAATGACCTAGCTGAATACTTTGCTGCAAACATTTCCCAAATTAGGGACTCTCTCCTCACTTTCCTCATACTCCCTCCTATGTTGTACACTGTGCCTACTCTACCATCATCCTCTGCCTCCATCTCCCTCTTGAGTCACACTCATACTGACAAAGTGCTTTCTCTACTAATGAAGGCTAACACCTCTTGGTCCCCATCAGACCCTCTCACTTCTCATCTAGTCAAGCCTATAGCCTCTTTAGTGGCCTTTCACCTAGCTGAACTCTTCAACCTGTCCTTTGATTCTGCTTGCCCTCCGTTTTCAAAACAGCCATAGCAATCCCTCTCCTAAAAAGGTAAGTGGCCGATCTTACCGGCTAACTTTTGCCCTTTGTCTCTCCTTCCGCAATACTCTAAACAAGTCGAAAGGGTTGTATTTCAACAGTCTTACACATTTCTTACACATCCACAACCTTTGATACCCCCTCCAAGCAATCTTCCACTCCTGTCATTCCACAGAAATTCCTCTCATGAATGTGTCCAACTTAATCGCCTCTGCTAAGCACTCCAACTTATCCTCTATCCTAATTCTCCTTGACCTGTCGGCTGCTGTTGACACTGTCGATTACTCTGATCTCCTTAGTACTGTTTCTTCTTGGGATTTGTGATAGAGCCCTTGCCTGGATTGAATCCTACCTTGCACCTCACCAATTCTGTCTCCTGGAGCAACAAAACCTCTCAACTTGCTCCTCTAACTGTTGGTGTTCCTCAAGGATCTGTCTTGGGTTCGCTCCTCTTTACACTCTACACCACTGCTCTCAGGGTACTAATCTCCTCCTACGGGTTCATGTACCAACTCTTCGCAGACGACAGCCAAATCTTATTCTCTTTTCCTGAACTCTCCTCTGATCTCTCTATCAACATTTCCAACTGTATCTCTGGCATTAAATATTGGATGGCTTTGCACTCTCTGATATTAAACTACCAAAAGAGAGGTGCTAAGCCATCCGTATTTCATGCCAAGAGCTCGCTCATGTCTTCCTCTGCCCATCAAGTCCCCACCTGACGCACTCCCCCTACTCTTCTTCTACAAAAACCTCGGCATCATCTATAACTCATCTCACACCTTCTCTAGTTTAATCTCCAAAACTGGAACAGCAGCTCACATCAACCTCCTGAAGATTAGGGAAATTAGGCACCTCCTTTCTTTCAATACTGCCAAGCATGTCTTAACGACTCTTGTCTGCTGTAAACTGGACTACTGTGCCAGCATCCTCTTTGGTCTCCTGAACTATGCTTTCTGTCCTCTCAACAAGATCATTAACTTCGCTACCAGGACCTACTTCCTCGTACCGTCACCAGGCTGGATGGCTGACAATGCAAAACAGGGCCAGATTTAAATGTCTTCTTCTGGTTCACAAATCTATCCACAGTAAGGCACCACTGTATCTATCCTCCTCTATCCAACTCTACAAGCCTTCTGGTAATCTCTCCTCAACTACCCTTGTGGCTTCTCGCCCTCCCTGTTCTTCCTCTTGCTTCTGCTCCTTCTCTCTTCTTGCTCCACTTGCATGGAATTCTCTTCCTCCGGACATTAGAGAAACAGTCCACACGGATGTTTTCAAAATCGAGTTTAAAGCCTACGTCCTGACCTCCGAGTTACCCTCTTAACCTACCTCTCATCTGCCTGCTAGATCACTTTGTTTCCCTCTACTCTAACCTGCATCTGTCTCTCACTTCCTCTGCCTCCACTCTAGCACTTCACCCATCATGGTCAAATCCCGAGCACAGCTGGCCGTACAGCCTACCTGCATGTAAAAATGTTCATTGTCCTTAATCTATGAATGTCTACTTATGTATTGTCCCTGCTGACTGTTCCATTTACTCCCCTCCACAACCTGGTCAGAATGTCCTTCAAGCTCACCCCATTATACGAAGTTCACAGCTTCCCATCAAATCTGATTTCTTATCTAGTGTACGTTCTTTTGTGATCAAAAGAGCATTGTTCATCTTGTGTGTGTGTGTGTGTATGTATGTATGTATGTATGTATGTATGTATATATATGTATTACGCGGTAGCGGCCATGTAGTTATGGTTAAGTTGGTGTTTCCATAGGAAGAGCACTTTTTGGGCGGCTTATAACTTCGCTCCACCTGGACGAATCCTCACCAAACTTTGCAGAAAAAGTATATGGCCCACTCTGAATTCTTTTGCAAAGTTTGGTGAGGATTCGTCCAGGGGGAAAAATTATAGGGGGGGTCCCAAAACTTTTTTTTTTTCCCATAGACTGAATGGGAAAAAACTTTGCGCACGGCTACAGCCCGAACCGCTGGACGGATTTACACCAAATTTGCGGCAGGAGCGGCGGCCTGGTCCCAAAAGCGTGCTTTTGCAAATTTGGTGTAAATCCGTCCAGTAGTTTTTTTAAAAAATGACCAAAATGTAAGGCAAAAAAATTAGTGATATCTGTGTTCGCTTCGCGGACGGACTTCCCTGTTCGCTCCGCGGACAGCACCCCGATTGGCCCAGCGGCTTGCGTCATGTCCGCGGACATGCGACATGTTCACTGATTGGGCGGTGTGGTGCGTGATGCACGTCAGATTTTCTGTCGCACCCGCCATCTTGCATTTGCGGACGTTCGCGGACAGCGCGGTGAGTTTGTTCAAAATGTGTATTTAGTAGAGTGTGTTAGTTTGTAGAAGTCTTTGGGGAGGATGGGGGAGTATGAGATAGGTTCAAAGTTGTATTTTATTTATGTGCTAGACGCTTTTGTTGTGTTCGATTTGTCTGCGGACAACACGGCTGTTCTGGAATGTTCGTAAATAAACAGAATGGATTCGGTGTCAACTTGAAAGTGTTCTAAGAACACTCGTGGGGTCTTGGAATGTTTGCAGGGGGTGTCCTGGAGACGTTGTCTGTATTGTTCGTTGGCAAGGTGAAAATGTTTTAAGAACAATCGCGGTGTCCAGAAATGTTCGTACAAAAAGAAAATGGGGGTGTCCTGAGGACGCTGTTTGCATTGTCCTCTGGCTAGTTGAATGTGTCCTAGGACCTTCCCCCTGTCCACGGACATAACAATGGTTGCAATGTTTGCATCTATGGGTGTGATATGCTGCAGTGGTTGTGGCCATGATATAGAATGTTGGGTGCATGGCCACTTGGCCATGCACCCAAGAGTGTATGCCCTGGCCACAACCACCGCAGCATATCACACCCATAGTGGCTTTTAACTTTGGGTCAAAAACTAATTTATAAGGAACAATCTTATAAGCTTGTATGGGTGTGATATGCTGCGATGGTTGTATTTATCTTGTTATACGTACTATTTGGTTTAGTAACGGGAGTCCATGTTTTTCTTGTTCATTGCTGTAATAAAAGAAAATAGCATGTTAGTATTAGTATTTTATAATGACTTATTACATTGTACAATCAACATTTTCTTCTTTTTATTGACCCTCATATTTAGTAGATTACAAACCAGAGTACTGTGCAATGTGCAAAGTTTCTGTGTTTGTTGCTAAAATCATTGGGTCTGTGGGAGAAAAAAATCCCTTTTTCTGTTATGCTACAGTTTATTTGTTTGTTTTCCGCGTTCTTTCTGCCTAATGCTTTATGCTTTGGATTGTTCCAGTTTTTGTGAGCAGTAAGATATTAGGTATTTGTTTGGATATTGTAAAATTTTGGCCCAGTTAGATACCAGTAGGCGTATTCTAACCGTTTGTTTTGATATAATTTCGTGGTATTGATTTATCTGTTTGCATATTTGTACATTTTGGGACAGGTAGATACCAATTGGCGTAAACTAACTGTCTATTTCTTGCTCTATTTGAGTGGTATTAATTTATCTGATTAGTTGTTGTAGAAACTTTGGGCAGTTAGGTTTTGAAATATTGTGACAGTTTATATTTTTTTACTACAAGTGTACTTAAGGTTTAAGTACAGTTCAGTTATCAAATTTTGGTTTTAAGAACATTAAATACGCGTTTGTAAGATTAGCTGGTAATCCCTGCTTTAGAGTAACAGTACTATCATTACATTCAAACCATCCACATTTTTTTTTTATATATGCAGTGTAGTGCCCTGAGTTGGTTGTGGCTCCTGCGTGGTAGATTATACCTATTGTTGTGAAGGTTTTCCTACCAAGTGAAATTTGACCATGTGTGAATCCAGTCAGCTTGATGACGTTTTCCGTACCATCTGCATTGTAACGAAGAAGCATTAGTATTACGTATTTACTATGTGTTTGTATTAGTACCGTGGAGCGATTATCCAAATTGCAGGTAGAGCATAATCTACCGTGGTTTGCATTTTGTACAAGTTGCTGAAATGGAACGGATTCACAATTAGGTATTGATATATAGACAAAGCGCTCATTGGGGATTTGTTCTTGTGTCACATTGTTGCAGAGAGTGCATGTATGTTTCCACATGTATGAAATCTGGAAGATTTCATTTATAGGTATGTTTTTGTTTTCCAGTACTAATAGTAAGTACATTAGAAATTCTTGTGGATCTTCCTGTGAGTTTATAGTGAATTTCACCATTCCAGCACAGTAGTCCAATTGTCGTCTTATTCCAAAAACACTATACGTGTTGTCAGGATTGTTTGCTGCATTTCTGTGAAGTACTAACATTTCCAAACACAATGGGTCTGTACTGTGTAAGTAAATGTTGTCAACAATTGGTGGTAATTGAAATAGAATATTCATTGCTACATTTGCATAGCAACTTACACCAACTATATTTGAGAATTTAAATGGTCCAGGTAGTTCTGTATCTAACTGCTTTTTTTGGAGTTTGTCTTCCTTCTTTAAAGAAGTACCTGGTTTACTTTGCCTAATAGATTCTTTTTTGCTTGTGGTACTTGATGAAGTTTTAGTTTCTTTTAGTCTCTTTGGAGGATTTGCAGTGACATCATGTTGCATTTCTGTTTGATTTAGTTTTCTTTTAGAAAATGTTCCTTTTTGTGGAACAGGATATGTTTGTAGATGGGGGGGTGTATAGTGAACAAAATCTATTGTATTCTAAAATGCAAGGAATATCAGCGTTTACTTTACTTGCATCAAAGTTTATTAGAAATAGACTGTCAATTGTACGTAGGCGTGGCAGTGCTACTTAGCTCATGCCTTCTTTAAAGACTGTGTTACCAATGTCTATCATTGCTTTGTCTAGAGTAAGACTTTGTGATTTTTGAATGGTGATTGCGTATGCAAGAGTTAGAGAAAATTGTTCTCTGCGTACATACATGTCTTTGAAGAGAAGGAATCAAGCTGTTGAGCGTCCTATTCTTTTTACTTCTGAAAGTTTGTCAAAGCGAATATTGACAAACTGAATTTTGTTGTCACGTGGGTATGTTTGAAAGCCAACAACTGTACCCAGTTCTCCATTAACTAGTCCTTGGTCCACGTCAAGGTTACGTTTAAGCATTACTCTGCAATTTGAGGATAATTTTAATATCTTTTCCAAGCCTGCTGTGTTTGAGATTGATTTTTCTAAACTATTTATTCTTGCTGTGGCTTGGTCACACATGGGTAGTGTCATTCAGTACATCTAGTTTGTCTGTGGCGCTAATTTCCATAATTGGTTGCATTTCTTTGCTTAACATTATTTCATTGAATTTGAAACAGCTTGCAAGAGTTGGCATTAAGGCCATGCAATTGACATTTTTGTGGGCTAATTGTTCCATAACATCTGTAGCACACGCATTATCACCATAAAGTGCATGAATGTGCCGGGTTTTCAATATTGCTTCTGCTTCTCTAGAAAGTATACCAACTCTGATACTTTTTAAGATGTTGGCATAAGTGAGATCTGCAGATTGGCAAATGTTTTCTGTTAATTCTCTGTATTGGAAATGTTGCCAAAGGTTGACATTTCCAATGCTGCCAACAGTTTTACGGCAGAGTTTGTGTCCTAATGTTTTAAAAATAGGCTCACCTTTTACAGGTGTCAATTGAAGAAGATCTCCGAAAACAATGATGTGTTTTCCTGCAAATAGCTCTTCATAGTTTGTTTTGAGTACTTCTTGTAATCTGAGGTGAATCAAAGCCAACATTAGGTTGGACACCATGCTCACTTCATCTATTAGTAGCATTTTCATTTGTTTCAATACTCTGCGTACTTCCATTGCAGCTTCTGCAGAAAGTTTGTAATAATCTAACTTGTTTTGGTGTTCTACTGGCAGGAGTAGTAATCGGTGTAAAGTGACACCACCTATGTTGTAGGCAGCTAAACCTGTGGGGGCAGTGACAACAGCTGACAGTTTGTTGTTTGTCAATTGTTGAAGGAACTTACTGATGATTTTGATTAGGAATGTTTTGCCAGATCCAGCTTCACCACTGACATACAATAGTATAGGTTTGTAATTTTGGCAGGTGCATTCTTTGTTTTCATGTTGCACACCATGTGCAATTTCTTTTGTTATTGCTTGAAAAATGCTACGTTGCTCTTTGTTTAGTTTTGATTGTAGTGTAGTTAAGTATTCTTTATCTTCATAGTGACACATGGTGTTTTCTACTTCTATGATAGGTAATTCTGCCTCATTTGTTATTAGCGGTTCTCCCAGTGGTTCTTGGCTTCCTGTGACAGAAGGTTGACTACTGTCAGGACTGTCCTTATCTAGTTGGGCCTGGAGTTCCTCTTCGTGTTGCTGTTCATTGTGCAACATTGTTTTGTACTGTTCAAAGTTTACATCAGTTATACTGCTTTCATTGGCTTTGAAAGCGTCTTCATATGAGTCATAGGTATCTAGTATTTCTTCTTCTTTTCTCCATGGTTCGAAGAGTTGTAGCAGGGACATGTAATATATTTCTTTATGTTGAGGAGTCTTTAATGACAATTTGATATGATTAATTAAATTTGGTTTGGTGAGTTTTACTAAGCTGCCATCAAAGTTTGTCACTTTGTATTTACGGTTTTACTCATCAGGTTTTATATTATTTTTGTATGTGTAGTTTTGGGCTATGTGGTATAGACACATGGTTTCCAAAGTGGTACTCCTGTTTGGGTAGTATGTGTCCAATACATTGTTTGTTTTTTAAAATGTCTTGGCTGTTGGGATCATGTTTGGCTATTGTTTCTATATCTTCGTATGATTTTAGAACTCTTTTTCTAGATTTAGCTGGACCAAGACTTAGCCATACTATATTTGCAGATTTACCATACAATGCAGTACCAGTTAATCGATCAGCTGCTTCATAGGATCCACATTCTCTACGGGACAGCATTTTTATGCCCAAGCTGTATAATTTCTGAGACACTGTTTTATCTGAAGACAGGTCATTCCAGAGGTCTTGGAGCTCTGTCTTTTCTGATTTGGTTAAGTATGCTGTGACATATCGTGCAACTGCAGTAGAATTGTCTGCAATGTACTGCACATCTATGTTTGCATTCCACAAGTGGGCAATGATTGCATTGTAATCATTGATATATTTTTCTTCTCCTTTTCTTTTTATGCAATATGTATTTTTAGGTGACTTACCTTTAACACTATGTCTAACTGAAGACATGAGGTTGTTCACTTGACCTGTATTTGTAACTGGTCTAGGGAAACCAAATCGGCATTTGGTGTAGTATTTCCCTTTGTTTTTGTATTTGCAACGACAATATTGCCACATTTGTGTCTTTGGAATTGTAAGATTTTTGCATGAAGATCACTATTTGTGGATTCTGACGGAATTTCACAACTGACATATTTTTCAATAAACTGTAAAACAGTGGCATCACTGTCTTGACCAAATTTAGGAGCATCTTTAATCCATAAAAGAATGTGGACATGTGGCGCTCCTCTGGCTTGGTATTCTTTTCTCCAAAAGAAGTGTTGCACTTCTCCAAGGGGAGGAACAGTTTTATTACAAATAAAATGTAGCATGCAATGAAGCGATGGTGAAAATATCTAGAAACATTAACAGGATCCTGAGTCCAGGTGTTAGTATATATGTTTGTTTTGTTTTCGTTTGATAGGCGTAGGAAAGCATGTAAATCTTCCATGCATATTCTGCGCAACTTAATGTAACAAACCAAGTGAGTGGGCCAAGGTTTCTGATCATACAACGTACATCTCCATGGCGTCGAAACCAGTACTCTTTAGTACCTCGCATATTTGCTAATAGATTTGTAAGATTTGTCTGTAAAACCTCATCTTTTTGTTGAACTTTTTGTAATAATTGTGTGGCTGTCATATTTTGAAAGTGTGATCCTGATTTTAATATGTGTGCAACTCCGTAACATAAAGTTGCTAGTTCACTTTCAAAGAGTAGGTGGAATATGTATTCCACATTTTGTCGAAATCTGGGATCTTCAGAATACATTCGTAATGAGCGATATTCTGATGCTGATATTTGAACAGGTCTATCATCGTATCTTCCTCCTTTGCCAGTAGGAAAGAGTAGAGGAAAAGCACGTGCTTCTATACTTTTTTCCCATATGCTGATTGGTGATCCTTTTGTTTGACGCATTTGGTACGTTTCCAGTGCATCTTCTATGGTGTCATTAGAGTGCAATGGGTGAATTGTATAATGGTCTAAAGTGTTTGCTATTGTAGCAGGATCTAGGAGCTCAAATTGACCAGTTTCTTGTGTCTCTTGAATTATTTCAGTTGTATCTTTCAAGTTTTCTTCGATATTAATTTCTTTGTAATAATCATTATTCTCTTTGAGATATTGCAGGGCTTCTCTAACTTTATGTAAATCTACCAGTTGTTGCCAAATTCTTTTGTCTTTTTTAGGTACTCCATTTACCAAGATAATTAAAGATTGTTGCATTGGACGTTGCACTCCTAGAGTGTTCACATTTTCTTTTAGATCTAATGGTAAATACACTACTTTTCCACGAATACCTTTCACTAATTCAGAGGGAGGTAATTTTGCAGTTTTTGGTTGAAGGCGTACTATTGCTTGAAATGGATGAACTGTTTGAATTATGATGCTCTCATATAAATTAAGTTGTTGAAGGAGTTTTGGTAGTGGATGTAATTCCAAGTTATTTGAGATAGCACGTGAAGGAGTTTGGTTGTTGTCAAGTTTGGTAGTGCAGTAACTGCAAAGTATTATGGGGTCAGTTATTTCGTATTTGTTTTCTGCTATAAGGTAGAGAGCTAATTCAAACCATTTAGAATCTTCATTGTCTTCTATTTTGTATGAAAGGTCTATAGTTTTTGTGTTACTTTTATAACAGGTTCTGCGGCAACATACACACACGTGGTTTGGTACTTCAGCTGAAGTGCTTTGAAATTTTAGTATTTCTTTTTTGTATGTGTGTAGTGAAAGGTTGCCATGTGCAGATTTGTTACGAAGTTGGTTGACAGCTGTTTCATCTTGCAAGTGGGTTTCATTTCCAAAATATTTTTTCTGTATATACTCGATTTCTTCTAGTAGGTCTTTTGGTGTACCATGTAGAAGAATGTTATTTAAATTGGCTAGTGCTAAAGCAGGACTTTTTGCATAATACAGTTTATAAATTAGATTTCTTATACTTGCATGATGTGTTGATATCCTTTTGATATCATGGAAGGTTGTTTTGCAAGTAGCTCCTGATATGCAGGCCAACGAATGTCCTTGCAGTCCTGTGTGCTTGCGTACTGGATAAGCATCCATGCTTTGCAGTATTTTAATTTTGATTTTGTCTTTGCTTTTCACATATTGATTGAGGAATAGGCGTAAAGATTTGAACATTTTTTTGGGAATGTTACGCATTGACGTGCATGGCCATGTGTAAATTAGATGTTCTGATACCGTCGAATGGAGGGGTAAATCTAAGTTTTCAGGGCATATTTTTGTAAGGAGTACTTCTTGTTCCATTATGGTATTATTAACTTTTTCATAACCTCGACCACTGCTATGTATGGCAGTTGTATTTGTTTGCTTTTGTTTGTACGCTTCTTCATTAAAGTATGGTTCTGTGCTTGTAGTGTGACTCCATTCACCTCCACAGATATATAAGAAGTTATTTCTGTTCACATTTTATTGAGAAGTCTTTTTTGAAGTTTAGTTATTAGTTTTGTTAGTGGTTTAATTCTGTTTAACACAACAATAAATAAGTTTCTTTTGAGAAGAATTGCACTTTATATCAACGCTTTTAAGATTACTTTCCTACGATAGGTTTGAAGTGTTGAACCTGGTTTCTCTCCTGCTTTTATCAGATATTGAAGGACTTTGTGACAGAACATTTTGGCTAATATACTTTTCTTGGTATGCTTACTTTGTACTATATCAAGATTTATAGAAGACATTTTATTTGTAGTGATAGTTGATTTTCTGTTAATAGTTTTTTGGGGCGTTTTACTTTGTGATAGAGGAGGCACTAGAAAATTCTTCTGTTTATGACTGTATTAGCTGTTGTGTTTCAACGTTTTTTACAAATTCTGCTATAGATGGGTGTTTATGTTGGAGACTTTTCTTTTCATTTGCTCTACTTCTGCGTCCCTTTCTACGGAGTTGCTTTTTGGTGGGCATTCTGTAGCGTCTGTTGAAAAAAAAACAGAAGGTATGGGTTGGGGTTTTCTGCAATGCATGTGTGTTGTGTGCTGATTGTTTGAGGAAGATGATAAAGATGTATGTAATGGTGTGTGATTGTGAATTGGGAAGTTGAGCTACCAGGGATGGGTATTATTCAGTTAATGTGTTACTAAACTGGGGTTCAGATGACAGAATGACAGAAAAAAGTAAGCCAGTGGTGTGGAGAAGAATAAATAATATAGGTAAAGCTATACAATTAAAACAGTTGTCTGTTCTACAACATCTACATTCTAGCGGCTGAGTTGGGTAATTTGTGGGCCGAAAAATAGGAATTTGAGGGCCATTCTGACAGGAGATCACTGTTTAAGACGGGGGATTTTTGGTCAGAATGGTGCAGAATCTCTATTTTTAGGCACAGAAATACCATGAATACACCGTACAGTGCGTGTGAGTTATAAATCAAATATTATGGTAACAATCTACTTACTTTTTTTTTCAAAAATGAGTAGTTTGCTTCTTAGTTCTTTGTAAATCAAAATCGGCTGCTTCTATTCAGGAGAATGGGCTTCACTGCCATTGTAAAAGAAAGAAATTAGTAATTTGGTTGCTATATAGCACTGTTTTCATTTTAGACATAGATTTTTTTAAATTGAAATGCTCAGCGCCTTCCTGAAAACCATTAAAACTATATTATGACTAAGAGTAGGAAAGAAAATATGTTTACTATGGTTTGTGGAATTCATAATCTACCAACGTATACCACTATTCTTGTAACTAAGCTTTTCCACGTAATAGTGAGTCATTGTCATCATAGCTCTCACCTGATTTTGTTTTTGGAGGGTGAGACGCCCATTGGAATGAATGGGCGTGCAGCAGGCTTGGCGGGTGAGTCAGTCCTTTACAAGGCGGGTGACACCCGCCAAAAGCATGTGAGTTGAGAGATATGTGTCATAGCCTGCTTTTGCACGTAACAGTGAGTGAATGTCATAGTCTGCTTGTCCTATATAAATGTATATATGTACTTATATAAACGAAAAAAGTTAAAACCAATTATGTGTTTGTACAAATATTGTTTGAGATTTGATCATAGAGTGTGTATGTTATTTTGTGTGATTATATGTCGTGTATATATTTTATTTCAAAAATGTTAGTTTAATAGTATTTGCGTGTGTGTGTGTATGAAGAAATTAAACGATATAAAGGTTTGTAAGTTAGGACAATGGAACAATGATCGTCCATTCATTTTTCAGATTATAGAAGGTAAAAGACGGTAAGAAAATGTGTTCATGTACTGTGTAGAAAATATGCATACCTCTACTTTCTGTTCATGTATATGGATATGGACCAAGCTGCAAGTAGAAATATTGGAGATTTGTATAGTATTTCTCATAGATCGTGGTTGTCAATGGTATGAGACTTGTACTCCGAGAGATAAACCGTACATTTGTAGTGCTGCTCTATGATGATGCAGTTACATGTAGAGTTATTGGATTTGATTAGTGGATGGTCATGTGATTGCTTAGCTACATCCAATGAGGGAATGGCACAGAGAGTGAAATCGAAATGGTAGAAGGGCTGTACATGTTACGATACGTTCGCGGACATGGCGGTAGTTCTAGGACACATCATATTACATCCGAGGAATTTGGGGAGGGGAGGTATGGAAATGAGATTGGATGAAGCAAGGGATTGGTCAGTAAAGTTTAGTGAGTGTGTTGTGCTTGGAGAGGTTATCTCAGATATTGTTTTTGCAGAGAGAAGAACAGATAGCTCTGGCTGAGTGTTTCAAAACACAGATTGCATGGATTTTGGGAGACTCGTGAATTCATTGGTTGAAGGTGCATGCAGAAAGCTGTGGAGTATCTATTGATCTTGGATTCCCACATGTGGAAGTGCACTGGCATGGAGTGCGTGGAATGAAGTGGTTGGACCTGCTACCTCTCTGTGCAACTTTGAAGATAGAGGAACATCCAGACATAATTGTAATTCATTGTGGAGGGAACAGTTTAGGACGTGTCTGGAATTTCTTTGCAATTTGCAATGAAAGAAGGACTTCAGAAGATAATGGACATGTTTCCAAACTTTAAATAATTTTTTCACGGATTGCGCAGAGACAAGTGTGGCTTTGTTCTTTCTCATTGGTCCACAAATGGAGAAAGCAAGGCGTAATGTTAATAAGGTTGTTTGTGCCTTCCTAAGAGATGAAAGCCAGGCGTAATGTTAATAAGGTTGTTTGTGTCTTCCTAAGAGATTTTGGCATGTCCTCTTTTAACAATGAAAATATTTTTACATTTTTCGCAAAGATGGAGTCCATCTTACTTATGCTGGCAATCAGATTTTTCTGAGAAATGTACAAAATGCATTGCAACCTTTTTTAGAAATACAGCATTTGTTTTGAAGTACGTCTTACGTAGTTAAAATGTTTTACATTCAAACACCTCCCAAAGGCTCTTTTCAGAGCCACCACTTCCTGTTAGAGAAAAATGCATTGGTTTCAATAGGGTAGCAATGCAATTGTTTTTCTGTTCGCGGACCGTCTGCGGACTTTCACAAAATGGAAATGGCTATGCTTTATGTATCTTCACTTCTATTTTTTAACTGTGAAAGGTGGCTCTGAAAAGAGCCTTATTTTTCTTTTTTGATTTTTGTTATTTTGTATTTTTTTTGTTTTTTTATACACGACACACTAGGAGAGGAGGGAAAGGAGGGTAAAAGGAGGGGGACACCAACCACAGGGATAAGAAAGGGCGAGCTGAGAGAGGAAGATGTAGAGTGGGTTTTATTTGGGTAGTGAGCAGGTGTTCTGGTGCTCTGAGACGATCGTCTCAAAAGCACTCCGAAGTCGTTCCCCCACTGCAGAGTACTGTGTCACAGTACACACATACAGCTGTGACCCTCGAAAGGTGAGGGTCATCAGAATTCTGTATGGCCTGTGAGGCAGCTTGAGGAAGACGCTGTCCCACAGAGGTGTTCCTTGTGGTGACAGGATCAGGAACAGAGGATGAAGTAGAGGCAATCAACATACTACGCTTCTCGCAAGGTACAACCTTGCGAATGGCCCCAGTGTGGAATGAGCGCAGGTGTCGCTTCATGGTAGTGGTCCCAAAGCTATACGAACCATGCTTCCCGCCACTGAGTACCATTTTGCACTCATTACAGGTGACACGGTTCGCATGAGACTTAGGACCGTTTCCATGAACGGTAAACAACCACCACACCCAAGATTCACACCGAGGGCGGGTAGTAGGGATTTCCTCTACCTCATTCTCGTCATCCTCTTCTTCCTCCTCTGTATCCTCACTCCTGTTCCCCTCTTCAGGCCCTTGGGGAAATGGTGGTGGAGGGGGTGGGGGTGGTGCTGAGGCAGATGTTAGCACCATGTGGTATTAGCCGAGCCATGGATGTCATAGGCTTGGAGATGGAAATCTCAAAATCTGCAAAGTATGCAGCAAAATGCAGTGTGCTCTGTGGAATAGTCAGAAACACAATGAGAATGCACTCTAGGGCGTGGTCTTATATCGGGGTGCTTGTGCGCGGGTCGCGGACATGCGCGCCGTCCGCAAGACAGATCAAACAACAAAAAAGGTTCAAAAAGTCACAAAAACTATGTGGAAAGTTAGGATTAGTATGTGGGATTTGTGGTATGGTGATTTTTTAATGAGAAATATTGTGGATTACTTGGAAATGTACTTTTAAACTGGTCGGGGACACGAACAGTGTCCGCATTTAGAGCACGAGATGAGCGTGGGCGCGGTCACATGATTGTTTTGTGAGCATGTTCGCTAAGGTAGCGGTCGTCCGCAGGAGACCCAATGTACGGACATTGTTTTGCGCATGCGTGTTGATGTTCTGCGGACAGTGTTCGGGTCCTGAACTAATTAAAAGTGCGTCACATGTAAAACGAACAGTTACGGACAGCCGTTTGTTCTTAGCACCGTTTAATTTATTTGCTAACAATACGGACAGACATAGCGTTTCAAGCACACCTCCATTTTTGTTTATTTACGAACAATTCAGGACACCACGAGTGTTCTTAGAACAGTTTCTGTTTGCTATCGAACACTACGAATAGGCATAGTGTTCTTAAGGACACCTCCATTTTCGATTATTTACGAACATTTCAGGACACTACGAGTGTTCTTAGAACATTTTCAACTTGCATGAGAACTTTACGGACAGATGTAGTGTCCTCAGGACAGTCACATTTTCGTTTCTTTACGAACATTTCCGAACAACCGCAGTGTCCGTGGACACCTAAATTGGTTTTATCACAAGGAACTGAAAGTAATTACAACACAATATAAGAAAAGTAACTTTATTTCATATATATATACAATTATGACTGGGAAGGTGGGGCAGAAACGGAAACCAAAACAGGAGAATTAGGGATTTCTAGATAACTGGGATCAGGTGAAGAAGGGAAGGAAAGCTCATCGAAACGCTTTGGTCCATAGACAGGGTTTGGGGTTAACTGCGTGGGATAGGGTGAGGGGGACAAGTGCAGGTTGGACAATGGTGTGCTGTTGGGGGTTTCACATAATTTTTCACAACGTTTTTCAAATCCATACATTTTTGCATAAGGTCGTCCATTTTTTGATTAATCTGCTGTAGAGTGATATCCTCTGATTGTTGTTGTGAGATGCTTGGAATTTTTGTATGGTCTGTAATAAAAAAAATGTATATGTTACATGTATACAGAATAATATTTATTAATTGGTTTATATAGTAAAGTGTGTACCATTAGGTGGACTATTTTCTAACATTTCCTCTCGTGGGAAATGCTTCTCTAGCCAGTCGAGAGTACTACACGTTTCTGTGAGAAAACAAAAAAGTAATTTGTTTTTTTTTTCTAATATAGAAAGTTTATAAATATATGAGTAAAAAGAAGTGTACTTACTATGTCTGGTGAGATATGTAATCAGTAGTGTATACGTCTGGTCTTGCTGTTGGTTGTGGAGCGTCTGTGAGGTAATTATGGTGGAAGCCACTTTATCTTCTTTTGGTATATTCCATTTTAAAACATATTGTATTTACATGAATGGTTAGTGTGTTACATATATGGGTAACATTTTTTAAGTATTACTACATATACTTTGTATGTGTGCTGCTTTGTGAAATGTTCCTATGTTATGATATAACTATTACACATACCTCCCCAGAGTTTTTAGGTGGTGGTACTGTTGTCCAAACATGTCTGCAGACCGTCAAATTCAGTAGAAAGGGTTCAGTATGTTCCATATTATATGTACATAAAGTCAAAGTTATTATTGTTAAGTTGCGCTACTAAAAACCTATGAAATTCAGTAAAAAAACTTTGTTAAAGGGACGTTATGGTTAAGTTGCACTACTAAAAACCTATGAAATTCAGTAAAAAAACGTTGTTAAAGGGACGTTATGGTTCAAAGTAAAACCGAAAACCCCCTGAAATTCGGCATTCATGGTAAGATAAGCAACCATAACTCGCGCCGCCACCGTGCACTGCTAAGACTAACACCTAGGACATCAAAGATGACATCACAAATGTCATTGATAACATCACGGATGACATCACATGTCTGGCTCCCTCTTTTTTCCTTTACTGATATATCTAGGCCAGTTACAATCGGGAACTAAAAATTCACTATACTATAATACAAAGTACTATGTTTGTAGACTTATACTACAAATATGTTCTTACAGTAATTCACTTAGGGTCCACTCAAAGCATATGAACCATATACAAGGGAGAAAACACAGACTTGGAAGACAACAATGCTTTCTATGTATGAAGATGATTAGTACGGTTATCAACACTGTGTTATAGTTCTGTTGTTTTTTTATTACTGTACTTTCCCTGAATATGCTCATATTTGTACACCTTGCACGTACACTACTTTCATTAGGGACCAGTCACAATATGTGATAGTTATACATAGGGAAGTAGTAGCTTTGAAGCAGAGCAATCATTTCTGTACATGAAGATAATCAGTTACGTTATGAAAATTGTCGGGTAATACTGCTGTTTGTTTACTTCACTTTCCCTGTATATGCTCTATTTGTATGTGTTATTGTCTGTTTGTGTTTGGTGTGCAGTAATGCAATAATGTAGTAATTGGGTTTTATTAGCTATCTATTACATGTTTCACATTATGCAAAACTCTAATAAAAAAGCAGTTATCATTTCAGTATTCAACATGGCAAGATTATGAATATTGCACCTTCATCATTTATGCTGCACACACTGCTTATGTTTCTGCATGAATAGCTTAGTATACTGGATAGAACTTCATAATAGAATGCTATGTATATCAACACATTCCTTAATGCACTAATTAGATCATGATATTTATTCCAATGATCCTTGACACTTTTTTGTCAATATTACAATAAGAATCCCTTCTACAGAGTTTTCATGAAAAGTAAATGCTCATGTGATGTCATCAGTGATGTCATCAATTACATTTGTGATGTCATCTTTTATGTCCTGGGTGTTAGTCTTAGCAGTGCACAGTGGCGGCGCGAGTTATGGTTGCTTATCTTACCATAACTGCCGAATTTCAGGGGTTTTTCGGTTTTACTTTGAACCACAACGTCCCTTTAACAACGTTTTTTCACTGAATTTCATAGGTTTTTAGTAGCGCAACTTAACCATAACGTCCCTTTAACAAAGTTTTGTTACTGAATATATATATATATATATCACTACTAAATAAACTTTGTTAAAGGGACGTTATGGTTACAAGTAAAAGCAAAAAAACCCTGAAATTCACCAGTTATGGAAAACTAAGCCCCCAAGCCTGCCACCGCCGCTGTGCACTGCTACCACTAACACCCAGACCATGAAAGATGTCATCTCAAATGTCACTGATGACATCACTGACGACGTCACATGTTTAGTCCCTTTGTTTTCTTTCCCTGCTATATATATATATATATATATATATATATATGTACATTCAGTAAAAAAATCTTTGATAAAGGAATGTTCTACTTCACAGCGAAACCAAAAAACACTGCTCATTCCCCCATTATGGTAAGCTAAGCAACCATAACTTGCACCATCTATGCGCATTGCTAAGACTAACTCCCAGGACATCAAAGATGACATCACAAACATCATTGATGACATCACATGTCTGCCTCACTTATGTTTGTGCATTGAAAAATGTAGCCCTGGTGGTTTTATTCACTGACAATCACAATATAAAAATTGAAAAGATGCTGTATATCTAAACGTTACCCTTGTGTCTTCTTAAAGTACTTTCCTCAGGGTCTGGTCGCAGCTCATGATGCACATGCATGGGGTAATAGCAGGCCTCAAACACATTATTTGTCTACAGGAAGATAAACTTTCTCATGATGCTGTTTCTTTCTTCCTTACTTCAGTTTCCCTGTATATGCCGCTCATTTATATGCATTGGGTCTTCATATGTATTGTTTGTACTAGCACAAGTGTGTATTAAGTCATGATTTGTTAGCTAGTTATCACATGTTTAACATTACACAATCACCCCTGACATCTTGCTCCCAACATAATACAAAGCACCCCTTGTAGGTAGGGACTTGCCTCAACATTCTTTTCACATGTAATGTCATCAGTGATGTTTGTGATGTCATCTTTGATGTCCTGGGAGTTAGTCTTAGCAATGCGCGTAGATGGTGCGAGTTATGGTTGCTTAGCTTACCAAAACGGGGGAATGAGCAGTGTTTTTGGTTTCGCTGTGAAGTATAACATTCTTTTAACAAAGTTTTTTTACTGAATGTATGTGTGTGTGTATATATATAATATATATATATATATATAGCAGGGAAAGAAAACAAAGGGACTAAACATGTGACGTTGGTGATGTCATCAGTGACATTTGAGATGACATCTTTCATGGTCTGGGTGTTAGTGGTAGCAGTGCACAGGGGCGGTGGGCAGGCCTGGGGGCTGAGTTTACCATAACTGGCGAATTTCTGGGGTTTTTCGCTTTTAATTGTAACCATAACGTCGTTTTTAACAACGTTTTTTTTACTGAATTGCATAGGTTTTTATTAGTGCAACTTAACCATAACGTCCCTTTTAGTTTTTTTTTTTTTAAGTGATTTTTGCAGGTTTTTAGAAGGAAAACATAACCATAATGTCCTTACAGCAAACTGTTTTTTTACTGATGTCCATAGGTTTGCAGTACTGTAAGTGAATGATAACATTACTTTACCAAAATGTTTACAATGCATTTATCAGAATTCTAATTGTAACACATAACCATAGTGTAAAGGAACATTTGACTTAACTGCCCACCTGCCAAAGTATTGCGCATTAGCATATGCTGGCGCACAGCATGGTGAAGTGTTGGAAAACTCATACACAGGTCGCAATAACATGTGTGTATCGTTGATAGGGCGGAAGGACATTGTATGTTGTTGTACAAACTTGTAACCGCAACACTTCCCGTGCACCACTCAACAGGGCAATTGTGCAGCACAATACAAGCAAGAGTGCATACCGAAGTCTCTGGAAGAACAAACCACATTCCTTCTCAAAAAATGGGGGTAGAATGCCATTAACAAGCGAGATTGTACAGCAGTAAGCCGTGGTACCAAAAAAGAGGGTTTGTTGTCTTTAACCGGAACGCCTCCGGCGTTCCCGTTAGAAGACAACCAATCCTTTTCCACGATGGCCACCATGGAAAGGGAAGGCGGGTGTTGCATAGAAACCCTTTTTCGCTTTCCATTATAGCTGGCAGTACATATTGTGTGTAAAAATGTGCGTAGAGAAGGCAAAGCGGTAGGCTTCTTACGTCTGGACAAAATACTAACAATGTTTTTTAAGTGAAGCACAATTGCGTCAGAAATAGTGAAAGAAGACCATTGCCACTGACCTTTAGACACATAATTTTGTAAGTGTCACAGGTCGAAAGGTTTGAAGATGTGTCCAGTGGGAGGGTGTAAGCATGTATTATTTTACAAACATTTTTGTACAGAAAACATTTGTAGTGCACTTCACCTCATTTTTGCTCTTTTAGAAAGATAGCAAATGTGACAACATAGCGTGTGAAGCCTGAACTAATCTTGGTCATTGGGGCATGTGGGTGACAGAAATTGGCGTGACGGCACGAAAGCATATTAGATGGGTCTGACCGTTGCGTACCCAAACAAACTGGCATTCAATACCGTTTGTGGTAATGTACCGTGCCAGCATATGGAAATGTGTAATGAATATGCTGGGATCTACAAGGTAGCATGACACTTTTTGAAGTAGAAGAGCGAATTTAAAAAAAAAACACTAACATGTAAGAATTAGTATCGTAGTTTTATTTCACAATACACTGTGCGAAATGGTCGCCTTATTCTCATTTGCATAGAAATTGAAAGTTTGTGTCTGTGCTGGACAATGAAATTGGTAATGGTGATGGAGTCATTGTTGGTTTGGAACACAGAAAGAATGCGTTGTCGGCACTGTAGTTCTTTTCCTCTCACGTTCATTGGCATTATGAAATGAATCGCTGTGATGTACTGCATCAGAAAGGATGGTAGGTTATTGAAAATGTTAATGTTACTGGGCATGTTGTTGTTTACCCAGACGGAAACTGTGCGTTGTCGCACAGTAGTCATTTCCTCACACATTCATTTGCAGGACGACGTCAATCGCTGTCATCTACGACACCAGAAAGGATGGAATGTTACTTCTTATTGCGACAGCTGCGTACGGGCATAGAGGTCCAATGTGGTCATCCCATTCAATAATGATGGACAGACAACCTTTAACGAAAAGTTGCATTTGACGGTTAAAAAAAACATCACTGGGATGTTGGAAGCCGTGACAATCGCAATAGGGAAGGAAATAGCTGAGGGAGAAAGGAAAAAAATATATATCAATACGAAACCTTTACAAAAAGGAAAGGTGCAACACATAACATTTGTAATAAATAATAATGTTTGATGAGGAATTGCAGAACGACCATACAAATGGTGACAATGTGCAATCTGCATAATGGGTAAAAGAAAAATTCAATTGCACAGAAATGTTGTATTTCAATGGAAGGAAATGTAGTGACATCCTACAGACGGTGCCAATATGCACTCTGCATAAGGAAGATATGCCAATAGTAATATAAAGATTGTTGTATGGTATTAGCTAAGCGATCAATCTCTTATTCTGCGCAGCCGCAGTGCTGAGACTGATTGACCCATTGCGGAGGAGTTGCCTGGACCCAAAGTCATCTCACCCCTAGTGGCTGTTGCTCCCATTTCTGTTAAAGATCTTTGACCAGAAATCCCCCGGGATCAAAGGCGGGAAATCCACCCAGAATCAAAGGAGAGAAATCCCCCAGGATCAAAGGAGAAAAATCCCCAGGATAAAAGGCGAGACTTCCACCCAGAGGGTCCAGTGGAGGGATCCACCTAGGACTGTTTGCAGACATCTCACCTGATACTGATGAAGATTTTCTGCGCACCCATCCCAGCTCTTTAACTATCCAGTGAACTTTCACTTGCGTTCTTGCAGAACAACAATTAACACTACGACTACTGCCCTGGGCCTGCCCACCGTCCAGTAGGACCCAATTGAGTACTTTCTTTGCCCAGCCCTTTTGCCTTTTGGTGATGGAAGACCGAGACTTTGGGATTTCAGCACCGGCAGGGTCCCCACTACGGAGCCCTGAAGAAGGCGGATGCTACCTTAATGCACTTCCACCGAAACGTGTCAATCCGGGAACAGCCACATGCATTTGTTCCCGCCTGAATCAGACTCTGTTCACTCAGTCTCTGCCACGTTGGCTATCAAGATATCTTATTCTCCATAGGACACTGGAAACACATACTGTTGTAAAGCAATACCTGACTAAGAGACTTTCCTTTAACAAGGATACCCTTATGACAATTGGGCGATGGTATAGCCTCCCTCGCCTTTCACTTTTTTACCTTGGGATTTATTCTCAAAGGACCTGTGTGTTCAC
Organism: Ambystoma mexicanum; assembly: GCF_040938575.1. NCBI lineage: Eukaryota > Metazoa > Chordata > Amphibia > Caudata > Ambystomatidae > Ambystoma > Ambystoma mexicanum. Next base: position 1,246,690,058 of record NC_090925.1, on the reverse strand, counting down.
ATGAATTGGTACACTGTTATGCAAAAAACGAAAGATAAAAACCTTTGCTCAAGATTGATCTGTATATTGTTAATACAGCATTTTTTGCACTTCTCTCCCTTTTTCAGAGTATTTATTGTTGGTATTATATGCTGTCTTTACCTTTTGTTCATCTATGTTGCATTTTTCAACACCTTCTTTTAAGCTTTATGTACTGAATATTTACCTGTACGATTAGCAAATAAAACCCTTGTTTGCTACCCTCTGGTTTGTCTTAGCTCAGTGAGAGGTTAAAATACCTTTTTCCTCAGGTTTGGATCTACCACTTAATAGACCAACCTATATACTAATCTATGGACAGGAGTATACTCCTGTACCAATAAAGTATTATAGCCTTGAGCTTCGTACACTAGGAAGGGTACATCTTCTTGTTTACATGGTATTAGCTAAGCGACAAAGGGAAAATACAAAAGGTATCAGTAGGTAACCTCTGCAGAAATCAAAGTTGTAATACATAACATTTGAAGTACATAAAAATGATAAGATTGGAAAGGGCGAGCCATTTTTCAAACGGCGAGAATGTGCAATTTGCATAATGGGAACAAAAATTGGAGCGGCACAGAAACCTTGTATTTCGTTAGTAAGACAAATAGTTTTTTTGTGGGAAATTAACAAGGTAATGGCAGTTTGCGGTACAGGCATCAAAGAGAAACTTACATTATGTGTACAGGCTGCATTGCGTCCGCTACAAGCTGAGAGTAGGTTGTTTGCTAGAAACCTTCTTCGGGAACTGATATGTCATGTGTCGTGCAAAGGTTTTTGAAGGATAACATTATCAAAGGGTATGTGGTTCAAACTGTGACTTCCTGCATTCTTTCTGTTGCTTTCCTGTACCTCAAGGTAAAAAAACAACGGACCCTTATGGGTTTAGACACATCAGCGGCCATACGGAGCGTGTACTGCAAAAATGAAACCTAGTGACCTTCACTCAGAATGGAAATACAGGCTCTTTTTGCAACAACATATCAGGCATTCATGAGAAACGTTACTCCCATACATGAGCAGAAGCGCTGTGTGTACGAAACAGTGCAGGCGGCTGCCTCAGAATGGAAACGGTAGGTGTTAGGAAAGATTTCTTAATTGTGGGTAATTTTCCTTCCATTTGGCAACCCCTAAACTTTTTGCTGTTGTTTTCACCATGATCTAGACTTTGCCAGAGAAGTGCAGCCTTCTGCCGCACTCCTCTGGGCTTTCACTCCATTCTTACGGGGAAACTGACATGCCCTTAAAACAGTCAGTACCGGGAAACGCTGTTTTCCGTAGTTTCTTTATCATATTGCAGCTTTCGTGCAACATGACACAAGAGGGCACTGTAAGCTAAGTTACTGCTCTCTTGGGTCTCTAGCCTTCTACAGGCCCTAGATACTCTTTTTGGATTGTAACTGATCGGTGCAAGTGAATCACGGACGGGAATGGTGGCAGCGATCGTTTCTTGTGTTTTGAGCTCCTTTTGGCGTTTTAAGCGCGTTTCTCGCGCTTAGCCCAAAATGGTGGCCTGGCTCCCAAAATGGCCAGACCACGAGGCTCCTTTGTCCTGTCCGCTGACCGTCTTGCCCCCTTCACCTTCCCCAGGTCGAGCCGACCCGGGGCCTTCCTTATTTGGCCATGTACTTTCCCGCGAAACACGGATGCTTTCGCGGGCTTCTACAGGCCTTGTGTGTGCCTCCAGGATGTGGGCTGAGATGTCTGGTCCCAATACACATCCTGGGTGCCAGAGAGTCTAGGGGGGTGTGAATGCCTGGGACCACCGTGGTCCGTGATAGGTCCACGTATGGTGTGAGTGTTGATGAGCGGATCTCCCATTGGGTCCCCTCTGTTTTGGCACGAAGGGAACCGTGGATAAGAAGGGGCTGGAAACGCCACTACCATGTCGATCTCCTGAGTTCTCACGAACAAAGGAATACAGGAGCCAAGTATCCTGCAACCACAAGGCTGAACCGAGGAATCGCTGGTGACCCGCTGAAGGACTGCTCCTCTGCACTGCTGTCGCTTTGTGAAACCCTTTCTACCTCTGATCGAACCAGAAGGCCTGTACTGGTACTTCGACCCTTGGAATAGCGGGGACAGCTATTCTTGCCATCTTCACCATCTCCTGCACGTAAGCCTTCGGAAGTGTCTCTGGGCCATCCAGCAGACTGACCAGCCTACCCAGGAGTCGTGCTCTGTAACCGCCGCCAGGTTGTGTTGTATTTCTAGTCCTTGTCACTCTCACACGATTCATACACTTGGCATTCCCAGGTCTGAAGTGAGTAGTGTACATTTGGCTGAGATACACACGGCCGCTCCGTTGCCCTGCTGTGGTAACAAACTGTGCGGGTTCACTTCGTTTGGGACATCTTTAACTCAACTCTGCTGCTGCAGAATCTACACGACGACGAGACGTCCCCTGCTCTCCTGAACCTGCCAGCACTGAAACTGACGCGGAGAAGCCTGGGTCTGCTTGCATCGGGGACCGGTGAGTAGCATAGCTAGAAACTGGTCGCCCTCCTACAGGAGCCCATACCTTTTCCCCGCTGTGTCAAACAGCACGCCTTTCCATACTCGCGCTCTGCTTCTGCCCACAGTGGAGGCTGCGCTTGAGTCGCGGAACTCTGTTCTTCTTCATCTGTGCACCAAACTGAACTGCCTGATTCCCTCGAAGAGACTCCCCTTTTTGCCCGTTGGCACCAGCGTGTGCAGGTACTTTTGAGCACAAGGCTCTACTCTTTGTAGGGCTTGGACTTCCTTTTAGTTAGGTGCCGCTGAAGGCGGACTGGGTCTAATCATTATTTCGCACTGCCTGTTTTCCTTCCCTTCTAGGTGGACTACACATTTCGTGCATCTAACGCTTTAGACTCATTTGTATTCGTATATATATTGTATTGGTTTGGTATGTGTTGGTTTACTAGAGTTTTATTGTGATTTCTCGCTACGGTCATTGTTGCAAAGGCCTTGGAATAAATGTGTATATATTTTTAATATAACACCTGTTTGGAGTAGTTTGTAAGTGTCCTTGCTTTGTGTGCTCATTGCGGGCTTTGTCACCCTCACCCCTCTTGAGACCTAGTCTTGACCGCCGCGATCGCTACCCTGATTGGTCTGGCTTGTCCAGAGGTTACCCTGTTCCAAGTAATTAGGTTGGCCTTCTGAACTTCTGCGCCGCCAGGACAGAGTTCAGAAATCCGTCTTAACAGTAGGACAGCAGTCTGACCGCAGGACTGTTTATGTTCTGTTACATAGACGCTGTAAGACCTTGTTGCACATTGACTACCAAGTTCCACTTTACGGTATGACTGTGGCAACAAGAAAAAAACACTGTTTGACTTGCTACTGCCACATGTGAATAACACTCACCTTACAACACAGTGTCCCATAAGTGTTTGTTTGCGGCGATGTCTGCATACAACACAAAACAAAATGAACATGGCAGGCGTATCGAAAGAATGAGACGCTCTGCACGCTGTGGTGGAACCAATCGGGGAAAAGCGCAACTTGTTTGCATTCAGCACGCCACGGATTAGCCAATTGAAACCTTCTACACGGAGCGAACAGGGAAGTGTGACCGCGAAGCGGACATAGATATCACTAATGTTCTGGCAGCTATTTTTTGGTCATTTTAAAGAAAAGTATTGCACGGAAGGGCACCAACTTTACAAAAGCACCCTTTCGGGCCCAAGACCCTGCCCCTGCTGCAAATTTCGTGAAAATCCATGCAGCGGTCTGGCCTGTAGCCGTACGCAAAGTTTTTCCCCCATTCAGTCTATGGGGAAAAAGACGTTTTGGGACCCCCCGAACCACTATAACTTTTTCGCCCCAGCACCAAACATCACCAAACCTTGCAAGAAAATTCAGAGTTGACCATATACATTTTTTGCAAAGTTTGGTGAGGATCCGTCCAGGGGGAGCGAAGTTATAAGCCACCCAAAAAGTGCTCTTCCTATGGAAACAGCAACTTGACCATAGCTACATGGCCACTAACGTGGCCATGTTATAGATAAATAGTAAATGAAGATTTCATCACAGGACGCCGAAATGCTGACCTAGATTAGAAGGAGAGTGGAAGTGAGTGCAGTAACAGTTTTGACAATATCTGTTTGTACCAGTCTAAGTATTGGTGACGTCCCATATGTTAGGTTGGGAGATGAAAATAGTTGTGACCTTAGGGGGCAGGTGCCACTGCCTGCTCCATGAGGAAGGCAAATTCAGTATGAGCCATTTCCAACAAATATTGACCATTGTGACGTTGCTGAGACAAGGACCTGCACTTGTGGTACTCGGAAAGCAAATGTACAGAGATGGGTCACAAAATGTTTGGAATCCAGAAGTAGCATGTCCTTTGCAAATCCACCCACGCAGGAGCTCCACGCTGCAGAAAGACTTCTCCACTTTCAAAAAGCATTTTGCACACTGCTAGATCATGCTGAACACATTCCCCGAACGTCTGACTGTAAGATGGCTGCATGGCATTATAAAGCCTCAGAGTGAACACATAAAGGGCCCTGCTCACACATCAATAACAGGTGTTGAAATTATAGTTCACCCAAGCAAGCACAAATACAATGCTCCTTATAGTTACAATACAGGTCACAGTCAGCTGCTGTTTGTTAATGAATTATGCCATGCCACATATGAAATAAACGGGCAGGGAGAACAGTTTTGTGTGCGTGTCAGGAGCCAGAGGTGAAAGAAGTTGAGCAGTGTGTCGCAGAGTGGCGAAGTGGAAAGTGATAGGAAGGAGGAGAAGAGGAGGAGCTGTTCGGAGGAAAGGTGGAGACCATCAACAGACCAGGTAAATCGGGGCTGAGTAACAGGAGGAGAGCAGCAGTTTTGAGGAGAAAAGACCAAGAGAGTGGGGTTCCTAAAAGAATAGGAAGGAAAGAGCAGGTTGGAGTATTGGAAACATTACTGGAGAGTGGACGAGAGGCAGTGACAGAAGGAGTAAGGCACAGTTTGAAGAAGGGCAAAAGGCTACCAGGAGTGGAGCAAGAAGAGGAACAGGATAAGTAAGAAAATACCAGAGAAACGATAAAAGAGAAAGATATAGGAGTATGATTGTCAGTATCCCAGAAGGGAAGGTGATCAGAGAGAAAGATAGGAGAAGAGGGCTGGCCTAGATTCAGATCAACAGGGGGACTCCTCGCTTAGTGGCCGAGTCGCACGCAAGAAGTCCCTGGCAGCCTGTAAGAGGTTTAAGCCTAACAAACCGAGAGCCCGTGGTGGTCCTATAAAGGATCTCAAAGAGTGTGATGCCTAGCCCTGCATGTGTGACATCCTTGCATCTTTACCTCGGTTGCCCGCTCCTTCAAGCCTGTTCTCCAGAGCCCGTGTCAGACCATCTAAGCTGCATGTTCTACCTGCTGTACTGCTTGGGCCTCTCCCACAACTTGCAGAACTCTCACACGGACCTCGCGCAACATCTCCAGTTCATTAGTGTGGTCACCCACTCAGGCAGACCGTTCCCTGTAGGGGAGAGGGTGTTGACGTCCTGCACATGGTCAGTATCTTCCAGAACCAGCCTCTTGTTTCAGACTCGGAGCGACCATGTGTTGTTCTGGTCCCCAATACTCTGTTAATCATGAAGTTTCTCCAGTGGCTGCTTCACTACCAGTTGTTGCAGTTTTGGGAAGCATGATGGACCTGCTCCAGATCTCGACAAGAGTATCACAGGACCTTCTGACTTGGTCCTAATGGGTCAACATCCTGCAAGGGTAGCCTTTTTGGCAACCCTACCAAAGGGCAACCATAGTCACGGATGCTTTACTAAAGGGCTGTGGGATCACCTAGGTGAGCTCACAGTGAGTGGGTTTTGGTCCTCAGCAGGGACAGCGCTCTACATAAACCTTCTGGAGAGCAGAGGAATCTGACTAGCCTAGATTGTTTTTTTCCTTCCATCAGGGAGAAGAGTATCCCGATTCTGGCAGACCACACAGTGGCCATTCACTACCTCAACAAGTGGGGGTAGTGCTGTGTCATTCCCGTTGTACAAAGTGGCAATGCATCTGTTGTTCTGTTCCCTGAGGAGCAACCTCTGTCGGCAGCTCATCTTCCTGGGACAGATAATGCAATAGCGGACATCTTCAGCAGGTAGAGCTCAGTCTACCACGAGTGGAAGCTCTTTGAGAAATGCTTTGCCTCCTGTGTCAGCGGGAAATGAGAGATGTTCTGGTCCAGGGAATTTACCCTGAGAGAGCCATTGATTGTTTGCTGTATGAGTTTCCATGAATCCCAATCATTCCTTTGGTTCTTGCGAGGTTGAGTATTTTAGGATCCACCTTGATTTTGATTGCCCCAGACGGAGATCTGAAGTCGTGATACAAGGCCTCCTGGGCTTGGCCATTTATCCTCCTCAGCGGCTGCCAGCAAGAGTGGACCTTCTCTCTAGATCAGAGGGAAAGTGCTCCATGTGAGTCCCAATACTCGCAGCCTTCATGCTCGGCTACTGACAGGTTGAGATACAAAGTGTGGTATTTGTCAGATAACACCCTGCATGTACACCATCCCACCAGGAGGCCCACCACCTAATTAATCTGCATCTATAGATAGCATATGTTTTGAAATGGTGCTAGGATAAGGTTGTAGGCCCTTTGCTCCGCTACAGAACCACAGTATTACACTTTCACTTTGCCTTGCACAAGAAAGGGCTTCAGGTCGGCACAGTGGAAGGATACTTGACTGCCATCCCTGTTTTCATTACCCAGAGCAAGGGTCTGTCTTATTCATCCAGACACTCATGCAATTCTTGAAAAGCCTTACTAACAGATTTCTAAGGCGGTATCAGATCTTCTAGGGGAATAAGTGACGACAAACGTCCTTCTAAAATTGTACCAGATTTTAATCTATCACAAAAGGGCCATTTCACAGTGTTCTTCCGTTCTCCTCATCCTGCCAAAGTGGAGGAAAGTGTTCAGTGCCTCGATCCAAGAACATCATAAGGACAAGAGAATTTACAAAGGACAACCAGCTGTTTTTTGTATTTATTATTATTATTTTTTAGTAACTTTTTTTTTGCAGGAGCTAGTTTGGTCAAAGTGTTTTACTAACTGACATTGTCAAGATCGATCTTACTTTGTACCTCAGAATGTTATTATTTAGTAGGAAAAGAGGTGCCACAAGGTCTCAGGGCACACTCTACCAGTAGCCTAGTGGTCACATGTGCTCTGGAAAGGGTGTACCAAGTTTGGTCATCTGCCAGGTGACCATACATTCAATCAAGTCTTAGCACTATTGTTTAGCTTGATCAAAAAGGCAGGACACCCGCTTCAGCAGGACTGTATTAGAGTTTCCGAGTGTAGGAGTTTCTCGCTCTTTCTCCTTTTCCGGTTTACATACTGATTTGGGAGTCTATCGAAGATGAGGAATCTGTGAAAGGATGCAGTTCATTAGAAGAAATACACATTACACATTACTTACCTCTGGTAATATTCTTTCTTATGGATTTTCCTCCCACTGATTCCTCACTGCCCTCTCACCTAACCCCACAAGAAAAGAGAACTTATCCTATCTAAAACTTCTTTACTCAACTGCTGAGCATATGTGGAAAAAAGGTGGAAGTGTAGTCCGAGGGTGCTGTGTGCTCAATGTAAATTGGGCATGGTGTTGATTCCGGTGCGATAGAGTCGAGGATCCCAAAAAAAGGCACTGAGCTGCGACATGCCCTCTGGAGGCTAAAATCATTTGAAAAAAAGCTGACGATGGAAAGACGAGATAAAGAATCTGTACGAGGACAAATCATCCAGAAACAACATTACCAGAGGTAAGTTATTTGTTTGGCTGTACCCTGCAGCAGATAACAAATACTGTAGTTTGTGTGTTCTGATGGGCGTGTTGAGGAATGATGCTAAGCTTGAGCATATGAGGGATCGTATTTGTGCATACGTTAATGTATCTAGCGCTTGTCTATGTGTGCGGTTGCAGAATTGTTACACATCTATGAACCCTTTATCAGTGACGCAATGGCCCAACAGCCTGATTGACCCCTGCCCCTTAATCGACCCGTGGCTGTAAACCAACTAGTATACTTGTCCTGAAGTGGGCTCCTGAAGGGCTGAATGTTGCTTTAATACCTGTGTACGTCCATGCCTTAGACAATAATGGCACAGATGATCGGGCTCCAGCCTTTATCTGTCCAGGTGTCAGGAAAAGCAAGGTACAATGCTCCCTAATGCGCTCTGCATTGGTTTGATTCCATCTTCACCTGTGGGTTCTCATTTCCCTCATCCGCCAATGAACCGTGTGCTGTGTCTATGTAGTGAGGTAGAATGTAAAGAAATCCGGGGGACCCGACCCACCCTTATAATGACCAATATCTCTGCACCTGTATGAAGGAAATGATGCTCCAATGCAGCAAATTTAGCATTTTTCTGCATTTTGTAAACATTTCACTCGATAAAGTGCATGCTAAATTATCAAAGATAAATGCAAGCTTGGGGAGCATGACCATTTTAACTAACCCAACAATGCCACCCTTCCATTCCATGATCTCAAGTGGTTTCACTACATTATGCTGTACAGTATCTTTTCCCCTATAGTGTACTTTTATACCTATATATTTAATGTATCTTGGGGCCCATGTATATTCTGGATTTTGGATACAGGTTCAGTTAGAAGCCCTCAATGAAAAGAGTTTTGCTTTTGACCTATTGATCCATAAATCGGAGAACTTGCCAAACTGGTCAGTGAGCTCTAAAGCATCCTGAGACTTGTTTCAGGATTGCTCATGTATAGTAAAATATCATCAGAATAAAACAATATGACTAAGGGCCTCATCACGAGTTGGGCGGAAGGGTTATTGCCCATTCCCCATTGGGCCCATTTGGGAATTCCGCATTCCCCATTGGGCCCAATGGGGAAAATTCGCGCTATTACCGCCGGCGGATTTCCCGCCGGCGGTAATCGTACCGAAAATCGTCAATTTTGCCGCAGATTTCCCCCCAGCTCGAGCTGGGGGGAATCCACCAAAGCCATGATCTGGCGGACCCTTAAATGCGGCAGTAATAGCGCTACTGCTGCATTTAAGGGTTACCGCCAGACTCGTGATGAGGCCCTTAGTCTATTATCACAGGTGACCTTAAGAACACACCAACTTTTCTAAAAGGCTCAAGGTTTATTTTTAAGATCTCTGAAAACGGACTCACTAAGAACTGTCCTCCCTCTCTTGTCTCACTTGGGTTCCCCCCCGTGTTCCTAAACCACTAGAGATCTATAGCCTCTACTATCTAAATGTTTTACTTCCAAGGCCTTACTATTTGACTAGTCCAGCTGAATGCATGTCTTTGGTTGTGAATTCAGTGAATATAGTTCCATTGTCCAACACTTTTGTACCACCTATTGCATCAGCTTCCCACCCACTTGGTAACCAACATTAGGCCTCCAACCTAATCCAGATACCTTTTGATGAAAGGGATGGTTCCAAGTTGTGCCTTTTCCAATGCATAATTCTACTTTCTCTACTACCAATATTGAAGATGTGGATGTCCTTGCGGATAATTTGTCTACATAGGAAGGTTCTCCCATTTCCAAGTCCCAATGACATGCTCTTGACTACCTTCTTACGTATTTTGTTTGCCTTAGTGAAGACTTACTCAGGACTACCTCGAAGCACACTTTTATTTTAAATTCCATTCTTGAACATCTGTCTCCAGCATGTGCAATTTCAAATGTTGCACAAATAATATCTGAATGATTATAGAAATTGTAGATTTAGAGCCTCTGACATCAAAGCAAGAAATTACTGAAAGCTCTTTGTATGCCACTAAAGAATGGAACTGTTCCAACAAATGGTATGTTACATGAATTTATTAAGCGTGCTGTCACCCAAAGGTATCGTGGTGCTATAAAAGAGGTCAGAGACCCTAAGCCTGCAAACAGCATCTAAAACAGGTGAGGTTTAAGGCCTTTCTTAATGCCAGGTGGTTGAATAGATTCTTCAATGTGTAAGGAAGATCGTTCCATAGCTGGGCTGCAGCCACCGAGAATGCCCGGCCCCCAATGCGGGTACGCCGAAAAGAGGGGACACATAACAGGCCTGCCGTAGCTGAATGCAAAGATCTAGTAGGGCAGTAACGAGTCAATTTAGCACAGAGATATTCAGCTCCTAGATTGTGCAAAGCACAATGGACCAAGCATAAAGCCTTGAATCTGATGCACTGACAAACAGGCAGCCAACGAGAGAACGCAATACTGGTGTAATGTGAGCCCCTGGCAACACACGCAGCAAGATTTTGCAAACACTGGAGCCGCTGAACTACACCTTCAGGCTGAGCCAATTATAATCAATTGCAATAGTCCAGAAGACTCAGTACTAGAGCTGCCACAGCTTCAGAGGGACCAAGGGGAGTACCTTTCTTAATACCCTTAAGATGGAAATGGCCAGCCTTGCAGACCGCCAAAACTTGTGCCTCCATGGAGAAAGTGGCGGAAATGATCACACCCAAGTTCTTTACCTTGACCATTGGAATAGGAAGAGGGCCAAGAGAGAACAGCCAAAAAGAAGAAACCCAGACACAGGGATCATGAGGGGAACCCACCACCAGGACCTCCATCTGACCTCCATTCAGTTTCAGACAATTGTGGTTCATCCAACATCCCATGGCTGACAGGCACTGATGTTAGCATGACGACAACTCAGCCTGATCGTGATCTAAACGGATAAGGATCTGAGTGTCATCAGCATAAGAATAGCACCTGATGCCGAAGGAGCGGATGAGACACACAAGAGGCCAGATGTAAATGTTAAAAAGAATGGGAGACAAGGCCGAGCCCTGTGGGACCCCACAACCCAATCCTGAGGAACCCGAAAAGAAAGGGGGACGTGAGAGGATTTGAGTCCTATTGGCCAGGATGCATGTAAATCAGGCGAGCACCTGACCAGAGTTACCAGTCTGAGCCAGGCGGGCTAGAAGAATGGGGTGGTCTACGTTGTCGAAGGCCGCCGATAGGTCTAATAATATCAGGGCACCAACCCACATTCACCAACCAGCTTGGCCATGTCATCCTGGACCGATACGAACACACTTTCTGTCCCTCGACCAGGTCTAAAACCTGATTGGGCGGGGTCAAAAAGTTGATTCCATAAAAGAAGAAAGCAGTGGCGATGCTTGTAGTAACGAAGACCTCCGGTACTCAAGGTAAGTTCTTAGGGTCTTTATTGTCCTTGTCCTGTACTCCATCAACAAGACACGGGGATGGTAGGGGACACAGATGACACAAGTTCACAAGGGAAACACCGGGCTCACCCCCACACCCATCTTCTCAACTCACAGATTGCTCTCTCACTAACTGTCACCCAGTAGAACACTCCAACACCAACCTTCCACAACTCATGACATCACACACACACACACACACAGCTGCTCTGTAAGCCAGATTACTACACATCTCCCTCCCTAGGGAAACACAAAAGAATGACTAAGGTAACGTGACCAGCACCCAACCCTAAACATCCAAACACAGCAACATGTACCAGAAATTCCGCACACAGCTGCCGCCTATGCCCAGAACCCTTGGCAACCTCAATTAATGGGAACCGCACAAAAGCCACTCTCAGGCCAAACCGGACCAAATAGAAATTGCCAATGGCACACAACTAACCAAATCCCTCGGTTCACACCTCAAGGCCTAAAAACAATAAACAGAGCACTTACGCCTGTCCTGAGCTGCCCCTCAGGAGCTAGCGTGCCACCCCTAGCCACACTATTGTTAGATAACACTAACACAACTACCTAACCAAACTTACCCTCGTACGCACTTACACCTTCCACTCCGGTCTGCCACCCCGGAGTATCAGAGCTGCCCCTCTGAGCACAAACCAACCTCCCCCTAAGGGAGCAACAACAAATGCCCAACAGCAACCGAGGACCCACACAGCACAACCCTGACCGCAGTAAAAAGAAGAACCGCATCCACAATACTGCTCCACTACCACAAAACCGTTGGCCATTTCCTCTTTCTAACATTACACCATTTCTAAACAACCAGTGACAACCTGATTTACCAAACTCGAAATCAGGAGGTAAACTGGCAAAGCTAAAACCCCAACCCATAGTGACCTACCTCGGCCCTTAGACCAAGCACCATGGACGACATGAAAATTCAACACAACTCGGGCATAGCGACCAGACTAAAGTTAAAACAAAACGCTATGAAATACACTGCAGCAAAACAGCTGCCCTGAGAACAACACCCACGCCAAGTGACCTACCCAGATAACCATCAGGCACTAATGACCACAACACCCACGCCAATAGCGACCTCCCCTGATAACGCATCAGGCACTAATGACCACAACACCAATGCCAATAGTGACCTACCCTGATTACACATCAGGCACTAATAACCATAACACCACACCATAACCATTATATCAACTCCAACCACACACTCAGGAATAATGCACAACTGGCACCAAAAACACCATAGCGACCTACCCTGGGACCAAATCAGACACTATGAAACCACAGATAAACATTGCCCTCAGATACATCACAAAACACAGAGTCCTACCCCGCCACTAGACCAGGCACTACAAACAGAACACGGAATGAGAACAGGCACACCGCGCACTCTACACACACACACATGGGAATGAATCCAACCCATGACCAAAACGCCATAACGACCTACCCTGGCACTAATAGTGCCAGGCATTAAGAACTCATGCAGTCTCAAACACGCAACCACACACGCACCACTAAATGTACTCGCACTGATACACTACACTCCTCACACAAACACACACACAACCGTAAGCATACAAAGCATGAACGAATATTACATTACTTATTGCATGGTGAACAAAATAGGCGCAGACAATACTTGAAATGTCACCCAACCGTAGGTAACCCCATCCGGTGAAATCGCTAGGATAACTTGCTGCCATGAAAGAAATGTTCCACGCTGCGAGAAAGTCCTGTCCTCGCACACACTGTTCACAGTAGGTATGAGTTCAAACCTCTGAACGCTGATGGTAGGAGAGAGACGTCCTTCCCAATGGAAAACAATAAACGGTAGTAATTGATGTCATTAAGAAGTACATCGTCAAACACTCTCCTAAACCCCAACCCCCATCCCTGAGGGAAGAAAGTAGGATGGGAACACCCAAATCCAATACCTACACGGGGCATGATACTACACGGAAGGCCACAACAAAAGACACCACAGGGAACAAACAACGGCCTTCAGTAACAGCACTCCTAACGTTAGATCAGGGCCATGAAATGAGACCTAGCAACTATCCTATTACAGTGGGCCACAACGTGTACATCACTCACTCACAGGCACACGGCCCCACACTAACCTGTCTTGAATGTTCCAAAGTCACGCCGTAAAGCAAGCACGTTCCAACTAGATTTGCGCAGGCACGTTCCAAACTTATGGCAAGTTCCAAACACTACTTGCCCAGTAATCCCTTTTTCCTCTCGGGTCCGTAGTTCACTGCTCACGACCCGCAGAGGATGAGGCTTGAACTACAGGAAGTAATGATCCCTGCAACGTGACCTTGTTCATGCTTTGCAATACGACGGATGTTTACAAACGGACGGCCGAGGACTGGGAGACACGCAGGAAGACAATGTTCCCTGCGCACGTGGCTCGCTGGAGACTCCTCTGCCAGATGTGACGTCACCAGATAAACATGAGTCGCCGTCCAAACATCATCACAGAGCTGCCTGTTAACCCCTTCCAAACTGACACTTCCACCTCCCGAGCACCGCAGATAACTGCACCCTGCTCAGTTTAACGCCCACATCTCCAAGGCAAACCACGGGAGAAGCCAGTCACCAGGGCGCTGAGGGCACCACTCCGCTCGGCAACACAACCACGGGGCATAAGCTCCGCAATGCCGCCGGGGCACCATGGAGATGCTTTCTCCAGGATGGCGCCATGAAGATGGATTATCCAGAGGCGGACCACCCCTCGTGTCCCTCTTTTTTTTTTTTTCCTCCGCTGCCGCCGCAATATGTAGTCCTCCTGGCAGTAGACGCGGCGGCACAGGTCCACCCTGCAACGGCGGCACACGGGCAGTGCAGCCTTACAAGCTGCAATCAGTCCGGAAGACCTGCTCCACAGAGAAGCAACGCTCACTCCCCAATGACAGGAGGAGCTCCAGACATTCCAGACCGCCTTCCATAGCCGGAGAACACTGACCACGGCACCAACTGACAGCGCGTTGCGCTCTGGACACGAAGCCTCCCAGAGGAGACAAACACGGCGGCCACCCGATGTGGACCTGCCTGGGAGTGGGGGGACTTCACAGTGCGGTGTTCCAGGAGTGCTGCACCGCCCCCGCCCCCCCTCAGCAGCACCGATGGAGAAGGCTATCCACCTACCATCCCATCCTCGTCGCCAGTGTAGTAACGAAGACCTTCGGTACTGAAGGTAAGTTCTTAGGGTCTTTATTGTCCTTGTCCTGTACTCCATGAACAAGACACGGGGATGGTAGGGGACACAGATGACACAAGTTCACAAGGGAAACACCGGGCTCACCCCCACACCCATCTTCTCAGCTCACAGCTTGCTCTCTCACTGTCACCCAGTAGAACACTCCAAAACCAACCTTCCACAGCTCATGACATCACACACAGCTGCTCTGTAAACCAGATTACTACAATGCTCACTCTAGTGATACGGATGTTGCTGAGTTCAGGGAAGAATCAAATCCAGTTACGATTATTAACGCCAAAGGGGATTCCGGTGCATGAATATTGTATGAGATAAACTGTTAACTCACATGGATCGAATAAAAAATAGAAAAAATCTAAAATGCTAAAGAAGCCTTTAAAATCACTGTTAAATCGGTCTTAACCTACTACAAACCAATTAACATAAACACATACCCCTCTAGTTCAGCCTCTCTTCAAATCTTCTGTGGGTCGAGTGATTCACAAATCTCCTGTTGTGTACCAAAGAAAGAAGCTTACTGACACCAAACGTGATGTTCCTATGCCTGACATTCAGCATTATCTAACGACAAAGGCTTTGGGGAACGCTGCACCTGACCAAAACATTGGTCCCAACCCACTGGTACCAATTAATCCAACGGAAAAATCCATTAACTTTGAGAGCATTGACTCCTTATTTAAGGAAGGGGTCAATTTTTCCAAAATCAAAACTGCCCAGTGCTGGAAGATACCTCCGACTATGGGTCTGGGAATCAGTCCCCGTAATCACTCCTGGGTCGTTTTTCACCACATAGTCCTTTACCCTTGGGGCAAGGTAGCCCCTCCATTTCCCTTGCCTCAAGGTTTACACATAACAATGCTTTTTTTGATCTAGAAAGTAGTAAATCTTGCTTAGCGGAGAATAGCAAACGGGTTGACAATGTTAAAAAGTGCCTGCACATAGTTTTTTTACCCATAGTGAGGCTTTTTTTTAAATCGCTCATCTGTACTGAAGCTTTTTCAACGAATTGTGCCTCTCTGGACAATATCTTCCTCTGATACTGACCTTGTTGAGATTTTGGAACACAAAAAAGATGCTAGTACACAAGTTCAATTCTACTCTGAGCATGTCATTGATTGTTTCATGCTGCATGATGTGGAATTTGGTCATTTGGACTATGATTATACCATTAACCACATTAGCTATATTCCTCACAAAGACCAAACAAACCATTCTAATGCATTTTTGGCAAAGTTGCAACATTCTCTACTCCTTATTAGTACGTGGCGAGGGACAAAGAGCTTGTAAAAAGCAATCTCATTGGCCCTCGCCCGGGCCTTACCAGAACGACAAGGCTCTGAAGCACTGCTGCAGCTCCAGGTTCCTTAGCCACTTGCCACCATGGAAAGGCAGAAGAGACTATGTGTAGTCCCTTCTCTCGATCCCCGGTGGCAATTTCTTTTGCTTTTTTTTTTCCTCGAGTCGAGACACGGTCACATCGCTGTTTCTCGACTAAAGAAAAATTGCATAGTACCCCGGTACGACGTGCCGGGGTATTAATGGGGTAATGGGGTACTAATGGCAATATGACCCTCGGAGTGGAGCATTACCCTTTGGGCATCTAACTATGGCCCCAGGGGTATTGCCCGACCGACACAAGTGATCTCAGTTGAAGGGTGTTTATTGAACTTCAAATGGGTTGGTGGAACGCCTATATAATCCAAGATCTAAAGATGGGAGCAAGCTACAACCATCGAATAATAATAACGCAGTCCTAGTCGAATCTCTGTCATAATAAAAGGGCCTAAACTAATAAACCTATTGCCAATCCTTACTTCTAAATACAAAAGGGTGTAGGACAATAATGTATGCAACAAAGAAAAGTGTTCAAGAAATAGATCAGGACGGTTGAGCAGTTGGCTTCCCTTCCCCGTGTTTTCAGCACAGGGCAAGGCGGAACGTTTGAGCTTCGCATACACTCTGGCTTCCCATCCACGAGGACACAGTTCAAAGCATAGACATCAAGGCATTCTACCAAAGTCTCTTTTCCAATAACAGTTTCTTACTGCAAAGGGCCTGTCATAACAAACAAATATCAAAGTTCCATTTCTATTAGGATCGTTGCATGCACAAGTTCTCGCTTTGAGTATTTATCATGGGTCTCCCTTCTTCAGGCTTGGACCCCTTTGTACCACAATGTTCACTCTTGGCCTCCCTCATTTGGGCTAAAACCATGGATCTCCCTCGTTCGGGCTTGGATCTTCTTATCAAAATCAAAGACATTCGAATGTGCAATGGGTTTTGCTTAAACCGTCGCAGGACCACTTCGATTCACTTAATACAATATTCTCATCAATTTTTTGACTTGCCTTTCTCTTGGTGGGAAACCTTACAGAGACCTTCGATTGAGCAGACTCACTGTGCCGGACCACTCTGTTAATGGTATTGTATCTTACCTTCTCAAGTTCAAACATTCATCAGCAGTTTAGCTTTTCTCGCGTCTTTCATCACACGCGTTTAACAATGTTCGTTCCAGTGCTCGTTATACAATGTTGCCACTTGCACCCTTGACTTCAACATAGACCGGTCTTGCATCGATCTTCCCAATTCACAGGCTGTATTGATCTCTCTAATGCTTCTTTGTTCTTGGAGCCAAAGACGATACCCCGGCGGCTGCCGTTCCTCCTCACCTTGATTAGTTACGCGGGAGGGCCTTCGGTATCTCCAACACACAATGCGGGAGTCTTCAATCTGGTTTCCTGGCCTTATGGTTTCTTCTTCAAAGGTTTCTGTAAAGTAACGGTTTCTTGCTGAAAATGGCAAGGGTATTTCCCTCGGTGCAAACCCTTCTTGATTTTGCCTCACTCAGTGTGCTTTCGTGCTCCACCTTTTATCTCTGTGGGGAGGTTTAAAGGAAGTCAGGTGTGAGTGATTGTCAGTAAATTCCTGACTTCGCCTGACCATAGTAGTGGCACATGTCAGGTACGTTGCTCGGGTGTGAGTCTGTTTTCTGCTAGAGCGGGCTGTCTGTGTGGAAGTATTTATGAACGTAAAGGGGGGGGTGAACATCCCACGTATCCTACCTGGTAGGATGGGGTAAAGGTGTTACAGTGGGAGGGATACCGTGTCTCGCTATCCGGTATCCCACTCCCTGAAGACCCCTCACCCAGGTGATTCTCCCGCACTGGCCCACCCCCGGAAACTGGATGCAAAAGCGATGGCTGTGTCCTGGTCACCTGGAGGACAGATCCCCGGGGACCAGCAGTTGAGACACCTTCTGGTTTCTCACACTAACTAAAACTAGCTGTTCCCTAAGACTGTTAGTATGAGGATGGGTTGCAAAGACGCACCAAGAGACAATTGAATTATTATGAATTATTCATCTGGCAATAGAAGCGTACAACTGATTGAGCAGGAGCGAGCTGACGGCATAGTGAGCGATGAGGAAGAGCACGAAAAGTGGCTAAGGCTTTAATCTTTCTTCCTGGTAAATAAAAGAAATCATCCCTAGCACTCACTTCAAAATGATCTCTTGGAACTTTCGAGGTTTTAATCATCTTTTTGCAGAAGGTGGTCTCATATCTTACTCTCCTAAGTTTAACCACATATCTTTACAGGCGACTGGGCTCACTGAAGCCATTGCCATTGATGGTAGGAGGCCCATTCAGAAACTGGCTACCAAGGGAGTTAAGGGTCGGTCTATGAGAGGCCTGCTTATAAATGTGGATCAGGTGGCTTATAAATGTGGAGAAGGAACAAGTTACTTACCGGCAACTATTCTCCAGCATGGGTCTGGCATGGATGCACATGCAAACCCTCCCTCCGACCCCTCAGCGGCTCTTCTTGGTCATACTGCCACTTTATGTGCTTACCAAATCTGAAGATGGCTGCCAGAGGAGGGGCTTAGGGAGAGGGCTGTCATTGGATGGGGGCAGTATGACCCAGAGGACAGTCATTGGTTTAAAGGAGAAATACAGTTTGTAAGTGAAAGTGAAACAGTTTTTCTTTTACCGAGGATTCCCAGCCTGACGATGGGGAATATTCATGAGCATGTGAATCCATGACAGATCCAGTAGCTTATCTAGTAAGTAACGTGTTTCTTCCACAAGGAAGCAATTAAGTATTTGGGGTCATGAGATTTTGAATCGTGGAATCTGACAGAAGGAGGGCTTGATTAAAGGTATTGAACAATTTTCCAGCCCAAGCAACAAAGAGAAAATCATCTTGTTCCTGGGGATGGGGGAATATTATGCCAAATGTATTCCCAACCTCGCCAGTAAGACTTGCAACATGAGGAAGTTGGTGAAGAAAGAAGTATGGTTCCAATTGGATGGAAAGTGCGAGGCAGTTTCGATCGGTCAAGATTGCATTAAACAAAGCTCCCACTTTGAGCAGTTTTGATTACAGGAGGAGGAGCATTTTGACTACAAATGTCAGTAACCGTGGCTTGGGGTGATACTGTTACAGAATGGTAAAGGAGGAGAATGCACAACAGTTTTTTCCTCCTAAGTGTTAAAGGAAGCAGAAGTGAACTGTTAAGGAGGATTCTCAGAAATGTGCTAAATCCCTTCTACCTTAGAGAGCCCCAGCTTTTTTTGCTGGACTTTAGGACTTTTAATTTCTAACCTGGAGAGAGTGAGACCTTTTTCCCCACTTTCCAGGTATTTTTCTGTGATTTTGTACACTGTTTTTCTTTTGACTTTGGAGTCTGACAAACTCCATAGGCATCATCTTTACATTGTGACACACAGCACCTTCAGTGCAGTGGCACAGGGAAGTCTCTTAGATTTCCCAAAGGTTTAAATACCTTCTCTCAGTGAAACTACTGTTTGCAAGAGCAGTGAAGTGAAATCGACTTTACTTACATTGTGTTACTTTCTAGACCCAGCACACACTATCTTACAATAGGGTGCTGGAGGGGTTACTTAGCATCCCCTTTGTCTAGTTTCTCATGTAACATTTTATATTACCCTTTTTTCCAATTAAGGGCTGGTGGCAGTGGTTTACTTTTTACTACCATTGTGTGTTTTTACTGCGGGCTGCAATTGCAGCTGCAGTAAGACACCCATAGGTGCCCATTTCATCAAAATGGCCCTGGTGTTCTTTTTTTCTCCATTTCTTGTTGGAAAGGTCCTTCATGAGATTTACTCTGCGCGCCAAACCAGGTTTGGTCCCTTTGTTCATTTTGTCTTTGGCGGGATTCACAAGTAAATCCCGCCTCTGGCTATAGCATGTCTAGCAGGGGCAGTAAGTGAGGGAGGTGCCCGAAACTCCCTGTGCTTAGTCTCCCTGGTTACAGGAATGCACCCAAGGGTGATTGGCTGGAGGGCTGTCCTCGGAGGACAGCCACCTTGCTGTGTGACTGACAGCTAGGCTGCGAATGAATGGGAGAAATCTGCATAAAAGGCGAGGCTTTTTGTCTTTGAAGGCAGAGTCGACCACTGGACGAAGGAATCCGAAAAAGAACTTGGAAGAGATGCCTGCTGCAACTCCTGGACCGTTGGTTTACCCGGTGAAGCCCTGCTGCTGTGCTGAAGCTCCGAATTCACCTTGACTAGAGAAGACCTTCAAAGGATGACTTCTCCCCTTGGTTGGTGGGACCAATCAACCCCAAGACGAGCTAATCTGGAAATAATCTGTGAGCTGGCTGTACTTCCATTGCTGCTGCAAGAACTGAAGTGCCAGGGAGAGGATCACCAGAATCGAGTGAGTGTCTTTAAGTCGGATCCAAGCTCCAGGAAGATTCTCCGGACTCCCAGGAAGCAGGACTGACCAAGCCTGAGCCACCTCAATAGAGTGCTGGACCCCAGATGCGAGGAAAGTCCAAAGTGGTATCGGAGAACCACAGTGTTGCTATTTCCTAGAGACGAGATGAGCTGAAACTGCGAAGTGCCACTCAATTGAAGTTTGCCCATTGCTGCTTCCGACCTTCCCATTGTAGTGCAGGAGTCCTGTAACGCTCACCTGGTATCCACGGGGACGTCACTCAGCCTGTTCTGACCTCTTACGACCTCGAACCCTTCCCTGAAGGCTATTCGACTGGAGACTGGGCCTGAAACACAGGATTGGTAGAGTTTAACTCCCTATTGTCTGTGTGCTTGAACCCCTTCTTCCCCAGTGTCCAACCCTTCCCTTTGATCGACAGCTCACCTTGTTTTCTTGGATAGTGTGCTCTCTGTCCTGCTTTCAGCGCAGGGGAGCGTTGATTGATGCAGGCTCGTTGCTGCCTAGTTACTTCACTGGCAAGAGTCCGACAGGTAAGTATAATGAGTCTTTTGAACGGGTCTCTAACTTCGTTCCTTTCCTTCCTTAGATGATAGCCGGCGTCCGGGGATGGCGGTGTGCTGCTGAGATGAGTAAGGCTGAAGGTGAGTGAGAGCGCGATGCACCCCTTTCGTATTTGTACTGAACTGAGTTCTTTTTCTGTGTCTTTTAGGTGCTGCAACGTTTTCAGCGTGGATGCCGGTTATGAAGAACAAATGTGGTGGGTAAGCACGGTATGCGGCGCCTCTAGATGTTTCCACGCTAACCTGGAGTGTCTTTTCCCTCATGCAGATGGATGAGAAGTTCCAGAGACAGAGTTCCCCCAGAGCAGCTGGGATTCAGGTAAGCGTTTGAAGCTCGTACAGTATTTAAAAATAAGCGTAGATTTGCAGAATGCTTAATAATGCCTTTTTTCTGTTCTTTTCCCTTTTCCTAAGGAAGCGGCGTGCCGGGATGGGAATGACACCGCCAAGGTGCCCGCAGAACAGGAGCAGCGATGAATGATGGGCAGAAGCGTCGCAAGGTACGGCTGTTCCTAACGGTGTTCTTGCAGGATCTGAGCGCAGAAGAAAGATGCAGGCCTACTGGAGACCGATCGGAACACGGTGAGTGTCACGCTGCAGGTGCAGAAAACACAAAGGATGTTTCTCAGCCTGGGTGTGGCTTAAATAGTCTCTGGGCTGAACCACACCCAAAAGACTAGACTGCACATGCAGTTCTGGGAACCGAAATATGTGGGGGCATCCATCTTGTCCCCATCAATGCACTACAAGTCCAATCCCCAATGTTATCCTATGGGAGTGAGTGAGTCTGGTGCCACAAGCGCCAAGTCTGACTGCAAGTGGGTCTTTGGAGGGATCGAGAGGCCCTTGAGGGCCATGTAGGTGAATGTGGCCTGGTTCCAGCCTGACATATTGGAGGGCTGGGGACATGAGGGGCAGGAATCATGTCGAGTCCCCAGGCGTCCTCCCTCTTGTCCTCACAAGGCCCAGGAACAACAGGATCTGCAGACATACACAGGAACAGAAGCCAGCTGGAACCATTTCTTCTGACGAAAGGTACTGTAAAACTAAGGGGACTTACCTCTTGTTGTGTAGGCTTTCTTGTTCTCAGTAGAGACTTGTCTTGGTTGCTTTTGCAGAGTTGCTTGCAGCTTTGCCCTTCACAAGCCTCCCAGCTTGTGGCTCTACAGTGATTCTATTTTTTCTACAAAGACTTCTAAAACATTGTGCACGACTTTAACTTACCTGTAGGAAGTGCTTCAGCTCACCTAGACTTTTGTTCAATTGACATTGGCTGGCCTGGCTTCCTGAAAGACTCTTCTTACCTCTGACTTTGTGCTTTACCTTTCCTCCAGGAAAGGGCTAATTTACTTTGCATTGGGGTGAAAAAGTACTTAACTGCTTCAGAATATTTGTGTAACCTTTGTTTTATTCTCAAACCCTTTTCTTTGACACCAAACCCAGTATTGTTCTAAATGTTCCAGTGATATATTAATGTCCACAGTGTGCTAGTTATGTAAGTCACCTAAGGGTGTAGGAACCTCCTGTGTGCCATCCTAAATGGGTACTTGCTGATTTAGAGAACCTAAGAGTGTGTATTTTGAAGTGTATTTGTTACTTATATATTGCACCCTTCTGAAGAAGGCTTATTTGAATACTTGTCACTGTGAATCTCTGTGTAAAAACCCTACTGCTCACATTGACCCCTCTTGAGATAGGCCTGGCTGCTCAGACACACTACCAACCCGTGCAGTACAGACTTATAACAAGGGTTGGGTTACTATTGCCAGGAGGTCAAGGTTGCTGTAGTCTTACAAAGGATACTGCACACAATCTTGCCCAACATGAACTATTCGCCTGTAGAAGGAATTTTTGGCCATGAAGTGGGCAATAGATTTTAGACCTTTTGGGTGGGGTTCAAAGTGTGTGGTCCATACTGATCACATACTGTTAAGGGGTGTGCTGACCACAAAGGGTTTAGACAGTGTATCTTTCGGGATAAGGAAGTGGATCACAGGATTGCAAGAGTATAGCTTGGAAGTCTAGTATGGGCCCGGACTGCTGAACAAAGCGGCAGATTGTCTTTCGATGTTAACCAATGCGGTGGAGGTAGTGAATGTGGATGAAGAGTGTGACACTCATGTTTTTGAAGTTCATCAGGATGTGGTGTCGGAAGAGGAGTGAGGTCATGTTAGCAAATCCAGTAATGATGGAGATAAAAGCGAAAATTGGTTGTGGTTTAAGGAGTGAACAGAGGCGGAAAGGTGTGGTTCCTGATGTTGTGTGGCTGGTATTTGATGAACTGCATGTTAAAGGAGCACTGTACCTGATTCTGTCAAGAGGGGACGGGATCCCTCTTAGTCAGGGGTGGGAGCCCCACCACAGGGATTCCCATAGCCAGTCCTGCCCTGAAGTGCGGATCATGAGTGGGGAGGGGTTGAGGGTGGTGAGGGAGAGACAGTCCCTATCCCTTCTTTTTGTGACTGAATGCATGAAATGATTATCACATAGTATGGCCCCATACCCATTCTTCACAATGCTCACCAGTTTGTTTCTGTTTCCCCTGGGGAAACTACAATTTCCACAAGACCCAGTGCGGGAAGTACGAGCAGTCGTCCTGATCAGGAGAGATGTAGGCAGCAGAAAGATCAACTCAGCAACAAGGCAATTTCATCTGCCCACACAAACCAACTTCCAACAAAAAATACACCAAACGGACCACGGACCGCCCCCTTCAGGGATGCAACTCACTCACCCATAAGGACAATATTGTTACCTTTGTCACTCTGGTATCCCGTACATGCCGGGGAGCCCTCACAGGAACATTAAGGATATTGAGACGGATTGTTGCTACAGTGGGCCACTACTACCAAGAACCAGCGGACATGGGGATCAGAAAGGAGCTGGGCTTAAAAACCCTTTTAGATTTTCACATACTTGTCACACCTGCCAGGGGAAAAAAGGAAGCCAGCAGTTATCTGGGGAACCGGGTGAGGAGGTAGCCAGTATAGAGGGAACATGGATGGAAAAGTGGGGTGAGCAGGAAGCATTAAGGTGTGGATTATTCGGGTGTGGTCAAGGAAGGGGGACCAGGATACCAGACGAGGAAGGACGTTAGTGAGGAGAGTGGAGAATTGCTGAAGGAGTGTGCATGGTGGAGAGAAAGTCGCACTTGGTTTTAAGTGGCAAGAAAGGTTTGATAGTGAGACTGATGAGAGTAGGGAGTGAATAGTAAGGTGATCGGTAGAGTGAAAGGAGAGGAGGGTGACTGGGAGTGGGGAGGAGTGTGGAAAGAGTGCATAGTAGTATTGTAGTTAGAGGAGTAGTAGCGTGGAGAGTTTTTGTTTTTTTGGTTAATCATTTGTAATGCGCTCCAGACGCAGGGGTATCAGGGCGCAGCAGTTACAAGAATAGGCGAAGCTCGAGTACAGAAGTTACAGAAAACAAGTATGGGTACATCGTGATCATGCATTGACATCCATCAAGGAAAGTATACACATATATACATTCTATGTACAGATCTAGTGGAACTAGATGGGAGGAAGGATGGAGAAGTGCCAGTGTAGCTGTGTGGTCTGTAATCATGTGTGGGATTTACTGATCTGAGTCTGAAATTCTGGTAGGGTTGGTCTTCTCTAATGGGGTGTGGCAAGGAGTTCCACATTTGGGCCGCTTTGACGGGGAAGCTGCAACCACCAATTTTAGAGAGCTTGAATCTTGGGACGGTGAGGCAGTTGGTGTGGGCTAGTCTCATGGGTCTGATAGAAATTTTCCTTTGGAATCTGTCAGTGAGGTAACTGGGGGCAGCGTTGTTGAGAGCTTTATAGCTGAGGGGAGCTTTTTTTAGCAGGATTTTATTGTGAGTCGAAAGCCAATTATTATGGCGCCTGATGGCAGACATGTGAGATCTTCTTGCCACGCCGAGTGCAGCTCTTAGTGCGTTGTTTTGCAGTATTTGTATCCTCTGGATGGTTGCTTTGTTGGCCCCAATGTATATGGAGTTACAATAATCCAACCTGGAGAGTATGAGGGCTCCAGTAGAGTGGAATGGTGGTAGCGTGGAGAGGGTAACAGTTGTAGCGAGGAGAAAGGTGGTGATAGTAGTGCAGAGAAAGAGGTGGTAATAGTGGTGTGGAGAGAGCATAGTGGGAGCCAGAAGCCTGGAAGGTGAGAAAGGGGAGATGGTGGGCGAGAAGGAGGGAGAGGAGCTGTGGAAGAACAGGGTGAGATACAGAAAGAAGTAGGGAAAATTAACAGTAGGGCACGAAACTAAGAGACGGAGTGGGGCCTCAGTATCTGAAAGGCACCTATCAGATACCACGTTGGTGGACTTTGGGTCAGGGACCTCCTAGATTGTTTCCAGATGAAGTTGGAGGGATAAGGTGTTTCACTTTAGGTCATCGCCTTCAGTCAGGGAATATTAGATGGTAGGGGTTCCCGATCTCTAATGATAAGTATGGGGTTGAGGGATGGCTGGGCTATGGAGGGGAACGGCTTGCACTAGTTGACAAGTAATAAAAGCCCTTAAAACTGTCTTTGTTGCGGCCATCTGTGATATTCTGCACTATTTTCCATGCAAAATGCTGGACCATGTCAGTCAGGCAAGTGTCCTGTATAATTTTGCGAATAGGTGTCTCCCATTTATTCAAAGCATTATTCAAAGCACCTTACTTGAGGACCAATTCTTCTTCCAGTAGATTAGTCCTGAGCAGATGATTCATTAGAATTAGTTGAAAGCACATGCACTTATCCCTCCCCGCTACATGTACACCTCAGCTTCTTTGTGCTCTCTCCGCTTTGTTATTCAAGTACTTATTGAAAGAGCACCTACATCTGTTAAACCGCTCCCAGGTAGAGAATAGTTTCTCAACTGTTAATCTCTATAGTTTGCACAGCTGCACTCGTTTTTGAGTCAGATTATGTCATTGTTTCTGTTTCACGTGGCATTTGACTAGAAATACATCCGGGGAACAAATCACAGTTCGGCCATCTTGCAACTACATTTTGCAATTTTCTCAGTTGTCATTTTGACTGATGATGAAAATGCAGTCTTAAAAAATCTCTAATATATGCATTGCTTGGAATTAAACTCTTATCGCTGGCTGACGACATACCAATCCAATCACTCTTAATCTAATGCCAGTGGTGAGGACTGTTTTTTTTTTTGTGTCTGGCTTATTTACCTTCAGGCTACAGCCCTTTACTGATTGTAAGCCCCCTTCAGCCTGGGCAGGGTCAATATGGTAGCCTTACAGCCGTTGGAATCGGAAAAACATATCTTCTAGTGTGTGGACCATTGTCATAATTGGTTAAGAAATGTGCCACTGTGAAAGTCTGCACCGTAAAGGATTTCAGGTTGTCCCTTGCCACACATCCAGAGAGGATCTTGTGTGACCGGGATGTGAATGAGCTGCAAATTAGCTACTTGTGGATTATACTTTGTATGGAATGAGAAGGGGATGCACACAGCGAACATCAGCACTGGTCAAAGAAGACTGCATCAAGGGTTGAAAACTCGAACTTGCACTAGCCTCTTTCAGGATGTACAAAGTTAGGCCAAGTGTGAGGCCAGGCATAGGACGCTGTACATGTGCATAGCATTCATGTTCTGTGCTAGGACGTTGTACCAGGATCTAGAATGTGTGCACCTAGCTATAAGGCTCTACCGGAGTTTAAAATGTATGTACTTAGTCATGATGTTGTATCAGGGAATATGTGTGTGGCCTGGGCACACAAGGGGGCATAAGATGGCAGTGCTTTGCCAAAAGACTCTTTCAGAGTGCATGATGTTACTGCTAGGCAGACCACCCTTGTCTAAATGGTCTGAAGCTAGTCTGTTCCAGATATGAAGCATAAGTTGGATGGGCCAGAGACTAAGCAATCCTCTGCCTGGGAGCTCATGCACCTCACTCATGACTCTTTGAGAAGGGTGGCTGAGTAGAGCTCCTTACCAATATGGCTCTACCCACTGTCAACCCACTCCCTCTGACATCACCACTTCCTCTTTTGAATATGTCACTGTTTAACTCCTCCCTACTACACCTCTCACTGTTCTGGCTCTCTTTCGACCCCTCTTCTTCTTCACTCCTCCTTGGCTATCCTGACCCTTCTCCTTGAGTCATTCCCACCGACATCCCCATTGTCTAGCTGGGGACTTCAGCCTTCGAAGCCCTCCAAAGCCACCCACCTTGATTTTAACTCCGTCTTATCTGACCTCTCCCTCCATGACCAGCATACCGATTCTGGTGGGAACGCTCATGACCTGGATTTTCACTCTGTTTCTCTCCTCTGACCCCTCTACTTCTGATCACTCCATTATTCAATTTAGCATCTTAGTCCCTACATCCACTACTCCTTTACCCTCCTCTTCAATGACAACCATTAAATTCAGGTAGTACTCGCTCTTGTCTATTACCTTGATAAAATGAGGACCTCCCTCCTGTCGCTTCCCTATTCATGCCTCTTCCATTGACCAGGTTTTTTCTGACCTTCACTATGTACTTGTAACACCCTTTGATTAACACTAGCCTGCACACAAATTCACACCGTCCTGTCTCCAGTCATGGATCGCCTCTGAGATGCAGACCTTAAAAACAAAAATGTGTAATGTGTTTTGATGTGGGCACACCCTACTCCTAGCCTACAAAAAACCCTTGCTGCCCTCACCTCTGCAGTCGGCTTTCTCAAATCCTAATTCACAAACATTATTTCCCTGCAATCAACTTTGCAAAATTTCATCTACTGTGTGGGGTCAGAAATGTGAGGCGCACAACTTGATGAAGGTTTATCATAAGATGCCATTTTAATAACTGAAAAAGGATTGATAAACACCTCACTGTCCCTACCCTGAAGAGGATGGAATCTGTCCCTCACACTTGTTCACACAACAAACTTAAAATGGGAATATATGGCATTTCAACTATAACAGTTATGTTCAACATAAACCTTGTAACTTTTTCTCCTTGCAACCAAGGTGAGATCCCCTTCCCCAGATTCAAAGCAGGATTTTCAACCAACAGTTCGAAATTAAGAAAGATCAATTCTACAACAAAGTTCTGGTGATTAGATTCTTATTGCTCCAAAGGTCTCTCACTTGGACTTTCCAACAGTCCAAAAGAAATGAAAACTCTTGTTTCATGCAACCTCTTCTTAGGAAGCACAAACACCTCCACAGTTAGTCTTTAGCTACAACAATGTTTTGTCAGGATCTATTAACAGTAGTTCAAAAGAAATAACAACTCTTTGTCCCTTCACTTGTAACAAAAGTTCAACACAACTTCTTCGTCAAAGATTTTAAGCACCCCACAGTACTTCAATGTCTTTTACCTGGTCCACTCACCTGCCAGATCTATCACTACAAGGTCCCTGCCCTGGTATACTCACCTGCAAGGTCTAAAGAAACTCATAACACTACTACAAGTACTTTGGTGGTCAAGTTTGATTCAAACAACTTTGTACATTCTCTTGACTTCCAAATACTTCACTATTGACTACTACTTTTGGGAGGTCCAGAAACACATTGGTGCTGTTTGTTCCACACTTGTGATTGCCACATGCAAGGCAGGTTGTGCTCCTCTCCTTCTGAATGTTTTCTATCGGAAGGGCTGCTTTCCTGACACTCCTGTGTTCCCACTCTTACATCAACCAACTTTCTCTCACACTTTCTCTTCTTGTGCTTTGCCAATTCTTGTTTAGTTCTTTTCCAATTATTGCCCCCTTATCACTCTGGCCATAAGGTTCACAATCGGCTTGCTTCTTTATTGCCCTCGCTTGGCTTTGGCAATGATGATTCTTATTAGCTTGCTTTAGTATGGCCCTCTTTTGGCTTTTGGCAATACTGTTTCCTCTTAACTGGCTTTAGTATTGCCTTTTCTTGGCTTTGGCAATTACTCAGCCCTTTGTAAGTATAACTCCAATCTTCTTGCCTGTGCCAGTTCCTAATCTGCCACTTTAGCTTCTTTGTATCAGTTTGGTATTTAAAGTTGGTATGATTATGCCCCTTTAACTTATCATTTCGGTATTCAAAACTGTTGTATATGGCTAGTGGCCGATTACGACGCATTCCCGGGTGCTGCATACGTGTCCGCTCTTGCTGCTGCCTCTGTGCCTTCTGCTTCTTCCACTTCGCCTAAACAGCAAACTGCTTCTCCCTGAGCTCCTGCGGCTTGCGCCGGTCGAGGGAGGAGCTGTCCTCGCTACACAAACACTCCTGTACTCGTCTGCCACCGGAGCACGATTTACACAAGGGAAAGCTTTATAAACTCACCATTCCCACTACGCAACCTCTGCATACGCAGTCTTTAAGTTTGGAGACTCTCTGAAGACAGTCATACGCTCTGGCAATAGCGGCGGCTCCAGCATCTCTGTTTTTCAGCTTCCTCTGCTGCCACTGCAACACGGAGTCACTGCAGACACTCTACTACTCCTAATGACCAGACCCTCTCCGGAGTGGTTCATTAGAATCACTAGGCTGCACCTTGCAGTCTACTGCCTCCACATACCTTTTCCTCATGCCAGTACTTTGGGTATTGTGGGACTGGAAGTCCTCAATGTGAAAATTACACTTTTCTTCTGCATCTTCACTTTTACAGTAGGCCATTAAGATTGTAAGATCTCTGGGGAAATGTATTAAAGGTATTTTCCCATTCCTCCTAACCTGATTTCCCCTCCTCCCCGCCCCCTCATGTGATCCTCCCGCAGAACACCACCCCCACTGTTAGGATCAGGAAGCGTCTGCCTTTCCCTGGTCACATGAGAAGGGTCCCAGGCCAGGGTCTCTGGGGAATCATCTCTGATTCATTACACTACCCTCCAAGATTTGCTCACACCACCCAAGCCAATATCCATTGCCTCAACCCTCTGTTAGTGGCTTTGTTCACTATTTTTCCACTTCAATGAGTGACACTCTCACTGCCCTCCTCTGTCTCCCTCGCCAACCCTCCATCTGTGCACCGCCTCTTCCCCATACCTTCAATTACTTTTTGCCTTCATCTCCTACCGAATTGTCACCTATCCTTCTCTTAGCAAACCCACCCTGTGCTGCTCTCCACCTGCTTGCTCCTCCAAGGGGCTAAGGATTAGTCCCTGCACTGATCTCTCTGAGAACTTTAGCCTCTCTCCCTCTCTCTGCTGGACTCTGCCCTGCCGCCTTCAAATTTGCAACTGTCTAACCCATAATGAAGAAACTCTCAGCTGACCCAAACGTCCCAACAAACTACTGCCCAGTCCCTCCCCCACCCCTATTATTCACCGGTCCTTGAGTGGGTGGTCTTCAACCGGATCACTAAGTACATTGAGGATAATATCATTGAAGATCACATCAATTTGGCTTCCATGGTAAATTCTCCACTGAGACTGCACTCATGCATGTCACCCGCTTTCCCTCTGATGTTTCCACTCTTTTGTACTCATCCTTTTGCTGCCACTTGCAACATTGTAGACCATTCCCCTCTCCAGGACCGTGGGTTTCACAAATACGAATCCCAAGGTACCTTCTGATCCCACCCATCTCCCTGTCGGCATCCCCCAGGGATCAGTCCTTGGTCCTCTGCTCTTCACGCTCTATACTTCTGCCCTAGGAAGACTTAGGAAGACTTATCATTTTGTTTGACTTTCACTATTATCTCTTTGTGGATGATACTCAAATCTTTTTTCTTTTTCCCTCCTTCATCCCATCCCTCTCAGAACAGATTACCAACTGTCTCACTGCAATCAGTCACTGCATGGCTCCCCTCTGCCACATGTTGAACTCTTCAAAAACTGAAATCCCCTTTCTCCTGGCTTCCAACTCTACCTGTCCCATCCCATTCCCGCCTGGCCTCCTTGCTCCCTCACCCAATGCTTGCGCCCTTGGGGTCCTGTTTAATAGCGACCTCTGACTGCAACAATTCACTACCACTCCCTCTGCAACTCAGATGAATCTTTTCATCATTCTGAAAATGTTCATATTTTTTATTCGCCACAAAAACCTATCTCTACCCTTATGCTCAGCAAACATGACTACTCATGCCTACCCATTGGCCTTCCTCTCTGCTCCTTACTTCCTCTAGACAAAGTCCTCAACTTTGGTACCCGATCTACCCAGATCCTTCACCACTTCTACCTAATGACAACGTGCTGGTTGGCTTTCTGTACATAACCGCTCCCTTTTCAAGTTCCTTCTCCTAGTCTACAAAGCTGCCGGTGCTCTTGCTCTTCACTACTTGTCTGACTGTATGTTGGTCTACTCCCCATTTTATTCTGTCCGCTCCTCCTCTGCAATCAAGTGCAGTGACCATGCCCCCTTCCATGCCTCCACTCCGTTCTGCTCTTTTTCCCTACTCAGCCTGCCCATTGGAACACGCTGCCGATCACAATCACAGCCAGCTAACTGTGGATCTCTTTAAAGTTTGGCCTAAAGAGGGAGCTCCCTCTGCCCTCCATCCCATCCACCTTACCTGACCCCATCACTTCCTCCAGTGCTGCGTAATCCAATTCATATATTTGCACAGTACTCCCCTTTAGTTTGAAGTAGTTGCCGCCCCCCACCCAGTTTAATGTTACCTTTGTATGTCTCCTATTTATTATATTTTTGTTTTGCTCTGATTGTCCCTGGTCTATGTCGTACTTTATTCATACCTTCATACGCTGACTCACCACCAGTTCTCATCTTTGTGCTATTGTACAGGGAATGCCTCTGCCATCTGTAAATGTGTTATTAGTCATTTCTGTTCATAATTAAATTCCTTGGTGTGTAAATTAAAATCTAATACCTAGACACCGAAATGGTGCCATTCCATGTATGCAGCCTAGGCAGTAGCACCTGCATAGAACCTTTTCCTGGACCCCTTGTGATAAAGTAAATGAGATGAGATGAGATGATAAAATAATTAAATGTGCTAAATGAGAATGTTTGATAATGTCTACTTGTAGGCAATGTCCAGGCTGTGGCTCTTAGAGATATATTTGCACATACCAAGAACCGGGACCGTTTCCCTCAAGTGCTGCAGAAGGAAGATCAGGATTGGGAGAACAGAAGATCTGTGAACCAATCTAAACTGATTGACGTGTTCAGGTATGGGAGCCTCTTTTATTCTCTGCTATACTCTGTATTCCTACCCACAAGCAGGAATGACTGAACAATTAAAGAAAGACCCCTGTGAAGACTGGTGGAGCCGCAGGATTTCTCGGGTCACATCCAGAATGGCCTACCACTCAGCATACAGTGAAACTGAGCTGGGAATTCCGCGCGTACACTATATTGAGGATATACAGTGTTTTAGGCGATGCCAGTGATTCTACTCCTTAAACGATGCTACTAGTGGTTTATGCAGCCTTTCAAATGTTGGCCTCCTCAATATCTGGTTGGTATTAGCAAAACTGCAGGTTGGTGGCTAGAAAGCTTGGACTTAATCCTAACATCTGGCATTGCAGGACAGATGTCACCTAGCAGTTGGGTGCATATCATCTTTCTTTTCTGTAATGGCATGTCAGGCTGAATAAAAGTCTTGAGCGTTGCCCAGAGCAATAACAGCATTAAGATTAATTCAGAAACTTCCAGCTATCATCCTTCAACTTTGCTTATGTCACCCCAAAAGATGAAGATTGACCCTTACTTCTCACACCATTGTTTGAGCTGGTTTTCTTTCAAGATTGCCTTGATATGCATGTGAAAACGCATGCTACAGCATAGCAGCCTGTGAGGAGCTCCTTTCACAAGCTGCACTGATGGCCTTTAACTTCACATTTTGGTACCAGGTTGTGAGCACTGATGTGGGTTAACAGGAATTGCTGCTCAGATAGAAGAGAGTTCCATTTATAGGGACAAGCTGAAGAGTGAAGAACATCATTAGTGTCTGCAGAGAGGGGAGAGCCAGGGAACCATGGAAAAGCCTGTGATCAGTGGTCTCACTGGCATAATCTCGGCAGGATAGCTCAGGGGCAATGTGCTTGCCTTGGAAGCAAGACGACACAGAGCAACACAGGTTCAATCCATGGGTCCGCGTTTAGAAACCTCTGGGTATTAAGCACGTTATAAATAACCTATCATATCATTGGTGTATACAAAAGTGTCAATTTATACAATGACTCGCATTGTCTTGCATCTTTGCCCCAATTTCTGCTTTTGTTGTCCTCCTGTGACATCTCATGCCTATAAAAGGGTGCATTGATGACATCGGAGATCAGTGAAAAAGGTGAAAGCCAGGCCAGGTCATCAGAAATAAACCCTATGTTTTACACCAGTTTTGCTGGGCAAAGAAATATCTAGAGACTGAATTATGCCAGCCGTTGCTAAACATTGTGGCAGGCACTACAATTAACAGCTGAACAAGTAAAGGAATAGCAAAGGCCCTGCGGTTGCACCCTTATAAATCTACAACAGCAGGGCATGTTCTTGACTGTTTTGTTAGGTTCTTGTTATGTAGACTTGGTGGTTAACACAGCCTCTCTTGTCTGCTTATTTTTAGTGGCGGCGTGGAGTTCCTCCAATTGGTAACTGTGCCAGGTAATAACTGCAGTGACCTTCTCATCACAACTAAGCAAGGCATCTCTCTTCTAAGTGGGCAGGATCTGGAACCTCGCTGGACTCTGAACCAGAAAAACATTCAAAGGTTGACTCAGTTTTAATATTGTTTTTCTGTTCACTTTCAAAAGAACATTATTCTCTTTACCATGATCTACTTCGTTATTACTTTTGTTTTGGTGCCTTTTGGGGTTGCTGTTGACTGCAGACTAGTTTGTGTAAAGCTTATGTCTTGCTTGGAGAAGAGTTTGATGTTACAAACAGCTGTTTGTTTCCCATTCCTGCAGTATTGTGATCTGTTTTAACTTGAATACTGATGCCCCCCCCCCCACTTCCCACACACCCCCTTCTTTTCTAAGGCTTTAAAACAGCAAGTATTGTCAGCTAGATTGGAATTGTTTACTTGCAAAAAACGGACTTGGCTTCATAGGCAGCCATCCCCCACACCCGTTGCCCACAATCCACTGTGCCCAGGCAGCACAAACTAGGGCAAAGATTAAGGGTGCCTCCTGTTTGCCTGGCACCACAGCCCTACTCTGCAACACCCCTTGCCCTAACCCATTGAACCACACAGCATCAAGGTAAGGGATGGCCCTTTGAATAATATACCACTGTGATATTTGGCTACTTTATTTGCCTACTCTCACAGTTTGCATGTTGAGATTTTGCCATGTTGAGATTTTGCTATTGTGATAGTTTGTCACTTTGATAATTTACCACTGCGATAGTTTACCACTGTGCCATTTTGCTGCTGTGATAATGTGTCACTGTTATAACTTTACATTTTGATAATTTGTCACTGTGATGTTTTGGAAACTATACCATCTTGATAGCTTGCTGCTGCAATATTTTAGCAAATGTATTAATTGTGACTGTGATATTTCCCAACGTTGATAAATGCTCCTCTGAGACATTGGGCTTCATTGCGGGTCTGACGGCAACCCTACCGGTGCTACCGGCGGGTTGCTGCCAGACCCGTAATATTTACTGGTGCCGGACTTCCAGGTGCCACCGGGCTATTAAAAATCTGTCGGCTGGGAAGTCAGGCGCTGGCAAAATGTAAGTCCCCATTCCTATAGAGTCCTTTGGCACTCTATGGGAGTGGGGACACGGAAGCAAGGGCACCGTTGCTAATGGTGCCGGTGCTTCTGTGACCAGTCTGCCTACCATGGCTGCTATGCCCAGCAGGGTCAGACCTATCGGGCACCACGGCTCTGGCAGGCAGACCTGTAATATGCCGGTCTGGAAACAAGGGTGCCAGTGAGCTTACCGACACCCTTGTTTCTGGACCGGCAGGGTCCTAATGAAGCCCATTGGCATTTGGCTAACGTGCAACTGAGATATTTCACCTAGTTGATGAAACACCACTGAGATACTTTACCACTTTGACACTGTGATACTTTACCATTTTGATAATTGGTAGCTGGGAGACTTTTGCAATTTCGATAACTTCCCACTGTGGTATTTGCTGTTCTGATATTTGGTAATGAAGAAACTTTGACAATTTGCTGCTGGGATTAGTTTTGCTGCTGGGGTGAATTTTGCCGCTGGGAGATCGTGTCATTGGATAATATGCCACTGTGATATCTTCCCATCTGGATAACTTGTTGCTGAGGCTATGCGACTTTGATAAATGACCACTTCCATATTATGTCACTTAATCACCCCATTTTAACAGCTAGCAACAGGAATCTCTCCCACCGTGATAATCTACCACTGAAATATTTCTGGCCACTCTGATATTCTCACGTCTGGATACCTTGCCACTCTGATAATTTGTCACTGGGATATTTTCCCATCTAGATTATTAGTCTGCTAAAAATCTGTATAACTAAAAAGAAAAGCAACAGGCACCCAAAGCCCAACCAGAAACAGTCAACCCTCCACCACCAGATCCTTACCCCCCTCCCCAAAAGCAAACTGCACAAACCACACAGAAATGCCTTGATCTAGGAAAGACAGCCGGACAGGAATTACCCATAATGGCCCAAGCACTAGCAAAGAAAGCCAAACAACTCACCACCTACTCCTTCTGGGAAACCTGCGTACATTCTCTTCAAAGAACACAGCTCTTTTGCGACATCGCTCTGTCTCGCTGTACCTATCTACCTACAAACCCTCACAACCAGCCATACAAAGAAATCTTAACCACACAGGGAGATAAGAAGCAAGTGCCACTGATGGAATAAATAAGGTCCAAATAACTAGAAAACAACCAACCAACCTGAACACACCGTTCATCACAAGGGAGTGGCAAGACGACAGAATTCCAAGTTACAAACCCACAAGCAACCACGAAAACGACAGACCCTACACGCACCCTACTCGAGCTCCTCAATGAATAACAGTAAAGTAACACAGGGCCACACCCCAACTCCCAGGCCAAAGTCAATCACTGGATCAAATGACAGGAGGAACCAATGTCATACTGACACAATCCCCAACGAACAAAGATACCCCTAAAAACAAAATGATTCACTGCAACCTGTTGAACGCTAGATCAATGTCAAAGCATAGCACAGGGAACCACAAGCTCTACAGTGAAGGGCAAACAGATACGCTTTTCCTCACAGTAACCTTCCTAATGAATGATTTTAAGGTAGTTGGCCAACCACAAAGAAAAAGGAAGGTGGCCTAGCCATAGCGTACAAAGATTATTGAATAGCAGCAACATAGTTAAAGATCCCAGATTGTGAATCCCTCTTCCTCCACCTAGCTCTGCACCATTTCACCAATCTATCCTTCCTACACATCTACAGAGCACTCGCATACATCCCAACCTTTACAGAGAAATCTGTAGACGCCATAACAAGCATCACAGTAGAACACGACCACCTGATCATGCTAGGAGACTTTAACATCTGGTTTGAAGAGAAGAATTCCAACTCTGCCAAATCGCCGACTTCTCAACTATCCACCATGCACCCACAACAAATGGTGAATGGGTCAACCCATGCGACTTTGGGTTGTTTTACCATGACGGAACAAACTGGAGCCGAAAAAACCATAGCGGTTTTGGCCAAAAAATACACTTTGGTTGTTGCAGTAAAACAACCCAAATCAAATACATTAACCCCCCTTACTTGCCATGCAGCTGCACACTTTGCTTTGTGCCACCAACTCGCTGTGTCCCTGCAACGCCTGTTCCCATTCACTTCCATGATCGGGAACTGGTGCTGCAGGGCCCTTTTCTTTTTTTTAAAAAAGGTTTTTATTTTCTTGCTTTACGTGAACGGCTGTGGGGACACCCCTGCTTACATTATAGTGAACAAGGCTGGGGGGGGGGCACTCCTGCAGCCCTTGTTTACTATAATGCCACTGAATGAGTGATTTGGTCGAAACCTTCGGCTGAGCAAACCTTCCGTATGGCCGAAATTTAACCAAATAATTCTGTAATTTTAATTCAGTCATTTTGGGTAACCCACCCATGCAGCCAGATGCACTTTGGATGCAATGTTCTGCAAAAAAAGCCTGACTACAATTGCGCCCCCAATACACATTCTTTGGAGCGACGACCTTATGACACCTTTTGTAATTCAGCCACCCATATACATCTAACTCCAATACAGGAAAAAAATGGAAATCCCTCAACACCATTGACCTCAACACCAGACAGGAATCCACAAAACCACCAAAAGCTCTCCTGGACACACTTCCACCAGAGCAAAGGATTGAGACCCCCCAAAATAGCTCACAGGAGCTCTAGATGCTGTAGCACTCAAGAAACTCTTCGCCTCTTCCTAAAAGCAAATAACTGCCAGATGGTTTATGCCCCCCCTCCGAGCCCTGAAGAAAGCAAATAGGAGACTCAAGCAAGCTTGGAGGAAACATGACAACATCGAATAACAAAACAGATGCAGCTCTATAAAGTAGAAATCCTAAAAGCAAAGAAACTGCACTATGCAGAACGCACCTCAAAAACAAGCAACTCCCAGAAAGAGATATTGAACATCATCAATGAGAGGGGAAACCCGACATCTTGCAATCAAGTCTCCACTCCGGAAGAAACTCTGTGATGACTTGGCAAACTACTTTAAAAATCCAACAAGTCATAAACACTATGCCCAAGAACATAATCAACAATTTCGCCAGTGACCACACACCAGAGTCAACCCAATACTGAATTACTTCATACCAATCTTTGCAAAAGACTTCACTAAAAAAGGCAACAATGCTGACTAGCCAGTAGACCCTTCCCCCTCCAAACATCTACATGAACATTCTCGGCAAAGAGCTACCTGCACAATACTTCCTCAATCTCATGAACCATTCCCTGGAAACAGGAACCATATCTAGAAGTTTCAAATCTGCCTACATCAAACCACTTCTCAAAGATCACTCAGAAAACACAGACAGCCCCACCAACTACTGGCCTGTATCCAACATTCCTCACCCGGCCACACTGATAGTTACCTACCTACATAGACAAATTCTGCTAGATCTGAGGTGGTGAAGGGCGGGGGGCATAACTGTAGGCAAAAACCCTTGCCACTTTCTCCATTTTAGGTTGTCCAGATTCATATTGCCTAGGTTGATGGAGTACTCAAGACAGCGTGCTAAAAAAGAGACATCAGAAATTGAAACATGCCTGGTAGGCGTTAGTCAACCAGCCCAAATGGCAGGTTCCATGGCTGCTTTTGCTTTGAGACCAGTGGGGATTTTCAGCCTGCTGTTTTAGACACCAGCCTCTTCATTAAACACAGCTTCCAGTGGAATGTGACTTTTGAAATGTTGTGTCCTAATGTAATGTCTTCAACAGTCGCATATGAAACCCCTCTGTTTGTCTGCATGGTGGGCATCTGAAGGCCAGTTGCTGTGCCATGTAGGTAGAACCGCAAAACGTAGATGCTGTTCAAAGCCTCCAGCATAGATGGTTGAAACTTAAGGACAGTACGCGGTTTTCCAAACCATCTAAGCAGACTGACTCCTCCGTGATCTTTTATTCATATAGTCCTCTGCCCTGTAATGAAATCCATTCAGGACCCAAATCTGCTTCCAACTTTGCCATTCTCATTCACAAGTGCATCACTCACTTACACCTTAAGCAGTCTGTCAGAGAGGTGAGGGGTAGACACAGCCTTGCGCTGCAGCACTGTGAAGTCAACGCTTCTCTTCTGCCTGGCATTAAAATAGCAGATGGGCCCTTTAAGCCAGGGATAATAATTTCAAGTTGCAAGCTGCTAGACGGCTATAAAAAGTTACTTGCCCCCTCAATTCTATAAGTAGACAGCACACCATTTCTTACTCGCCATGAGTCCATTATCAGTAGCCAATCACTAATGGAGAGTGCATGTTTTACACCATGCCCTCAACTGCCTCTACCCTAACGTTGAGTTTGATTGCCAACAGCGACAGTATGATCAGACTCTCGTTAGTCTTCGTGAAATTGGGAAAATCCCTTGAAAGGCACACTGTAATGGGGAATATTCACGGGTTCTGGAATAAAGAGAAGCCATGGAATAACCAATCAATGCCTTTATTGGACAATCGGACTAATATGGAAGAGCCCATGGCTCTGCAGTAGGGGCCAAAGACCAGTTCAAGATCAGGGTCTGAAGGAGTTCAAAGTGGGGCAGGAGTAAGGAAGAAGAAACATCGACCAAGAGAGTTGCTGCTGTGTAGGCTAAGACCTGACCCTTTGGCCAATCATGCCAGTGGCTGCATGAGAGTTTAACCCTGGCCTGGAAACACCCCCAAGAAAAAAACTGCACAATCGGACAAAATGGGAGACCTGGTCGGAGTCTGAGAATATCCAGCTTCTGTGATTGTGAGAAACAGTGGCCCTTGGAGTGTGACCCCTGGCTGAAGTATACTATCACAGCCTGACACATGTCTTAAGTAAGGGGGACACATATTTCCCAATTGGAGTGCGTTATAAAGTATGGTTTCTGGCCAAGGAAGGTTACCTGCATCTAGAAGGTGAGAATATCGCGGTCTGGCCATTAACCCTAAGCAATCGGGAAGACGTACTTGCTGGTGGGAGTGTTAATAAGCAAGCAGGCTGCTGTATCCTTAGGCCTGGAATTGCCAAGACGTGAGATGGGTGCTATAACCCTAGAACTGATACTGGTCAGGAGCTTTGGTTTGACAACACGTAATAAGAGGTGTACTACCATAGTAAGGCCCTTGAGACAGAGTCTTTCCATCCTTACACCTTTGCCATAGTGGCCTTACTATTAACCCATTGGTGTTTCTCCCGCCCATAATAACAAAGTTCATAAAGGTTTTGAATTTGCAGTGCACTTAAGACCTGTGTGTGTTCTATTGATCCTGATCTGCATGTCACTCCTGTAAGTTCAGCACCCCCAGTGTTGCTACTACAGTGAAGGCTGCCCACAATGTGATATCACTGTAGTAAGAACTGAAACCAGTGTGATGGAATTGTAGCGCAAGGGCTGCAGTGTCGTAGAGACCGCTTTCAGTGTGACATCTCTGAAGAGATGAAAACGCTCCGAGTGCGGTTTTGTTGCAGTGAGTAGCAGCTTCTGGTGTAAAATCACTGAAGTATTGATACTAGGAGTGTACCGAATAGCATATTTAGTGTTTGACCAAATAGTTTGTCAAGTATTCGGCCGAAGCCCAATCGTTTAAACATAATTTTTTAACAAATCATGTTCTAAACTTGAAACACGCACTTCTTTAAAAAGAAAATGAAAGCACTATTTTAAATGTGCTACTAGGTTTCATTTTTTCCTCTTTATTTTAAAAAGCAACTCATCCATATTTTCATCCATATATCCCAAGCCAGAAAATAACATATTAACAAGAAGGAAGGGACCATATCTATAGAATATTATATACGCAAAACCAGTACTACTCAAAGTGCATAGGCTGCAGTTAACAAAATAGATACTGCAATTTACAATTGCTATTTCAAATCGCTCACAAATATAACCTCCTGTGTCCACTCAACCACACGTATGGATTTTTCTATGTCTTTGCTTCGTCAGCCCTCCTTCCCACAGCACCAGTAGATACAGTGCTCTCCACCTCTGTTCTCACATCATTCTGTTCAGACAGACAGACCTATAATGTTATTCAAGAAATCTGCCAATAAGCAAGTTCTCCCAAGAGGCCAATATGGGTTGGGAAATATCAGCCTCATCTTGCGCTGCCTGACATGTAACTTGACTTGATCTAGCTCTATTGACCTAGAAGGGGCAGCCCACATTTTGCAGAGCTTATATCTTTGACTGGCTCTAGTCCTCATACCAATCTCTCTATACTCCTTCTGGCAGACTGGCCCACAGGGGAACTGGAGAGATTTCCCAGCATGAAGTTCCTCAGAGGCCTCTTAGTTGGGCATGTTATTCTGTGTGACATTTTAAGTGACTACCACAGTTCAACTGGTCTTCAATACCGTTTTGGATTCACGTTTCTCCCTGGGGATTTCCCACAGGAGCAAGCTATGCTCACTCTCTCTCGCCACTCTTTCTCTCCAATGCACCTTAGACATATTCAATCAAGAATGCTTTTAGACAACATTTTATTCAATTCCCCTTTGCAATCTGCACTCTATTTTTCTCTCCGAGTTGTTAATTTGGTTTAAAATGAGAAGCATTCAGCCAGAGCTGAATAGCTATTTTTCAGCCGGACTGTGGCTGAATACTTACTCGAAGTCGAAGTTCGGTACACCCCTAAATGACACCTCTCAATATGGTATCGCTTAAAGTAGGGATGGTGCCTAGTGTATGCTGTACAAAGGGTCACTGCAGTTCGGGCAGCTCATATTGTAATATATTTGTAGCACATGCAGTCCCTCAGTATGACCTAAATACAGCAAAGACATTTCCCAGTGTGATTTCAATCCAGCATGTAGCTTTTTCTTCACACTGTATTTGTTAGTTGAGGTAGATTCCAAGTGGCTTCCAAGGCTGGAGTTCATCAGTGATGGAAAACGGTATTCACTTTTCAGGATAGAGGGGGATGCCCGAGACTAATGAAGGACGCCAAGGCTGTAAATTATCCTCACCATGGGGTCAACCGGGGTGCATTGAAAATTGATGCAGGTGAAGCCCCGAGTTCTCTGTGCAGAGTTTGAAAGAAGCATGAAAGGGTTGAGGACATTGTGAAATCTGTGAGCAAAAAGGAATAGTCTTGATAGCCATATCTCAGATAAAACCATGCGCAAGCTTGTCCAAATCGAGAATGTCATCCTGAGTGTCTGAAAAACGGACTGGCTTCATAATCTGGGAAGAAAA
This sequence comes from Ambystoma mexicanum, assembly GCF_040938575.1. Taxonomy (NCBI): domain Eukaryota; kingdom Metazoa; phylum Chordata; class Amphibia; order Caudata; family Ambystomatidae; genus Ambystoma; species Ambystoma mexicanum. The sequence continues at coordinate 1,246,648,695 of NC_090925.1, read as the reverse complement.
CTGAAATTCATTAAGGTTCCACACGATGGAGGTAGAATGCCTGAGCAATGCATTGCGAAGTCCGGTCTTTGATTGAATTCATTGGCTATACATCATAACACAGATGGCTCCCAAGCATGTACAGTAAAAATCCTAGCTACTGATTGTTTTAGTACTTTCTATAGGACTACTGACTGTGCATGAGCATGAACCTTCATGCCTACTTTTTGAGTTTGGCAAGAAGGAGACCCTGACGGCCATGGTTGACATTTTCAAACAATCAGGAGATCTGACACTTAGCGTGATGGCACTGTGGTAAGGGTAGTTCTAAGTGTGATGTGTGACGATTCACAGGATCTCATCACTTCTCCTAAGAGGGGAGCCCTTCCATATGAGGCTAGGTCCCTACCCAATAGTCCGCCTAGGGGTGGTAAAAAGCTGGAGGACCTCATAAGGATGAACTTCCCTCATGGGGATAAGGACTCCCGTCCTGTGAAAGTCCTTCCTAAACCCTTGTTCCCAGAAGTCATGGCCCTATTAACTCCTCCTCCCTCCCAACCTGAAACTACTACTGTGTGTTATTGTGAGGTCTCTACTATCGCATCTGTAAGACCAGATGGGACTGAGACGAAGAACCACCAAAGAAACATACAGAACAGTAGAAAGGATTACCAAAGAACTGTGATGTGGTGGCCACTAGGAAGCATGAAGATAACTTCAAAGGCATTGACACTATGATGGGGCTGACCCAGCAATTTAAAGTAAAGACTGAGGAAGGACTAAAGGTGTTTGGGAGCAGGAGGAGCAGCGAGGGAAGCTGGTGTCCGCCCTGCAGGGCCCGGGAAATTCAAACCCACACTGCCCGAAGCATTGAGAGACAGTCGGTCTCAGAATGAGAAGCTGAAGGGGACCACTCAAGCCAGAGTAAACCCTACTCACTGCAGAAGCAGGAAGATTTCCGTTATTGCATCGCCACTCCGAAGGTGGTCCGTTTGGTCCATAAAACAGGCTGAGACCACCGCAGCAATGTCTCATTGCAGCCGCGCATACGAAAAAGGAGGAATGCAGGAATAACCGGTAGTGCTCCCCAGTGAAGATACAGGTAGTGGGAGTTGCAGGGAATCCGAGTGGGGACCAGGGAGCCCAACAGTCAAATATTCCTTGGGAGTGATCTTGTTCGTCACAGTAGTGATACCCAGAGAACAGAGACTCAAGTATTCCTCGGCAGTGAACCCCCTCATCACAGTGGGAAACCCAAAATATGTAAAAGATACCAAAAGGGCCAAGAACTCTCAGGGAGTCATCTCCCCAATAGTCAAGATGTAAAAAGTCCTGACAAAGCACCAGCAATAAGAAGAAGAGTTGATAAAGTTTTAACTCTGCTGTTTGCAAATCGCTTGGCAGAAGTAAAGGCGTGTGCAAAGGACTATCAAGAAACAGTATATAAACTCTTAAAGATAGACCAGGGTAAGAGAGTCATTCTCCCGGTCTAGATCTATTTGGTAAATCAGACCCTGGTACAAGAGACTGCAGTTAGGTCAGCCTACGACTTGATTTGTTCACCAGGAGAAGGCACCCATTCTCCTGGTGGCTTGGATAAGAAGTTAATTGAACCCTTTTTTTCCTTGGTTTATTTGTTAGTGGTTGGGATAGAGTACTTAGTTTGGACAGAGGGCAGTATATTATAATTTATTTTACTTGCATTCTGATGAGCACCCGAGTTAGAGGCAGGTTCTTTTCTTTATTTGAATACAACTCTATAGCCAAAATGATACCACCCCATCAGCCTTCTTACTCCATCTCACCACAGATGTCACTGCTGTAAATATCTACCCTGGTGTTATGTTGTAACAGTGATTTCAACAAGGAGAGTGGTGACACTAAGGTATGGCTAGATCTTGCTTAGGTCAGCCGACCATGGTCCGCCAGAGTTCTTTCACTTAGGATTCAGATGGAACCCACAGGTAGCTTCTAAAATAAAATTGAGTTTTCTTGTTACTGGGATTTTTGTTAGTTTGTTAGACCAGGTCTAGGGATCTGATATATCACTTTACTTGGTTTACAGTGTGTTTTCCTTTGAGTTCCTGACAAGTGAATTGCTAGAGCAGTGAAAGCAACCCTCCTCATGAAGTTAACTAGTTTAAGGGTACACTAAATACTTTAAATAAGCAAATGTCCACACATATCTCTTTGAAAATATATTCTTTGTAATAAAGTTATTGTATGTACACATTATCTACAAAATACACAAGTTAGTACACATAAATACACTTTTGAGAATATGGATAATAACACAAAGTGGTTTCAAATGACCATAAAATAGTCTCACACTTCACAGAAGTCCATCTGGACTTTTCGGGCAGGCAGATAGTTGCTCCCGAATTCTATGGGTCGTTAGAAAGCAATGGACCAATTTAATCCTATGTAGGAAAGTGAAGGGTCTGCACAGAGGCCCTGAAAGCAGTTCAGACCAAAAGAAGAACCCAAGAGATGTCAGAGGACTCAACAGAAAAAGTTCTGTTTAAGAGTTGCACACGCCAAACCCTAGAACTGTAGCATGCAAAGGAGCACTTGCACCACCAGGTTGTGGTTCTGTTCTGGATAGACTAACTCCCCACAGGACCCCTTCAGCCACAGGAGAATGGAGCAAACCTTCAGAGGTGACTCAGAGGACACTGAACAGGAGATTCAGATGAAGGAAGGCAGCCATAGATGTTCCAGAGAACAGCATACACAGTGGTGCCCTTGGAGCACAGCAGGGATGGTGGCGGTTGACAACCGGATGGGCAACGTCTACAGCAGAAGACACCAACCCCGCAAGAGTGGACTTGGAAGCCCAGCTGAGGTCAGGGAAGGGACCCTTGAAAACAGGCAGGCAGAGTAACAGCGACTACGCAACTGAAGAATGAGCAACCATCAATGGTGACCCTAGACAGTGGTCCCATGTTGCCGTTCAAAGAAAGTCCACTGTAGGTCTCCCCACTAAGAAGAGTATAACAAGGGTCCTGCTGCACAGAGGAGCCATCAAATAAAGGGTCTAGCAGGGGCAACCACCACACCAGTACATCAGAAGGATGTACTGATGGGTCAAAAGGGTCACACAGCATAGGTGAGACCGAAGAAAAGTTCCACGACAACACCTGCTCAGAAACTAATCCAGTTGTTGTATCGGAGCAGGATTAGACACAGTTCCTTCTAGTCAGAGATGCAGTGCTTCATCGTTGAGTTTTAGAGTATCAAAAGATGATAGGGCACTATGCCCACTGCTGTCCCGAGGTCAGTTATCTCTTGGAAAGTTTAGGATAAGGGGCACGTTGGCAGAAGCCAGCGCACCTTTGGGCTTCATAATGCTCGAACGGGGCCACACAATATAAGAGTTGCATCCAAGTGAAACCAACATGTTTCACTGGGGGAAAATGGACAGGGCATCACGACAATAAAGTAAAAAGTTCACAGGATTCGGGAACATAAGTAGGACATCCATTTCTTTCCTAGCAGTCTTGCTCAGTAAAGAGAAAATAAGTGTTCCGATTTTTAAGGCAGCCCCGAGAGATTGGGGCTCAAGTGTAAACATATTCAGTCAATAAAATGTGTAGGAGTGAATCTGTTCCTAGAAAACTCTTCTACATAGAGTGTCTTCCTTACTCTAGTGGGCCGAATACTTAATGAAACAAAATGCAGTGAGTTATTGCAGAAAGCCACCCCTTTCTTTTTCTCGATTTTCCGAAACGCCAGATGGCTCTCTGGAAGTCTGGGCGTTGCAATGAAATTCATCTTCCTCCGGATGTGGAAGTCGGCTTCTGGAAGATCTAGTAACCTCTGTCTCGTTGTCTTCCATCAGATCCCATGTGGCGGTCATGATCCAGGGGAAGGTTTGGGGTTGGTCCATTGAGGATTTACTTGGGTGTAGATGATCCGCAGAAAAGACGAGTCATGATGAAGTCTCTGGGAGCAGAGATAAAGGAAGGTGGTTTTAAAGGACATTACCCAGAGCCGAACACATAGCGTAGTGCATCGAAACTGTAGGGGCACAAAAAGGTTGTTCTTATAAAGGTTTGCAGTGCCCGAACAAATAACATTTAACTTGAAATGCAACCATGGTACTCCAGAGTATGCTCATTCAGTTTCCCCAGAAGGAACCCAGAAAAACAAACCATACTATGCAGAGTTCATTAATGCATAGCATAATTTTCTGTGAAAGACGTTCCCTGCGTTCTTTGGAAATAAAATGGAAGAGGTCAATTTTTCTAAAGTCACTGCCATTTGATCCTTCCACAATAGATCACAAACAAGGGAATTTCATTGTGTTAAATGTTCAGAATTCTGAGATTTGGAGCCTTGGCTGTACCTACCACCACATGACCTACATTCCTCAAGAAATTACAAATTCCTCCAAAAATTAAAGCGTCTCTGGAAATGTAATGCCTTCCGATGAATACTGAATACTAACCCTTTAGAAACCCCATTGTGGCAGTGAAAGAACACCTTTCATTAATAGTGCTTTATGGTAAGAGAGATGGGCATTGGTGACCAGGTGTGTACTATAGCATGCAGCACAGATCTAGAAGAGTGTTGTACAGAGTCCTAATTCCCCAGTTGTCTTCTCCGGTTGGGATTTGTGTCCAGGTTGTGTTTGTGCAGAGCAGTCGCCGCCTTTGCTGGCTTCTGCTCATTCAGAGTCCTGCAATGAATGCCGATGGGAAGGGCCGTCCTTGGCTGCTGGTGATAGATTGAAACAAGTATTGGCAAAGCCAATCGTTTTGGCTTTTTGCTCGGCATGTGGTAGGCATTTGACAGGAATATCTTCATGATACTGTCTGGTTATAAAATGGCGAGAGATGGAAGATTGTGGGATTACCGCGTGGCTAAAGGCATACTTGGTTACGATATTTTTATAATCACATTAGCACATTTACAACTGCAATGAAGCCACAAACTCTCACCGGAATGCTTAAAAATAACACTGGCACGGCAGTATTTGATGCTACTGCTTGATAGCGCTGGCTCAAAGAGATCCCAGGATGTGTTTTGGGCAGAGAGAGGCAGCTAGTGGGTGGGAATGGCTGTAGGGTTTAGATCGGCCATGGGCAGTCAATTGGTGGGTAAATTACCAAACATCCTCAAGCTGTGCGTCTGTCCTAGCATGTCATCTCTCCCTGAGCTGTACTCCAACAGTTTTGGCTTATAGGGGGCTCTTTAGTGCCACCTAACAGCCAAAACTATAAAGGGGGAACTTTTCTCCAAGTAATGTCTTCATAGTGCATCCATCTGTGGTGCAACCATGCTACAGTCACGGCAATGAGTGCAGGCGTTGCCTGTAACAATATTTGGGAACACAAGACTAAATGGTAAAAAATAAACACTTCCTGCAAAATGTACCTACAAACTCTCTCGTTGGAAGAGCAAACCAACACAACAAAAGAAGTAGTAAACTAAAAGGCTAGGGGTGGATCAATGCAATTCTAAACCTGCCCGTTATCTGCGTTCTCATTACTTTACCTTCCTGTTTACAGCCAGCCAGCCCCTGGTTTCTTCAATGAGGACCAACATCTCGACTTCATGCTGGAGGCGCAGAGTGGGGACCGACGGAAAAAGGTACGTTTTGCAGTCTTTCTGCATCTACCAGGGGCACACAGGCATCGTCCTTTTGTACATGATACTAATGCACAATGAACCTTGAGGCATGATGGGAAACCTGCACACTTGACTCTTATTACGACATGAAGGCCATGCATTCATGGATGCAATCTCCTGTTTCAGATTCAAGTCCCTCCGGGACCCATATTGCCAGTCTTTCTGCCGCGTTCCTTTTCCATTCACAACTTTAGGGGGTCTATGCCACCATGTGGCAGAGGCAGATACTGTATACATGCACCCTGTGTGATAGCTCAACCAAACTGTGGCAAATTCTGTCTGTACAATGGTGGTTCTTTAGTGCAGCCTTGTGAAGAGACCACTATGCGGGTATGCTACTTCACTCAGCAAGGTGTGGCAATTCCTGAATCTGTTGGAATTAGAACTATCCAACATTATATGCCAGGCGACGCAGAAGCTGGGAAAATGGCAATGAAACTGCTCTTGACTGCCATTACTGCGCTGCAATAACATTTTCCTGTATGATCACAACCCATGAGGCGAACATCTCCCCACCTGTTCCATATGGAAACTGCAACAGCCAGGGCTGGACTGGGAACCACAACTGGCCCTGGAATTATAAAGTGGCCCCATATTTTGTCGAAGGAGCGAGCACAGTGCGTCAGCCAACCCTTCTAATGAAAAAAGTATCCCCCTCCAGCCCCCCAAGAAAATGTTGGATACAATTTGTCAAAATTAGGTCATTTAAGCCAACCAATTTTGGTGCTTCCCATTTTCCCCCGGGATGGCATCAAGAGTTCATTGCAGGACGTAGAGAAATCCATTCAGGTTTCTTCTGCATTTGCCATAGTCGGCATCCATTCCAGGGAAGCACAGACTTCCTGTGCCACTGTTCTCTCCCTCTCATGAAGGGTGCATACAGAGTACCTTTGAAGAGGCACATACATCCACTTAATCCAGTCCCATTTCCTCTCTTAGGTCAAAATATTAAATTGATTAACACAGTTTTGTTCACTTCCTCCCAGAACTTCACATTAATGTACTTGCAGCTCTTCTCACAGAGGCTACGTTCAGATTACATTGTTCAGTTATTGTTTTTCAGTAGATACATTGAGTGTCAATTTATGGGCTCATAAAAATCCTTTTTGGGTGTTTTCTGAAGTTGCTGCACTCTAAAAGGCACAGAATTCAGTTTGGGGTAATCTCTTGAAGGCATTGTACTAGCCTCCATTCCAATGGACTGATGCATGCAGTTCCGATTCTTCCCCTCGGCTAGTGTTTAAGTCAATTCCTGGAGGCCCACGAATGCAGGTCAGGCTCTTCTTTAGGTCCAGCAGGCAGACTCATTTGTGGATGCACAGAAATCCAGTTCTGGTTTTGCTTTCGGGGCAACACCTAGACCTTACCCCCGGGATTCATACATTCAAACCATTTCTTCTGCCAGTCCCAGGAGATGGATTTCTATGCACATGCTGCATAGAAATGCAGTCCATCTTCTCCTTCTCCAGGAGGTATGCCCATATTAAATTCAAGAAAGCACAGAATCGGCATTACACCTAAATCCCATGTCAGGGCCACACAATTTCAGTTCCAGTGTTTCTCCTCTTTAATTGAGTGTAACCCGAGTCCATTCAAGGTAGCAACCAATCCTGGTCCCATCCTTCTCCAAGAGCGATGCCCAGATTGCAGTTCAAGAGGTACAACAATCCAGTTCAGCTTCTTCCGTCTCCAATCAGTGCCTATTCTGGGGTCAGGAAAGCCAGTGTTGGGTGTCTTCCTCCTTCAGGGAAGCAACCAGAATCTATTGTATGCAGAGTGATGTAAATCCACTTTAGATTATTAACCTGTCGGGGGAGGACAGTAAACATTTAGGCCTAATGGTCTGCTCCAAGGGCACAGGACTCCAATTCTGTTGCTATCTTCCCTCTCCCAAGATGCTTCCTCAATTCCATTTCAAGACCACATGAAACATGTTCTAGTGCGTTTCCACTCTATACCAGGGATCCATCGGTCCAGCCATAGAAGACTGTGAGGAGCAGAGATGGAATTATCAGAGAAACATTGAAAAGATTATGCTGCGTGCTACCTGCCTTCTACCTCACCGGTGGAGGAGGGATGGCATATAGATGGACATTTTGACCTCATCTCTGAGGCTTTGCACTAGGCTTTGTGATCTCATAACTACTCACTTTACTGCACCATTGTGGCCCTGTTGCCCCCTTTCACAAGTGAACCGTCAGCCAATTTTTTACTTTTTACATAACAGCACTTGGAAAGTTGGAACAACAAGTTCCAGCATGCCTAGGGTTCTAACCTAAAAGACAGGACTAGCAGAGGGTGTCGCACATGACATGGGCACACTTGGTACTTAGACCCCCAGAGCCCTTTAACATGGCTATCAAACATTAGAACCTTTCAGCGTCCATCCACTACTTCAAGCCTTTCAACACCTTCCTAAACTCCCAATCACCCGTTCACACCCACTTGGGACCCTTCATTGCACCTCACAAGCCGTTGGCACCTCTAAGACCCCTATGCCTACCCTTGAACTTCTTTAACTCCTGTTAGAGCATGTGTCATACCTTGGAACCCTTCAGCACATAACGGGGTATTTGAGCAGCCAATTGAATGCTTGACTTCCCCTTTTCAACACCCCAGATTCACTCAGAAACATATAGCACCCCCAAGACCCATCACTGTGCCAATGAACCCATCAGCACCCATCATAACTCGCCCGCAAAACTTCTAACCCTTTAGCACCCTCAAGCACCATCAGCACTGCTTGAAACCCTTTAGCTCCCCTCAAAAACGTTCAGCAGCTCCTGCACCCTTCAATGCCAATCAGAGTCCTAAGGGCCCATCAGAAACTGTAAGCACACCTCTGAATATTTCATGGCCCCTTATAACTGCTCAATATTCCAGTGGTTGCTTTCACAAAACCCTGGTAATAGTGCCTATAATTATTTGGTACCCCTCCTGAACTTTTCCTCTCGGGATCTCCCCTTAGAACTGGTCACTGAGCCCGAAAGTAATTTCCTTGGCATTCCTTGGAATACTTCAACCTCAATGGAATAGTTCAGTGCTCACTTCAACATTTTAGCATTCTATTAAGTCCTTCAGCCCCTGTTCGATGCCTTTTGGCATCCCACATTACACTTCTGCCCACGTTGGATCTCTCTTCTGCAACTGTCAAAACCCCTCAAGTCCTAAAGTTATGTGTTACAAGCATCCATCACCCCAGGCCCCTTCTGCATGTCTCAGAATCCAGCCCTCCCCCCCCGCCCGCAAAGCACCGTCACTCAGTGTACACCTCACAAACCTTTGGTAAACCTTGAATAACTCCAATGCTCCCCAGAGCTCACCAGCACCCCTCAGAACTCTAAGCAGCCTGCCCACTGGTGTCTCAGAACTCCATTCACCACCCATCAAACATGTTTAGCATCCTTCAGGTCCATTCCACATGCCCGGGCATTTGCGCTCCATGTACACTTCAGCAAAGGCCAGACTCACTCATCAAGTCATCATCCCTCAGATCCATAAAATAAAGTCCCTGCGCCACTGAGTGACCTTTGCTCTCCTCTCTGAATCCCTCAGCATTTCACACCAGGCCTCTTTACATTTCGATCCCCTCTTCCCCATCCTTGCACCCAGGATTCCCACAGAACCCTTAGACATCCCTTCCCTCCTCTCGACACAAACCTCAGCTGCTCTTTGAGGCGTAGACTGCACTCCACAGTGGGGGAGGGGATCGCTCTGTCTCGGGATAGCTGCGGGGCTGCCGGAGCTTGGTCTCTGGCTGCTTCAGTTTATACCTCAGTGCCCTCTGTCCACGGACTGAAAAATCAGTTACAAACCCTGTGCGCGAGGACGCCTGCACCTGGCCCCTCTCCCCAAATCCCATTGTACACTACTGGACCCTCCTCCGAATATGCAGATGCAGAGTGGCAACAGTAGCTGGCAGCGTGCAAGGGAGTGAGGGGTGGCAGGTGACTAGGTGAAATCTGGCAGCCGCCCCTCTCCTGACGCTGCACACAAAGCATGCCAGACTGTGCCACATAGTACGGCTCACCGGCAAGTGCTGAGAGAGCCCTACTGTGCGCCCCACCAATGCCCTCCAAACTCATGTTACCAAGGGAAAGAAGACAGGCCCCTTTAAGGAGGAGGGACTTGGGACGATGGGAGGGGCGGGAGGAAAGGGAGGGACAAGGAAAAGAGCAGGGACCCTATGTAGAGGAGAAAATAAAGAGAAGGTTGACGGAAAGTGGACTCCTGTGTCGTCTATGATCGAGGCCTAGTTGGGGCCTAACAACTCGCTCTGTTTCTAAATCATAGGGTTGCTGCATTACCCTTTATGCGTCAAAAGCCGGTTTCCTCATTCTTCGTTGGCGCGAGCGACCCATATTTCCTTCACTAGTTGAAGTTGACAGTGTAGATTCCCCACCCCTGAACAAACTGGTTTTGACGAGTACTTTAATGCCCATCCCCAAAAGGACATGCTCCTGAAGCATGTGGGTTGTCTGTCAACTGGTTTGACAATCCATTTCAAATATTGGGGAGGGGGGGTTGCAAGCTCTTCAATCCCATTAACTCCATCAGTGAGTCTAAAGCAAGAACATGGTACCTATCCCGTTGTGCAATCAATGTGCTTCATTGGGGCATTACTTGGGAAAGGCACAGGTAGAAAGGGGTATTGTCGCCTTGAGTTCAAATGGTGGGCCCCTCTGAGATTTCAGGCCATAGAAATACATTGGAAATTGTGATTTACTCTCGCCAAGGTTGTGACTGCAATACAGGTGAGGAAGAACCACGTCTTGGTTTTCGATGGGTCAATCTGAATCTGCTGGATTTCTGCGGCTTACTCCAGCACGTACATTTCCTAAGGCGGTGTACTGCCCTCAAAATGAGCAAGCGCGAGCCTGACCCATCATCGGCCACAGGAAGAAAAGAAATGCGCAGGCAATTTTATGTGAACCACACCGACTGGCTGGGTTTTGGTATCCTTCCGCAGTACCTTTAAGACCCAAAGAGGCCCTATACCTTGAGGCCTACCGGGGAAGGTTCTGGGGTCCCGGTGGGCCAGTCCAGCCCTGGCAACAGCCCATTGGTCGATGCTGTTGAAAGCTGCTGCTGTGGCCTCCTGCTGAATGGTCATGGGAGTATTGTCACCCATGCAATGGCTTGTCCTGCAGCAGTGGCAGTTCCAATGTTCACCCATGGGAGCACTGTAACCTTCGCTGCTGCACGACTGCCCTATCTAGCTGAAGCATCTGCTGATTGCCTGTTTAATCATGTCTGTAACCCTAGCTCTATTTTTGCAAAGTGCCATAAGTTAATTAAGTTTGTAGGATGCACGCTATAAATAAAAATGAAAAAGTAAACTTTTTTTTATTTTTTTATTTTTATTAACCTGTTAGGGTTTTTTACAAAACTGTGTTGTGGCGAACTGTGTTTGTGCTACTTTTGAAAGTTGGAAGTTGACCCAGGACTCCCAACACCACTCTCGAATTTCCTTGAAGGTCTCTGACTGAGGTTGCAGGCGATGAGCCAATGTCGCTAGCTTTTACCAGAGCTACTTCGAGAAATTTAGCTGCCGCTCTGGACCATCTAGTGGAGTCGCCTGCAATTAGACGGAACCATATTGTCTCTTCGTCGAGTGAAAAAGGGCACGTGATGAGTGGTGTCAAATAAGCCCTTCTTTCCTGCGCCAGTCCAACACATGAAGTGAGTAGATGACGAACAGATTCTATTTGGTCAACTAGGCCGCAGACGCGGCAATAAGAAGAATTAGCCAGCGCTCTTTTGGCCAAAATTTCTCTCGTGTGCAGAAGATTCAGGCAGGCCCGCAGGAGAATTTTCCTCAACTTTTTTTTCGGGAAATCTTTCACAATATTTCAACGGAACCTTTGGGCGATTGTAAGTGGGTGGCAAGTCTTTTAGGGATTTGTACGTTAGGATTTTTTCATTAGTACGTATCCAATCTTGTTCTAGAAGTTTTTGCTTTACACGCCCAGGATTTGAGATGAGGAGGTCGTCTGTACAGTGGACTTCTTCTAGTTTTTTTTTCAATTTTCTTCGCCCAGTTAGTGAGTGGTATGCACTTCCAATTTTTCAGTTCATTTTCTAATATCCGAAAGATCGGCAAAGAGTCAGAGGTCCAAATTTTCCTATAAAGTAGAATCGCACTTTGCATAACAACTGAGGCTAGTAAACCTTTACATGCCCCATAGTATGTCCGACCAAGCCTGTGTAGTATTGAAGTCAGCGAGGTGAAACATTATGGTAATAGTTTAGTAGCAGGTGGGCGGGCAGTTTCTTGGAATTGTTTCCCACAGAGAGTTTTTACTGTTGGCAAGGAAGATCTCTGGCAGCTACCAGTGCAATCCTAGTTTGAGTCAATGGCTTCAGACAGATTCTTTTCCATTCTTTTCTACTCAAGTGTGTTAGGGAGAATTTTCATTTTAGTGTTTAATTCCTCCCTCCTTAGAGACCCCCAGCTCTTTTGCTGGACTTTGGGACTTTTTAATTTTAACCATGGAGTGAGTGAGCCCTTTTTCTCCCTCACCCAGGTGTTCTGATCTGATTTGGATTCTGTATTCTCTTTGTTTTTGGAGTCTGACAAACTCCATAGGCATCACTTTTTGTATTGTGACACACAGCACCTTCATTGCAGTGTGACAGAGAAGCCCTTTGGATTTCTCTAAACGTTTAAATACCTTCTCTTGGATAAACTACTGTTTCCAAGAGCAGTAAAGTGAAATTGACTTTACTTACCTTTGTTACTTTGTAGATCCAGCACGCACCATCTTATGTGGAGTGCTGGAGGGGTTACTTAGTATCCCCTTTGTCTACTTTCTCATGTAACATTTTTATGTTACTCTTTCTACAATTAATGACTTGTGGCATTGGTTTATTTTTCCTGCCATTGTGCATTTTTACCGCAGGCTGAATCCTCGGCTGCAATTTTGCACCCATGGGTGCCCATTTTGTCAAAATGGCTGGTCTTCTTTTTTTTGATATTTCTTGTTGGAAAGGTCTTTCTTGAGATTTACTCTGTGCATCAAGCCAGGTTTGGTCCCTTTGTTCATTTTGTCTTTGGCAGGATTCACCGCTGAAGCCTGCCTCTGGCTCCAGCGTGTCTGGCAGGACAGGAAGCGAGGGAGGTTCCCGAAACTCCCTGAACTTAGTCTCCTTGGTTACAGAAATGCACCCAAAGGTGATTTGGCTGGTTGACTGTCTTGGAGGGCAGCCACCCTGCTGTTTCAGTGACAGCTAGGCTGCGAATGAATGGGAGAAACTTGCATAAAAGGCGATGTCTTTTTCCAGGAAGGCAGAGTCGACCACTGGACAAAGAAACCGAAGAAGAAACTGGATGAGAAGCTTGCTGCACCCTCCTGGACCGTTGGTTTGCCTGGTGAAGCCCTGCTGCGGTGCCGAAGCTCTGAATTTCTAAGCGACTCGAGAAGGCCGGAAAGGACGACTTCTCCCCTTGGGTTGGTGGGACCAATCAACCTCAAGTCGAACTTGCCTGGAACCCCTCTCTCTGCTAGCTGTACTTCTTTGCTGCTGCAGGAACCGAGTGCCAGGGGACAGGAACACCAGGACAAGTGCCTTTAAGCCGGACCCGAGCTCCAGGAAGATCCTTCGGACTCCCTCGAAGCAGGACTTCCCAAGTCTGAGCCACCTCAACAGAGTGCTGGGCCCCAGAAGCAAGGGGAGCCCATAAATTGTTCAAGAACCGTGGTGGTGCTATTTGCGTGCCGCTGATCTGAAGTGTGCCCATTGCTGCTGCCGACCTTCAAACCGTAGTGCAGGAGTCCGCAAATGTCCTCCATCTTGTCTCCACGACTGAGGCCCAGGAACAACAGGATCGGCAGGACTACAATAGGAACAGAAGCCAGCTGGACCTTTTTCTTCAGACTCCAGGTACTGTGTAACTAGGGGTACTCACCCCTTGTTGTGTGTAGCTTGTTTGATCTCAGTTGAGACTTGCATTGGCTGCCTTTTGGAGAGTTGCTTGCAGCTATGCTTTTCACAAGTCTTACACCGTGTGGCCCAACAGTGATTATTTTTACAACAAACTCTCTTTAACATTGTGCAAGACTTTTGTGATATCTTCAAGAAGTGCCTCAGCTTCCCTAGAGTGTGTTCAATTGACATTGGTTGTCCTGGCTCCGTGCAGACTCTTCTGACCCTTTGACTTTGTGTTTATCTGTCCCTATAAAGGTTGTACATAAGTTACTTGCATTGCTGTGAGAGGGTTAACCTATAGTTCATTTGGGGATTGTGAAAGTGCTTACCTGTTCAGGAGAACTTGGTAACCTTTGTTTCCTTCCCTAACCTCTCTTTCCTTGTTGACCATAACTCCAGTATTGCATTAAGTGTTCAAGTGATATATCAATGTCCACAGTGTCCTAACTATTGAAGTCACCTGAGGGTGTAGGAAGTGTCTGTGTGTCATCCCAGAAGGGTATCTACTTACTTACTTAATTGAAACTGAAGGAGTGTATTTTTGAAGTGTATTTAATTGTTGCATCTTGACCTTTCTTTAGCTTACTTAAAAACTGACTGTTAAATTAATAAATAATTTTAATGAGAATTCTTGAGTCTCTAAGTGTTATTTGAATACATGTCACTGTGAATATCTATGTTGCATCTCTACTGCTCAAATTGACACCTCTTGAGATGAGCCTGGCTGCTCAGTCACTGTACCAACTTGTGTAGTACAGATTTATACCAAAGGTTGGGTTAACTATTGCCAAGAGGACAAGGCTGGTGTAGTCTCCCACAGGGTTACTTCATAAAATCTTGCCTCTCACGGTACATAATAACTTCTTTTGGACTCACATCTGCTACTAGAGCCCCATGTTCGGAGCAATATGCCTTCAGACGGTTATAGGTCAAAGGTTTGACTGCAAAGGATCGAATGATAAAAGGGTCGAATCAAAAGGACCGAAAACAAAAGGGTCTATTTTGTTTTTGGGTGGGGAGGGGTGGTTCCCCCCCCAAACCCTGTTTTTTTTTGTGGTAAAAACCACTTTTTTCCTATACGAAAACCCCCAAAAAAGATATATTTAAAAAAAAAATCGTACCCTTTTGTTTTAGTTCCCATTGACTCGACCCTATGGCATTCGATCCTTTTGGATTCGAACCTTGTACCGGACACCCCTTCAGACAATGAGAAACAGTGTACTGTGGAAAATGTGCGTTCCAGAGCCTGACTTTCGATCTAATGCCCAAGCTTTATTGGCACTGGAGAGCGTGATTGGCCTCTTCTCAGCCAGTCAGAATGCAGTCATTAAGTACCGACGTCCTTCCAAACGTTCCGACTTCAGAAGCCGGGAGGGGAAACAGCAAGCATTTCTCTGCATTCATGAAACCGCAATGCAATTTCCCAGCAAGTCACTTTCACGTGATGGGCAACATCGACGCAAAGTAAAGTGAAGGAAATAGTACATGTCCCAAAAGGCAGCAATACAAAAATACCATCTGGCTCGTGTTTTCAAGACAGTTGTAAATAGACTAAACTTGAACAGTTTGGACCGTATTCCCATGAATCGTAGCAGAACTCGGAGGTTGAACACATTTGCTTTTAGCAGGCAGGACAAGGGACTATACTCAATAGAACTAGGGGAAAAGGTAAAGTTGCCGACTCTGACAAGTAAATGTGCACGTGTTCTGGTCCACAGATACAGAAGCAAAGAACTAAAAGGAAGAACTTGAATTTGGGGCAATTGGCTGACTGGACAAAGGCAGCCTCACTTTGGATACTTCCAAGTGCCCGCTGGAGCGCAGGCATTTTCCAAATGTTCCTTCACTCGCAGTAAAACTGTTGGTTTTCTGATGCCTCCCAGAAGGCCACAGTAAGTCGAGCCCTGATTGACCATTTCCTCAAGTGCAACTTCTCAGTGTTCTACTAGTCTTGCAACGTTTGTATTGACCACGGCCATCCAATCAGGTAAAGTTAAACAAGCTTGAACCGATGTGACGTGGCAGCACCAAAAGATACTCTGAAGATGGTGAACTATGGACACGCCGCATAACTAGGTGCAGGTAAGATTGCCTTTCAGAACGTTTGGTTCCACCCGATCGATGCCAGAACTAGGAGTGGCATGTGAATCTGAAGCAAATATACAGATGTGGAATCACTGTCACAGGTAAGTAACGTGTAGCATAGGCACTCCATGTAAATAAACAGTGCAGCTCCACCTGCGCAATCAATCTCCCTGTTGATTGACGTCTGTGACCAAGTCCCATGTTGGAATCTGTGTAATTGAACTGGGTGACCCGAAGGACATGGGCCAACAGAGGCGGCATGATTCAGGCCCCACCACAGGCTGCATGGTTCAAGCCCCAGAGAGGAGTATGGAGGACCCCCCCCCTCCATGCTCCCCAGTCTATCACCAGACTTAGGATGAAGCCAGATTTCTAGACCCTTGCAACCATAAAGTCTACCAATCGACATACTCCTCACACCAGTCAGGATTATCATTCCAGAGTTTATCAGCTCCCCAAGGAAGAGGGGAGTTGGGAAAGTTCCACTGTCTATTTGTCAGAATCTGGAAAAGTAGGAAACGTCCAGTGCACAACCAATACAGACTCCAGTAGCGACATAGGCCTCCCTACCGCTTCACATAAAGGCCCTCAATATTGGTACAGAGGTTGTCAGCGCCGCAGATAGAGAATGGCGTTGATCAGGAGGAAAGTGCTTATGGACAAATGGGAGACTTGCAGCCTGACCTGTTACCTAAGAATAACGTTAATAGGCAGGGAAGGAAGTTGTTGGGAAGAGAGTGGAGCCGGTGAGCTAGCATCCAGGGTGGGGCAGGACGTGTGGTGGGGTGCTGCCCCGCGAGCCAGACAAAACTACATTTGTTGCTTGGTTTAACAAGCAATATAGTTTCTGTGTGGGCGCCAATGAGCCTGCTCTGTAGGTGATCACAGAGGACAATGAAACAAAAACTGCTCCGAGCAGAGAAACAGACTAGTAGACAACAATGGAGTGGAATGCACCACAGACTGCAAACAAGTGAGTCCAAGATGGCAGCCATGCATATTGACAAAAAACTGAAGAGAGCAGGGAAACTCTAGCCTCTGGACCAGAGTATTATGACATAGGAAAGCAGAAAGGCTATGTCCAGAGAATATATATTTGAAAAAATGTATCAAAATGTATTTAAAGTGATACCAACAATTTGAACAATGCATATTGAAACATCGGACTGCAGGGTCCCTCCACAGAATGCACAGAGAATGATGATCAACTGGGGGTTTCATAGGCCGGCACCCAGTCGCACGCCTTGCTTACCACAAAACACAAACTAAAAGTAATTAAGCATTTATTTCAGCAGATGGACCGGCTTAATTGCAAATGGGTCCAGGAATTGTGTGGCAGTGTGAGAGTGAGGAGTTGGAGGTGTAGAGAGCAGGAGAGTATGCGGTGGTGCAGCGGGAAGCTAGAGGCAGTAAGGTGGTAGAGAAGGTTAATGGGTGTGGAGAGTAGGTGAAGAAATGATTTAGGCACTATAAATAGGAGAGACCAGCAACCAGGAAGGAGGAGAATAAAGACTGAGGAATGGAGGTGTGGCAGGACTTATGAAGAGGAGAAGGAGAGAGTGACATGAGAGGTGGTGGTGAAAACGTACAAGAGTTGGGAGAATGTGAATGAACAGGGGGTATCGGAAAGAGGAGAAGAAAGAAAGTATACAACAATAATCAAGGTGGTGTCAAGAACCAGCAGTGATGAGGGCAAGATCCAGGGGTAGTAGCGGTAGGTGGAGTGGGGCACTGCATGGAAGGCGCTAAGAACCAGGAGGAGTGGATGAGAAGACTAACTATGAGACACAGGAGCAGGTGCACAAGTCAAGGGACATGAAGCTGGCCAGGCAGTTGAGACTCCAGCACTGAGGGAAGACTGGCAGGGTGCGCGGCCACCTCCAAGGGGGTTGAGCCTGATGACTCCAATGCCCAATTCGAAATTGGCTAAGATCTGATTATGTGATGCCAGCCTGCGTCCAGGAGGTCAGGCAGGGACTGTGGGCCTCAGTCGCATATCAAACGAAGAGGGAAATCCCACCAAATTCTATCACAGGAGCCCAGGAAGAATTGCTAAAAACTGGAACGACTTTTTGTCCGCCATTTGGCATGACCAAAGAGGGAGAAGGGAGTATGATCCTCCAGAAAGCCTGACGTTCTTATTATTTTGAATACCCCCAACTTTGCTCTAATTTCTACCTAACCCTGTAGTATTTCTCCCTTTTAATAAAACCCTTGAATCTTTGGCTTCAAGTTGTCTGTTGGTCTCCAGCCGTGACACATTCCGCTTGAGGGAAAACAACTTTGGAAACCCTGATGAAGTAGTGGCTCACTAGATGTGTCTGAGGGGACTCGTCCCTGCCCCCCAACATCATGTCAACAACACCTGGATTTTTGTACTTGCACCTCTTTGCATTCTAGCTTTATCATGGAAAAAGGCAGATATGCAAGTGCTGGAATGTGGCAAATTGGCCTAAATGCTAACCCTGGCCGAACGCCTCACCTGACATGGGCTGTCCTCCAAGGGCTGGTGCTAAAGTCCATTTTGATTTTGTAATGGGTGGAATGACAGAGAGAATCTGAGATGCTAGGGTGAGTAACTTGCACTTGATTTTTTACCGAAAATGCTACTTGGCTTTACTTGACGTTACGTAATATGTTTGCCGTAGTTCATTTTTTAAAATTAAAAAAAAAAGTAGTTTCTTGACTTTTTTTCAGGTTTTGGTTATTAATGGTGAAACTGGTGCATCTGTGTGGAATGCGACTGTACCGTGGCAGATGCACGAGTCCAAGACAGTGTCGGTCCTGACTGCAGATATGAAGTCTGTCTTCTTATACTGGGGCGAGGAGCCTCATCCTGCATCCAACAGCTCTGTGAGTATACGTTTCGTGCGCTTCTTTGCTTGAGTCTGGAGAGCAGGTGCGGTTTCTGGACAAAATCAATGGTTCAGATGTCTTCATAATTATGCAAACGTCAAACAGAATGGTTTTGAATTTCAGATAATTAGATAAGCAAAAGGGTTTATTGGTTTGCTTGCAAGACAAACGGACAACACCACAGCCTTAACCCATTCCCAACTAACTAACCCAACCCACCCGAGACTCCACATCCTCTACTCTTATACCAGATACTAATCAGCAGTATCGCATAGCTTATCTGCTCTATCACACAGCCTAATATGATCTACCCCACCTCTACTCCTATTACTTTGCACTAATTGCTAAATGGAACTATGTCTATGCATTTCTTTGTAACCTGTGACCCAATTGTGTCACCCAAGATTCTGTACCCTGCATGTAACTTTTCTCTTTTGTAACCAGAAATGTAAGACTGCTTTAACCTACGCCGTTATACCCCAGGGTCTGGGCGTATAACAAATGCAATAAATAAATACATTAAATAATAACCGTTCGAGGCAGGTGACCCCCAAACTTTCTAGAAACACTTACTGGGCATGCTATTCATGCCTCCTGCCTTAAACAATATCCCCTCATTGTTAAGAAACATTAGTTCATGGTGGGAGATACCGGGTAAAGATGGCTGCTCACACGCACTTCCGTCCTGTGCTCCTCAGGTGACGCACGTAGGCCTCTGCCCTCATGACAGCTTCTTGTATTGATGAGAGGTCTATTGTTTTTGCTGGTTTGAGCAAGCCCGATCCATTGGCTTCAGTTCAATTACGTTGTCCCACTAAGCTAGAAAAACCATCAAGTCTGTATTCAGTGGCGCACATGTGCAGTCCAGTTCATTACAGGCAAGCATTGCCTTCAGTAAACTGGGGCCAAGGAACACCCTAACCAAAGTCCACTAGAAGTTCAAATTCAAATAATTAACACTGGGGCTAGGGGCACAAGATGACGTCAAGATGGGGTTAAAAACGTCTTTCACTTATCCTGCAACGAAAAAATCTTCAGACCCACCTCTGAGAAAGGCATGGTGACAAGAGAGACAAAGACTCGGAAAGTAAGATTTTAACACCTTTATTTAAAGTTTCAGGGTTGGTATAATAGCTAACAGTATATTAAACAAAAGGGGGCTCCTGGTTACGGCCCTGTTCTACCCAGGTCGGTTAACACTTAGTAAAAACAAATGAACAGGGTCAATGAACCCAATATATACACTTCTGCTAGTTCACAAGCCAAAGACTTATTTGGCATTACTTTTTTCATGAAGTTTAATACACAACATAAATTGTAACCAATTTAAACCAACTTTAAAAAAATGTCAGGAAACTCATCAATTTACATAAGGTACTCATGATACATTAGTGCTCACCCAAGACAAATACCTTGGATCACGATACAAAACATAAATATACCCTTCAATCCATGAAGGATAACATGGGAACAAATGTATAAATTCATTAAGGTGTGCTTAGTTACACAATATTTAACAGTTTATAAATTGGACACTGGGACAGGAAGTTAAAAAAAAGTCAACATGACTGTGTTTCAGCCATTTCTAGCTACATTGTGTAGCTACTGTTGTGTAGGCCTTCATCAGGACGAGACCAAATTGTGGTGAGAGGGTCTTGTTGGCTCGTGTTACACAAATGGGAATGACGGTGTTGATTGTGTGCACAGGGACTGTTAAATAGTCTGAGAAAAGTAACTGGCAGTCATATATTGATGTGTTACTACGTGGATCATCTGTTAGTGGTTAGAGGACTCTGTCAGAAACAAATCCTAGATGTCTTGGTCTATGCAAGACAATTTAGTTCAATTTACTACACATCCCAGAATGCCTTTCTTCCTTTGCCTTTCAACTTCAAAATGACCTCAGCTGCCTTTCATGATTTCTTCTGCTTAGAGTTTATAAAGAACGTCAGTCGTTTTTGCTCACTTTTCACTTTCAGATCTCTGCCCGCTTCAGCCACACGCACGCCACTGGGTTTCCCTCTAACTCACCCAGGTAGCGCAGCACTGGTGGGCAGCTACTTTGGATTTGCGGACTGAGGTCAGGGTCTCGCCAACTGCCCCTCGGACACCTCCGGGACCGGCAAACTTCCCAGAGGAACAAGCACTGGCCTGGACACGGCCAGCAATGAGCAGCTCGCCTTACTATGGCTCCATGGAGACGCAGCCCCCTCGCCCTGCTGCAACCATCCAGCTGCATCAGGTCAGCATCTCAGCGTCCCGCTCAGCTCCGGTCCTTCCAGGCTTCCTGTGCTGCAGCTTCCCCGTTCAAACCAGCATCCCCAGCTCGCTCATTCACATGTGAGAAGTCGCCCCTTTTATAGCTGAACACACATGTGTGAATGGTTACAATTGCCGACCCTGCCTGACTCTGTTAGTGGGACAGTGGTTTCCCTTACTTTCCCAATGTTATCCCTATGGGTAATCATTATTGCTCCTAGTTGCCTCTGTTGAGATACCCCATAAAAACTGAGGTGTGATGGGAAAAGGAGTACCATGTCTCACTCTTGGGTGTTCACCGCCCAATCCCTCATGACCTTCCACTCAGGTGATCCTCCCTCGCTTGTCCACTGCCAGTGACGGGATCCAAAAGCAATGGCCCTTCCCTGGCCACCTGAATAGAGGACACCAGCTGAGTAGATGGGTGAACATCATCAGGTGTCTCACACACCCCTTCATTTAAATTTCCCCGCCTGTCTGGTCAGCACATGATTTATAATTTATTTTACTTCATTGACAGGAGACTGCATTCTTTCACATTCTTCATTTAATTAAGGCCGGGGTTGCCTCTAAATTCAGCTTGTTCAAATGTTAAGTTAATTGGCTTTTTCACTGCGCACATCACCACCGTAGTGGTATTAATGCATTGAAACTTTGTCCGTATGGAAGAACTGTGTCCCCATCCTGCATGTAAACCAGACCGTGGTTTGCAAGTTGAAAGGAATGCAGGAAATGGCAAAGAGATGGAGAGAGTTGGCAAACAAAGCAGACAGACATAGGTCACAACAAAAGGGGATGATAACATAGGCTTGAGTGATAGTGACTGTATGTATAATTCTGAAGCTTGTGGAATCTGCTTAGATTACATGCTATGCAGACATCTAGTGGAAGCTGCAGAGTATTACAGTTGTTGTTGTTTTCGAAAAACTCGAAAAGGGACGTCGACAGGGCGTGCCAGTAATACTATCCCTAGTGTGACGTCCACTGTACTCATGGTCATTAACGCGTCGAGGTCCCTCAGAATGTTTTTCCCCGCCATCAAAGGGGTGTTCCTTTCCGGCTAACAGCATTTAGTATGAAAACATTTGAGTTAGTTACTTTTTGTGTCCTGTTATTGACGTTCTTTGACAAGCAACTTCAACAACGGTTTTGATGACAAACATTGTTGTCTGCACAACTTGCTTCGATGATTTTCCACAGCCTCACACAGTAAGGAGTGTCAGGGCGGGGGGGTTATTCTACATATCTTAGTTACTAAGAGAATGCATATTTCCCTTCCTCCCCTTTCTAATCGACAAGCTGCCCTTCCAATTAGACATGGAAAATACACCTTCTACATTTTGTCCACCCTGTAACAACACATTTCCCTGTAAGGACCCGCACCGGGCGTGCAACCTCTGTCTTCCGAGGGATCACAACGAGGGCCACTGTAAAGCTTGGAAGATTTTTAAGCCCAAAAACTTAAAGGACTGCAAGGCCAAACACTGGGCCCACCACGCCATGCAGGATGAGGCCACCATAGATGTGGAAGGTGCTTCTAGCGACGGCAGCATCTGCGTCTTCAGTGACGGCGAAGGCGAAAGGGAACAATCAGATTCCCACGTGCAAGCCGCTGACCCCACCAGACAGGCCGGTGGTTCTGGTACGGGGACGACACCCGGCAGCACCAGCAGAGACAAGTCACCCCACACAAAAGACACAACCCAAGGATATAAGTCGACAACACTGACTACACGGCCACACATGGCATCGAGGGGACGGTCCACCAGTTCCCTGTCCTCTGGGCATTCGCAATCGCGTTTGCCTCACGACAGGCCCCCGAAGGTGAGAGATAAATCCAATTTGGACCCTGTGTCAGAAAATACAGCTGGAAACTAGTTGTCGAAAGACGCGGCTCCGGCTCATCGTCTGCCGAAAAAATGACTGTCCTCACACTCGTCGAAGTTGACTAAATCCATGCAGACTTCGGAACTGTCTCATCTGGTTAAGAAACACGTCCTTGAGACACTACTGAAAGGGCGGGCTTCGAAACACCACACATCGAAGTCCCACCAATCACATAGGGAGAAGGAGAGAGTTACCCAGGGAGAGGGAACTATGTCTGAAACTATGAAGCACAAGAGGCAGCCCACACCAGAACTACCTCACTCTCATGCAGCTATCCAAGTTCTTCACAATGGTCTGCTGAAGACATAGACCGTGTCATGAGATTTATGTCCTTTATGGCTGATTTTTTTTTTCAAGAAAAATCCTCAGGCTCTCCAAAACTTGCAGAATACATCACCAGCTAGTGGGGCAGCACTGCCACAACCCTAGCAAAAAGAGCACAAGAAACCCTTCAAGACGACACCCGTCAACAGGACTCGGACCAGTTTCGACACCAACCAAAGCTTCCAGGAAACTGGAGCATTTTCGGACTCTCAAGGGCAGGAAGACTTGTTATGTTATGTTATTTGGCATTTATATAGCGCTCTATATATCATTGGTATGACCTCAAAGTGCTGGTAGGTTGAACACCCTTGGGAACCGTAGTTCTGTTCAGTAGAGAGAGATAGTGTCGTAGGGTGTGTGGGTGCACCAGATAAGTGTGCAGCTGGTGTAGTTGCCGGTTGGTAGCTGCGTCCTAGTGTTTAGGTGTGGTGCTAGAGATGTCAGTTGGATGTGTGCAGTCTGGTGGGTAGACATCCAGACTGGGCTGTGGCTGCTTTAGGCCTGAAGGACGCGTATGTGAGCAACTATGCCAGAATCTGCTCGGCTAGCTGCGTTTTATTAGGGTGATGAGGTGTTGATGAGGTCGTATTCGTATGTGGACAGCTAGGCCAAATTAATCAGGGGTATAGCTGTTTTCTAGTTTAGTGATGGTGTATAGTAGAGAGTAAGAGTGGTGATGTGGTCTGGTGGTTATCTTTAGAGCGCCCGAGACCAGGCACGTGAACAGGGTGATGGGAACATAGCAACAGACAGACACTTGGAGACAGGGGCCGACACGGGTATATAGGGGGATACAGATATATAGCAACAGCATGGCAAACAGGGGGGCATGGTGCACAGTGATACAACATGTGGGATGAATTCCATCGAATTCCGTTCGTTCCATTCTGCCCCATTCATTCCGTCCACTCAGTCCATTCCTTCTACTTCATCCACTCTATCTAGTCCATCCATTTTATCTGTATCAACTATTCCACCTATTCCATCCACACTATCCATTCCATCGATTCCACCTATTCCATCCGCTCTACCCATTCAATCTATTCCATCCATTCTATCCATTCATTAGTTCCATCCGCTCTAACCATTCATCAATTCATCCACTCTATTCATTCCATCTATTCCATCCACACTATCCATTCCATTTATTCCATCGACCCTATCATTCCATCCATTTCATCCGTCTATTATCTATTCCATCCACCCTATCGAATTCATCCATTCTATCCAATTCATCCATTCTATCCATTTCTATCTATTCATCCACTCCACCCACTCTATCAACTCCATCTATTCCACCTGTTCCGTCTACTCCTTCCACTCCTTCCATTCCGTCCACTCCTTCCATTCTTTCAGCTCCATCCGTTTCATCCGCTTCATCCGCTCCATCCGTTTCATCCGCTCCATCCGTTTCATCCGCTCCATCCGTTTCATCCGCTCCATCCGTTTCATCCGCTCCATCCGTTTCATCCACTCTATCTGCTCCATCCACTCTATCTGCTCCATCACTCTATTTGTTCTGTCTACTCCATCTGTTCTATCCAGTCCATCCATCCACTCTGTCCGATCCGTCCACTCTGTCCGATCCGTCCCCTCTGTCTGATCCGTCTACTCCATCCACTCTGTCTCCTCCATCCAATTCAATTTGCTCCATCCACTCCACCCACCCCATCCATTCCACCCACTCATTCCACTAATTCCACTCGTTCCATTCGATCCGCTTCATACGCTCCATACTCTATCCAATTCCAACCAATTTCATCCACTCCATCCACTCCATCCACTCCTTCCAATTCCATCAACTCCATCCACTCCATCCAATTCCATCCACCCATCCAATTCCATCGACTCCATCCAACCACTCTATCCATTCCATTCCATCCTATCCTGTGGGTAAGATCAGAGGTCTTTGAACACCAGGTAGACAGTCTCTTTGTGTGTTTTGTCATTGGGTTGTTGGGGGATTCAGACATAACTTTAGGGTGGTCATTGGTGTTATGGGAAGAGCCATGTTTTTAGTAATTTGCGGAATGACAAATAGTCTTGGGTGTGTCGGATGTGAGCTGGAACCGAGTTCCACAGAGTAGGGGCCAAGACTGAGAAGGAGGATCCTCCGATCCTGATGGAGCTGGTGGTTGGGATCACTAAAAGGAGGGTGGAGCTTGATCTTAGGGTGCGTGTTGGGAGGTAAGGTTTTAGCTTGTGTTGCAGGTATAGAGGGCCGGTCTTGTGCACTGCACAGTGAGTGATGCACAGGGTCTTGAAAGTGGCCCTTCGTCCAGCTGGGAGCCAGTGGAGGGTTCTGAGAGCTGGAGAGGTGTGGTCTCTTGGACCCACCGCTAGTAGCATATTTGCAGCAGCGTTTTGCGTTCTCTGCAGTTTATTAAGGTGGTATGCCGGGACTTCAAGGTAAAGGGAGTTAGCATAGTCCAGTTTTGACATTACAGTAGATATAACAGCGGTAAGTCTGTTCAGGAAGGATAGGTAGGGACACTGCGCCTAAGGATTTTGAGATGGTAGTGACAAGATTTAGATACGTTGTTGATTTGATGAGAGAGGGTTAGGTCAGTCCATAGTGCTTCCAAGGTTTTTTTACTGTGACGGAGGGGGTGGGCGGTTGGCCCATGGATGGGGGCTAAGGTAGTGGACAGGGGAGAAGCTCAGTGTTGCTACACACCATGATTTCAGTTTTAGTGGGGTTTAGGAGGAGGTGGTTTGTAGTCATCCAACGGTCGATATCAAGGAGGCAGGCTGAGAGTTGGAGTCTGAGTTGCAGAGTTTCAGGATGATTTGTGTATCATCGGCATAGTTGTAGCAGAGGAGAGGTAGATCATTATTATTATGATGACGACAAGGAAGACATTTATGTCTTACCTTCTCCAGATCATGCTGACCCGCCTGCGGCCGCCTCACCGGTTGATAACCAGCTACAATTCAATGACATGCTCCTTAAGGCAGCTGATCATGTCCAGATTCAGGCACAATAAACACAAGCCGACAAAGACTTTGTTGAAGACATATTGGGTGGCAAAAAAGCAGCAAGAGCAGAGCTTCTAACTTTACTATAACACTGCTGCTCTGTAGAACTGCAACCTATTTCCTTGAAGTCTTGAATGAAAGGCAGTTTAGAATTCCTTGTGGAATTCCAAACTACCTCACTGCCAGTCTCCTCCTTTCACTGCTGCTGCATAGAGGCTCCATCTTGCCTTGGGCAAACTAAAGCCTCCTGCTGATGAGTAGAGACTTCATTTTGCCTTGGGGGCGGGGTGCTGGAGGGGGTAGGCCTCCTGCAAACCTCATTAAGGAAAAGTTTCTTGAATTCATAGTTCCAAGCCATAACCCATACAAACTTCTACCACCTACAAACCTCCACACCTGTACCTCCTCCAACTAAAGTGTTTCCGACGTGTGCTAATGGATGAACTCCTAAAAGGACCTTTACTGTGAATGCCCTTATGTGAAAACATTATAGAGTACCCTGGAATCCTGACAGATTGTTCTTCTACAAATCCGAAATAAACAAATTAAATGAAAATAGTGACTGCTGAGATGCATGCATACTAGAATGGTATCAGACCAAAACAAGCCATGAAAAGAATCAAGAGGTGTCCATATTGGACAAGTCGATTTTCTTTTAAGAAAGACATAATGTATTTCAAGGTACGTAATGGACCTATTGCTACATAACTATCCACTAGCTAATTATACCCAGTATACTTTTAAGAAGTGTATACTACAGTTTCTAAGATAAATAAGAATGTTATGAAACTATTTTAGAATAGCACCAATGCAATTCAGGGAAGCACAACCCAGGGTTACAAGTTTAGAAGAGCAGCAGCTAATTAAGGTGAGTAAGACCTATATACAAGCAACTCAAAGACCAGTATTAACTCAAAGACTGTTTTAGATCTGTATAAGCAGACCAGGGAAAGCAAAACCCAATAATACACTTTAAGAAAGACGCAATGTATTTCAAGGTAGGTATACCCTATCGGTAAGCTTTTACACTCATTCAGTTAAGAATAATAAAACAGTACCAATACTTATTACTTTTCAGAGGGGGGGGGGCACCATTCAAAATTAGTAAAGTAATTGTGTATACTTTTACATGTGACTGCTTAAATAGTAATGGCTCACACCCACAATTGTTATAGGAAAATGACAGTAATGACAGTTCAACTGTTTAACTAGTAGTGGCTTGCACGAGCAATTGTTAGTTACAACACTAACTGATGAGTAAGTACTTTTATACCTGTTACAATTTGCAGACAGAATCATTATCATCAAAGTCCTTCCCTAGTCAATAGCATGGGTTTTCTCGGAGGCAGAAGGGGGGACCCTGGTGGTCTAGGGCCAGCTGTAGGCAAGTCAGGATAGGGTTCAATTGCAGGAAAGTCAGAGTTCCAGAGGATATCTTCTTTAACGAGTACAAACTTCAGAGTTAGTGTTCAGGGACTTCAGAGAAGGCTCCCTATATGCATTCCAGCATTAGGCCTGGGCAAGTGGTATGGGCAAGCTCCCAACCACCTGAATCACCCCCTCGGCCTCACATAATTCACACAAGACTTAAGGTAAGCATTACCCAAGCCAGCACAGTACCTTAGGAGAAAAGAAGAGCTTTGGCGTGGATGCCTTCAGGATGCAGCAGCACAATGCTCGGTCCCTGGATTCTTGGTCTGGAGACCAAAGAACTGGACTTTGGATGGGAACTTGCAGCAGCAGTCATCAAAGGACTTTTCGTGGATTCTCATGGCACTGTGGATTTGGTGCCTTTTTACAGCAGCCAGATGAAGAACGAATATTGCTGGTCAGATTCTCTACACTAATCTGGTCCTGCACTCTGGTGAGGGGACTTCAAGGATTCGAATACTGTCTCTGGAGATCCAGCAGGAGTCCACCAATGATTCGAGTGGATTTCGGACTTCGAAAGACCATGCACTGCACTCAGGCTCGAGGTCCCAGGGCATTGGCGGCTTGCAGCCCAGCAAGGTCGCAGCACGTCGTGGGATGGCTCAAAATGCAGGTATTTCTGAGCCTAGTGGATTCCACTAGCCTCTGGGTAGGAATTGTTGCATTTGGGATTCCCCGGTCGATTGGAAGCGAGGGTTGCATCAGCCTATGGTTACACAGCAGGCTCTCGTGTCGCTGAAAATCGCTCCAGATGTCTTTTCTTCATCTTCCTCTTCAGATTTAGCTCCAGTGGTCGACTTGCAAGCAGCTTCCAGGTTCAGAGTATTTATCAGAAACTACATCACAACTTCTGAAAACTCTCCTTGCAGTCACAGAAAGGGGCGCTCTAGGAGAATGGTGGTCCTTCTGTCCATTACCGAGGCTGAATTTACAGCCTGCGAGTAATAATGACTAAAAGTCATAAAGGTAAAACCACTTCCACCAACCATTCAACTACACTTGCAATTGTAACAAACATTTTACCAGGCAAGTAAGAAAGTGGATACATTGTATCCCCTAGCACTCCACATAAGGTGGGGTGTGCTGGCTCACAAGGGGATGGGAATCCCACTTTACTTCTTGGGAGCAGTAGTTCACACAAAAAATAATAAGAGAATTAAAAAGGAAGCTACTGCATTTAAAATACTGTCTGCTGCAGCAGTACCTTACATTCAGTTCAAAGTTATAGGAAACTATGACTCCAATCACACACTATGGAGAGACATTAAAAGGTCACCCATAAAAAGAGTAAAAGATTAGGTGAGAGGGGAAAAAGATCCCCACTCACCTAGGGACAAGTGAACATATTCACCAAGTCCAAGCAAAATGTTCTGGGGTTGACACAGGTCAGGAAGATTGTTCATAAATATGAAAATCTTACCCAACACTCTGATGTTTCTTGTGAGCTGGGAAGCATTGGGTACCAGGCAGTCAGCTTTGAAGTCTGATTTTGATTGCAAACACTTACATACATTTTCGTATGTACTCCTTGCACACACAGAAACCCACATTTATTTTTACATTCTCTTCCCCCGGCTAGTGGCAAGGGTTTTCTGTCCATTTCTGTAGGTGACTTTCACTAGCTATCGCTGTAAAATGTGCTCAAGGGAAATTGTGACTGGAATAATGGAATTTTATTTATCCTCCGGAGCTATTACTTCCTTGCCATTGATGGCAATTGCCATCTTCTTCTTCATATTGCTAGGATTACCCTGGCTTCTACCACAACTCTACATCTCCCCAGCTTCCTTTGGAGTAATATCTTCGACCATGTCAAGAGCTCCTGTGTCCACTTAGTGACTAGCCTTTTTCCTGGGCAAGGCTTAGATTAATTGCAAGTCACTCTGCTACCCCTGCCCATAGTATGTGCACTTGGAGTGTGTAATGATGAGCCCTATTGAATTTCGATTGATAGGACTTCTCAATACCGGGTATGGACTGGGATGGGTCCTTTGTCTGGACAGTTTGGGCCTCAGTGAATTTCGGAAATTATGGGGCAATTGTTGTTATTGCTTATTTCTAAAGCGCAGCATATGCCCATAGGTATCTTGGCGCTAAAACAAGACCTCTCGCAGGAGGGCCGCCGGAGACAAAATAGTACATATCCTAAAACAGAAAAGTTATTAAGGAGTGACGAAAGAGTAAATGATTGTCAATCACACAAAGCGAGTGAGGAAGTTGATTCCATAACCTAGCTCCAACCACTGAGAAGGCATGGCCTCCAATACGGGAATATTTCAATCGCGGGATCTGAATGAGATACGCATCTTGTCTGGTTAGATGCTGGGGTACCATCTAGCTTGCACTGGGACCAGGAGTCTTTTCCCCCACCTTTGCTTAAATACTTGTGACAAAACAGACCTATTCTTTTCCCACTCTTAAACCCTGTTTCTCACAGAACATGTTTGTTTAGTAACACAACATTTGTTTTAAGGGGTAAGTGCATGCAGGCATTTCTTGCATGTTTTGACACATTTCATATTTTCAGATGATCCCATCCTTCCTAGTAGCCGCAGAAGGCCACACTGTTTCTGAAAAGGCACGTGTTCATTGTGGAAGTCCTCAGGACACCTGCATGCCTCAAACCTTAACAACACACGTTGTAACTGTACTTAACAATAGTTGTGCCTGTCTCCAGGGTTTGCTTTGATTGATCCCTGTGAAGGGTACTTATGTGAATAACCATATCTTGGGCAAATCAACCAACATTGTTTTCGGTTCATTAAAGGGCTGCACACAGTCTTCATCATGCAGGAGGTTCAGTCATACCCCCTTCTTTACTTAATGTGAGTGATGCCTAGATAACGTGCCTTACAAACACACATTATATTCCTATAACACCCATTGTTGGTGTATATATTGCATGTAAGTAGCAGTACCGAGGTCCAGTATGATGGCTCAAGCTTTTATAGCCTACATTCTTTGGACCATGTGAGCAGAGGTCAGAGACTGAGAATGCTGGGAAATGAGGGTTAGCAAATCAAAGAGAGCCGAGAACGGGCCCTGGGCTTACCCCCAAGGAGGAGGGGTATGAGAACGGTAAGCGATACAGTAGAGAAGCTTTGGAAACACGCGAGAGGCAAGAATGTGGCAGTATCTTCAGAAGCCTGGCGGAGAGCTGGCTCATGGAGTGCTGTGATGAGGAGGGGCCCTGACCTTGCAGGGGCTGCACCCAGGTGGTGGCGGCCTGCACATGAGGACACATGTTTTGGAGGGGCTGAGACCTGGACCCAGTGATGGGAAGCAGACATAGTCCAAGGAACAGCATTGCCCAAGGAGTAAGGTGTGTTGGAAAACCCGAGCTGGCAGGGGATCTTTGAGAAATGGACCACCCCAGGTTTGTAGAATACCTTAATGATGAACGCCGTTTATCTCGTGTGCCAAGACTCTGTGTAGTATGATCGCAACATGGTCTTAACATCTTAAAAGCGGCCCGTTTGCCTAGTCTCGCATTGTCTCAATGACGCCGGCTAGATTGGACATCCCCCACACTATGACATCCTTCACTTCAGGATTTCTTGCATGGCCGATTGGAGGCAAAAATACGCTTTTGCCCATTGCACTTTGGAATGTTCCTGTCAGGGGCTACGGTAAACCATGCCACCCAGCACTGTATCGCCGCTGTCGTTATGGCAAGGAATGGGGGCTGCAATGGCGAGGGGCACTCCAAGCCCCAAGATGCCTAGCGGGAGGTGCATGTTTTTGGAACGCAACCCGACATGTCATGATTGCCGCTACATTGGTGAAGACTGAAGGATAAGACTCCAGCATTATGATGAAGCTGCACTCGACAAAACCTCCATTGAGTCTTGCTTCTGCTGTGTATTGTTTGTTCTTGCCTTCTCCTTCCTTGTGTCCCAGACCGGCCTGCGCCTCGACCTTCTGGACTACCCTGGTTTTGACGCTACCTTTGCTTGTGTACCGACCCTGGCCAGTCCCTTGACTCCCTCCTGGTCTATCCGTTTGTATTGCGTTCTATTTCTTGTGTCCTGTTTCAGGGCGTGAACTTCCTTGTACTCTTGGCTCGTTTGACGCCAGTGGAACCCTGGATTCCTGACCTCGTCTAGCTGGTGTGGTCTGGTGCCTTTCTGACCCTGTCTTCCCAGGGGGTTCTTCCTCCTATCTTGGATTTGTGATTACAACTGCAGTCTACCTACCCCAGTTGCGTCCTCGTGCCATATGGGGCAGTTATAATTTCCTTCACCTCCAAATTCTGCTATCCACAGCTAAGGTGAGTTGATATTGTATAGTCTGGTCTGCCTGTAGTGAGCTCTGCGACCAGCATTCATAACAGTACCAGTTGAGAAATTCAAATTCTGACATAAGAGATAAATGATTAGAAAGCATTTATTTATTTGTACATTTATATAGCGCCCATAGCCCATAGGCATCTAGGTGCTAGAACTTAAGCGATTGGTTACAGATTTGTGTACTTCATCAATATAGTTACAGTTGCAATAATACATATATTCACTACATACAAAGATACAGATATACACGTCAGGTGAGATACAAATATAACTATCAGGTGCGATTTACATGGAATTAATAGTCACAACAAGATCACATATCAGTCATAGCCTATGATACTGAGGGTCCTAGTGTCAATTGTTGGGGATCTAAACTGAAGAGTCAGGTTTTTAAGCTTTTTAGGAATGACCAGAGGGATGTGTCATTTCTCAATTGTGTGGGGAGAGTGTTCCACAGTTTGGCTGCTTTGACATAGACATAGACCAAGGAATAACTAGCATTGCCCTTTGTTAGCAGCTTGTGTGAAACTATAACTTATATCCTTTAAAAGTTAGTTAACTGTTGATACAGGGTACAGGTAAGTAGCGTGAGTTCAGTAACTCTTTGGCTTTTTCTTAGGTATTGGCCGCAAAATAATATGTCAACTTGCACCTTAGCAAACTTACTTTGACAGGTGGTTACCCAGGGGGACCATGGGACCAGGGTCGGATTGGCCCATCTGCCACTCGGCCCGTGGCCAGGCCAAAATCATGTGTAGTCCCCCTGGGCCGGTTTGTAAAAGAAAAGTTTGATGAAAAAAATATATTTTCTTTAAACAACGAAAAAGCACACGCTATGGCATAATTCATCAAAACAAGGTAACAAATGTAACCTTGCTTTGATGATTGATGTGCATGCATGATGTGTGCATCGTAAATTATGATGCATGCATCATTCACATGCTGCTGCAGCATGCAGCCAACTTTGCACCACACCTGCAGATGAACTGATCTGCTGTTAAATCTCAGGTACCAGTTTAATGGTATCCACTACAGAGTAACTTCTAATTTTACTATAGCTGATATGATAGCTCAGTGGGTTCAACACTTGCTGCTGCGATGTGTGTGAGATCTACAGGTTCGAATCCCAGCAAGGCCATCTCAGCCTTTCATCCTTCTGAGGTCTATAAAGGAGTACCAACACAGGTTGGGTGATATTGTGTGCATATTTGTTCTATAAAAAATAGCTTAAGCGTAAGTGCTATACAATAACATATTCTCATTTGGCCTTGGACATCAATTTACATTCACAGTAATTTGACAATATGGATCTATACACACAGATTAACAGTGGGATTTCTGAACTTGCTTCCCATGGCCACTTGGGGGAGGAGATCACTGCCACACACCCAGGGAGTGCTTTGTCTGGGACGCCAGCAAAGGGCAGTGGATAAGCGCAATTCCTGTTGGCCTGGCGCCCTACCCTGTAGCCCCCCCCTTATCCAGAGGACTACAGAAGAGACATCACAATATAATTTATAATTTGAGCCAATTTGGTTTCCGCTACATTTGAATTTAGCCACACTAGAATTGTACTGATTGAGTTGTTTAGATTTAGTTTAGGTGCCTGCCTCTTCAAACCATACACTTAAACCCAAAGCAAACATGGGACGATACAGAATGAAGAACCGACAATAAAATTACTCAACACCCAGAGATCACCCGAAACCAACTAACCATCACCCTTCTCTTTTCCACACCCTCATGCCTCTCACGTACTAAACATGCCCAGAGTGCTAGTGAAACAACCCACCAAAACCACACCCCTTTTCCAATACTAGTACAAACCCAATATCTGCAGACAACAAACAACTCAGACATGGGACGTCACCTTTCCAGACACAACAAGCCCAGCGCACCTAACAAATCACGCCTAGAAAGTTCACACGCACAGACGCCAGTTTCTCCTGCTTTAGCCTACATCAACAGATGAGCACCACCACTATCCTTTCCCTCTCTCCCTCACTAACCATACCTACCAACGTTTCTTACAGTTCCACCGGAGCGCCTGGAGACCATGCAAATGGCAGCGGTGCACAGTATAAATCAACATAACATAACATTGTTTTGTGCTCTCCAATAGGCCTATCATAATGGAGCACATCTGCTGACGGTCCACAGCCCTCCGCGGCCCCAAGAACCTTGGCAGACATTTTGTAATCGGTTGAAAATCCTTCCTGCGACTTTGGGTGCCACATTGGTTCTTGGTGGCTACCAGGCTCCAGCCACTCCCTCTGCCTCAGTGACTCCAGCAGCACCTCACTCTCCCAGCATGCCAGTTTGCCTCTGTGCGGATCCCACCTCGCGGACTGGATCCTGCAACAGAGCCCAACAAACTGCACCAGTCTCCAACAGCACTCTGTCCTCGCTTCTGCTCTGCATATGTCTACACACGGATCTCATCTGACATACCGAGGCCACAGTGAATGTGGATAAGACTGTGTTTTCCCTTTGTTGTGTTCCTAGGTCTTGTCTCATATGAGTGAATCGCTGTGCGGGTTTCAGCTGTCATACAGAGCCCCTCCCTCAAGGGTAACACTCGGTAGCATAAGTGTGAATGACCTCCATTTTCGTATTTTTGTATCCATGCTCCGTTGTTACAAATATTTGGCGGTCCTCCGCCTTGACTCTCCTCTCCTTTCCTTTACATGGGATCGCAGACAAATACCTTGTGTTTAGCTGGGGTAATGGACTGAAGGAGAATGCATTACTGCCTCTATTAGAGCCAGTACCTTCAGGGGCTGTATAACCTGAGTCTGAGTGGAGGTCTGGATTCTGAGGTGGTCTTTGCAAAGGCCCTGGTAGGCCTGCTTTTCTGGTCCAGAGATTATCTTTCATGAACCCTGACTTAGTCACATTGTGCTTTCCCTCGGGTTCAGGGTTGAATTGCAAGCATCATGCACAAACTAGTCCTATTTGGCTTTGGTAACTGCAGTTCTGCTCCCCGTAGCAAGCAATATCCATAGCGTCATATGGCTATGTCTGTATGTCTGCTATGTCTGTATCCTACTCGCTCTCTCATGGGAAGAACATCTGGCCTATGGACTTGTTACTGGATTTACACAGGAGTTTCCAATAGACGGGTCCCTTGGATACAGGATGTACCCTGCTGAAATCAGAGTGATTGACACCAAACAGTGTGCCAAGCAAAGCCAATTGTGTGTACCCTAGCTGTTAGGCAAAGCTTGTATGCAGTACCCTCTGGGAACACTACACACAACTCTGACTACACATATAGGAAACCCAACCTTTGGTATAAGCTTGTACTACACAGTTTTGGTAGCATGTTGAGCAGCCAGGCTTATCAAGAGGGGTCAATGTGAGCTGTGACAAGTATTCAAATAAACACTTACACACAAGGTTTCTTGAATAAACAATTATTAATTTATTTATCAGTCAGTTAGCATAAGCCTTCTTCAGAAGAGAGCAATATAATAGCAACACACACATACACTTCAATACTATACACTCTTGGTTTCTAAATCAATAAAGACCCTTTTGGGATGGCTCACAGATACAACCTACACCCTCAGGTGACTTCAATAGCTAGGTTGCTGGGGACATTAATATCATACTGTTTGCATTTAGAATACTGTTAGAAGTTGGTAAAAGGAAAAGGTCATTAGAACAACAAGAGACCACAAATATTTTTAAGCAGGCAAATACCTTTGGATCCCCACAACAGTCATTCACTATACCAGGTTAGGCCAAAATGGGCAAAAGTCTTATATAGGATGAAACACCTCTGGTAGGTAAGTAGAAAAGTCTTTGCACAATGTTTTTAGAAGTCTTTGAAGAAGAGAAGAATCAAATGTAGGGCCACAAGCCGTTAGAGTTGTGAGTGGTAGAAGATGCAAGCAACTCTACAGCAAGAGGTAAGTTCTCTCAGACTTTGTACAGTACCTTTGAATTGAAGAAAGTGCAGCAGATGACTTCTGTTCCTGTGCAGCTCTGCAGATCTCACTGTTCCTGGGCCTCAGTCGTAGGGACAAGAGGGAAGACTTCTGGGGACTCCTGCTCTGCAATGGGATGGTCACCGCTCGCAACAGGCAATCTTCAAATCCGTGGCTGTTCAGTGTTTCAGCTCCTTGCATCTCCTGCAAATAGCAACACCGTGGTTCCTTGCTGTCGAGATGGACTTTCCTTGCATCTGGGGTCCTGCACTCTGGTAAGGATGCTCAGTCCTGCTTCCTGGGAGTCCTGGAGCTCTAGGCTAGCTTAAAAGCAACACACACAATCTGGTGTTCCTCTCCCTGGCTATACGGTTTCCAGCAGCAACTCTGTGGAAATTCAACCAGCTCTGAGAAGGATGTCCAGGGGGCTTACTTTGGAGTTGATTGGTCCCACGAACTCAAGGGCAGAAGTCGTCCTTGCAGGGGCTTTTCAGTCAATACGAATTTGGAGTTTCAGCACACAGCAGGGCTTCACCGGGCAAAGCAACGGTCCAGGAGTTGCAGCAGGCATCCTCTTCAAGTTCTTCTTCGGTTCCTTCGTCCAGTGGTCGACTCTGCCTTCCAAGCCAAAAGCCTCGCCTTTTATTCAGTTCTCTCCCATTCATTCCAGCCTATCTGTCAGTCACCCAGCAGGGGGGCTGTCTAGGCCGGACTGTCAGCAGGCCAATAACTAGAGAGTGCATTTGGGTCTCCTAGGAGACTAGGCACGGGAGTTTCGTACACCTCCCTTACTTCCTGCCTACCCCAGACACCCTGGAGCGAGAGGTGGGCTTCACTTGTGAATCCCACCAAAGGCAAAGCGAACAATGGGACCAAATCTGGTTTGGCGCACAGAGTAAATCTCAAGAAGGACCTTTGCAAAAAGAAATGACGAAAAAAGAAGACCGGGCCATTTTGACAAAAATGGCACCCTTGGGTGCTTTACTGCAGCTGCGAACGCAGCCCGCGGTAAATGCACACCGCAGTAGTTAAAACTAAACCACTGCCACCAGCCATTCAGTGAGAAAAGGGTAGCATAAAAATGTTATATGAGAAGCTAGATAAAGGGGATATTAGGTAACCGCTCCAGCACTCTATTGTAAGATAGTGGGTGCTGGGTCTAGAAAGTTACAAATGTAAGTAAAATCAATTTCACCTTTCTGCTCTGGGAAACAGTAGTTTATCCCAGAGAAGGGATTTAAACCTTTGGGAAATCTAAAAGACTTCCCTGTGCCACTGCACTGAAGGTGCTGTTTGACACAATGTAAAAGATGATGCCTATGGAGTTTGTCCAAAAAGAAACGCAAAGCTCAGAAATCACATTAAAATACATGAGTGGGAAAAAGGGTCTCACTCTCTCCAGGTTAAATAAATCAAGTCCTCAAAATCCAGCAAAGTTGCTGGGGGTCTCTAAGGTGGAGGGAATTGGCACATTTCTGAGAATTCTCCCTAGCACTAACCCTAAGGGATTTATGATCTCTCAGGTAGACAGATAGGTATCCGTGTCTCTGAAGAGCTCTCTGATACGGACCCCTCAGTGTAAAGTTTGATAAATCAGATTGGGGGGGGGGGACGGAATCAAAAGTACTCTGGGCCTTGTGGCAGCAGGGAAGGTTGGAAATTTGGGTCTCGCATACCTTTGGCAGGATTACCTTGCAATACCAAGATTTTGTAATGCAAAGGTGGGCATGAAGCCATGTGTTTCTCTCTAAGGATGTTGGTCTGGAAACTTGCACGGCTTGATGCTGTGGAAGGTGGCAATGAAGCCGAGAAGGTATGTATCATCAAATTGGTTGACTATGCAGCAGATCCATTGTTACAGATGGGGCTTTTTTTCATTTTGTTAATCTTTTTCTCCATTTTGAAACTGCATTGTCGCAAATCTTCTCGTTCCACTAAAGAATGTCCTGTATGTTACTATCTCACTGTGATGTGTACGTTTATGCTTTCTAGACATTATGTGCTGGCTAATTTGGGATCTCTTTTTCAATTAGAAATGCATATGGCCCCATAATCCGCACTGTGCTGCATAGGCGCAATATGTAAATAATTGATGCGCTCCATATTAACCTGTAATGTTTCCTTAGTTTGCAGGACGTGATGTGCGGCCACGCCAGCATCTCTACCTTCTACACCCCACATACCCATCTGTGCTTCTGGACATCATTAATAGTACAGCAAGTGTGACTGCAAGTGCCAGTGAGTATTAACATCTGCAGAATATTCAAATGTGAGAAATGCCTGTTGCAGAGTGTTAGAAAAGATGTTCTTTTTGCACCTTTCCTTCCCTCCATAGATGTCCTTGGGACCCCATTCTTTGTGCTTGTTTTGAACCCTGTACTGATTTTTTGGAAGGAAGCCTTCTGCTTTAGCCCGCCTACATTGCTTCATACTTGTTGATAATAGCCTAGATTCATTATTTACTATCCGAGCATTTTGTCTGCCCATAACCTACACTAGATATGCCCTCTGTATCTCATATAGCTTATGTGTGTTACTGCATTAACTAGCCTAAAGTGCCCTGCGCCACAATTGCATTTCGCCTATGTGTTTTTACCTTTGACTAGCCTAGTTGGGCCTTGCGCCACAATCGCATTTAGCCTATGTGTGTTTTTACATTTGACTAGCCTAGTTGGGCCTTGCGCCACAATTGCACTTGTGTGTTTTGCACTGATTAGCCTTGAAGGGATCCAACCATAACTTGCATCTGTTAGGCATAGCATTGAAGCCCCTTTTACCCACATTAAACCAACCACTTAGATGTTAGCATGACCTTCAGTATAGTCTCACAATGACTTCTGCCTATCTGAGTAAACTAAGTTGCTAAAGTTGCAACTATGTTGATTTTAACCTCATTTTTCTGAAATCGCATTCAGACTGCCTGTAAATTTGCTCTGCATAGAACTACATCTGAATTACTGCATTGACATCTTGTGTGAATATGTTGATCTTAACCTCACCTGCTAAGTGGCACCTAGATTGCCTGAAATCTGGTCAACCTCCAACTGTGTATCCATGCACTCCAGCCAATTTGCCTCATCTTGAATCTAGCTGTTTATCCATGCATTCTAGACAAAATGCCATAATTCGAAGCTAGTTGTTTACTCAGGTACTGTGGCCTACCCGCTCTGCCTTAATCTAGGCGTCACTCATTGTATTTTAGCCAACCTACCACACTTCCACCTAGTTGTTGTTCTAGGCACTGCAGCCATCCTGCCATATTTGTCCTACCTCCTAGGTGTTATTCAATGTATTTTCAGTAACTCTGCCCTACACTTCAAACCTAGGCCACCCCCGGCATCCCAGCCATATCAACTACCCTTATCTAGGTGCTACGTAGACCATCCCAACCACTTGTGGTCACCTAAATTCAGGTATTACTCGGCGCTTCACAACACTCTCGACCTCATGTGTCTATTCACCACTAACTTGTTTGCCTATTTCCTGATCAGCCTCAATACTGCATTACCGATCAAGATGGCTCCACACCTACCCAACATGGCAGCCCTATCCAGCCTTAACAACCAAGTACCATACTTAGATTTAAACGACCCTCAGGTACTGCTCCCTTCCAGTCACCCTCGCACCTCCATAGAAAGGGACTTAGAGCCAGACTAGCCAAAATCCATGAGCCCCCTGCCCGCTCATTGCCCACCACACAAAACTCTAGAACGCCGCCACTTCGACCAAATCCTTCCACACAAACCAGTAACCCATTACAAAACCTCTACCCTACACCCCTTCATAACTCCCTCAACCAGGGCACTCCTGAACCTACACAAGACAAGTGCCATACTACTACTTCAAAAAACATAGCCACTACTTCTAAAAACATAGTTAGCCCTACAATTAAGGGAGCCTTGATCAATGCCAGATCGCTAGTAGCTCATGCTACAGAAATTGCAGACTTAATCCTTACTGAAGACCTCGACTTCCTTGCCATCACTGAGACTTGGTTACACCCAGCAGCAGGCCATATGGTCATGTTGGCAGTCCCAGATAACTACTCTATCTTGAGACAAGACCGCCCCAATTCCAGAGGAGGTGGTGTCGCCTTCATCCATAAGTGCAGGCTTACCATGAGACTAGCTACTTCGACCGATGCCCTCTCTTGTGAATCACTAGCAGTCAAAATACCACTCACTAACACCCAAACTCTTAACATCTACTTGATCTACCGCCCGCCAGGCCCCATTGGCACCTTCGATGAAGACCTTAACTCTATTCTATCTAGCAACCTCAAAAGCTCCACTTAAGTTCTCACCTTAGGAGACTTTAACTTGGGCTACAATGACCCGGAAGACCATCCCGCTCGTATCATAGCTAATACTCTTACTGAATTAGGCTTCGTGCAAAGATGCACGACACCCACGCACATGAAAGGCAGAACACTTGACTAGGTGGCCGACTACAATTGCCTAGTGAATATCACAAATATCTCACCTCTAGCCTGGACTGACCACCACTTGGTATCATTCATGCTCTCCACCGACAGACCTCCATCCCCGCCTTCCATTAAGGCCCCACCCACTCTCACTAGAAACAAGAGGAACATGACAGCAGAAAGACTTATCCCTAACCTACTCCCCACACTCAACTAATTTCCCGACAAACTGGACCCTGAGTCTCTGGTTGAAGAATATAACAAGATTATGGCCACCTCGCTGGACCGCATCACCCCCCCTTAAACTTAGATCCAGGAAACCGAAAACGCACCTCAACAAATGGTACACACCATTCCTCAAAAACCTAAGGCAGCAAAAAAGAAACTGCGAGGCCATCTGGAAAAAATCCCCCTCAGTCTCAAACAAACTCAAACTGTCCAAACTAGCTGCACTTTACAAAAAAGAAATCTACCTGGCCAAACGAGCCTCCTTTGACTCTCCTATATCCTAAGCTAAATCCAACATGAAAGAACTCTTCTTTATCCTCAAAGAAATATAAACCCCCATAGCACCCCTTGACACGTGCACTAAAGATAAAAACTGGTGTTCAGAAATTCAAAGTGCCCTAGCGAACAAGATCGTGACTCTTCAAAGTAAAATCTCCAGCAAAAGAGCTTCCCTGAATGACACCCTCAACTCAAAAATTCCGGACAAGCTCATGCCCACAGATCTCACCCGTTTCCAGTTCTCCAAAGTCAACATACTGGAAGTTGAAAAAATGATCCTATCCCTGAAACCGTCTAATTGCCAGGGAGATCTGTGCCCAGCACAACTCATTAAAGATGCTGCCCGCAACCTCTACCCTTTCATTACAAAATTGATTCATGCCTCCTTCGCCACTGGCTCTATCCCTACCAACCTAAAACAATCTTGGGTACTTCCTCTACTGAAAAAACCTACACTTGACCCAGCCATACCCACAAATTACCGACCCATAACAACTGTTCCCTTTCTACTAGAAATTCTGGACAAGGTTGCCTATGTACAAATACAGAAGCACCTGGACGAACACAACCTCTTAGGATCTAGACAATCTGGATTCCGTCCCCAACACGGGACCGAAACCGCTCTTATTGACTTGAAAGCGCAGATCGATTCGCTCAGAGACAATGGGCAAGCCGCCCTACTCCTCCTCCTCGACCTATCTGCAGCTTTTGATTTGGTCGATCACTCTGTCCTATGTTCACATTTCCACACTTCAGCTCACTTTTCCACTGAGGCCATCACCTGGATCACATCCTTCCTTAACGGCAGGGCTATGAGGGTGTTTTCTCCCACGGCGGCAGCACACCCTATACCCATCACCTGCGGTGTTCCTCAGGGCTCCTGTGTCTCCCCCACACTATAGAACATATTTACCAAGCCCCTTTTCAATGATTTGGATCATCTCGGTATCACCTACACTAACTATGCAGATGATACTCAGATCCTCCTTCCATTTTCAGGAGTTTATGGAAAGGATTTGGCCTTGCTAAATGGGGTGTACATCATCATCCAGGCATGGATGGCCACTCATGGACTATGCCTGAATGATGATAAAACAGAACTCATGATCTACTACATTCAGTATAAAGAAACTTGGCCCGGCCTATAATTCCTGACGGGAACAACATCAAAGTCGGACAGGAGGTCAAAACATTGGGATTCTATCTAGACTCCAATTTTTCCCTCAAAAGACAAGTGAGCTCCCTTGCATCCTCCACGGCTTATACGTGCAAATTAATCCACGCAGCCAAACCTTTCCTTTCGGACACTAGCTGCCTGACACTCGCCAGAGCTCTCATATTGTCTCGCCTCGACTACTGCAATGCCCTTTACCTGGGATCCACCAAGGCCACCACCAGTAAACTGCAAACCCTTCAGAACAACGCTCTCAGAGCAGCTCTGGGCATTTCCAGAAGAGAACACATCACAGGATTCAGCCAACAGAAAAACTGGCTCTCCATCAGAGGTAAAATTCTCTTAAAAACGGCATCACTCACCCACAAGTCTCTTAACAACGCAGCCCCAACCTACCTGATCAACAGATTCTACAGACAGTCCTCCTTAAGACCCGTCAGAACTGCATACAAAGATTGTTTAACTGTTCCCCACTACAAACGGGCCACCATAGGTGGCAACAGCTTCCCTGTGAAAGCTGCCAAGCTTTGGGATTCCCTGCCTCCAAACCTTAGAGTAGACCTGCCATATCAGAAGTTCTGTTCCAAGGTAGAGGGGGGGGGGGTGTGTGTGTGTGTGTGTGTGTGTGTGTGTCTGATCTCAAGAAGGCTTTCCTTGACCAGTGAGAACAACCAGTCTCAGCTCCTGCTTGAGGATCCGTACTTGCTGGACCAACCAGTGTACTGACCAGCTACCTCTCTGCAGCCATCACCATTCCAAGCATGGCCTTGACTTTGCAGATCATCAGCTTCTGCCAAAGGTCACCTGCTCCTGCATTTTCAGCATTCTCACTCCAGTCGAAGCTTGCTTGTGGCTTCCCCCTGTGTTCGTCGTCTGAAGATCACCTATCGCCACCTAACGGTGGTGACTCCTGTTGTAACACTCCTTCAATCCTGTGAAGTGTCTTGAGGTGGTCTGCCCCACAGAAGTCTTCATCTTTCCTTGTTTGGGTCTTCTGCTAGAAGCTGTCTGGCACCAATTCCTGTGCAACATGAAGGGCCGAAATTGACTCATGCATCCCCAGCCCATGGACCTTCCTCAACCAGACCAAGTGCAGAAGATTGTGTCACCAATGGATTCCAGAACACCTCCAATGGTCTTTGCAAGAATTGAGTTGGGCGGGGTGGGGTAGGTTAACATACCTGTTTCTGTCCACCCGTGTCCTCCGAAGGCTTTGATTGGGTGTAAAGAAATGGCCCAAATTCACTCTTACCTGACCTTTGGTGGTGGAACCTGGTTTAAAGATTCTTCTCTAGCCCTATCCTAGTGTGATGGATTGAGTTTCTTGACCTTTTCTCTAACTTTGGACCTCTTTTGCTAATATTTACCACTGTCACTACTGTTCCTACAAGAACTTACTCGAAGAAGTATATGCTTTGGAACTGCCGACTTTTGGGCACAAGTCACCAAACCGTATTAGGGTTGGACTTTATAAGATGTAGGGAATCTGTGTCGATTCTAAGAGTTCTGACTACTCACTAATGTTGCACTCTTAATTGATTCATAAGAGGGGTGTGTGTGTGTGTGTGTATATATTTCGGAGGCTTGTGGAATCTGCTTAGATCACATGCTGTGCAAAGGCCGACATGTAGTGGAAGCTGCGGAGTATTACAGTTTGTTTTTCGAAACTCAAAAAGGGTCATCAAACTAGGGCATGCCAGTAACACTATCCCTAGTGTGACATCCCATGTACCCATGATCCATGATCCTTCACGCGTGTAGGACCCTCAGATAGTTTTTTTCCGCCATAC
The DNA here is from genome assembly GCF_040938575.1 of Ambystoma mexicanum. Taxonomy (NCBI): domain Eukaryota; kingdom Metazoa; phylum Chordata; class Amphibia; order Caudata; family Ambystomatidae; genus Ambystoma; species Ambystoma mexicanum. The sequence continues at coordinate 1,246,605,217 of NC_090925.1, read as the reverse complement.
TAGTCGGACGCATGTTGCGGAGTTTCCTTGGCATTTGCCAATTATACCTAAATATTGTTAAAAATGTTCACTGTTATCTTCCATCCTACGCTGAAGATCGACATCAGCGAAGATCGAGGGACCAGCCGTCAAACTACACGACGGACCTTGGGCCTTGGAAGACCTCTGGCCTCGGCCCGGGCCTTGGAAGGCCTCTGGCCTAGGCCCTGTACAAGTAGGAAGAGTGGGGGGTGGTCATAACTTTCCCACATTTGTTTCCTACATATACACAGCACGCTGCCAGATTTACACATATGGAGAGTACTCCTTTCAAATTCTGCCCTAAGTGGAACAGGAAGTTTCCCTGGGTAGATGAGCACAATACGTGCAATCTGTGTCTCCCACAAGACCATCCCGAGGCTACATGTCGAGCTTGTGAGCTCTTCAAGCCAAAAACACTTAAGGACCGATCGACGAAGCACTGGGCCCACTACGCTAGGCAGCTAGAGTGCATGGACGTCGAAGGGTCGTTCAGCGATGCCAGCAACGCCGCCGTATCGGACGGCTAGGGCAGAGGTGTGACTTCAGACACCCACGTGCAAGCCCCCGACATCGGAGGACTGGCCAGCGGCCCAGTTATGGGGACAACACCCGGCGGCAGAAGCGCAACGCACACCACCTTCCTCTAAACACATCAGTCCCAGCCATGACTCGACACGCGTGTCGAGCGATCGGCAATGGAAGGCACCGAGAGAGCGGTCCAACGATTCTGTGTCCTCTGGGCGTTCCTGTTCACGATCGCCACATGACAAAGACCAACCGTCGCGCTTGAAAAAGTGCCGCACTCCCAATAGTTCCAGAGGCTCGATCATCAGAAGACGATTCCGACCTCTATGCTCTCAAGTCAAAGCGCGTAGAATCTACTGTCAAGATTCAGCGCCCTCCTTCTACTACCTCCGAATCTCGACGTGAAGCGACGAAACCCTCGGAAATCCCTAAAACCTCTGGAAAACATTCCTCTAGTCACGGGAAGGGGGATAAACAACACAAGAAACCTTCAAAACACCATAAAGAAAAACAGAAGGCTCCGAAAGCGATAGAGAAGTCCAAGGTCCCTGACAGTACTCCTAAGAGCAAAATTGTCCCTCCCACTCCTCATGATATGGGCGTGGGTGAAGAAGCAGAACAGGAGAGGTTTATTCCCAGTTCCAGGGAATGGAACTCAGCTGATATTGATAGGGTGATGAGAAGGATGTCTTTTTTTTTTGTTGCAGACTTCTTTGAAAAAGACCCGAATTATTTCCATAGCTATGCCAACACACCAGCTACCTCTGCCCCTTCGGGGTCCAAGGACTCTCAACCCCCTACTAAAAGGCTCTGCTCTGAGGCTCCGGTGCAAGGATTGGTTTCAGAGCCCTTGCGAATTGAACCTTACCATCCAGAGTCATATAGAGAAGAGACAGAAACTCATATGCTGGAAGACCAGACAGGGGTTTCTTATTATGGGGATGGCGAGGAGGAGGAGGAGGAGGAGGAGGAGGAGGAGGAGGAGGAGGAGGATGATGGGGCGGAAGCCTACAATCTTGACTCCCCAATTCCTAAGGACCCCCCCCGGTGCATGACTCGCTGATTGATAATCAGCCACTCCTCAATGAGGTACTGGCTAAAGCAGCAGCTCAGTTTCAGATAGACACACAGGGTGTCCAAGAAGATAGGGATTTTGCGGAACAAAATCCTAGGGGACAAGAGAGCCATTACTCAGGCTATCCCGATATTAAAATCAATCCAGCGTAGAATTGATCCCTCGCTGGTAACCCCAAATCTTACACGTGCAGTGAATCCGAGAGTGGAAAAATTATTCCGGGCCGCACCCTCCGATCCTATGTACATAAGGGGTCAATTAAAACCTTACTCCCTGGTAGTAACAACCACCAGAAAGGGGGCAGGTGCTGTCATGATGCATACTCCCGGAGAGCCAGTCCAAGACCGGCAGCCCCGGAAGCACACATCAGGTACCCAAGGGAAGGTCCAGCAACCCCAAATAGGGGCCCTTTGGACACAGTCCTGGCGCCTTTGGCGCCAGGCTCATTTTGGACATCAGTCCTCATAAAGGGAGTGCTTTTGGTGGACTTACCTGATGCAGACCATGCTGCCAGATCCAGACCTCTTTGAGGCCTGAAAGGAACTACTTTACCTGTGGGACTATTTTGCCACTCGGGCGTGGTCAGGGAAGGATACATACCTGGGACGACTTTGGAGGCTATTTAAGCCACGCCCAGACAGCAGCTCACGCTTCGCGTTGCTCTGCTCCTAGCAGTTGGACGCTCACCGTGTCTGCTCCTGCATCCTGACTCCAGCCACGCCCACTTCAGTTCTGGAACACCTAAAAGGAAGAAGAGAGGAAGAGAAGGTGAATAAAGGACATTACCTGATATTGCATGGGATCCGGAGCCAACACGCCGACGATCCTAAAGGGAAAGACATTATTTTAGGATTCCTCGCGTTGCTCGTTGCAGCGCTGCGCTCAACTCACTTGTCCACAAGGAATTCCGTACTCCTGCGACCATCTTCACGTTCCGCTGCATTCCAGCACCTAGGAAGGAAAAGAGAAGAACAAAAGGTGAGCCAGAGAAGACATTGGGAAAAGACTGATTGCCCGAAGGCTTACCTGGCGATTGGTGGGGGAGAATCCTTCCTCATCTCGGGTCGGCACACCTTTTGGCAGTACCGCGCCCCGGCCACTATGGGAAAAAAGAACACGCGCATTAGTGGGTGAACATACAGACATTAGAAAAACCACCCCAACATAAGCTCACCTGAATTATCCACAGCGAATTGTCTTCTCTACGTGGAATCTTCGCTCAGCACCTGCGCTAAAAGACTAAAAGCAGTCCATTGAAAATAAAGGCCAAACAGGAAGGGAGAACAACCCTTGGACTTGATAAGTCATATACTTACGAAAGCGCCTTATTCATCCAAAAAACCAGTGAAGCAACTGGACCTGAATGCCCGTCCGATAACCAGTGAAGTAACTGGATTCTACCGCACCCCTGCACCAGAAGCAGGATGGAGAGCTCGTCATTTCAAATCTTAAGGTGAGAATTAACGGGAAGGTTCAGAGGTGGTTTGAAGAGAGAGTAAAAGGGGAAAGGAGGGGTTCGACTTGTCACTCCGCAGGTGATTAAAATCCTTTTTCCCATCTACAGAAAGATCTTCCTACGCATCAGACAGGCGTGGTTTGGGGGTCCGGCCCAGTCGGTGTTATGAGTCCTGCGCATCACCTTAGAAGAGGCCGCAGCAGCCCAGACCTGGTCAGCGTCTCCGTGGGAGTCAGGTGAGCGTTACAGGTACACCACTAGCGTCTTCAGAAGCACCTCCCAATAAGGAGAGCGAAAGGATATATGCTCTGGGTAGGAAAGTTGCCTCCATGTCAGCCTATCAGGCACGTAATGCTAACAGTACCACTCTTTTAGCAAGATATAACTGCCATCAGTGGGAACAAGTAGCTGCACCTGAACCACTAAAAGGCCAGTTGGCCCAACTTGCAGCAGACGGAAGGTCCATATCTGGATGCATCCTTAAAAAAAATGTTGATGCAGCAGATAATGCTGGAAGATTGATAGCCGAAGGCACAGTAATAAAACGCCACGCTTGGCTAAGGCAGTCTGGTTCAAACCCAAGACCCAAGCCACGCTTATAGACATGCTGGTAGAGCCGAACGTTCTATTCGACAGGGCAGTGGAAGAGGCACTAAAGACAGCTAAAGATGAGTACAGGACCCTAAAATCTCTCGGCCAACTCACAAATAAACCCTCAGGTCAAAGGGGGAAATAATTTGTCGCTTTCACGGCCAAAGCTCCCAGAGGGGTTCCAACTACTACCAAAATCAAGGAACCTCATGGGGCAACAATCAGTTCCAAACATCAGAGGGATTCACCAGAGGCCAGCGCAGGAGCCGCACTAGGGGTTGAGGCAGCCCCGCCAGAGGTGGTACGCCACCTAGTAAACGGTGACGTTCCACTTCGGGTCCCCTCCCATGCATCCCCAGTAGGGGGGGCGCATTTCCACCTTCACCCATGCATGGGAGGGGATCACTTCGGACAGATGGGTGCTGTCCACGGTGTCTGCAGGATACTGTATAGAACTATTAGCAAGCCCCCACGACCATCCTCCAAGACAGAAGGTACACTCATTGGAGCACCAGAAAATCCTTCTCGAGGAGATCGCCACTCTACTTGCAAAGGACGCCATAGAACTCGTCCCGGGCAACCAGGTAAACGGGGGTATTTATTCAACCTACTTCCTTGTGCCAAAAAAGATCTAACAATGCACCCAGTATAGGATTTGCACCCTGCAAACAAGTATGTCAAGCCACAAAGATTCTGCATGACTACACTCCAAGAGGTAATACTCCTACTAAAAAAAGGGGGATTACATGGCAACATTGGATATGAAAGATGCCTATTTTCATATTTCAATGTTCCCAGCGCACAGAAGATTCTTGCATTTCAAAATAAACAACCAGTACTACCAGTTCAAAGTACTGCCCTTTGGTATAGCCTCGGCTCCAAGGGTATTCACCAAGGTATTGGCGGTGGTGGCGGTGCACCTATGCAGTGAGGCAATCCCAGTGTACCCTTACCTGGATGACTGTCAGGTCCCTGGGCCACAGGAGGTGTCAGGTTAGGCATTATTAATTGCCAATTGTGTTGTAGTGGTTAAGGAAGGTCATTTGTATTGAAAATGCATTTCCTTAATCTAATCATCTTATCACCCAGCAACTATTGTCCCAACTCATGATGGAGTACTTCCTGTTCAGCAGTGATTGGCCAGTGACTACTGTGATGCTATTTGGAATCTTTGGAGAGGTTCTAAACTGCCTTTCATCAAGATCAGCTTAGGAATGGTCACAGCGCTCAAGAGCTCCAGAGAAAAGAAAGCACATCTCCTTAAAGACAATCTTCAGCAAGAGTCAGAGACTAATCTCAAGTGACAGAGAGAAAAAAGAAAAATCAAAGTTTGTTCAAATGGAAATGTTTTAAAACTTTAAAGAAACTGATTGTAAGCTGCATGTACAGTGTTGATATTTATCTACTCAAGATAGGTTAAAAGACATTATTCTTTTACAGTAAAGGATTAATAGTTTAGTACTTGTAAATAAATTAATCTGTAACAGCATTTTATTAGCGCGCATGCATCGACATTAAAAGTGAATGTTCAAAAAAAGTTGTAGTTGCACATGAAGGGTTGCATGGAGAGCATTTCGTTTGCATTGTGCGTCGTGAGTTTCCTCGCGTTTGAGTAAAGCACCTAGCTGCATGTCTTACGTGCCGGTTGAGGCTAAGGAAGCAGCGTCGGGCATATCCAGTTAGCACTGTGGCATAGTAATAATATCGGACGAGGCTACAAGCGAGGAGTCAGCTGAAAGAAAAGCCACGCTGGACAAGCCGTGTGCGCGGTGAAGGAAAAGCAGTACCAGAGACATTTTCCTTGCGGCGAGTCAGTGAAAGGTATGCGCACGCGCAAGCAAATTCAGAAAAAAGAAGTGAAAGAAAGTTAAATAAAAATGCAGATGAGTTAAGGCAAAGACTGATAAGCAACTCATTCAGAAGCTATCAAGGCAGCAAGAGGAAGCATGCAGGCAAGCAATGTGTGTGCTGAATTCAACTTGGAACTTTCAAAAGTCATTATCATTATGTAGCATTTAGAAGCTAGTTAACAGAGCAAGTAAATCTAAGTAGTGGTAAAGAAAGGTTTTTGAATATTTTAAAAAGGGAACTAAAGACTGCATTAGAACTCAGTAAAGAGAGCATAGGAAGTATCCCAAGTACAACAGTGAATAAGAATACATATTTACATTGGTTACTAGAGTAATCTCCCTGAGGGTGAGAAGAAGTAGTCAAAATGCAATGAGCACAGCAATGTGGACTGATTACTAGTGCCAGCAATACAAGAACTCTCAAGTACCAATTAAACCTCTAAACTTTAAGCAGAGGTAGTCAGGTAATTGGTGGGTTTAAAGATGGGGAAATTTATAATTTCAGTGTAGGTGTAATTTTTGGATGTTAACCAGAGATGTGTTATTTGCAGGTTATCCGTGTTCCAGGAATTAAGGATACCAGAGGAATCCTGACCGTTTATTTTCTCCACTTCCCCCTTTCCCCTGATCTGGTCAATCAAGCAGTTGTACATTTGATTGTTGGGTGGACTGGATTGGAGGATTGGGTGGGCTGTCGTCTGCTCCTGCAGGATTTTTGGCGCTGGGGCCTGATAACGACTGGCTCATCACAGGGGAAACCCCCCTAATTTGCAGACTAACTATTCAAAGAACTATCAACCTCCTCTTCCAATTGGGCTTCTCAATCAACGAGAAAAAAATGAAGCAGGTGCCAAGCACCTCAAAACAGTTCCTAGGAGCTGTCCTAAACACCCAAGAGTGGTTTGCCTTTCCATCAGCGGAAAGAATTCGGAACCTGTTGCTGCAAATTTCTCAATATCAGTCCGGTCGCCAAATAAGGGTGCGCAAAGCGATGCGTTTACTAGGCATGATGGAATCTTGCATTTACCTGGTTCCCCACGCGAACCATGCAGAAATGGTTGGTCTCAAGCAAGTGTTCAGTGGGATGATCTAGTGGTAGTTTCGCCAACACTAGTACAGAGTCTTCGCTGGTGGACAAGAGAGAATCTTACAAAGGGGAAACCCTTCTACGATCCAGAGATACAGGCTGTTGTCACAACAGACGCCTCCCTAGCAGGGTGGGGAGCCCACTACCTGCACCATACAGCTCAGGGTCTCTGGTCTCACACAGTGGCTCAGAACCACATCAATCTGCTAGAACTTCTGCCAGTCTTCAGAGCACTTCGGGCATTCGAACCCCTCCTATCCAACCAGTCAGTGCAGATCCTAACAGACAGCACGACTGCAATGTTTTACCTAAACAAACAAGGGGGCACTCGATCTCCCAATCTGTTCAGGCTTGCCCAGAAAATTGGAAATGGCACTCAAACAGAACATTTACTTGACATCCCAACATGTTCCAGGGGAACTCAACTCGCTAGCAGATGCTCTGAGCAGAGATCCCCTCCCAGAGGAACATGAGTGGCGACTACACAAAGAGGTCGTAGAAGACCTCTTCTCTCAGTGGGGTTTCCCCACTATAGACCGATTCGCCACAAGCGAAAACAGACAATGCCCAGACTTTGCATCCAGGTTCCCCCAGCCAGGCTCCAAGGGGAATGCCCTATGGATGAATTGGTCAGGGTTATTTGCCTATGCTTTTCCACCAACCTCTCTAATGAGGAAGGTGGTGAACAAGATCCACAGGGAACCGATGATGCTCATCCTGGTTGCTCCTATGTGGGCAAGACAACCATGGTATCCACACCTACGCAAACTGGCGGTGTGCGACCCCATCAAGCTCCCGTGCCAGTACAACCTACTCTCCCAGCACGAGGGACTAACCGTGCATCCTCAGCCCCACTCGATGAAGTTGGCAGCATGGCTCCTGAAGTCAGAGTTCGGACATCTCCCAGAGATGTATGGATATCTTGAAAGAGTCAAGAAAACCTAACACGAGGCATTGTTACTATGACAAATGGAAACAATTCGTAATTTGGTGCCAGAATAAGCAAATCAACCCAGTTAACTGTACTCCTTCGAATCTTGTCACCTATATGCTCCACTTACTGGATGCAGAGTTAGTGTTTAACTCACTTAAAGTGCACCTGGCTGCTCTGTCATCCTACACCACTTCCCATAACAAGGTGTCATGGTGGAAAGTGCCAGTTGCCAAAGCATTTATGGAAGGGGTAAAAAGACTCCACCCTCCAATTTCTAACCCACCACCAGGTTGGGACCTTAATGTTGTACTTGCTGGGACCATAATGTGGTACTTGCTAAACTCATGGGACCTCCCTTTGAACCCATGCACAAAGCTAGTCTCAAACACGTAACTTATAAAACTGCCTTCTTAGTAGCCATTACATCCATAAGAAGGGTCAGTGAAATTCAAGCTCTGTTAGTGCAAGATCCTTTATTTACGGTACATAAGGATAAACTGGTTTTACGCACTCACCCTAGGTTTTCACCTAAGTTAATTTCCAAATTCCATGTTAACCAGTCCATTGAGCTACCGGCCTTCTTCCAACAACCCAAAAGCTCTGCTGAGGTGAAACTCCACACACTAAATGTGAGGAGAGCGGTCCTCTACTATGTAAACAAGAACAGACCGCTAAGAAAGACAGATCAACTGTTCGTCTGCATAGCTCTAGGCAGAGAAGGAGATTGCGTCTCAAAGAATGCCATCTCTAAATGTATAGTCAGATGTATCCAACTGTGCTATTCCCTCTCAGATAAAACGCTGCCTTTTACGCCAAGGGCCCACTCTACAAGAGGTACTGGAGCCACTCTGGCTTTCATTGCCAATGTACCCCTTGACAGCATTTGCAAATCAGCTACATGGAGCTCTATTCACACCTTTACTCAACACTACTGCATTGACACTCATTCCAAGACATACTCGAGGGACAAGCGGTTCTAAGACATTTATTTGCTCATGAACCTTCTCACATCTCACCTCCTTCTTCTAACACTGCTCGCTAATCTATGCACAGAATGTGATCTAAGCAGATTCCACAAGCCTCAGAAGGGATACATTACTCACCGTAATCGTATTTCTGATGCTTGTATCTGCTTAGATTCACATACGCCCGCCCTTCCTCCCCTCTGAGAGAAGGCGCATGGATGCTTGTAGTCTTATCTATCTTATCTGCTTGGATACTCTGTACTCACGCTACTCCTCATTGCTACCTCATGTCAGAAAAAATACAATCTGAGGGTCCTACATGTGTGAGGTATCATGGGTACATGGGACGTCACACTAGGGATAGTATTACTGGCACGCCCTATTTCGACGCACCTTTTCGAGTTTCAAAAAACAAACTGTAAACTCTGCAGCTTCCACTAGATGTCAGCCTATGCACAGCATGTGAATCTAAGCAGATACAAGCATCAGAAATATGATTACGGTGAGTAATGTATCATATATATATATATATATATATATATATATATATATATATATATATATATATATATATATATATATATATATATATATATATATATATATATATATATATATATATATATATAATCTCTGAGGCTTGTGGATCTGCTTAGAACACATGCTATGCATAGGCCGACATCTGGTGGTAGCCACAGAGCATTACATTTTTTGTTTTTGAAACTCGAAAAGGGACGTTGACGGGGTGTGCCAGTAATACTATCCCTAGTGTGACGTCCACCGTACCCATGGTCCTTCATGCATCGAGGTGCATCAGATTGTTTTTTTACGCCATCGTAGTCTGAGGCATATCACAGAGTTCCTTCGTGGCTAACAACTTTACTTAGTAAAAGTTTAATCTTAGTATTTCTTTCTGTCCGTTCAACAACCGTGTACCGCAAGATCTCTGGCAACAGCATCAAGGACAAGACCATCTGTCGATGACAGCGACTCCCGTCTCAACAAACTTTTGCCAGCGGGCCTCGGCCCTGCACAGTAGGGAGAGCGGGGGGAGGTTCATATTCCACTCTTACTAGAGAATGCATATTCCCCTTTATTCCCATTTATTTCACCAGGCTGCCATCCTTGTACACAATGGAAAACACTCCTTTTAAATTCTGTCCTTCCTGTAACAGGAGGTTTCCCTGGAGGGATTTGCACCAAGTGTGTAACCTTTGCCTCCCTAGGGACCACCCGAAAAACAGTCTTATAAACTGTTCAGACCAAAGGACTGCAAGACTAAACGCTGGGCCCACCACGCCATGCAGGCCGAGGCCGCCATTGACGTTGAGGGAGCCTCCAGCAATGGCAGCATTAACGTACTAAGTGACGCTGAGGGCGAACAGATCCATTGGATTCCTGCATGCGATTCCCCCAACAGGCTGGCCGGTGGTTCTGCTACAGGGACGACACCCTGTGTTGCAGGGGACACCCCCACAGCCCACCCGCGGGGGAATAGAAAACGGGGGGTGCGGGGCTGTCCACCGCAACACCCTGCTCACTATACTGTGTGGTATAGTGAGCGGGTTGTTGCGGGGGACACCCCTGCAGCACACCCGCGAAAAAAAAAGAAAGAAATAGGTGCTGCGGGGGCTTTGGGGGAAACACTTGCAGCCCCCATAAAAAAAAGAAAAGGACCCTGCGCCGCCGGTTCCCAATCATGGAAGTGAAAGGGAACTGGCACTGCAGGGACTCAGCGTGAAGAAAAAGGTAAGTGGGGTTTGTGTATGTTGGGGGTGTGGGTGGGGGCGTGTTTTGGGTGTGGGTATGTACATTTGTTCGCATGAGAAAGGTGGAAACTTTTGGTGGTTCGCACCTTTCTCATGCAAACTTTCTGGCAGCGGGCAAATCAGCCACGGTTGGATCACATAGATTCCTGGCTGACTTCCAGGTAGACATCCAACTCCAAAGCAATGACCTACTCCTAAAGGCTGCAGAGCCTGATTTGCACATGCCCTTTCTGTAATGGCTTGGCAGGCGAAGAACGATGGTCTAGCGGGCTACCCATAGAAATGCCCGAGGTAGAGATTAATTGTAAACCTTCCAGCCATCAACTCTTTTGTTTTGCTGGCCTTAATTCCACACGCTTCTTCCGTCTAGCTCTACTTCTGATGCTGCTTGAATGATTCTGTATAAAGTGACTTATGTACTAACATAGATTCACACTGCCCAGCGCGAGAGGCGTAGCACCAAAGGGGGTTCCCCACCCTCTCCCGATATGTGTATCCCGTCTAATTAAGAGAGCTGTTCATAAAAGCCCTTGGTGGGTTCTCAATTATTTATTTCTGTGGTTTTCTTTGGAGCTGTGATTTTCAGCCCTATTGCCAGGTAAGGGTTACCCAAAACCAGAAATTAATGGGAAACAGGGTGTGGTGGCAAGTTTATCTCCAGTAGTATTTTCATGTGCAAAATTATAAATGTTCACGAAAAGTGCTAATGTTGGAATTGGGAACTGTGAGTAGCTGTGTGCATTGTAATGCTAAGTGCCTACCACAGCATCTGCATAGTGCATTCGCGAACTAAGATGTCACCTGGATGCATTTAACAATGTGCAAAGCTGCCTGATTATTCAACGTGCAAAAAACCTTTTGGAAATGTGCAGGTGACAGACTACGCAGACAGCTAATTGTCACAGCGTCGCATGTGAATAGGACAGCCAAACTAAGACTACCAGAATGCGGAGAAACATGCAGCACATGATGCCCCACTCACACTTGATGGTGCATAGTTGGACCTCTGCCCTGGATCTCTAGGCGCTATGAAGCGATTGTCACATATAGCATCTGGCAAATAAATCACCCAGCTGCACACCATCATTTTCATTGTGCTTGATGTGCAAATGCTACAGACCACTCAAGTTGTACATGCTCATGTGTGAGCTGGCCATCTTGTCCAGGTTTTCTTTTTCCCTTGCAGTTTGGTGCCTATAGCTCTGGAGTTATTGTAGCATTACCGTAAAGTATGGACACAAGAATACAAAGAAACGCACAAGATCGGGGCCTTTTTTGAGGGAACGTATGTTTCTGCATTACTACCACCATATAGATTCAGTATGGAGCGTTGGGAAAGTAGCAGACTCGTGGCCAGCCTATTCTTTTCAGCTATGCAATGCGATTTCTTCGAAAAAAACAATAGGTCGATGGAGATTTTGCCTAATTTGGTGATTGTTTTTTGTTTGGAACATTTCAATATAAATGGCGGGAGACCCCTGCATCCCTCTACTTTTTTGTTTGGGACATTTCAATATAAAAGGCGGGAGACCCCCGCACCCTTCTACTTCACCCTCACCTTCTTTATTACCCAATCCCCCCCCCCACACATACATTTGAGTTGAAATTTGTTCAAAAATATTCGATGAATTCTGCTGCGGCAAAAACTCCCCATCTCCTTTTCAGCCAATAACACTTTACAATTATTGATTGGTCGGCCCAAAACTATAAGGAAAGCTAAACTTCAAGTCCTCCGCAGAATGTGAACTGCTGTTAACTGAACATGAATTTGTTGGGCACTTAAAAAACTATGTTAAAATATGACCCCCTCTAGAGCTGTCAAATTTCAAATGCTAGATGCTCCAAGTCCTAGCCTCCAGACCAACATCACAGGTCTTGCGAAATCCACTTGAATACTAGCACCATTTGGTATTTTGAGTTCCATTTTATGGTGCTCGACCCTGTGGCATTTTTAGGCACGGTTTGCTCTGTCTGCAGCCACCTTCTAGCTGACAGCAGTGCACCAGGTAAATCCCAGTTACCTGCAAGTCAGTCTCTGGCAGTCTGTCTCTCAGGCCTGTTGGTGAATGTGTTTTGGGGGTGGGATCTGGAGGTGGATATGGACTGATAACAAAGTAATGTCAGTCTGGGAGTCGGCCTGTTTCTGCTTTCTCTAAGAAGTGCTCACAGAAAAACACTCACTGACACAATATAAGTAGTTAGCACAAATAAGATATCCATGTGGCCTAGAACTGGTGGGGCACAATAATGATCTTATATTACGTCAGTCGTTATGTCAGAATACTCCACATCAGACCCCCAAAGTCCACGCTACAACTTACTGGATGTTTTGGCTACATGATCCAGGCCTGCATGGAATTAGATTTTGTGAATGTGTTCTGCTGCAGAATTGATAATTAGTCGGAAAAACGATTTACCGTCAATGTATGTATATTGCGGGTGTATAAGCTTCAGTGCAAAACTGAGGCTTTTTTTTAGCCCTATTACTTGTTGCTGAAGAAACTCATTTTCAAGGGTTTCAAAAATTAACATGTTGTCCATAAAGGAGTTGTTGAATGGCCTTCTGATGCTCGCTTGTTAGGGAATTTTACAAAAGTCTGCCTTTGGTAAGACTTTAGAAGACTCACACTTGGGACACAGGGCTCCAACTCTTAGTATAGGCCTGGACCACACAGGCATGCTGGTAACCATGGCTGAGCAAAATCGAAAAAAAAGCCTGTTGTCACCAACAGCTAACCCACGTGCACTCTTCACGGACACCGTCCTTCAATATAATATCTAAGCCTTATCAATAAAGTCAATATACTGAATTACGAAAAGAGTTTTAATAACTAATTCACAAATTATGATCATATAATAGCTCTGTCTTAGAGGAATAACAGTTGTCGAGTTCAAAAGTACATAAGTAATCAAAAACAAATTAGCAAAATTCATGGAATCTTTAAGTTCCTCATTAGAGATGCAACTTAAACAATATGTACAGCTTAGTGGTGCAAATCAACTACAATGATTCTCCTTATATGCCAACGCGTTTCGGATACATCCAAGTGTCCATCTTCGGGGCTTTAAACTGCTCTCTCTTGAATTGTCAATGTGACTTCTCCTCTATCTCCCTAAAATAGATAGTGTACTGTTATTAACATGTTTGTATTGTATTATCTTTCTCAAAACACACAAGGAGACTCGGGGGGGCGAAGTATAATGCCCAGTTAGACCATCCCACTACAGGTTATTAACCTTAAACTAACTACAATGTAACTGGGTTGGGTCGTTTCGGAAGCTTAAGTGGGGGGTCATGCCTTCTTTGTTTCTATTGTAATCGGGCATTCCTAAAAAAAAAAAAAAAAAAAAACTTGCTTTACAAAATGATCATCTTTAATTTAATTTACTTCTGTCTTAAAACAAATGCCAAAAAAGGGAAATATACACAATATTGCACAAAAGAAAGCTAAAGTGTTTCGTGCTTGAAAGTGTGTCAAATAACTTGATGCATACAGTACATTATACAATTTTGTACACGAAATTCTAAAAATCAATAGTCATTCATACTCTTCATACCTAATTCACCCAACATGTTTCATTCCTTCTTATATGTTAAAAAAAACTTTTATATGAAATTCTTCAGGGATTTTGTGTCTGTTATTTCCCTTCTTTCTACTATCTTGGTCAAGTTAATATAATTCGGTACAGTTCATCCATCACTTGTCTTAGTATGATCTGGTATATTCTGTGGCAGTCCTCCCAACATATGCTTCTGAAACGACATTAATGTACCTATCGCTCGATACATCTATTTCATTATTATTATGCTTTCAAGTTTTCAGTACTTATTGTTTACATAACATTTTAGTTGCAAATCCCTATTGAACTATATTTACCACTGTCAAACAATGTCAACGGATAGTGCTATGTACACAAATTTTGTCTCCTCACACTCCCACTCTTACCATAGATTAAGTGATATGCCACCGGTCTCAAAAGTAAATTAAGTCATTCAAGTCGTGTTGTTTTTTATAGTTGGCTATATTCGGCTGCACACCAACTGCCAAACAATATTGTTTCCTATGTTCTACGGAACACCGGTGAAAAAGAAAGTGAAGAAAAGCAGCTCATAGCTCATACTTATGTTGCTTACGTTGCGGATGGATGATTAAGACTCACGACTATGTCAAATGCACAATGATGTGTGTCTGTGTTGTCACATCCTTTAGCTTTCAAGATGATTGGACAAACCTAATAGTAAATGAACATTAGAATGGCTATTATAAATCATTCTGTGTTTTGGGTCACATATCCGTTTGACAAAGTAAGTGGAGCGGAAGGGATTTTAGGACAACATATTAGCCTTACCCTATTTGGTCTATGGTCGTGGGGTTCCTAGTAGTTGAGGATGCGTACTGCAGCATCAAGTTTATCTCTGGTAGCCCATGTCTCTTGAAACACCTGATCCCAAGATATCAGTTTCTCTAAAGAGTGGAACATCAAAAGAGGCCTTAGAGTTATACAATATGGTTAAATAGGTACTGGCACATTTCGCTTGGTGTTTGAGGTTGAGTAACCTCCTGTAAGTATAAGCCAACATCTAAATATGGACTTTGGCAAGCAACTAGCCATACCCTGTTGTTCTTCTCTGGTTGTGTAACTCTTGGAGGTGCCAATGCACTCTGCTGCGTCGGAATTCCACCCGTGACGCCCGTTCCGTGATGCAATTCTCCTGGTCTCTATGCATTGGTTTCTATAGAGCGTAATGCAACCACTGGTCAGCCAAATGCATTCACAATCTGATAAGGGTGCTTTTGTTGATATTCTCTGAAGGTGCTCTTAATAGCTGATACTAGATGTTGTTCGTATTACCCGATGTCTTAAAAGGGGTCCAAATCTTAAACGGCGAGTATCTTGGCAGTCCTGATGTTGTCAGTATTTTTAGACTAACCCGGTTAGACTGCCGTCGTTCCCTTAATACGTACACGCTCATTGATTTTTGACAATCCTTTTTATAGTTCTATGTTTATGTTCACTGCTCTTGAGTAAATTGAAGAAACCTATCTTGATTGGTAATCCATTTACAGAATTATTCTGCTTCAGCCTCACTCCCTTCCATAGTACTATGGGTTATCGTCAGTTAGAATTTTGCTTCCATATAGGGGTTAGCTACGCTCAGAGCCATTGTCTCGCCCATGGCCGTACCATGTACTTGCTGAAGAAATTATCCATTAAAATGGAAAAAATTCTCAGTGAGTGCCATTTCGGCGCCCCAGAGGATAAATGAGGTAGGTGTTGAGGTTGTACTTTGATCCAATAGTAACTGTTCTTCCAACATATTGAGTGAGGCTCTTTGGAAGATGCTTGTATATAGAACTACATCTAAGCCTAACTGGAGTTCATTAGTAGCATCAAAATATATTCCTTATAGCTTCTTAATGATCTGTGTGGTATCCTGTATGTATGATGCGGTTTTGCATACAAATGGTTGAAGAAATTTGTCAGCAAATTGTGACAAGGGTTCCAGAACCGAGTTCACTCCAGAGACGATTGGGCGACATGGGTTTTATGAATCTTAGGAAGTGTGTAAAACTGTGGTGTCCTAGGTTTACTCATTATGAGGTAGTCTGCTTCTTTTTGAGTGATCCACCCTCTTTCTCAATCTTTTTCAACTTTGTGTGATCACTAGTTGTCTGTTGGTAGGATCCCTTGTCAGTCGTTCATAGCTTGTAGCATCTACCAATTGTCTATCACATTCTTTTACATAGCCTGTTCTATCTTGTACAACAATGGCTCCACCTTTATCAGCCTTGTGAATCGCAATTTTATTGTTGGCTAGCAGATTTTTCACCCCCTGTTTTTCTTTCTTATTCCTATTGTGAAAGTTGGATGTTGCAGTGTTTCTTTGTTCTAGACTTTTGACATCTGCCAGTGCTCTTTTTTTCAAAGACTTTGACCCCAGTATTATGTGCCAGGGAGGGGACACAAAAGGTGGATTTTCTATGTAGACCAGTGTTTTTGCTACCCTCCAACAACTCTTTATCTTGGAAAAATTGTTTGCGGTGGACTTTCCTCACAAACCCGAAGAATTCTTGTCGAAATAGAAACGAGT
This sequence comes from Ambystoma mexicanum, assembly GCF_040938575.1. Classification (NCBI taxonomy): domain Eukaryota; kingdom Metazoa; phylum Chordata; class Amphibia; order Caudata; family Ambystomatidae; genus Ambystoma; species Ambystoma mexicanum. Next base: position 1,246,588,850 of record NC_090925.1, on the reverse strand, counting down.
TATGGAGATTAGTTGTCACAAAACAAAATAGACTTCACTCAATTGTTTGTGATAATAGGTAGTGTATTAATTGTACAGTTGCCCTTTATGATGACGCGTGTTTCGACGGATAACACCGTCTTTTTCAAATCAGGGCTTATGTAGTTTCAACATTTCCAAAAAATAAAAATTCAAATTCAACCAAAACGTCACCCAAAGCATATAATTTGTGTCCATGCGTTTTATGTTCCCAAATCATATCAAACATATAATTGCAACATCCCATAAAAATAACAGTGCATTTGGTGAGTTTAAGTGTAATGAGTGACCATTTCTCAAATTGATTGTTTATTTGTATAGAGCCTATGCACAATGTGCTTCAAAGCGCTTCAAGGAGGGAGGGAGGGAGGGAGGGAGGGAGCATGGGAAAATACAGTAACATTCTTACAGGTCCTTGAAACAAATTAGAATGTGAAAAATAACTATCAAATCATAACAGATAGTACAAGTGCATGTAACAATAAGGGAGACGGAAGGGAAAAAAGGAGAAACAATACAAGCAGTAACATTACTATGCCTGGCGGAAATTGCTGCAGTGCAAGAGTGACAGGAGGAGGGGGAGGAGGGGATGTGGGGATGTGGGGAGGGAGGAGAGAAGAGGAGAAGAACAAAACCTATGACTATCTTAAAAGGGTCAACGACTTCGCAAGATAGTGCTGGGGAAGGGAGTGGGAGGAGAAAACAAGGAGGGAGGGAGGGGGGGGACAGACAAGCTATTATCAGAAGTCAAGGGACTGTGAGAAGAGTAAGTGCTAAGATGAAAGAAAAAAGAAAGATGTGAACAAGGGGAAGGGCAAAAAGGATGACGGAGGCAGGCAGCTACAATCAATAAGACAGACTGCAATTGGGGTAGTGCTTAGCTAACGCAGGACAGGGGAGGGGGAGGCAGCAAAAGAACATGCAACTACAATTGCTATGCCTGAAGGCACTTTGGGGTAGTGCTGGAGAAATAACAGAAGGAAGGGCAAGGAGGAGGAGAAGAGGGGGAAAGGGGTAAGGATGCAGGCAGGAAAGGGATGAGGGGGGAGGCGGAAGCCTCACAGAGGGTAAGGGGGGGTGTGAGGAGGACTTTGATAGAAAGGGGGTGAAGGGAAGAAGAGGGGAATGTAAAGAAGGGAAGGGTGGAGAGGAGGGTGCCCTGAGGGAATTAAGGGCAAGAGGGTGTACGCAGACACACGGGGCAGTGGGGGGGGACACACACTCGGGGGGCAGTGGGGGCACACAGACACACTCAGGAGACAGTGGGAGCACACAGACACTAGGGGGGGCAGTAGGGGCACACAGACACTACGGGGGGCAGAGGGGGCACACAGACACTAAGGGGGGCAGTGGGGGCATCACACACTAAGGGGGCGGCACAGCGGCGTACCGTGGTGGACAGGGGTAGATGGGGGGCCTTTGTTGTGGGCCTTTGACAGTGTGGCCGGTTCCCGCCTCCCGGTTGCAGCCATTGGCTAAAGGGGGCCAAGGCAACCAATGGGAGAGGGAGGCAGGAGCTGGCCCAGAAGATGGAAGCAACATTCACAATGCAACAGCAAAAACGGCCATCTTAGAAGGCATGATGGTAACAGGCAAGTCAATTGCTCAAATAGTGTAATCCCAAGTGGGTAATGCAAGGAGTGCGGAAATGCACAACAAACAAAGCAAAGTATGCACGCACGATGGAAAGGTGCATTATGAGACAATTTGCAGTGTTGCTTGTCGCATCACGAATAAAAGTTGCAGATTCCTTACCCCCATTTATGCGTATCAGTATTGGCGGTCCAGCGCAGGTGTGAGGGTAATGGGGAGCAGAGGGAAAGGGCTCATCCAGGTCGGAGAAAGGAAAAGTAAGAAGGTTGGATGGAGGGACACAGATATGGGAGTGATGCAGACATGAGAGGAGGGGGAAAGGGAGGGATATTTTAGGGTAAAGAGAATATGCAAAAGAAAGCAAAAAGATCAGTTGGTTTTGAGACCCATCTTAATATTACGTCTTGTTTTAACAACTTTGTAATACTTACAACGAGGATAATAGATTTCGTCTTACCCAATTTGTGTGTCGTGACCATTTGATTGTCCTTTTTACATGCTTATAAAGTCATGGGTTCAATCCCAAACTGCCAAGTAAACCTATGGTAAGTTCTTGCCCATTCTTGTATTCTTGTGCATGCACAGGTTTTACAACTTTTCGGATATCATATATTGATTAAATTCTTTGTTCATAATTACAATTTTAAATAGATACAAATATTTCTGTCCCTTGCTTGTATCCAGAGGCGTTGCTAGGGGAGGGGCTAAGGGGGCTATAGCCCCTGGTCTTTTGGTTGTAGCCCCGGATAGAATCTCAGGAGCTACAGCCAAAAGACTAGCTAGCCCCCAATCCCGACAGCTCCGACATCAGCTTAGCCCCGGGTCTTTTCCAGACCTAGCAACTCCCCTGCTTGTATCTAATTTAACATTTTGTTTATAATTTTTTCGGAGTGGAACGCAAGGCTTTCCAACTAATTGAACTCTCCTTCAGAGTCCCTTTGTTGCATTTTAACATTACGTTCGCTCTGTACGCAAGAGTCATCATAATAACCATATTAAGGTTCCCACAAATGGACTAATGTGGAACAAGAGGATGCTCCGAATCATATATTGCGTTCTCCATATTAAGGGCTTACCAGAAAACTATAAGCTTCCTAGCGTCCGTGCGTTCCAGTCCGCGTCTGCCTACAATCTCATTCACTGCTGTTTTTGTTGTTCATGCGGTCTCCTGGCAACCGCTTTAGTCCTACTTCCTTGTCTATTGGGGCCGCCATACTTTGGCCACAAAGTGAGCTTCCCAATGTTATAAATGTAAGTATTACAAAGTTGTTAAAACAAGACGTAATATTAAGATGTCTCATAACCAACTAATCTTTTTGCTTTCTTATGTGTATTCTCTTTACCCTAAAATATCCCTCCCTTTCCCCCCTCCTCTCATGTCTGCATCATTTGGGAAATGGTCACTCATTACACTTAAACTCACCAAATGCACTGTTATTTTTATGGGATATTGCAATTATATTTTTGATTTGATTTGGGAACATAAAATGGATGGACACAATTTATATGCTTTGGGTGACGTTTTGGTTGAATTTTAATTTTTATTTTTTGGAAATGTTGAAACTACCTAAGCCCTGATTTGAAAAAGACGGTGTCATCCGTCGAAACACGTGTCATCATAAAGGGCAACTGTACAATTAATACACTACCTATTATCATGAACAATTGACTGAAGTCTATTTTGTTCTATGGCGTATGAATATAATAAAGAGTAACCGCAGCTAGAGCAACTTTTAGGAACGGAGTTGAGGAACCAATTTTCTCTCTTGTTACCAGATTCATGCGACTCAAACTAACTTACAATAGTAAGAAGGGCGCTGAGGTCCAATTTTAGTATCCACTGTGAAAGGTTCCTCAGTAAGTATCCTAGTTGTCACAAAACCCATCCCTTTTTTGAGGGCATGATTTTCTTTAACAGTGGGTATGTAAGTAGAAAGATTCACCACAAGGCTCTCGTGCTGTGTGTTGTTCTGTTTTCCATGTCTTGTTGCCCTGCTCTAAAAAATTGTCAGCTGCCCCTCTTCTTCCTTGGTTTGGACGGTTGCCACTTCTCCTGCCTCTGAAATTGTTCCTTCTCGAGGGTAGCGGGAATTGTAGCCTCTTTGGTTGGTACCGATTTCGTTTTTAAATTCAGTAATTTCTATCAAAACGTGTCTAGTTCACTAGTGGGTTCAGTCCAGATGCCAATGACATCATCAATATATCTCAGGAACATGGAAAGATGTTGCACCCGCCACGCCAAATTCTGGACGTTTTCTGTCTCAAGGTAAAGCATGTAGGTGTTTGCATAGCTGGGAGCTGTGGCCTCTCCCATGCTTGTCCCTGAGTCCTGTAAGAAATACCTTTCTTCAAACTTAAAGTTATTCATCAACACAAGCTTAAGCACAGTTAGCTGAAAGACCCTGTTGGCTACACATGAATCAGATTTTAATTAGAGCCACTCCATTGCCTCTAGTCCCGCTTCATGCACTATATTAGTGTACAGATACGTCACGTCCATAGTGAATAGAACGTCACGACCCTGCACAAACTGTGTTTTATTAAGTTTAGATAAGAAGTGAGGGGTGTCCTTAACGTATGTAGCACTGCCCTGTATTAGTGGTTGGATGGCCTTATCTAGGTATTTAGCCAATGGCTCCAGTAAACTACCCATGGCAGCGATGATCGGGTATTTAGGTGGATTTTCTGCATCTTTGGGAATATATAAAAAACCAGCATTGTCGGTTGTGTTGTTTCTGGGAACTTTCTTGTACGCTCAGAGATCACTTCCCTGTTCTCTGCCTCATCGAAGACTTCCTTAATAAATTCCCTCACTTTCTCTGTGGGATCATATAGAATTTCCTGGTAGGTTTCCCTATCATTCCGTTGTCGCTCTACTTCTTTAAGATAGTCCACCTTGTCCATTAGGACAAGTGCCCCACCTTTATCAGCTGGTTTAAAAATCAGACTTTGGTTGTTGAACAGCCCTATGTGTAATTCCTGTGTTTCTTACTTTGGAACTGTATCTTATTGAAACCCTCCAATACCTGTTTCACAAAGGCAGTCAGAACCGTGTTTTGTACAGGTGGATGGGTTACCCATATGCACCTGAAACTAAGAGTAACATCTAAAGGAACTATTAATTTTGAGTGAACAACCTGAGAACAATTAGATAGTGCACCTCATCCCATAACTTTTGTATATACAATCTGAGCAGTCAGGCTCATCTTAGGAGGGAAAGAGGACTGTAGGAAGGCACAAAGAGCTTGTAACATACATATGGTCCAAAGAAAAACGTGTACACCCTGGGAGTTATATGAAAATAATGGTTTATTATATATACACAGGCAAAGAGAAATCTTCAGAAAGCTAAGTACTCTCACAATTAGCAAACACAATATAAAACCAATGCAATACTTTTGGTAAGTAAACCACAGTGTAAATGGCAGTATGCAATTCAAGGTAAGTAAGAACCACTTTGTAGAATATTCTGAAGTTGCAAGACCAACATAAGTAGGTAAACACTTTTCAACACTTGTGATACTTTCTTTAGAGAGGCCTTCGGCTTTAGCATTCCTTCCCTATCTAGGTATGGGATTGTCTCAGAGTTGGAGGGGGACACTGGTCATTATTGGCCTGTTGTAGGCAGAACAGTATACGGCACAAGCTGTAGAAAAGTCAGAGTTCCAGAGGATTCTTCTGTGAGAAGTAAGCACTAAGCTTTTTGTAGGTAAAAGGGTTCAGGGACTATGTAGAAGGCTCCATGAATGCGCTCCAGTGTTAGGACTGGGCGAACGTGTATGGGTGAATAACCAAATGCACGAATTACCACCCTAGCAACACACGAGCGGCAGAATGACTTCTGGGTAAGTAATACCTTGAGTCTCACAGTAGCTCAGCAGTGAAGGTGATGCAGGCGGACGCCCTTACGATACAGCAGCTACAGGACACAATCACCAAATTCTTGGCCTTCTGACAAAAGAAGGGAAACTGGAAGGGATTTTGCAGCACCAGTTGAGTGGAAAGGCTCCCAGCAAAGAATTCTTTGTAGCTTCTCGCGGCTCTGTGTTTTTGGCGCCCTTTTCAACACACCAGATGTAGAACGTTTACTGCCCGGTCGAATCACCTTGCTTTCTTCTCGGTCCAGCACTGTGGTGAGGGGGCTTCAAGGAGTGGAATTTTGCCTCTGGAGGTTCGGAAGGAGTCCACTAAAGTTGTGGGAGGATTCGATCTTCTGAAGATTATGCCCTGCATGATTGTCACAGGTCCCAGGGTATTGGCGTTTTTCAGCACAGGAGGTGTCGCAGGTAGTCTCAAGGCTGATTATTCCCACCAGCCCAAAGGAAGGAGTCATCCTCTTCGGAGTTACTCTGTTGCATGGAAGAAAGGGTCAGCACAGCAGCAGTCACTCAACAGGCATCTCCAGTCACTGGAAGTTGCTGCTGACATCTTCTCCTGTTCTTCCTCTTCGGATTAAGTTCCAGTGGTTGACTGTCTGTGCACCAGGAATCCAGCCTCTTATCCAGGAACCCAGCCAATCAGCATTCAAACTTTGGGGGGACAGCCAGCCAGCCTCCTGGTTGGAACTGGCTCCAGGCAGGCATGCCAGAAGACAAAGGCCAGCAGAGTTTCATGATCCTCCCCTGCTTCCTGTCCTCACAGACACACTGGTGCATTGGCAGGCTTCCCAAAGGATTCCTGCCAAAGACAAACGTCAAACCAGGACCTCCCCCACCCAGCACAGAACCAAGAAGGGACAAGCAACCAAGTAAACAGTCACCATTTTGGATCAATGGTGACCCTTCTGTGGTGCATTACTGCAGCTGTGAACACAGCTTGCGAGTAAAAATGACACAAAAGTCGATAGAACACATCCACTGCCACCAGCCTTTCAGGTATGCTTGTCACTGTAACAGAAATGTTACAGGAGCAGTGAGAAAGGGTATACCATGTAATCCCTCAGTACTCCACATAAGGTGATGTGTGCTGATCTCACAATATAAAATGTAGAAAGGGTAAAAAGTATCCCTCAACCCATGGGAACATGTGTTCCTACAAGGAGAATAAAACTAAATAAAAAGGGCTCCCCAGCAACACTGCATAGAAAGTGCTGCATGCTGCAAAAGTAAATTACAGATTCCTATAAAGTTGGAGGAAAGCATGACTCCAAAAATAAAGCCTGGAGAGACACAAAAATGACGCCCACAGCCAGAGTAAAAGAAGGGGGAGTGGGGAAAAAGGTTCCCACTCACCCAGGAGCATAGACAAAAAGGTGCTGGTGGTCTCACAACTGAAGAAGATTTGGCATAAAAATTGAAAATCTACCTAACATCGCTCCCGCAGCTGAGCGAGGATGAAGCTCAGGATGGGGCTCAGGCAGTGAGCAAGATGTGGCCAAGTAAGGTCAAAGAATCAATGGATGCAGCCACTGACAGCAGGCTAGGTGATCCCACAGTCCTGGAGTGAAGCCGAGCGTGGCAAGCTAAGCACTCTGGTCTCCGAGCTCAAGCACTGCAACGACTGATACATGTTCTTTGTGGGGAGCGAGAAAAACCAGAGTGGATTGGAAGTGTACTGCTCCATATAGATAATATAGGAAATGTAAGTAAGTCGTTAGGACAATGCAGTGGTGGTCCAGACGTCTGGCTCATAGGCTCCTTTTTGTATATTCCTGTCAGGACAGATCAGAAGTCAGGGTCTTTGGAGGAAGAGCAGCTGCATTGGAGAATGGTGCCTGTGGCCTCCCTGGCTGCTACAGCCACAATGCCTCCAGCACTCTCGCCTGGAGCTGACAGGTGGTGGGTGCAGGTGAGTTCTGCAATGTTGAGCCTCAAAATAGATATTTAAATGGTTCCCCTTCAAGTATTGATGGCATGGAAATGCGGTAGGCTTCTGGCTCATTGAAATCCATGAATGGCCCTGCTCATCCAATATCATGTGTAAATTGAGCTAGGTATATTCTGCAGTATGTTGCCCATTGTGTGCACCTTCTGCCACCAGTGCTGTGTGATGTGACACAGATCATTAGTGAGGGGTTAGGCAGGTAAGCCAGCAGCATTGTGGGGTACAAAGTATTGACTCGTCAAATAAACACATGCAATGTTATTCGTTTAGCTATATTTCTGCATCATTTTGCAGCGAACCATTTTCTTTCAGGTAACACCCTGCACTATCTAATGGTCCTTTCATTTAAGTTTAAACAATAAAGCACAGCACACTATATCCTTACCCTTGGCTGATGCTCGATTGTGTGTGTGGGGTCATTTATCCACCTCCTTCAGGGGTGTCTGCCAGGTTTTCAGGCTATCCGTAATTAATATTCATGAGGACACATTTGCATACATTTGGAATCATTGTATGCAAATGATTTCATGAATATTAATGAGGTGCATCCTAAAAATCCAGCATGGATCTGGCCCTTGAGACCTGGAGTGGACAACCCAATTCAAATCCTAATTTTCAATCTCAATATAATGCCAACTCAAACCAACAAGCTATTGCAAGGTTTAGGCCTGACAACCAAATGTATTATAGGAAATAGATTCCAATGTATCCAAGAGGAGGAGAATATTGAAAGGCTGCATTAACATTGTTGGTAATGTTTCTTCATATGCACCATGTATTTTTTAGTACAAAAAAAGTATTCTGCCATCAAGTTAATGGGTTGACTGCATTTATATTGAGCCAAATAGATAAACTGTCACCCGGCTGTAGTACAAGCAGGATTTTTACAATTTTGTAAATCTGCATATATATGGGGGAAAGTAATTATCACTGCAGTGTAAGGGTGCAACATGGTTTGATCTGTCAGAATTTGTGCACATTATAAAAATGCCCCAAGTTTATCAATTATTTGATATAGTTGCATTGATTTCAGATGGTGAAACACCATGTCCTTCCTACCAAGATTTGGATCTGACTTGGATAGATCCATCTCGCTCATTCGCTCTCTGTCACCCATCCACCTCTGCAGACCCCTCAACCCACTGAGCTATGCCATCATTTCCTTGAGTCTTAAAAGCAATCCGGGTGAACAGGAATGTGAACATTAATAAATCTGATTTTCAGCCTGCTCCGAAAAAGAAAAGGGTGCAGTGTATCGAGGACCTGGTTTAGAAAACCTGGAAAAGGATTGGAAGAACACAATTACCAGTAGAAGTAGAACAAGCCCCCCCATAAAATAGTAGTTCCTGCTTACCTTCCATCCACTAGTTTTATCTTATAGCTACACCACATGAGGATAATCCTCAAAATGCCATCTGTTCTTAAAACGAATTTGAAGGACCCAGAATGAGTCAAGCTCACAAGCTCAGACCTGGCAAAGGCACACAAATCCCCATGGTTGGTAGGATAGCATCAGTTGCAGCTAAGCGTGTGAGCTGTTGTATGATTTATAAACATATCAACTAGCCTTTTTAACTTAGTATCTTAGAACATTCATGATTTGGACATACAAAAAAAGGAAAAATAGGTATATGGTACCTCAGTGATTAAACAGGGGAGTGTAGCAGAGTTTGGTAGTAATGTGGAGAGAGGGGATCAGTAGTGTGTAGAGGGTGGAAGTAGTTTGTAGAGTGGACCGCTGGTTGTAGTGTCAAGAGAGGGTGTAATAGTGATGTTAAGAGAGAGGTAATAGTGTGGAGAGAGGTATATAGTAGTAGGGTATAAATAGAAGAGCCAGTGTAGAGGAGAGTTAATATGTGAAGTCTTAACATATTAAACACTAAACATAAAATGGAGAGGGGGTAGTAGTAGTGTGGAGAGAGAGAGATAGTAGCAGTAGTGGGCTGTAAAAAGAGGAGACAGAGAGAGAGAGAGAGAACAGTGTAGGATTGGTGCAGTAGGAAGAGGACCATTGGAGAGACAGAAGAGAAAAGTGGTAAGGAAAGGGAGCGTGTCAAGAAGGCAGAGGTTTAAGAGGAGAGAATGGGAGAGAAGTAGTTGAGCATGTAAGTAGAACAAGAGGGGCCGGAGTGTCAGGAATACATCTCTAATACAACCAAAGTCATCTTGGGGACGGTAGAGCAAGGTTCACCTAGATTGTTTGCTGACGGAGACTAGATGGATGAGTTATTTGCTTTTAGGACATCACCACCTGTCAGATAGGCTTTCTACAGTAGGGGTAACCAGTCTCTAGTGACAATCCTGGAGTTGTGGGATGCCTGGAATAGGGAGGCAATACCCATTGCTGAATTAGATATACATATGTTTGGCCTGGTCACACTCGTACAAAACACATTTCAAAGTTAATTAATATGCTTGTCAAACTATGAACAATGATCATAGTCACCCAAGATAAACATGTATATTCAGCCAGCAATATAGATAATCTCAACACAGGTGTATTTGATCGTGGTTTACATATCTATTGATGTTTCAGTGGGTACAGATGAATACAGCAGTGTGTGCTTCATCAGGATCAAAACTGTAGCTTGTTAGTTTTTTGAGAGATCAAGGGAGACTGTCCTTGTCTGTACTTTTATGGAGGACCTAAGTAAGATTGAACTTGCATTCGGTCATGCAGGTTTATTTTTTTGGGTCCCTGGACAAATAAAAGGATTGAGAGATTTATATTCTAAGCTTGTTCCACTCAACATCTCGGAACCTTAGTGAAAGTCCTTTTGCTGTGTACTTACTAGATAACTTGCCTGTCCATATTCCCTGCATTGCATTTACCGATTATCTGCCTCCCTTATCCCCACTTGCCAAATTCATCCCCCGATATGTGTACATGGGACACTTTTCTGATTCTGTTCAATATCTGCCTTGCCACCACTCCAGATTTTCTTTCCCTCTTTGATGAGGCCCCCCCCACCCTCTTTTCTTTTTGCCAAATGTCCCATGCTGACTCCATTCGACACATATAAGATATCCACACTGCCTGTGGACTCCATCCAGGGTCTAAGTGTAGTACTAATGCAGGAGGCCCATAGTGTGAACTCAGAATTGGTTTTGCAATCCATGTTCTCACACAGGCAGAGAATAACGACTCCATGATTGAACAAGAGGCACTGGCTTTTTTTGAGCAGCTGACCATTATCAACAGTTTTGGTGGGATCTCCAGTTTACTATGAATATTCAACCTAAACCCCTAGTGATTGTGTTAGCAGTATGTGGGTCAGAAAAACTGTTGCCCAGACCTCAGTCCATTGCTTCCAAACTGATGGGCACCCATGTACAGCTGGAGCACATGGCATAGCAATTTTATATTGTGTCAAAGGTCGAGGATAGAACTGGGGAAAACATGGACCACCACCTGTTCTGTGAAGTAGGTCCTCGTGTTGATGGTGGATTTCCCCAGGTTTCCCAGTCTATCCCTAACCTTTAATGCATATGTAATGCTACAACTACTGGGACCCATTTGCCTGGTTATGTAAAGTTCGGTTTTCTCAGTTGTTTTTGTCCAAGTTCCAATCTATGATGCTTTATTATATAAATGTATGCACCATGAAAATGCCAACAGATACTGTTAGTCTCAATCTACAGGCTGTAGCACTGAGAGGAATGTTTTTTTTTTTTTTTTTTTTATAAGAGACTCCATGTTCTACAACTGTTTTGGCTCATTGGGCTGCTGCAAAGGGTCCTTGCAAACAGGATAATGATATCATCATAAATGAGTCATAGGCGGCCCTCTGCGAGAACGAACACGGCAAAAATGGCCTGTTCTTTGGGAAGGTACCCACTCGAGAGTCCGCAGCCACACTTTAGCTCACTGTATCTTTCACAGATGGGAAATATCCCTGCATATCAGTCTTGGCAATTCCCTTCTGATCAAGAGTAATGAGAGCTAAAGACTTGGTTGAGACTCTCCCGGGGGCCATCCACCCAAGAACAGGACAATGGGCTGTGTTTGTGCTGGTAGAGGGACTCCCACAACCCCCCCAGGTTGTGCATATTAAGTAGCTTTGGGTTTCACCCTAAATTACCAAGGGGATCCAGACGTGCTGGACTGCCCCTGGGCAGGACAAAGACTGATATTCAAGGATATCTCTCCTCTGTGAAAGGGACAGTGAGCCAAAGACTTGGTTGATACTCTCCCAGGGGCCATCCATCCAAGAACATGTCAATGGGCCATATCTGTGCTGGTAGAGGGACTCCAAGAGACCCCCTTGTTTTGCATATAATGTAGCTTTGGGCTTCAGCCTAACTTACCAGGGAAATCCAGACGTGGACTCCTTGCTCACTGTTCTTAGAGAGGCACAGCACCACCTCACTAATGAGGCCTGACTAGGCCAAAACACGTGTCTTGGGTTGCTGTTGGTCCTCTTGTTCAGAGGAAAATTGCCTTTTTGGTGCTGGACTGCCCTGGGCAGGACAAAGATTGATATGCAGGGATCGTTCTCCTCTGTGAAAGGGGCAGTGAGCTAAAGACTTGGTTGAGACCTTCCCGGGGGCCATACACCCAAGAACAGGTCAATGGGCCGTGTTTCTGCTGGTAGGACTCCCAGAACCCCCCCACCCCCCTGTTTACGATAATGAAATGGTTTGACCAAAGACATTATTTGTTTTCCATGCTTTCCCACCATGGTGCCTGTGAGCCTGAATCTCTGGAGTTCACGGAAGCCAATATATTGCGAGAGAGCAAACATTTACCCACCGTTTAGAGTCAGGGGTTGTCATAATCTTTCAGTGAGATATCCAACCCCAGAGCTTGCCAGAAAGGAACCCCCTCGTCTGAAGTCAATTTAAAAACTACGATGTCGGGGCAGCCCTGCTGGAGTATAAAAAGTGCAACAGATTTTGGACATGTGTGGGAGTTGGCGGTGTTAAGAGCAGGAAAGTGCGTGGTGGTGTGGTGAGGAGGCAACGAGAGCTGGTGGCGGTCAGTGAGAAAAAGGGTGAACGAAGCTATACTGAGGAGGCAGAGAAAACTAAGGTGAAGGAGTTATTAGGAGGAAGCTGAAAGGACTACTAAAAGTAAGGAGATGGTGTCAAGAGCTTTGAAGAGAAAAGGCAGGAGAACAGGTGGTGATAAATGTGAGGAGAAGAAGAGCAGTGTGCGGTGAGGCATTGAAGAGGAAAGAATGAGAGACAGGTGAGGGAGGAGAGGTGGAGAAGATTAGCTACAAGGAAAGGAAAATAGCTGAGGAGGTGCCTAAACAAGGGGCAGTAAGCTCGAAGGGTTGTTGAGAGCCAATGACTGTGACAGGATCTGCCACCAGCACCATTGATGTTAAACCACACAACCCCAGGGCCATCTATTATCTTTGGTAAGATATTAGTGTCCGTTGCCAGTGCTGCGTTAACTATGACCTGAAACGCTGAAGGTGATGGTGCTAGATTCTCTCCTGGGGAAGAACAACTTCTACGAATGCCAAGGATACAACTTCAAGGGCACAGAAGCACATGGACACCTAAATCCCAAAAGATGGTGAGTGACCTTTTGCCCAACAGCTGGCAGAGACTTTGGTAGAGGAGCTGGAGGAAAACTGTCCTTTGGAAAGAGGGAGCCTATCATGTTTGTTCTTTGATTTTCTTTTTTTACTTTTTCCACACCATGGCTTCAGTTCAATCTAATGCCAAATCCCTTAGCATGTTTGTTGTTTCATAAAGACCCATGAGACTTTGGCTTGTTTGTTGGCACCTTAACTGGGACAGTAACTGACGGTCTTCATGGTTGACCCTATTGAATGGGGTAGGTGATGACTGTGAAAACTTTTTTGAGTGGTATGCAAAAGCGGCATGTGTCGTGAATAGGGGAAGGGTATCGCAAGAAGATAGGATGGATATTGGTCAACAAGATGCCATTCTCAATATGGTTTTATGTGTTAAAGAAAGAAGCTTTTACTAGAGAGGATTTGTATTTATTTATGAGGTATTTATAATGCGCCTATACGCAATGTCTTTCAATGCATGAGCAACCTATTCATGCTCTGAAATGCAAATGAAAGAAATTATTCGGGACACCCGGCTATGTGACCATTCAGAAGTTACATAAAGAAAGCTTCTATTAGAAGAATCAGTAAACATGAAACACTTCACCACAGCACTTTAGCATCCCCTGGCCATTGAGATTGTGAAAACATTTTACAGGCTGGTGAATTTGAGTAAGTTCAGGTTTAAATGTTATTACCCTTTATTTTATTATATTGTTTAAAGCGTGGTTGTAGCTCGAGAGCATCAGAGCACTGTACAGGGTGTCAGTAGCCAGCATTTGGTCTGGCGTCCTTTAAGACTATGAGTTGTGGTCTGTGCATCAGTCTATGGGATTAGTCCTTGGTCAGGTGTTGTAGAAAAAAGCCACCTTTTGAAAGACTTTTACGAAATTTGAGAATTGTGGGGCCATTGCTGGTTGATGCCAGGGTTGGGAACAAGAGGATAGGTGCAGGGTAAGGGAAGCATTGTTTGCGGGTCCTCTCTTACTGGATGAGTTGTGAGTCGTGCCAGTTGGATAAGCTGTGCGCGGAGCATGTGCCATCACCATGTAGAGCTGACCTGGCAGGTACACTGGTGTGCTACTTGTAACTGACTCTTGAACAGTCGCGCAGAAGGTGGTGATTCAGTCACATTTCTGCACACCCCTAATAGGGCATGCTGCAGCATGGGTGAATGCTTTTAAGAGAGTCGAGTGAGCAGTTGGGAGCCTGCCAGGAGTGCATTTCCCCATCGATGTGCAAGACCACAAGAGCCTACACTACGGTCCAGAAGTATTGCGGCGGGATGCCAGGTTTGTTTTTGCAAAGGGTGGAGGTCTGGAGGCATGCCTTTTGTGCCTTCTTTGCTATGTGCTTCTGGAAGGACAGGCTGATGTTGATAGTGAAGCCTAAGGATTTTGCTGAATCCGAGGGTTGCAGATAAAATCCTTCTAGGTGCATATCATTGAGCCATTCTTGGATAGGTTGTTTAGCGGGGGAAACAATGAGGATTAATTCTGTCTTGAAGGGGTTAGGTTTAAGGTAAGCAGTCCGTATCTAGGACTTGATGATGGCTGGATAATTGCAGACACACTGATGTTTTGTGGGCTTTTTACTCTCATTTATAATTAAGTATCGTCTGTATATTTGTGATGGTTATATCAGGATCTTTAAGGAGTGTGCCCAGAAGCTCCATGTAAAGGTTAAAAACGATTGATGAGAGCATGGAGCCTCTCCGCAGAAGGCCGGGATTAGGTCAGAATGCAACGTGTTCATCTGGACAGCCTGATGTCTGCCTGAGAGGTAGGCTATAGACCAATACAGGACAGTGCCAGAGAATCCCATCCTTTTCGGCGAGGAGGATGCAATGGTCAACTATCCATTTCAGTTGAGAGGTCAAGGACGACAAGATATGAGTCACCTTTACCCATGATTTGAAGATTCATAATGGGCCTGTAGTTGGCCAGGTTGTCTTGATCTCATTTTTTTTCTCAGAGTTCATATGAGGCCAGTCTTGAGCGTGTTGAGGAATGACCCTTCATTGAGGGAGGCATTAATGACGCTGAGGAGTGCACAGATCGCCGGGCCCATCAATTGTTTAATGATGGAGTTGGGATGATATTGTCAGAGTAGGAGGTAGGTTTGAGGGTGGTGAGTGGGGAGAAAGAGAAGAGAATTCGGTCCACAGGCACAGTGTGCATGCTGGAGTATAGGGGGGACTAACGCTGATGGCGGTTGATTTAATGGTCTGTTGGATTTTGTCTTTTTTCAATGAACACATTGTTAATTCCATCACATTTTTCAGTTGATGGCACCTAGAGGTTGGGTAAGGTTTGGTACAATGTTTTACTACTTGAAGAGGTCTTTGCTCCTGCCTGAGGCTCCCGCAATGGCAACTTTGGCCTTGGTGGTCAGAATCCTATGGTTGACCAGACAAAGACAAAGGTTCAGTTTTTGTGCCACCATTTCTCTAGAGCTCTGAGCATTTGTTGGAGGCAAGCTCAGGGGCTCAGGGATGTACTAAGGGACGGGTGGTTTGGTCTTAGCACAGTTGTTTTTTAGGGGGGCATGAGAATCCACCAGTTTCATAGAGTTGATGAATAAGTTTCAGAGGACTGAGTCATTCCCTGTGGCAGGAAAGTCTGCACAGTTTGCTTCTAGTTCGTTGGCCGGGAAGTGTTCCAGTGAGCAACGTTGAGTGAGGGGGTGTTTAACCTGTACTTTGTGGGCTGTGGTCGCATGGGTGATCAACAGTGGTATTGGCAGCAGGGTTAGACCATTCGAGTGGGATAGGGTCTACGCAAGTGATGAGGGACGATGATGTAAAGACTAAGTCTAGGGTGTTGTCTTTGTTGTGCGTGAGGAAGAGCACAATTTGCTTACGGTCCATGCATCTGGTCAGTGTGTAATGTGCACTTAGTATGGTTGCCTTCCTCCCTTCCTAGCTGGGCAACATGTTGGATGCCATAGCCTGGGGGAGCAGGAGGACGTTGAAATCCTAAGGGGAAGATGGGCTAAACAATGTTTCTGTTGTGATGCAAAGGGCTTCAAGATATTTGTATGAGATGAGGTTGGCGATCTCTTGGGCATGAGCAACTGCTGAGCGAGTATTAATCGACATCGGGGGGAGGCGGGGGTTTGTGTGTGTTTGGTCCTTGGGTGATCCTAAAGTCAAACTTTAGAGGAACCCGCTAGAGTTTCAGGATTCAACCAAATCTGAATTATTGGGCCTGAATCCTAGGGAAACTGCCCAAACGAGTGCTTCCAAGGTGGTGGGTCGCCTTGGCCAGGAATAGTGTGAAATACTACCTTTGTGGCATTTTATGACTTACATTTAATCCCTAAACTCTTGTATTTTTTCCAGGCAATCCCAATGCATTTTTCCTGGGAAGACATACCTAAATTGGAAAAGGTTATAACATTTATTTGGGAAACAAGGAATAGCTAGAAATTGGTGCTAACCGGACGGGATTGAGAAGGCATTGAGTGGCCTGATTTTATGCAGGTATTACATGGCAGTGCAACTCCCGATTTTTGAGGAGTGAATCAATCTGATGTCATCCGAGCAGTGGTGTACAATGGACTGTACAGCCATTGCAAAATATATATACGTGTGATCTTATTTTTTTACCGAAGTCTCCTAGTTCACCCATAGTGCCCGTCATGAGGATCCGCTAGAAGCCCAAATCTAACTCCAATTCTTGGTACGATTCTGACCTTGCTGCCCTTAAACGCAAGTTTAGGGCGGTGGAAAGGAAGTGGAGGACATCTGGCGCACCCCCTGACAACTGGCCTGCCGCCTGGTCCACAGGCAGTACATAATCTCTGTCCTCTCTAAGTAGAGAACCTACATCCAAGCTTGCATCTCTGCATCTCTGCAGCATCTAACAACTGGGACAACTTTTAAAAATCTGCAAGGAGCTGGCCAATCCTGCTGCAGTCTCTACCTCTCTTGTTCCCTCCCAGACCCTCTGCACGGCCTTGGCCTCTCATTTCACTACTAAAACTCAGGACATCCTGTCCAGCCTCTCTTGCTCTACCACTCCCGGCCCGTCTGAGGCCGTCTCTCCTCCTCCCTTCTCCTCCTTTCCCCTTTTCATCCCCAGTGATGTTTCTAGACAAGTCTGATCTATGAAAGTCTTGTCAAAGCAAGTTCTCCGCTGCTCATCCAGAACAATCAAGGACCACATCTACACCCTTGCTCCAGCCTTGGCCGATTTCTGCAATCACTCCTTTGCCACTGGAACCTCCCCTCCCCTTTCAGCACTCTCTTGTGCACCCCCTCCTAAAGAAGCCCTCGGCCGATACTTCCTCTCCGGCTAACTATCGCCCGATCTCCATCAGTCCTTTCACGGGCAAACTCTTGGAAAAGATTGCCATCTCCCAGCTCAATCTACATACTGAATCTGTTGGTTGCCTCCATGACCACCAATCGAGATTCAGAGCTGCCAGAAGCACGGAAACTGCTCTCCTGAACACCTGTGAAGAGTCTAATCTCCATTCTGTCCTCATTCTCCTTGATCTATCCTCTGCTTTTGACAGTCAACCATGCCATCCTGCTCAATCGTCTCTGTGACAACCTTGGTATTACTGATCATGCCTTGGCCTGGTTGACCTCCTTTCTCACTGACCGACCCTCTCGAGTCCAACTGGGGTCTTTCCTCTTTTCTATCTCTCTCTACTTGTGGTATTCCCTAGGAGTCTAACATCTCTTCCTGGCTCTTCAACCACTACATGGCACCTCTTGCCGACTGCATCGCTACTTTCTGCTTCAATTTTCAATCTTATGTGGATGACACTCGGCTCTCTTCAGGCTTCCCTCAGCCACCTCTGCTTCTTCTCTCATACCAGACTGGCCGCAATTCAGGAATGGTGCGCTGCCAATGATCTTTGCCTTAATGCCAGTAAGACCGAGATCCTCCTTATTGGGACACCTGCTCCCTCTTTTCCTCTCTCCCTGCCCACTCTGGGCCCTCTTCCTGTTCCTTGCTGTGAGGCTACCATCTTCACCTCCTCAGAGGTATTCTTCCTTTTCTCACTTTCCCCCAGATGCTCAATGTCTCCAGAGCTCTGGTCCTCTCTAGGCTGGACTATTACAACAGCCTCTTTCTAAATCTCCCTGCCTCTACTTTTCGACCTTCACAACTTATCCAGAACAGGACTGTGAGACTTGTCCTTGGCCTCAAGCCCAGGGATCGTATCTCTCCAGCTCTGAAATCTCTTCCCTGCCTCCCTGTGGCTGCAAGGATCAACTTCAAGACCCTCTGCATCATCCACAAGGTTTTCTGGGGCCTAGGACCGCTCTACTTCCAGCATTCTCTTCCAAAACATCATCTTCTCACGCTCTCTGCTCATCCACCTCCAACTCTTTGACGGTCATGCGCTTCTCCAAGCAGAGAGTTGGGGGCAGATCTATCTCCTCAGCTGGGGCCTCCCTCTGGAATAGCCTCCATTTCTCTTTCAAACTAGAGTAGAACCACCTCTGGTTCCGTAAGCAACTCAAGACCTTCCTTTTCGCTTCCGCTTTCTCCCTTCCTCTCCCCTGCTGATGCACCTTACTGCTCCCCACACTGGTCACCTCTGGACTCAGGCCCAGGCTCCTGCATGTCCAGTTGCCTTCACACTGCCTCTGGGCTCTCAGGCACTTGAAGGTCTGAATCTGCAACCCTACAGCCCCTTCTTTCCACACTTATGAGTCAACCGCTGGCTGCACTTGTGAGTTAACTGCACTTCCCCTTTCCCCTGGCATGTCTCCCCTTCCCTCTTCCCCGCACTGGTGCGATCTGAATGAAGGCCTAGTAAGATCGTTATTTTGGCCTCACTTTGTTTCCCCCTCCTTGTCTTGTCGCGCCTAGAAACACGTGTGTACAGACGCGTTCTAAATGCCACATCATATATCATATGATATCACAGTCTACATTAACCCGGCAACTAGGTTGGTCAGTTTTTGACATCTGGGAATCTTATCACTTTTCCCTCCCGTTTGCTCCACTTTATGGGAACCCGTGACTGCTCCTCAGGAACTAAGGGTGGACGTTTTTTTATAGGCAAAGTGTGGACTACCTGCATCTCTCTGACCTTTTCACTAAAGCGAAGATTACACCGTTCCAAGAGTGCAGATGCGATCCAGCAGGCAGGTAGAGCAGGCAGGTAGGTGGGAATTCTTGCAACTCTGGCTTTGGGAACTACAGACTGGAAGAATCTAGGAGACCTCTGAAATGCTTTGAGCTAGTTATCATGTAATTTATATGCACTACGGGTCTTAAAGCATTGTACACAAGTCTGGTAATTTCCATGATGTTGCCAAGATGAAAGTGCCAAACAAAATGGGAAGAGGAATTGGGTATGAGTCTTACAGGTGACGACTATTCAGGGATGCGTACCGGGGCGAAATCCTCATCCTCATGTGTGCAACATAAGGAGATACCATACAAGTTATTCTACCGTTGGTGTATGACCTCAGTTATGTTACATGCTCAGGAAGGAAGCCACTCAGACCTCTGCTGTAGAGAATGTGGAGCAGAGTCCTCGCTACTTTGTGTGTGCATGCCCAGTTTTACTGCCATTTTATCTGCACTTTGTGAAAAGTATCATAGAGAAAGATTCCCCCAAGGATCCGGAGGTGATTCTTTTGGGCAAGCCCCTTAACCATCTATATTCTTTGTATATGCCGATCTATTGATTCGTCGCATACATTTTACTTACAGCTAAGTTAACTATTTGGGCAGATTGGGGGGGGGATGTTTTTTCAAATAAATGGGAGGGTTAAAGTATGCCAGGTTATAGCATTTGAAAGACTGACAGCAGAACTGCTGCAAGCTAGATCAAACATTTGGAAAATATGCCAACCTCAATGGACTATGTGGCCTGCGACTATAGAGACCGCTCATCCCATACTTGACTTAAATCGTGGCATTTGTTGTCCCTTGTTGAGTAGTGGGTTACTATAAATGTTTGTTTTACCCAACAAAAGACTGTGCATAGAAATGTATATGAAAAAGAAAATTGTAAAGATTCGGGTGGAGGGAGCTGTTCTGCGGGGAGTTGGACTTTTTTGTATTTAATTTAATTGAGCTCAAAGATTTAAAAGGGAATGTTGGTTTTCCCTATATGAAAATGTGTCAATAAAAAATGTTTTGATGAAAAAAGCTACCCTACCAAAGGTCCTTCAGCTTTCAGTCATCCAGTTGATATTATTGAAGTGTTCAAATCTGTGGTTAAGACCAGGGATGGCAAGATTTGAAATCTCAAGCGGGTTGTAAAGGTTACGGAGACTGGTCTTGGGGACTTTGGGCAGGTGGCTTTTTCCACCAGAGTGTCTAAGAATTGGGGACAAGAGTGGGCCAAGGAGGTGAAACTCAGGAATAGGAAGTGATGCCTGCAAGATACCATTAAAGTTAAGGGAATATATACTGTACCCGCTCATCTCAGTCTTTCATCTATGATTTATTGTTTAGATAAAGGTGTACGGTGGTATCTTGTTTATGGTTTATGTCCTTGTGTATGCATCAGTGGATGTATATAGGTGGATGTATTGTACTTTTAAAGGAGAAGAGATGTGTTATGTTGGTAATCAAAAATAAAATGTGAGTGAATCATTCCATTCCACAGAGGGCCCTTATGTGTGAGGCAGGCAGGTATCCAAGTAAGGGATGGATGCACAGTTTTTTGTCTGGGTTCACTCGCTAAATAAATCGCTCTACAATCAAATACACTCCTGCAGAATTCAGATTTCTCTACAAGGAACCAGCTGTGGTTCCTTGGTGAAACATCAGTCGGTTGATCCTTCTTCTAATTCGATGGTGGTGATGTCTGGTGCTTCCAATAAGAGATTTGTATTCAAGTAGATAAGTCTGTATTCACATGCTGTGACTCTTGGGTGGATGTCACCCAGATAAGGAAAAGTGTAAATATCTAGTGCTAGCAACAGTGAACCCAAAACACATCCTTTTTGGGGCAGCAGCAGTGCAGGCTTCCGTCACACAGAAAAGAGCGACAGCAAGGGCATTTCAACACCCTTTATTACACATAGATGTTACAGCATGATCACCCACACTATCTTAAGGTTTTTTGGCCTGTAGACAGTTTCTCCTCTACATATTGAGATTTGGTTAAAAATAATAAAGTCTTTCTTTAGAGAACCAAGCTTTCGTTGGGTGTTCAGTGTTTTTCTGGGTTTCTTGCTATGCCTTTATGCCTGTTTTTATGTTGTAGTTTGTAGGAAATCCTATTTGTCATATTATATTTTGTTTGTTAATATCACTGTTTAATTTCTCATGTAACTCAGTAAACGGTTATCGTACAATGCCATCCTTATCCAGGATTCCCTGTTCTCTTTTGCAACTAGTTGGAATAAACGACCTGCTGAAGGATGCCTTCTATGTCACAGTGACAGCCGAGTATGCTCCAGGAACCTCCAGGGACATTTACAAGCCTATGGCAGTCAACAAGATTGGCCTGCGATGGGGCATGGCGAACAGTAATGTGATGTCCCTCGGAGCAATGCCATCGAAAATCAAACCAGGGGACGTAAGAAGAATCCTCTCAAGACTGAAGTTCGTGAACCAGAATCAAAAGGTGAGCATGTGTAATGTGAAGTGGCTTTGAATTGTGCACCTCTGTATTATTGGGGCTCGTTACACATGGCCTTGCAAAAAGGAGGTGGTGATGTGTGTTAGTCAGCAGTCTTCAGAGTGTAACTATTAAGCTACATAGTTGATGGCGATGAAACTGAGTGTATAATTCATCCAGTGGGCATGAGCCCAAGTTTAGCCAATTAGATTCAGCGTTGAGAGACCTTTTCGGTGGCTAAGCATCTGAGGGCATTGTGGCAGAGCTACAGAAATGAGCATTGATGTTGCTCTGTTAATGTATGTTTTCAGCTTTTTGCCCTTTGCAAGGGTTGGTTGTTTAAGTAGTATTCAGTGCTAGGAGATGGAGGCATGAGTCTGTTAGTGGTTGAAAGGAGTAGGTATTGGGTTAGTGAAACTGAACCTCTTGGTTCTGGATTATTTTTAATGTTGTGCAGAAAGTGTTGTGAATTGTTGTCTCCGGGTTAAGAGTTGTAATTGTTTTGCTTACAACCCCTTAGTTGCTGTGCTCCTATATATCTCGATTTAAAATGGATGAAACTGCATCCCTTAGCATTATGGGGGTCTACAAGGGTGCATGGAAAACAACCCATAGGATATTGAGTTCCTTAATTCCTTGGTTGTAGCATTATGCATGGCATAAGGTTGCAGGGAGTGCGACCTAAGAGTCTGAGCTCCCAAACGCTTTGGCTGTAGTGTTGGGTTCAGGTGTGTACCTGTTGCCGTGAGTACGCAGAGAAGGTTAATCTGGACTATGTCTCTGGGAACGTGAGGTCTATGCTTTGGTGATAGTCTGAGGAGGTTGGGTTTCGTCAGGTCTTTAAGGATGTCATGCTAGTGTCATTTGAAGAGAAGGTTTTCAGGTATTTTCTGAAGGCTAGTGAGTTTTCCTCTATGCAAAGCTGCATGCAGATAGTTTCAGAGCTTGTTTGAGGGACAGGCACAGTTACTAATGTAGTGTTACTGGACCACAGTGCTGTACTTGGCTTGCTGTGAAACAATTGTATTGTGGTGCCTTCTGGATCCATGTTGTGGAAGCTGAATGAGCGGGAATTTCAACTCATTCCTTTGTTCGCAAAACGGTGAGTCATTTTTGGGCTGTGGTGATGTCTTTGTTTCAGGAATTAAGCAGCTTTGTTGGACTCTCTAGTCTGTTCAACAAGTAGTATGGGAGTGCTCGGCAAAGGCTGCTGGCATAGTCTACTCTTAAGAGTAGTAGACCAATGACTACTAGGGTTCGGTGCATGATGATTACATATGGTATGCTGCACCAGATCATTTAGAGTTGGAAGAAGCAACTTCTTAAATTGGCTTTAATCTGTGGTTTCGGTGTGTGGGCACTGTCCACAACGAACCAGATATTTTTGACCATTGATTTTATGCTCATTTATGTGTTGACCTGGGTGAAGCATGTGCTAAGATTCAGTTTATTTGCTGCAGAGTTGTTTGTAGGTTTGGTGGTCATTTGAGTAGTTGGAACATCTGACGCCTGAGTTATTGATATGTTCCAAGAGGGAGGTCATGTGGATATTGAAGAGAAGCAGAAAAAGACTGGATCCTTTTGTTACTCAACAGGTGAGGTTGCGGGGGCATGCCCTGAAAGGGATCCCTTGTTTCTGTGCTGTCTGTGAGGTAGACAGTGACCCAGCGTAGTGTGGTACCTTTTAATCTAATGTCATCCAACTTTTTCAGCAGAATTCTGTTGCTGCTGTTATCAAATGAAGAGATCAACATAAAGTATGATTGGGGCAGATTGCGTGCCCGTGAACTCTTAATATGTTATGGATCTGTGGTAGAAACACCAATCTATTTGTGATTAAAAAACATGTCATTGCTGTAAATCAATTGCAGGCAAACTGATGGGGTGATAACTTGGAGGGGTCTTTTGGCTATTCTGGAAACAACTGGAGGTGTTGGTGGAACACAGAGTTGGGAGTATTGGCATTATTGTGATAGGGGAGTTTCATGCAAAGATTGGCGACTCCCAAAGGGCATGAAGGATTATATTTTGGAGGAAGAAGGCTGGAGTTTTCCAGGTTTAAATTCATATTTGCGGGCTGAACAAAATGTGGGCTAGTATTTATTACTGATTGGGTAAAATCCTCCTGTGTACAAAAACCGGTCTAACCTCTCTTAATAGCCATGGCGCCCTCCACATTTGTATCGCCCATGACAGCCACGTTAATTGATTGCATCTTCCTGAATTTATCGTCATAGGCAGGGGCGGTGGATTCTTAGGCCGTTGGGATCGTAGAAAATGACCAGAACCTGGATCTTGGAGATCTAGAGGAGGGCTTTCTTGCCAAATTGGATTTTAGAAGCATTCACCTCCTCGAAATTGCAAGTAAATGGGATAGATTTTAAATGGAACAAACAGTCGTCGGCAGGGGTGGACTAGGAACCAAAGGAGGCCCTGGAAATCATTTTCAAAGAGGGCTCCATATTGCACAATTTTCAGCAAGCCCAGCACTTTTCCCGTGGGAACATTTACAAATACCACATGAAAGACAGACCCAGGTTGCAGAGGCCTACCAGGAAATCTCCAGAGTTCCCTGTAGGTTAGTCCACTCCGGGTTCTCGTAATACAGGTCTGGAGTGAGTAGGTCAGTAGAGGTATTTGAAATAAAGACCCCTCCTAGTAACATTCTTGAAGCATATCAGGCATCAATAAAGACTGCAGGGGGAGGTTTGTTCAAGGGGGCCTTTTAGCTCCATGGCTAAACGAAAAGGCGGTTTGATTTGGCAGAATGTAAGTCTGTAAAAGAGAAGCCTTGTACAAAGCCTGAAAGCAAAGGGGAAAATGTTCCCATGTTAGGGAACCTCAAACTGCAAAGAGATTTTGTGTAACAAAAAGAGAAGTTGCCACATAAGGCTCTTGTAGTCCCTTCATGACGCAGCTTTGAGCAGTGACCAGGGAGCCTTTAGAAGAACAATGCCATGGGGGCATTAGACCATCAAACACTGAACTCCAGAAATAAAGGACTCTAGTTGGTTCAACAACTTTGGCCATTGTACTCCAAGGAACATGGGACGATATTTGATGTTACCACATGAATTTGGTATCATACCTTGTCTGTAGTAGGGGGCAGGGGTGTGATCATAGGGAGGTTGATTTTATTTCACTATTGTAGGTCATGACGCTCTTGGAACACAACAGAACGGTAATACTTCTGGCCCAGATCGAATGCCCCTACATTTGACCAAACATGAACCTTTTGTTCACTGTTTTTAATATTAAAAAAAGACTTGACAGTCCGGTCTTCATGAAAAATGGTAGAAATGTTTCCTATGTTTAAAAAGGTGAAGGCTATTGAATTGGCCCATTGGTCCTGTGAAAAAGTTATCTCAGCCTTTCAGTAACAAAGTAGCACAACTGAGCATCATCTTCCCTGCATCTGTTAGCATTCAGTCAAATTTGTTTTTGACATTTCTTGACCTGCGTGCGTGTTTGACCTGGTTAATAGCAATAGGTTATGCCTGGTTTTACATAACCTGGGTATGGCTGTGGCCTACTTTAAATTGATTGTAAATCTAAACAAAAAGAAACGGGAAGTGTAAGTTACATTTGAAGCAAATGTGCAACACACCAACTTTAAGGTTATGCATGGCGTCAGACGGCTGTTTTTGGCACCACTTTGTTTATATTGTGCATTAATGAGGCTGGAACAGGTGCTTGACGCCATTAGCACCCAGGGTTACCAAAGCTGTAGCCCGGGTTCTAGAAAAGGAAAAAAGAGGATGCGTGCTGTTCAATGAATGAAATCCTTTTCCAAGATAGCCGCAATGGAAAGGGACATCGGGGCTCTTCGGAGCCCCTCTTCCCTTTCCGTGGCGGCCAGAGTAGCAAGGAAGCAACTGCGGCCTGCACCGCCACAACAACAAACAGGTAAGTGGGGGTGGGAAAAGGGCAAAAAATTCCCAAAAATAAGGGAATGGGGAAGATGGTGGCGGGAGAGCCGGCCATCGTGGGTGGAATGGGAACGCAGGCTTTCAATGGCAGTTCAAGCATGCACTCCTAGCCACCTGATTGGCTGGCTCTACCCACCAGGGTGCTAATGGATTTAAAGCAACTTTGCAGGCGACTCCTTCAGACGTCACAGAGGTTAAGAGATGGGCAGCACAGGCAAACCACACCTAGCTACAGTTAATCTTTTGAGCGCCTTTGAGATCCTCTGCGTTGAGCATGTTTGGTTATCAATACAGACATATCTAAAATCAGGATGGTCTGACAAAAAACATGCCCAACGTTAAAATTGGGTCTCAGTGGTGAAGGGGGAGGCCCTGGAAATTGTGACCAAATTTGATTGTCTGTGGGCCCACTTCTGAAAGCCTGTACTGAAAGAAACTTTGGTTGGCGACAAAGATGATGAGAAGTAGCAATCACCTTCTATAATTGGACAACTCCAGGTGATGGACAGGGTGTCCTCATTACCCGATCTGAATTTGATTCCAAGACTTGCTCAGAGCTTGGATAACAAAGCTGTCCCTCGACCAATTACATTTTCTAGAAAGCATTGTTATTTATTTGTATTCCTTTGAAGAACAGGGATGTCAATTTCAAACAGAAATGACTTACAATAACACATTTACAGATGGCAAAGGCATTCCCAAGAAGGGTGTGTGCGGGGTCGGAAATGTGAGGCAGACAACTTTGTGAAGATTTTTCAAAAGATGCCATTTTATAAACTCAAACAAATTGGATAAACGCCTCACCATACCTACCCTAACAAGGATTTCCCTGCCTAAAATAAACTAAAAGAAACACTCTAACAAAAGGTTTCTGTCCCTCACACTTAGATACACAATAAAGCAATAAGGAAATATATGGCAGTTTAACAACAACAAATATAACAGAATAATTAACATCATCATAGCTGCTTCTTCTAATAACCGTGGTGAACTCCCCTTCCCCAGATTCAAGCAAGCTTTTCTTTAAATGGCTACAAAGAGTAAGGAAATCCTGTATTAGAACAAAAGGTTCCACTTCGGTCTCTTTCTAATCCAACTTGACAACACCAAGTTCCAATTTGGATTCCAGAGGTCATTTATATGGCGTTAATACCCCGTTCCAAGGGTTGGAACAAGGGCTCATGATCTGGCAGCCCAAGTTATCAGCCCGAGCTAAGCGAGGGTGGTTAATAAGGGCACCGGGCCGTAACCTCCCGTTCCAGCACTTTGAACAGGGGATTAAGGCTGTTAGCACCACAGGTTGCCAAAGCAGTGACGTGGAATGCTAAAAAATTAATATTTTCCTTCATCCGCGCATCCCGTTGAACGAAGGAAAATGCTTTTCCAACATAGCCACCATGGAAAGGGAAGCAGGGCTCCGTTTGAGATGGAGAACCAGCGTGACAAGGATTCAAAGGGGATAAAAAGGGGAAGGACCTCGTGGCCAGTTAGGGTTAAGTCCCGTGACTAGGGCATGAATTGGGCAGGGCAATTATGCCAGCATGAGCAAACCCAAGTGAGGGTTGTAGGGCATGGGGCAACATTAAACTACATTTGCACAGTCGCAGGCAACCATGGTACTACAGCCAGCCAGCCAGCCATATATGTGCATGGCAACAAGGAAGGTAGCTGCGGTATACTATGCAATAGGAATATGCTTTATATTAGGCTGGATAGGTTGGCACAGATGTCCATCCAGATGCACTTTCCTGTGCTGCTGGCTGCAACTATAACAGGGGCAGTGGCTCATTCAAACATAAAAGCATGATGCAGAAGATCCCTTTTTAGGAGTGGAACAAACTAGTACCAGCCGGCACAAAGAGAACAGACCGGTCTACTACACGTAAATCCTTGTTAGCAACCAATCGGGGACCCATTGCAAAGATGTAGGGTGCTGTTAAAGAAGCCTATGCAAATTTGGCACTACATGTTCCAAATGGAGCAGACCAATTGGCTCCAGGGAGGAGTGGTCTTGCCAGGCTGCATGTTAGGCAAGTTTCCTTTACCTCCTCCATTACCTTCAGTGAGTCCCCAGAATATGTACTTTGTGTGATCCTGTACTTTGAAGTGTGGCCTTTTTAGGTGGCAGGTTGACCGAGATCAAAGATCAGTGGTGTGCTAGTTTTAAAAGGGTTTGTCAGAGATTAGATGCCATTGCCATGTGTACTGTATCTGTTCTCGCCAAATCAGAAAATGGTGGTTAATACCCCTACTGGTGGCTATAAAATGTCAGAGCTACAACAAGGCCATTATGTTTTGTTAAGCTTGAAAGATCAAATACCAAATAGTTTAGGTTCACAATAATGTATCCCTTTTGAACTCTTGTTGTGTTACAATAACACTGGGTGATCTCTAGTATGTATCTGAGCAACAAGTGTTGCACTCTCACTTTTCTAGACAGGCCTACCCCATAGAATCTATGTTCAAAGGTTTTATGGATTGACTTTGTAATGATCTGAATTCAACTAATGAACTCAACCGAGTGCACTTGGTGAGTTGATAATGGAGCATTGCCAGGGAGATATGTTTTGCATGTGTCCCATGGAGATGGAGTATAAATTGTCCCCCCCCCATGTTGGTCTTAATCAGGGTTGTGAATTGTAAAGGAATTGTTTGCTTTCTACGTGTTCCCGAAACTGTTGGTTTTTTAACTGCATGAGGATTTTTGAAGGAAGTGTTTATTAGATGTTGGTCCATAGTTTTCTGAGTAGATGGTCTTGGTAACCTGTGGGTTTTTTGAGAAGGGGCTTGGTAAAGGCTGGTTTGAAAGCTCGAGGGACAATGCCTTGCTCAATAGATGAGTTGGAGACATATTGGAAAGAGGTTGCAAGTCCCAGTTGATGAATTATCGCTTAACAGATGCTGGGGGTGTGGCCCATGTTGAAAGCATGTATACCTACATTTCACTGAATACAATTTTACCTAAGGATAAGTGACCAAATTCATTTCACTGAAAATGGTAGGGTAGGGTAGGGTGAGGGAGGGTGGCGGGGGCGGGTGTCTCCCCTTGCATTACAAAAAAAGGAGAAAAGGTAAAACGTTAATTCCGTTTTTCGGTTAAATTTGGTCAAATCTCCATTAGGTAAAATATTTTCAAATAATTCACAAACATCCGTGAAAGCATGGGTCCTGAAAGCTCTCTGATGGACTTGGTGCTCTACTCTCTGATTTTTCTTCTGCCGTTATTGTTGGTCCTTTCTTATGAAGGTGTTTCTGGATTAGATGAAGTTTGTCACTAAAGTGTTCTGCAGTGGCATTGTAGACATCTTTCTGGGGATGGAGTATGTTTTGTGTTGAAGGATTTTTGAATTTGTGGATAATCCTGAACATTTCCTTCTGCATGACTCTGTGGTGTGCATAGTAAGTATTTTTTGGTTATCCAAAACTGTCAGTGGTAAAGCTTTGTGTCTATCAGTAGGAAATGTTGTCTTTGGTTTTCTTTATTTTGATGAAGTTGATTTTAGAGGTGACCCATTTGGCACCTTGTTTCTTCCAGGTGCGTGTGAAGCGCTGCCTTAGGGCAGGTATGTCAAGAGTGTTTAAAATCCATGTATTGAGGTTGTGAGTGGCTTTTCTGGTATTCATGTCTAGTTTCCGATTGTGGGCTTGAGTTTCAATGCTTCCAGGTTCTCCAGAAGTGGCCCCAGTTTCATCTCGTTCCGTGACCTTTTTGATGTGGGGCGTGCTTTGATCTCAGTTCTGGTAGTGGTGGTGTTTGGTAGAAGATGCTGAAAGTGATGTGTGTTGGTTCCCCCAGGGTAGGAGCTCTGATGGTAGTGCAACTTTCATTCCAGAACATGCCATCGTGTGGGTATCCGGCCATGCAAATGACTTGTTGCTTGACTTGTAGCTATCATTTTGATAGGTGTTGTCCTCCTTTTCCAGTCAAAGAATGACATCTCTCAATATGGTGGTGTTTTGGTGGTCAATTGAATGGTTTTCAACTGTGGATACCAGATTATCTGGGAAAGTAGGGTTGTATGAAGGGTTGTATGTGGATGTTCTCTAGATATGATGGAAGCTCAGTGTGGACGTGTGGAGAAATGATTCTCAATTTGGAATATTTTCAGAAGGTGAGATTACAACATTGATCCTCTTTGCATACAAATTCAATTCCGCCTTTTCTCTTGGGCGGTCTCATGGTGTGGTTTACCTGGTTTTCTGTGGGGATAGCTTTGTGCATAACCGCAGTCATCCTCTGTGGGTCAGTTATGTGTGATGCAGAGGCGTTGCTATGGGGTGGCTGAGGGGGCTATAGCCCTGGGTCTTTTGGTTATAGCCCTGGATAGAAGTTCAGGGGCAACAACCAAAAGGCTAGCCAGCCCCGAGTCCCGACAATTACGTAGTCCCAGATCTTTTCCAGACCTAGGAACACCACTGGTGTGATGAGTAGAAGATCTGCATTGTGCTCACTGAGAAGGTCGTCGAAATATGTGGCTTGTTTTGCTGTGCAGCAGTCTTGGATGAGAAGACACCGGGTTCTGAACTTGTCCTCATAGATCCCGTGTGGTGTCTGCTTGATCTGGATGGTTCTTTCCTTGGAGTGGAGGAGAAAATCAGCCTCCTATTTAAGCAACCTGTCTTGCAATGAAAGTTGCTCGAGCTGCTAGGAATCGATGCCCATAGGCTGGCCTCTGTGGTGAATGCCAAGGAATGTGTGCCACAGCGAATGTCCAGTGACCTTTTTATAAAATCAAATGATTTATTATACAACATTTCAGTGAATGCTCATTGATTTACGTTGTATTTGCAAATCAGTGGATAATCTGTCACAGTCCCAAGTGCTCATGCTGAACCTCTAAATGCTCTTTCTGTACCTTGATTGCTCATCCATTTTTCTCCTTCAGAACATGTATTCTGAGTTCATTTCATATAGATTGTTTTCTTAATCCAGTTAATCTTCAGCCTTTGCCTCGTCTGTCCCTAGTCTGCTAGCTCTTCATGCCGCAACCACTCTGCTCTGCTTCTCCGTCGATGCTATTAATTCAGTATCCCCTTTTATTCCCCAGTTCTAGTTTGGAGCTTTTGATTTGACTGTGATCTGGGGACCTGGCAAAACAATATATGGAATGAACTGGAGTAAACTTGAGACCAAGCCGGACGTCGCCCACACTGGATGGCACTTGACATGTGACTACTGCACGGATGCTGTGTCTGGAAGGCCTCGCCACTTGAGCCAGATTCCTTTGCTAGATGTCCTTTCTGTGAATCTTAGGTGGTACTGTTCCCTGATCAACCCCCACCGCATGTTTTTAAATTGGGTCTATAGACATTCTTCAGCCTTTGTTGCTACTGGTTTACATTCAAGACATCAGCTGGTGCCATCTATTTGGAAGATGTGGAACCAGTAAGATGTCTTTATTTGCACAGCTGGATTTATTTTTGTTTAAATGCACTGCGCATGTCTAATGACATTAAGAGAGAGCAGCCGGGCTTGCGATTCCTGGCTGTTTTTCTCACCTTAATGGACCTTTGGCGATCTTGTGTAGCCCACCACATCCACTGATGCTCCAGGAATATGCGGTTTCAGGTGCAGGTGTGTGTTCAGTGAACATGTTGTTATCCATTGTTGAAAGAGAATCAGTGAGCAAAGACAGAAGCTTAAGATGGACTGCATTTAATAGGTGTGTGTGGGGGGGAAGCGGGTAGAAATCCACTTCCCACCCCATGGTGTTGATGGTTTCAACCTCGACCCACATCCCATAATCAGTGTGTTGTGCATTTCAAAACGATTTATCAGCATGGTATTTCGCCTACAGATACTGCCATGGTTAAACACGATTATGTTCTAAATTCACAGGCGTGACATGCAGTTCCAGCTTCTCATGTATTGGGCACTTCCAGGTTGGAAACTGTTGATGTTCTTTAGACCCCAAGATCTTGTGTATCTGTGGTAATATAGGGAAAGGATCCTGAACGTCAACAACAATTGATGTGCAAACACTAGATCTGTTCATCATCACCGCCATTAATACTGTCATCACTTGATTCTCTCGCTATCATGAAATAAGTACAGACTACATCGGACTGACCCACAACCAATGTTTAACAATGTAGCATCTCTTTTGCACCATCTACTCTCCAGGGCAGACGTTTGTATTTGATGTTAATATTTATGTTCTATATGCAGGCTATAGTTGCATATGGAAGCATCCTCTTTACCCCGCATGAGCATGGCGGCTCAAGGAATGGTGGAGCATAGAAAGTGGCATGATTGCACTGGTTCCCCGCACCTGCCCCTCACCGAGTAACTGATAGAGCAGTATCACACGCCCACATTCCGAGACTAATATCCATCAATGCCTCCCGCCTCTCCGGGCAACTGGAGCACCCCGGAGGTAAGTAGACATGGGCGGGAACTTTGGTGTAAAGCACAAATAGCACAAAGAGCATGCTTTGCACAAAAAGCATCCCAGGCACAATCTGCAAGCTAGACACTGGTAACACTGGCTCAATTAGGACACACATGGCACAAACATCCTCCCTTGCACACAAGCACTCCATGCCACAAGACCAACCCTTGCCTATGTGAACGGCACCATTGGCTCATGCACGGGTCTCATTGTGCCAAAAACACCACTGCATAAAAGCCATGCCATATGAGTCCCGTGCCTACCTTATATGAGTAGTGCAACATTATTTGAGTGGTATTTCTGAGCGCATTACCACAATCACATGAGCAGATCCATTTGTGAGTAGCACCGCTTGCACTCGAGTAGTCCTTGCTGCATACCTTTTTTTAAAAAAATCAAACTATATTACTTTCCGGTAGTTCCTTTCGACAAAATAACTTTGTGGGGAAGTAAAAAAAAAAAGAAATATACATGAATTGAGATGAAAAGGGGCATTGGGGTGGGAATGGTGGGGGTAGGGTTGGGAGAGTGAGAATCGGATGGGGTGGGGGAGTACACCCCCTTTTAAAAATAAAAAAATAAAAACCAAAAAACCTACACATTTCTTTTGTCGCAGTGAACTACCATGAAGTAATACACTTTGAGAAAACATCCTAGGAGCGCCCTTGCATAGGTGAACAGCGGTGCAGGCACATAATCGGCACCACTGGTATAGTGGGCAGCACCTTGGAATATGCATTGAGGAACACTGTAATATTACTGGCACGACCCCAGAATATTTAGTCTCTTTTGACAGCAAACTTACTATGATATAGCAATACTTTGTAGGTATAGGAATTCACAGGAACATTGATGGCCATTATTGACATGGGCATAGTGGTTCTCCAGTCACAGGACATGTGATGGAAATTCTTCTCCTGCGGCCCAGAATCTAAGGTACCATTTCTCCTGTGGTTTCTCCTCTGCGTCATAGCATTTCACTGGGCACATGCTTGCATTTGCTGATGCAAACAAGTAATGTTCCTTGGTGCTGTTTGAAATCTTGGAATATTTATGGAGTCCCCTCTTAGAATGTCCTCATCAGCGGATTTGTCTAGGTAATCGTGCTCAAGTCTTAAATGATTTGGGACCACCCTTTTTAAAAACAATATCTTTGGTCTAGTGTGCTTCCCCGGGTGCACTTTGGGGCTGGTACCACAAATGTTTCCTGAGCTACATCTGATCCCCAATCTGTCTGCTTGTCCTAATGTCAGTTTACATAATTATCCTAGACGGCTCACGCCAGCACCCCAAAGGTCTACCTCAGTCCAGCGCTTGACAGGTTGAGCTTTTCTGTCACGCGATGCACCAGCAGTGCTGCAGCTGAAGAATGTCTGCAACCTTCTTTGTGCTGGCTGCTCAAGCATCCAAGAACACATCTCCCATTCCCCTGCACCCCACCCACTTGTGCTCTCTAGCACCCCGTTTCATACCATTCCTCTTTTCAGATCATTGTCTAAAGTTCGGCAGCAGCTTCTGCAATCCTCATGTTATCTTTGTACCATGTTAGTAGATGCCCAGTGAATATCGAGGACTTTTCTCTATATTAATCATCTCTGGTGTCTACTCCTCACTATCGTGTACCTTGAAGGCTGTGTTAGCTCTAGTTTTCAGCCTAGAGCTTGTGTTTTATCATTTGTACATTTGCCGTCTAGCTAGATAAATAAAAACAATTGTGTTATTGAACAATATGTGACTGCTGCGTGTGTACTTTCTTGCAAAGGAAAGACATCCTACTCAACCAAAGTAGGATGGGCATTACTTGCAGGCATGCGTTTCATGCTCAGCTTGGTACTCTCTGGCTTCCTGGATCATGGCGTAGCTGCGTAAACTGAGATACCCTGGTTCTAAATGCTGGTGGTTCTTGCGCATGTGCAGCACAGTGATCTTAATTGGAGCATGTGCTTTTGATCCAGTTAACGACCACTATGCAGCACTTGAACAAGCTATGCCAACCTGGGGTATCTGTTCTCTGTATACAGGCCACGAGCGCATGTCAGACAAGATTTCTTCTTGTTCATTAGAGCATGGGTGGTGGCTGTCTTATAAAGAAAACAAAAACTTGTCAAACAAAACAGATCCTCGTCTTCTTATTGGTACTTTCATTTGCAGTGCCGAAGGTATGCAAATGTGACCTGTGAAAAAATGGGGCGGGGGCGTGTCCTGTTATGCTACTGAAATTTATAAAGTGCAACTAAAACCCAAATGGTGACATCCTGTAGCCCCCTTTTTGTTCTTTCATAATTCTTCCTTTGCCCTTTCATAATGTTTTTTTGTTTTTTTTAAGACTGATGTAGTGTGGTTATAGTTGGACAATTAGTTAGACATGCAGAATAGTTGTCACTGATATATTGATATTTTATTTCTATCGCGCTTGTACACAAGTGTTTCAGAGCGCGACAAGGCAAGGGAGGGGAACAGGGGAGAACAAAACGGCGATCTTACTAGGCCCAGTGACATTGAGAACGCGCAAGTGCATGGGAGAGGGGGACGGTAAAAGTGTATGGAAGACGGGAGAAGTGGAAAGTGCGAAGCAGAGGAGAAACAGATAAATGACAATAAATAAATAATAAAGGCAACAAACAGTTTTAGTGCAGCCAGCAATTTGCAAGTGCTAGGTTTAAGGCAGCAGACAGGGTAGGTCTGACAAGTTCAGGAAGAAAAAGGTGGGGCTGTATGTGTTCAGATACAGACCCCAGTGCAAGGTTTGGCCCGGGGGCAGTGCGGGGGGGAGGTGGCAGGGTGAGCAGGTACCTGGGCCCGGAGAACAGAGGGTGGCCAGGTGCACGGTGCCAAGAGAGAACTGATCAGCAGGGGAGAGGGGGAGTGAAGGCAGAAGAAAAGAGGAAGGTCTTGAGGTGCTTCCGGAACCGGAGATGGTTCTCCTCAAGTTTTAGAGTGGCAGGGAGGCTGTTACAGAGGGAGGCCCCAGTCGAAGACCGAGATCTACCCCCAGCTCCTTTCTTTGAAAAACGCCTGACCCTGAGGGAGTTGGAGGTAGAGGAGCGAAGAGCTCGAGAGGGGAGGAATTTGCAGAGGGATAGCTGAAGGTATTTTGGACCCATGCCCCAGAAAGCCTTGTGGACAATGCAGAGGGTTTGGAATTTAAGCCGTGCATCCACTGGGAGCCAATGGAGAGATTTCAGAGCTGGAGAGATACGATCCCAGGGCTTGAGGCCAAGGACAAGTCTTGCAGTCCTGTTCTGGGTTAGTCTCAGACGGCGGAGAGTAGAGGCAGGTAGATTTAGAAAGAGGCTGTTACAATAGTCCAAGCTAGAGAGAACCAGAGCTGGGATACCATGAGCTTCTGGGGGAAGGAGAGGAAAGGCAGAGTACCTCTGAGGAGATGCAGTCGGAAATTTGACTTTTTAGAGACTTCAGAGATGTGGGCGGAGAAGGAAAGGGTATAGTCAAAGATGACCCGAGGTTCTTAGCCTCGCAGGTGGGGGCAGGAGGAAGGCCAAGGGAGGCCGGCCAGAGAGTGAGGAGAAAGGATAGTGAAGGTGTGCCGATGAGGAGGATCTCTGTCTTGCTAGCATTCAGACAAAGATCATTGGTGGCACACCAATCTTGAATGGCAGTTAGGCAATCGGAGATGAGAGAGGGAGAGGAGGTGGCAGATGGCAGCCTGAAAGTGTCGTCAGCGTAGCACTGGAAATTTGAGCAGAAAGTGGCAATGCAGTGGGCGAGAGTTGCCAGGTATTGGTTGAAAAGCCAGTGCGAGAGGTTAGACCCCTGGGGAACACCACAGGTAGAGAGGAAGATAGATGAAAGGAAGGACCTGGGAGGGTCGAACTGAGAGGAAAGAGGTCAGCCAGGCCAGAGCCTGATCAGTGATACCCAGGTTTTCACAGAGACGGTTGAGCAGAATGGTATGGTTGACCGTGTCGAAGGCAGAAGAGAGATCGAGGAGGATGAGGACAGAGGGAATGTTAGAGTCAAGATTGGAGAGTAGATCTTCATGGATGTTTAGGAGAGTAGTTTCCGTGCTTCTGGCAGCTCTGAAGCCAGACTGGTGGTCATGGAGACAGCCAACAGAATTGGAATGAAGGTTAAGTTGAGAGATGGCCAACTTTTCCAGCAGTTTGCCAAGAAAGGGAGTAATGGAAATTGGGCGATAGCTGGACAAGAAGGATCGGCTGTGGGTTTCTTGAGAAGAGGATGCACAAAGGAGTGCTTCAGAGGGGAGGGGAAGGATCCCGAGGCAAAGGAGTGGCTGCAAAGCTCAGCAAGGGCCGGAGCGAGGGTGTCAATGTGTCCCTGATGGTTTTAGAGGAACAGGGATGAACCTGTTTTGATGAGGCTTTCATAGATCGGACTTGTCTAGCGACCTCGTCAGGGGAGAAAAGAGGAAAGGACGAGAAGGATGGTGGGGGGTGGCTAAAGGAGGATCAGCAAGCACAGATGGGGAGGGGAGAGGGGGGGTGTGGGTGGAAAGGGTGGACAGGATGTTCCTGGGTTTTTTAAATGAAGTGAGAGGCAAGGGCATTGCAAAGAGCCTGGGAGGCAACAGGAGGGGTAGAGACTGCGGTAGGGTTGGCCAGCTCTTTGCAGGCTTTAAAGAGTTTGGCCAAGTTGGTAGATGCCGCAGAGACACAAGCATGAATGTGGACTCTCTTCTTGGTGAGGACAGAGTCGGTATTGCCTTTGTAGCAGGCGACAGGCCAGTTTGTCAGAGGATGAACTGGAAGTCCTCCATTTCCTCTCAGCCGCCCTACACTTACGTTTAAGTGTAGCTAGGTCAGAGTCATACCAGGAATTGCACTTGGCTTTGGACTTCAAACGGATCCTCATGACAGGGGCAAGAGCATCAAGCGTATCACAAATTGAAGAGTAGAGCAGAGACAGGGCTGTGTCAGGATGTGAGACAGTCAAAGGTGGAGGGGGGGAGGAAGTGGCGGCAAAAGCCTCAACTGACACACGCTTCATGGGCCGGATGTCCGAGAAGGTAGGTGGCAGTGTTGGGGTAGGCTTGGGGGAAAGAGAGGGAGAGATGAGAGGAGGGTCAGAGGGATGGAGAGGGGGGAGGTCAGAGGAGATCAAGACATTGAGTGTGTGCCCT
Organism: Ambystoma mexicanum; assembly: GCF_040938575.1. Taxonomy (NCBI): domain Eukaryota; kingdom Metazoa; phylum Chordata; class Amphibia; order Caudata; family Ambystomatidae; genus Ambystoma; species Ambystoma mexicanum. The sequence goes on along the minus strand of NC_090925.1, from coordinate 1,246,551,913 downwards.
GCAGAGTGAGTCGGGCCAGAGGGGAGGATGGACAGGGAGTGACAGAGGTCACGGAAGAGTACAGAGAAGGAGCAAGGAGAGTCTAAATGTATATTGAGGTCACCAAGGAGGAGGAGTTGAGTGGTAGAGGCCAGGAGGGAGGAGGAGAGGTCTGCCCACTCAGAGAGACATAAGGTGATTTGACCAGGAGGCTGGTAGATGGTGACCACAGTAAGAGAATGGGTAGGCGAGAGTGAAAGCCTACAGACAAGGCATTCAAAAGAGGAGTAGGTCTGAGTGGGAATGATAGAGGCAGGAATCCACTCAGAAAAGATCAGGGCTTGCCCCCCCCCCACCAGACCGGGAGGATCTGGGTGCTGAGATGATCTTGTAGCCATCAGGGAGGAGAGTGTCAAAGCTTGTGACAGAGCTGGCCGTGAACCATGTCTCAGTAAGACCAAGGACATCAAGGTCTAGTTCTTCAAGGAGGTGGCAGATGTCGGAGGAGTGTTTGACAGCAGAGCGAGAGTTGAGAGTGGCAATATGAAGAAGGTTGCCAGCCTTAAAGACCTTCCGGGGAGGGGTACAGATCAGAGGTACACCCTGCAGAGGAGACAGAGCCCTAGGAGGAGGAGAGGAGGAGGAGAGAGAGAGAGGGCAAGGTAGCCAAGGGGGGAGAGGAGGGAACAGCAGGAGATGAAAGGAAATTGATGAGGCGAGGGAAGCACCTATCAAAGAGGAGGAGATTGGCCTGAGAGCCTTGGACCATGACAGTGCCATTTAGGTAGACATTAATGATGACTTTAGAGGAGTCGAAGGAAGCCATGAAAACTTCCCAGCGAGTGCCACCATTAATGGGAGAGGAGGACATGGGGCAGAGCACAGAGACCATATGAGGAGTCCATAGATCTGGAAAAGGAACGACAAAGAGGATATCGGTGAGGGTCTGTCTGGTGGAAGCATTGGAGTAGGTGTCGGCGATAGGAAGACCAGGGTTAGAGGCCAAGATATCCTTTTTGAACTTCTTCCTACCAGACTTAGTGAGAAGGGAAGGATAGTCAATGGAGAAGCAGTTGGAAAAGATAGGAGAAACAGAAAGCGCCATTGGGGTAGAAGTGAGGAGAGGATGGAGATACTGGGGGGGGGGGGCTAAGGCAGATAGGTGTTGGACAAAAGAGAGTGATGAGGTCACTGGGCTGGCAAGTTACAGAGAAGAAACAGTATACAAGCAAAATACAGAGCATTTTGCAAGGGGCAGCAAGATTTGACTTTTTAGCACAAAGCAAAAACAGCAAGTATTGACTTTTTAGCACAAAGCAAAAACAGCAAGATTTGACTTTAGAACAATGCAAAAACAGCAAGATATTGACTTTTTAGCACAAAGCAAAAACAGCAAGATTTGACTTTAGAACAAAGCAAAAACAGCAAGATTTGACTTTTCAATCTTGGAATCGGATGTTAGCAAAGGGTTTTAGGAAGCACTGCGCATCAGGATGACATGGGAGTAACAAGCAGAAAGAACAGTGATGGTCAAAGGCAGTAGGAGTGAGTCCATAAGAAGGGAACTAACCCATAGTTCTGGAGGAGGTAAAGTCAAGGCAGTCCGAATATAAAGACATGACACTAAAACAAAGAGGTGGGGAATACAGATACAATTAGACAGAAAAAGAAACCGGGACAGAAGAGGAAAGAAAAAATAAACAAGCTTAAGAAACCCAGGAAAAAGGAGGATGGGAGGTAAAATTATGAACAAGGAAGTGGGAACAAGAATAAAAGAAAGCATGTGTGAAAAAATACAAAAATAAAGCAATTATTGGCATAACTAAGAGTTGCTATTGCAATATGCTTTGGCAAATGGCTAATGAGAAACTGGGCATGAACGTGGAGGGGTGAACGTGGTGAAGGAACTGGAGTGTGTTTACTGTCAAGGTTAGTGTCCGAGTGTTCTCTTCATATTTTAAAGAAAAGATAGTTGGGTATATGCATGTGGACACGAATTGCAAAGAAATAGATACTGGGAGGTTGGAAGTCGAGGCTTTCACCAGAAATAGAGGTATGGACGGATGAAATGTTGAAACTAGCGGAAATGGAAAGAAGGAGTTATGGTCGTGAACAGAAGCAAATCTTATTTACGAAGATTTGGGGGAGATTCCAGGATTTGTATTAGCCCTGATTCGTCAGTATTTATTTGAGATGGGTGGGTGGGAGGAGAAGGGGGTGGGGGTAATTAATGTAATATTTGTAGTGGATAGTTATATGATTTCTTATTTGTTGAAATATAGTTTGTTTTATTAGGTTATGATTTACAAATATGAGTTCAACATTATGATTGTTTAAGTATTAATTATGGAATGTTGCAATTATTGTATGTTTTAAAACGAAAATAAAGACTTGGAAAAAAAAGTGTAAGTACAAACATTTATAGAGGTCTTAAAATGTAAATTGTACAGTTCTAGAAATAAAATGTAAGATACTGCACCTGAAAAATAGTACATTCTTTAATACACATTATTTAGGTAAATGTCGTTTGTAAACATTTACTGATGTATAACTGTACATTTGTAAATGTACATATAATTAGTCTGGTAGTTTTATAATCTGTACTATTGCAAAGGTTGATCTTGCATCGAAATGGTAAGTTGTCATACTTTTTTTTGGAGTATTCTGCTCCTTGCCATTTTGGATTTCCAACTAAAAACACAAAGCTAAAAGTACCATAATGTGAATGAAAACTAGAAGAGTGAGCAGCCCCATAGCTACAATTACTTAAGTAAATGGTGCCACGAAACACATCAACTGATTTTTTTTTCATAAGATTTAACTCTATACCCACGTATAGTATTTCTGATATTTATTTGATTAACTGGCAGACTTTTTTTTACCAAAAATGCTATACATTGGACAACAGTATGAATAACATATACCGTCCCTAAGAAGGGTGCCTTTACATTGATTGTATATTTGTGGGCACACTAGTTGATAAAGGGGAATTATCAATGGTACATAAGGGACAGTCCGTGACAAGGGATCATACATAAGTAATATAAACATGTAGGGATTGGCTGAATGTTAAAGTTGGAATATATATGTTTGTCCCCTCGAGGAAGAGCAGACAAGGTGTTCAAATGTGAGGGGAATTGGTATTGCCCTTCAGTTGGAAGAAAATGGAGATTGAGCGTGTCTTGAATAGTTCCGTAGATTGGATTGCTTTGATTGCCCGCAGAAGAGCATTCTAGTGGAGAGGGACATGTAGTGTGAAGGATTGGAAGTGGGAGGTGGCACAGGAAGTGGGGACATGTAGTGTGAAGGATTGGAAGTGGGAGGTGGCACAGGAAGTGGGGACATGTAGTGTGAAGGATGGGAGGTGGCACAGGAAGTGGGGACATGTAGTGTGAAGGATTGGAAGTGGGAGGTGGCACAGGAAGTGGGGACATGTAGTGTGAAGGATTGGAAGTGGGAGGTGGCACAGGAAGTGCGGGTGAGAGATAAGTTGCGAGTTGAGCAGCATAGAGCATGGAAGGGAGAGTACATGGAGGTGCTGTCAGTAATGTAATAGTGGGAGGCAATATCATACATTGAGTTTCAGATGAGGAGAAATGTAAAGTGGGGAGTGATTTTACATTGAAACCTTCTGGGATGGTGGCGGTTTGTCGAGGTGAAATAGGATCTAGGTATATTGAAAAGGTTGCGTGAACAAAGTGGATTACTTTGTGGAGGGAAGCAAAAGTGTAGTGTGGAAGGCCTAGGAGGAATAGTCAACTTTCTTGGTGACCAATATAGAGATAAGAGTTTTGGCCAGTAGGACGATGTTCTTGATATTTAGGAAATGAATCCGGGCTACAGTGGCTGTGATGAAATTAATGCATTTGAGTTTGCTGTCAAAGATTACCCTAAGCGCAGACCTTGGGCAATGGAGTGAAGAGGGAAAGAGATTGGGAATGGGAGAATGGGGCTGCATTTGGAGGCCAAGAGAAACAGAGCCAATTTCTGTTGCGTTCTGAGCGGTTCAGATTGAGCGATGGGCAGGAGAAGATTGGGCGTCATTGCATGCAAGTTAGTGGACTCCAGAGACATGAATCTATGGCTCAGGTGTGGAGAGCGAAGAATTACAGGCAGTGGAGGACACTGTCAGGAAGCAGTTGCTTTCCCTCTGAGTGCTATCCTTGGCAACGCTGGAAGTTGCCATGGAGACTACAGCATCACATGGTAAGCATTCCCTGCGTCAACGGCCCGGCATGTCGCGGGTCACAGTGGCAACTAGATACAAATAGAGCTTATAGTGCGTCCGCAGTGATTCTTATTGAAGTTTCCACCACTAGTGTAACTTCCCTGCTTGTTTACATACCTCGTTTGGATTTTCTGGTGCTTGGATTACAGCTTGCTCCTCGGATTTCTACTGTCTTCATTGGGTACTAAGGACTGTGCAGACTAATGGCAGAAGATCTTGGCAAGGCTTCTATGACATGCAATTAGATTATCCTGGAACTTAACTTTGGGTTTTTTGGGCCTTTTTCTCCATGCAGAGAAGTTACCTCACTGGCGGGTTTGGACGCTTTCCAGTTACGGACTGGCACCTTGCTTTTCCCCCGCTCACTTAGTGCGTCCTCGTGCCGTTCAGGGTGAGGTTTGTACCACTGCTAACCCCTCACATCTCCCCAACTTCACATAACCTTTTTGGGATTCTTGTTCCTACCATAAAGACAAGACAGTCATCGATCTTTTCCCTTCTTCCTAAGTCTACTCATTCCTTGGCAGTTCCTCTTTTTTCTATCACATCTACAGCAACGAGGGGCTAGGCCCTGCGTTTGCCACCTTCCTCTGCTCTTTCTGTGTGCCTCCCCACCCCCACCAAGTGTTGATAGTGGAGATGTCCTCCTCCCGGACCTCCCCCTGAGTTTGATTGGTTGATCATACCTCTTTGACACAAAGTCATTATGGTAGGGCAGCCCCTGCCCATTCCAGCCCCCGCAGAGAAGGGCCCAAAGGCAAAGGTCAATAACAGAGAAGTGTCTGCACGGGAAGCAGGCTGCCACCCACTAATGAGCATAAGTTGGTGCAGAGTCTTGTGAGTAGCAGAGGCGTGCAGATCTCTGCTCTTTTGGACCTGCTGTGGGAAAGTCTTTCTTTCATTTTATTCAACTGAGGAGGAGGAGCGTGACTCAAAAGCACCTCGACCCGCGGATCAGCACACTGTCGGTGCAGAGTATTGCGAGTAGCAGAGGCATGCAGATCTCTGCTCGTTTGGACCTGCTGTGGAAAAGTCTTTCATTTCATTCAACTGAGGAGGAGGAGCGTGACTCAAAAGCACCTCGACCCCGAGGCACAGAGTCAGTGCAGAGTCTTCTGAATCTTTGGAGACCTTGTGACTCTGTCCCTCCCCCTCAAGCACTACTCTCCATTGTCAGCGTTGTTATCGTTGGCACCTATCACGCTGCTTAATTTTCGGTTCTGCTCATGGCAGTGGTGCTCTTGAGAAATACAACGCCCACCTCGCAACCACTGACATGGTCTCGCCTGAGAAGAGGAGGCGGAGATCTGGGTCTTACAGCATCAGGGCAGCCGAAGCAGCTCTAGCAGAGAATGGACCATTCACGATCTGAAGTAAGCAAAACCTTGAGTTCCATTTGCTCGACCGACAATGTTCTGTGCAAAATGCCCTATACCAAATGTAATGGTTCTTATTGTTTAGTTCAGAACAATGGAGAAAACAATCGAATTTAACTAACAAAATGTCAAACTGTGCAAAATACCCTCCATGCAAACATGTGAACTATTGTAATTGTAATATTTGTAATATTGTTCAATCAACTGAAAACAACACTGAAAATAAAAGTGGCACACACATTTCAGATGAAAGGTGTGATGTCGTCACATGACTCCCTAGTCACGTGGGAAGGAACACGGGGCAGCAGGAAGGGGAGGGACGGGATATGACGTGGGGTAAGCACTTCTGGGTATCGTGTGGAAAATAAAAGATGTGTTGAATGAAGGCTCCGCGTCTGTGTCTTATTTCAGGGTGTGACGCCTTGCACATCTCGACACTGGCGACGAGGGAACTCGCGCAGAAAACACACGGCAGCGTACGGCGCACGGCGGGTGGGAGTGAATATACTCCCCGCCAGCTGAGACTCTCCCCAGGAGTCCGAGCGAGGTCTCGCAGGCATCTGTCAACGGCGACAGGTAGATCAGCGGGTGGAGCGCGGCGGCTCCCTGCAATTGTCACGTGTGTTGCGCAAGTGGAGCGCATCGGCTCCTTGCGACCGCTCCAGAGTGGCAAATTCATCCGTGAGTGAAGCGCGTCAGCTCCTCACACAGAAGCGCGTGAGTGGAGCGGGTCGGCTCCTCACAGCGTTTCCCTCACCAACAACGTGCAGGAATTTCACGGGTGGAGCGCATCGGCTCCCCGCGACGTCTCCCTTCCGTGGAAGGGATTTGGCCCGTGAGTGGAGCGCATCGGCTCCTCGCGCTGAAGCGTGTGAGTGGAGCGTGTCGGCTCCTCACAGCGTTTTCCCGCCAAAAGGCAGTGACATCAGTGGGTGGAGCACATCGGCTCCCCACGCTCACACAGGTACGATCGAATCAAGCACACGCAAGTGGAGCACATCGGCTCCCTGTACAAACACCTTCACGTCACGCGGAACATCCACCATCTTCAGGTTTTCAAGTGTAACGTAGTAATCTGTCATCCACTACACTTAGTGAGTGCGCAGTTATACATTGTCTGTCATGCTTGATGATTCGTCTGAGGAATCACTAACAGTACAAGTAACTCCCGCCAAAACAACACGCACAAGCATGACGGACGGCCTGATAACACAGCTGCCCCCCAATTTTGACCTGAGCGACACCAGCACACTGGGACCAAGGTGGAAAAAGTGGGTGAGGGATTTCGAAGTATGTCTCAAGGTGGTAGGGCCTTTGGAGGATGAAAGGAAGCACAGCTTGCTCACCCATGCCATAGGATCAAATGTGAGAGACATTCTAGATGAAATTCCTGAAGATGACATAGACACCTACACCAAATTAAAGACAACCCTAACCAATTACTTCACGCCACACACAAACGTGGACTATGAGCGTCACATTTTTCACACCACTGAACAACTAAAAGGTGAAACAATGGATGCATTTGTGATGAGATTAAGAATAAAGATGAAACACTGCGATTTTAACAACTACTCTAATGAGGAAGCCCTTCGCTCACAGATAATTGTAGGGTGTGAAAGCAGTGACTTCAGAAAACGACTTCTACAAAAGCCTCGAAATCTGGAAGAGATTCTACGCCTGGCTCGATCCGAGGCGGCGCTAACAGCACAGGTGGAAGGACTTGATGGCATCACCATCATTCATGGGAAGCATGAAAATCTACACAAACTTGAAAGCACCACCAAAGGAAACACAGATCCATTTTGTTATCGCTGTGGACATGAATATCCTCATGACGGCACCTGCCCTGCCATGGGTCAAATTTGTTCTGCCTGCGGGGGAGAAAATCATTACAAGGCTGTGTGTTTCATCTATCGCAGCAAAGTGCGAGGAAGTGGAAGAAATAGACGCTCCACACCAGAAAGAGAATTGAGGCGTATGAGTCCCAATCGTGAGTCACACTACCATAATGACGCAACACGCCGCCGACAACGAGAAGAACCGTCAGATAGAAGACAATCAAAGACCACACATGAATGGCGTGACGACAAATCTTCATCCTCCGGACGGAGAAGACGTCCCCGGAGATATGTCAGGTGTCTGGTAGAACAATCACATTCTGACAGCATCTCTAGCACCTCCTCAGAGGACAAACCCAAGAAGGAATCAAATCCACGTAGAGGAGAACCACGGACAAAAGGCTACCTATATGCACTTGGAAACCCCACGGCAAAAGAAAATAGCCCTACTCTCATCATCAATGTCAACCAAGTGGCTGCCGAATTTCTGGTGGACACAGGAGCCACGGTAAACGTGGTGAGTGAGGAAGTGTACAACAACATGCCAAATGCACCACGTTTGCAACCAGCTAGAGCACTCATTTTTCCATATGGCTCCAAGACGCCGCTACCGTGTAAAGGTTTCTTCACGGCATCATGTCGATACAAAGATCACGTGAAGGAAATACCCATGCGTGTTCGTGAAGCTGCCACTGACAGTGGATGCATTCTCAGCTACAAATCTGCGGTCGACATGGGTCTAATTCATGTTCTATATAGACTCATGATGCACAAGCACCTGGACCCCACCGCCAACATTGACAAGATTTTCCCTGCACTGTTCAGAGGACTCGGAAAATTGAAGGACAGACAAATTGAACTACATATAGACAACAACATTCCTCCGGTAGCGCAACACTACCGCGGCATTCCCATTAATATACAAAAACAAGTGGAAACCGAATTAATGAAACTCTTAGAAGCGGACATAATTGAACCTGCTGAAGGCCCCACTCCTTGGGTATCCCCCATTGTACCAGTCCCGAAAAGAGACTCCGCTGACATTCGCATTTGCGTGGACATGCGAAGACCTAATGAAGCAATCTTGAGAGAACGTCACCAATCTCCTAGGATAACGGACATGGTGCATCTGCTCAATGGAGCCACAGTGTTTTCAAAACTGGACCTCAATAAGGGGTACCATCAATTAGAACTTCACAAAAGGTCCAGATACATCACCACTTTTGCTACTCACCTGGGCCTCTACAGATACAAGCGGCTCAGTTTTGGAGTTTCTTCAGCGGCAGAAATATTTCAGTCGGAAATTCATAACATAATAAAACACGTACCAAATAGCTTAAACTATAGTGATGACATCTTAGTATTTGGACAAAATCAAGAACAGCACGATGACACCCTTATGCGTGTGTGCATGGCACTGGAGGAAGCACACCTCACCCTGAACAAGGACAAATGTGAATTTAGAAAACCAACCCTGCGATTTTTCGTCCACATCTTCTCAAAAAATGGAATGACACCGGATCCTGAGAAGGTCAGCGCACTCACAAGCACGACACCACCAACCTCCGTCACCGATCTGCGATCGTTTCTAGGTCTAGCAAGTTATTGCACGAGATACATTAAGGATTTTGCATCCGTCAGTGCACCCTTGAGAGCCCTCACCAAACTTAACGCCGATTACTGATGGACGGATGAATGCCAACAGGCGTTCCAAATCATCAAAGATCGCATCGCAGATGCCAAAAATATGGCATACTTTGACCCACAGAAGCACACAGAATTAATAGTGGATGCTAGTCCAGTTGGCCTAGGAGCCATTCTGACTCAACTTGATCACAAAGATGGCCAGGCCATACACATAGTATCCTATGCCAGTCGCAGCCTCTCAAAAACTGAACAAGCATATTCACAAGCGGAGAGGGAAGGTTTGGCGGTCGTGTGGGCATGCGAGCACTTTCATCTTTTCCTGTATGGGAAACCTTTCACTATAGTCACAGACCACCAGGCACTATTATTCATCTATGGAAATGCTCAAGCCAAGATGCCTCCCAGAATAGCTCGATGGGCCTTAAGGCTACAAGACTATCAATTCAACATCATTCATCGACCAGGAAAAGAACAAAATCCTGCAGACTTCCTTTCGCGTCATCCCAGTCAAGATTGCAACTCCGATCCATCCATTGCAGATCAATACATCATGTATGTGGTCCAAGAAAGTACACCACAAGGTTTGGACATGGAACAAATAGCCAGAGAAACCAACGCGGATCCTGCAATGCAGGTCATTATGAGATGTCTTGAGACAGGGCACTGGAAACAGGCAAAGCAACTCAAAGAAGGTGCAGAAGAAGAAACCAAGCAAGACATCACCTGTCTGCTCACAGTAAGGGAAGAGCTTGCGGAAACAGAAGGACTCTTACTAAAAGGGACAAAACTAGTGATTCCTCGGTCATTAAGAAAAAAGGTCCTTGAGCTTGCACATGAAGGACACCGGGGAATAATGTCCACAAAAAGGATGTTGCGACAAAGGGTATGGTTCCCCCAAATGGACACACAAGTGGAAGAACTGCTCAAAAACTGTCCCACGTGTGTGGTTCTTAACCCTCAAACAAAACCTGAACCGCTCAGAATGACTGAATTGCCAAACGGAACCTGGGAAGAAATTGCCATCGATCACTATGGTCCTCTGGAAGGGGGTGAATATGTCTTTGTGGCCATCGATGAATATTCGAGATTCCCAGATGCACAAATTGTACCGTCAACAGCAGCATATCACACCATCCCTGCATTGGACAGAATGTTTGCCATATACGGAATTCCAAAAGTAGTGAAATCAGATAATGGACCCCCATTCACCGACAAGATTTCAAAACCTTCGCAGAATACATGGGTTTCCATCACAGAAAAGTAACACGGCACAGTTGAACGATTCATGGGAAGTATTAAACGCACCACGCAGATAGCTCGCCTGACTGGAGAACCACTGGAAAAATTACTGTGTAAGCTAATGAGAGACTACCGCAATACCCCACACAGAACCACTGGCAAGTCACCGTCAGAAGTCATGTTTGGTAGAAATGTGCGAACTAGACTACCGCACATAGAACTGGAGGAAGAACGGTACAAAGGTGACGCTGAAATGAGACAACAAGACGCGTCCCAGAAAATGAATATGAAAACCACAGCGGATAAGAAAAGGAGGGCCGAGGAGAATAGTTTGGAGCCGGGAGACATCGTCGTTGCGAGACAGCCACAACATCGCAAAAACATGGCATCGTTCAATGAAGAACCCCTCACCATCACACAGAGGAAAGGCTCTCTCATCACGGCTGAGGGAACAACGCATACGGTGACAAGAAACAGCTCTCACTTCAAGAAAATACCAGGGATCATACCACTAGTCGATCATCACATGCCAAGGGACACTCTGGTGCGGGATGCACCCTATGAAGGAGACCAAGAAGATTCCGACACTGATGAGCCCCGTTGGCTACCTCAGGAATCGAGCGAAAGAAATAACTGGAGACCTCAGAGATCTCGACGACGACCACCGCGTCTCATTGAGGAGATGCCCTGATAACGAACTTAATGTTTAGTATCGGGGGGGTGTGATGTCGTCACATGACTCCCTAGTCACGTGGGAAGGAACACGGGCAGCAGGAAGGGGAGGGACGGGATATGACGTGGGGTAAGCACTTCTGGGTATCGTGCGGAAAATAAAAGATGTGTTGAATGAAGGCTCCGCGTCTGTGTCTTATTTCAGGGTGTGACGCCTTGCACATCTCGACAAAAGTATCACGTGTGACACAGTAGATAATGCACGGGGATGTAAAGGCCTCTGTAGTCGCTCTATCCCTTATGTTTGCACAGCTGACACTATGCTTATCTTAACAAATATATTGCTGGAATCTTTGGTGCCGTCTTTGCAAGTTCTTGCATGGAGAGTAGAGCAAAAAATGCAAAGTGCACTGTGCGTTCATAATGCCGAATCACCTGCGAAATGTGCGTCGTCCAATTCAAAAGACTTCCAAGCTGGACGCACCCCATCTAACAGCTCACTGTGCACTGTGCTTAAACGCATAATGGATGACGGGTCAGCAGATGCTGCCGAACAGGACGTAATGTTAGGCCAAACGGAAGACAATAGAGGCGCCCTCAGAACTGGATGAAGTGTTCATCAACAATATTTCGGGAATCAAAGTTCAATTTGAACCTGCTACGTTGCCAGTAAATGAAAGGAGAAAATTGCTGGTTGTAGCTGACAAACTCCTTTTATGATGCAACTCAAATGAACAAACGATTGAACAAAATAAAGTGACACCTCAAAGAGAAATGAAAATGTAGAAGCAGAAAGTCGGATACCAGGGAATCTCGATGCAACAGTGCATGGTAAAGACGTCACAACCGAGTATAAAAGAGCGTACAAATGTAGACGTTTGGATTCAAATTCGTCATCTGCGAAAATCTGCTCTCAGAGAAAAATTCATCAACACATGATACCACTAATAGAATCTGTAACTCGCAATGAGCACGATTCAACCAACGAAACATCAAACGTGTCTGAGACAAAACTAAAGCAATCCACGAGAGGGATTACACAGCAGGACACTAGCGAAACTTCCTCAAACTAATCCAATGAAACTACACCGGACTAGTCTTTTACTGATCGTCATTCCCAAAAATTAGGCGCATTCGGCATAAGAACAGAACTTCAAAGCGCAACACAAACATTTGCAGTGGCGCCATACTTGAAAATGTATGAACACCTAAATGACAACATCAAAGACCTAACCACTTTAACTGCTCTCATGAACTCAAAATTAGTAAACATTGAAGTTGAAATTAATACGAACAAAATGCAGATAATGGAAGACAATAAACATATTGATTATTCCTTAAAACAGTCAATGGAATTAGGTCAAAATAACTGAGGATAAAAGATTATTTGCACAGTGGCAAGCGAGGCAATGGAAGCGCTCAAGCATCACCAGAACTTGCACACTGTGGCTAACACAAATGAATGGCAGTCGAACAACATGCGACTGTGACAATCCACCTCAAGCTTCCTGTGAACGAATGCACAATCTAGAAGGGGTAAAAAAAAAACCCTTAGGAGTGCTGTTATCATGTCTTGAGTGAAACGCCATAAAAAGTAGGAACCAACTAAGAACCAAGAGCAATGGGTCCAAATGCCATCCGGTATGAACATCGACTGACTCGCCTGTGAGAAGGCCATTCAACCTGTACCCTCCACATCAGCGAATGGCGATGGAGTAATCGGAAACCCTGAGTGTAGTACGATTGATGAAACCAACTCAATTAACCACAAAGAAGGTGTCTTTTCTATCTTCACATCTAAGCCTCACAGTAAAAAGCCCAATACAAGTGCCGTGTTTAATAGCAAAAAACTAAAATCCAAATGAAAAAGAAAAACAGAATAAATAACTCTCAAATTATTGAGGAATTTAAAAACAGTGAACGTTAGTCAATACTGAGCGTGTAACAACGAATCAACCTAACAGTGGTTCCCATCTTGTCGTCAATACCAAAACATCCCATTGCCGATTCTCCAAACGAGGATGATGGGGAATTAGACGAGTTGATAAATGTATGCAACACCGAGGAAGAAGTTGAGCTTGAATCTGACTCCACCCCTCAAACAAATATTATATTTATTTATTTTATTTTATTTATTTATTTATTTGTATTGCGCCGGTAGCTCTCGAGCTTCGGGGCGCAGAGACAAGAACACAAAGACAAAAAGTAAGACAATAAAACACGTAACACGAGACATTAGGGCTCCATAGGTAGGTGGGCAAGTTGTAGTATATGTATTACTTGAAGATGTGGGTTTTCAGTTGTTTGCGAAAGCGTTGGTAATTGGCTTCCATCCTTAACTGGCCAGGCAGGCTGTTCCAAAGGCCTGCTGCATTTATAGGGAAGGATTTACCTGCCCTGTTTTTAAGTCTGAAGGGAGCTACCACTATCGGACCTTGTTAGGCTGATCTTGGCTCTCTCGTAGGTTTGTATGGAATGATTTTAGTTTTCAGGTATGCAGGGGCTTTGCCAAAAATAAATCTATGCGTGAGCATGAGGGATTTAAATTGGATTCTCTCTTCAATTTTTCGCCAGTGAAGTTCCTTCCTGGCTTCGCTGATGTGCTGATTCCTGTTTTTCTGCTTAATGATTCTCGCATTGTTTTGCAGAACTTGGTTGCTGTGGTAGCAGTTTTTATTAGCTCCTAGAATTAGGGCATTGGCATAGTCTAGGCGAGATAAGATGGTAGCTCTTGCGACCGTGGCAGTATTTTCCTCAGATAAGTAGGGTCTTATGGCTTTTAGTAGGTGCAGGTGGTATGAGCACGTTTTTTTAACGTAAAGGGTTTGGGCATCTGATCCCAGGGATGCTTCTAGCATCATCCCCAAGGTTTTAACCTTGTTTAGGACCTTAATTTGGGTGTTTTTGATGGTGAAGGTGTTGTATGCAGGATGGAGCTTAGATCTGACAAGATTGGAGCCAAAGACCATAAGCTCTGTTTTGTTGCTGTTTAGGCACATCCAATTTTGGTCCATCCATTGCTCTACCGCGTTGTAAACTAGGCTTAGCTTTTTGTTGTCCTTTTGATGGTCTCCACTTAGTTCAATTACCAGCTGAGTGTCATTAGCGTAATTGGTAAAGAACGTGTTGATGTTGTCGAGGACTTTGCATAGAAACCTAAGGTAGAGGTTAAACAGGAGTGGGGACATGCTGGCACCTTGTGGGACTCCACAGGTGATTTCTTTTTCTATTGAGAATAGATTTCCCCAATGAACTCTAGATGTTCTGTTTTGTAGGAAAGACATGATCCAGCTTATTGCTTCATCAGATTAGTTTGCTGTTTTTTTTTAGCGCTGTCTTGAGTAGGTTGTGATCTAATAGGTCGAAAGCAGCGCTCAGGTCCAAGAGAACGAGCAAGCCAGCTTTCCCCTGAGCAATGATGTTGAGCATCTTGGTCTGTAGATCCAGCATAGCTGTTTCTGTGCTATGCGCTGGTTGAAAGCCAGACTGTTGGTGGTGGAGGAGGTCTGAGCTTTCTACGTGTTCTTGGAACTGTGTGGTGGCAATCTTGTTCATTATTTTAAGTATAAAGTTGCAATTGGTTATGGGCCTTAGGTTGTTTGGGTCCCTTTGGTCTAGATTCGGTTTTTTAACAAGGGGGGTGACTGTTACCCTTTTTTATACTTTTAGGCACAATTTGATTGCGGAAAGATGAGTTTATCCCTTTGGTTAAGGCTGGTGCACAGGGTGGTCTAAGATGATGCTGGCCGGGAGTATGTTTTCGGCGCAAGTTGTGGGTTTCATGGATACCAGGGCTTTTATCATGTCGTTGGCAGTAATGGGCTTGAACCTAAATTGGGTCGTCTGGTGAGTAAGTTCCTCAGGTAAGTCTTGAGTGGGTGACTTGGTAGCCGCTTGGGATTTGGCTATAATATTCCTGGCCTTATCAATTTTGTTAAAAAATGCTATCTGAGTTGCGTCACATTCTTCTTGGGTGGGCGAGAATGTGGGGGTGATGCCTTTTGGTTTATCAATAGATTTAAATATATTGAAGAGTTTGCTGGTGTAGTTGGCTGCCACTGAGATCTGTTTGTCATAGTTGTTGTTGTTTGCCTCAATTATCATTTCTTTTTAGGTTTTCTCACTGATTTTCTAAAGTGTTTTCTTGTCCGATGTGGGTTCTTTTGTCCACTCATTTTCCCTTTTCTTTTGAGTTTTTTCTGTTCGAGGAGCTCCTCTGTGAACCACTCATGTTTTTTGTCCTTGGGCCTAGAGGTTTTGGTTAGGAGTGGAGCTTCTAGGTCCACTAGGGCCTGTAGGTGGCTAAGTAAGTTAGATAGGGTGGCCTTGCATGTGTCTTCATTATTTCCCTGTGTTTGAAATGTGTCTAGACATTGCATCAGGTGCTCCTTGCTGATGTTTTTATAATTCTGCAGTGTTTTTTTTAACAGGGAGGTTGGGAAGTTTGGGCTTTTGAGTGGGGGGGAGATATGGAAGGTCACACTGTAGTGGTCTGACCATATACATGGGTCAGTTTTATATTTTTGGGATAAGAGGTTGTTGGTAGCAACCCAATCTAGTAGATGACCATTGTCCATGGTGGGATCATTGTTCATGACTTGATAGTCTGTTATTCAAGTGTTTCTCCAGTTTAATGGCCTCTTTGTCTTTGGGGTCTCCCCGCCACCGATTGAGATCTCCTAGGAGTAGAGTGGCGGTGTTTGGTCCTTTGATCATGTTGAGTTGGTGTGTTATTTCCTCATTAAAGTTGGCCATGTAGGTAGGTGGTCTGTAAACAACAATTAAGTTGAGGCTACTATTATTGGTTTGGAGGTGTTTAAGGTGGAGGATTTCAGTACCATTACATTGTATTTTAGTCGGGAACAGTTGAATGGTGTCTTTGGCAATAACTGCCACACTACCCCCTTGTCCTGATTCTCTGTTGGTGTAGTATATGGTGTAGCCCTCGGGGACCACTAAGTCGCAGGTGGGGCCGACGGGCTCTTTTAGCCAGGTCTCGGTGATACACATGATATCGATATTTTCCACAGATATCTTATCATGAACGCTGATGGCGTGTTTGTTAAGGGAGCTTGTATTGAGAAGACCGATCTTTAGATCTGGGGAGGATGGGAGGGCACTTTCTTATTGATGAAGGTCTGTGATGTTCTTTTTTCACGTCTCTTAATTGCCAGCAATTCTGTGGCAGTAATATTTGTGTCAGGACTAATTCTTTCGAGGATTGAGTCACAGGCGGCTTTGGCGAGCTTTGTGTTTTGGTAGTTGCACAAGATGGTAGCAGCTATATCAAAGGATAGTTGCCCCATGGTTGTTTTTAATTAGATGTGGTTCCTGGGCAGCGTGGTGTGCACCGGACGCCATGGACGGTGAAGACCGGTGCAAGACCGGCTTGGCCCAGAAGCGCCGGTGCTGAAGCGCCTGACGTTCCTTTAAGAGGGATGTTGGTGCTTCTGGGAGTTGAAGTCGAAATATGACTTTCAGCCAATGGCAGAGGCTGAAACAGCCTTCTACTCACGTGAGCTGTATTAAAGAGTAGTTTAACACGCGCCGCGAAGCGGCTGGCGTTTTCCTGAGCAACTGTACAACTCGTAGTCCCAGAGTCAGCAGAGCAGGGACTCGCAGGTGAGTTGTGTGGGAGCGTCTATTAGCTACCAGTGCTTGAACTGATTTTAGCACTTAGAAGCTTGCACAGAAGCTTTTCTTCAAAACAGATCAAAGTGTCAGCAAAAGCTATCAGCTAGGCACACAGTTCCTGTTAGAGTTGCAGTTTCTGTGGCTATAGGTAAAGCAATTGTTACAGAGCAGTCATTCGATGCTTCATTCACCACAAAGTTATCAGGCAGGCAAACAGCGAGTTAGTACTTCTAAAAATAAAAGCAGTTTTAACCCCTGCAGTGACTAGCACTGTACCTCCCACCTTGAATGCTAAGTAACAACGAAGAGGAAGTAGACGTGACAGAGCTGGTGAGTCAGGGAACTCACGAGTCCGTTAGCCATACCAGGCGTGTGTGTCATCTAATACTCCCGAGAGAACATCCAAAACCCAGAACAACGGGTGCTCAGGAACAGAGGTTTCTCACAATGAAGGAAAAAAGATCAAGGCCGATGGGCCAGGTCCCGCAAATCTGCACCCTAAAAGGGTTGACTCCCGAACAAAAATTGAATCTGCCTATGCAGGAAATAATAAAGATGTCTAACATCCACAACTTTAAAGGAAAGAAACAAAATATGGAGCCGGCAATAACACATTCAAAGACAATACAGTTCAAGAAAATAGAATCTACAAATACTAACAAACAAGAGAACAATAAAGAACTGGATAGGTGCCAAAAAACAAGTTCAAAGTACCATACTTGAGCGTATTCTACCAATAGAAGATGGTTTCGTCTTGAACAGAAACAATGTACTTAGACTGCTACATCATGTGCCCTCACTTCAGACCATTGAATCTGCCGATATCAAAACAGTCGAATTCATTGAAGAATTTCTCTTAGACAGAGTCTGTCTACATCTTGACTCAAGACTAATCTGTGACCTCTTATTAGATGCTGCACATGTTCTACAACCATATGGATTTGATATATCTGAAATCAGAATTGTTTCGCACCTGTGTAAGAACATCCAAGGTCATAAAGAATCAAAAATCAACAACAGACATGTTACTCAAAATCAGACCCTTGGGCATCAATTGAGTGACCTAAATATGCAGAACAGTGTAGCTGGAAATACTCCTAATTTTCGTCAGCTTGCTAGCCCATTGAAGGAAGCACAAGTAGGAGAGCGTCTGAAAATCACAGTTGAGTGCAATCCGAATTCCCCTAAAGGCACGACAGCTAATAATGATGACAAAAGGGAGGACTTGAATAATTACTGGAATTGGCTTGCCAAAACTCTGGGAAGCCACAACTACAGCTAATAGCTAGAAAGAGAAATAGGAGCAAAGCTCCGGCTGGGAGCATGGAATACCAGAGGTTTTTGTCATCTTTTCAACTCTGATTAAGAAAGGTCTAACTCTCTCCAGAGCTTGTGTTTGCAGGAAACGTGGCTTGACACATGTGCATTTACAGACGAATTTCAAATTGCCATGAATCCAGCGGCCAGAAAGTCCAAGGGGGCGACCATCAGCCGGGCTATTAACCCTTATTTGGAAAACCTCTGGCTATCAAATTTGCAACGCTAGGAATATTAATCCATACATACTAGTAACAACTCTAGAGCTCAAAAGAAATCTAAAAAATGGAAAGACGGACTTACATCATCAATCTATACTGGCAACTTAAAGTGGCTGGCACCCTAATGTTTGTAGATAAGGTGATGGAAGTCATAGATGAAATCATGGCAGATGATCCAGGATCTAATGTCTTTTTGTTTGGCGACCTCAACATGTATAAAAGACGATAAACAATCATCATCAAGCAAAAATTGTCTGATACAACATTGGAATGACGAGATGACATTGAGATACATGGCTATGCTTAATAGGAACACTCCAGCGGATGTACCGTCTCATCCGAGGTGGAAGAGAGATACACAAACATCAGTTCTTGACTACATCTACGTATCCGGTGATGCAGCTGAACAAGTAGACTCGCTGCAGGTAATACACAAGACGGAGAGCGATCATAACCTGGTAAAGATGTCACTTGCAGTTCCACAAAATATAGACCATCAACAGTGGAAGCATGCTGTGGCAGTTGGCTCAAGCAGAGGGAGATTGCGATTAGACCACAATGACGTCAATGCAGTAGTTGATGGCTACAGAGACAACGTGAACACCAATAGTGTTGAGTATGGTTATCAGCTAGAGCAATTTGAAGTACATTCGGTTGGTCACCGCAAACAAGTCTTCAAACCGAAGCATGTATATGAAATCCAGATCGCTATAAGAAAATGTGAGATCCAAAGAGAATTGCAACATAGTAAGATCATACATGGTCTCTTTCATTGAGCTGAAGCAAAAAAAATCAAACAGAAGTACAAAAACTGGATACTCGCCCATAGAGCAGTCTTAGAACAGCATGATGCTGAACACATGATGAAGTCCCTTATAAGTAAAAACACATCTGATTTTTGGAAAATTATCAATGATGATCGTAATACACAAAAGGCTCTGTAATTCAACATGGTGACAGAAGATCAGTGGATAATACATTTCGGCAACCAATACGAAAAAAAAAGAGAAACAAAAGAACCATTTATGCCAAAAATAGAGAAGTGGATGATTGAATTTGAGAAAGAAGATTTATTAAGGAACATCAAAAGAATTAGCTCGTCAAGGGTCAAGGGCCCCTGGCCCTGATGGCATGTCCAACCATATCTTGAAACAAAATCCAGGGGCATGGGCGGAGTTTTTCTTTCTTCTATTTACAAAGATAATCTGGCAACAAACTAGTCCAACTTTGTGGAAAAAAGCAATAGTTGTGCCTATTTTTAGGAGAGGCAACAGAGCAAATCAGATGGACTATTGTCCTATTGCATTGCTCGATGTCTTAGGCAAGACCTATGCCTCACAGCTACAACAGCTTCTCTTAAACTGGATAACATCACCCAACATCTTAACCTTCAACAATCTGGATTCGTCCGTGGTGTAGGATGTGGTCTAAACCCATAACTTATTAACATCATGAAAATGGAAGCAATAAGAAAAGGTACCAAAATGTATCTCGCAGTCATAGACCTATCGCAAGCGTTCGATAGTCTCGACCGAGAAATACTTCGGACGAAACTGTTGAAGTGGAATTGTCCACCAAGTTTTTACTGGCAATAAAAGACTTAACACTCCAACACAGACATTCAAGTTAGACATGATAGAGCTGGACGCTTATCCACACCCATAAGAACCTTTTGTGGTGTCAAACAAGGCTGTCCGCTGGCATCGATACTTAATCTATTCATATCAGATATTGGGGACATTTTTGAAAACTTGGTATCGTTTCCTCCCAAAATTCATGGATCTCATGTGAGTTGGTTACTCTATGCGGACAATCTCATCATGCTGGACGTAATCCCAATTGGGTTGCAGCAGAAACGTTATGCTCTCGAACAATATCTTAAAGCAAATGGACTGAGCATTAACCCCAAGAAGTCTGAAGTGCTGATAATCCAAGACTTGAGAAGAAACAAAATCAGCAAGGGAAAGAAAACTTCATTGGCATCTGGAGAAACAACCCATAAATTGCGTGCCACACACAAGATATTTGGGCATGCTCATTAGTTGCAGCCTAAACAAGGACCCCTGAGTAGCAAATGTGAAGACTAAATATACACAGCTTGCTATACAAGCTGCAGCCTTGAATAAAAAGTTTGGTACATTTTCATCAAAACCTATAATACATTTCTACAATCAAAAGGTAGTGCCAGCCATGATTGATGGGGCAGAATGTGCTTTCAGATGTTCAGCTAACACACGGGCCTCAATTGAAAACATATTTTGGTGGCTGATAAAAAGTACACCAACATCATGCATCCGGTATGAGTTAGGACTATTATCTATTAATGCCAGAATTTCATGGAATTCATTAACAACATATCGCAAAATGATTATGAAGAATGGCTCTCCTCAATACAAGAACTTCAAGAATCCTAGCAGTGGACCAAACAATAATATAATAATATCCTAATGGCCTGGGTGGATCGTTGTTAGGGCATTCTAAGTGATTTGTGTACTGACAAAAACACACTTGAGAGCAACCCTGACTTGGTTAAGAAAAAGTTAAGGGAACAGGACTAGATTGATGCAGGCGATTCGAGAAGGAAACATAAAAGCATGAAAAATATGCCTATAGAGTCCAGAGCCCTAAATAAAATCCCAAAATACCTGGAGAAATTCCCTGACAAACTCTTCTCATGAAAATGCGTTTGAATCAATTCAAGACAAAGGAAGTGGTAAATCAGTGGCAAAAAGACACAGAAAAAGATCTAACATGCAGGCTGTGTAACAAATATGATGAATCGCAAAAACATCTGAAATTTTGCCCTTCACTAAAAATGGAAAGAAATAAACATATGGCGGAAATAACTTCTGATTATTCAACAATGACCCCCGAGCATTGGTGGCAAAGATGTTTTTTTGAATCAAATAGCAAATTCATATTTGCCTTAACTTTTTTTGGGGAAACAATAGAACTGTGTCTAGGTAAAAAGTGACAGTAAGATCTGGAAAGAATATTCAGTGTACAATAAACTCTGTATGAACTCACTGATTCATTTTCTTCTCTAATGCACGTTGAAATGTATTGCTTTTCCTTTTAGCTGTTTTTTCTTGTTTTTCTTTTTTTCTCTTTCATTGATAAAATTATAGATTTTTTTAATCCTTTCGCATGTAAACCTGTGTATGAATTTTATGTATTGTTGATTTTTAAAGGTTTGAAATAAACCAATAAAATTTTAAAAAATTAAAATAAGCATAAGCGCCATTCTATTCCACATAACCCCAAACCCTGCACATATACACCAACAGAGAGCCCACTGTGCCCCCTGCCCTCCCTTCCCGATCTCCACCCCACACTTAGCTCAAGCAACAGGTAAACGGTGCTCAGCAGCTCATACCCAGCTGCAGTGGGAAGCCCCGCCTATTACCCAAAGCAGGCTGCCTTGTTCCCACCTTGACTCATCCGGCTGGTTGCCAAGACATAATTCCACCCACGAACAACATAAGCAACTTCGGATATTATCCACATGTGCTAAAAGAGGACCAGACAGCTGTCAACCTGCATCAACAGACAAGGTAGGGAGAACTACGGCTAGTGATTGCTACGTTAACACTCACCCCATCTTAAACCACCACCTTACCTTCTGCAATAAGTACTTCACCCACCAAACATGCACAGCCACACACACTCTTGTGAGTCCAGTGTGCACCCAATTTACAGGCCCACGTTGAAGCATCCATTGCATGGCTGAACCCAGCCTTCTCTCCTGCTATCTAGGAATCTCAAATCTAGGTATGTTTTCTCATTGTCTGCCATTCTCTGAACCCTAGGCCTTTTCTCCCACTATCTAGGAATGTCAAATCTAGGTGTACTCTCGTTTTGCCTACCAGTTTGTGAAACCTAGACCTTTTTCTCCCACTATCTAGGAATCTCAAATCTAGGCGTGTATTCTCATTGACTGCCATTTTTATGAAACCTAGGCCTTTTTTACTACTATCTAGGAATCTCAAAGCTAGGTGTGTGTTTCTCATTGACTGCCATTTTGCAAAACATAGGCATTTTCTCCCACTATCTTAAGAATTTCAAATCTGTGAATGCTCTCGTTTTGCCTACCAGTTTGTGAAACCGAGACCTTTTACTCCCACTATCTAGGAATCTCAAATCTAGGTGTGCTCTCCCTTTGCCTACCAGATTGTGGAACCTAGGCCTTTTCTCCCACATCAAATCTAAAGGTGTTTCCCACTGCCTGCCATCTGCCAATTCTAGACAGGCCCTTCAACCAGGAACACCCAGCAACCACTGAAAGCAAGTAGCGATAGCCAGGTCACTGCACAAGTTAACTAGGAACCCTTCACCCACCTCCCATATCTAACTGCACTGCCCTATTGTAACGCGTAGCATCCCGCCAGATCCCTGTTTAGCACGTTCATCCATGGATAGAGGAACACCAGAACCTAACCCACTAATTGGACAACCACCCATCAAGGGCAACCAGCTATCACAGTGCGAGAGGATAAGAGTCAAAACCAACCAAACCACACAGGCCCTACAGGTGGGCTACCACCCCTGAAGCCCCAATACCCTAACCATCCTACTACCAAGGACCATACAATGCCCCGACACAGAGTTGGACGCCGCCAAAGATAATCAGAACAAGGAACAAACCGAACAGATCCACACCCTCACCCTCCTCCAGTAGAAACTGTCACGAATACAGAACGCACCCCAACAAACACTACAGCCAACAGAACAAGCATCATGAGAAGAGAAAAATCCCTGTATTTTACACCATACCTCTCAACCACAGCAACACCTCGACCCTTCAATGCCACTGACTGGTCCAGACACACTGACAACCAACTGCAACCCACAAAAAAAGAAGAGGACCCCAGAAGAGAAAGGTATGAAACCAAATCCCTCACTCTGCACATCACAAAAACACAAGGGCACGGCCAGCAACCCCCATCATAACATAGAAGACGATGAAGCTGAAGAATTCAACCCAACCATCAATGTAACAGACCGCCTTAACGACGAAGTAGACTCCACAGATCACCAACCAATGTACGACAACAACACAGAAAGCACTCCAACTAAACAACTGCAAGACAAAACAAGGATCAAAAAACAAACCTAACCATGTCAAAAAGATCCATTGCAACCTAATCAATGCTAGATCAATGTACAAGCATGCCACTGAGATTTACAACCTCCTGTGCGACTGAGGAATCGACATCCTATTCATAACTGAAACATGGCTAGACGACAATTACAAAATGACACTCCATAACTGCCTCTCTGACAACTTCAAGTGCTCACAAGCGAACAGGAAAAACAAAAGAGGAAGCGGACTGGCGATAGCACACAAGGAACACCTGAACATTGAAACTGAAGAACCACTAAGCATGGAAAACTGCAAATCCCTAATCCTTCCCTAAACAGCAAACTCAAAAACAAACCTTAAATTCATCCTGGTATACAGACCACCGACATACGATGCAACCTTCATGGATGCCTTCACTGAAGCCATCACCAACCTAGCCATAGAGCAGGAATACCTGATAATCCTTGGAGACTTCAACAACTGATTTGACGAAGAAACCAGTAACACCAAAATCACTAGCCAAACAACTGAAGACAATGAAACTATCAGCTAGTCAAAGGAGCAACTCACGCAGGGGGACATATACGAGACGCAATCTTCGCCAACAAAAACCTCAACACCACAGCACCACCGATACAGATCCTCTGGAGAGACCACCTCATCATCCCCTTCATGATCACGCTAGCCACATCAACAGCCAAACAACCCGACAAACTCCTGCTATCATGAAAGGAAACTGGAGGACCATCTAACATGGCAACCTAGTAGAAATACTTGAAATCAACAAACCACAGGCAACGACTATAGATGAAGCTGACCTCAACAGAAAAACAGAGCTACTCCACAAATGGATCACCAGAAGAATAGACAAGATCACCAATGAAAACCCTTTCACCCCATCGCACAAAAGAGCAACAGAAAAATGGTTTACCCTGCTACTCAGCGCCATGAAAAGAAAAAACAGGAAGCTTGAATTAGAATGGAGGAAAAAAATTACCTGGTGAAGAAATTACAATTCCAACGACAAATCCGCTCTTACAAAAAGGAAATCCATAAGGCCAAAAAGAAATACTACGACAACAGAATCATCAAAGCTGCCAGCACCTAAAAAGAACTGTTCAAATTCATAAACGAAATGAGAAACCACGCTGACTGCAACAACACACCGATACCTTCACTGAAATTATGCAATGACCTTGCAGACCACTTTAAAACAAAATCATCACCATCCAATAGATCATACAAAGCAGACCAACCAACTGCAACATGCAAACTACCCAGCCATCCGAGAATCACCAGAACAAGCTCTGAAGCTTCCCCTCATTATCTGCAGAGACAGTTGTCAAGCTGGTAAGCAATAGCAACAAAAGCTGGCTCCCCCATGGATCCCTGCCCCCGAGGCATACACAAATCAATCCTCTCACAAGGAACACCCATGGAATACCACAGAAACCTTTTCAACCAATCCCTTTCAACAGGGAAAGTACCAAGATCATTCAAATCGGTTCCTCAAGGACCCAGAAGGAAATGTGAAGGACCTCTCCAACTACAGACCCATATCAAACATCCCGTACCCAGTGAAACTACTAGAAACATACGTCTATAGACTAACACAAGAATTCATAGAAGAACACCTACTGCTGGATCAAGCACAAGTAGGCTTCAGACCGATGAGCTGAAGGGCATTGGCACTGCTCTCAATATGGGATTATCTACGGGCTAATGTAGACTGAGACAAAAGTACAGCTCCAATACTTCTGGATCTCGCCACAGCATTTGACACAGTCAACCATGACATCCTCATCAGAAGATTGGAGGATATAGGAATCCCTGACCTAGCCCTACTATGATATGAAATTATAGTTTATTTATATAGCGCCTATACACAATGTGTTTCAAAGCACTTCAAGGCAAGGGAGGGAAAAAGGGAAAATACAATGACATTCTTGCAGGCCATGAACAGTAAGGATATGAAATTAACTATCATACTCAGCCTGACGACATTTCAGATAGTGCAAGAGCTAAGACATAGATAAGAAAGGGAGGGGGAGAGTAGGAAGGAAATGGAAACACAGGCGACTACTAGGCCTGATGACATTTCTGGTAGAGCCGGAGAAAAACAAAAGGTGAGGGAGAGGGGTGCAGAAAGGGAGGGGAGGGAGAAAACAAGCGACTATCTTACTAAGCCTGACGACTTTTGAAATAGTGCTGGGGGGGGGGGGGACAAGTAAAGGGAAGGGGGAGGAGACAGACGAGATTGCTATTATACTAGGTCCAGGGACAATTCTGATAGAGTAAGTACATAGAAGAAAGTAAGGGGAGGAAATAGGAAAAGGGGAAAAGGGAGAGGAGGAGAGAACAGAGAATAAGCAGTCAGAAAGAGTGGAGAAGCAAGAGGGGAGAGTGAATACAATTGCAGAAGTCAGTAGTACCACATAATGTTGCAAGCCAGGAAACAAGAGGAAGATGGGAACAGCATGATTTAGGGCCACCATGAGTAGAAGATGCAAAGGAAGTCCAGGATTATGGACTATGGATTAAATTCTTCCTAACAAACAGAACAGAAACTATATGGATCAAACGGTTCCTAGTAATTTTTTCGAAAACAAAAATGTCGAAAGTCATTTTTTTCGAGAAAAAAAGTCGAATTTCTTTTTCAATACGTTTTTTTTCTCGAAATGGGGGGGTTCCCCCCAACCCCCCTTTTTTATTATTTTTTTTATTTTACCCCTTTTTTTTATTCCCGAACCCCAATATAAATATATAATAAAAAAAAAATAATTCAACTTCGTCTTTCGACATTATGTTTTCGAAAAAATGACTGCACACCGGATCAAACCTTTCAAATCATCTCCAAGAGAATCCACCTGTGGAGTACCACAAGGATCCTCCTTATCCCCATTGCTTTTCAACATATACCTGACGCCCACTAATCAAGTGCATTAAAAAAACATGGCCTCACATGCTACAACTACGCTGATGAGACACAGATTGTCTACAAAATACAAGATACACAGGAAGGAAACACAAAGCTGGACGACTGCCTAAAAGAACTCTACGGCTGGATGAACATTGACAGCCTCAAACTCAACCTGGGCAAAATAGAAATAATGATCATATCCAAAAGTGGGGGAAACAATGGCTACATCCCTTGGCCGATGGAACTAGGAACAGCACCGACTCCATCAACGATAGTAAAAAACCTGGGAGTGTTGATGGACAACGAACCAACACTTGGGCCACAAGTAAACGCTATAATCAAGAAATGTTTCTTCCTCCTACACGCGGTAAAAAGTATCCTACCATTCCTCTCTTTCACTCGCTGGTATACTTTCTTTTCAATGTATCACATTTTCTAACTTACTGACCTGCTGTGCAACATGGGAAGGCTGATGCCTTGCCACACAGAGGCGAAACACTTACCCAAGAACTAGAGGACCAATACCTTTTGCTGTCCAATCAAGTGGTTTGTGGATGTACTCTGCAGTCTCAGTTGAAGAGTGATATACAGCAATGTGTTTGTCAACATCTGGTAAAGGTGGAGGAATGGAATGCTCATATCATAGATGGCTTACCATAAATCCAAGAGAGAATATATATGCCTTACGACAAAACACGTTTAAGCGCCATCCAATGGTGCCATGATTCACGGTTTGCTGTCCACCCACGAAGAGGAAAGACATTGGAATTTCTGCGAAGATGGTGTTGGTGGCCGTCCATATCACAGGATGTCACCGACTACACATAAAAAGTGTTTGGGTTTGTGCTCAGTGCAAATAGCACACTGGTAAATCTGTTGGTTTGCTGCATCCCCTTCCAGTTCCACCAAAACTGTGGTATATGATTTCCATGGATTTTATTGTGGAATTGCCTCCTGTCCAAGGACACACCATTTGGGTTGTTGTTGACTATTTTACCAAAATGCCTCTTCCTTCCTTATTTAGGACTCCCGTCAGCTCCAGTCCTGTTGGACTTGTTTTTTAAACCAAACCTGTTTTTTGTTTTTTTGTATTACCTACTGCCATAGTCACTGACAGAGGTTCACAATTCATGTCTCATTTTTGGACTGCTCTAATGATCACATTTGGCATTGAGCAAAGTTATTCCAGCTCATATCATCCGCAAACAGATTGGCAAACCGAAAGGCTTACTAGCTCTCTGGAACAATACCTGCATTGTTTGTGTATACAATATCAAGACTGCCATTCAGTTGTATTCGGTACAGAATTTGCCTATGATTCACTACATACAGCAGCACAGTACTTCCACCGGTTATGCCATGTGCGGGCAGCATCCTTGGTCACCACCTCTTGATCCTCCTTTGCCTACTGATACTCCTGCTGCCCAGGCATGCATTAGAGACTTAACACAGGTACATAAAGAGGTTCATTCACATTTGGAACAGGCACAACAGGCCACCAAGAAATACGCTGACAGTCACCATGCTAGCTCACCTGATTGGTTGGAATGAATGTGTGGTTGGCTACAAAGAACTTGACGATGCCTGGTAAACGAAAATTGCAACCACGCTATGTTGGGCCTTATCCCATCACCTGAATCATAAATCCTGTAGCTACGCAACTTGCACTCCCACATAAATAGCATGTACATCCTGTCTTCCATGTTTCCCTGCTCAAGCAATGTCATCCGTCCACAAGACTTTCTGTGCGTCCTGTTCTCCTGTCAGTGTCAGGTGATGAAGAGTATGAAGTAAAGGCTATATTAGACTGTAAAGAATGTAAAGGTAGGTTCTATTACTACATTGATTGGAAAGGCTATGGTCTGGAGGATTGAACATGGGAATCCTTGGAAAACATTCATGCTCCACGTCTTTTGGCCTGTTTTCACGCCTCCAAAGGGGAAATGGGTCCTTTGGGGGAGGATACTGTCAGGAAGCGGGTTGCTTTACCCTCACCGGCGTGGGCTCGGTAGTCTCTACAGCGCTATCCCTGGCAACGCTGGAAGTTGCATGGAGACTACAGCAACGGGTGGCATGTGTATCACGTGGTATGCGTTCCTTGCGTTGACGGCTCAGCACATCACATGTCACCATGGCAACTAGATACAAAATAGAGCTTACATAGCATCCGCAGGGCTTCTTATTGAAGTTTTCCACAGCTTGTGTAACTTCCTGCTTGTTAATATATCTCATTTGGATTTTCTGGTGCTTGGATTAGAGCTTGCTCCTTGGATTTCTACTGTTATCTTTATTGGGTACTTCATTTTGGCGTTTTCTCCATGCAGAGAAGTTACCTCACCTGCGTGTTTGGACTGACACCTTGTGTTTCCCCACTCACTTAGTGCGTCCTCGTGCCATTCAGGGTGAGGTTTCTAACACTACTAAGCCCTCACATTTCCCTAACTTCGTGTAACCTTTTTGGGATTCTTGTTCCTACGTATCAGACAGTTATAACTCTTTTCCCTTCTTCCTGGGTTTACTCATTCCTTTGCAGTTCTTGCTCTGTTTTCATCTATCCTGGGCACGACATCAGAAATGGTAGGTCAGAATTGGTAGCCCATTAGATATATACAAGTGAGATATTCAGAAATACCCCGTTTCATCTAAGAGCTACATCGACCTACAGGTACACTGGCCTCGACCCAGGACACCCCATTTGCTTCCCTCCCATCCAGGAATCGACATCATCACTTCCAGGTTAGTCGTAGTATCCATAATTATATTGAACAAAGCAACTATTATAATAGAGTTACTGGGTCTCTTTCTTTACAGCCTGGTGTACTCTGATGATTCCTTGCCATTTCATACGAACCCTAGGATCACCCGTGTACTAAGATAGGGTGCTCCTTCGTTTCGTATGAAAGGTCACCCTTGCTGAAGAGACCCTAGTAAAGTGACAGGTGTTGAGCAATAGTGTAGGTTCAATCACTGACAGACACCGACTGGAAGGGGCGGGGAAAATTGTTATTGTTCCCGGAGCTGTAGGGATAGGTATGAGAATAGGACACTGAGTCGAGTATGGTGTCCTTGCAGACTCGTGATGAATGGGCTTGGTGGGAGAGGGATGATCCACAGTGACAAAGGTGTAGGCAGAATGATCGGGATGAATGAGGGTGGGAGGAGAGGTAGGAGTGGTGGTTAGTGTTGATAAAGTGGCATGGCTAAGGGCAAATTCAGCGCAGTATTTACTCCAGAAACCCAGTGCAGAGGGTCACCTAGTGATTGTACTTCCAGGTTTGACAGCTAACCTCTTTAGGATCTTGGAGTGATATGGCAGAAGAGAAAAAGGTCGACTAAAAAGAGGGATGATCAAGGTTGACAGTGTGTTTTTTTTCAGGATGGGTAAAATGGTGGCTACCTTATAGCAGGTTGTGATAAACCAGTGGATAGAGACCGACTGAATATAGCGGAGAGCTGATCACAAGTGAGTGGAGGAGGTGTGTTTATTTTCTGGGGTGCAAAAGGATCAATGGACGCACATCATATGTATCTGCTCAGCAAGGCAGGTTGGAGTAAAGTTGAATACAGAACAAGTGGGAGAGTGGTTGGAGGGATTAGTATGATGATATAAGATGGAGAGTGTCAGGTATTTTGATGATCTTGCAGGAAATGTAGAAGACAGAGTCCAAACGGCTTCATTCTCTTATTGCATTTTTCTAAAGTTACTTAGTAGTACGCTTCTGGTGCATTGCTTGAGTCCCAATGTCTGTTGCTCATCAATGCTGTAGTGCTGTACTTGTGTCTTTGCACAGATCTTTGAGATGCACCCATGCCCAACAGTTTTTGAGCTTCACTGTCGTTAGTGTTGACCTCTCCACTTCAAAAGCTCCAGTGTCCTTTGGTTGATTCCAGAGTCGCAAGTGCTGTCTGGCGTAGACTCTGTCGCCGGGTTGAAGTTGAAGAGGTTCTTCTGTTGCTGTTCCTTGTTGTTTGTTGGGGAACTGTTGTGGTTTTTTTCTGTGAATTAATTAACTTTGCACAGGTTGACATATTCTTAAATATACATTAAATTATTCTAATAAATCTGCCCTCCTGTGTGCATCAGATGCTGTTCGTTTGAGCGCAGCTGGGGCATAAATCCTCCTTCCTGTCACCACTTCATGGGGTGTCCGGTGGTGGTCCTTGCTTGGCTGGTTGTGCAGACTGAACAGGGCCAAGGGCAGGGAATATGGCCAGCTCCTTTCAGAGTGTCACAAAGCTTGGCCATCTTTAATTTTAGCAGACAGTTTAACCTTTCCACCACCCCATGTTCCTGTGGGTGGTAGGCAGTACATAGGGTGTGTTGTATTCCTAACAACCTGGTGACCTCCCCAAGGAACTTGTTTATAAAGTGGGGCCTATTATCGGATCTCAGAACTTTGCAGGTGGCCCACTTGGGGAACACCTCCCTCACACGAAACATTGCAGCATATTTGGTGTTTGCATTGACTCATGGTCCTGCCTCTATCCATCCGGAATATGGGCACAATACCACCAGTACATAGCTGTATGTGCTGCATCTGTTTACCATTTCAATATAATCGATATGAAGTTCCTTGAATGGCCCTATGGGGCAGGGCAATGTGGCTTTTACAGTCTTGAGTGTGTATCCAGGATGGCAACCTGTGATATGTGGTACAGTTTGCCACACATTTTTCGACTTGTTCGGCCAGATTAGGCACAAACTAGTGTTCACTAATATCAGCAGCAATGTGCTTCTTTGGTGCATGCATAGGAAAGTGGAGCTGTTGTAGGGCAATGTTTAATAGCTCTATGGGTATCTACTTTACCTGTGCTGTGCTATCTTGGTGATAGGGTGCATGCTCTTTTTACCCACAATACTTTTTCCTCTGCTGGGGCTCTTTTGAAACTCTATGATATGCTCCTTTGATAATGCACAATAAGCTTCTGGTCATCCTCCTTGTTGAACTGTTGAAACAGACGTTTGGTATTCCTCTGGAAATGGCATAT
Organism: Ambystoma mexicanum; assembly: GCF_040938575.1. NCBI lineage: Eukaryota > Metazoa > Chordata > Amphibia > Caudata > Ambystomatidae > Ambystoma > Ambystoma mexicanum. Next base: position 1,246,520,767 of record NC_090925.1, on the reverse strand, counting down.
AAACTGCTTCTTTTGCGGCTTCATCTGCAACTGCATTTCCGCGCAATATCAAGTCTTTGCCTTTGGAGTGTGATGTACACTTCACTATGGCTACGTGTAAGGGGGCTTTCAATGCTTTCATTAGTCTAGCTAACAGGATTGCATGTTGGACTGGTGATCCATCTGCCCTTCTGTAACCTCTCCTCTTCCATTTTGATAAACCTGTGTATACTGTGGATGCCATATAGGCAGAATCTGTATATATTGTGACATCCTCTTATGCTGATATTTCTAGGGCTTCTATGAGCGCTACAGGTTCTGTTGCATGTGCTGAATAGTGTGAGGTAATCTCTGTTGAACCACTTTTTTGTATTCTTATTCTTGGGCCTTCACATATTTTATTACTGCTGCTTGTTTTCCTTGATCTATGCTTGATGACCTATCTACATAAAGCACTTCTCCTTTATCAGGGGGGGGTCTTCGCTCACCCTGCTGTATTCATCTGGTTCTCCTTCATATACAGTATAGTCATGCACTTTGTCCTGGGGTTCAACTGATGTGGCAATGTATGCTGCTGGGTTGACAGTGTGACAGCTTACTATGATAATGGTTGGATTTGTCAAAATTACCTCATATCCACTTGTTCTCTGTGGTGAGTGTTGATTTGTTTCTCTCCAAGATCAAAAACACTGCATGCTCAACATACATGGTGAGTGGGCATCCCATAACTATGGTGGCAGAGTTTTGTACAGCAGATGTTGCAGCAGTGAATGTTTGCTCGCATGGGAAATTTCCTTGTATTACTGAATCCAACAGACCACTGTAGTATGCTAATGGCTTGTGCTTTTAAGATGATCGCTGTGTGAGTACTGCTGTCATGACTTGTCCATTTGAGTGAAAAAATAGGAAAAATGGTTTGTTGTAATCTGGGGTTGCTAATACTGGTGCCCTGCTGATAACTATTTTGAGATCCTCAAAACATTCAGCCATCTTTTCTGTCCACACATGTGTGCCTTTAATGGTCTGTCCTTCCTTGAGTGCCTGCAACAGGGGTCTGACATATATTTAACAGTCGAATAGCCATGTGCAGCAATAACTGCACAGACCTAGGAACTGCTGCATTTCTCTGATTGTGTTAGGCTGTGGTGTGTTCCTCACTGCTATGGCTCTCTCCGTGCTTATCCTTCTCCCTGCTGAGTATATGATCTGTCCTAAGTATACCACTTCCTTCTGGCAGTACTGTAGTTTGTCGCTGTCCACCTTGTACCCCTTGTCTCAAGTATTGTCAGGAATTGTATTGTTTTTTCTCCACTGCTCTTCTGTGGTGCTGCACACTAATAAGTCATAAACGTTTTGTAGAACTGCACTGATCATAATGCTGTTTCCTAAGTCCATCTAGAGGACCCTACTGAAAACACTAGGGGATTCACAGTACCCTTGGGGAAAACTAGTGTGCTGGAATCATTTTCTGCGATATGAAAATGCAATCAAGCAGTGAGAGTCTGGATGCAATGGTATTGTGAAGAATGCATTCTCAAGGTCCATCACAGAAAGGTAGACTACTTCAGCGGGTATGTTACAAAATGTTGATGCAGGGGTTGGCACTAGCAGATATTCTGATTCCACTATATCGTTAAGAGGACGGATATCCTGAATGACTCTCCATGATGATCCCTTTGCTTTCCTCAGAGGCTGTATGCCCATGTTGCATGGTGAGTCTGGAGGTGCTGATGCCTTGGTCAAGTAGTGCTTTAATGGGGTCACAAATTCCCTCATCTTCTTTGGACAGTGGATATGGCACCTGGTTTAAGTTTGATTTTTAACTGCCCCTATGCTTTTCAGTCACCCTACGTTATGGTCGATTGCTTGTCCAGAGTCAACTAGGAACTTCTGCTAAGTCTTTGTGTAGTCGTGAAGGTGTTGCGGTGGCAGTCAGTACTGTCTGTGGTATTTCCCTCTGCTGTATCACCAAGTAGCAGGATATACTGATTTGAAAGGCTGCTGCTCCATCTGTTTGCTTGTTTGCAAATAGCTGTTCATCTATGATCTCTACAGGCAATGTGGGGTCTATGCATCGCACTGTCCCCCTCTCCATCCCTTCCTCATCTGTGCCTGTTATGATGACTGTGTTTCTCCTCATGATATTTGTGTCAATGTGTAATGTGAACATTGTTCCTAGAGCTTCCTCGTGTTGCACTGCTGGTCTGAATACAAATTCTGCTGGCAGTCGAAATATTACATTTTGTACATCTGATCAAAATGGTCACTGCATATGTAATTAGCCTCATGCATTGGTAATGCTCGAATTGTGTTGGTGCTGCAAAGTGCCTGTATTACTGTAACTATTCTGTTGTAATATATTCCTTGTGTTAAACACGCGATTCCTTTGTCAGTAAATTAAATTATCATGTAAAGCTTCTGTCGGAAATCCCTCTGTGCTGGTGTCTTGGTGCTGTAAAGTAATGGTGCAACTATCTTTTGAGTCCCTATGGTAAGGGATACTTCTTCTGTAAAAGGAACCCTTACAATTGCCCCAGAAAATCCCTGAGTGGCCATACTACTAATTCTCAATGGAAACCGTCCTTCCCTTATGCAAGATTGGGTGGCTCCTGTGTCTACCATGAAGGTAAACATTCTTTTCCCTATTTTCACACCCACCTTGGGTTACTTGTCTGAATTTGGAGTGATTGAGAGAACTGGGCTGATCAGGGTTTTATTTTTATTTTTTTATTTCAATTGTTTATTCATAAAACGCTTAATACCAACGAGTGGTTTCTAAGTGCGGGATCGAGATTCGAACCTGTGTTGCGCTGCATTGTCTTGCTTCCAAGACAAACACGTTGCCCCTGTGTTATCCTTCCTCTCCGGAGGGCTGTCCTATTGTGTTTACGTTTTGGATCCTGGAAGTGGGAAAGCATTGTTTCCTAAAACACTAGCTCCAGTGTAATGTGTAATAGTCCCTTGTGGAAGGGCACTCTGCTCCCATTGTACGGTAGTTGCTTGTGCTGGTGCCTGTGACATTCTGCATTTCTGCATAGCATTTCAGGTGGGGTATTGTATGGGCTGCCCCTTCGTGGGTGCGATAATTTGTACTGGGCCTACAGTCTTGGGTTGTGCCGATCCTGGGGCATACGTTGGTACTGGGTCTGTGACTTGATGCGGGACATAAAATCCCTGTGTTGGCCCTTGTGCACAGCAGAGTTAGGGGTGCTCCTGGGTGATATTGCATGGGGGGGTCCTGCTTCAACAGTCCTTAGACATGTGTCTCATCTTCCCGCATGTCCAACATGCTCCTCCAAATTGAGTTTGTAGTCTCTCAAATCCTCCCCCCCTCATCCCTTTTGTGATCCTCCCCTATCTCTTTGGTTGCTATACAGTGTGTTTGTCTGTCCTTGTGCTGGTCCTGACTTTGTTGTGCATCTGTAGGGCAGGTTACTACTGCTCCCTAAATGCTACCTTTCGTTAGTTTCTTCTGTACTAATTTGGCTTCTACGCTCTGCACCTTTTCTTCTGCTGCCCTCTCGTTCTCGTGTGTGCGTTTACAAAAATGCCCTATGTGTGCCTGTTTTCCACACCATTCTTTTGCTTTCATCCCTACTATTCTATCAAATTCTACTTGTACTTCAGTGGGAAGACCTTTTTGTAATGCATGGTAGAAAAATTATATGTTATTTTTCCATGTTTCCCCTATCTCTTCTCGACACATTTCTTGGATGGACTGAATAGACAATGCAGGATCCTCATCGTGTTTCATTGTGCGTGCCATAATGGGACCTACGTCCGGTATATCTGGGTATGCCCTTCTGAGTGCATCCCACACATGGGCTTGACAGTTATTGAATGCAGCCCCATCATACACATCACTCTAACGGCACCTCTGAGTACCCTGCTTGTTCCCAAATTGTTTTTGTCTGATCTCAGATGGCTAACAAGCTTTTCATATCTCCAAATACTAGTGTAGCCCCTGCTGTATGTTTTTCTACTGCACTGATCTACTTATCCACCTCTGCAAGAGGTGGAAGCATCTTAATCAAATTATTCTTATCCATATGGGGTGCTGGTACGTAATGTGATCTGCCCACTCCCTTTTGTATCAATGGGAATGGACGTCCCTGTTTTGGGCTACGATGTGTTCTAGCCTTCTTTCTCCCACTAACAACTGCAATTGTTCTGTGGCAAGGTCTTAATCTCCTCTGCCATGGCATCCTCCCTTCATGGTTCTCCTCAGTTTCCCAATTCTCCTCACTTTCTTCCTGCTCGTCTTCACTATCAATCACCTCTGAGTCATAATTTACATCCTGCTGCTCTGGTTCTTCAGTTTCTACTTTTACATCTTTTATCGATGCCTTGTACAATTTCAATAATTCTCCTGCTGCCCATGTTTCTGCATCTACCATAGGGCAAGTCACTCTATGAAATTCTTCTTCTGTCTTGTGTATTGCTGCTTATAAATCTTTACACCATTTATTTTCTAATTTTACTATTGCTGGGTCTCGTCTGTCACTAGGTGCACTTGCACCCTTTACCGGGTTTGTTTCTGAATACGCTGGGGGTTTATATTGGGAGTTTGTATATCCTGCAGATGTGTTTTAAGGGCTAGTGACCCGCTACAAGCAGGGCTGTCGGCTATGCAGGCGTTGGAGCCTGTGCCGACTGGGTGCTTTTCTCTTCACTCATCTAGTGTACCGACTACGCAGGCATCCAAGCCAGTGTCGTATGTGCGCTGCCCAACAAGAGTGGGGCGGACGCACCCTCAGTATTCCCCTTACTTTTAGGGCTACTCTCATCGTTACTATAGCTTCCTTCCTGGACTCTACCCTTTCCATGGATAGACAAGTCAGCTATACCGCGTCCTCAGCAGCATTCACAACTAAAATCATTAATGCCATCAGACCTCACCTCTCATCCAAAAACCGCCTCAATATTGCGAGAGCCACCATAGACGCAAAATTAGACTACTGTAATGTCCTCCTTCTAGGTACCTCGTCCAAAAACATGAATAGACTACAAATAACCCAAAACAACGCTCTCAGAGAGAGCATATTTCTCAGGCTAGACAAGGCGCCCATTGGCTACCGATTAAAGAGCGCATTCTTTTCAAGACTCTCCCAATCACTCACAAATACCTGTCACAATCTGCGCCCCCATATCTCTCTGAACAAATTCACCAAACACCCACCATCAGACCCAAATGTGACTTATACTCGCACCAACTCAAAATCCCCGCCTTTAACAGAGTCAAAGCAGGAGGCTCTAGTTTTGAAGTGCTAGCACCAAAATCCTGGAACGCACTTCCGCTCAGACAGGAAACAAACCTCTCTCATGGCCTTCAGAAAGGCCTTGAAAACCATTCTTTTCAAGTAGGCCATACTCTCTCCGCTGTTATGCCTTGTAACCTTACTAATTTACTGTATAACATGTATGCTAACCAACAAGTACTTAACATGTAATCTGCATGTATGTAATAGATACACGTTATGCTTAACCTAATACCAAGACTTGCTCCCATGTAACCAGCACCTAAGTAAATATTCTTGTAACAGCGCCACGAGGCCCGAGGGCTGTTGTGCGCTTTATAAATGGAAATAAAATAAATAAATAATTTCCACAATTCTCATATACTCGGTCTCTTTTTTTTAATTTTTTACCCTTGTATGTAAACAGTAAATGAAATGGGTGTACATGTGTTCCATAATGCTCTTGTCATGTGTACCCTCAGGTGGCCAGGCTGTAAACATGTTTCCTTCTGTTCCCACTGCCCACTCATTATATTTCAATATTTTCTCCCTATAAATTGGTAACTCTTTACACATATGCTCAAATGGAGTACTCATTTTACTTCTACACAATAAAGCACAAACAGCACTGATCAATATTACACGTAGCACACAGAAAAACAAAGTCAACATAATACCTTCAATATCACCTCAACCGGCCGCCACTTTATGGCGCACCCCTGATATGGCTCAAAAAGCACTAAAACGTAAGAATCAACACAATAAACAATATCTGGATACAAAACACAGTGCGCTCATGCGCATAAACAAAATGTAAAAAACCACGCCACCTCTCGAATTCAATTTCCACCCCAATCTTTTCCCCACACTCAAAAATGTGCATCAACCAGTTACCTCTGATCTCTCATTACTGTGTGTATATATTTACACATAATACAAAAAGAAATCACTATTCTATAACTTTCTGCTGCTCGCCCCTTACCGTGGCAGAGTGTACAGTCCGCAAGTACAGGACTTCCCACTCTTATTTCTAAAGCAGCGCTACCCTCCCCCCTCTACTGCGGGATGTGTATGCTTCACTTACCAACGTTTAAGACTATGTGACATCACTGCTTCTCGCTACAGGAGCCCTCTTCACTTTCTGCTAAAAAGAAAACCAAAAATCCCGAAAAGCAAAATGGACCACGTGGCTCACACTTCCGCATTTATACTCCCTTCCCCATTGTAGTTCTCGGATCAGGTGCACTGGCTAGCGATGGTCATCCAAAGTCTCACTGGGCTGTCTCTCTCCACAATTGCCTGCATTCGAGGGGGCAGGCTAGAGCCTGGGGCGATCAGATAGGCCTTCTGGGTAACCCTGGTGCCTGCTTCCTCCTTGTGGTTTGCGCAGTCTTCTGCTCTCTCCAGGCGAGCCTTGCTTGCCCCAAACTGCGACAGAGGAGCTTGCAGCTGTCTCGAAAAAACCTGGGTTGTATGGGCCACCAAATTATATACGGCAAGTCCCTTTCCAAGTAATAAAAATCAATCCAAAAGAGCCAAAAAAGAAGCAAAAGATATGCAAAAAACAGAAATGTATTGTACCACAGCCCAGTCTGGGAATTGCCTAAAAGACATTCAAATGTAACACACAAGATGGCCGGTTTTATAGCGAATTACATAAGCGAAAAGACAACAAATGTTACTGTTAGGGAGAATTCTCCAGAATGGCTAATTTCCCTTACCTACTGAATCCCTCAGCAGCTTTGCTGGATTTCTAGGATTTATTTTTTTCACCTGCTAAGAGTGTGAGCCTTTTTTTCCCCACTCTTAAAGTGTTTTGTGTTTTTGTGTTTTCTGTTCATTGACTGTGGAGCCTCACCTACTCCATAGGCATCATCTTTTTACTGTGCGTCACACAGCACCTTTAGTGCAGTGACACAGGGTGGTCTTTTTCAGACTTCCCACTTTAAACTCCATTTTCTGGAACTGACTACTGTCTCTCTGAACATGTAAAGTTGCCATTGACTTTATTAGTCGTTTTAAATTCACAGACCCAGTACAAACTATCTTACATGGAGTACTGGAAAGGGCTAATAGTTATCCCTTTTTGTCTGTCTCTCGTGGAACATTATTTCGTTCCCCTTTCTTTAAGATTTGGCTGGTGGCAATGGTATCTACAATATTTTTCCTACCATGGTCGATGAAAATAGCCTTGGTACTGTTTTAGGCTATGTTAGTAGCCTCAAACTTTAATCCGCTGGACCCCATTTACTTTTATTTGGTTCCAGCTGGGTTTATTCGCCATTTATTTTTGTAAAGGGCTTTCTCGTGTTTTACTCTGCGCGTCAAACCAGGTTTGGTTCCTTTGTTCGCCGTCCTTTGGCCGGCTTCTGCCCAGAAAATCTCCTTAGGCACCTGAGAGTCTAGGTAGACAGGATGTGAGGAAGGGGTTTTAGGCCCCCTGCACAGGGCCTCCTTGGAGACCCAAGTCGCACTCTTGTTTGATTGGCTAGGTGACTGTCCTGCCAGGACAGCCACCCTGCTGTGTGATTGACAGCCAGGCTGTGTGAATGGGGGAAAACTGCATAAAAAGCAGGCCTCTGGGACTTGGACGGCAGAGTCGCCACTGGATCATGAGAACCAAAGCAAAGCTGAAGGAAGATGACTGCTGCAACTACTAAACCTCCCGGTCAAGCCCTGCTGCGGGTCCGAATCTCCTAAACTTCGACAACAGAGAAGTTCCGCAAGGAATCTTCTTCCCTTGAGCTGGTGGGACCAACCAGTTCGCCAAACACAGAGCAAGGCCTCTCTCCCCTGTTCGAATTTGCTGTACATCGCTGCAGTGAGCCGGATAGCCAGGAGGACCAGACCCTGTTTGGGTTTTAAGGAGCACACCTTTTATCCGTTTCTTTGCTCTGCTGCTGGTTTCTTCCCTGGGCAGTGCAGGACCCTCCAGTCTTCCTCCTTTGTGTCAGTCCAACAGTTGCTTCAGGAACCGTTAGCCTGCAGGATCTGCCAGGAACTTCTGCCTCAACTACAGCATTCTTCTTCTTCTAAGATCCTGTTCAAACCCGGTTGTTCGTTTCGTCCAACCACGGTGAAGGTGTTTTAAATCTTTTGCCAATCCGAGGGCTTGTCCTTCTCTACTCTTAAGTAACTTTTCTTCCGACCAACTTTCTTTCGAAATCTTGGCAAAGACTTAAGCGTGAACTACTCTGAACTGTGCGATCCTCTGCAAAGTCTCTGAACCATTAACATTGGCCCAGGCCTATTGATTTGAATCCTCCTTGTTATAAGCCTTTTCTAGATTGCCCTGCCTACTTACTTGTTGGTGCTGCTTGATTGTGAATAACCTTGTCTTTCCCTTCCTTTTTAAATTGCTGGAGTGCCATTTTGCTCACACTTAATTTTGAGCCTAACTTGTCCAGAATTGATTGGGTGTTGTGTAGTATATTAAGATTGTGATTTTTCTGCTGCTTTACTTAGTGAACTGTTTTACAAATCATTGTGTAAATAAATGTATATTCCTTTACTCCGAAACCTTGAGTCAGTGTTTGTTTGAACCATAGCAATTGCTGTCCTTTGTGTAACTTCTGATACTGCTCACTTTACTCTTCAGAGAATTCTGGCTGCCCAGCCATTGCTACCACTTTACTGTGTAGTACAGGCTTGTACCAAAGGTGAATTTGTGCTTGCACTTGTAGTCTTAATTGTGTGTGGTGTTCCCAAAGGGTACGGCATATGTTTCTGCCTAACAGTTACATATTGTTAATATTTTCCAGGCCTCTGATTCAAGATTGTCATTTGCACTATAGGTGCTTCTACACATTTCCTGACTCTATTGGTTTATTCTAACCTTTTGACTAAATTAAAATATCAAGCCGTTAGTTCATTAGCATTGAGATCTCACACGTTCCAGATTAGATAACACTCTTTTAAACTTTTATCATTCGAACTTGACTTGTAATTGGTTGCTCCAGGAAGAGTATGTGTGAAGTGAATGACTATGTACATTTCGACCAGTCCCTAAGTTAGATGTGACAGTGAGACATTGAAATTATAACTTTTACATCCTTTCCCATTGACCTAATTGGTTGGCACCTTTTTACTGTTTTCATCATCGTGAACTATTCATCGCCAGTCCACTTTGCAACTCGTTAGAAACATTACTTGGCTCTTCTTCTTTTCTCATGATTTCATCTATCCTGCCTCTCACCTTATGGGCTGGGGTTTATTTTTTTAAATTTTTTTTTTTGCATTTGGTTTATTAAAGTAAACACCTTTACAAAACAGTGCAATTAAACATTAAAAGATTTGCAGAAGGGCAGTAATTAAGCAATAACATTTACAACAACATTTAAAAGGAAAAATTCATTCCCTAAAGAAAACTAAATAGTAAAGGAAACATTAAAACATCATATTGAGTTAACAATGATGGGAATACCAAATTTCCATTTAGTCACTAAAACTTGTACAAAATAAGTCAGTTTGAATTAAACAAAAACATAAACACAGTCAAAAGATATCAAAAGACGTCATCCATATGACATTCACAGTACGAGTTTAGAGATCGGTACATAGTATACATATCATGAACTCATAGTATAGCAATTAATATGTATTACATCGAATACTCATTCCCACTCAAACGCAAGATCTAGAAGTGGGGATTTGCTTAATTTTATTCGGCCAACAGATCTTCTGCCAGTTTAGACTCTATAATTGTCAGCAAGTTAGTCAGACGGAGTGTAAGATTCTGACTAAAGCCTTCCATGCAGCGCTTCCATAAGAGTTCTTTTGCGGTCATAGAGTTTGAGTAAAAATGCTCGAGGAGTTGGATTCCAAGGCCTTCAAAAAATGGGCAATGAATCACTAGATGTTTCAAGGTTTCTGGCACTGTGTAATTTTTACAGAAGCGGCAACTAATGTGATAATACTGGTTGGATAACCAGTCCAGTATTTAGATCGTTCACGAGTGTGAATTTGATTGAGACGAAATCGCATATAGGTTTTCCTTGAGCAAGCAGAAGGGAACTGTAAAAGATATTTTAGTCGAAATCCCCATCTGCCGCGAACTCCATTGTATTCTTTAAAGGAGGAATATTTGCCCATTTCGTCCAACATTATACACCAGAAAAATCTTTGAAATTTAAGTTTTTGGCTTGGTAACCACATGCTCATAGATGAAGGAGTTTCATTAATAAGCAATAGAATTTTGGTTAATTTGAGCGAGTAGGTATTGAGCGATTTAATATGTGATTCACTCAATAATTGTTTCAGTTTCACATAGAGCGTGTTTTTCAGTGGATTATGAATCTTAATTAGATTAGTAATACTTCGCTATGTGTGTTTTACTGACAGTTGTAGTAGGTTTAATTCGTGGCAAATCATAACATTAGGAATCGAAAGTGCTAACCCCAGAACCGTTTTCCATAATTTCCCCTGCAAGATATTTAAATAGGCATCTAAATCATATGTACAGATGTCCAGGGAATATAGGATAATGGGTTCCACCTTCAGCAAATAAAATTGAATTAAGGGTAGTAGAGAAAACATACAGTATTTCTGATGGATAATTTTCATTTGAGATGTCAACCCCCTGATCTTTTGATTAAGGTAGTTTTTCCACATAGTAATTGAATATTGATCAGTCAGTGGGTAGCCCAAATAACGAAGCATAGGGGAGTATTCGATTTTAATATCATTCATATACCATGAGTATCGATGACAATCTAATTTTCGATTAGAATAAATCAAAATAAAAGTTTTCGTAGGATTGGGAGTGAGATTATGATTAAAAGCGAATTCAGAAAATAAATCCAGCTTTCGTTGAAGACCAAAAGGGGTTCTATCAAAAAATAACAAATCAGCAAATCCTAATCAGTCTAACATTAATGAGCCAAACTTCACTGAATAACATTCCCCAGCAATCCAGTTATCATCCAATCCTAACAAGTATAAGTTAAACAGCACCGCTGCCATGTTGCAGCCCTGTTTCACCCCGGTTTCGGTCGGAATGGGATCAGTCAGGGCTCCTTCCTTTTTAAGTCTCATACGATAATTTGTGTTTTTATGGAGTAAGGCAATCAAGGCAACCAATTTAGTTGGAATGCCAAGATGGATCATTTTTTTCCATAAGATTTCACGAATAACGCAATCAAAGGCTGCGGTCAGATCCAAGCTAGCCATATAAATTGGCCCTGAGTGACTGACTGAAGAGTGGGCTTGGAGATGAGAGAGGATAGTAGCATTTAACTGACAACCAATGGATTTTCTAAATCCTACCTGATAGATAGACAGCATATCTTTGTTCATCTGAGTCTGTAGTTGGTGAAGAAGAAGAATGGAAAATATTTTGGATGAAGAATCTGTAAGAGCAATAGGGCGATAGTTAGAGGGACAGTCCGGAGAGCCCTTTTTATAAATCGGAATAACTAGCGCAGAGGACCACGACAAAGGAGTTTTGCCCGCTTGTAAAATCAAATCAAATTTGATTTTAAGAATATGGGCCCAGAATTCTGGATTCGATTTGTACACACATGATGGAATACCATTGGGGCCAGGCGCTTTCGAGGGCTTTAATCTGCTGATGGCATCGATTATGTCTTCTATGGACCAAAGTGATGGAAAATCTAGGTCCAAACGTGGCTCACTACCCTTTAGAGAGTGGAAGCGCTCGGGCATAGTGTATTTGAGTTTTACGTAAGATAGCCAATTTTCAGCAGGAATCACAGAATCAGTAATAGTTATAGGTTCAGAAGTAATAGAACGAAGAGTATTCCAGATTTTCCTAGAATCATGCTTGAGTAGATGGTAAAATTATTTTTGATTATCTGCATTCAGAAGATTTCTTTTTAACCATTTAAGTTTATTGCGATATCTTTGACGCACTGCTTTGATCAATTTTTCACGATTCGGGTAGGAAAGAAAAGTTTTATTGATTTGGCGAATTTCTTGATTTTTTTGTGTTTTTAAGAAAGCAACTTGATTATTAAATTTGTGCGTATGAACATGTATAGCTTTTTCATGCTTATCCCTTGATTGGAGCATAGCATCCAGATGGAATTGGATTCTAATGGAGTTAAGATTGTCCAGAAGGATAAGAGAAGAGCTAGATGGTAATAAAGACAGGAGAATATTAGAATCACATTCCAAATTCTGAATAAAAGTTGCACACACTTTAGGATTCCATCTCACTGTAAGGCGATGCCGATCAGGTTCTACCAAGGATAGAGAAGAGTTATCATTGAATCGAGCCAAAGGGATATTCATCTGCATGGAGATAATCCTATGATCTCCTAAGGATGGATTTATGATTTTGAGAGCATCAATAGTCGAGTATAAACTCGAGGAAATGAAAAAGTAATCAATAAAGGATTTGTAGTTTGCTCTTGTCCATGTATATGTGAGGTCGTCCAAAGCAAAGCAAGGGGTTTGTATATCCCATTCGAGGAAGAAGGAATTCCATATAGTCCCAAACTTTTTGGAAGTTATTGAGTGCTTATCCCTAATTGCATTATTGTGAACAGCTGTTTCATAGCAATAGCAATTAAAGTCACCTCCTACGATAATTCTTGCCGAAGGGTGTAAGATCATGCCCTTTTCTAGTACATCGTTCATTTCCTCAATGATGGTCTCAATGGGAATGGACAATTTGTTCCCATAAATACAAACCAACAGGAGTATCATGGAAGGATCCAAATCATCTTTTATAATAATAGCGAGTATGGAGTCAGAGCTACTAATCCTCTCAATAGAACCTGAAAGGCAGAGTTGACAAGTATGGCCAAGCCGCCTGAAGGGCGACCCTCGGTACCTCGCCTTGCAACCTGAATATATGCTGAGTATCCGTCTATCGAAAAGGAGGATTGATTCATGGTTTCTTGAATAAAGATCAAGTCAGGTCGATTAAACTGATTTAGGCGATACCAAGTTATTTATACCACAAGAGTTCCACGAGATAATGTGGAGTCGGAATAGGCTGAGAGTCTTTCATCGCCTTTTGTTGGTTTGGTTGCGAAGCGTTAATTGGATCCCTCCATGACATCTCCTTTAAAGCAGACATAAACTGTTTCATTGTGTTGGCATCAATACTTGGAGAGGTACTCTGGTTCGCACTATCTGTAACGCTTTCAGCTATCAGAGGAGTAGTTTCTAGGTAGCTTTTTGCCTCCTCAAATGATGAAAAGAATGATACAGTTAAGCCAATAGATGCTAAATCATCAGAGTGATCCCATAGCATCTTCATAATGAAAGGAGACATAAATTTACAAATCATTCTGCTGTTATTATTAGCAGTCAATTTCACCCAGTCTATGTCGTCAGATCTAACAATTCGCAAGGCGGGAATGTCCTGAAAAACAGTAATCATGAAGGTGCGATTCAAGCGAGCCTTACCAAAGCGAGCTTCATCGCTTTCCCAACCCATAATTATAGCAGATTTTAGATCATTGTAATTATGATTGGTTAGTGATTCATGATTATCCATTGTGGATTTAAGATTAGTCAAATTAGGACACTCGTTGGCTTGTGAGCGTTGTGGACTCAGAGTTGGTAGCTTGGGGCTAGTTTTTTTTCGCTCTGAGTTCATTGTTTCACAAATAGTTAATTGATCGCTGATTTCATCAATTTTATCTGAAGTTTTTTCTTCAGACTCGCTTGAGCACACTCCCTCCAGGTTTTTAGGTTGAGTTTCAATTGGATAATTAGGACAAATGGTTGATTTGTTTTCCATTTGTCCATTGGCTTTGCCCAAAATCACTTTCGCAGTTTTTTTAATTTTCAACATTGGATAGTAATTGGAGAGGGCAGATTGAACTCGGTGTGGAGCCTCTACAATTAAGTCGGGTACCATCTCAAGATCAATTGTACCCCCTTCCTATTTGTCCATTACCTTTTTTACCTTAGATCGTGATTTTTTAGATCCTTGACAGGATGGTTCTGTTAGCAAATCCTCTTTCATTAGTTTTTTTGTTTTTTGATGAAGGGTTATGAGGTACTTTGAGGATTGAGGCAGTCGAGTTAGACTCCGAAAGATTCAACAAGGCCTTAGATTCCTCACTCAACTGATTCAGATCACTGATGTTTTCTCCCCCTGAGAGATTACAAATATCTTTAATATGTGAATTGTGATTATCATTTTTATCGCGTAGTTGATTCTTAGTTTTTTTTTCCTGTTTCCCTTTTTGAAGTTTAATTAATAGATTTCTCTTTTGGGCACGAGCCAAGGTCCTTCTTTGTTTTTTAGTAAGGGCAATTGGAGGAGCTTTATTAGGCAACTCTTCGGTATCAAATATTTATTTTATTTCCTGAGGAATAAGGTCCACTCCGGTTAAGTCAATAAGATCAGTTAGGACTAAAGGACTATCTGGAGGAGCCCTTTCCTCTACACAAGGAGTCGACAGAGATTCTTTGTTGACTGAATTGTAGAGTGTGGCAAGATTATCTGCCATTTGCCTTACAAGATTTGTCAGAACAGCGAGGTTGGACTCATTGGAGTTTTCCAAGTTCACTGCTTCTGGGTTCACAGCCTTTCTGATTTCTGCTTTGGGAAATGGTCCTTCTGACACTACCTCGGAGAACAATTTAGTTTGAGTACTTATGTTTTGAGCATGAGGCGTTGAATCTTTTTTGTTTATGATGGAAGAAAACATATGGCAGGCAAATAACATGCCCTCCATTTTGCTAAGAGTACTCATGAGGGTAGACATTTGCATCTGTAAAATTTTTATTTCCTCATGAGTCTGCTCATGACCTTTGTCAAGTAAATTAAGAATTCGGGTCATGACCGGAAAAGATTTGAAAGGGTGTTGCATTTCGACATTCCATTTTTCTTGTTCAGTGGTAGGGCAGTTTGGCTGTGGATGAGTTTCACAATGGATAGACTTGTTAGGATCATAGCTAGGTGCTTTATTTCCTTCACGACTAGAAGGAAGTTGATGAGTATAGATCAGTGGTTTTTTCCAGTATGGGGGAACTATTTGTCATCAAAGAGGGTCCTCCTGTATTATTAGTTCTGAGTGTTGCCCCCCCCTAAAGTACTGGCTTCTTTCTGTGCACTAAAGGTACAGAATATGTATACGGTTGGGGATTATTAAATAAAAACACATTTTGGATCCCGTACTTGCTTTTATTCACTGGGGTTGAGGGTTCATTAGATAGACAAATCCGTTTACCCAGTTCTGTCTCAATTGCCGGGGCAAGTATGGAGAAATCAGCAGTACGGGGATCAAATTGCTCAATTCCCATTATTTTTTTTATTTCTTCTCTGTCTAGACTCTGATCTGAATCAGTCGACATTTTCCCAATCCTTTGAGGAGATTTTATTGACTTCTTTTACTGACAAAAATACTGAAGCAGTTTTGGAAGCTATAATTTTTCCTACCGGGTTGGTTAGAGGGGGCTCGCAATCAATGTGCACCGACCCTTTTTTATACAAGATTTGTTCTTCAGAGTCCTCGAGGGTTGTAACGGCAGGGACATCGTCATTAGATTTCTGCAAATCATCACAATGAGCGTCCTCTGCCGTCAATTTTATGGACAGAGAGGCTGATTTCTTGGGTCCCTGTGAATTTTTAGATTCCTGTTTTTTGTTATACTCAAAAGAAGCGAGTGCGAGAATAACTTTATTTTCGACGTTGCTCTCTAAACTTAGAGCCACTTTTATATTTTCAGAGAACGAAGAGCTGCTATGAATGGAGTCAAGAGGGAGTTTAGATTCTATGTTCTTCTCTTGATCAGACCAAATTAAGGGCTTTTCAGAAGATGGTTTAACCTCAATAGAATCCACCTCTATTTTTTTAGGATTTATTAGGGTTTCTTTCTTTTTTACACTACGGAGCCCCTCTGCCATGATCGAAGCAAATCTGGATGCAATAGGAAACTTATGGGGCAAAAGGCAGTGCAAACAAACTAGAGTAGCTCCTAAGTCACTCTTCAAACAAGATTTAACGCACTTTAATGCAAAGGCATAATAGGTCTCCCTGCCACCAAGCCACCTTACCGCCTAACAGCCCAACAGCCACACTTCGCAGGCACTTCCGGATGCGCGGGTCCGAGTGCTAATAAGGAAGTGGCTTGTGGGCTTGTGGGCGGACAGGGAGGCGGGTTCGGGGGGGCGTGGCTAGAAGGGAGAAGAGAAGAAAGCAACGTCAGTAAGTGGCACAAAGCACAGAAACCCCCGGGGAAACCTGCGGTAACTTCGATAATAGGGCAGAGAGTTCAACAGTAAATACCCTCTGTGCAAGTCCAATAGCAAGCGCGTTGCGCGCAAAACTTGAAGCAAATGCTTCCTCTTGCCGACGGCAACAGCACCGAAGGCAACAATTCCAGCAGGGCAACGGAGAGCAGAACAGCATAGACAGCCCAACAGCCACACTTCGCAGGCACTTCCAGAGGCGCGCCGTCCGCAGACATCGCAGTAAAAACATGTTAAAAAAACACAACATTGCACTTGTCAAACTTATCAAATAATCTCTGGGGAGGTGAGGGATGATGAAGATGGGATGGGATGGGATATGACTGCAAGAAGCAAAAAAACAGGTGGTTTTGACCGCGAAAGTCTGCGAACAGTTCGGATGTTCGTGAACAGTCCTGAAAAGTTTGCAGACACCTCAGCATTACAGGGTTGGTGAAATGAAGTTCTTGGATGGCTTATAACTTTGGCACCACTTAATGGAACTGCATGAAATTTTGCATGTATATTTCTGAGCTGATTCTGAATGGGTATGCAATGTTTGGTGGGATTCTGTCAAAGGCTTATAAATGAGGTGCCATTTGACGAATCTACACTTAATTTGGGAAACTGATAATAGATCAAGATATACATATTTTTGCGACGTTTGATGGGATTCTGTCAAGAGGGAGCAAAATTAGAAGGGGGGGGGTCCCAAAATATTGTAAAGGGTTATAAATGTGGTGCCATTTGACAAATCTACACAAAGGTTTGCAAAAAGATTATAGATCTAGATTTAGATGTTTTTGTAAAGTCTGAATAAATTTTGTCAAGTGGGGGCTAGGTTATATGACTGTTGCATGTGCATACATTTGACACTTTTGAAAAAATAAAACATGGGTGGATTTCCAGCAAACTTGAGTAAGGAGCATTGGCAAGGACCTACAAGCATGGTTTTGCAAATGTGCTAGTGTTTTATTATTTGACAAGTGTCATAATGTAGCTACAAAAAAAAATAGCAGTATACCTTTAGTGACTGAGCGGTAGCCTGTGGCCATGGGCAGTGGCCAGATTGTCCGGGTCATGAAATAAGGTCATGATCCGGACAATCTGGCTACTGGCCATGACCACAAGGGACAAAACATAGGATTAAAGTGGCCATGTCCACCTGGGACTGGCTTTGTGGTAAAGTTATTCGAAATTAGCATAGTTCTGAAAGGGAAGAAAAATGTGCTTGTGGTAATATGGTCATAGGGTTCTTTTGCGCGAAGAGGGGCCCTATATGGAACCCTCGCCTTCCCTTTCCATGGTGGCCATCTTGAAAAATCCTCTTTTTTAGCACCTCAGGTTCCCGCTTTGGGAACCTAGGGTGCTAATGGCCTTCATCCCCATTTCAGGGGCTGGAATGTGGGGGGGATAATGGTCCAGAGACCTCGTTATCCACCCTCGCTTCACTTGGGCTGATAACTTGGGCTGCTGGGCCGGTATCCACCTGGAACGGAGGATGAACGCCACAATTTTCCCATTAGCATAACACAAAATGCAAATGCAAATGGAAATATTGGAAAATCTTATTGAGTATGTACTTTACTGAGAAATATAAAGTAGATGGAGTCTATACATGTTTTTTCAGTTCTATTTTTTGAACTGTGAAAGGTGGTTCCTAAAGGAATATGTCTTTTGCTGTTTTTGGATGTATTTTTTTGGCAGGAGATCTGAGAACGAAAGTTGGGGAGGGAAATGAGGGAAGAAGAACCAAACACTAATATGGAGGGGTAGGTGGATAAGGGAAAATGTTGCGTGTGCGTTACTTCTAAGGTAGGGGGCAGTGTTTCTCATGCTCCTTGATTACAGCAGTGGTGGTGGCTCTTGGGGAGGAGGGATGGCATTAGCTGATGCCATTTTAAGATAAATAGCAGTTTTGCTAAAAGTATGTACTGTGTACTAGATTGTTAATGGATAATGAGAATGAATAGGTGTTGGAGCTGTGCAAGGGAAATTTTGAAGTTGAAAGTTCCTAGATAGAAAATGCAGTTCTGAACTGTCTGCGAGTAGAGATCTTATCGTGAAGTGCGGACTGGTTCTCGGACACGTCATCATGCCGCGCACAAGTATGGTCATGTGGCACTGTCCGGAAGGTCTGCTATAAAGTCAGATGTTCGTAGATGTCCACGGATGCAAAACTAGCTGAAATAGTTGCAAAATGTGTATATAAGTGTTAAAAATGATTCTAGAAATTGCAGAGTTTTAAGGTGACACTTTGTAAATTGGACACAAATATTGCTATATTGGGTAAGTATGATATTAGTAAGTTGTAGGAAAATAGCATGCACTGGTACAAAACCCATGAAATTCAATGAAAAAACTTGAAGGGGACGTTATGGTTAAGGTGCGCTACTAAAAACCTATGAAATTCAGTAAAAAAACATTGTTAAAAGGACGTTATGGTTACAAGTAAAATCGGAAAACCCCTGAAATTCACCAGTTATGGTAAGCTAAGCAACCATAACTAGCGTCACCACCGTGCACTGCTAAGACTAACACCCAGGACATCAAAGATGACATCACAAATATCATTGATGACATCACATGTGCATTTACTTTTCATACAAGGGTTTGTGAATGTAATGTTGGCAAAAAAGTATCAGGAATTATCGGGAGATGTGTAATAAACTATATACTTCATTATGCAATGTAGTGTTCTAAAGAACATTCCATTGCAGTGTTCTTTCTAGTACAGGAACCTACTCATACAGAAATGTGAAATAGTTGTAATTTTCCAACGCTAAATAATAAAACGGTGAATGTTTCTGTATCAGACTTTTCCGTACTGTGAAACATGTACTAAGTAGCTAATAATGCATCACGTACTACATATTTCTACTAATACACACAAAACATAAATAGACTACAATGCATACAAATATGGGGCTTATATATGGAGAGTAAAGTAAGCAAATAAGAGGCAGTATCATTAGCAACTGTGTATAATCTACATGATTGTATTCACGCACAAAAATGATTGCTTTGTTTCATGCCTGCTTCTTCCCCTATATATGTACATCATAAGATGCGATTATATTCTAAGGAAAGTAGTGTAAGAACACGTGAGAATAGCAACATCTATAAATGTAATACCGTTTGAATGTTAAGTTTCTGACTGTCAGTAAATAAAACCACCCGGCCCTGATATGGCAGTGAACACAAAAGAAGGGGCTAGACATGTGATGTCATCAATGATATTTGTGATGTCATCTTTGATATCCTGGGTGTTAGTCTTAGCAGTGCACGGTGGTGACGCAAGTTATGGTTGCTTAGCTTACCATAACTGGCGAATTTCAGGGGTTTTTCGATTTTACTTGTAAACATAACATCCTTTTAACAATGTTTTGTTACTGAATTTCATAGGTTTTTAGTAGCGCAACTTTACCATAACATCCCCTTAACAAAGTTTTTCCATTGAAAAAAAAAATATATATATATATATATCCACAATCCTCCGCACCGTCTGCACGGTGCAGTCTTGAGCCGCACTCCCAGAGTGGTGTTCCAAAATTAGAGTCAATCCTTACGTTCTCCCAGAAAACTCACTGTAGCCAGATGCAGGTTAAAATTCTTCTTTAATAGTACAAAAGTTAAAAATTCATGTGGAAACCTCCAGCCCTCGCCCGGTAACAGAGGAAAACCTCGACGATGACGCGTTTTGCTACACCTCGTAGCTTGGTCACATGTCTTACTCACAAACAGACACAGTATTTATATCTTTCACCCATTGGCTAGCAGTGAAAATAGAGGTAGGACTGCCACCATTTGTAAAGTGCAAAATTTCCGCCTTGACTGCCCGCCATTTTGTAATGGTTTCATTCTTCGGTAAAACCTATGAGCCCTACAAGTAGAAAAGCTCCAAGCTCACCCCTTCCAATAAGGACAAATATAGCAAATGTTACAAATGGAACAGATGTTACAAATACAACATAACAATTCCCATTTTAGTGATACTATAATGTCGTATTATGTTATTCATGTTCGTTATTCATATCTGGTCGTGTCTCCACCCGATGTAATTCTAACACATTAAGTTACATATAGATGCGTCATTTGAATGGTGCCAAATTAGATTTGCAAAGATATGTATTTTTCACAATTTTTTACGATCAATCTCAGCCGTGCAATGCATAGTGCATATAACCCATAATTCTTCCACTGTAATTTGGAAAATTCATTACACATGCACAATTTGTCAAATATAATAAAATGACTGGTCTTACGAAACCAAATGTTAATAAAAACACTAGGTGAATGTGTCTTATCTCATCAATGACATATTGTCAGACCCTGCCTGCACACTGAGTGAACGTTTCTTTGATTTTGCAAATGACACTTACTAGTTAATTGAGATGATCAATTACTGGCTTTGCCAGAAATAAAATGACATTAAGGGATGGATTTATAACACTGTTGCCACATTTTTCGAGAAAATCCACAAACCAGGGGCAAGAAATTAATCTATGGGTGTTGAATAACCTGTGTCTGAATGATTTAAAAAACAACCTCCTGGTTGGTATCATAAAAGGGAGTAATAAAACCTCTCAAAAAAGAGGAATCAAAGGGAGGGTCAACAAGTCATCAAAGAATAACCACAGATCTGTTTCTCACAGTATATCTTGAAGGCAATATAACATTTGTTTTCATTCACCCAAGAACGTATATAGTTCCTCGTCAATGTTGTGTCCCAATGGAGACTTGCTCTCAAAATCGATAATGTATCTCGTTTCCCGTTGTCTCAATAATTTCTCTCTATCTCCTCCCCTGGGTCCAATCTTAACTTGATGTAACCTGATAAACAAGAAGTCACATAACTTTGCTTCATGCTTCTCCCAAAAGTGTTTCGCTATTGGGTATGCATAATCCTGGTTCTTTATTGCTCTGATGTGCTGTTGTATGCATACCTTCAGTTTGCACTTGTTACTCCCTATGTACCATTTGTTACAGGTGCATTTGAGTGCATATACAATATACTCTGAATCGCACGTAATTCTGTCCATAATGGTGATAGTTCTCTTGAGTATAGGATGTATGTAAGTACTGCACTCCTCTGCATACTGGCATATTTTACATTTTCTGCATTTGAAAAAGCCATCCTTCCTACAGTTCAACCAGGTTGGGTGATGTGAAGTGATATCAGGTGGCATGAAACTGCTCACTAGTTTGTCCTTTATAGATTGGCACTTCCGAAAGGAGAAGTTGGGATATTCCCCCAATGACTGCCTCAAATCTGTGTCGACTACCAATGTATGCCAATGTTTGCGTATAATGCTTTTGATGTTTTTTGCAGATTGTCCATACGTCAAAATTAGGCGAGTTGTTGCCTCTTTATCCGTTCTCAGTGTCCTGTCTGTGAGGTCCAGTAAGAGTGTGGAACTCTCACATTGGCGGGCCTTTAAGTAGGCTCTCTGTATGATCTGTTTGGGGTAGCATTGTTTCATAAAACCCCATGCTGTGATTTTACTTTCTTCATCATAGGAACTGAGTTCGGAACAATTCCTCCGAAGACGGATACATTCGCCATATGGGATACTCCAGATTAGATTTTGGCAGTGGGCACTTTTGGCATGTAATGAGGCATTTGTTCCTGTTGGTTTTCGAAACATTTTGGTTTTAATCTTCCCATTCTCAATTTGGACATTAACGTTCAAAAATACTACTTCTTTAGGACTGTGGGTTTCAGTGAATTTAAGATTGAATTCATTGATGTTCAACAGTTCCACAAAATCTGTCCATTCTTTGGAGGTGTCTTTCCAAATGATGAATAAATCAATGTAGCGTTGCCACATGATCACTTTGTTCGTGAACCTCTCGTTATCTTCTTTCCAAGCCTCATATTTTTCCCAGTACCCCATTGTCAGATTTGCATATGAAGGGGCAAAGGTCGTACCCATCGCGGTACCTTGCTTCTGTCGATAGTATTTTTGATTAAATAAAAATATGTTATTAGTCAGACAGAGATGAATCATAGCCAAAATCATTTCTGAATGTTTAGTATAATTCAGAGACCTTGTGTTCAGAAAATAAGTGCAGGCCATCATACCTTGTTCGTGTGTGATGGACGTGTATAGGGAAACTACGTCCATCGTGGCCAATAAGAAATCTGAATCACAAGGTAATTTGTTAATTTTTGACAGAAAATCTTTTGTGTCCTTTAAGTATGAGGGTAATGTCAAAACGAAAGGAAATAAAGATTCATCTATATATTTTGACATGTTCTCGAACAGTGACCCAGTAAGTGTTACGATGGGTCTAGCTGGAGGCTTCAAAATACTTTTATGTATTTTAGGAAGGAAATAGATTGTTGGTGTTGTCGAATGAGGTTTGTAGAGAAATTTGATATCATTATCTTCCAACATTCCTTCTTCGGACCATTTGCTGAGAAAATTCTGTACCTTCAGTTCTAAGTCCTTCATGGGACTTTCAGCAAGTTTTTCGTAGCAGGTCTGATCATTGAGTTGCCTATTAGCCTCATGTACACACTGATCTCTGGTCATGAGTACGATATTCCGGCCTTTATCTGAAGCCTTAATAATGCAATTGGGCACGAGGTTCAATTCTTTCAGGGCTTTAGTATACTCATTCCCTATATTGGGTTTTTAGTTTTTAGCCTCCTCATGTCTCATTTTCTTCAGATCTTCAATCACCAGACTTTGGAATGTTTCTATAGTTCCGCCTGTTATGACCGGAGGTACAAATTTAGATTTATTCTTCAGTTTAGTACCAATCCATGTTTATATCTAATTCATCCAAGTCTAATTCGGTGGATTCAGAGGCTGGATCGCCTCCTTCCTGAAGGAACATGAGAGTGGATAAAGTGTCCAGATCTGACTTTGTTAGTTCAGTCAGCCCAACTTGGGCAATTCTTTGTTTTTGTTGGATGGGATTAATCATGAAGAATTTGCGTAATCTGATTTTTCGGATATACTGATCAAAATCTATCCTGGTTTGTGGATAATCATATTCCGGTGCAGGACAAAAATTCAAACCCAGACTCAAGGCTGAGCTTTGTGATTCAGTTAGAATGTGATTGGACAGATTGACAATAGACATTTGTAGACTTGTCTCAATGGCCGTTCCTTTTAGTTCCCAGAGCGCAGTGATCTTCCTGAGGTGTTCTTTACCAATTTGTTAGCACCTCTGACCTGGCTCGTTTTTTATATATATATATATATATCACTAACAAAAAAACCTTGTTAAAGGGACATTATGGTTAAGTTGCACCACTACAAAACCTATGAAATTCAATGGAAAAACTTTGCTATTGGGACGTTATGGTTACAGGTAAAACCTAAAAACCTGAGAAATTCGCAAGTTATGGTACGCTACTCAACCATAACTCGCGCTACCACTGTGCACTGCAAGGACTAACACCCATGACATCAAAGATGACATCACAAATGCCATTGATGACATCACGTGTATATAGTTTTCATAAAAAGCCTCCACAAGGGATTGTCATTGTAATGTTGGCAGAAAACTATCCGCCATCATTGGAAGAACTATCATGAGATAGATAGTTCATTACCAAATGCATTGCAATAAACACCATGCAAACAGCTTGAAGCGCATCCATTATTAGGGAAAATGCTGTACCTATGCAAAATGTGTACTTTCGCAACAAAGTGCACAAGGGCATAAAGTATGCAGCATAAAGGGACAGCACCAACATGAAAAGTGACGTTTGCCTTCATCAATCTTACCGCACACCTGCTGCACAATCAAACAAAGAAGGAAGAGGCAGAGGAGCAAACAGCAACTACAGAGAACTGAACATCAGAGCAACGTGGTAAGTAGACGAAAGTTTTTATTGTAATTGCACAGGTTCTTTAGTGTACAATAGTAGAAAAGCATTATGTTTTCTGTTTGTGCGCAGCAATGGCTTCCACCCTAGAGTGGCTTGAGGAGAATTTTCCGCATGAAGAAATGAGTGATGATGATAGGCCCATTGTTACCCGTCACACTTTGAAAAAGGAAAGAGTTACTGGGAGGGCAAGAACCCTGGAATGGCTGGAGGAAAATTTTCTGAATGACCAAATGAGTGAGCATAGTACCGCCATAGGTAGGGAACGAGCTAGCAAAAAGAACAAAATCTCAATGTAAAACTTCATTTCAGGTAACCACATTTGTTCTCTTTTAACAGAACATACCGGCATGCAAAGTGGCACCTGGGCATATGAAAGTTGACCGCCTGGACACCAAAAATCGAGCAGTTGATCCTCCAATTTGCTGCCTTGAGAACGTTTGTAGAACAACATATAAGGGGCAAAATAAGATATTACTGCCCAACTTGCACATGTCTGCCTTCCCCAATTCCCAGCCCCCTTCCCCGCAAAATCAGTGTGATGAAAGACGCTTCGATGAGAGCTCAATCCCTTCTTCCCATCAGCAGTAGCTTCTTGAAATGGAAACATTCCCTTTCCGAATACTCGCTATAAATCTGCGCTAATAAATATTGCAATGTTAATTTGTACAGATTGTGTATGTCCCTTTTTTCCGTTTAAACAGGCCACTGTAAGAGAGAAGGGCACAGCAGTAGTGGGAATGAATACAAGTGAGAAAAATGGAGGAGGCGGACGGCCGCCGCACCAGGCTGCCTTATGTGCAATCACAATACAATCATCTGGAGGACGCCACTACGGGCCGCATGTTTGCATGCATACATCCGTCTGGAAATAGTAACAGCAGCGTCCATTTATCTGTGGCACAACTGTGCACATACGTATATCGTGCTGTGACGCCTGGTAACACTTTCCCTGGTGAACATAATCAAATAAACTTGTGCTATAGTCATAGTAGCTGGAAGTGTACACCCTCGTTCTGCACGTATTTTTCCACGTAAACATCCCACCTACTTTATAGTGCTCACAGCAAGCATGGGTAGAAATGTGCAATGTGCGTGAATCATATGTTTAAGTAGGCCGGGGTGGGAAACTTATCGGTAGTACAACTATGCACGTGCGACAAAGTGTAGCGTGCACTATACATCCAGCAGACAAGCTTGGAAGTGGAGAACAATGGCGATGTCACCACAACAACGTTGCGCGCCATCCCTTATTTGGCGGACACGAGCCAGATCCATACACGTCGAAAGAGAACATTTCTCTGCAATGTACAGAATGTTACAGTGATAGTGCACCCTTACAGCGATCCTCCACTCTTCCTTCTACATGTAGATATTGTAGGAAATTAGTTAATGGCACTTTGCGATGTCACGTGCTGCCCATGAGCCCTATAAAAGAGCACACCCTACGATTGCTCCGTTTGTCTTACTATACAAGAGCACCGGTGCGCAGTGCTTGGGGCAGAAATAGCTTTCTCACCAAATCTGTGCCTGCAAACAACTTCTCCAAGTAATGGCCACCAGAGCTTCTGCTACTACCTCTGACTCAGAAGCACCCACACCACCAACTCCTCCTTCTAAAAGTCCTCAGCAAATGACAAGCGTCATAATCGGGAGGGAAATCGAAAAGGAAATGAGAGTAAAGTAGAAGGAATCCCCATTGCCTACAGCCAGCAGCAATCCTGGGTGTGGAAACTATTTAGGACCGTTGGAAATGTGCCTAAATCTCGTGCTAACCAGGTGCAGTGCACTGAGTGCAACACAGTACTCAGTCGCGGGAAACCTGGCTTGTACAGCTATGGCACCACTTCCATGCGGCGGCACCTTAAAGCGCACCATCAGGCAGCTATTTGGAGAGCTGTCCCCTTGCAAGCAGGCAGTACGTTATTGTCTACTACAGCATCCTCTGCATCGGCTCCTACCACCACTAGAGATACTCCATTGGGCCACTGCGTCCCGCAAGCAACCTTGGATGACATACACAATACAACAGACCCCTACCTTTCAAAGATCACTGTATTGTGCATATACTGCAAAGCGGTACTGTGTAGGGGAGTGTTAAGACGGATTTCTGAACTCTGTCCTGGTGGCGCAGAAGTTCAGAAGGCCAACCTAATTACTTGGAACAGGGTAACCTCTGGACGAGCCAGACCAATCAAGGTAGCGATCGCGGCGGTCAAGACTAGGTCTCAAGAGGGGTGAGGGTGACTGAAAGCCCGCAATGAGCACACAAAGCAAGATCACTTACAAACTACTCCAAACAGTTGTTATATTAAAAATATATACACATTTATTTCAAGGCCTTTAAAACAATGACCGTAGCGAGAAAATCACAATATAACGATAGTAAACCAACACATACCATATCAACACAACATATATACAAATACAACAAGTCTCAAGCGTTATATGTACGAAATGTGTAGTCCACGTAAAAGGGAGGGAAAACAGGCAGTGCGCAATAATGCTTAGACCCAGTTTGCCTTCAGAGGCACCTAACTAGATGGAAGTCCGAGCCCTGCGAAGAGTGGAGCCTTGTGCTCAAAATTACCTGCACGCGCTGGTGCCAACGGGCAAAAGGAGAAGCTCTTCGAGGGAAATCAGGCAGTTCAGTTTAGTGCACAAAAGAAGAACAAGTTCCGCGACTCAAGCGCAGCCTCCACAGTGGGCAGAAGCAGAGCGTGAGTACGGAAAAGGGTGCTGTTGGACACAGCGGGGAAAAGCAAGGGGCTCCTGCAGGAGGGCGACCAGATCCTAGCTATGCTACTCACCGGTCCCCGATGCAAGCAGACCCAGGCTTCTCCGCGTCAGTTTCAGCAGCTGGCAGGTTCAGAAGAGCAGGGAACGCCTCGTAGTCGTGTTGAGTAAAAAGACGTCCCAATCGAAGAAACCCGCACAGTTTGTTACCACAGCAGGGCAACGGAGCGGCCGTGTGTATCTGAGCCAAATGTACACTACTCACTTCAGACCTGGGAACGCCAAGTGTACGAAGCGTGTGAGAGTGACAAGGACTCGAAATACTACACAACCTGGCGGCGGTTACAGAGCAAGACTCCCGTGTAAACTGGTCAGTCAGCTGGATGGCCCAGAGACGCTTCCGAAGGCTTACTGGCAGGAGATGGTGAAGATGCCGAGAATAGCTGTTCCCGCTATTCCAAGGGTCGAAGTACCAGTACAGGCCTTCTGGTTCGATCAAAGGTGAAAAGGGTTTCACAAGGCGACAGCAGTGCAGAGGCGAAGTCCTTTAGCGGGTCACCAGCGATTCCTCGGTCCAGCCTCTTGGTTGCAGGATACTTGGCTCCTGTATTCCTTCGTTCGCGAGAACTCAGGAGATCGACATGGTAGTGGTGTTTCCAGCCCCCTCTTATCCACGGTCCCCTTCGCGCCAAAACGGAGGGGACCCAATGGGAGATCCGCTCATCAACACTCACACCATTCGTGGACCAATCGCGGACCACGGTGGTCCCAGGCATTCACACCACCCTAGACTCTCTGGCACCCAGGATGTGTATTGGGACCAGACATCCCAGCCCACATCCTGGAGGCACACACAAGACATGTAGAAGCCCGCGAAAGCATCCGTGTTTCGCGGGAAAGTACATGCCCAAATAAGGAAGGCCCCGGGTCGGCTCGACCTGGGGAAGGTGAAGGGAGCAAGACGGTCAGCGGACAGGGCAAAGGAGCCTCGTGGTCTGGCCATTTTGGGAGCCAGGCCACCATTTTGGGTTAAGCGCGAGAAACGCGCTTAGAACGCCAAAAGGAGCTCAAAACACAAGAAACGATCGCTGCCACCATTCCCGTCCCTGAATCACTTGCACCGATCAGATACAATCCTAAACGAGTATCTAGGGCCTGTAGAAGGCTAGAGACCCAAGAGAGCTGTAACTTAGCTTACAGTGCCCTCTTGTGTCATGTTGCCCGAAAGCCGCAACATGATAAAAGAAACTACGGGAAACAGCGTTCCCCGGTACTGACTGTCTTAAGGGCATGTCAGTTTCCCCGTAGGAAAAGAGCGAAAGCCCAGAGGAGTGCGGCAGAAGGCTGCACTTCTCTGGCAAAGTCAAGAACAAGGTGAAAAACAACAGCAAAAAGTTTAGGGGTTGCCACATGGAAGGAAAATTACCTACAATTACGAAATCTTTCCTAACAGGGAGAACATTTTTGGTGTGCTTTTCAGTCAGCGGTCCGGGACCATGGCAAACACTGCCCCCTACCCAATTAAGGTGCACCTTACATCTTCTACTCTCCACTTACCATTTCTTATCCTTGTTGTTGGTACGCTTTGTGAAATCGCCCTTCCACTGCTGTCTTTTCTGGCGTCTCTTATAACAGGAAAAATGCTACACAGCCAGAATGCAGGGCGAACAAAAAGGCTCTTTTCAGAGCCACCTTCCAGTGTTCAATAATAGAACTTCAAATGAAGCATGCAGACACAGCCTATAAGCACTGCATACAGAGAAGGCAACAATTAGCAGCGAGACACTGTCAAAAGCATTGTATGCGTTTCCACAAAAAAGTAGTGGCTCTGAAAAGAGCCTTTTTGGTACTATTTGTATTTTAAACGTTACAATTGGGGAAAGACCACTGGGAAAATGTATCCTAAACTTGCAGGAAGCATTGTACGGCATTTTGGATACTACATAGAAAGATCTGATCACCAGCATCAGTCAGATGAACTCCATCTGAACGAAAAATGTTCCTACTACGAAAGGTAATGTTTTCATTGTAGAAGGAGAACATGCCTACGTCGCGCAGAACAGCGCACACAGCCTTGTTCACATTGCGCCACGCTTTCTCCATTTATGGACCACAGAAGGAAGAACGCAGCCACATTTGCCTCTGGGCAATGCGAGAAAGGATTGTGTGAATTTGGAAACATCTCCATTAGTTGGCAAAATGTCTCCTTCATTGCAAACTGCAGTGAAATGCCAGTAACATGCCCTAAACTGTTCCCTACACAATGAACAATAATAATAATGTCTGGATGAGGAAGTGTCACCAAACTAGCACAAAAAGGACCCACATGGACCCACTGCATTCCACTTATTCCATACCAGTGCAAAGCAACATTATCGAAACCAAGGTGTGCTGCTAGTGCACAACGCTCTACGTAAACTTGTACCCAATGTATCCACGAGTTGCCTAACAGCCATATAGTCTGCCTACTTAACGGCACACTCGTCCCCGTAGCCTTGTCCACTCCTATTAGCAAACAAACATTCTGGCACAATCTGTTCGTACACACCACACCCACAAATTCATATTGACCCATCCCAACTCCTGCACAGTCCCATTTCCATTGCAGCCACCCTCACAATACCCGGATGTAGCACGTACGCTCCCAAAAAAGGTGCGGCTTTCACCAACATATTGCCGTGTGTACGGGGCTACACATCACATTTTAAGCATAATAAACAAATCGGCGCCTTCGTAGCAGTTATGGAAAGTGTTTATTTCTAATTTTAGGGACGCGTCAAACACCTTCTGTGCTCCTTGTTATGGGTTGCTCTCTGCTTATGCTCCGTATATTACTAGATGTGTGTCTGCACCGTACATAGTACATATGGCAACAGATTACTAATAGCAATAGAGGAAAAGAAATTCACTGCCACTAACAAACGTCACACTACAAGCACCAAAGTTATCATGGCCACAAAACAACATCCCGCCATGGAACACAAAAGCATACATACACGTGAATAGCTCAACCGTAGTCCCATTTCCATACCAAGCACATTACGAAGAACAGCATTTAGCATGTGCAATTTCCCCTACTACCGCGAGGGCCACAGCCCAGTAGAGCAGGGCCGATCCTTCTTCTCTTTCAAGTAGTCTTTCAGCAGCACTCCCTGATTGGCTACTGTTAAAGTATTACATACGCATACACCAATAACAACCAAGAACTGTGTATTTAATTCTATCACATCTAATGAACAGTGCATAACAGCTGTTACTCACGCAGAGGTGACATATCTTCTAAATCAAAAGCACGTCCGTGAGAAAGTACGGGTCAAAGATCTACGTATTCTGCACCCACAAACATCAGCATCACTACCCATCAGCACACCCAGTAGGTATTACTATATTTTTCTACATTGCAGTGCCAACTGTGTTATACGTCAGCATACCTCTCAAATCACTCGCTTTTGGTGGGTGTCACCCGCTGCTTATGCCGCTGTCTCACCCGCCAAGCTCCCTAAACGCCCATAACAGTCAATGGGCTTTCACACACCAATTACAAAATCAGTTGTTTTCATCCGCCCAAGGGCCATCAAAGGTTGAGAACTATGCACGATGCGTAGCAACAGAGTACGTAGGTGTAAATCTCCATAACTTACTCAAAATTTGTACTGTTGTGCCTCCCATCACATACCATTACATTGCTTCTACCATGTTGTGACGGCCAAGGGCAAGGTGCACTCAGTGGGGCGGGCAGCTAATGCATTAACCCCCGGCCAGGGGAGGTCTTTGTTTGGGCATCATCTATGTGAAGGGCGTGGCAGCAATATGGTGTTCCTCCATGGGGTTCCTAAACTCTCCCCTGCTTCAAGAGAACCAAGGGATGCCCTCCTGAACAAATGCTTTTTCACTGGATGCGGGATGTGGGGGACTGTGGGTTTGTGTCCAGGGGGTCTTTATTAGAATGCACCAGGCTTTCCACATGCCCTGCCAAATCGGACATTGTCATACTGGTCCTAAGGGACGCCCACATGGTCAGGGATGTCATGGAAAAATGTAATCGCCATGGGCGGACGAGACAAAGTAGGAATATAGTCAGTTCCTCCCTCGATTCTGTACAGGTGTTCCCTTTGGGTAACACTATTAGCAATCAACCACTCTCAGGGGCAAATCTTATTCTATTGGGCCCAAGGCGCACTGGGTGCTACAAGAGACATGGGGGAGGTAGTTGTTGATCTTTGGTCAAAAGTTCTGTCCGGTGGCATTTTCTCTATTTTGGTGGCTTTGTTGTACTTTTGCACAAGAAATGTATTTTTAGGATGTACTTGGATGGCCTTTTAGGCCGAATAAAGTTGTGAAGTGAAATGCTCCTATAGTGGTAGGTGGCGGCAAAGGTTCCATTTGGCCACAACACGCATTGGTAGAAGAAAAGGTTTACTGTGTTCTTTTGTTCTGTCTTTTTTATAGTTGTTTCCCCCATTACACCACCTCCTAGCAAATTTGTACAAATCGCAAACACAACTATCAGGCACCCTTTCCGACCAAACTATGAAAAGTGCATACATTTCTAGCATAATGACAGTTTCCACCCGTACATCATACATAACAGCAGTTAAGCAATAAAAAAAGTTATTGTCACTTTCAAAACAGTAACATACGTAAATGTGCATAATCAAATGAAAACCCCTAAGCAATGGCTGCACTCGGGTACTAAGCATACATATGCACAGAACTGCATGCAAATGGACACCCAAAAACATTGTACTTTCTACTCTGTACACCTTTTCGCACCTTTGTCTCATCCTCCCAGACTGCACAGTACTGCATTTGTCAAGTAAATAGGCCTACACTAATACACACACGTTATTCATAACCTGTGATACACTAAACTCCCAAGTAGCCCACCTACTCCCTTAACAAACATGCTTATAATCCCAACCGCCCTTCATATTGTACACCTTCCATTTATACAAACACACTTCGTCTCCCTGCCAAGACATCCCCCCCTACAGTTCTCAAGTATGTAATTTACAAATGTAAGCACTATATAATTTGCCAACATATTTTCTTACCGTCTTCTTATACAGGAGCAGTACCCACCTGTCTCTGGGAATCTACTAGAGTGTCAACTTCAAAATACAGCCTAGAAGACACCTACTCTCTGCAATCTACAAAGTACGTACAATACCAGCATACTCATGTATGTCTTCCTAAACCAGTGCACTAATGTAGCATATACATGTGTGCCCATCCAGCAGTATGTACTTCCTTGTTACTTATCACACCTCTACAGGTGTGAAGTGTTTCTTATGTCACCACCATTACAATAATACCCACATACTAACATAGTGTCCCCAACCTAACCTTACACACCACTGCACAGCCACACACTTGCACTTAAATAGCTGCCTACCCTCCCATTCACCCACTGACGCACATTGCACACATATGCATGTCAAGATTTGCACACCCACACTTTTCTTTCCTTTGTTCGCCAACAGCTACTACACATTGCCTACCAAATGGCAATTCCGTAGAAAGCAAAGCAGAAAGAGAGCCACTCAACCTACAAACACAGAAAGTAGCCATCCACTGCCATCTCAACCTAAACAGAAAGGTGCAGGAGAAGAGTTAATTTAGTCATTAAGAAAAAGAAATCCATCTACCAGTAAAGTAAAGACAGTGTAGGTGATCTGGCAAAATGGGAGAATGTACAGGAAACCACAAAATACAGTACAAAGCAGACTACTCCTAAAAGAGCATGTACAAATGGTAGTGTAATCACAAGCAAGCATTCAAAAAGAATAATTTTACAGAAACATTTCTACCACAGAGTCCTTCAAAACCTTACAAGTAGAGGACAGAAATCATGCTCAACCCTCAAAACCTACTGTAGAAAAGTCATCCTAGAAGCTCTTGTAGACAGTACTATAAGTGTGAAGCAGAAATTGTTTATAGTAACTTTGAAGAGAATGAAACCACTAACAAGATTCATTGATAAATTGCAAGCACTACTTCGAAACAAACGCAATGTCACCATAGATACCTTTGGCCACATATGTACAGGTGAGTGGAGTCACACCACCAACACAGAGCCATACTTCAATGATAAAGAATCCTACAAACAACAACTAACTAACCAAATTGTCTTAGATCAGAGTAGATAAGGGTATGAAAAGATAGCCAATGGACGAGGAAACACTACTTTCAGAAATATCCCCATCATACTTGCATAGCACTCTCCAATCCACCAAACCAACACGCCTCACCTACAAATGGCCTTGCACATCAATGTGCAACATTCGCCCATGCCTAATCAAAAATTTGCAGCAATTCCTCAATCAGTATGTCAAAGGCACCGACAAAAGAAAAATGAAAATACTACAATGTATGGACTCCTGTTCAGTGCGCAAGTACACTGGAATACGAGGACATTCCTTAGCATGACATTCTGGAGCAGCTTGCAAAAGCACCGTCATCGCATTAAAAAGTTAGCAACCCACCATTCAACAATCAGAAATCTAGTGTACAAACTGTACTATACAAAAGCTCTAGCTTTAGCACTCCAACATTTAAATGATATTCTCCTACACGGTACAGCCAAACAAGTGCGCGATGAAATTGAGCACATCCTAAGGAAATACTGTGAAACTGAACAGCACTTACCCACTCCAACATTGTCACCCAACAGTACTGACAACAGTGCAGCTATCAACTTTTTACATCACACATACACAAAAGAAATACAAAAGTTCAAAAGCACTTCTGCTGAAATGCCAAACCAAGTATGTGTGTGTTGTCGTAGAACTTTCTATAAAAAAAAGCACCAAAAACTGTTGATATAAATCAGAAAATAGAAGGCAGTGAGGAATCCCAATGGTTTCAATTAGCTCTGTACCTTCTACCAGAAAACAAGTACGACATTGCCAACACCTCCATACAGTGCACATACTGCACTGCAAAACTTGACAGTAACCAAAGGCCTTCACAGGCAATTAGTAATAATTTGGCACTGTTTCCACTGCCAAACACACTGCAGCTGCTTAATTTGTATCAGAGCATTATAATACAAACAGTGCACCCATTTCAAGCAATAATACGTCTTCAACCAAAAACTGCAAACTTACCTCCCACCGAATTACTGAAAGGCATTTGTGGTAAAGTAGTTTATTTACCGTTAGATCTGAAAGAAAATGTAGACACTCTACGAGTGCAAAGGCCAATACACAAATCTTTGATTATCCTGGGAAATGGTCTACCTACAAAAGACAAAAAATATGGCAACACCTAGTGGACTTAACCAAAGTTAGAGAGGCATTGCAGTACCTTAAAGAAAATAATGAATACTACAAGGAAATAAACATTCAAGAAAACCTGAGAGAAACAATCAAAATAATTCAGGACTCCTCAACAAGTTGCCAGTTTTGAACGCCTAGATCCTAGGGCAGCCTCCAGTATTTTAGCCCACTATACAATTCACCTACTGCACTCCAGAGACACCATAGATGATGCACTAGAAACCTATCAAATGCGGCAAGCCAACGGAGCCCCAATCAGTATATGGGAAAAAAGTGTGGAAGCACAAGCCTTTCCTCTAATCTTCCCCACTGGAAAAGGTGGAAGATATGATGAAAGAAGAACATAAATAACAGCATCCAAATGCTGCCGTTTATGAATGTATTCTGAAGACCCAAGATTTAGACAGAATATGGAGTACATATTCCACCTGCTCTTTGAAAGTGAACTAGCAACCCTATGTTATGGAGTTTCCAACACATTAAGAACAGTTCCCATTTCCAAAACATGTCTGCTACACAGCTACTTCAAAAGGTGCAAGAAAAGGATGAAGTTTTACAAACTAGTGTTACAAATGTCTTGGCAAGCATGCATGGCACGAAAGAGTACTGGTTAAGACGGCATGCAAATGTACAGTGTATGCTACGCAACCTTGGCCCACCAACATGGTTTG
Organism: Ambystoma mexicanum; assembly: GCF_040938575.1. Classification (NCBI taxonomy): domain Eukaryota; kingdom Metazoa; phylum Chordata; class Amphibia; order Caudata; family Ambystomatidae; genus Ambystoma; species Ambystoma mexicanum. The sequence goes on along the minus strand of NC_090925.1, from coordinate 1,246,485,863 downwards.
TCACTTTAAGTTGTGCTGAGTATGCATGGGAAGACTTGCACACTTTCCTACACATAGCAAACAAAAACAAAACGGGTATAGACATGAAAACACCAGGAGAGCTGTGCTCTCTCGATCCAGTAAATGTTTCACGCTACTTTCATCATCACTTCCTTACGATGCTGCACTTCATTTGCAATAAAAGACTTCCTCCCCTCGGAGAAGTAGAACACTTCTTTTGGAGAAAAGAATATCAAGCCAGAGGAGCACCAGACATCCACATGCTTTTGTGGATTAAAAATGCCTCTAAATTTGGTGAGGAGAGTGATGAAACTGTTTTGCAGTTTATTCACAAATATGTCACTTGCGAAATCCGTCCAGAAAGTACCCATAGTGACCTACGAGCACATATTTTGAAATTCTAAAGACACAAGTGGGGCAAGTATTGTCAACGCAAATACAAGAACAGAGGCAAGTACTACACCAAATGCCGCTTTGGTTTCCCTAGACCAGTTTCAACAACAGGCCAAGTAAACAGCTTCATGTCTTCGGTTCGACACAGTGTCAAAGGAAAATCTCCTAAAAACACATACTACATAAAAAGGAGCAAAGCATCCAAGTACATCAATGATTACAATGCAATTATTGCTCGCTTATGGAATGCCAATGTTGATGTACAGTACATTTCAGACAATTCTACTACTGTTGCATGATATTTCACTGCCTACTTGAGCTCCAAGACCTCTGGGATGACATATCCCCTGAAAAAACACTGGTACAAAAATTGTACAGCTTTGGCATTAAAATGCTCTCCCATAGAGAATGTGGCAGCTACGAAGCCGCTGACCACTTAACCCGCACAGCCTTATATGAGAAATGTGACAACATAGTGTGGCTAAGCCCTGGGCCTGCTGCATCCATAAATAGAGTACTTAAATCATACAAAGACATACAAACAATAGCCAAAAGCGATCCCAACAGCCAGGACATTTTAAAGAACAACTTATTGGAGACATACTACCCAAACAGGGGTAGTACTTTAGAAGCCTTGTGCTTGTACCAGGTAGCCCAAAACTTCTCATACAAAAACAACATTAGACCAAATGAGGAAAAAGGTGGATACAGAGTGGAAAGTTGTGAAGGCAGCCTCGTGAGACTAAACAAAGACAGCCTAATTAATCATATCAAATTGTCTTTAAAAACGCCTCAACACAAAGAACTGTACTACATGGCTCTACTGCAACTTTTTAAATCACGGAGAAAAAAAGATTTATTAGCCACCTACACGTGCTATGAAGATGCTTTCAAAGCCACTGAAAGTACAATTACTGAGGAAAGCTTTACACGGTGCAAAATCATATTGGACAGTGAATGCCAACAAGAAGAAGAACTTCAACTACAACTAAATGTAGACACTTCTGAAAGCAGTGAACCTTCGCAAACAGGCAGCCAAGAGTCACTTGAAGACCCACTCATAGCAAATGAGGCAGAATTAGCCATGACGGAGGTAACCACCACTATGTTTCAGTATGCGCACTCTGCAGAAGGTATATGGCATTTATAACGCGCCTATACACAAGTGTTTCAAGGCGTGATGAGGCAAGGTAGGGGAACAAAGGGAGGACGGACACCGATCTTACTAGGCCAGGTGTCATTCAGGTCCCGCAAGTTCATGGGAAGGGTGCAGGGACAGTGCAGTACATGGCAAGATGATAACAGTAAGTAAGTAGCGGCCAGCATGTGGCAAGTGCATGGATAAGTGCAGACAACGGGTGTCACGGGCAGGGAGGTGGACTGTAGGGATACAGAAACAGTCCCCAAGTCCGGCGGTTGCCAGGAGGGCAGTGCAGGTGTGAGACGCTGGCGTGGAAGGGACTTGGTCCCGAAATCAGATGTGTCCAAGTACCCAGTGCAGTTCCAGTTACAGCCAGGAAGTCAGCAGAGGAGTGGAGGGGAAAAAGCAGAAGCAAAGAGGTTTTGAGGTGCTTCTGGAATCGGAGATGGTTCTCCTTAAGTTTGAGGGAGGCAGGGAGGCTGCTCCAGAGGCAGGCACCAGCCAAGGAAAGAGATCTACCACCAACTCGTTGCTTGGAGAAGCGACTGACCCTGAGGGAGTTGGAGGCGGATGAGCGAAGAGCTCGGGAAGGAAGATATTTAGGGAGAGCGAGTTGAAGGTACAGAGGCCCCATGCCACAGAAGGCCTTGTGGACAATGGAAAGGGTTTTGAACTTAATCCTCGCAGACACTGGAAGCCAGTGCAGAGATTTCAGTCCTGGCGAGATACGATCCCTGGGCTTGAGGCCAAGGACAAGTCTTGCAGTCCTGTTCTGGATAAGTTGCAGAGGACGGAGAGTAGAAGCAGGCAGATTTAGAAAGAGGCTGTTGCAATAGTCCAGCCTAGAGAGAACCAGAGCTCTGGAGACAGTGAGCTTCTGGGGGAAGGAGAGGAAAAGAAGAATACCTCTGAGGAGGTGCAGCTGGTAGTGTGGCTTCTTAGAGACGTCAGAGATGTGAGGAGGAGAGTGTGGCGTCAAAGATGACCCAGAGGTTTTTAGCCTTGCAGGTGGGAGCAGGAAGAGGGCCAAGAGAGCCTGGCCAGAGAGCTACAGGGAAGGAGGGAGTGAGTGTGTCGATGAGGAGAATCTCAGTCTTACTGGCATTAAGGCAGAGGTTATTGGCAGCACACCACTCCTGGATAGCAGACAGTCAGAGATGAGTGAGGGAGATTAGGAGGCCGAGGGTAGCCTGAAAATGAGCTGGGTGTCATCCGCATAGCACTGAAAGTTGGGGCAGAGAGCGGCAATGCGGTGGACAAGGGTTATAGGTCAAAGTTTTGAAAACAAATGGCACAAATGCCTTTTTTTCGACTGTAAAAGGACCAAAAAAAAGGATCAACATTTTTTTTTATGAAAAAAGTTTTTTATACATGCTAAACTAAAAAGATATATAAATAAATATTAAAACATGTCGATCCTTTTTTTTTTGGTTCTTTTGTTTTCGATCAAAAGGTCATTCGACCCTTTGCAGTAGAACCTTTGACTGGACACCGTGGGCAAGGAGTGCCAGGTATTGGTTGAGCAGCCAGGCAGAGAGGTTAGACCCCTGGGGGACACCACAGGTAGAAAAAAAGATAGAGGAGAGGAAGGACCCAAGTTGGACCTGGGAGGGTCGTTCAGAGAGGAAAGAAGTCAGCCAAGCCAGAGCCTGACCATTGATACCCAGGTTATCACAGAGATGGTTGAACAGTATGGCATGGTTGACGGTGTCAAAGGCAGAGGAGAGATCAAGCAAGATGAGGACGCAGGGGGTGTTACACTCAAGGTTGGAGAGCAGGTCTTCACGGATGTTCAGGAGAGAACATCCTATACATGCCTTTCCGAGCAACTTGACAAAACAAGGTGCAGGCAGGCACAGATAACGGGGTATCTGCAGGAGGGGCTTTATGCTCTGTGATGTTTTTCAAAGGCTTCATTCCATCCCTGCCAGGGGAAGTGGAGAAAGTCCATGAAATCTTGCAAATAAGCAAAATAAATGACTTTGTTAGGCTAATTAACGTATCAACTAATTTTCTTTTGGATATATGTATGGGGCTAAGTGACGTGGGAAACTTGAATGCATCTTCTGACCGAGTGCGAGTCTGTCGGGATGCTTTGCACACTGGCTCTACATTCTGCAGGCACAGAGGAGAACATTGGTGGTGAAGAACTTTGGAACGTCCACACGTCTACATGAATGTGTTCCACAAAGCATCTATCTTCTTCACAATCTTATGGAAAAGGATTTTTCCGATTTTGGCCATTTCAGGTTGGTGAGATGTGTCTGTGAAGCTGTGATATTGAGCAATGTTTGTATGTTTGAATTTTGTTTTGGGCAAAGGATGGGTTTTAAGGTATGTTAGTTTTGGAAATGTGTAGTATTAAATGTTTTCTTTTTGTAAACGATGTAATACTGTCAATAAATAAAATATATATATATATATATATATATATATATATATATATGAAAACAACAGATATGCCAAGTAGTGCTCAGCCTACACGTAGCTGGTGCTAGGGACAGAAATCTTGGCCGGATTTCTTAATATACATGTGTAGAGGAAGGTTGCAGCACTACAAAAAAAAACAACCACAGCATGTAGAAAATAAACCCTGCACACACGACCAAACCGCTTGCTCAAAAAGTATTTTAATTCATTACAAAAATTCTCGTGCAACCAACACTACCTAATGGCCAAAAAGGGTAGGCATATTTCCCACGCCTCCCTTGCTAACAGACAGGTTTTTAAGACACTCACCCCACCCGGGTGGAAACCGCCAAACGTTCCGCTTGTGTACCAAGCTTCCTCAGGCTTTCTTCTTCCCAAATACGTGAAAACACCTTACTTTTATAAAAACAGGAACCGGACCGGCATCGGTGTTGGGCTCCTCCCCTGCGCTTGCAATTTGGTCGATCATGTGATCGCAAGTGGCTAGCGTCGCATACGGGCGAAATTACAGCCATCTTTGAATGGATTCAAAGTACCTCAATGCAAGTTAATACTCGCCCCATATCAGCAAATGCTGTATTGGGGATTTATATGAGTCGAGAGGCTGCACAACACATGCCTGATCCTGTTCTCTGATCTATTAAAATTTAGAATTAATGTGTGTTATTCGCGCCAGTGCGCAAAAATTTCAATTTAATGGTTTAGTTTCATCCTACATGATGTAAACAACAAACCATTGCACCCCTTGGCTTGGGGTGCCTTAAGCAAAAGCCAAAGTAGAGTGCAGCGCATTTCCTTTCTTTAAAATCTCATCACATGACCTTCCTCTAACAATGATGTTATTTAAAGAGGCCTTGTTCTATTTTCAAGCGAACATAGCCAGCTGTATTTGTTTATGCAAATCCTGGCCCAGCGTTCACAAACAAATCCAGAAGCATTTCCGAATGGAATGCCCACATGGGCAATACATACAGAAAAAGTGCATGGTGCATTTATAACAATTTCCCCAGAATGATAAAATGGATCATTCTATTAAAGTGCCAGTGCATTTTTTGCAAATTCACAGTATCAGACATGTCTCAAATGTGTATATATACAAAAATTGTTTAAAGAAAACACAAGGCAGCATAGTATAGTCGCAGGTACCTTCTCGTGCAATTATTGTAGAAAAACATACATTTCCGGGTCAATGTTTAGTCCCAGGGGTCTCAGTGTGTCAAGCTTACAGATAAGTGAGGCTTCTAACTGTCGCAATTTAAGTTCTCGATTGCCCAGTCTCTTATGCACTGGAATATGGGCAAGCCCCACTTACGCCAACCTCTATATGGGATGGTGGGAGTCACAGATAGCGCGGGCTGAGGAAAGAGAAAGATTCACCGAACATATAGTGGTTTGGTATCGTTTTATAGATGATCTCTTTTTAATATGGGATGGGACTGGAGATCTATTACAGACCTATGTCAATATGCTTAACGAGAACGACCTGAATCTTGAACTTACATCTGTTCAGGACAGAAAGGAATTGGTTTTTCTGGATGTAAGATTTACTGTTGTTAATAATTCCTTGACCACCAAACTCTTTCATAAAGAAACCAGCTCTAACTCCACGCTTCATGCTCTCAGCCATCATCCCATAGCTCTCAAGAATTCAATCCCTTATGGAGAGTTCTTGAGAGCCAAGAGAGCTTGTAGCACAGAATCGAATTATCAAAAGGAAGCCCAGTATATAGGCCAAAGATTTATGAATCGCGGCTATAAAAGGAAGATTGTGGCTGACTGTTTCGATAAAGCGAAAGAAATAAAAAGAACAGAATTGTTTAAAAAGCAGACTAGAACCAAAAAGGATGACATTAGATTCATCACTAACTTCAATTATCAGGCTAGAAACATCAAAAAAAGAATGAACAAACATTGGAATGTGCTCCTGGCAGATCCTGATCTCACAAAAGTATTGAATACTGCCCCGAGTGTTGCATATCGTAAAGCTCCCACTCTTAAAACTATTCTGTCCCCTAGTATGGTGATCACAGAAACAACTATGTCTGAAAGTCAAGTTTTGAACCAAGAAATTGGGGGCTTTCGTAAGTGTGCTAATTGCAAAATGTGCAATTTTTTTTCCAAGAAACCGTTCATTAGTTGTAATGGTCTTAAATGGAGACACAAACATAAAATCACTTGTACCACTACGTTTGCAGTATATGCTATCACATGTGAATGCGGGTTACACTAAATTGGATCAACTATAGGAGCCCTTAAATTGCGTATATTGCAACATTACAGAGCAATTAAAAATGGAGACCTTACCAACCCCCTTACGGGACACTTCATTGAAAAACATAAAGGTGATGATAAAGTGATGTCTTTTGTGGGGCTTGCCCATATTCCAGTGCATAAGAGACTGGGCAATCGAGAACTTAAATTGCGACAGTTAGAAGCCTCACTTATCTGTAAGCTTGACACACTGAGACCCCTGGGACTAAACATTGACCCGGAAATGTATGTTTTTCTACAATAATTGCACAAGAAGGTACCTGCGACTATACTATGCTGCCTTGTGTTTTCTTTAAACAATTTTTGGATATATACATTTGAGACATGTCTGATACTGTGAATTTGCAAAAAATGCACTGGCACTTTAATAGAATGATCAATTTTATCATTCTGGGGAAATTGTTATAAATGCACCATGCACTTTTTCTGTATGTATTGCCCATGTGGGCATTCCATTCTGAAATGCTTCTGGATTTGTTTGTGAACGGTGGGCCAGGATTTGCATAAACAAATACAGCTGGCTTTGCTCGCTTGAAAATAGAACGAGGCCTCTTTAAATAACATCATTGTTAGAGGAAGGTCATGTGATGAGATTTTAAAGAAAGGAAATGTGCTGCACTCTACTTTGGCTTTTTCTTAAGGTACCCCAAGCCAAGGGGTGCAATGGTTTGTTGTTTACATCATGTAGGATGAAACTAAACATTAAATTGAAATTTTGTTTACTGGCGCGAATAACGCACATTAATTCTAAATTTTAAAAGGTCAGAGAACAGGATCAGGCATGTGTTGTGCAGCCCCTCCCCTCCGCGTATATAAATCCCCAATACAGCATTTGCTGATATGGGGCGAGTATTAACTCGCATTGAGGTACTTTGAATCCATTCAAAGATGGCCGTAATTTCGCCCGTATGCGACGCTAGCCACTTGCGATCACATGATCGACCAAATTGCAAGCGCAGGGGAGGAGCCTAACACCAATGCCGGTCCGGTTCCTGTTTTTATAAAAGTAAGGTGTTTTCACATATTTGGGAAGAAGAAAGCCTGAGGAAGCTTGGTACGCAAGCGCAACGCGTGGCGGTTTCCACCCTGGTGGGGTGAGTGTCTTAAAAACCTGTCTGTCAGCAAGGGAGGCGTGGGAAATATGCCTACCCTTTTTAAGCCATTAGGTAGTGTTGGTTGCACGAGAATTTTTGTAATGAATTAAAATACTTTTTGAGGAAGCGGTTTGGTCGTGTGTGCAGGGTTTATTTTCTACATGCTGTGGTTGGGTTTTTTTGTAGTGCTACAACCTTCCTCTACACATGTGTATTTTTGTGTATATATATATATATATATATATATATATTAAGAAATGATAAGTCTACAAGGCAAGAAATGTGCCCAGTAGATGCCAGATTTGCGATGAAAAGGTGGTGATGCAGAAACCTTTCAGAACGTTGCTTAAATTAAAGACACTGTTACAAACAGGTGTATTTAAAAACTGCTATTTTTAATAAAGCCAATTCACAAGATATTAACTAAATGAGAATTGCTATGTAGGCAAAGATTTAACCAGTGGACCATTTACGCTATACCTGATTAAAAGTACATCTTTATTGAAAACACATTTTTTTCATACATTTCCAGTATTTCGTAGAACAATATTTTGTCTGGCATTTTGAAAGTTCTTGCAAAAGATAATAAAGGAACTTTTTAAATTTATTAGCAATGCTTTTTATTGTAACTGCACATATGGTCAATTTGTTTCCTGAAATCAAAAAATAACCTAAGGTCACTTGAAGAAAGTTCAAATAGACCGATTAGGATCAAATGGAATAAAACAGACTGCACAGGATAAAGTAATCACAATCGTTTAAATACAGAAGTTTCAAAATGGATCATTCTTATTCTGATATACATTATAATGGTATACATTTGTACAACCCCCCCCCACCTCTTTGACACATCATTTTACCATTACGCAGCTCTGTGTCATTTGAGAGACAAGGCACCCGAACTTTCATGCGCGCGCAGACCCTGGCCACAAGCACTGGGTGCTGCAGGCAGACCCTTCAAGTGTGCAGGTATTCGTGCATCTGTTGTTCTCTGTAACAATCCTGGCTGCATGGATGAGAGCAACCCAGTGCATCTGTGATCATTTGGGGGCCAAGATTCAAACCAAGGGTGCATCTCATCAACTGGGCAAACACCTCGTCAATTCCATAACGTTATTTATTGTTCTGATTTTGCTCCTTCTTTATTTGCTGTGTTTTTATATACACCACTCACTTTTGGTTGAGGGACACCGTTCGCTAGGTTTAGGATTGGTTACTTGATTTTCCCGTAAAACCGTTTTTACAGAACATCCGTTTTACATTACTAGTATGTTTATAATGTCTTTCTGCGTTTGCTGGTACCATTAAAAGACATGTCCAAGATTGCACGGAGCATATTGATAGGTGTTGTACACAACACACGTCCTAAGCTTGCAAAGGCCTTTTGCACAGGCATCATATATCCGATCCTATGTACAGAAAATATACTGCATATCAACCTCACTTTGGAGTCATGTTGGGGCCCTGAATGGGATGTAGGGAGATGACATTTGGGCATGCAACCTTCATGGCAATAAGAGAGAGAGAGAGAGAGAGGGTGGGACAAGGCAGAGATTTTGCAGAAGTTGAGTTCACCCTAATAGAAGTCTGTGTGGAAAGAAATAACAATAAAGGAGGCGCACACACAGTTTAACTTCCCTTGCTCTGCGCCAGTCTATCCTGCTAGCTGATAACTTGGTGCAAGACCTCAGTCTCATTATCAACAAATCATTCTCGTAAGGCTCCTTCCCAGAACATATGAAGCACACCATCATGACTCCCTGATTAAAAAGGCCTCCTAGGAACCCACGTCCCCCTCTAACTACAGCACCATCTCTAACCTGCCAATGATTAGCAAAATCATGAAGAAACTTGCCATCAAATAACTCCAAGACTGGCTTGCTAAAGGCCATCTCCTGGATCACCACCAATCAGGCTTCTGACCCTCCCATGGGCCAGTGGCAGCTCTCCTTGACAGAAGAGAAGATCTACTCGAAGACTGACTCTAATCAACCAACCTTACTTATCCTTCTTGAGCTACCTGTTGTCCTAGACACAGTAGACCACCAAGTACTACTTTCTCATATCCAGGACAGGCAAAGCACTCACCAACATCCAGTCCTGTAACCAATCTCACCCAACCTGGTCCTTGCTTCTCTCCAGTTTTCCCTCTGGACTACAGCATTCCCCAGGGCTCTTCGCTTTCCCCCTCTTATTCAATGCCTGTTTGAGACCACTCATGGACATCATCAGACCCTTCAATCTGGACTTCCAAATGTATGCCGATGACACAAAACTTCTAGCAAAAAAGACAATGTGCTCTTGGACCCCAGACTCTCCCTTCTTCCTGACCACCCTTCAGACCCCTATCAGTGCCAGAACTCCTTGCACTGTTCTCATATCTTACACAGTCTCAAATCTTTCTGGTCCCCTCTTGGACTTTATCTTTGTTCCTGTTGCCTTCTTCCGGGGAACTCTTCACCGGTTTCACCAGGTTTCGCAGATCCAGTCTCTTTCCTTCAATGCTACTTCCACGGTCTACTTCTCTCGGTGGGCAATTGTGCGTGGTTTCAGCGTCCACCCACGACAGGTCACACCACCACCACAGTCTCTTACACTCTTTGTGCATTTGCCCAAGCAGCCTCGTGCTATACTAGGATAAGCAGTCTCGGTACAGTTGTCGGACTGGGCGGTCCATCCACTACAGTTCATGCCACCGCCTTCCCTTCACTCCACTTCTGTTGTGCCAGTTTCCCACAAACTCACAAGACGCTTCTCAGGCGTCCAATGGTTCGTCTCTGCAACTACACAGATCTGCCACTCTGCAGTCTCCCACAGCCCACGCTCAGTCTCACAGGCTCGACTGTGGCATCTTTGCTCACCGGGCTCTCTCCTGGATTCACACTGGTACTCAGCAAACCAGAACCGGACAGGTCAGAAGACGACTAAGAACACAGTCCCTCTTTGCTGTTCAGTTTAAATAGCGGGGACAGCCCCAGCATAACATCAGCCCAATAGACAGCAGCTGTTCGAACCTTCATCAAGCTCGATTGCAGCAATCTCAAGCTCTTCTTCGTCCCTGTATCTATGTCATCAGGATGGTTTGTTATTTCACAATAACACAGCTACGGACGTGAGTTTATGTGCAGAAGGTTTGGGAATCAACAGCCTGGGGGGCAGAGGTGTAAAGGGACCATACCTCCCAATTGCGTCCTTATGCCCGGGAGAGGAGTTTCTCTCCATTAGATCCTTCTTCATGTTACCACCCCTATGGGGAATATTGGCTAGCAGCCTGACCTCCCTAGCCTCATGGAAACGGGGTGCCCCTTAAGGAGAAGTGCCGTTATCTGAGGGATCACCACACAACCTAAAGAAGTCCTTTCTGACTCCCTGCAAACATTTGTAGTTTATAGGGGCAATTCTGGATACCAAGCGAGGAAGGGCTCTTCCTCGGAGAGTGGCACCCAGAACACAATAGCCCTCTTTCAATCCATTGTGGGACTCCCAGCAAGAGTTTTGTTGAGGATGCTAGGACTGATGGCGACACTGGTCCCGGGGAAGCCAGTGGCCCCATTTAAACATGGACGTGAAGGACATTATCGTGCATCCCCCACCACCATTTCACACACAGCTGCAAGGAATAGCTTTGGTGGGTATCCACGACCAATCTCCTTCTGGAGGGAGGGTGATCCACTCTGGCAGGTACAACCGCCAATCACTAATCACAGATGCATCCCTAATGGGGCAGGGATCTCACTTGGAAGATCTTTCGCAAGCAGTCTGTGAAAGGCTAGAAAAAGTCATTCCACATACATTTTTTAAAACCTGGAGCAGTTCGCCTGGCATTAGAATACTTTTTACCATCAAACAGTGGTTCAAGTATACAAGTCCTCATGGACAATAATACTGCCATGCACTACAATGTTCAGAGGTGTCAGACTCAAGCAGGCAGGGGACCAGCTTGGATTCAAGAGCAACTTTTGCGGCTGTGCCATTGGATCTTAGAACATTAAGCCTATAATTATACACAGTGGTAGCTGGTGGAGTTTTAAATCTTAGTGCTATCAAGCCAGAAATGTGTGCCAGCATGAGTCCACTCAGGATGGCCTACAGGGAATTTCTCTCCTGAGAAATACTTTGTAAAAAAGGGCAACTGTGCATTTTAATAAACAAATTTAATGAGAAATGAGATAGAAAGCCATACACTTAAAAACATATCTGTTACGGAAGACCTGAAAAATTCTAATACTTCAGATGCAAGATAGAAAAGAGTACACAAGAGCATTTCACCTGAGCAAATCATGGATGTACACAGCAGAAAAGTGTGTGACCCAAAAAATGGATGCACATTAGACAAATCAATGTGTGCATATCATCACTGAAATAGGGTCTTATGCAGTTGCCACTACCACGATGGTGAACATTTCAATTGAACCCCCCCTCTTAAAAAATTAAGTGTCTCGAAGAGCTGTGTCTCAAGTTCTAGCTTTCGTTTCGTTGTTTCAACCTTTTCTCTCATCAGCACGTTGTTTACTTTGCTTTAATATCCCATGCTTAAAGGCTGTTTTGGGGACTTCAAGTCCAACAATGCCCAAAGTACTGCGACGAGGAAGAGGGATTTGGAGGCACTATAATGCAAGGTGCAGTCTAGTGATTCTAATGACCTACACCAGAGAGGGAATGGTGAGTATAAAGAGCCCACTCAGGTGCAGGCAATGTGAAGAAACAGAAGGTGGAGTAATTGGCCTGACACCACCTTTCTGTAGCAGCAGACGTTGAAGGGAAGCGGAGACACCAGAGCCGCTAATTGTGAAGCGAATGCCAGTTTCGTGTGGGTCTCCAACCTTGGTTTCCCTGTATGCAGAGGCTGCGTTTTGGGAAGCGTTGTTGCAACAAACTTTCCCCATGGTGACCATGATTGTAGAGGTTGTGTGGCGGGAAGTGTGAATCCGAAAAGCTTTCCCTAAAGTAATTGATGCTCCGGTGGCAGGTGAGCACTTCTGGAGCGAGGAATAGTCCTTTCCTGACTGGCGTGGGCCACAGGGAGCAGAAGGAAGAAGCTTACCGTGCAGCAGGAAGCAGAGGAGGCAGAAAGAGTGGCAGCGGAGCGAGCAGATGCGAATGCTGCACCCTGTGAGTTCGCTAGCTTTATGTGATCCCGGAACGCTACGTATTTGCCCGCTGGCCACTATTACACATGTTAAATACAGAACTGTTGTAAAGAAGAAAAAGGGGCAGATTAAGAATTATTTTGCATACCAACCTGATACAAAACAATCAAAGCAGCAGACTAAGCCAAAAGAAGGCAATATTAAAAGAACATAATAAACACAACCATTGCAATGTGCCAAGAGAGAGCAAAATTAAGGGAGATTAACACCAACCAATATTTCCAAAGCCAATAGAGGACAATTGAGAAACAAACCAATTGTAACCCCTATTGCCAGAGAGAGAGAGGCAATAGTTGATAAAGAAGCATTGTCTAAGCCGAAGAAGAGCAAGTGTGACAAAAGGCCATTATCAGTATTTGGTTGATGCAAGAGTGGGAAAACAAGAGTGACACAAGAGCTGCCCTCCAGATAGAAAGAATTTAGGAGGAGAGAGCATAATCTGTATTGCATGTGGCAATTACCAGGGTGGAACAAACGGAATCAATGTTTTTCATGTTTGCCCGGAAGAAGTAGCCCACAACGAAGTTGTTGATACTGATGTTGTTGGAAGTCAAAAGACTTGGCTAAAATGTTTGAAGTGAACTTTACAACAGAAGTACTTGTAGTAGTAGAAGCTATTTAGTCCTGGCAGGCGTGCATACCAGGGCAAGGGACCTTGTAGTAGTAGTCCTGGCAGGTGAGCGGACCAGGAAGAAGTTATTGAAATACTGTGTTGTGGTTAAAGACTAAGAAGTGGCCAGACCACTACCATATCTTGTGAATCACAGTGAAATCATCCTGCCAAAACATTGCTGTTGCTCTAGTTGGTTTTCCTAAGAAAAAGGTGTGTGGAACCCTTTGCTGCAAGTGGAGAGACAAGGAGATAGTATTTCTTTTGAACTGCTGGAAGAGTCCAAGTGAAAGACTTTTTGGAGTAAGAAGAATCTTATCACCAGAACTTTGTTATTTTCAACTGACAGAAATTCCTGCTTTATATCTGAAGGGAACATTACCCAGGTTACAAGGAGAAACAGTTTCTAAGTTTATGTTGGAAAGAAATGTGATTTTGTTATATTTTAATTGCCATCTATCTCCTTCATATGAGCGTTGTATGTACAAGTGTGAGGGACAGATTCCTTTTGTTAGAGTGTTTCCTTTAGGTTATTTTGATAGGCATGGAAATCCTCCTTAGGGTAGGGATAGTAAGGTGTTTATCAAACCTTTTAATTTAACAAAATAGAATCTTATGAAAAACCTTCACAAAGTTGTCAGCCTCACATTTCTGACCCCTCACATATCCCATTATCAAATAAATAGGATTAAGTCATTTTTGTGCGGATGACTGCAGGGACTATTTGTACAAGTACATTTTGTGGTACTTGATAAAATAACTCTTCCTTCCTCTATGCCATTACAGATCTGATAATGCAAGAATGTGTTTTGTTAAACACCACAATAAAGGAGCAATGATTATTGGCAAGTACATGGAGTACAACATCTCCATCTCACAAAATAGATATTTGCAGACGTTTTTTGAAATAAGTGGAACAAATGAAATATGGTCCTGTGGAATTAATTTTTGTAATGCTTCCTGCGAAGAGGGACATTATTACAACGCATAGAAACATCAGCCCTAACAGTATACATTGTTTTAACATACGCCCTTACGTAGGACCATAAAACCCAACAAATCATTCATGCAAGTGCCTAAATTCTGTTAATTTAAATAGTGATTGCATGCAAGGTACAAGTCCTACCCAACGAGATTATACTATACAATTGTGTATGTGTGTGTGTCAAGACAACATGCTACAAAAAATGTGTCAATAAGATGTTTAGTATTCCGCCGATGCAGCCAAAATGTTAGGTGAAATGCACACCAACTATGTCACCAAATCAATAAATATGTATAAATGAGTTGTAAAATACAATTTGTAAAATTTGCTAGGAGCTCCTGCTTTGGGCAATTATCAGAGCTATGCTCTGCAATCTTAACCTGAAGCCCCCCAAGTGCTCAACTCAATAAAGAAATTCTTACTTGGAAGTAGTAATTTAATACAAAATCATCATATATTCATGATATCGTTGGTTACAGTCCGAGTAGTTACTCTAAAATATAGTTCATGTTAGATTCCACAAAGGTGTGCGAGTATTGATGCTAAATGCGTTTGTCGTTTGACTATCTTCAGAAACATCACTAAAGCAAAAGGATATATTACATAAAATGTTGAAAGTCAAACACATTACAAAATACATTTTAAGTACATTAAAACACACCCCTGCACCCCAATTTGAGTGAGTTTATCAAAGGCACCTGTGCGTTTAAGAGTTACATCAACTCAGACATTATATCCCTGAAAAGAGAGGATAAAAGGTAATTTTGTGTGTGTACTTTTAAAGTAGTACTAATAACAGTAAAGAGTATTATGATCCTATGGAATTTACTGAATAATTCAGTCTTTATGTCAATCAGAAAAGCATGAGAAAAACACAGTTTGAGTCTTTATATTGTGCAAGTGGACAATATTATCAAAAAGCTAAACAAAACGGAAATGTAACGAAAAAACTGTTATCCAATCTTAACAGTTCCAATTCTTCTGGCGGAGTAGATAACATCAGCACTGTAGTCACGGATTGAAATAGATTGCGTTTGTGCAAGTAACCAGGTCGAATATGAAGTCAAAATGGCTGCAGCGCTCTCCATGATGATATGATGTCATATTGTGTTGGTAAATGTTCAAAGAAGATTCAACAAAGTAAATTGTGTTATCTTTCAGAAAGTACTATCCAGGTTCGGCAACCAAATGTCTGTGGAATAGAAGATTAGGATAACAAGGGACTGGTCCCCAATGTTATCCTATGGAGGACAGGGGAGACAAATGCGTTCCGTTTACTTACCTCCCTGCCTCTGATTTACTCGGATGACTTGATGGGTCGACTGGAGGTTGGTTTCCTGCAATTGTTTCCGGTGAGAGGTGCCCAAGGAGCTTCAGATACAAGGATTCTTCCTATCAGCAAGATGCAACCCCTGGCGATGGAGAAATGTAAGATTCACCAATGCAGGCCTCCTGAGGACGCTTCAGGGGACAGGGGGAATGAGAGTTCCAGCGACAGTCACTGCACACAGACCACGACACGCGACCTTCCAGCCACAGTTAAAGGAGCTTCTATAGGACAGTATCCCTTGCAGCTGGGATGCTGAAATTCGCAGGGAAGGAGACTTGTACCATAATCTACCAACCACTGAAGCTTCGGGTGCAACCGCAGAATGGTGATGCTTCTGGCGAGGTAGCCCCGAAAGAGCTGGTCAGTTCACTGCGTGGTTCAGGGACCCTTCCGAAGGCTCAGGATGGCTGGATCCTCAAGAAGACTTTGCGACTAGTTGGTCCCACTAATCCAAGGGCTCAAGGACTTCGGAGATCAGGTGGTCCAACAGGGTTTCACTGAGCAAGACAAAGGAAGGGATGCCAGGTCTCCCCTTCGGATCTTAGGTCGGCTATTCGTCTACAAAGGATTCTTGGCTCCAAGGCTGATCTGAAGAAATGGCTGCAGGAGTCCTCTTTTTATCCAAAAATCCAGCCTGGAAGCAAGTTCAAGCCCACCAAAGGATTTGCACCATTCAAACAGCCAGCAGTTGTCAAATAGCAGCTTTCCCAGGCAGCTGCATGACTTTATATGGGATTTCCTGATCTGGCAAGGCAGAAAGAAGACTAAACTACAATATGGCCAAAGAACAAGTGAAATAAATTGTGGCACAGCCATTTTTGGGCACTAGGCATGTTTTGTAGCCATTCCTTGGTAAATGCGAGTGGGCACACTAAAATGAATACAAAAAAAGTAAAAAGAGATCGGCTGCCATGGCTTGTTTTCAGGCACATATAAAAGTAATCAGAAATTACAAGTGTAAAAATCTAGGGTGATACAAAAGTATCCCCCCATTGCACTGCAAGATGCTTTGTGCAAGGTTAAAAGGTTACAAAAATGTAAAAGGTAAAAAGGGAAACAGTTTCCCACAGTACTGTACTGATAGTCTGAAGGACTGATCAGCTCCCCATAAAAATGAGTAAAAGGCTGGGCAAGTGAAGCTGAAGGCTTTACGTCCCCTCAAAAAGTCTGGACAGGTTAAAAAACAACACAAAAAGATTGTGGGGTCCATAGAAACTATGGAGGGGAAGTTGCCAAAAGAGAAATCTTTCCTAGCAGCACATGACGCTATGAGGCGTAGCAGTATCTGGAACTCCAAATCATGGTAGATTCCCTGGTGAAAAATGAGTGATGGGTTTAAAGGAGATCCAGAACCTCTCCATCAAAAACACCCAGGTTAGATAAGGGGCCCCAAACGAAGGTCAGCCTGAGTAGGTGTCAAGGTCTACTTCAGTGTGTTCACAGACAGGTCAAGACAAACCAAGCGATCAATCAGGACCCAAAGAGAGGACACACCGTGCCTGAGGAAAGCCACCACAGTGGACATCAACTTGATGAATATACATGGTGCTGCATTCAGTCATAGGGCAGCCCTCTGTATTCAAATTGGTACCTTCCCTGACAGAAGCGCAGAAACTGCTGATGTGGATCCTAAATCTAGATGTATAAGTAAGCATCCTTCAGATCCACTGCACAGATCTAAACTGCATGATAGAGGGCAGATAGGATCTGCACCTATGCAAACATCTTGAACCATTCCATGGGAATGAAGGAGTTGGAAGTTGGACAGGTCAAGGATGGTGCACAGGGCAACCTTGTTATTTTTCAACACTGCAAAAAGCGTGGGGAACACCATACTCCTCTGGGATGGAGGGACCTTCTCCACTGCATGAAAGATTAGGAGCTGTAGGGTCTCAGAAGTTAAAGAGAATTCTGCGCTGAAGCAGAGATGAACGGGAAAGTAGTGGGAGGGCAAGGCGGTACCCACAGCTGGTGATTAAGCAGGCCTAAGGGCAGGAGGTTGGCCTCCATTCCTCCAGATTGAAAACAATCCTCCCTCCAATAAGGCTGAAAAAGAACGTCATTGTTTAGGTTCTCCAAAAGTGCAGAGGAATGAGGGGCGCAGACGGGGAAAGGCCACCAAAAGAACCCACTGGTCAACCTACCTGGTACACCTCTCTAAGAAGTCCTTGAATGGCCGGGAACTACACTCAAAAGATCTTTGCGCAGAGAAGAAGGCCTTAGGAGCCGGCTTCCCCAGCACTGCAAGGGACTTAGCTGTGTGAGCGCTGGCCTTCTTCTGCTTTATATCCTCCTCTTTTGTGGAGTGGAGCAGATCAGTACCGTTAAAGCCGAGGTCCATGATCCCCTCTAAGACGCCAGACATGAACTTGGTGGCCCATATTTATGCCGTCTCTTAAGGTCAACCATCACCATCATGCCTCTAGAAGAGATGTCCACATGATCAGATGAAGGAGGTCCTGGGTAACCTGTTTAGCCGCTGAGAAACCAGCGTGGAAGGATTCAAGTTTGTCCAATGCGAGAACCTCGTTAAAGTCAGTGACCTCCCACCACAACAGGTGCTGGGTGGTTGTGCCCTTCTAGGCTGGACTGTTGGCCTGGCAAAAATGGTACAACGTCTGGCAATAAGCATTTCCTCTTTCCCCAGAACTGCAGTGGCCAATAAGCATGCTGTGGATCTGAATTGGTGAGTGGCAGCCACCACTAACTATGAGGATTGCTGAGGATGAGAGGGTGAGACATCCCGTCACTGTGGGCAAGGGCCTGCACCTCATATCAATATGCCTTTTCAACACGGAGCCCAAATGACGCTTTGTCCTTATTCAGAATGCCTCTGCGAAAACATCTTTTTGTAGCGCCATACCAGATTGGTCATTTGTGTGAGCCGACAGCAACCCTGCCATGACTCCAGTCTCTGAACGCACATCCTCCTCCTGCTAGTTTCATGTGTCCCCTAAATCATCAGAGTCCAAGAGGAGGGAAAGGATGGGCCACCATGGGCAGAGAACGTGACAGCCCTGGTGGCAATGGAGGCTGCAGGTGAAGAACTGGGCCTGGAAGTAGCAGTCTTAATGGTGTAGGCATCCCCACTGGGAAAGAATGGAAGAAGGCTCAACACAGGTGTGGCTAGCAGAACCATTGGAGCTGCTAACTATGGCACGAACATCTCATGGGTAATATCCTGAAAGAACAAGTTACTTACCAACTGCTAAGAATTCTTTTGACTGGATGTTCCTCCAACGTATTGCACATCTTTGATATGTAATGCCCCCAGCTGTGTTACTTCAGAAATCTTTCAGCAGAGGGTTTCCTGCGTCGATGGCATCAGGTGTCGATGTCCCTCAAAGGCCTCCGTCGAGGGAGACGTCACCGGATGTTATAAATAGGACACACTGCGCCCGTAGCCTCAGTTTGTTTTTTCCTCCATAACATGTGACATGCTCGTGCACAATGCCTGCTTGACTGCACATAGCCTTGAGGGAACGTAAGCTGCAACAGCATAGGAAATTCTTCAAAGGGGCAGGCGGGGAGGGCGATGTGCAATACGTTGGAGGAACATCCAGTCGAAAGAACGTTACCAGTTGCTAAGTAACTTGTTCTTCGAATGGATTGTGTCCTCCAACATACTCCACATCTTTGACAGACTCCCAAAGCAGTACCAGAAAATGGAGGAGGGAAAAGAATGTATAATACCCAATCAGATGGTCGCATAAAGAACCTCTTTCCAAAGGCCATATCTTGACCATGGAGCGTATCCAGGAAGTAATGTTTGACAAAGGTGTGGATAGAAGCCCATGTCACTGCGTCACAAATATTCCTAATAGGAACTCCCCGCTGCAGGGCTGTGGAAGTAGTCAAACCCCTAGTAGAATGAGCTTGCAACCCTTCAGGAGGGTCCTTGCCCGCAAATCTGTAACATTCAGTAATGGTGAGGATAATCCACATGGACAAGGTCTGTTTGGTAACAGCCTGGCCCAATCGGTGTCAAGCATACCCTACAAAGAGTTGGTCATCCACTCTGACCCTGGACATCCTAGAAATATAAAAGCTCAGAGCTCTCCTAGGGTCCAACCTATGGAGGCGCTCCTCTTCCTTAGCAGGATAGGAGGAGGGATAGAAAGCAGGAAGGACCACTTTTTGGCTTAGATGAAACTCAGACACTACCTTAGGTAGAAAGGATGGACGTACCCTCAGTACAACTCTATCCTTGTGGAACACAGTAAAGGGTGGCTTAGATGAAAGTGCCTTCAATTAACTCGCCCTACGAGCGGATGTAACCGCAACAAAGAAAACCGTCTTAAAAGACAACAGTCTCAAACAACAAGATTGCAAAGGCTCAAATGGAGCACCCATCAGGAATTTCAAGACCAAATTCAGGCACCTGAAACTGGGACGGTGGGAACACATTAGTGAGCCCTTTTAGAAATTGGGAAATCAAAGGGATCTTAAAGTAAGAACATTCTTCAGACGAGCGGTTGAAGATAGACAGTGCTGCCACGTAACCTTTAATGGTACCCGCTTGAAGGCCCCTCTGGGCCAAAGAAAGAAAGAAAGACACAACCATGGGAATGGAACACTGAAAAGGATTGACATTGTGTCCTCTGCACCAGTCGCAAAATGTACGCCAACGGTACAGGGATTTGGTTGCAGGCCACCTGGCTGAAAGCAACACCTCCATCACGTCATCCAGGAGGTCCCAATCCTTATATCTCAACCTTTCAGATACCAAGCGTGAAGGTTGAGAGTCTTCACCTCTGGATGGAGAACCCGGACCCCCCCTCCCTTGTGCGAGAGATGATCCTCTCAGTAAGGGACACGGCGTGGAGGGCACTTGGCCATTTCTAGACGGTCCGGGTACCACGCTCTCCTGGCCCAATCCGGAGCAATGAGGATCATGTGGGATCCGAACCTCCACAACTTCCTTAACACTTGAGGAATGACAGGGACCAGAGGAAACATGTACAGAAGTGGCAATGACCAATCCACGACGAAAGCGTCTCCTAAGGCTCCTCTTGGAGGAAATTCCCTTGAGCAGAATCTCTCGCAATTCCGGTTGGCACTGGTCGCGAAGAGATCCACTTGAGGGATTCCCCAAAGGGCGAAGATCTCCAAAAGGACTTCCTGAGCCAACTCCCACTCATGAGAGACCGTGCTCTGCCTGCTCAGAGCATCCGCCACCACATTCTCTTCTCCGGCCAGATGTACTGCTGAGAGTGAACGTCCCTGTTGGATTGCCCACACCCAGAGCTGCATTGCCTCTCTGCACAACAGGAGTGACCCTACCCCCCATTTTTTGTTGAGGTAATGCATGGCGACTGTGACACTCTTCCCCCGCACAGACGGCAGAAAAGCCTTCAGGGCCAGCCTGATGGCCCGCAGCTCCAACAGGTTGATGTGAAGTTTGGACTCCGATGGAGACTAACGACTGCTGGCGGTCAAATCATTGGTATGAGCTCCCCATCCTGTGAGGGAAGCGTCCGTCACTACTGTCACCTCTGGCCACGGTTGCCAAAACGGCTCCCCCTTCATCAGGTTCCCCTCGTTGGCCCACCACAGAAGAACCTGTGAGAACGAGAGTGGAATCTGAACCGGATCTTGCCTGAGAATTGTGACCACTGCATCTTGAGGACCCATTGCAGGGATCTCATCCTCAGCCTGGCCTCAGAAAAATGCAGGATGCCATGAGGCCGAGCAACCTTAAGAATTCGAAAGACGGGAGACACTGGGCATGTTGAAATGTGTCCACCATCTGCACAATGTGATGAGCCCTCACCTTGGGAGGCAAGCACTTCTCCAAGGACGTGACCAACACAGCCCGATGTACTGGAGCTGTTGGGAAGGTGTCAGAAGCGACTTCTTGAAATTGAGGGAGAAGCTCAGCTTGTGGCGGGAGTGGCAGGTGAGACTGAGATGATCCATTGCTTTCTGGGGAGAACGCGCATGGATCAGCCAGTCGTCCAGGTAGGGGTAGACATGAATCCCCCCTCACCTGAGATACGCAGTCACCACCACCAGTAGCTTGGTGAAGACCCTTGGAGCGGAGGTCAATCCGAATGGCAGGAGCCGAAACTGAAAGTGCGAGCTGCCAGCCGCAAACCTCAGGTACTTTGTGCTTTGGATGAATCGGCACATGAAAGTAAGCATCCTGTAGGTCCAGAGACACCAACCACTCCTGAAGTCAAAGGGCCTGGAGGACTTGAGAAAGAGTGACCATCTTGAACTTGCCCTTCCTGAGTAGTTTGTTCAACCTATGCAAGTCCAAGATGGGTCTCAAACCCACGTCTTCCTTTGGAATCAAAAAATATGGGGAATACCATCCCTTGTTCCTCTCGGCTACTGGCACCAATTCTATAGCGCCTTTCTCCAGCAGGGTCAAGCTCTCCTGCACAATGTTAAGGATTTCAATCAGGCGATACACTCTGCTCCCAGCCTCTACAGCGCAATGGAAACACTTATTTAAGATGTAGATTCAATGATTTGAAAGATGTACCATTCGTATCACATCGCTTATTTAAGAATACCCTAGGTCACGCTGGACCAGAAATCAGGCTGGTTTGTAAAAGGGATTATTTATTTACTTAGTTAAGATCAAAATCACAATATATATATTTTAATAGGTACACAACAATCACCAATGGGGCAACAGCACACAGAATGATGTCTTTAATACACTGGGAGCAAGTTATGAGCAAGCAGATGCAGCACAGAAAATAAGCACAGAAAATAATACTTTTGTGTTGGTATCAGATAGCAGTGTGTTTAGAAATTCCCCCTGCAACACTTTCTCAGCTCCCCAATAGGCAATGCACAGAGATGGGAGGAGAGAACAGGTATTCAGGAATAGTACAGGTCAAACAGTGTCACTTCTCCCTTCCCCCCTCACACAGAAAGAGAAAAACGAAGTGGGCTTCTCCACTGTCAGAATGACTTTTAAAATCTTTAGAATAGACTGAGCAAAAACATCAAATATGGTCTAAAATAGTTAAACTGCTCTAAATTCTTATGGGAGCCACTTTGAATAGTTGCACACAAACACAAGCAATGATTTAATGCAAAGAAAACATTTGAAATCTTAAAATACAAGTTGGAAGCAGTTTGAATCTATTTTACACGTGTAAACATTTCTCAAAATGAAAATTTGCGGCAAACCTTTCAGTGCGCGATATTCGCGATAACGGGAGATCCGCACTGAGTAGAGTTGAAATTTTGTTTCTATCACAAAAACTGAGGGAGTTATAGAGGTTTTAGTGAAGGTCATTTTTGTAAAATAGGCACAAGAATTGGAAACAGACATACACTTTTAAAAATGACAAAGGGGTTTGCTTACATTATATTAAAGACTACCAAAAAGTAGAATGCCACAAAGGAAGGTCATTTACGGAAGATTACAACAGTTCAGGTGTGATACTCTGCTTTCTGTTTGGTTTGGGAATTACTTTCTTAATCAATAGGAAGTTAGAGTTAGGAACACATGTGAGAGAAAAGTCTGTGCAAAGATATTTCTAACAATGCTGGTTCTAAATGAAAGATAGAATGGGTATAAGCTAGGGACAATACTATGCAAAGTACATACGCTATATGACACAGTTCTTCCTATTTATACTCACTGGATACATTTTTAAAGGGGACCGTCAGGATTCTGGACCTATCAGGGACTGACAGCTGGGCACATTGGACTGGACCGGGTCAGCAAGGCGCTCTGGTTACAGCATGGCACAGGACTGGGTCAGCAAGGCGCTCTGGTCACAACATGGCCTAGGACTGGACGGGATCTGCCCTTCATGGTTCTGAGGATCTTTCAATTCAGCAGGCAAGCAGTAAAAGCACAGCCCGGCTGTATTATGATGCTTCCCCTATGCTTTTGTGGTTCTGTTAGGATTTGAGGCCTAGCTGAGAATGGTTCAGCTCTGCAATTGGCCTTTGCTTTGCCAAGTTTCTGGAGTCTGGAGCAAGGAAGATGTAGAGTTCCGCAGCAGGGT
Source organism: Ambystoma mexicanum (assembly GCF_040938575.1). Lineage (NCBI taxonomy): Eukaryota > Metazoa > Chordata > Amphibia > Caudata > Ambystomatidae > Ambystoma > Ambystoma mexicanum. The sequence continues at coordinate 1,246,462,480 of NC_090925.1, read as the reverse complement.
GCTCCGCCACCAGCATCAAGAGAGTGAGTGGATCTGTGTGTCTGGCGAGCTGTCTCTATTTATGCTATGAAATGACATCATACAGGTGGTGTGTGGTTTTGCTTATCTAAGCTTGCCCCTTTGTGCTGGGATAGGGTCAATGCTTCATCTCCGCCTTGCAATTTGAGCGATTGGCTCAAGGCTGGGTGATGTCAGGTTTTATGATTTACTTTACAATCCTTAGAGACCTCCCTTTAGCCACTGGTCTCAAAATCAGATTTTACCTTAAACACACATTTCTACATTAGTCACTGTTATACAAATTACACATACAGATGCCATATTTTACATATCAGCTATTCCTCAAAACCCTGTAGCTGTGGAATCATGTCTCCCCTTTCCACAGAATGTTGCCTTTTTCGCTATGAAACACTTTTCATTTTTTCTGCAACTTTCCACAAATATGCGTGTTGAACATGGGGACATGCGTGTAACTTTTCACAATCCTAACAGTCATGCATTTTGCGTAAAATCACATTCTCCAGCATTGGATCTTTCATGGATTCACATGCTTTGAATATTCCCCGTCGTCAGGCTGGGAATCCCCGGTACATTATATAGACCCTTTCCCGTAGGAAAACTTTTTCGACGCTTATGCGTCCTATCCACCTCGTTTTGTATCATGCGTGCCCGTACCGTCAGGACGTCATGATACAAATCCAGGCCCCGCCCCCGCGCTCCCTCAGATTTCAACCGTCTTTCAAAGTAGTGGGATCCTCGTGTTTTACTACTAGTGAAAACTAGGTTGTTTTTGTCTGTTTCGCTTCGGCGAAGTTCAAATTCTGGAGAATTATGTCTGGAAAAGCGTTATTTCGCCCGTGTGCAACCTGTGGCCTCAAAAAGGTTTATGAAGGAGACGGCCACATGGACTGTATCTACTGTCTCCACCCGCACCACACGGTGGATACATGTGAGATATGCCAGGGTTTCTCCCAAAAAACCCTTAAGGACCGAAAAAGAAGGCTGGTCGACTGGCTCAATGACGGAGCGGGGGCCTACCCGGCTTCGGAAGTTGGCTCCACGGCCTCCAGGAGCAAGTCGGAACCTCCATCGAAGAAGGTACGGCCAGCAGAAATTTGCGCTGAGGGCAAGCATAAGAGGAAACAGCCTGGATCTTCCTCATCACATAAAAAGTCCTCCTCCTCCTCATCATCTAAGACGGAGAGGCTAGCGCTGTCAAAATCCTCCTCAGGGGACCGTCCCAGGTCTTCCATGAGTCGGGAAGCCTCAGCCGGGAAGTCGGCATCCAAATCGACGACGAAGTCTAAGGGCTCGACGACGACGACTTGCTCGTCGACCTTGGTGTCATTGACGATGCCTATTACCGTTCAAGCAGCAGCGGTTGGGATTCCTTCGTCGACGGAGACTCAGTCTATGGCTTGGCTGCCTGAGGTCTATGACCCGATCCCCCCGGAGGTCTTACTGCAGCCAGACACGGCCGGCTCGGCGGAAGGAGAAGGTGATATGGTTCTGCAGCCATCAGATTTAGGCTTACGGCCTTCCATGTTGACGACGACGGCGACGAGTGCGAGCGGGGGTATGGTACCGATATCATCCACGTTATTGACCCCCCAGACGGTTTTGTCTCTGGATGTGCTTAATACTCTTCAGAAGCTCCTGCAGCGGCTGGATACGCAGTTCCCTCAACCTGGGACGTCATTGTCACTTTTGTCTGTACCTTCCGTCGACGAGCAAACTTGTACGGCTCGCTCGACGATGAAACACCCATCGGCTCCCCAGGCGGCGAAAGATCGTCCTCGAGCTTAGGAGGAGGGTGAGTTGTCGGAGTCCGACTCTATAATAGATGACTCGGGGTCAGACGTCTCCCTGTCACCGTCGAGGGACCCAACATGGAATTCGGATGTAGAGTTAGAGTCTACGAGGAGCTAGACACAGCCATCTCCCCCTGATAATGTGGGAGCCTTCCATGCAATGATGGGGAAAGCTTGTTCCGAATTCGGCTTGATTCCTGAGGAGCAGAAGAAAGACTGTTTCCTTTTTGACCATATGGGTCAAAGGAGAAAATCGGTATTTGCCATCCCAATCCTGGACCACGTGTGGCAAGAAGGTCTCAAGACGATGCGCCATCCGTTCTCGGAGCCAGCCATAAAGGGACGGATCGAGAAAAAGTTTAAAGCTCCAGAGTCCACTCCAAAATGTCTAACATCACAGCCTCTGTCTGACTCGGTGGTGTCGGCGGCAGCGGCTAGGAAGGCTAGGGTCCAGCAAAAATGTTCAACGCCACCGGAAAGCGAGGCTAGGAGACAGGACGCCTTTGGAAAGAAGGTGCTCTCGGTCGGAGCGACGACAGTAAGAGCAGCCAATTCCTTAGCGATCGTGTCACGATATGATAGGGAAATGTGGCACAAACTAGCCCCTATCCTAGAACACCTGCCAGACGAACACCGGAAAGCAGCTATGTTACTGGTGCGGGATGGCGAAGAGGCCTCGAACCACGCTGTTAATATCGCAGTTGACCTAGCAGAGTTTGGTTTCAAACAAATCAACCATGGAGTAGTGCTTCGTCGACAAGCGTGGCTCAAATGTACTACTTTCCGTCCTGAAGTGCAGTACAAAGTCCTGGACATGCCATGCGAAGGGGAACACCTGTTTGGCGAAAAGGTTGATGAAGCGCTGAAAGGGATGAAAGAAGACACGGATACTGCTAGGTCCCTCGGCGCCCTTCAAACGGGTAGAAATTTTCGCTCTTTTCGCCCCTTCAGGGGTGCTTCTGGAAACTCCCGCTTTGGAGCCTCGAGGGACCGTGGATTTAACAGGCCCTCTTACTCTTCACAAGGGTTCAGACGAGCGTCCCAGTCGGCACGTAGAAGCAGGGACTATCAAGCCTCCAGGCGGCGAGGCTCGGGTCCGTCGTCAACGAAGAACAAGCAAACCAGCAACCAATGACGGCCTTCGGAACGTCCTGGGGGGTCGAGTCTCTCATCACTTCGACCGATGGAAATGCATCACCACAGATCGATGGGTCCTAGACACGATTCGCATGGGTCATGCGCTGCAATTCAAAGACAAGCCTCCGCGTCTGCCTCCTTTATTCTCGACACAGCCCCACCTCCGAATCCTACGACAAGAGGCGGCGCTTATGTTGCGAAAAGGGGCGGTAGAGAGAGTTCCTGTGGCACAGGAAGGACAAGGAGTTTATTCCAGGTTCTTTGTTGTCAAAAAGCCAAACGGCAAATGGAGGCCCATTCTCGACCTGAGGGTACTCAACAAGTGGCTAAAGAGCCTAAAATTCAAAATGCTAAAGCTCCAAGAGGTTATCAGGTCGGTGCAACCCATGGATTATCTATCATCACTAGACCTTCAAGATGCTTATTTTCACATTCCAATACGCCCACGACACAGGAGATATTTAAGATTCGTCGTCGGGAGAAAGCATTTTCAGTTCAAGGTCCTCCCGTTCGGGCTCAAGTCCTCCCCCAGGACGCTCACCAAGTGCTTGGCCCCTATAGCGGCCCATTTAAGGAAGGATGGTCATCATGTCTATCCATATCTAGACGACTGGCTGGTCAGAGGTTCATCCAAGGAACAAACACGAGACAGTCTACGAGCCACAATGTCCCTCTTACAGGAACTGGGCTTCGCAATAAACTTCAACAAGTCCTCCGTAGAGCCTTCGAGGACCTTGGTCTTCCTAGGAGCGGAGTTTCATACACACACAAGCCTGGTGAGACCATCCAGCGAAAGAATTCAGAAACTTCAAAACAAGGCGTCGGAATGGAGAGGCGGTACCAAGATCTCGGTGCGCAAGTACATGTCCCTGCTAGGGACCATGTCGTCCTGCATTCCGTTGATAAACAACTGCCGTCTGTTTGAGACCTTGCCAGGAATTTCTAGCGGACCGTTGGACGCAGAGCCGAGGTCGCTGGTCCGACAGACTGGTCGTCGACGAACAACTAGTTCAAGCACTCGGCTGGTGGAGAGTGTCTACTCATCTAACGAAAGGGATGCCTCTACTGGAACCAGAGTTCCAAAAGACGGTGGTGACGGATGCATCGCTGAGAGGATGGGGAGCTCATCTGGATACGTTACAGGTACAAGGCCAGTGGTCCTTGCAGGAGTCCTCCCTGCATATCAACCTGCTAGAACTGAGAGCAGTGCGATGGGCTCTAAAATCTTGTCTTCCGCAACTGAGGGATTCGGTGGTGCGTGTCATGACGGACAACACCACTACGATGTTCTACTTGAGGAAACAAGGAGGGACACGTTCCAGGTCCCTATCGACGGAGGCACAGAAAATCTGGCATTGGGCCCTGCAACACAACATGCAAATCTTAGCGTTCCACCTACCAGGCGTGAGAAACGTGGAAGCCGATGCCCTCAGCAGAGAAATGAACGAAGTTCACGAATGGGTGCTGAACGACCAACAACTACAACAAGTATTCAAGAAATGGGGACACCCGTCCATAGACCTGTTTGCAACGAAGAACAACAAAAAATGCCATCAGTACGCAAGCAGATGGCCTCAGCAGGGCTCACTGGGGGATGCGTTCTCCTTCCCATGGACGAACAAATTCATGTACGCATTCCCTCCATTTCCCCTGGTCAGGAGGACGTTGCAATGGATCCTCAGGTACCCATGTCGGGTAATTCTGGTGGCCCCATACTGGGCCAGACAGGTGTGGTTTTCAGACCTGCTACACTTAGCGGCGGCGGAACCGATGAGTTTCAAGAAGACCCCCGACCTTCTGTCTCGACAGGAGGGTGTTGTTTGGCATCACGACCCGGACCTCCTCAAGTTGACGGCCTGGCTCCTGACTTCGCCGAATTTGGTCGGCTCACGATTCCAGAGGACTGTCGGCGTATCCTACAAGCGGCAAGAGCACCTTCCACAAACGCCTCATACGCGTACAAATGGAAAAGTTTCCGTCAATGGTGTGAGGATCAACCAGGTTTGGCCCCGCAATCGATTAAGCCAGAACAGCTCCTTCCATACTTGCTGCTCTTAGCTCAAAAGGGCCTGTCGGTATCGTCAATAAAAGTACACCTAGCAGCCATTTCCAGGTTTTCTCGTCGACGGCACTCGGCACCTTTGTTCAGCGACCGCCTGATTAAGCACTTCCTTAAAGGCCTCTTTCGGAGTTTCCCTCCAGAGAAGAAATTTCCGCCGGAGTGGAGCCTCAATCTGGTCTTAACGTCTCTTATGAAGCCTCCTTTTGAGCCAATGTCATCATCGTCTCTAAAGTTTCTGTCGTGGAAATTGGCCTTCCTGGTGGCCATCACTTCAGCCCGACGTATTTCAGAAGTTCAGGCTCTAATGGTAGACCCACCATACTTACGATTTTTCAAGACCAAGGTAGTCCTAGCCACTAACCCACAGTTCATACCAAAAGCTCCTTCGGTGTTCCATAAACACTCCTCTATTGTGTTGCCTACGTTTTTTCCGCAGCCATGCTCGGGAGCGGAGCGCATGCTACACACATTGGATGTAAAAAGGGCTCTCAAGTTTTATCTTCATCGTACGCAACCGTTCAGAGAAACGAGACAGCTGTTCGTGGACTATGGTTTGGGTGCTAGAGGAAAAGCCATTTCAAAGCAAGGACTATCAAGATGGGTGTCATCTACCATTTCGTACTGCCATTCCAGGGCAGGGAAGCCTCTTCTACGACGGCCAAGAGCTCATTCAACTAGAGCAGCGGCATCGTCGACGGCACTGTGGGCCGGAGTCCCTCTAGGGGACATCTGCATGGCGGCTACTTGGGCGGCTACACACACCTTTACCCGCCATTACTGCCTGTCGCAGCAACATGCCGAAGACACCCGGATGGGACAGGCGGTGCTTAGACACCTATTCCAATAAGGTAAGCCCCGGCTGAGGGGTTGCATCCTGTGAAATTTATGACTGTATGTGGTTCGTTTTCCTATGTTAACGATTACTGATGTATACATGATCATAGGGAACGGGCTTTGCGAAGAAAGTATATGGGTTTGCATGCACGCCTCCTCTTGGGGGTGGTACTGCTATGTAATCTATTCAAAGCATGTGAATCCATGAAAGATCCAATGCTGGAGAAGGGAATAGTTTCTTACCTGTAACTCCATTTCTCCAGCATTGGTATCTTTCATGGATTCACATGCGCCCGCCTGCCTCCCCTGAACATGCAAACCGGTTCCCCCACTACTTTGGGGGCCGAAATCTGAGGGAGCGCGGGGGCGGGGCCTGGATTTGTATCATGACATCCTGACGGTACGGGCACGCATGATACAAAACGAGGTGGATAGGACGCATAAGCGTCGAAAAAGTTTTCCTACGGGAAAGGGTCTTTATAATGTACCGGGGATTCCCAGCCTGACGACGGGGAATATTCAAAGCATGTGAATCCATGAAAGATACCAATGCTGGAGAAATGGAGTTACAGGTAAGAAACTATTCCCTTTCTTACCATTCCTTTCCAGAACATGTCACACGGTTTTGCCGCCTCTTAAAATGTGCAGCCAGAAATTAAATAAACAAATCTATCATTTTTATATTTTTCACCAATTTGACTAGCAAGTTATAAGTCCTTTAAAAAAATGTTCTTTGTTAATTTTCAGCCACAGATGGTTGTTTGGGTCTGCCTCTTTTTGTCTCCCTGCAGTCCAGGAGCAGTCTCCTCCCCGTTTGTTCCTTGCAGAGGCCATTTACGACCCTATTCACACTTTGAGTTTCCTGAGCTGCAGCTTGTCACAGTTCCTTTTGCCTCTGTAGACCAGATTCTTTCCTAACCTAGCAATTAACACTTCCCCGTGAGTTCCTGTTGAGGAAAGGCCTTCCTTCTGTGAAAAAAACCTGTTATTCAAGTTCTGCAGCTTCAGCCAGGTTTAAATTAATTGTTAATTATTTTGGCTTTTCCATAGCACAAAACAAACTTGTTGTATCAAATAACAAATAGAATTTTCATTCAAGATTTTAAACCTGTGGGATCAAAAACAACTATAATATGGGTTACTATCAGTAACAGGCCTCTTATATTGCAAACATTTGACTTTGAACATCTCTTTATGCTCTTAGAATTTCAGGACATTGTAAGTTCACAGTGATTCCTTAACTAAGTGAATTGTAGCAACCAGCTAGAATTTTGATTATTTGAAAGGTGTTCTGTACCGGCATTCTGAAGTTTCAGCAGCAAAGAAAAGGTGTTTTAAAGCAAGATTTTGAGTTTCATTTATCAAAGCACTGTTTTTTCCTTCTGCACTCCACTTTCAATTGTTGTGGAGCCCAGTCACACATTTCAGTAGTGAGAGCTCTGTTACACCACTGACAACATGTGTGGCAGATTGGGCAGCCATCTTTTTGTGCGCTGAAAAGCCCGATTTTCAGGGGTTTTGCGCGCACAAGGGTCTTGCAGCCATTTTGCTGTTTCTGGCCCCATCATACAGAGTGATGCAGCAAAGCAGAGCAGAAGTGGGTCAACACATCCCACAACAAGGAGCGGATCTGGAAGCTTCAAAGGGAGGCAGTAGCCATGGGCTATTGTTTCCAGTACCTACGCATCCGAAGTAATAGCTCGCCATTCTTCAAGATGCTGGGACAGTCTGCCCCAACTGGCAAACAATGGAACATGGCCTCATTGTAGTTTTGGAGAGGCTGCACCAGCGCCTGAAGGGAAAGAGGCAGCTGCCTGAGCGGCTTTGGCATCCCTATTTCCCTGACCACCACGGGTACTTTTCCGTTGGCCCCTTTGACTGGCAGCTCCTCTCGTCCTACCAAAAGAGGAGTAGAAACGAAAGGAACCTCCCCTCCACTGCTGACCCCTAGGACAAAAAAGCAGAGGTTGATGCACAGCTGCGCTCAAAGGTTTAGCAGCAGCTTTTGTGGTCTGCAACCTCTCAAGGCTCTCGACAGCCTTGCAGCCAAACAAATGCGCGCCCATCAAAGGGTATGTTGAAAAGACAGGCTTGCACATCCAGAGCAAAACCAGTCTTAGGCAACCACGCAAATCTGCGTATAACTGTGCTTGCAGCCATGGACCGGCTAACACTGTCAGCCGTGTCCAATCCCAACTGAAGGGACTCACACATGACATCCTTGCCATCTTGTACGAGAGCAAGGAACCCATCCCTTTCTTCCCCTTTGGGAATATGCTCAGCCACTAGAGAAACACAATTCGACAGTGTGTGTGAATATCTTGTCAAGGCACAAGTGGAGTTGGCCAACTTCAGCACCATACTCCCTGCAGAAAATACCTTGCATGCCCAACCATTGAAGCGTTTGTCATCCCTATCAGGAGGGATGGTAGGGTACGCCGCCTGGCTCGAGGTGGCCATAGCCGCCTGAACCACCAAACTCTCGGGAGTGGGGTGAGAGGAAAGGTAGCTGGAGTCGCTACTGAAAGGGTGGTATTTTTTAGTTAACGATTTGTTAACCGCCGGAAGAGATTCTGGTGACTGCCATGCAGCCCCCACCCTTTACTGCAAAGTCAAATGGAAAGTTAACACTGGGTCAGAGGAGGGACCTTGATCCAAAATATTAGTTAGATCATCCTGAAAAAAAGCTTCCAGAGGACTAGACCAACCAAGATACTCAGTGACCCTAGCCATCAGTCTCCTATAGGATGACTCCGCATGAGCCCCAGGCTCAGATCTGCCAAACTCCACTTCTGGAGAAGTGTCCAAGCCACTGGCATCATGTAGAGATTGGCATAACTCTTCCAACTGACTGTCCTCAGACCAGACAGGAGCCACATCCGGCACAACAGGGCCAAATTCAAAATCTGACCTCTCCTCATCCTCATAAATGTCATCCAGAGGGAGAAAAAAGTCCTGCCTCTGCACAGAAGAGGGTCTTGAATCCTTAACAGGCCTCACAGACTTGGAAGTATCCTTCTTTGGAGGATCCACAATACCACGGACCTCCATCTGCAAATTCCGGCCAAAAGGCCCTGAAGGCATCGAGAGCGCTGACTGTTTCGGCGTCAAGGGCATCGACGGCTTCGAGGGCTGATGCGAAGGCAAGGCTTTGACACGCGTATCCGATGGACACTGCGCTGACGGGAGTCAACGCCGAGCTCGAGCCCTTGCCAGATTTCTGCGGTTTTGACGAAGACCGAGATCTGGAAACAGCACATCTCTGAGAATCGCGCCAAGGTCCCGAGCCCAAAGGTGTACGAGCCAAGGACCAAGACCGTTCCCTGCTGGCTTCTTCCGAAAGCACGGACGGATTCCCGAGCCCAAAGGTGTATGAGCCACGGACCAAGACCGTTCCCTGCTGGCTTCTTCCGAAAGCACGGACGGAACTGTGCCCTGGGATTGGAAAATTGCCAGCATCTGCTGCCTGAAGGCTGCCCACTCCTCCGGAGTCGAGGACTTAGTGGGACAAGCCACTTTCCTTGCAGCACCATCCTCCGAGGAGGACGGTGAAGGTGACCAGTGGTGGCGCTTCCGAGAATGCCGAGACGAGGAGGACGAATGGCAGGAACATCCCCGGGACTCCGTCCGACGAGGAGAGTCACCCCTCGAATCGTCGGTGGACATCCCATTAGCAGCTTTACGGGACTTCCTGGGTTTAGAACCCGTACCTACCTGAAGCTTCCCCTTGCGCTCCCGCAAGGCCATAGCAGTCAGCGACTGACATTTGGAACAGTCGTCGGTGTCATGACTCTCACCCAAATACCACAAACAAATCGCGATGCGGGTATGTAATTGATATCTTAGGCTTGCACTCCCGGCAAGTCTTAAAGCCAGACCGTGGAGTCAGAGGGGTCAAAGAAGAAGACATATTCATGAGGAATACACGAGGTGCGCTGAGTCTCTGAAGCAAACACGTTTGTGGAAAAAATGGAACTGAGGCTTTCGGGCGCCGTGCGTCCTAGTTATAACATCCGGTGACGTTGCCCTCGAAGGAGGCCTTCGAAGGACATCGACCCAACGCCATCGATGCAGGACGCCCTCTGCCGAAAAATTTCTGGAGTTACACAGCTGTCGACATTACATGTCAAAGATGTGGAATACTTTGGAGGACACAATCCATTTGAAGTAATCCTACATGACCTGGGACTGCATCATGAGCTGGAACTTAGCCAGTAACCAGTCTTCGGATTGTGGTTGAGGAAGATGAGTCAGCCCTAGACCAAGAGGACTGGCAAGTTAGAACCCAGAGAGGTGCTCTGCTCCCAAACAGCCACGCGTCTAAGGGCACAAGAGACTAGGATGAGGAGGGGAGGTCAATCGTTGGAGGAAGTGACAACCTTGCCAGAGCTGACCACTACATCTCGGGACAAAGGAGTCAGAACCAGAATGTGAGGTGGCCACTGTCTAAAGGCTGAATTATCTCCTGCGTTACAGGCCGTCAAGAGCAGAGGATGCCATTTCATTACTTTCTAACGCCATCTGGAATGCTAGTCCTTCACAACCCCCTTACAAGAACTGTGTGACTTAGCCCCATTATCATGGACATATGACATGACCCTTTTAGTGGATCCCGGTGACACGGAAATAGACTTCTGCCCCGTGAATCCTCTCAGACTTAGCCCAAGAGTGAGGAGCCTCAGGTTTCCGCACAGTCTAAGCCCTTGTCAGTGGAACCTTGGAAAAGCCTAAAGTAGGCAAAGGATCAGTAGGACCCCTCCTCTACGTGCAGACCCCACAAAGGAGTCTCTGAGCTAGGGTGCCCTAAAAGAAGGATGATCACACACCTCTTGCAGCATTTTCACCTCAAGGAACTCATGAAGATGCTGCAGTGGTGTCGAGAAGATCTCCTCCCAGGGTTGAAGACTGCAAGTGAGCATGCAACCCGACAAGGCGTTTCAGCACCAGCAGTGGTCCCACCAGTGCTCTGGGTCTAATCACTTCAGGCACAGAGTGAGGACCTGGTTCTGGCAGCACACATGGGCCACAAAATTTGTTTTACTTAGCATAAGTAAGAAAACCCAAAACGCCTCAAGAGCCGGAGAAAAGCATAGCATACTATGAACGAAAGAAGATAAAAAGGAGAAAATAAAATAGGAGGTGAAGGAGCACATCACCAAAGCTCTGTCCCATTTGGCACAGAAAAGAGGACTAGCAGGGGGAGGCTGGGGCAGCACCTGGAGAGGCTTAACCATGTACGTGCACGTATACGTGGCCAGTCAAATTAGAGTGAATTTTATGCTATGCATCAAATTGCTCCTGTCCCGTCCCTGCAATCTGGAACTCCAAGTATGGAGGAAGGGGACAGGACCTAGGAGTACATGTGTCTGCCAGGTGCCTGCATTTGCAATTATTATGCCCCATCATTTATGATCTAAAACCAATTTCAATGGATGTGCGTGTGCAGTAGGATCTCAGACAATCATTCTTGTGTTTAGCAACTTGCATTAGGTTGGATTTATTGAATTTAATTTTGATATCTCAATCCTCCACAAAAACGGTGTAACTTAATATCAGTTTTTGTAAACCGTTTACAGGTGTGGCGGCTAAGAATGCATCTTCTGCTTAATGTATTAGTGGAAAACAATGCTTGTCCATATGTGGGCTATCAATATGTAGTCAAATGATCGAGGTGCCAGCGAACACAATGATGGTCTGAGATGGTACAGTTCAGAAGTCGAGCTGAATAAGTTTCAGTGGATCTTGATCAATTTATTGCCAAGAAAATAGGGCACAGCAATATCCACCAGGGTCCTCTAAAGAATGCATTAATTTACAAAATCAAAGGCAGATAACACCATATAAGCAGAATAAATGTTCTCTTTATTACCCAATACGTACTTGCTAATTATCAAATAGGGACATCAGGACAGGCACTAAATCTTTAATGCCTTCCATAGACCACATTGATATTAGGTCATATTCGTGGTTGTAGCACTGAGAATATGGTTATCCAGAGACCCCCTTATTTACCAATTTCCAGCATAAGTGACAGTCATGTGTAACCACTGCTCGTTCTAAGTCTTGTCAAACTTCATTTTGGCATTTTTTCTTCCTGTTGGATAGGACACTCTTAAAATACTTCCTTTTAATGAGCATTAAGGTAACATTTACAGGTCTAGTTTTTAGGTATTTAAAAGACTCACCTTTGCCATCCCATTTTATATGTAGAGCCAGCCAGTAAGGCTCCTTCTAGAGCCATTCCCCCAGACTGGCTAGTGTGGGTAGGCTTTTATTTAGGATTAACACAAATGGGGCAGTCCTTTGGTCAATGTTGATTTTTTGCCACATAAATCTAAATTACTACAGATCGGATATTGAGAGTATTATGAAATACACGCTTTTCATTTACTAATGTATATTTGAGTCTGCTCTGTTATCAACATTACATATGTGCCCCATGCTTAGAGTGAAGGCATCAAGTGGCGTGCTTCATGTCACTTAGGAATATCAGCACTAAGAGATAGTGATCCCTTGCTTTGCATATAGGGGCAGACATAGTGGCCATCCTTCAGTCTTTAGTGCCAATTAGAAAATAACCAATTGTACTTTAGGATCTTGGTAAATGTTATGTTTTGTTGTATGATATATTTTGGATATATTGTTTTATTTCCCAGTCTGCCTTATCTGGTCCTCCCATTCACAGCTCTCATCCCCATTTCATACCTTCATCATTCCTTTATCATTGAAGCCCTAAACAGGAAACCCATATAGATCATCTTCAGATTATTCAAACGAGTCCCCTGCAATGATTACACTTCTAATGATCTTTCTACCTTCCCTATAAAGTGTGCTAGTCCTTACCTCTTGAAATGCCCATATTGCACAGTTGTCCCTAGACTTCTAAAAAAACAAATTTAAAAAAAAATAGTCAAAGATGCTTGCCAGATGATCCCATATTATTATTTGCAAAGTGATGGAAGAAAAAAACCTTTAGCGCATGTACATTCTTATCATAGATGCCCAGATTATTAGCCCTCCCATGTTACATCCCTTAGTTCCTTTAACGGCAATAATAAAACATTTAAAAATCAAATGCAACTAGATATAATCTTCAAGTTACTTGTAATATAGCATCATGATCTGAGATGAAGGAGGCAGTCGGGCACGGCCAGGCTCTTTTTCAAACATGCTATATTCCAAGTACAAATGATTGTAGGAGACCCCTCCAACTTTTTCAAGTTCAGAAGTTCAGATGTTGGCGTGGTGGATGGTCCAGTGGCATATATTGCAGTACATCATTTTCTGCCATACTTTATTTTTTTGTTGTAAATTAGGTGTTATTGAATTTTTACAACACGAGGGAAAAACCCTCTAGAAAAACAACAGACAGTATGTCATACTTCCCTCTTATTCCTCACCCTCCCCCCCTCATGCAGGTGGAATCTTCTATCATGACGGGTATAGGAGGGAACAGTGATCACAAATGAAAGTTCTTGGTCGAGTGGGTGCAACGATATCTCCCTTTCCCCCATGGGGTCCATTACGCTGGTCTCCTGTATCAGAGCTTTAGGATGCCGGGTAGACTCCTCTTTAGTAGCCACCTATCCTTTCTCCTCGTCATTAAAAATTCTCATGGTATTGTAACCATTCGGTTTCCACTGATAAACTACTTCCATTAATTGATGCAGAGATCTTTTTCATAAGATATATGTCTTTGGCTATGTTAGAGCACTCCTGCTGTGTGGGGAGGTGCCCCCTTTTCCAATGCCTGGCACGCACGCTTGTGCCGCTAGTAAAAGAAAATGCACTAGGGATGAGAGCGTGTCCCACCTATCCTCACACCTCTCCAATTCGAACAAGACAAACAGGGGGACCAGATTATGCTCTCTCCCTCCTGCGTCCCTGATCCACCCCAAAACTTCAGCCCAGAACACTTGGACCTTGGGGCACACCCACCACATTTGCCAGTAGTCAGCTCTCTCCCCGAACCTGTACCAGCAGTGGGGGTCCAACGTCGGGAACATTCTGGACAAGCGCACCGGGTCGTACTGCCAACGGTGGAGCAATTTCACTGTATTTAACTTATACTGGCATGAGATGGAGGTCTTGAAGGCCTGTTTACACAGGCAATGCCATAGGTCGTCTCCCATGCCCAAGTCCCTCTCCTATCGTGCTCAGAGCCCTCTAGTGACCCCCTCTCCGGGTTCCAAGAGCACCCAGCTCTTGGATGCTTATGAATTTCTCCTTGTGAACCAGTTGGCCCACTCTATTGAGACCCGCCTCAAACCAGGACTGATAGTGTTTAACCTCCGGTATTTCATCCCTCACCGGAGGTGCCCAAATGTGGCTAATGGGAGAAGGCCAGGTGGGGATCTTCTCCCCCTTTGCCCCCATGCATTGGCCTTCCCAAAGAACCCCCAGTATCGGGTGGTCTCTAATACGTATCGGGATATGACTCCTCAGGACCCAAAGCAATTCCCCAACCGTTGCTGGGAGCAAGTGTTGATTCTCCATGAACACCCACTGTTTATCAGGATCCTTCCTCAAGTGCAGAACCAGTACCCTAAGTATACCCGGCCATGGCCGTAATTTTAGGGGGGGGCAGGGGTGTTTGTCCCCCCCAACTTTCATGGCACACCATTTTGTCCCCATACATTTGGCTAGGGTGCCTTTTCTTCAGCTGTCATGCCCCCCCCCAACATTTTCAGCAAAGTTACTCCACTGGAGCCGCCCTATAATACAAGAGCAGGTCAAGGAGGCCCACCCCTCCCTTCTCTTTTGGGAGAATAAGTGTCCCATACCCCACTCTGGGTTTCTGGCCCTGCCATAAGAATTTTACAATACACCGCTTCGCTTCTCTCAATTCCTTCTCCGGGACCCGGATTGGAAGATCTGAAACCAGTACAGTACTCTCGGTAGGAGGTTCATTTTTATTGCATGGAGCCTCCCCATCCACGGCAGTTGCCCCTTTACCCATGTCGCCATCTCGGAGAATAGCTTACCAATTAGTGGAGGGTTGTTGGCCCGGCCCAGGTCTTGTCCATGGTGGACAATGTTGATCCCAAGATACCACACCCCCTGCGGCTGGATCCGCAGTCCCAGTGTTTCTAGTTCTTTAATATCCCTAGCAGAATCGGGGGCACAGGGGAAGATCACGGATTTCCCAGCATTCATCTTGAACCCCGAGAACCTCCCCAACTCTCCAATTACCTTCATGGCTGCGGGAATGGATCGGGCGGGGCACTTAAGATGCAGCATGATGTTGTCTGCGTAGAGCGCTAGCTTTAATTCTTTGTTTCCCACGCTGATACCCTCCACCTCCGGGACGCTCCTAAAATACTCTGCCAAAATGTCCATCGTCAGGGCGAACAGCAGGGGTGACAGTGGGCACCCTTGTCTCATGCCCCGCTGCAGGCTAAAAGGTCGGGACAACCGCCTGTTTACTTTGACCCTGGCCGATGGACTTTCATATAAGGCCTGGATGCCCAGTAGAATCCCCCTATCAAAACCGAATTTTCAGAGTACCCCATTGAAGAAGCTCCAGTCTACCCTGTCAAAGGCCTTTTCTGCGTTAATGGCCACTAGCACCGGGTTCCCCTCTCCTCCTGCAGCAATATTCACAGAGGTGTAGTGTCTTATGCATGGTGTCAGCCCCCTGTCTACCCTGAATGAAGCCCACTTGATCTGAGTGGATGAGTTTCGGCATGAGGCCCTCCATTCTTATGGCCAATATTCTGGTAAAAATGTCGGCATCTACATTAAGAAGGGGGATGGGATGGTAAGACTTACAATCCTCAAGGTCTTTATCTTCCTTTGGGATGACCGTAATCAAGGCCTTCCCGAAAGACGGTGGAGCCTTCCCAGATGTCATAATACCTGTAAATAGGCGGGCAAGATACTGCAACAGGGTTCCTGCGAAAGTCTTATAAAACCCAATGTGCATCCATCATCCCCCAGTGCCTTCCACAGCTTCAGACCCGCTATAGATTTCAATACTTCCTCCTGAGTAATGCGCTCGTCTAGCTCCAGGCTCTACATGGCTCCAAGTTTTATGAGTGGCACCCCGGAAAGGTACATCTCCAGAGAGTCCGCACCCACAGTCCCCTCCTTCCCATATCAATTCTCATAGAATGCGGCAAACTCTCCTGCGACCGCCGCAGCTCCTGAGCATTGTTGACCCCCTTCTCCCCGGATTCTAGTCACCCACCTTTCCGCCCTCTGGCTTTGGAGTTTGTCCGCCAGTAATGCGTCCGCCTTGTCCCCCTTCTCGTAATATCTCTGTTTCAGGTAGTTCAGGCTAGATATTACTTTTCCCATCTCTATATCCCTCCGTTCCTGGCGTTTGCCCCTTGCCATCTTAAGGTCTTCTGTCATCTCCCTCTCCCCCTTTCCCTCGACCCTTTCCAGGAGGCGGATCTCCCCACTGAGGAGAGATAGCAAGGTCCTAATTCTCTTCTTGGCAGTGTCTTCCCTGATGAGGAGCCCTCGCCGTGTGGCCTTTGCGGCGTCCCAGACCATAAACATGTCCACTTCTCCTGTGTCATTGAATTGGAAGAACACCCCAATCGCCTCCTTCATTTCTTCCACAAAAACAGTATCCCTGAGGAGGAGGTTGCTACATCTCCAGAGAGATTCCCTAGATTTCAGACCTGAAAGGACCACTTCAATTTTCACCAGGTCATGGTCTGACCAACTGAGCTCACTCTGTTAACGTGCTGTTGTTCCATGAAAAGTTAATCTATCCTCGTTCTAGAGCAGAGGACTGGCGAATAGAAGGTATAACCCCTCACCGTCGGGTGGGAGTCCCTCCACACGTCAATTAGCCCCTGGTCCCACATGTAGTCTCCAAACCCTCTGTTTGTGATACCTCCCCTGCTCCCCGAAGGGATCTGTCCCCCACTATGGTCCATTTCCCTGTCTGGCCAGTGTTAGGGAGAATTCTCATAAATGGCTGATTTCCCTTACCTAATGAGTCCATCAGCAGCTTTGCTGGATTTCTAGGATTTCTTTTTTCACCTTGTAAGAGTGTGAGCCTTTTTTTC
This sequence comes from Ambystoma mexicanum, assembly GCF_040938575.1. Classification (NCBI taxonomy): domain Eukaryota; kingdom Metazoa; phylum Chordata; class Amphibia; order Caudata; family Ambystomatidae; genus Ambystoma; species Ambystoma mexicanum. The sequence goes on along the minus strand of NC_090925.1, from coordinate 1,246,445,612 downwards.
CACTCTTACCTGTGTTTTGCTGTGTGTTTTTACCATTTGTGTGTTCTTCGGCTCTGGAGCCTCACCTACTCCACGAGCACCACATTTCTGGGTTTTACACAGCACCTTCAGTGCAGTGACACAGGGTTGTCTTTTAGACTTCCCACTGACTCCATTTTTCTGGGGCTGACTGCTGTCACCCAGAAACATGTAAAGTTGCCATTAACTTTATGTAGTCTCTTTAAACCACAGACCCAGTACACCCCATCTTACATGGAGTATTGGAAAGGGTTAATTCTTATCCCTTTTTGTCTGTCACTCTTGGGGCATTGTTTCGCTCCCTTTTCAACAAGACTTGGCTGGTGGCAGTGGTAACTACCCTATTTTTCTACCGCGGTTAACTTATATAACCATGGCATTGTTTTAGGCTATCGTAGTAGCCTCAAACTTAAACCCGCTTGACCATATTGATTTTAAAATTACTCCGGCTGGGTTTATTCGCCATTTCTCGTTGTAAAAGTCTTTCTCGTGTTTTACTCTGCGCACCAAACCAGTTTTGGTTCCTTTGTTCGCCGTCTTTTCGCGGGCTTCTGCACAGAAGCCCTCCTTAAGGCGACCTGAAAGTCTGGGTAGGCAGGATGTGAGGGAGGGGTCTTTGGACCCCTGCCATAGGTTGCCTTGGTAACCCAAGTCGCACTCCTGTTTGATTGGCTGGGTGACTGTCCTTGCCAGGACAGCCACCCTGCTGTGTGATTGACAGCCAGGATGTGAGAATGGGGGAAAACTGCAGAAAAGGCAGGTCTCTGGGACTGGAAAGGCAGAGTCGCCACTGGAACGAAAGAACCAACGAGGAGCTGATGGAAGAAGACCCCTACCGAGACTGAACACCCGGTGAAGCCTTGCTGCAGGTCCGAATCTTCAACCCCGACGACACGAGAGGATCCTCCAGGAATCTTCTTCCCTTGAGCTGGTGGGACCAACCAGTTCGCCCAAACTTCAAGCCAGGACCCCTCCTCTGGTTGAATTCACTGTACAGCGCGACAGAGGGCCGGATATCCGGGAAGGTCGGACCCTACTTGGGTTTAAAGGAGCGCACCTTTTATTCGTTGCTTTGCTTTGCTGCTGGTTTCTTCCCTGGGTAGTGCAGGACCCTCCAGTCTTCCTACTTCTTGTCAGTCCGACAGTCGCTTCAGGAACCGTGAGCCTGCAGGAACTACCAGGAACATTCACCTCAGCTACAGCTCCCTCTCTGTTTTAAGGTACTGTGCAAACCCGGTTGCTCGTTTCGTTCAGTTGCTGTGAAAGTGTGTGAAATCTTTCGCCAAACCGAGGGCTGGTCCTTCTCTTCTTTTAACATTAACTTTTCTGCCGACCAACTTCGTCCAGAACCCGTGGCATGAACTTTACAGCGAACTACCCTGAGCTGTGTGATATTCAGCAAAAGACTTCTGTCCCATTGACTTTGGCCCTAAGCCTTTTCTACCTGATTCGATCACTGTAGTTACTACTGCTCTATTGCCCTGAGTACTTACCTGTTGGTGTGGTTCTATTTCTACCTAACTTTGTGTTACCCTCCCTTTTAAATTGCTAGAGTGCCATTTTGCTCCCACTTCATGTTGTGAGCTTAACTTGTCTGGAAATTATTGGGAGTGCCTTGGTGTATTTACGATTGTGATTTTTAGATTGCTTATAATAGTGAAATGTTATACAACTTTTGAGTAAATAAATATATATTCTTTTACTTAGAAACCTTGAGTCAGTGTTTGCCTGAATCATAGGAATTGCTGTCCTTTGTGTAACTATTTGACACTGCTCACTTACTCTTGAGATACGTCTGGCTGCTCAGCTACTGCTACGACTTGTTCTGGATAGTACAGACTTGTACCAAAGGTGCATTTGTACTGTCACTTGTAATCTTAATTGTGTGTGGTGTTCCCAAAGGGTACTGCATATAATTCTGCTTAACACCCACAGGTTAAAGTCTCCCCTCAAAATGAGGAGGCCCTCTGTTCTAACAAGGACCTCCCTCATGGTCTCTCTTAGGAACTGCATTTGGGCGACATTTGGGCAATACACGGACACTATGGTAACCCTCATATTTTCTACGGTCCCCAAAACCACCAAGGCCCTCCTATCTGTTTGGCTCCAGACCACCAGCTCCAAGAGCCTTAGCCTTCTGTTCAGTAGGATACCCACTCCACCTTTTTTTAATGGACCCGGACTCCCAGAATGCTTGGCCCACGTGCATGCCTGGTTTGCGCCTCTCTTCTCCCGTATCGTCCTGGTCTCCTGTACTAGAAGGACATCCAGGTCAGAGTTTTTCAGTTCCTCTCCCAGTAGGGAGCATTTCGTGGGGGAGTTGAGGCCCTTTACGTTCAGGGAAACTAGCTTGAGGACCTCCACCCAGCCTGTGATCTCAGTGTATGCCATCAGAAGCCATGAATTTGCCCCTTTTCCACTCGGTACCAAAGAAACAAGAACATCCCTATACATTTTAAATCCGTCCGCCCCTATGAGAATCCCCAAGTCCACCTTTGCCCCCTCCCTCCCGTTCCCATCCCTGAACAAAACGCTATCTGAAACGCCCACCCTATAATATCACTGTATGAGGGGCTGTGGCCCGCCCCCCCCCTCATGTCTTTCCTCCAGTCTCCTTGTGAGGGGTGCGGGGGTTCAATTTCATGAACTTTCTGCCACCTTGCATCTTCATCGAAGCTCTTGGGCTCCCGGGCCTCCTCCACTGTTCCACGGGTGGTGCCTCCGCTCCCTCAAGGTCCTCCATTCCCTCTTCACTCTTAATGACCTGGAGCACTTGAAGCACCTCCTGTCCACTGGTAACTCCATAATCCTCCTCACCGCACTCGAATGTTAGAGCAAAAGGGAAGGACCACCTGTACCTGATGCCTTTGTCAGAGAGCCATTGTTTGAGTGGATGGCAATCCCTGCGGCGGGCCAGTGTTTGTGCCGAAAGGTCCTGAATCACTGCGATTGTGTCCCCTTCATAAAGGAAGCTTCCCAGGCGCTTTGCTTCCATCTTCTCCCTGTACCCGAGGAAGCAGACCACTATGGATCTCGGGCCCTTGCCCCTGCTGCCGGCACCTCTGTGTGCCCTTTCCAGCTGCACCTCCTTGCCTCCTTCCAGGGTGAACAGTTGGTTTATTAAGCCTTGGACCTTCCGACCAACCTCGGTTGCCGATTCCCCTTTCTGTTTACTCATGTCAAAAATCTGTAGGTTGTTGCACCTTTCTCTATTCTCTAAATCGTACAGCTTCAGAAGCGTTTCTTCTTCTCTCATTTCTAGGTCAGCTATGCATGCTTCCTACTTCATGTCTAGGATGTCCACTTGAAGGTGGTTCTCCATCCCCTCTATTTTGTCCTCCAATCTGCCCACTCTGCCTTTAAGGTCACAGATGGATGCCTGTATGTCTGTTCTAATTGCCTTGATCTCATGCAGTATGTCCTTCAGGTCGTCCCTGGTCAGGGCTGGAGCGTGGGATCTGTTCCCAGTCGCCATTTTGGGAGAGCGGGGTGGGGCCACTCCTCGGAGAGCACCCGAGGCCCTGCAAAAGGGTTGTAGGGAGAGGACCCCTGTGGGAGCCCTATTTGTGGCTGGAGCCTGTTCCCGTGTCTCCTCCAGGGCAGTTCCCTAGTACTCCTCTGGCATATGCACTTCTTGCCTTTGAATAGGAAAGCAGTGTATTGTGAAGCTGGGCGACCACACCTGGCCCTGTGCCCCTGCCGTTCGTAGGCGTGAGGGCTATGTGGGGGCCCGCCTGAGTGCGTGCTCCATGAGTTTAGGAGTCTACTGTTCTTTCTTTCAATTATCGGAGGCGTGGGCGGACCCACGCAGGCGCTTCCCCATCCTAAAGGATGATGTGCACCAGACCCACCAATCAATACTTAGCTTACATCAACCCCTCCGTTTCGTGGCCTCTCCCTTGCCAGCTCCTCTCACCCTCTCGTGCTGTGGCCTCACCCATTTCTCAGCTGTCTTCCTCCTCCTCTCGACCTTCCACGCTCTTCCTCTGTATGAGTTGGTATCCCGGTGCAGGTTCCCAAGTAGGCCCACTGGCCGAGCGTCGGGCCTCTGCTGTGTTCAGGAGTCTCACTCCAGGACCGCGTCTGGTGAAGGTCGGGGCCTCTGGATTCCTGCCCTGGAGTAGAGTCCGGGCGTGGTCCCGGGCAGGCTCAGGCAGCTGCCACCATCCGGCATCGGGTTTCATGTCTGTGCCTCCCTGCGAGGCTTCTCTTTCACCCCCTAGGCCCAGGTTTTTTTCCTGTTAGTTTTCCCTGTACTGGAATAGATTACCGACGGGCTTCAGCTCGTGGTGGCAGAAGTCTGTTCAGCCCACTCTGCTGTTCTGCCAACTGGCCTCTCCTCTGGGGTCTCCCCCACCCTCGATCCGAGCCCCTCCGTCGTTGGGCTGTCTCACCTCCAATGATGGTCTCCTCACTTCGTTTGTGTGGGCTCCCGCCTCTCGGACGCCAGCAGCTGCCTCACTGGGGCACGGCACTCCTCCGCCGATGTCCCAGCCAGGAGGAGGGGCCGTCCATGGCCCCACAGAGGACGCCCGGGTCATGCCACCAGTCACTTCTCCCCCGCTGGGTGAGGTTGACCCAGGGTCTCAGATTCATACATGGGCCCCTGGGGGGGGGGGCGTCTCACGGATGCACTGTTCAGTCTGAGGCACCAGCGTCCCTCTGCAGCTCAGAGCACAGCCCAGTCCAGTTGCTGCACCCAGACATTCGTTCCGGGGGTGCCGTGTCTCTTCCGGCTCCCCTCTGGCTCACGATGTCTCAGGCGGACAACGCTAGGCAGGATGGTAACGCCTTCTCTGTCCCCAGTACAGGGACCGCAGGATTCCCCGTTCTCTGTGCAGGCTGGGGGAGGGGGGCAATCCGTAGCCCCTCAACCGCCAGGGGGTCCAAGGGCGACCCCAGGCAGGCCAATCCCCAATGGGGGGGGGGGGGGGACTGGAATCACTAGGCCCAACGGTTCTGAGAGGAGCAGCGTCCACACTGGTACGTGCCACTTAGTGGTCTCTCTGACATACTTTTAAATGCATGAAACCATGTGTTGCATGGTACTTTGATGACAGTCAGCAGATTTACTCCTTTCGACTGTACTGGCCAATAAATGTCCTGGTGGTACTCCTCTGCCCCATCCCTTTTATTCCATACTTGTGGCATATGGTCCCTGGGAAGGGGGTTGCTAGGGTAAGTAGTAGTTTCTTTTTAATATAAAGATGGATATGGCCATAACTGTGGTGTCACGTGCCCCGTTAGTTCCGGGTCACGTGACACGCTGGAAATAAAGGAATCACCGGAACTGGCGTTAGAACGCCAGTCCGGATTTATGCATCCAACCAAGTGGTCGTGTCGTCTTTGCCTGCGATGCCACTGCGCTGCGCGCTACCGGCGGCCTGCAAGGCGAACCCCTGAATGTCGGGCCTGCATGCAACCCAGCAAGCCGACATCACACTGGCGACTTGGCTGCAGTGAGAGCCACGCATGCCCACGCCTCCTCTCATCGCACGGAGGCCGTTGTCTCTCATCGCACAGAGGCCGTTGCCTCTGCTGAGCCGCGCAATCAAACGTGCACCGGCTGGCCCGTGCTGCCCACAGCTGCGGATCCGAACATTTTCTGCAGCGTGTCAGCCAGCGCAACACCAGCACTCCGTTCCATCAAAGGAACGAGGCCGCGTAGCATACGCGAACCATCTGCAACGTAAGAAGGCCACATGTAACACGCGCATCAGCAGCGACGTCCCGTAAGGCTACGTATTGACACCCGTTCCAGCAGGGCCCTCACAGTCATTTTCCAACACTACAGAACCATCACTGAACTTGACCAAGGGGATGAACATCCACAAACCTATCACTACATAATACCAGCCACAGAACAAAGGGAAAAGACATGTGATCCTTTTGTGTCTTCTGGAAGGACTGTAGCTGCCCTGATATTCAGTGCTCAAGGCCCCAGAACAACCAACGCCAACACGGGGAGCAGCACGCACCGGTGAGTGTACCCCTGCAACCACCCCCACAGGAAAGTAACATCCTATCAGAAACCCCGGCACCATGTCAAGTTCTGAAACTAGCCCCGTGAGGGCCAGCACAAGCTTGTCCAACAGAAAGAGCCTCACCATGGACCACCCGGACCCAGCATTAACCACGCTCATGCCGCCGTTTGACCCATTTACCTTAGGGGCAGCCATCAGATGGGAAATCTGGCTGCAACAATTCGAAATGCACCTCGATGCAAGGGACATCACCATAGCAAAGAAAAAGCGCACCTTCCTCTTGCTCAATGTCGGGGCTGCTGCCCTATGCCTATTTAAGGCCACCCCTGACCGTGGAGACGACAACAATTACGACGCAGCAAAGGCTGTGCTAACGAACATGTTCAAGCCAGATCTCAACCCCGACTATGAACGTTTTCATTTCTGCATGGCAGCGGGAAAAAGAAACAATGGACAAATTTCATGCTCGCCTTCGCGAAATTGCAGTAGGCTGTGAGTTCCCTGATGAAGAGTTTGCCATCCGCCTCCAAATAATCAACGGCATGTCCTCAGAGAAATTAAGAAGAGCCGTACTCTCAGAGAAGAAAATACGCCTGTCCCGCATCCTGGAAATGGCACGCCTGCGTGAACAAACAGAAGACCAGGTAGCAGTGATCGAAGCAGCGATCCAAAGACTCCCACTGGACAATCCCAAGCCAACAGAAGACATTGCAGCTATATCCAAACACCAGAAAACTCGTACGAAGCATGGCCAGAAAACCAACATGCCGCAGGGGAGAGACAAATCCTGCAAGTGCTGCGGCAGCCCATGGCACAAGGGAGAATCCTGCCCAGCATGGGGATCCACGTGCAGAAAATGCAACCATCTCAATCATTATGCTGCCGTCTGCCTAAACCCGCCAAACTGAAACGACAAGGAACCCACCTCGCGACCTGCACAAGAGTGCCAGAAGAAATTTGCACCAAGAGAATCGTCGTACCAATCAGACCGGAAAGGAAAAGCCCGAGCAGTGGACCGTTCTCAGAGGTCCCCGGACATGAGCGAGAGCGACGACAGTGCATCCCCCGAGAGGAAAGACAGACGGAGAAAAAGGAACAAACGGATACACCGAGTACACCTCATATCCGCCGTTGAACCGCATCGGTCACGACAAAGGAAGAGGCCATCGTGCACAGTCATTTCAAATGGTGAGCCACTAAAAGTAGTCATCGAACACTGGTGCAACGGTCAACGTAATGCCAGTGACGGCATTCAGCAAGCTTCACCCGAGGCCTACGCTGCACAAGAAGAAGGTCCGGCTATACGCCTATGGATGTAAGAAACCCCTGCCCGTGCAAGGGTCCTTCAAGTCAGACTTCGCCCACAAGAATACCAATTGTCGAACGCGCATCTATGTCGTAGATGCCGGCTCCGAGACACTGCTAAGCTGCAGGACAGCGGAAAAGCTAAAACTAATCCACTTTGCGTTCAACCTTCAACAACGAACTCGACGACCTACTGCAACAACACAAGAAACTATTTCAAGGCATCGGGTGTCTAAAAGGCCGAACAATCAAGCTTCATATAGACCCTACCATAGAACCGAAAGCCGTACGGCACCAATGGATACCATTCCATCTGAGAGAAGCAGTAGAAAAGGAACTGGCAAAGCTTGAAGAAGTAGGAATAATTGAAAGATCAGGACCAACCCCGTGGGTATCGCCCATGGTGGTAGCCCAAAAACCTAAGCAACCCAACGCAGTAAGAATTTGTATAGACATGAGACTTCCCAATGCAGCGATTGGAAGAGAACGCCACATAACCCCAACGATAGATGAGCTTGTTGTAGATCTCACAGGAGCCACAATATTCAGCAAACTTGACCTCAGTTCCGGCTACCACCAGCTCAGATTGGCCAGAGACTCAAGATATATCACCACATTCTCCTCTCACCTTGGTCTCATGAGGTATAAACGGCTTAATTTTGGAATTTTGTCAGCCGCAGAAGTATTCCAACACGAAATCCGCAGGGTCATCACTGGCCTAGAAGGCACCACCAACATCAGCGACGACATTTTGGTGTACGGGTCAAACGAGAGAGAGCACCACAAACGATTGGCAGCAGTCCTAGGCAGACAAGAAGCAGCAGGTTTAACGCTGAACGCAGAAAAATGTGAATTCGCAAAAGAAGAACTATGTTTCTTTGGGTACATCTTCAGTGCAAAAGGCGTATCCCCTGACCCTGCCAAGGTCAATGACATAAAGAACACAAAAGCACCTCAGTCTGCCACGGAGGTGAGGAGTTTTATGGGAATGGCGACATACTGTGCACGGTTTATTCCAGACCTCGCCAACATCGCAAGCCCACTCCGAGAACTGACGAAGAAAGACCAGAAGTGGGAATGGACATCGTCCCACCAACAGGCGTTTCAACAAATTAAGGACACTTTGTCGGCAGCCACGACCATGGCGTTCTTCAACGTGGAAAGACACACCGAGCTCCTCGTGGATGCCAGCCCGGTTGGCCTGGGAGCAGTACTAACCCAGATGGACAGTGAAGGCAAGGTGTTCCCCATTGCATTCGCCAGTCGAGCACTCACCAAACCAGAACAGAACTATGCCCACAAAGAAAAGGAAGCCCTCGCCATCCTGTGGGGTTGCCGCCATTTCAAAGTATACCTGCTAGGAAAGAAAGCAAAAGTCTTGTCGGACCACAAGCCCCTGATCCCGATATTCCGAGGATCCGCTCCTCACCCACCAGCACGCATTGACAAGTGGATGCTGCAGCTGCAGCCCTATAACATAGAGGTTGACTATCGCCCAGGGACAGATAACCCAGCGGACTACTTGTCCCGTCACCCGAGGCCTGCCACTGAAGGGGAACAACGCCATTCAAAAGAAACTGACGAACATGTATGCCACGTGGTCGCTTGCGCCTGACCACGAGCCATGACCCTACAGGAAGTGGCATGTGAGACAGAAGTAGACACCATCTTGCAACACACCACCGCTGCCATCCAGTCAGGAAACTGGAAGACCTACCTCACGTCCATGGCTCAATGCACCACATCTGCTCAGGCCAAGCTCCGAGCGCTATTTGGAATACGACACGAACTCCCCGTAGCCCCTGAAGGAGTGCTCCTCAAAGGCCACCGCATCGTGCTACCCGCGTCACTTGAAGAGAGAGCCCTCTGGCTAGCACACAGCGGACACCAGGGCATCATCAAGACAACGGCATACCTCAAGTCCAGAATGTGGATGCCCAACATTCAACAAAGAGTAGTGGAGCTAGTGGAATCCTGTGCTGCTTGCCAAGCTTCCAGGAGGCCCGAGAACCCAGAGCCGATCAGCAGCGCCCCGAGAAGCAGCAAGCGGTGGGACGCAGTCAGCATGGATCACTGCATAATTGCCGGCGAAGGATACCTACTTGTGGTGATCGACGAGTTCAGCAGATATCCTGAAGTAGAACACGTAGCGTCCACTAACGCAGAGACCACAATCCTCACGCTAGAGAAGATCTTCGCGACACATGGAATCCCGAGAAAAGTGAAGAGCGACAATGGTCCATCGTTCACCAGCCAAGAATTGCGGGAGTTCTTCAAAGACATAAACGTCAAACACCAACAAATCACCCCAAGATGGCCCCAAGCGAATGGCGACGCAGAAAGGTTCATGGGGTCGCTTAATAAAGTCATTCGCATCGCCAAATAAAAAGGACATCCATGGCTGAAGGCCGTATACCGATTCCTAAGGACACATAGGCAAACCCCGCACTCCTCCTCCGGCATCAGCCCGCCAGCCCTGATGCTCGGGGTACCTATACAAGCAGAGCTTCCCATACACCCTCAGTGGGTAGCTCCCGAACCAGACATCCCAGCTATAGATGCCATGCGACGGAGGCGGAACGAGCAAGAGAGCATTGCCAGGCGAGCCCGTCACAGAGCGCTAACACCGGGTGATACTGTGATCGTCAAAAACCGAGCAACGCCTAAGAAAATGTCCCTCAACTTTGAGCTCCAACCATGGACGGTCAGCGCAACAAACCACAGCATGGTCACCGCCACCCGAGAGAGCGAGACCGTGACAAGAAACGTGTCACACTTCAGGAAGGTACCAACTGAACTATGGGAAAAGCACCCAATGTCCCCAAGAAGCGAGGCGATAACACCTCACACACCCCGGGGCCAAATATCGCCCATGACCCGTGCCACTGAAGCACCACACCTGCAAGAAGACCAGACCGAGCTCGTGACCCCAAGAGCGGACGCACCCGAGAGAAGCGGCACCCAATACCTTTTGAGGGAAAGGCCCAGACCATCATCCCGTCTCCAAGGATACGTAGTAGACGGAGTCTACCTCCAGAAAACCCTGCCAAGGTGAACTCAAAGACATCTGACTATGTAATGCCCAGTTAATTGTTGATGTTTAACAGTTGTATAAACACCTCCAAGTTGGGGAGGAATGTGGTGTGACGTGCCCCGTTAGTTCCGGGTCACGTGACACGCCGGAAATAAAGGAATCACCGGAACTGGCGTTAGAACGCCAGTCCGGGTTTATGCATCCAACCAAGTGGTCGTGTCGTCTTTGCCTGTGATGCCACTGCGCTGCGCGCTACCGGCGGCCTGCAAGGCGTACCCCTGAATGTCGGGCCTGCATGCAACCCAGCAAGCCGACATCACAATAACCACCTTGTATCAAGTTGGGCGGATGCCAGTTGAGTGAAGAGGCAGCGGAGTGGAGCAAGTTCATTGTTGTTTGAGGTGCTAAGGGATCAATAGGATCACATACTTGGTTGGCAGAATGGCAGATGGATACCGGCTCAGCTAATGAAGTGAGAATAAAGTGATAGATTGTGGAGGTGGGAGGAGTGGAGGAGGAATGGAGGGATGACCATGTGTCCCGTATTTTGTTTATGTTAGAGAAATAAGAGGTAAGGTCATCAGCAGAGAGGGCTAAGGATATCGAGCAAGGTTCCAGCAAATGATGAGGGTCGGGTATTGGACAGCTTGCAAGCACACCAGAAGTGAGTGATACATGATCGTTATAGGAGTAGTGAGTGAAGGTGTGGGTTGGATAGTGATAGTCAAAAGGAGTAAGCAGTGTAGTACTGAACTTGGGAAAGGTAAGTGAGAGTGAAGAAGCTGGTGAGATCCTAACTTGATTGAGATAGGGGACCATGGACTCAGGCTTCCATTTTCTTTTGGGGGCGGCTAAGGGGAGGGCGATAGACTGAAGGGGTGAAAGTGGATTGGAGAAGTGAATGACCAGAGCCTGGAGCATCAAAATTATTAAGTGAAGCAAGTTGCTATGCATGTGGGCAGGAAGGTTCTGTAAGCCAAGAGCCAATTCCAGCTGTAGTTGATGGCCTCTGACAATGTCAGGTTGCGGTTGCCTATAATGGTCAGAACATCATTTAGAAGAGTTTGAAGTAGTACGTCTGGGTCAGTGAAAAAAAGTGAGTGTGCCAGGGAGGCGGGGGGTTAGAACAGGAAGATGAGCAGAGATGCAGTCAAAAGGGGAAGCAGTGAAGGCCGAGGGAGGAAGGGGAACAGATGGGTGTGTCTTTACCGATCATGAAACAAACACATTTCTTTATAGTTAGCCTAGAGGAATAGAAGTTAGCAACGTCAGAGGGGTTCCAGCATGGCAGTGCCATGAGAAAGGATCCATGCTTTGGGGACAGACATAACAGTGTGTGGGGCTAAGGGAGCTGTAAGTGGTTGGTGGGGAAGGAGATTTATTTACATTGTGTGGGTAATCCAGAGGCCCAAAGTGATGCCATTAGCTGTGTAAAGGGGTGGTGGGCTTGGGAGTGGGAATATTAAGTTGGAGACAGGCAAGTGTGGAATATAAGTTTGGAGTGGTAGAGGAATGACGGGGTATTTGTTAGGAGGTGTATAGAAGATGGGGAATGGGAAGGATGCAGAGGGGAGAAGAGCAGCAGAGGTACCGTTTGGGTTGGAAAGCAGAGGTCATGGGAGGAAGGATAGCCAAAAACATCAGATAGGAGCATAGGGGTTGTGAGGAACAGCGATTGTAGAGGGGGTGAGGACTTGAGGATGCATAGGGTTGGTGTTTGCCATGTCAGGTAAGAGATGATTGTGTCAGAAGCCAAAGTTTGGGTACACATAGGCCCGTATAGGGCCAAACAGGTGTACTCCTGCGCTGCACTTTTCCACCCAGTGCAGGTATAGCTAGGAGTGTTACCAATGACATAGGAGGAGTTCACATGATGCAAATAACTATTTTGGAGCCCAGACTAGAGATGCTTTGGCTGCTACCCGGGTCCCTCTTTTGTAGTCTCATTCTTTTGTGGGGGCTCGCAGGGATGGAGGGGCCCATAATATTTAAAGCAGATATTAAAGTGATTGGACAATAGACAAAACCCCATGTGCCCTCAATTGTGCCCCTTGACCAGAAAGTCAGCAGCTTACCAGTAATTTGCTTTACTCTAAATACGCTGCCCATGAGGGCCAACATTTCCTCATGATGATGTAGCAGGGTCCGGGGCATTACTGTTTTTTGCAGGGGAAATGGTGAACCCATTACTTTCTTGGTTACAGCATTAGCCAAGTCAGTCAGGCTATCTTCACAGCAACATAATGGAGAATCACATGGAGAATCACTAGCTATGTTAATGTAAGGATGTTCCTTCATTCGCCTCGGAATGCACCAACGAGTACATTTTACACCCCCTGTATATCAGCACAATGGCAAAAAGAAGAAGTGTAGACATGGCTACTTATGTAAGTCCATAGGCGTTGCTTTACATTTCACATTATCTTTCAGTCGGCCGTCACATTAAGATTCAATGAGTGAGAGTGGGGCAGTGCCCTCAATCCAGATTACTTTTGATGCTGGCCGGAGAATGCCACCGCTAAACACACTGATGGCAGCATTCCGTTTCACCCCCTAAACAATGTTACCAGGTATGATTTTAAAGGGGTAAAGCGGGTGACCTCCAAAAAGAAAAAAACTTCAATGGAAGGTCACTAGCTGCTTTTTATTTTCAGCTTTCTCCTGCCAACCTAACCACATCTTTCTCTTCACCATTCATTAATAATGATGTACTATGTAGTTTCCAAGAGTCACCACTTTGTGTGGGTTACAGATTATGTTTTACATGTGGTTTGTTGGCAATGCATTAAAGAAAAAAGCAATAATACTTGTATCCCAAAGAAAATATTGTTTTCAGCCAAGATATACAAGGAAAATCATAACCTACTGCCTTATAAGAATGTAAAGTTAACCATATTTCACTGTAATGGCAGGAGCTGATGTATGGTAAATCTCATGACATATGGACAGGGCCATCTTGCAGAGGCTCTTACTGTAAAAGAGTATCTGTGTGTAGATGGCTGGGGACCTGCTAACACAATCTGGACACCAGTCCATTTCCCGCTTGGCTGCTGTTGCACATTGCACATTCCACCAGCCCATGGCCTGTACCACGTCAGGTCAGGCCAAGCACAAGGGAAGGCTGTCACAGTGGGAGCATATTGTTTTTGAAAATCAGATGAATTTAGAAATGCACAAGAACACGCCCCATTACATCCTTGGGTATAGACATTTCTTTGATGGCTACAATATCCCTCTCCTCTGACACTTCTCTTGCATGTGAACCTAATCCAGAGGAAAAAAAAAGGTAATTATCCCAAAATGCATACCTTCTTAGCACAGATCTGTCAGGTTTCCAATATAAGAACAAAGCGTTAGTTTATCAATAAAATATTAACCTCTAAAATAGATAATGACATGGGGCAACGCTATGCCAATTAAGAAAATGATGAGCCTCTTTAAAATGCAACAATAGTTTATGTAGTTGTTTTAATTTGTAAATCGAGCCTATTGCACTATTGCACTTTGTCATTTAAATTCAAAGCAAACTTTAAAAAAAAGAAACTGTTCTTTTCTCTAGTACTTGTGGGTGGACAGAATGACATAAATAACAGCACACCTGCAGTAATATAGACTACTTTGCTCTGCCAAGCAGCAAGCATAGAAGCAACGCTGAGGTGAGGACAGTGGAGTATAAAACACTGCTTGAAACAAAATAGCTGAATACAACTGACTGAGTGAAAGCAGAGCCTGCTTGAGAACTGACATCCATACATGCTTAGGGAATGCATGTGAAGTAGCCCACGGAGCACCTTTACACTCCCAGAGACCGGGATCTCTTTTTCATATGCCACAGATGTATCGTACGAATGGATTGTGCCCTCCCACGTACTTCTCATCTGTGATATCTCCTTCCAGCGCCAAGATACTTCGGAATGCTTTTTCTCTCAGTAGAGGGCACAGTGCTTTGTCGACTCGATGCCCCTCAACAGCCTCTGTCCACTCTCGGGCAGGACGTCAATGATGTTATATCTAGCACGCACTGCGACTTGAAGAGGGAAGATCAGAATATGCCTTCCATCCCGAAAGACCCTCCAACAGGAAGAAGCACCAAAGACAACATGGTTGGCGATTATATGAGCTTACATTAATTCCCACTGCTCTTACGATGGACAACTACCATGAAAGATAACCTCTCAGCAGGCCCTACAACCCTGCAGCAGTACGGACTCTACCCAGAGTGGTCGAAGATAACAAGAAGGACCTGGGAACAGCTACATGGACAGAATCGACTAAAGCACTGAGAAGCCATGCCTCAAGTTGTTAGAGACATCACGATCACATAGCTACGTGAGACATGAAGCACACGTGCCATCCGCACATTCGGGACACTCAAACACCGAACTAAACGAAGAACACATGTGTACAGCTCTATGAGTTAGAGGACAGTGACATATACATACTGTCTGCACGTTTATTATTTTGCCATTAGGCTTGCCGCAGGAACGCAAGAAGGGCTTGTGTAAATGCTTGCAGATGCTTACATGCAAATAACCCCATGGTATGGCAGGAGCCCTCGAGGGACCTGACAGCCATGACGCACTAACCTATGGACACTATGGAAGACGCATATAGTAGAAGCCAGACCATGGCGTAGGAAAATCTAGTAAGCCACAATCGTCTTAGAGCAACCTCAAGCATCACAGAACGGTGTGCAAGCAGAACCACCACAGCGGGAATGAAGCCACTGCCAACATAGCAATGTTGCAAATGACATTCCTCACCCTGAACCAAAGTAACATCGGCTGCAGGAGAGGCATGCTCTCCAACAAATACAGAATAATTCAGAGCTCCTGTGCTCACAAACGTGGTCTCCAAGCACGTGATTCGGTCGAGCTGGTGAGGAGCCAAGAAATGGTGGCTGGGAAGAGCAAACAGTCTCACGGATCAGACAATGATCGCAACAAAGTTGTTACTCACACTACAGTTCTTCGTTGGGAAACAGAGCACGCTCATGGAAGTTATGGTTTACACACAGTTAAGCTGACAGACACAGGGTTGCAATCCCCAACACACAGTTGCGCATGCACCATGAACAGGTGTCTAGTGGGCTGGGAACTAAGGTTGTCCCAAGCTTGGGAGCCCACGGCTCAGCCAATCAGAAATCATGGCCCTAAGGGTGGTTAGCTGGGGTCACTGACCAATCACAGGGTCTGCATACTGTAACAAATAATATCAGTTTTTGGGGACAGTCCAAGCAGAACACCTGATGCAGCCATGTCCAATAATACAACTTCTATACAGGCTCCTATATGGGAACTACTACTCAGCAACCTATCCATAGTTTGAGTTCGGTTTTGGAGAAGGGCCTATAGTGTGACGCAAATTATTACATCACACGTCATCAAAACTGGCCTGCGAGTCTGAGTGCGGCGAAAATGTGCCTGGACGTCCCTCCGAGCATGTAATCCCTATGGTTTGTTGGCTGTAATAAACCTCAGTTGCACCTTGCTACTTGTGTGGTCCTTGCGTTCTTTTGGGCAGAGGAAGGAGTTAGGCCTTCTGTGAGTTCGGCATCCGCAGTCTCCTAGCACGGCTCGGCCTGCCTGGGGGTCTGCTCCTAACAGCCTGTTACATCATTTTGTTTTTCTGCTGCACAGTTTGCTTAGGATCGGTTCAGCGTCGTCTTATCAATGGTTATTTTTTCGAAATGTCAACTCAAAAGACCGGCTTTAGGAAGTGTGCGGATTCTGGGGCCAAAATGTCCATCACAGACCCACACCGCATTTGCCTCTGGTGTCTCGGGATCGAGCACAAGATGGAAGACTGCGGTTCCTGTCAGCACATGCCAGGAAAGGGTCAAAAAGAGAGGAAGAGAATACTCGCTGCGGATAGGCCCTTATCCAAATCCCCATCGGCGACTCCTTCGAAGAGGAGATCTTTGGATGAAAGGAGCTTGGGAGGTGATTCACTGCTGCAGAAGCGTTCCAAGAAGCGTGTGCGGTTTAAAAGTGGATCGCAACACTGATCGTCCTCGGCTTCTCGAAAGAAGGGCAGGAAAAGACGTCATAGGACCAGCTCGTCTTCCGATTCCAATGTCCAGGTAAGTCAGCCTCTAAGGCCGAGTGGGAGGATTTCCGCCTCCTCATGTTAAACATATTTGAGAAGGTGGCGTCTACCAACCCTTCCAAAGAACCGAAGAAGGCCCATGACCCCATTGTGCCTCGTAAGCCCAAGGAGGTGACTGTTAAGGTTTCAGCTTGTGCAACCTCGAGTCTGGGCTCAAAGATGTCTGCCCCTCGAGTTAACTCAAAGCCTCGAGACAGGTAAAGGTCTAGGCCTCATTCCTCAGTAACTCCATCGAGTCACTGGTCAAGTTCTTCAGCGTCGACAGCCAGTGAAGGTTTAAAAAAAAAGTCTTTCTTTGGGAGAGGTTTAAGCCAGTGGGCCTCATTATAACCTTGGCGCTAGCTGTGCCTGTAAAACAGGTACGGCTGCCGCCGGAGTTGCATTTTTTCTGGCGCCCAGAAATGGGCAATTACTGGGTCATTATGGCCTTGTCAGACCCGGTATTTGGCCATTCCTGTGCGTCGGAAAAAATTCTTCCCGGATCCCCATTTGAGCCCCATATCGCTCAATGGGAATGGGGAAGCCTGATGCACAGGCACCGTTATCAACGGTGCCTGTGCATCCGAAATGCTGTGCTTGCGGGTGCCTTTCATTCCGCCAGGTCAGAACTGCGGAATGAAAGGCACAACTCAGTTTGCCTGTCCGGATACAACGGTACCCGTAAGCTTATCGGTACCGTTGTATCTGGACTGGCAAACTCGTAATGAGGCCCAATGTCTTACATTTTTTAGGAGGATGACCCTTCTGACCAGGACACCCCTCCTTTTAAGCTCTAATATTGGATACCAAATATTCCTGAGGCTCTGATTTCAGAAAAGTCTAGGATGTAACATTTGATAGACTCTTTAAAAGATTCAAGCAGCTTCGATACCTCTCCTGAGGTGGATTACGCTACAACAGACCCTTGATGACAGGTCTCTTATGAATAGTCTTAGAGTATCTGGGATGGGCAAAGTCTGCCATGGTTTACCAGCAGGATGACCTTTCGGATATATTGGATAAAGGTCCTCAAAAGGATCCTATTTTGGCATGCTACACTGCCTTAAAGCGTAGGGTAATGGTCAATTGAGAAGCCCCAGATACCAACCCTGCAAATATAAACCATCAAGTGTGGACCCAGATTGGCTGTCCAAACATCCGAATCCCAAAGGTTTGGTAGTGCAGGCTGCTACCTCATCTTCTAGGGCTGCCGCCTACCCGGCGATACCACCTGACAGGGATGATACAAAGTTTGATACATTGGCCAAGAGAGTTTTTGCTACCAGTAGCATGGCTTAAATCCATTAACTCTACTTGTGCCCTGGGCAAATTTCCTTTCTGCTATGGGATGTTATAGCTATGGCTCAGGAACATATCCTGGAAGGGGAGGAAAGGGCTGGTTTCCTAAATATTATTAAGGACGGTAAGGAGGCCATGTGTGAGTCTTTGCCGTCTGGTCTTGATTCTGCCAACAGCGTAAGCAGGGCTATGGCTGCCACTACTGTTGTGCGCCGATTGGCATGGCTGTGTAAATATGTTTTTTCACCTGATGTTCAATCAAGATTGTTGAACATGCCTTACGATGGTTCCCATCTTTCGGAAGCTAAGCAGATGAAAGTTTGGAGAAACTCCAATTTTCCAAAGTGTCATAAAAGTCGATTGGCGCTTTCGTTATACTGATCTTTCGGAAGGACAAGGGCCAGGCCAACCAGAGGGGTCAGAGAAGATTTCCTCGAGGTGGACGAGGTCATGGTGGAAAAACCTCCCAAGCAGCAGCCTCCTTGCCATCAGCCGCTGCCACAGCTACATTAAAACCTCTCTGAGGCCTTGGTCCACAGTCCTGTTGTGGGGGCAGGCTATCTCAGCATTTTGAAGAATAGCGGGGCATTACTTCTTTCTTGAAAAGGCCTCCAGATTATCCACCTGGGAGCCACTCCCTCAAGGTTCCTGATCTGTTCCTTCTGCAGGTTGTTTCCATCCTGCTGGAGAAAGGTGCCATAGAGTGGAAAGGAACCAGGCGTGGTACTCCTGTACTTTTTGATCCTCAAGAGAGACAGAGGATTGAGACCCATTTTGGACTTGAGAAGTTCCTCAGGGGGAGCCCTCCAGCTCAAGGATTCAATGTTATCATTGGACCTTTGGGATAGCTTACTTTCATGTGTCTATTCATTACAAGCACAGGAAGTAGCTGAGGTTCGCCATTGGCAGTTCTCACTTTCAGTTTCAGGTTCTGCCATTCAGGCTCATTTCTGCCCTGAGGGTTTTCACCAAGTTAATGACTAGTGGCAGCAAATCTCAGTGAGATGCAGGGGCTTCAAGATTCACATCTACCCCTACCTGGATGATTGGCTGATCAGGACCCGTCCACCCGAACAGGTCCTGAAACATCTCAGCATCACCTGCCACTCTCTCCACACACTGGGCTTCTCCCTCAATTTCAAGAGGTCCCATATGATACCTTCTCAAAAGATTCAATTCATTGGAGCTGTCCTAGATGCTTCCTCAGGGAAAGCCTCCCTACCCGAGGTGAGGGCTCAACACATTCTGCATATGGTCAGCAAGTTTCAGAATGCCCAAGGTCTTCCGGCCATCGATTTTCTGAGGTTGCTCGGTCTCATGGCATCCTGTATTTTTCTGGTTCCAGAGGCTGGTTTGAGAATGAGGTCTCATCAATGGGCCCTCAGGTCCCATTGGTCTCAGTTCTCTGGCAGAATAAGGGACCTACTTCAGGTCCCGATCAAGGTCAGGCAGGATCTCCTATGGAGGGCCTGCAAAGAGAACGTACTGAAAGGGTAACCTTTTTGGCAACCATGGCCCGGGATAATGGTAGTTCCGGACACTTCCCTAAGGGGTTGGTGATCCCACACCAATGCTCTATCAGTGGCTTGTGGTCTTCATCGGAGTCCAAACTACACATCAACCTTTTGGAGCGGAGGGCAATCAAACTAGCGCTGATGGCCTTTCTGCCTCCTGTCCGGCAGAAGAATGTCCTTGATAATGACACACAACACAGTGGCCATGTACTCCATCAAGAAAGGAGGTGTAGTGTCATTGCCAATGTGCAATGAGGCAATGTAGCTCTGATTTTGGGCACTGCAGGAAGGAATCTCTCTCGCGGCCGTACACCTAGCTGAAGAAGAGAACATGGCAGCGGACGCTGTGAGCAGGCAGAGCACAGTCTCCCACGAGTGGGAGCTAGCTCAGGAAGTCCTTCAAGAGATCTTTGCCCTTTCAGGAAACCCTCATGTTGATCTGCTCACATCCAGTGTCAACAGGAAGTGCTAGTTGTTCTTCTACAGGGAATTTCTTCCAAGAGGAGCTCTGGGAGAACCTTTGCAGGTGGACTGGGACTTTCCACTCCTGTATGTGTTTCCTGCAGTCCCAGTCATTCCTCACGTCATCAGGAGGTCAAGGACGTTCCAGAAATCCATAATCCCGATTGCTCCAGATTGGGCCAGGAGGACGTGGTACCCAGACCTTCTAGACATGTCCATCTGCCCTCCAATTTGTCTTCTTAGAGGACTTGCTCTCGCAAGAGGGAGGTCGAATTCTTCATCCAGAGACCAGGATTTTTAAGCGCTTGCCGGAGCAGGGATCCTATTTTAAGATCCCTATTGTAATCCAATTTTTGAAACGACTTACTAATGTGTTTAAACCGGTACCATTCATTACACCAGTTAGGGATCAGAACCTTGTTCTAGAATTCCTCTTGGGTGTTCAGTTTGAGCCTCTTTTTTCATATCCTTTACGGATGTTGACTGTTCTCTTAATGGCCATTACATCGGTGTGTAGAGTCTGTGAATTGCAGGCTCTTTCGTGTAAATCGCCTTTTCCCACCTTTTAGAAGGAGGAGGTTGTTTGGAGAGCCAGTCCTATCTTTCTACCCGAAGTAGTTTCACAATGTAATCTTTCCTAAAAGATTGTGCTTGCTACCTTTTACCCACCACTGCATCCCTCCAAGGAGGAAGAGAGACTTCATTGTCTTGATCCTAAGGGAGCCTTGAGCTTTAACATCTCCAGGCTGACAAAGTTTAGGCAAGACAACCAACTTTTTGTGGGTTATGCGGGTCATAGACTAGGACTGGCTGTGACCAAGCAAACCTTATCCTACTGAATTATACTTTGTATATCAGAGTGCTACAACTTAGCATGTAAAGACATTCCAGTGGGCTTAGGATCACACTTTACTTGGGGCATGGACACTTCATTGGCTGTACAGAGAGTAGTGCCGGTACAGGACCTCTCTGCTGCTGCCACTTGGTTCTCTCTGCATACATTAACAAAATACTATAGCCTGGACTTTGCGTCGGGACAGGAGGCAAAATTCGGGAAAGCTGTTTAACACAGTGTTAATGATAAATACATTCTTAATCCCACCGCCTACATCATACTGTTTTGGGAGTGTATCCAAGATGAGGAGTACGTGGGAGAACACAATCCATTCGAAGAACAAATTACTGACCCCTGGTAATGTTCTCTCGATTGGATGTTTGTCCCTCATATTACACATCGCCCCTCCCATCCTGCCCTCAGAGAATTTCCATGTATCACGCCTACCTCTTTTTTGCAGGCTGTTCATTTTGACCTCACGAATGTCTGTGCTTTTGAAGAGAAGGTAAAAAATATATCTGAATTAATGGGTGTAGTGCGTGCTACATATGCAATCAGTGATGTCATGCTCGAGAGCAGACGGAGGCCGTTGAAGGGCATTGAGTCGACAATGCATAGCACACTCTACTGACAGAAAGAATGTTCCGTAGCAGCTGGACACTGGCAGGAGATATATATCAAAGATGAGTAAAACGTGGGAGGAACGTCCAATCAAAAGAACATTACATGGGGTAAGTAATTTGTTCTTCTATAGTAGTTAAATCTAACATTACAAAGGTGTGGGATAGCTGTACAGCGTTACAAAGAAAATAGTAAGGGACTAACCACTGGGTTGGTTACGGAAGCTTTACTATTAATATAGTAGAAGAGCCCCTAGGGTAGGAGCAACATTCAAAACATCCCTTCAGACCATTTAATTCTGTAGTTTAACCAAGTTCAAGGTACACTTCCCTTGACATCATGGTTAGAAAGAGCCTGCTCTCTAGTCATATTTGTTCTCTGCAGGCAGAGAAAAATAAAAAGGTCTCTTCTGGTTTATGCCCAATTAGAAAGACGAGACATTTCTTTAATTTTGGCAACACAAACCGCTTGAAGGAGATTTCTGTAAGACAACATAGGCTTTCAAGAAAATAGCATAGTAGTGTATGGCTCTGTGGCAGAGGGCCGGTTGTCTATTTAACCTAGAGATACAAATACATTGCCAACAAGTTTTGAATAAACTTCAAAACACAAGAACCCAAGGGAGCATGTTCTCCAAGATCCTCTGAAGCACTGCATTTCCACATGATAATTAAAAAGTGTATTTGTATCTCAAACTAGTAATAGACTCTCCAATAGAAAACTATGTGAATGCTTCTCTGACTGGCATATTTATGGTGGAATACTGACCAGAGACAACATTGGAGCTTCTCCAAGCAGATGCTGGATTGTAAGTATCACTGTGAAAGAGACATGTTGAAATAGAACCTCCAACCATTTGATGCCACAGCTTGCGTTAAACATGGCAAGTTGCTCAGCGACACTGGCTATAGTTTGTTTTTATAAAGGTCAACATTTCAATGTGACTAGATTTCAGACACGCCCTTCTACTGCTAACAAGTTCACCTGCCTTACTAAACAGCTGTTCACTGGGAACAGAGGTTGCAGTCCCACAAAGGTATTTTAACGCCAAAGTTGCAAGGAGAGGATATTTTGAGGAGTTCCTCCCCCACCATGAAAAGACATCAGTTGTGGCGTCTTCAATGTCTTCAGCCATGTACAGATCCAATTCGGATGTGGTCGTTTTTTTTGCTCTTTCCGATTCTGCTTTTCTTTGCGAGAGTACCTTCCAGAAATCAGATCCAGGTTTTCGTTTTGGTGGTGGAGAGCAACATTCTTTTGCTTCTGTGGCAGGTAATGTTTTCGGCGTTAGTTGATGAATTTCTAACTCGAGTGCTTTTACATGGTAATCTGCTGCATGTTGCTCTTGAAAACCATAAGCTTTGAAGCGAGGATCCAAAATAGTAGCCTTACCCAAAATACCATGGCTGTCAATATTTCCAAACTGAGCATTGGTGAGTTCTTTCGCAGTTCTACACAGCGATCCGATAATGGCAGTGGGGCTGCTGTGAACTTTCTCTTCCGGTGGATGTGCAACATCGTTGTCTTTTGGATTCCCATCATCATTGTCTTCAAAATCTACTGCTCTCTCTGGGACTGTGTGGTGTTCAATTAAAGCACTCAGTGTTGCCTGCAATTCCGTAATTATTGGGATCACCATGGAGGAAGTTGGATATGACTGTCCTGATAGTTTTTCGGTGGCAATTAAAAAGGGTTCCAAAATCTCTAAAGCGTCCTTCAATATGTCCGCCTCAAGTGCTGTAACCGCGTGTGGAATAGTACATGCGTGGCTTTTATTGGTTCGTGCCGCTGCATATAGAGCAGCATTAATGGCTATATCCTGCTCTAAAAATGTCTTAGCCAGGTCACAGATGCTGTTCCATCTAGTATTCACATCGGTTTTCAACTTTAGTACAGGTAGATCATTTTTAGTTTGCATTTCTTCCAGTAAAAGTGTAAATGCAGGATTATTCCGGAAAAATGTGCTTATGGTGTGGCACTTCTCAAAAATGTGGTCTACAAAACTAACCTCTTTTATTGCTTTACTCACAATGAGGTGGAAACTGTGCCCCATACATCGGATATGCTTTTCCGTTAGGCCAAGAAGATTGATTGCCTTTATGATATTGGGACTATTTCCTGTTGTGAGGGATGCAATTCTCTCCAATGGAAGTCCAAATTCCTGCAGAATTAAGGAGATCTGCTCCACTAGATCCTCTGCTGTATGTTTTTCAGGGAAAGACTTAACTCCCAAACAGAAACTTTTCCTTACACCTGTAGGTTCTTGAAGGACATGACCTGTCAATGCCAAGTGAGTATCACAGGCTTGTGACTTCCACATTTCAGAGGTCAAAGCAACATGTCTTGCCTTTCCCAGCTCGAGAAGCACTTCCTGTTTAACATCTCTTTGCAAGTTTGGGAGGATTGTAAAAGTCAAAGCCTTTCTGGAAGGAATATCATAATTGCAATTCAATTTCCTTACAAAAGACCGAAATCCCTCATTTTCTACTATTGATAAAGGCTGTGAGTCTTGTGCTATCATCAGCGCAAGGGCGTCATCCAGCTCCTTTTTCTCGTTGGACTTCTTTTTTTTCTTAATGAAATCTAGGTTCGTTCTTGGTTTTGGCTGACATGCAATACGATTTAGATCTGCAGTTTTCATCCTTGCCTGTTGGTAAGCTCTGTGCGCTTTCTGAAAAATTACAAATGTTGAATGATGAGCCCGTTCAATATGTCTGAGGAGGTTACTTGTAGTGGAACCTTTTACTTTAATAATGGTCTTCTTCAGCCCAGTGCAGCACCTGCATCTGAATTCTGTACTATTGGTAAAACTCGTATATCTTTCATAGTAATCATAAATGGGATGCTGGTGATAACGCACGTCCTCATCAGTCCTGCTTGCAAAGAACCCTGAGGCCTGTCGTTGAACATCTAAGGCTTTAGTTGAAACTTCTCCCCTTGATTCTGCTCTGCCCGTATTAAACTGTAGTGGACTGCGGCAAAGCCACTCCACTTCCGATGCGTGTGGCACTGACCGATCCAGTGCTGATAATTCTGATGTAGCTTCATCTTCAGACTGATCTCTTGGTAGCTGGATTTCCAAAAGTAGTGCATCTATAGGAGGACATAAATAGACAAAATGAGAGGTCTCTTTCTAAACCTTGTAAGACACTAATACAAGTTAAGCAGCGAAAGTCAAATCAGCTCCTTACTACTCAAATCAAAACTCATCTGTTAAATCCCCAGTCTGTGCAGTACACCTGCCTTTTGTATAGCTTATTACAAACGTACAATTTGTAATATTTGGTATATCACAATGCGTAAGAAAAACATTCTTTTGGGCGATCATTTTTTTAAATTGGGAGGCAAATGATGCATAGGAATGGCAGACACCACTGTTTGTCACGGGTGGCTGCAGGTCTACCACAGAACTTGAAAACCAAGATAATTTGTTTATCGTACAAACTCACTTGTAGAGGCATTAAGTGTCAGCCGATCGGGATGTTACCCGATGACTCATTAACTTACACTTGGTTATGGTAATTACTGCCTACTATAATGAGAATTATTGTTTGTATGAATGACGCTGTGCCTTCTGATGCCAGGTTAATTCCCGATTGAAAACTTGTCAGTTTTCATGTCTCTGCCATGGAAGGCACAAAAGTAAAAAGTACAAGTGCTAAAAAAAAAAAATTAAAAAGGGGCTGGTGGGAATTCAGTGTTCGGAAGTACTGTGTTGACCTTCTGTTCCAAAAGCCCTTTACATTCGCTGACATGTAAATGTAAAATTAAAGGTAAACTGTTGAGGTTTACCCAACACGGTACCTTGGGACACCACCCAAACTTACCATTAAAAACTGGTGGTAACTTTATGAGCCATGAGCCTCTCACAAAATCTAGTTATCAGACTCTAGTACCATGTTTCATTATTTTAGCTAGAAAAGTGTATTATTAATAGATTGCAACAACCCCAGCCACACTAGAAGTCTAAAAAAAAAACAAGTACATTGCTCTAATAGTTTGACCTGACCATTTCTCACATGCTGCATTATAGTCTGCTTCAATGATCAATTTGGTGCCTGAATAGTGCTTTACTTCCTGCCCTTATGCTTGGAACATCGAAATCCAAAGCTATCCTGCTGACACCACCTCAGGCCCTCAATCTTGGGTACCGCTTTCTGAAGTTCTGCTTTTACTGTAGCCCAAAATAACTGCACAAAACTGGGAAGAGGGCACGCTGTCTGCGACTACTGAACACACTGCTGCTGGCTCTATAGCCTAAATGATGAAACTATTTTTCAACCAAACGTTGACAAAGCCAATGGCTCATGTATGGGAATTTGCAAGATATTACAAACAAAGGAAAGGATGGGCACCACCAAAATAAATTCAAGAGATAGACATATGTAGTTTAATTTCTAAGGAGCACAGCAGTAAATGCCAGTGACACAAAAGGCAAAGTACACCATGCAATTAAACACAGCAGGACTTCCTAGGAACTGTGTGCTTACACACTCTAGTGCGAAAAGTTACTTCATCATCAGCATCAAGCCAGAAAAACTTGAGTATTCTGAAAACAAACTTCCATAGATAATAAAATAATTCTGTGGTCAGATTATTTACGTGCCCAACAAGTTCAAAATACAAAGGAAAAAGACTCCATTGTAATTTGTATTCCTATGTCGCCGAACAACCAGTGTACCAAAACTAACAAGTCAGGGCTGGAAAGCTCATGAGCTTGCGTTTTGAAGCTGCATTATACCAAACTCCTGTTATAATGGAGCTTCCAAGAACATTGGCCTTTGTTGTGTCCTTTTCCTTTGTATTTTGCACTTGTTTGGCACATATTACAGAATATTCAATTTTCTTCTGGATTGATCCGGATATTGAAGTAGCAAGCGAGCACACAGTTCCTAGGAAGTCACCTTGGGTTTAATTTCATGCTCAGTTTGCAAGTTATTGACATAATTTGGCCAGAAAATATCATTACTTGCACTTGTGCATTAGGCTAGAACTAAAACAGGAAATGATTTCTAGACAAATTCACTTCAAAAGACAGGAAGAGGCTAAATCCGAAATTCCTAACAAAATAAATCTGCCAATAAGCATTCACCGGCTGGCCACTCGCCGCAGTACCACCACAATCACTGGACGAAAGCCTCAGTAATTGGTCATATCAACAACCATACACATTGTAGACATGTTTATTTTGGTCTGTGTCTTTGAAATACACAATGAGGCATAATGCAAATCCAATGGTACATTATCTGTAAAACGCAAATTGCGACAATAAAAATGCCACAGATGTTTCTGGCGACTTCATATGATCTTTTATTGAAAAATAGTCGACGAACGTGGCCAGATGCACCACACAGGGCACCCTCATTTTTCCAGTTGAGAGATACTAAAAACTTGCTACAATCATTGGAAAACGAATAGTTCTGGAAACCCACTTTACATTTTATTCTGCAAAACACTTACTTCACACTGAACACATCATGCCGCCAACTAAACTCCAAACAGAGCTAATTTAAGACCGCTCAAACACACCTGAGGCTTTAACACGATACCAATCGGCCTTGAAAAAGACCTTCTGGTTGAAAAACACGTGTTGGCTTAAACTGGAAAACCGTAATGACACTTGAATGTTAAATTCTAAAAAAAGAACATTGGGCTCAACGCAGTACAATTGGTGTTCACACTGACCTTACACTAGTAATGTGCTTTGTTAAGTTTAATCCTGCCACTTGACGTGACCTTTTTAACTTTCCTCAGTTCTACACCTACCTCCCAACAGAGCTCATTGACCTGCACATTTTGCTTCTGGTCTTCTTTATTTGCAGATATTGATTCATAAAAATATATAGTATAGATCAGGGTGTAAAGTCTGCACTCGCCAATACCCATTGGCTAGTGATCTTTGACTCTCGGCAAGTATGAAATGGTGCGTCAATGTATAGAATTGAGGTGATGGGTGCCTTTTTGACAGCTGGCTAGTAGCTTGCAACTTGAATTGGTGCTCCCGATACATATATAAGCATAAACGATGAAACCTGTCTGCATAAATCCAGGGAGAGGCTCTGCGAGGTGAGAAGGGTTTGGGGCGTGTCTGGAAGAGTCATTGAGAGATGGCCAGAGATAGATTAGAACACTTGCCTGACTAAAGGGGTGGGGGAGCATGTAAGTGGGGAAACAAAGGCTGCCAGTGTCAGGAAGACAGGGTATCAACAGTAAGACAGACACAAGTAACCACAGTTCAAGGGTGTTTATTGAACTTAACAACGGGTTTGAAAAACACCTACCTTATCCTAAAACTACAGATGGGAGCAAGCTACGACAATCAAATGATGATAACGCAGTCTTAGGGGTGTCTTGTCAAAATAAAAGGGCCTATACTAATAAACATATTGCCAATCCTTACCTCTAAATACAAATAGAGTGGGAAACAATGTTACGAAAAAGAAAGAAGTGTTCACAAAATGATATGTCAGGATGTTCAGGCTGTTGGCCTCCCTTCCCCACATTTTCAGCACCGGATAATGCGGGGAACTCGAGTTTAGCACAGTCTCTGGTTTTTCTAGCACAACGATACAGTTCAAACATTATCATCATGGACTTCCGTGCCCAAGTCCCTTTGCCTCTCAAAGTCTCTTGATTCAGAGGGTCTGATGGAACCAACAAACAATAAGTTCCTTTCTTCTTTCAACTTTTCACAAGTACTGAATTATTCGGCCGATTCACTATTCACCTCAGATCCCCCTCACCTGTGCTCAGATCCTTTTTACACAATGTTCTTCACCTTGGAGCCCCCTCATCCAGGCTCACATCCGTTTCATACAATGTTCGCAGAATAGGATATTATTTCTCAGGTGACTCACAGTTCACCCCGTATCCCCTTCAGCCGGGCTCGGATCCCTTTTAACACAATTAGTCTCCCTCCACCGGGTTCGGACCAATTTCAATTGTAATTCATAACACAAACTTGCTTTAATCAAAAAGCTTTTAACTGATCCCCCTCCGCCGGGCTCGGACCAACTTCATATACATACTGTTTCATCAAATATTGAAGACTTTCAAATGTGCACAGGGTTTCAGGTGATCCGTTGCAGGACCACTTTGATTTCACAATTTTTTTGATCTTTTTCACATTTGTCACATTTCAGCTGGATACCTAACAGAGACTTTTGAATGAGTACCCATGTGGTACCGGACCACTCTGTCTATGGTATCGTATTTTGGCTTTAAAGTTCAATTACTCCTCTTCAGTTTAATTTGCTTTGCTTACCACATACGCTTCACACACGGTTCTCTTCAGCTTTCATTATACAATGTTGAAGCTTTGAACCTTGGCTTCAACACAGACCAGTCTGGTATTAGTCTCCCCAGCCCACCAGCTGTGCGGACTTCACAAGCGCTGCTTTGTTGTAGGAGCCAAGGACAGTACAATGGCAGCAAACTATTCTCCTTACCTTGACTATCTATGCGGGAGAGTCCCGGGTATCTCCGACACACAATGCAGGATTCTTCAGCGTTGATTCCTGGTCTTACGTTTCCTATTCTCAAAGGCAATGGTCTTTCGGTGAAAAGGTCAAGGGCACTTCCCTCCTTTCAATCCTCTTGCCGTATTTCGCTTTGTATTAAACTGCCATCTTGGAACTGGTGCTTCCTCGTGTGGTTTGCGTCGCTCAGAGTCTGCTCTCGTGGTCCATGTTTTATCTGTGTGGGCAAGTCTGATGGAAGTCAGATGGTGCAATGATCACTAATTGCCTGACGCTTCCTGACCATTGTATTGGGAAATGTCAGATATACGTCTTGGGTGTTCGTCTGTTTTCTCTCACAGTGAGCTGATGTGAGAAAGTGTTTGTGTTGGGAAAGGGGGAGGGTTGACTTCCTAACTATCCTACCTGTTAGAATGGGGTTAAAGGTGTTACAGGGAAGGGGATACCACGTCTCACCATCCGGTGTCCCACTTCCACTCCCCAAAGATCACTGACCCAGGTGATCCTCCCGCACTGGTCCACCCCAAGGAACTGAATCCAAAAGCGATGGCCATATCCTGGCCACCTGGATGACAGATCCCCAGGGACTAGCGGGTGAGACACCTTGAGGTTTCTCACACAGGGATGTCGGCTGAGCAACCCCAATAATATGTTTATCTTGTCTTCAACTTGTCCTCTCATCGACACATTTGACCAATATGTTGGTCCCAATTTATCTGCAACTGTTCTGAGACAGTGTTTATCATTTCAAAGTGGCTTCTTGTCACTCAATGGGGCAGGTTGAAGCACCCACATCTGCATGTGCTACTGCTGGCCACAAATGCATGCAAAAGTACGGGGTCTGTGACATAAGCATCCCTTTTAAGCACAGAGGCGTTTGGGTACCTATCGTGGTCTGTAACATCGTACTCTGCAGTTCCCCTTCCTCCTGATGTTTTACGACCAGTTATCTGTCTCCTCTACTTTTTGGGCCCCCTGTCCTTGGCACTTGACCGTTTCCTGTGACAAGTCTATGATTGTGTACACCATTCTCCCATTATCAGTGGAGGTTATCCACACCATGCTTCTTTTATCTCCAGAAAGGATAGGAAACACAATGGAACAATCTCCATGCTTATTATAGATCAAACACACATGCCTTTGATGCTTCACATTTTGCCCAATGGCTTGGATTTCACCAAATGTTGTATAAAAATAGAATTCACTTTGTGGACTTATCACCCAAATATTTACAGTGAGTACACGTTTTGCTTAATGCTCCTTTTATTTGAAAGGGACGAGGAGTGGAAATTACAGTTCTCACTCACCTTCCTTGGTCTTTGGGTGCTCCTGGAAGTCAATTTCTCTTTCATCTTTGATATTTACTGGCAACATTGATGCGAGTACAGGGTGATCTGTTTGAAGATGTGTGAAACACAAAAATAATATCTATTTAAGCAAATACAGTTTGCAGAGAAATTAGCTAGTGTCACCTTCCTCCACACCAACACTTCATTTCATGCAGTGTCTACTGCTGACAAGCAAGACAAAGCTCAAGACCATAGTAGTCTGGTGACAAGCTCATATGAGAATTAATATCTGTTTCTAAAGCCTTTCAAGGATGCTCGAGTAGAGAGAGACCTCTATGGTGGCATTTTTTCAAAAGTCTAAAGGATGACAAGGTGCCTGTTATAGAAAGGCCCTTTGCTGTACCAGCATGCACTGATTCTGATAAGCAGTTATGATGCACAGAGAGGTTGGGGGAAATAATACTCGGATTACTTACCAGTAATCGTCATCACTCTAATGTCTTCTTCCTTGTTCCATTTCATTAGCTTGTGAGATGCTCACAGACCTCCCCAGAAAGCGACTAGACATTGTGAAGCCCAGAATTAGGACCACTTCTAACCGGTTAGGTAATACTACCCTCTCAGTCTGTCCTCAACCATTGGCAGATGTAGAAAGAGAAATCTCACTTAAAAAATCTCCTGTTTAAATGGCAATCCCTCAATGGTCAAGTCTAAGCCCATCTCCTAGAGGGAAGAGGAGATGCAACAGCTGGGAATAAAAGTAATTACTTCCTCCTCCTTCCAGTTATTTGCTTTGTGAGTATTTAATAAAATAGTGTTAAATTAATCACAGTGACCACCTACACCCTAAAATGTCACCAAGTTGCACTGAAACACATTTGTTTAATGACAAACAGCCTGACAGATGCTACAGTGCATTAAATACCTCTCTCTTCTTATAAGAAACTAAAGTAGTGGAAGTCCTCCTGTTTCTGCGCTTAAGAAGCTACCATGTTCATTGGGAGTTGCCATCACAATCCTGCTTTAAAGTAGTAACTGAAGTCCTTCATTAGGGAAAAAAGGAGACTAAACTTGATCCATCTACTCAGTATTGAAGTAGATTACTTTAGGCCCAGGCTGGCCAATTTAAAAGAAACAAAAAAGGAGTTACATGTTGAAAGGAGTCGCTAATGTACAATACATGGATCCTAGATTACTTCTCTGAGGGAGCAATCCAGAAGGAGGGAGGGTGATTGATTGTTCTAAAGAAAAAGGAGAGTCTAGAACCCAGGTTCTGTCTTACTATCAGCTGGTCTTGAAAATGCTGGTGATGACGTCCTAGTCAAAAGGAAGCACAGCTCTCAAAACCCTCTGGCAGATGCAATAGGTCGCAGGAAGAATGTTTTAAAGGGATGGTTTGCCCAAAATATTTTACTTAAAAAATAGATAGGCAATAAAGTCCCTATGTAACATTTTGAGCAAATCAAGCTCAAAGAAAGCACATGGGGGCATCCATTTTGTGAAATGGATGCCTGCTGCTGTGCTCGCTTTGGCTTTTGCGGCACTAATGAAGGAAAAGCCAGCCAGCTGTAGTAAACAAAAGCTACCACTGGGTGGCTTTTCCTTCATTGGTGCTGTACGCGGAGGACGGGGACCGGAGACTACAGGCAGAAAAGCTGCAGCTGTATCTCAGTAAGTGCTATTTTTTAAATAAAAATAAACACTAGCTGTGTTTTTTTCCACAAATGGATGCGTCCATGTTCTTGCTTTTGCAAATTTTGAGCTTGAATTGCTCAAAATTTTACATAGGGACTTGAAAAAAAAAATGCCAATCGTTTTTTTTAAATATTGCCTATCTATTTTTGAAATAAAAAATGTTGGCCGAACCATCCCTTTAAGTGACGGAAACCTTAAGGAAGCCTATACCATGGCTTCATCAGAAAAAAGCCAGGAAACTCAAAAAGGACAGATCCCAGACAGGAGTCTGAGGTCTCCCAAGTGAAAACCCTCATAGTATGAGATTCCCCAGCCTCTCAATTGTAGAATGACACCAACATGTTTCTCTAAATGCCTTAATGGCAGAGCAGAAAGAGCTAGGCCACATGTAAAGCTCTTAACATAGGAATTGAAGGATGTCATTGGAATCATAAACGCCTCCTGAAGGCCAGAGGGAAAACTATTTTGCAAGTGCAGCCTCGTTGCTGGACTTGTACCCCCTCAACTTTTATACAGATAGCTGCAGTGGTGGGCTGACTGAATAGAGAGTATATAGAAGCACAATAAGCCAACTTCTATCTGGAGACTAGATGTGTGGCCTTCTGCCAGCACTGCAATAGAGGGAGTAACCCCCATCCTCAACCAGAACACGACTATGGCAATTACCTGGGCAACTTCCCCATATTGTGGAAGGTCATTTTGGGTTGAGAGGAAAGGCATAGTAGATGGGGTGAGGCAGCAAAGGAGACCCCACAACATGGTTCTATATTCATTCATCCCGTTTTCTTTCTGCTGCTTTTTTGCCGAAAAAAATGCATCACATTTTTATTTTTATTTGGTGGGGGGGTCCCCCCCAACCCCACCCTCCCCTATTATTTATTCCCTCTACCCAACCCTAACACTTATATGCCCTTACCCACCCTTCCCCTCCATATTTTCCGATTATCGTTTTGGCAAAACTTTTTGCAATGGAGGATTTGGAAAACAGGTCCAGGCGGATCAACTTTCGGCTAAAGTTGCTGCCGGAAAGCGTTTTGGGCAGGAATTTGAAAGAGACAATTCAAGGAATATTTGCCGACCTACTGGGGGACGAGGCACCGGACAAGATTGAACTTAATAGAGCGGGTCGTCTCCACACCACCCGAAATTCAAGGCCAAGGGATGTGCTTGCGGCTTTTGCAAGGTATGCACAAAAGGAAGCAGTGTTAAGGGCTGCAAGACCTAAGGAGCCGATAATGTACAAGGGACAGAGAATTGAACTCGATCAGGATCTTGCCGGCAGCACTCTACTCAAAAGGAGACAGATGGGCCCAGTTGTGGCGAAGCTACAGGAGCAGGGGGTCAAGTATAAATGGACTTTTCCTTTTGGGCTCTCGTTCGAATGGGAAGGGTCTCAACGACGGATCACGGCGCCGCATGAAGGGGCGGCTCTTCTACAGATCGACCTAGACCAAGACCAGGGGATGTCAGTTTGAGGAGGAGGCCGGATCCCGGAGATGGCAGTGGGCTCCGACCATGGTAATGGTCAACTGCTGGGGAAGGGAAACGTAGAAGGCGGGCCCGGCAGGACCCAACCAGCGGAAAAGGTGAGAAGGGCTTAGATACAGATGAGGCGGCGGAGAGGGACTCGGTCTAACATAGAGAGAGTCTATATAAAAGGGGGTGGTGGCTAAAAGGGTTGACAATGAGGGGAGGAGGAGTGAGGAGCAAACATCGTGGGATCGGTAAAGGCGCGGAGGCCTGAGAGGCGGGTTCGGGAAAGTTGGCCTGGTATGCAGGTCGTTGGGAGGGGGGCATAGGGAAGAGGGGGAGGGGAGTTGGGGTTCAGCCACATAGTGTTCACTATCTTAGAGGTAAGAGTTATCTGGAGAGTAAACCCGAGTTCCGGACGGGAGAGGAGGTTTTACGGGGAAGCACAAAGGGAGAGGTCATCAATCTTTGACATTCAAGTGGATCACGCATAACGTCAGGGGGCTTAATTCCCCATTAAAGAGAAAGAAGCTTGAGCTTTTCACGAAAAAGATCCCGCCCGGATTTTCTAGGCTTGCAAGAAACCCATCTGCTACGAGGAGACTAGCATAGACTCAGACTAAGGGGCTTTGACCAAATAGTACACGCCACAGGAGAGAACAAATCTGGAGGGATGGCCCTGGCAATAGATAACACAACCAATTTCAAGATAGATGAAGTGATTAGAGACAAGGAGGGCAGATATTTAATGGTAATAGGATCTGTTGGAGACGGCCTCTTCACGATAGTCGTGGTTTACGCCCCCAATTCAGGACAAGAAACCTTTCTTCAGCAACTTTTGCGGAAGATTGGGGAACACTCAAAGGGTCCAATAATTTTAATGGGAGACCTGAACATTGCGTGGGATAGAACAAGGGACAGGTCACGAGGCAATCTTAGGGGAGGGGGAATAGTGGCTTCACCTGCCTTGCGGGACAGAATGTCAGATGTAGGCTTACGGGACGTTTGGAGGGAAGTGAAAGGGGATGAGGAGGGGTTCACCTTCTTCTCAGAGGTTCATGGAACTCAATCGAGAATAGATTATTTTTGGGTCTCAGCGAATTTGGTGGGGAAGGTCAAGGAGGTGGAAGTGGGCCCGATGGGCATAGCACACCATAAGATACTCATAATGCAGCTTGAATTGGGCTACTTGAGGAAGAGGTTGTGGGGCTGGCAATACCCTGAATATCTATTTCGGGACCCTATCGTTATGGGAGAGATGGAGAGCAAGGCCCAAGAAATTCTGAATCAAGAGATCACCGAGGACGAGGTGTGGGGAGTGATAGGGAAGTTGCCCCTGGGTAAAGCTCCTGGCCCGGACGGCTTCCCGGCCGCCTTCTATAAACGGTTTGCCGGGCTACTGGTGCCACACCTTACCTATCTTTTAACACTTTCAAAGCAACTGGCGGAATAACCCCATGAAGGAAGCCAAAATCTCCTTGATTCAGAAACCGGGGAAAAACCCTCTAGAAAGGTCCTCCTATAGACCGATAGCCCTTATTAACGTCGAAGAGAACATTTACACTAAAATATTGGCGAATAGACTAGAGGGGCTTCTTCCTGGCCTAATCCACCAGGACCAATAAGGCTTTTTAGTGGGCAGACAAACGGCAGACAATATTAGGAGGGTAGCACATCTGCTGGAAATGGTGGAAAAAACAAACAATCCCGCTTCCCTCCTTTAGCTTGATGCTGAGAAAGCGTTCGATCGGGTGGAGTGGTCGTTCCTTTTCAGGGTTATGGAATGCATGGGACTGGGCGGGGCCTATCTACAAATGGTCAAAGCTAACTATAACGGACCACGGGGCGTGGCTAAGCGAGCCATGTGAGAAGCTGTGCTCTGGTCGAGCTCCCGTGATCCGGATACTGATCGTCACCGAAAAATGCATAAACAGCGGCATTGAAGCTCTGGAACGCCTCGTATGAGCTTATGAATACTGCATATGGGTGCACTGCAACTCTGAAGACGCGGGACACTGAGAGCCGGAGATATGATCCCCGCCAAAGTCACATATTCCAGAACGATGGCACAAGATGGCGGACTGGGAGCTTAAACAAAGGGACCAGCCGACCGCGTGAACGAAGCCTAGAGTCGGCGGTTAACACGCCTGGCTTCAAGGCATACCCCCGCTCTGGGTGCATGAGTCGGAGGGTGTCGGGATCACGACCCGCACCAGACACGTAGCAGTCATGATCCTCGTCACACTGCCCCCGGGGCTCGCCTCTGGGGGAATGCGGCGGCCCCATGGTGGTAGCTGCACGAGACCGCACTGCAAAGTAGGCGGCCCGATCCAAGTGGGCACGGCCCCCGAAACAGCACCGAGCAGCAACGCGACAAGGCCGGCAGGGAAGCGGCCGAAAGAGAGACATGCCCCCAAGGTGACCCAGGCAGCTTGGGGCAGACCGGCATTGGGACGCCCATGGGGCGCAGAACGGGACGTTTGGAGGACAGGCCCACAACGAATCCTGCAGCAGAAGGACACCCGAAGTGGGGCAATGCCAAGGTGCGTAGGGGTGCCGGAGAGGGCGCCAGGCAAGGAGCGGCCTGGAACGGCGCGGTCCGGGGAAGCCACCCACTATGCATGAAGGCGGCCCTGCCTTGCTGAGGCCGGCCGCGGATATATTACCATGCTGCGATACTAAAACCAGTGCGCGAGCGGCTCCCATGATAAAAGGGACGCCGCCAGAGCGTATCAGCGGTAGCCACAAACTCGCGGACCTCCGGGCGCAATAAGCAGTGAGGCCCCGGCGCCGCATACACGGCTGACGAGGGGCAGGCATACCCGGACCCAACCGGAGACCCAGGGCCCCCAGGCGCACGTGCGCTTGGGGGCATGTTGAGAAGTCCCGAGGGTGGAACCTGGGCTGCGGCCATACATTAAAGATATTAAAAGACTGGCAAGTACGTGCCCCCACCAAGGAGGGTCGGGTGGGGTGGACACAAGAGCTGGCATATGGTGATACCCCCCAGGCAAGGCGGGGGGAGAGGAAGAGTGTGGAGCACCCTGTGGAGAGGGCCTCAGCACGCTGCACACATGAGCAGGAGGCACCTGCGACTTGGCGGAGCCTGTCGCTGAGGTGCTCTGGAACTGTAAAGTCACTCAGAAGAGCCCCGCGGGCTGGGGGGAGCAATCATGGACTTGCCGCACTAGGAGGTGGGGCGCATTGACCGGGAGAAGAGACACGACAGCGCATAATCACACCAGAGGACACAACCCACCCCGGGAGCAGTTTTGGCAGCACAAAGGAACCCCATCACAACACGCCTGGGTCCCCCTGCCGCCGAGAACTGGACAGGCACAGGTCAGAGACTACACACCGCAAGCTAGCACTCACACACCCAGACGCCGTCAGGATGGCCAACAAACTGCCTAAAACAAAGGGCAAGCAACCCACGATCGATGAGTACGCCAAGACATTGCAGGTGGCGGAGGGGGCTAGAAGCAAGGAAGGAACTTCCACTGTGGGCATAGCCACCACGAGCAAAGATCAAGAGATCCTGGCAGCAATTGCAGACCTGAAAGTCACTTGGGAAACCAAATTGTAAACGGCCATGGTGGAACTGAAAGCGGCGCTGGAGCTCAGAGCTGGGGCTGTACAGGAGGAGGTGAATCTCCTCCGGCAAGATGTCAGAACTTTGGCAGAACATACAGGGGACCTGGAGAAAGAAGTGGCCCCGAACACGACAGCATGCGCATCCCGCAAGTCCGAGCTCCATGCTCTGCAACAAGGCGTGGGCAACCTGGAAAACAGAGCGGAGGAGGAGGAGGAGGAGGAACGTGCTCGGAGGAATAACATACGTGTCGTGGGATTGCCTGAGGGGGTTGAGGGACCCAACCCCACCGAGTATGTCGAATCAATGCTGCTGCAGGAGATAACTGGGAGAGTACTGACTCAGGGGTTTGCGGTGGAACGTGTGCATAGGGCTCTGATGAGGAAACCACCCCTGGGGACCCCCCCCCCCCCCAGACCGGTGATCGCCAAGATCCTGAATTACCGTGACCGAGAGAAAATTCTGGAGTACTTCCGCAAGGAAGGAACGATACAAAGAGGGTTGGCTAACATAACAGCGTACCCAGACTACACTCTGCAGGTCCAACGCCGACGCATGAACTTTGGGGCAGTCAAGAGAAGAATGCGAGAAGCGGGCTACAAATATATGCTGATCTACCCCGCCACACTGAAGGTGTTCCACAAAAATAGAACATTGTTTTTTTGATACCCCCGAGGACGCGACAGAATGTCTGAACATGCAGAGCTGTCCCCAAGAATCGGGCATCCAGACGGAAGACGGCGCAGATAAGTAGCATGGGGACCGTGGCACCCAGGGTGTTGCAGTCTCAGACATTGGGACTAGAATATAGGGCAGGATACTGCCTGTCGAAGTAAAGCGACCAGAGCTACACATGCATGATCCTTGAACATGGCAATTTAATAAATGGAGTGGGAGCCTTATGGAACAGGCTCTCACACCCCCACGTATAGACCAGTTACGTCACCAATATATATCGGTGACACCCTGCCAGGTACCTGATCTCGGCATTCCGAGGCAGGACCAAACGCGGGAAACCCTGAGATCCAGGGATGGAGCTGGGCACCAGTTGGGGCAGGGAGGGAAGGGGTTGTGTGCAGTGGTTTATAGTTGAGCAAAGGGGGAAGGTGGGGTTAGTTGGGGAGTCACAGTTGGGAGAGAGAGGGGTACGAGCCCAATTCCATGCAACACTAGACTGGAACGGCTACCTGAAAAGGAATAAAGTGATGATGTACCCGAGAAGGCTGAAAGTGGACATAGCATTACTACAGGAGACCCACCTTACTAGAGATAAACTGGAGTTGGTCAAGAGGAAGTGGAGGGGGTCCACCACTGGGGCCACATACTCAGCATACGCAAGGGGGGTGGTCACATCGGTGGCACCCCATGTGCCATTTCAGCTGCTTCAGACTATGGTTCACCCAGACGGCAGAATGTTAGTGGTGCAGGGATGCAAGAAAACAGGGACATGAGCATCATAAACTTATACGCCCCCAACCAAGACACGGCGGCCTATTTCAGAGCCCTATACGGCAAAATTAGCCCCTTATTGGGCGGCGCCATCATCTGGGGAGGGGACTTTAATTGCACATTGAACCCTAAACTGGATAGGTCAGATGATAAACTAGATAGACCTACCCCGGCTGCAAGGGCATTACAGGCCCTACTGCGGGACTTTGGGCTAGAAGATGTTTGGAGACAGCAGCACCCAGGAGATAGACAGTACTCGCACTATGCGGCCCCCCATAATGTACATAAAAGACTGGATTACTTGTTTGTGGCTTCGGAGTCAGTAGTAGAAATGATAGACTGAGTACAAAGCCAGAGTGCTTTCCAACCACTCCCCCCTGGTGTTGGAGTGGAGGTACCAGCCGCCAAGGGCGAGAATCCCGACGTGGAAACTCAGGGCCGAAGCCCTGCAGGAAGCGGGATTGCGTGAGGACTTAAGGGAGGCAATCATTGAGTACTTTGACATTAATACAGGAAGTGTGCTGTCAGAGGGAACCTTATGGGAAGCGTTCAAAGTGGTAGTACGTGACGCAGCTATATCCAAGTCTAGAGGG
Source organism: Ambystoma mexicanum (assembly GCF_040938575.1). Taxonomy (NCBI): domain Eukaryota; kingdom Metazoa; phylum Chordata; class Amphibia; order Caudata; family Ambystomatidae; genus Ambystoma; species Ambystoma mexicanum. The sequence goes on along the minus strand of NC_090925.1, from coordinate 1,246,406,887 downwards.
CTCCAAGGGGGATTAGAGCGGGAGTTACAGGAGACCGAGAAGGAGCTAGAGGAAATAATGAAGAGGGGGATCACCTCACAGGAGGACACCGCACTGGTGAACCTATTGCAACAAACTAGTAGGGAGCACTGGGACAGACTCTGCAAGTTAAATTATAAAAAATATATTGAGAGGCAACATGCGGGAGGAGATAAACCGGGAAGGCTGCTGGTGTGGCTATATAAAAACTAAACACCGCGGCTAGTGGTCAGGGAACTAAAGAGAGAGGAAGGTCAGACCTAGGATACCCAAGAGGGAGTCAATGAAGGGTTTCTCAGATTCTATAAACGCCTATATGAGTATAAGGGGGAGGAGATGTGTCAGGAGATCCAGGTGACACTGGAAGACATATGGTTGCCTAAGCTAACCGACCTGGAGCGGGAGGACCTAGACGCTCCAATCACATTAGACGAACTAGAGACAGTGATTCAACATCTACCTACGTGTAAGGCTCCGGGGTCGGATGGGCTCCCAAGTGAATTTTATAAAACGTATAGGCAGGAGGCACTCCCCCCGCTGCTTGCCATGCTAAATGAGTCGTTCGAACGAGGGGGGCTGCCGGAGTCTCTGAGGGAGGCTGTGATAATTCTGCTCTTAAAACCAGGCAAGCCAAGCATGGACTGCGGATCATACCGACCCCTGTCAATGCTCAACCAAGACAGTAAAATCCTCACGGCCACACTGGCAAACCGGCTCAAACAGGTTTTTGGCAAACTGGTACACCCCGATCAAACAGGTTATGTTCCAAGCAGGAACATCCGGGGAATTCCGTTTGGGGGGACCCAGCAGAAAGTGGCAGCTTTTGCTGACAACATGCTGTTCACCCTCACTGATCCCTCCCAATCCTGTAGGGCCAGTAGATTATTGCTCGAAAGCTTTGGGGAGGTATCAGGGTTGCGTATCAACATGGGCAAATCCGAATTAATGGACCTGAGCCTGGGGAAAGAGGAGCGGGAATAGCTCAAAAGATCCTCTTCGTTTGCATGGCGACCGGGGGGGATTGTGTACCTGCGGGTGAAGATAACTCTGACGCTCCCCGTGTGGTTCATGGCTAATTACCCTCCACTAGTAAAAAACATCAGAAAAGACCTCCATAGATGGTGCAATCTCCACGTTTCCTGGCTAGGGAGGATAGCGGCTATAAAGATAGTTATACTGCCGCGCCTTTTATATTTGTTCCAGGCCGTCCCTCAAACAGACCCGGAGTGTTTTTCCAAGGAGCTTCGAACCATAACGAACAAATTTATCTGGGAGGGTAAGAAAGCCAGGGTCAGTAGACAGTTACTTACAGCCCCAAAGAAGGAGGTCGGACTGGCCCTCCCTGATTTTCGGCAATACTATGAGGCTACGCAGCTGAGAGTCATAAGGGAATGGCTTCAACAAGGAAGGGAAAAGCACTGGGTGAGAATGGATAGGGCAGTATCTAAGCACGACCTGGATGTGGTGTTATGGCTCCCAAAATGTCATCAGCCAAAACATATGTACATGAGTTCCGTCACTAAACTAATGGCGGATAATTGGGAGGGGTTGGCCAGGCAAAGAGGCATTACTACCTTTCCATCCCCGTTTATACCAATATTTGAAAATGGGCACTTCACACCAGGGCTGGAGAGGGGGGCTTTAAAAAAAAAAAATGGCAGGAAGGGGGGTGTAGAAGGATGCGGGATATGTTTATTGGGAAGGATAGGGCAAAATCACTTTCACATTCGGAAAAGGAGCTCCTTTTCCGAATGTAAAAGTGATTTTGCCCTGGGGGAGGAGGAAAGGTTGCGGTACTATCAGTTACGTCATTGGTTGATGCACCCAGAGAATAAAAAGGCGGCTGTCAGAGACCCTACTAAATTAAAAGAAATTCTTAATGTCTAATCAAAAGGGCTAATCTCGCAGTTGTATAGAATTTTTAGATGAGGCCAAGCCAAGGCAAAGCTGGGCATTTATGGGCAAATGGGAAAGAGTGTTGGGAAGAGGAATAGAGAAGAAGGAATGGGAGAGGCTATGGAGGATAATCCCAAAATTAGCAAGAGCATCCCAGACCCAGGAGGCTTGGTATAAAGTTATGTACAGTTGGCACTACTCTCCGGCCCATCTACACAGACTATATCCTGAGACATCTAGTCACTGTTAGAGAGGGTCTGGGGCAGTGGGGACTGCGGAGCACATTTGGTGGGGGTGCCCTAATGTAGTGCCCTTCTGGGAGGAAATTCGGAAAGCTCAACAACAAGCTTTTGGCCCAGGGGAGAGCAGATCCCCAGAGTTGATCCTGTTGGGCATTCTGCATGAAGACGTGGGATGTGCACCTGGAGCTAGGGAAAGAGCACAGGTGATGCTTATTATTGCAGGAATGACATTGATTGCCCAGAATTGGAAAAGCCTGACAGTACCAGCATTTCAGGATTGGCTACGGAAGGTCTGGGAGATAGTCACGGTGGAATGGGCAACATATGCAATGAACAATGCACTATAGAGCTTTGCAAGTGAATGGGGTGAAATGTTGCCCTTTCTCAGATACGACTTAGGATTGGTTGGCCCACAGCGTCTCAGGCTATTGGACCTACAGTGAGCAGCAGGGGGGATGGACAGCATTTTTGGAGAGTCAAGGAACACAGGGAAGTGGCTTGTTTGTTTTCCTTGGGGGGAAAGGGGAGGGGACTGTTGGAGATGTTTATGTTTTAAAATGTTAATAAAAAGAAGTTTAAAAAAAAACTCCACAGGAAGACTTACTTTAACCATCTGATGCGCAGGGACACACGGAGACTGCTCCTAGGAAAACGGAAGGACCCAGAGAAGAGATTCCTTTTCCTGCTTCATGGCGTGCAAGTACTCAATTCCTGTGGTGGATCCCAAGATCTCTCAGAAATTACAAGTACGCGTGATGCTTCTCAAGCTCACTGGCCAGTCTTCCATGGCAAGGGCAGATAGTGTCCTAGTCAACTTGGACAGAAAGGCAGAATCTTCCTCCAAAAAAACAAATTCCATGCTAATCCTAATCCATCCTCAAAAGCTACCTGCTTGGTTTATGCCCCACACACCCTGCTGACGAATTCTTGCATACATAAATAATAAAAGGGTGCCAGTCTGGGGAGGCACTAACACTTCACAGATTAAAGGACCGGGAATTGATGTTCTAGCTCATCCAGAGAAGGCCCATTAAAGTAGATAAATCATTACGTCTCAGCTATTTTAATGATCATAATTTTCAAGAATGATGTATTGTTGACCTTCACCTGATGCCCTCGTCTCCTGGCCGGTCTTCTCCTCGAGACTCCTTTCTTCCTTTGGTTTTAGGCTTAGTGAAAATACAGATGTAATACATGGAATAAATGGAAACTCTGAAAAGAGAAGACAAGACTATATCATTTCTATATTCTCAAAGATGCAAGAGTAAAAGAGCACAAAAAAAGACACAACTAGAAACATGTCTGCTAAACAGAACCACCTCAGGATGCTGCAGAAGGTTGGGTGTGCCGGTGTCCCATGTTATTGAAGAAAGCACACTGATTTATTAATTTCTTTTTCAAGGATGCACTTTGATTATTCTGTTGCTTTAACAAGCTCGGGTTGGGAGGTTTGGGATACCCTCCAAACAGTGAATTCTGTACTTCAACAGGCACGCTTCTCGAAAGTGCGGTAATTTATACGATGCACTTGGTTATTTCCATTCGGACGCCATTGGTGACCTGGCAGAGTTCATCCAGAGAAATCTGCAATCCCTGTTGTAAGAGCTCTGGAGTACTGATCTAATACTTTGCAGGGAAGTGCAAGACACTCCAGAAGCCTAGCATGGTTCATTACGTATTGGAAAGATTGGGTTTCTCAGAAAAGCTCTCTAAAATTCAGGGCTACTTGGCTATGGTGGTTCACCAGGCACACATAGGTGATGCCCATATATAGGATTTCCTGTTGCAGAAAAATGACAAATGGTATCTGGATTTCATAAAAAGAAACAATGGGCCTCATTACAAGTTTGCCAGTCTGGAAATAAGGGGTCCGGTAGCAATTTACCGGCACTCTTTTTTCATGACCGGCAAACTACAACTCTGCGGGTGGGTGCCATTACGCCCGGCAGGTCTGACCTGCTGGGCGCAACAGCACCCGCCCGCTGAGTTGTCATAGAAACACTGGCACCGTTAATGACGGTGCCGGTGCTTCCGTCAACCCATTCCTATGGAGTCCTATGGGACTGCACAGGAATGGGGACTTACCAAATCCGCCCGCCAGGCTTCCCGCTTCACCGGGACTTGTAATGTCCCGGTGACACCGGGAAGACAGGCGACGGATTCGATTACGAGGGCGGTGACAACCTGCCGGTAGCACCTGCGGGTAACTGCCATTCTTGTAATGAGTCCCAATGCCTGCTAACTGGCTTCAGTGGTACACTGTTGTTGCAAAAGCTATACACACATCTTACAAACTCCCACCCTGTATATATATGCTATTCTACATCCATTTCAGGCATGCTATTTTGGATAACCAGCTATTGGACCCCACTGTGGCCATCTTTTTTTTAATACTACCATATGCACTCCACCTTAACAGTTAACTGGACAAGCCTCATTGCCAGCTAGCGACCACCTTACATTACAGTGCAGTTCTTCCCTAGATGAACAGCCATTTCACAGGGTCCCCCTCCCTAGCTCTTCTCTTTCGATGTGTCAGTTATATGGATCTAGCACATTTACTCACTCTATGCCATCAACATTTGCAGCTGAATGCATTATTGAAGGACATCATCAAAATCTCTTCACAATTGGGTTAACATTTTTTATTTACAAGCTCCTAGCCAGGCATAAAAAGTAACTTGCCCCATCAGACACACACGTGATAAACTGGAAAAAACTAAATACAAAAATAGACAGATTTTTATTTTAATACTTGCAGGAGTAGCTGGATTTTCTTCTTTTCCTGTCTTTTTTCAAAAGCAGTCTCTTCACAAATTACTCATCTCCTGTGTTTTCATTGGCCCCTTTTATTAGTCTATCAACAACACTTCTCTTACATTTGTGATCTTTCCAGACATTATTTTATCATACTTTTCTATAACTTTTGATATCTCCTCATATTTGCCTTTCAAGATCTTCTATCCTTGTGTATAGTATAATCTATATCTTTTCTATTCCTTCCCCGTGCCTCTAATATCTTTACTCCTACCAACATTTGTACTGTCCGTCATCTTCTGGCATTCCCTCGTTGCACCAATATGGTATTTATTTTTACTGTATTCATTTATAGGGCACCGAAAGCCCACTGTGTGATGCTGGAAATGCATCAGAGGGACAGGGCCTCTGAATCCTTGTCATTTATTGCTTTATCATGTATGTTCTGTTTTGTTTTCTGCACAGGAGTTCATGTGGGACTCCTGGTGGTGCGGCTCTTCCTGTATTTGGTTTGGTGAACAGACCCTTGGGATACCCTTATGGCACCCATGGGTGGGAGTACGACCCTGTACTCCTAGTTTATGTTTTTGGGCACCTGTGTGTGGCCCACAGAGCAGGATACGGGCTGGTGGCAGCTCCGTGCTGAATTGACAGGTGCCCTGAGTGTCCTCCATTTTGGGATGCCCAGGCCGTGTCATTGGAATCAGTGGATTCCTCAAAGGAAACAAGATGGCCCCTGTTGCATCTTGCTTTCTATGGCCTGTTACCTTACTTTTCCCGAAGTCCCGGGAAGCCCTGACTCTGTCCCTTCCCCCTGACTGGCTGTTGGGTGGAAGTGCCATATATGGTGTTGTGGGGAAGTCTAGGCCAGACTGGCTGGAGCGTTCCCAATGAGTATGTTGTGGGTACACCCATGGGGTGGGAACTGGGTGAATGGAGTGTGTGACGAATACGCATTCTGTGTTATGGGTGTCTAGTATCTGGTGGTTGACACAATGACTGAGACAGCCCTGCCCGAAACTGGAATGAATGCAGTGTGTAGTGCTGAATGGCAGAGTACTTGTCCGAATCCACATTCTGTGTTGTGAGTGTCTGGATGGAGAAGAATGGGATGAGGGCACTGTGAGCCGATTGGCTGTCTGACTGCCCTTCTGAGTGATTGGTTGCCTGAGTGTGACCCAGCAGAGTGAATGGGAGATCAACAGTATATCTGGGGGCCTCTCACTGCTAGAAATCGTTCAGAAGCTGAAGTAGAAACTGACATTGAAACTGATGCTTAACTTTGAAGCCCACTGCAAGAAGAACTGCTGCTGCTGTCCTTTGCTGATCTGAAAGCTACTGTGCTTTCAAAGAACTGATCCAAGAAAGGACCTGGCTAGGAGACCTCTCCCTGAGCTACGAGGGACCATTGTGCACCAGCTGATCTTTGCCAAAGCTCTCTGTTAGACAGACCTACAAAAGGCTGCTGACCGGAGAAGAAGACCGCAGAGGAGAACGAAGAAAAGAACCGGACAGCTGTCCACCGTCTATGACCTCCGTCGCCGACCGGAGTCGCAGTACTCCCTTTGCCTAAAAACATTTTGATCCAAGGACTCCCTTGTTCATCCTCATCGACAGCTTTCGTCCTGCCGGAGAAAGTCAAGGCCGCCGACGACTGAGGAGAATCTGCCGGTGTGTTTCCCGCCACCCGAAGACCTCAGACGCCGACAAAGCTACTGAAGCCAGCCGTGGTCCCGTCCTGTTCGCAGACGCAAACGACTCAACGCCCTTGCTGGCCAAAGTTCTTCATTCACTCTTTGCGGCAACAAACACTTGTCGTCGAGATGCACTGCACGGCTCTTCTTCACAGGATGTTCACGAGCTTTCGTCAACGAGCACCGTAAAGTTCGACGCTGCTTCCTCGACGACCACCATTCACCTGTTTCTTCATCTCGGAAGTTCGATGACCCATGGCTCCTGCCTGAAAGGGAGCGCACTCAAGAAGGGCCCGTAGATTCCCCGATGAAGAACTCTCCAACACAAGGTACATTTGGGTTGCAGAACTATAGAAGAAGGTAAGACTTTAATAAGACAATATATGGTCTGGGCTTGTAGTGCATCTTCATTTACAGGTTGCCTAGGTGGGGGGATCCTCATACAGAACTGTGTCTAGGCATCGGGCCAGTATTCTGCCAATTGTCTAACCAACTTGTCTTCCTCCTAAGTCTATGGTTGATAACGTTTTGCTGTATTGATTTGTATGCTATTTGAAGTGAGTACAGTTGACACATTTTAATGGAATCAGAGTAATAGTGGTACCACTTAGAACTGTAAATATTTACCATTTTAAAATTGTCGGAGCACAAAGACTGTTATTGTGATTGTGTATATACGTGAACCTTATTTATATAAAGAGCTGTGTTATAACTAACATAGTGGGTGGACATTCCTTTGTGGGTGCTTGGGGACTACACTGTACTTAAGAACCAGCCTGCATCACCTCCTGAGAAGCTAGGCCTTGATTGCTCGTCCATTGCTACCAACAATAGGGAATCTTGGCTGAGGTCCTCTGTGCCTCTCCTCTACCATATACCGTACAGACATCTCCCTCCGGTCTTTATACGCAGGCATCGGGCACCATAACAAAAACAATAAACGGGACAAAGTGAAGCGCAGAGGCTGAGAGCCAACTAAGGGACAATGAAGAATCTCAATGGAATAGTAAGGTTTTCAGTTGTCGACTGAAACTTTTAGATTCTTTTAATAGCCTTGAGGAAAATGGAAGGGAGTTCCAAATTCTGTCAGCATGGACGGGGAATGATCTTCCCAAGTTATTTGCAAGTTTGAAATTAGGATTTCTGACCAAAGCGAGGGTAGATGAATGTAAACCTCTTGGGGGCTCATAAGTAGACAAGAATTATTTAGTTAGGGTGGAAGGATACAATATAAGGATTTATGGACAAGCGTTGCGGTCTTAAATTGTAATGAAGCAATGATGGGGAGCCAATGAAGGTTGTGTGGACAATGCGAGATAGGGTCTCTTCTGGATTTTCCTTTGACAATGCAGGTTGCATCATTTTGTATTACTTGCAGTGCCTGCGTGTTTTTTTGTTGGCACCGATTAGAAGGGCATTACAGTAGTGCAACCTGGATAGAATGGTTGCATGAGCAACTGCTGCACAGTTGGACACAGAGAAGAAGGGTCATAAATTCTTCAGTAGACGAAGGTAATGGGAGCAGTTTCTCACAGTCTGATCCAAATGTGCATCAGAGCTTAATAGGGAACCTAGGTGGAAGCCTAGAGTTTTAACTCTCTTAGAGACTTGAATACAATAGTTGTGTATGGTAAAATACAAGTATCTAGGATCAAGTTTGGAACTTGCACACGCTGTTCCGAATATCAACAACTCTGTTTTGTTTCCATTGAGGCACATCCAATTTGTTTATCCAAGCCTCAATGTAGTCCTATGAATTTTGCAAGCTGGATGACTCAAGAACGTAGTCTCCAGAAAGCTCAAGGAATAACTGAGTGTCATCAGCATAATTCGTAACAAACATATTAAGGTCGTCCATGAGGTCACACAAAAGCCTGATGTATGTGTGAAAATGTAAAGGGGAAATAGAGGCTCCCTGGAGGATGCCACAGACTATAGGTGCCGATGGTGAGGTGGCATTACCCCAGCAGACTCTGGATGTCTGCTACGAGAGAAAAGACTGCACCCGTTTGATGATATCCCTGCTGCATAGGCCTATTTCTCCAAATACATGGAATAGGCGGTCGTGATCCAAGAGGTCAAACACCGCCGACAAATCCAACAGTATGAGTAGACCAACGTTGCCTTTGTCCGAGATGCCCAAACGATGAGATTGAAGGTCCAAGAGGGCCTTCTCCGAGCTGTAGCGTGGATGAAAGCCAGATTGTCTGACGGTGAAGGGTGTGGTTTGCTTCAACAAAAGACTGGAGTTTCTGAAACACTTGTGTACTAGCGCGATGCAAATAAAATATCATATCGTATATCATATCATAGTAGCACTTTTGTCCAGTATTTTTAGCAAAACACTGCAATTTGTGATGGGACGTAAATTGCTTGGTTCCTTAGGGTCAAGGCCTGGTTTCTTAACCAAGGGCGTGACACTGATCTTTTTTATAGAGTCAGGGACCTGGATGCTGGCAAATGAAGAATTTACAAGTGTGTCGAGGAAAGGGGCGAAGATTTCTTTATGTTCTAGGATGAGATTAGGGGGAAATCGCATTTTCCGGACATTGCGAGGGGCGTAAAAAGGACAGCGTATCCATCAAGTCTAAAGAAAAGATGGTGGAAAATCAGAATTCAGCAGTTTCCTCCTTATGGACCGATTGGTGGGGAAGTAGAGAGATAAACGTGTTCTTATTTAGTTCGTGTTTAATCTTAGAACGCGCCTCTTCTGGTGTTTCTTTCTTCTCGCCTCCTTTTTGCCTCTTTAACTTACCGAAACCTGCATCTTTTCTCTAATACTTTACTCGTTCCCGTCTTTTTCCTCCCACGCCCCTTCAGTCCCTTTCACTCTCCCCACCCATCTTCTACCCCAATACTTACTTATTGCTAGGCCTGACAGAAGAAGTTTGGTGAAAGGCCAAATCACCCGAGTTTTGACTGCATTTGTTATTCGCCAGAATCTTAAGAAGTTCGAGTCCCAAGTTAGAGTTACCTTCATGGCAGTTCCTACAGGATGGAATTTCCTGTAACCAGTGGGCTGAAAAGGTCACAGCCTTTTCCGCTAGCAGAAGTTTTAATTAAATCAAGGGCAACGGCTAAAAATCTGTTGTGGCATTGTATGCATACATACAAGAAAATTTACTGGTTACAGCTCAAACAAAGAAAATTTAAATTAAAAAAAAAAACACGTTATAATGCACAGATTTTGGATTTAGTACACTATGCAGCACTGCCCCGACTTGAAATATTGCAATAGTACCTCATGCTGCCTACTTAAGCCACCCCAATGGCTGCATCATGCATGCTTGGCAGGAGACTTTAGATGGCTCCATCACTGAACCTCCCCCGATTTCTGTACAGAACAGCTTGAGGGCTGAGGCATCATCTGCACGTCAGCTATATGTCACAGGTACAAATGCTTTCAGCACATCGTTTCCTGTCCCTTAGATTGCAATTAGGAGTACCAGTGAGCGGTAGTAACACTGTTACTGACACCCTTACGAAACACCAAGATTAGATCAGCAAATGTGACATGGAAGGGCAAAGTATTAGTACAGTCATGTAAAACTACTAGAATGAGATGGATTGTCCTAAAGAAAAAAGCAGAGACTTTCCAACAGGCTGGCACCACAGAAAGGCATGTACGGCTGGAGCAGAGTTTGCCAAATATGAAGCTGGCCTGTGAAATGCTGATGGTGCCTGGCAAGGGTCAGGCTGGTGTCTAGGAAAGGCTGGAAGGGCTGCGGCAGAGACAGTGAAATGCCAGGCGGGTTCCCCTCAAAGGTCTGCAAAACTGGGGTAGACATTGTCATATGCCAGGCTCAAGTATAAAATGCCAGCAGGTTGGGAAGGGCGACTCTAATCAGATAAGAACCCCTGGAAGGGTAGTAGTGTATGGATGCCACGTAGAAGGTGGGCACCTGTAAGGATGATAGAACTTGGGCAGAGTACGTCGTAGCCAACAACGTGACCATCTCTGCCCCAGCCCCATTCATCTTTCAGGAGGTACATGTCTGCAGGAATTCTTCATTTTGTAATACAGACAGATACACACCAACAAGGCCCTCATTTTACGGACCATAGGCCAGTCCACGAGCATGTGGGTTTATCTAGTAGAGACCCTGCCTGCCCTTAGTTCTGCTGCATGTATCCTTGGATGGCTGCATGTATACTTACTTACCTGTTGGAACAGTGTGCCGCAGAAAACCTGCTGCTGAATTGTGAGACTAGGGTTGGCCTACTGGCTAGGCTTGTGTCTCTGGACTATAGCGCAGGGTTTTGATTTCTGGCTGGTGAACGTTGTTCCTCGGCTTTCCTCTTCCTCCCCCTGGCCTTCCTCATGGGCGCAGTCTTCAGTTCTGGGAGCGTCTCTGGGCTGTTTTACTGCCATCTTTGTTTACCCACATTGATCGTCTGCCTAGGTGTAGGAAGCATAGTCCCACTGAAAGCAATTGCGATCCCTATAGCACACATCTCTGGGTAGGGTGGGCTCTACCTTAGTATCCTCCTTCATGGGACGGAATTCTGCTGGCTGGCTGCCCCCTAAACCATCAGGAATCTGTTTTCAGCTCCCACCCTCTTCTAGGAGCCATCCACTTCTGGCAGGAGAGTCCCAGTCCTGGGAAGATAGATTCTTCTTCTTTTGGGCTGTCTGGGTCATTGTTGGTCCGCCGAGGTTCAAGTCCCTGGGTGAGTGTATCCTGTGAACTACACCTAGAAAAGAGTTGTGTTCACTGGATTTAGTCCTTCCTGAATCATCTTTTTTGGGGCCACAACCGTGAGTACTTTTTTCTGAGCTCTGGGTTGGTGGGTTATTTGAGATCCTTGCCCCAGGGATCCCTGTGGTCTGGATTCAAATGGTTTCTGCAGGTCTCTTTCAACCGTGTTTTTCCATAGACTTCCAATCGCCAGAATCATTCTGCTTGGCTGCAACTGTTCCTAATGGTCTCGAGGGTGGCACTGGAGCTCTTCAAGGGGGTCGGTTATTGCATCCCCTGGGGTCAGTTCTGCCTTCTACACACCTGTCAGATAGAACTGGTACTGGTCTGTTTTTCCGCCACAGCCATAGCTGTGCCCCTTGACTGTGTCCCATTTAATCCTATAGGAACTTCTGAATTTACCTGTAACTAACTATCTACCAAAGGGGTTTCTGAGGTACTTAACTGCCATTGCACTTTTTTTGCTGGGTCTCACCCTGCCTCCTGGGTCACTGGAGTTCTAGGCCAAAGACACGAACTTTAGCAATTACCAGCGATGTTATATGTATTTTGAAAGTCATGCATTTGAATCTGGTCCTTGAGAAATGTCTTAATACAATGTATTAAAATCATGCACTTATTTTTCCACTTGGTGCTGAGAATCTAAATGTATTCTGACAACTGGTGGCCTCTGGCTGGGTGTTCTTAAGTGTTCTCTCTTGTTTCTTCCCTCATATTCCTACATTTATTGTACAGTGCGCAGTTATATTAATCCTAATTCCAGGGGTAAAACTGTCAAGTTGCAGTCTACTAGCGAGCTATAAAAACTCACTTGCTACATCAATTCTATAGATACACACAACACACCGCTCCTTACTTGCCAAGAGTCAATTCTCACTAGCTAGCGGCGAGTGCACATTTTGCACCCTGCTAATACTGTGCCCTACAAGTTTAGGATTACTGGGACTGTGTTTCAGTGCTGGCACTTGGGATTCTCTTTTTTATTACTTAAACGTATGGTTCTGCTGTGTGGGATCCAGTTGTCCTGACCCTCATTGGGCTACATGTACTGTCTCCGCCACCAGATAGTGGATTTACATTTTAGTGTTAGGTGTGGGTTAGGTCATAACTGACCATTACTGTTCTTTTTTCGTGCACTGGGTTTATATTAGGTTTGCTTATTTTTACATAATATAGATTAGATGTTTAATTTGTACTTTCAGTATACCAGTGTGGGATGTTTTCTTCGGTTATCTCTATAGACTAACTGTACTTTCCATAACAGTCCCATCTCGCGCCTTAGGTTAAGCCCCATTGCTCTGCCACAGCTACCACTCTTCTCACCTGTCCTTCTGCTTAGAATATTGCAAACATTTCTATTAGAAGGTTGAGGGTTGTGCAAAAATCTCCATAACCGCGAGTAAGAAATGGAGTTCTGTTTATGCATGGCTAATGGCTTGCAACTTGAATTGTTTACCCCTGATCAACCGAATATTGCAGAAAGGTGCCTTTTAACTTCGAGTCTGCTCTTGGGGATTATTTTGCTGGCGAGCACCAAGTATCTAGGTCTCGATCCAAAGGAGCCATTGGTTCAAGGCAACCTCCTGAACGCACTACAGGAATGTTCAGGTGTTATCACGCATTATGTGTGCGTTATTGCAGGTAAGTAGAATGATACCCAGTTAGGTGGTCTTTGATGAACGAATCATGCCTCCGGTCAGAACGACAACAGATGGACTAGTCTACCCAGCTTTAGGTTGGCACTTTGTCAGAATTTAGGGGGTCTACTTGAACATTGGTCCTTCTTGGCTAGGGTGAAGCCGCAGTCTGGTGTACGAACTGAACAGAATAATCCAGGGATGAGCGTTTGGACCGGCGTAAAATCTACTTGAAAGAAAATCGTGCAGTTTATGGATGTCCGTCTAGTCCAGTTCAACATCAAGAGAAACCAACATTATGGCAACAATGCCTGCTACTTTTGGCCACAAAAAGATGATTAAACACCTCTAGGACCATCAATCACCAGATCACGACACATTGCAAACATGTTCCTTTTGCACATAAAGATTTTGTTCTGGAAAACAACCAATCGGTATAACGGGTTAAAAACAATCGCCAATGTCTTTGTTACTGTGTTCAATTAGGTGTCAGACCTGTATTCTGCTCTTAAAAAGCAACAAAGAAAACCCCAAACGGTAAACAGATACTTCCCTGATGTAAATCAGTATATTTCAATGAAGCATCATCCATTTGATTACTGGGCCGGGGCCTGGCTTCAACCATGCTGCATTCCCCAATAGGCAAATCAGAGTAGACATTTGTCCTTGCTGAGGGTCAGGCCCACTGCCCAGGAAGCAAAGTTATATCACTGTTTTTTCTATTTACTTTTTGACACTTTCAAAAAGTAAAACACAGGACAGATTTGCAGAAGCATGCTTCGATGTCCTTGCTGATGCTCGTCGCAAATGTTTGCTCTACTCCTGTCCAGCACTTCGGGCTGCAGCCACAAGCAGAATTATTGTTACCATTCAAATTCATCCCGATTTCGAAAAACCTTACTACATAGCTGATCCCTGGTGGTCATGCTCACTTTAACCCCATTGCCGTGGTCGTCCTGGCCTGTAGCCAGATTGTCCGGGTCATGGTCAACCTGGCCACCTCCCATGGCCACAGGCTATACCTCAGTCACCAACCAAAGTTATATCACTATTTGTTGTACCTACATTATGACACTTTTCAACAAAAAAAAAAAACACAGACACTTTCGCCAAACCATGCTTTTGGGTCCTTGCCAATGCTCCTTGCACAAGTTTACTGCGGATTCGTCCATGTTTTATTTTTTGAAAAGTGTAAAAATGTATGTATGAACATAGTCATATAACTTAGCCCCCAGTTAACAAAATCCATTCAGACTTTTCACAAACATTCAAAGTTGGGCCTATAATCTTTCTGAAAACTTTTGTGCAGATTCATCAAATGGTAACACATTTAAAGTCCATCTAAAAATGTTGAGACCCCCCTCTAATTTAGCCCCCTCTTGACAAAATCCCACTAAACTTTGCAAAACCATTCAAATCTGGGTCTAAATTCGTTTTCTAAAGCTTTGTGCACATTTGTCAAATAGCACCACATTTATAAGCCGTTCAATTATTTTTGGAACCCCTACGCCTCTAATTTGGCCCCTTCTTGGCGAAACAACACCAAACCTTGCATACACTTTCACGGTCAGGTCTAAAATTATATTGCAAGTTTTCATGCCGTTTCATTGAGTGGCGCCAAAGTTACAAGCCATCCAAAAACTGCTTTTCACCTACCCTGTAATGCAGAAATATGGATGGATGTTCCCGAACATCTGAGATGTTCCCGAACATCTGAGATGTTCGGCCATCGGAGAAGAAAAAACACCAGGTTTCTGGCTTTTTTTGGCCATATCCCATCCCATCCTCATCAGCCCTTGCCTCTCCAGGGATTGTTTCATTTGTTTGACAAATGCAATGTTGTTTTATTTTTTTATTATTTTTTTTTAATATGTTTTTACCGCGATGCCCAGAGACTGCAGGTGCTGTTCACAAATCCAACATGGCGTCTGTTTCAAAAGTTTAGACGCACCTCAAGTTTTTGACCAATCAGCGGGCGTGTACTATGTCTGCGGAGATCACGCTGGACCCTGATTGGTCTAGGTGAGTGTCTGCAAACTGAATAGGGAAGTGTGTCTGCGGACCGAACCCAGATATCACAAATTGTTTTTTTGCCTACTTTTTGGCTGTTTAATAAAAAATAAAAACTACTGGACAGATTTACACGCTTTCGGGGCCAAGCTGCCGCTCTTGGTGCAAATTTGGTGAAAATCTGTCCAGCGGTTTGGCTGTATGCTTGAGCACATTTTTTTTCCATTGCATCTATGAGGAGTTCCACACATTTTCGGAGCCCCATATAACTTTGGCTCCCCTGGATGAAACCGCACTAAACTTCGCAAGATCATTCTGAGGGGGCTATATACTTTTTCTACAAAGTTTGGTGAGGATTAGTCTAGGGGAGCGACGTTTTAAGCCACCCAAAAAGTATGCTTCCTATGAATTGAGCAATTTAACCATAACTACAGCCATGTAGTTAGGGTTAAGTTGCTAAACCCATAGGAAGACCACTTTTTCAGCGGCTTATAACTTTGCTGCCCCTGGAGGAACCCTCACCAAACTTTGGAAAAAAAAAGTATATGGCCCGCTCTGAATTTTTTCGGCAAGTTTGCTGAGGTTTCGTGCAGGGGGGGAAATTATAGGGGGGTCCCAATTTTTTTTTTCCCATAGACTGAATGGGCAAAAACCTTGCGCACGGCTACAGCCCGAACGGCTGGATGGATTTTCACCAAATTTGCAGCAGGAGCGGCGGCTTTGTTCCGAAAGTGTGCTTTTGTGTGTTTGGTGGAAATCCGACCAGTACTTTTCTTGCTAAGAACTGAAATGTATGTCTCACAAAATGAATGATATGTGGCTCCGCTCCGGGGACCGATTTACCTGTTCACTCTGCGGACAGAAGTCTTATTGGTTTGGAGTACTCTGTGATGTCGGTGAACTTTGGACGCGGCCGGTGGTTAGCTGGAGGGAAGCGTGGTGTGCGTCAACATTTTTGGGAAACGCTGCCATGGTGTATCGGAGGATAGTGTTGTGGTGTGTGGCAAGCCCCTAAGGCATTGTGTGCATGGCTGGGGCTCTTGTACGTAACAGTGTGCCCACTAAAATTAGTCATATCTGGCTCTGTTCCTGCGTCCCATTTCCCTGTTAGCTGCACAGTCAAAAGTTTGATTGCACTGCAGTATGCAGGGACGTGATTTACGTCATAAGTTTTCGATAACGCTGGCATGTTGTATCTGAAGACAATGCGGCGGCGAAAGGGTCTGGAAAACATACTTTACGGCATCTGGTGGTGGGAAGAAGGGATGGAAAGGGTGGGGGAGTGAGAAGTGGTTCATCTGATATATATAATTAGAAGATGGTGTGCCAGCGGTATCCGTGCCTACTATGCCAATTCGCGGTTACCTCAACAAGCAACAACCTTGTGTGGTGATTGCAGGCAGCCTTCGTTATGGCATGACAGCTCCAGCAGCAATCTCTTTCTGTGATGAGTGGTAGAAGGCTGAATTGCAGAAGGGCAATGCTTTCCACATGACATGAACATTTAAACTTAGTGTGTACTATGATGTGTTGTGTATGGTAAGTCTGCTGCCCCTTCACTGCTTGGCTGGAGCCGTTGCACGGAAAAGCATGTCGACTGGTTGCAAGTAGGTTTCATATTGTTGCTTTGAGTGCACGGTTTGGCTGCATTGCATACATTGTTGGTTCCATGGGTGTGGTGATTGTTAGAACATCTTACAGTTGTCAGTGCATGGCTGGAGATACTGTAGTGAGCAGTGGTGCTGCATGTCCAGTGGGTGCAGTGTTGGAATACTGTCCGTACAGCAGAGGGTACGGTTGAAGTAGATGCAATATGTGCTTAGGTAGTCCGCATTGCGCAGATTAGTACATTTTGTACTGCACTATTGCTTGTATGCAGTTACTTCTTACAGTTGTCGCTGCATAGGTGCAGATGCTGCAGTGAGCAGTCTTGCAGTGTGTCCACTGGGTGCAGTGTTGGTATAGTGTCCATATAGAAGAGGGTACGGGTCAACTGGTTCTTATATGTGCGTGGGTAGTTTGCATTGCGCAGATTAGTAAGTGTTGTAGTGCACTACGCAGTATTGGTTCTATGCACTTACTAGAGTGTTGGGAACAGGACCAATGTTGTCAAGATTTTGTTGTTTGGTTGCCAGTAATACAATGCTTTGTGAATGGAAGTGGTTAGCGGGGCCAAACACAGTGGTATGTTTGTGGATTATGGTAAGTGGAACATGTCGGCTTGCATCCCTGTACTATGGTGCAGTGGTTGGGTAGAAGTGCCAGTGCCTATGTTGCCTTTTCGAATTTTGCTACATGGCTCTGTTATGTTGTGGTGGGTATGGGCAAGGCCTAGACTGTTTGATGCATAACCGAAGGCCCTAGGCCATGCACCCAAGTGCCTAGGCCTTCACCACAACATAATG
The DNA here is from genome assembly GCF_040938575.1 of Ambystoma mexicanum. Taxonomy (NCBI): domain Eukaryota; kingdom Metazoa; phylum Chordata; class Amphibia; order Caudata; family Ambystomatidae; genus Ambystoma; species Ambystoma mexicanum. The sequence continues at coordinate 1,246,389,528 of NC_090925.1, read as the reverse complement.
CAACCATGTAGTTGTAACTCTGCATGTCTTCGAAGGCAGGGACCTTTACACAATGGTTGTGGAGGACATTGTAGACTTGGTAGAACAGCAGAAGTGAGCTGCTATGCGTACATAAGCATATGGTGTAGGTCATTGGACGTATTGCACATTAGGAGTCCCATGTGACCATTTCCGTTTGCTAGGGTTTGCCCTTTATAAGACCCTTCCTATGTTGCGTTGGATGCATGGCTGAAGCCCCTACACTGACAAGTATGTCCACGGGTTGAAAGTAGGTTTGACATTGTTGGTTTGCGTGTGGTTTGGCTGCATTGCATAAATTGTTGACTCCATGGGTGTGGTGATTGTTAGAACATCTTACAGTTGTCGGTGCATGGCTGGAGATGCTGCAGTGAGCAGTCCTGTAGTGTGTCCACTGGGTGCAGTGTTGGAATAGTGTCCATATAGAAGAGAGTACGGGTCAACTGGTTCTTAAATGTGCTTGGGTAGTCTGCATTGCGCAAATTAGTAGGAGTTGTACGGCACTCTGAAGCTGTAACGCTTACCTGGACTCTGTGGGGACCTCTGGAGCACTGAGCTCCGAGCTTCAACCTTCCCCTTCAGACTAGACACTATAATTCTGTTGAAAAAATAACAAATTCCCCTCCTTAATTTACTTCCTATATATATATATATATATATATATATAACGTATAGGGATATTCTGACACAACTATAGCTCACCTTAGTATTTAATTTGAAGAGCTATCCATCCTGTTCTTACAGGGGCGCATGTCCTGAAGATGGTAGAGCCCAAGAGGAAGGAATATTATTCTACGGGGGCTCAGTTCCTTTATTTTCAATAGAATGGAACAATGGAATTGAGGGAGTCTGTAATAAAAGATGGGTGACAGCCTAAGCCTAAATAAATACCATAAAAGACAAAATGAGCTGCACTCGTCACTAAGCGAGTAGAATAACAATCTGCACAATGGTATAAACCTTAAGGCTGTCAAGAAGCGCCAACTGAGGAACCTATATGATGTAACAGTATGGTGAGTGTACTATTCAGGTGACTGGAAAATAAAAGGGTTAAGCCTCCGTACTAATAAATGGACATGGAGTTCTTTTGAGTGTGAAAAAAGAATAATGGCACACAAACTGAATGAAAACTGCGTTTTGCGAACCTTTTCATTAAATGCGTGACATCATCCGTAAATTCTGAAATAACGTGTAACAAAATCTCACGGACAACAACTCGGCGACAATGTGTAGAAGTGCCTATTTAAAATGTGAGCAATGACAGAAGTGCGTGTGTGTCCAAAATGAGCATACTACTAAAACACACGCTGTCCACTAAAAACGAATTTCCTCTAAAGGCAAGCAACCTTTCATAAAAGAGTAACACAAGCAATTGGAGCGAGGGAAATGTATCAGTAAATCCTTCAAAACAAAAATAGTACTTGCGTGTGAATGAACACGTTCTCACACTGTGGAGAGGCGTCCGTGTTGACAGGAAACAAATAACCTTAACGAGCGCTCATCTCGAACTGAAGTGTTTAAAGGCAGCAGGAAAGGGGAACTATGTAAATATACTGTAAAAAACTGACGGAGACGAAAGGATGAATATCTGTGGAAGACAGGAAAACAGCTGTGGGCTTAGGGCTGAAGAAACGCGGCGAGCGTTACATCTGATAACAGATTAACGATGCAAAGCGCGAGCCTCCAGATGGGCGGGGCTTAAATAGGCTGCAATAGGAGAACGACTAGACCCGCTGGTTACATAATTGAGGGGGACTAACTAGCGGCCATTAAGGAACCCAGAACCAATATATTCAATAGGGAACTTAATTAACAGTAACACAACTAGGACAAATACCCGAATTCCTTTAAGAACCTTCCTGGAGCTGTACTTTCCTAGGACTAGAATTAGAAACTCTGCCTGTGGTCATGACAGTACCCCTCCCCAAGGACTCTCCTCCCAGTTTATGGGGGTGATTTTGGTGAAATTTCTTTAACAATCTAGGTGCATTTATGTGTTCTTTAGGTTCCCAAGATCTATCTAATGGACCGTAACCTTTCCAGTCAACCAGATAAAAAACCTTGTGTCTGACAACCTTGGAGTCTAAAATGTCCCTGACTTCGAATTCAGATTGATTGTCTTCAAGTTCAACTGGAGTTGGAGCTGGTTGTAAACGAGTATCTGGTTTTACTGGTTTTAATAAGGACACATGAAATACTGGGTGAATTTGTGTTTTTCGGGGAAGAGTCAATTTCATCGCCACTGGGTTGATGATGGCTTCTATGGAGAATGGACCCAAAAACCTGGGAAGAAATTTCTTTGAACCTTTCAAAACCAGATTTCTGGAGGAAAACCAAACAGTCTCCCACTTGAAACTTAGGAGCAACACTTCGATGGCGATCGGCAAACTTCTTTTGACTTTCCTTGGCGGCAGATAAGCTAGCTTGAGCCTTAGTGTTAGCCGAGGAGATGAGTTCATGGAGAGTCTTCACAGCAGGCATCTCTAAAGGTTCCGGAGGATCAAAGGCAGAAGTTCGTGGATGTCGACCATGTAAGGTGTAGAATGGAGTAAGCCCAGTGGAGGAATGAGTCGAATTGTTGTACGCATATTCTGCCACCCACAAAATATCCAACCAAGAATCATCCGTTTGGTGAAGCATCCAATGTAAATACTGTTCTAAGGTCTGATTAGTGCGCTCCGTTTGACCATCGGTCTGTGGATGATGACTTGTGGATAGTCGGACATAAATCTTGGCCAAGGCACAGCATTTCCTCAAAAATTTAGAGTCAAATTGACTGCCTCTGTCTGAGATTACAATGGAGGGAAAACCATGCAACTTAACAATGTTCTCCAGAAAGATCTTTGCTAATCCAGAAGCAGTTGGAAGTCCTTGTAATGCTATAAAATGCGCCATTTTGGAGAATAAGTCAACCACCACTAAAATAGTGTGAAAACCTTTACATGGAGGAAGATCGGTAATGAAATCCATGGACAGGGTATGCCATGGACTCGGCGGCACATCCCAAGGGTTGAAGAAGACCGGCCGTTTTTTTCTTTGTGTTCTTATTTTGTGCACAGTTCCCACATGTCTGAATGAAATGAATTCCATCCTTGCGCCACTTAGGCCACCAGTAGTGCCTCTTGATCTTTTCCAAAGTCTTGGTCACTCCTGGGTGGCCCTCGATCAAGGAGCCATGGTAGTTAGAAATTACTTGCCTTCTTAAATCTTCAGTAGGAAGATCTAAGTGATTTTGATAATGAGGTATATCCTCCTGCAGGGTGAACTGATTACCTCAATTTGTCCATGTATGCAACTCTTCAGGAATCAACTTCCTCTTGACTTCCTTCAGTAGCTCTTCATAGAAAGGATCCGAAATGTTTAATATTCCTAAAACCCTTTCTCCAGCAATGATATTAGTTGGAACCTGAGGAACAAAGGCCTCGTCTCCATTACCAATTCGAGACAAGGCGTCCGCCTTACCATTACGGACTCCTGGCCGAAAAGTAATGACAAAGTCATACTCTGCGAAGAATAGAGCCCATTGCAGCTGTCTAGCAGATTGTGCCTTGACTGATCGGAGATATTGTAGGTTTCTATGGTCTGTAAGAACGGCGACCGTGTGTTGAGCACCTAGCAAATAATGTCTCCATTCTTTTAATGCACACTTGATTGCCAACAATTCCTTATCTGTAATTGTATAATTTCGTTCTGCAGCTGAAAATTTCTTTGACCAGAATGCCACTGGGGGCAAAACATGAGTCTGTGGATCGCGTTGCGATAAGACAGCACCCATAGCAACACTGGAGGCATCAGTCTCCACAATGAAAGGCAAATCGGGTTGAGGATGTCGCAATACGGGAGCCTCGGTAAACTTGGACTTGAGAGTCTGAAACGCGACATCGGCCTCTTGGGACCATTCAAATTTCTTGTTCTTCTTAAGCAGTGACGTGATGGGATGAACCAACTGTGAAAAAATTTCCACAAAACGTTGATAGAAATTAGCAAAGCCTAAAAAGCTTTGGACTCCCTTCACGGAAGTTGGGGCCGGCCATGAAAGAATTGCATCCACCTTTCGAACATCCATCTTGCCTCCTTGAGAGGACAGCACAAAACCCAGAAACTCAGCCTCGGAAACATGAAATGAACATTTTTCCATTTTCACAAAAGGGAGTTTTCTCTCAATTTCTTCAGAACAGCCATGACGTGATTCACATGTTCTGAGGGGGTTGCTGAAAAAAATCAAGATATCGTCAATGTAGACTACTGCGTAGACATCAAGTAGATCTCTCAAAACGTCATTCATAAATCATTGAAAGGCTGCTGGCGCATTGCATAGCCCAAATGACATGACTTGGTATTCAAAAAGACCATGTTTTGTGCGAAAGGCAGTCTTCCACTCGTCGCCTTCTTTAACTCGGATTAGGTGATACGCCCCTCTGAGATCCAGTTTGGTGAATATGCAAGCTCCCTTGATTTGATCCAATAAATTGGAAATGAGAGGAATGGGATACAGATTTTTGACAGTGATCTGATTGAGTGCGCAGTAATCAATGCACGTTCTGAGATCTCCTTCCTTTTTGGTTACGAAAAAGAGAGGCGAAGCAGCAGGAGACTTGGAGGGTCGAATGAAACCGTTGGCCTAAGTATTGGTCTAAATATTTCTTCAAATGAGAATCTTCCTTCTCTGTCAATGAATAAATCCGACTACATGGAATTTCACTTCCTGGAAGAAGATCAATTTGGCAATCACAGGATCGATGTGGAGGGAGTACTTCGGCCAATTTTTCTTCAAAGACGTCTCGAAATTCTGAATACTCTGGAGGTAATGAACCAATTAATCCAAGTGTTGAAACAGGAACTTTCTTTCGTTAAACAGGGATTTTCCTGGTGGTCCAGGTTACAGCAAAAGTCTTTACAATCTGCAGCAAAGGTCAGAGCTTGAGTTCGCCAATCTATCCTCTGGCTCTCTAGCCAGGGCATGTCAAGTATAATTTGGAGTTGGGGAGCACTAAAAAGGTCAAACGTGATTCTCTCTCTGTGTTTCTCCTGACAAAGCATGGTAAGGTTAGCCGTGCGTTGAGTGACAGGACCAGAAGCTAAAGGAGAACCATCAACTGCTGATACATGTTCTGCTTCGTACTTGCCCTCACGAGGAAAACCCATCTGAGTTGCTAAATTTATATCCATGTAATTACCAACTGCTCCACAATCGATGTAAGCTTGTAAGGCATGCATTCTGGTGGGCTGTTCTGGACTGGATAAGGTGATGGGAAAAACAAAGTGCAAGGTCACCAAACCTTTCTCCATGCTCGACAAGCTGACCTCTACACTTGTCGCGCGCTGGAGTTTTCCGAATTCTGGTCCTTCTTTTCTTGGTTGACACCTCCAATAGGCTTCCGAGAGGGTTTAATAGAGCACTCCTTGAGGAAATGACCAGCCTTTCCACAGTAAAGACACAATTGTTGCTGGCGTCTCTTGTCTCGTTCCACCTGTGATATGGGTCCTCTAACGGCTCCTAATTGCATTGGTTCAACGTGGCTCTCTGAACTTGCTCTCAACCGATTTTCTTTAGGGCGAACAAAATAAGTTCTATTCTCTGAACGAGAGTGATCCACTTTTCTGTCTTGCAATCGCTGATCAAGTTGAACAGTTAAATCAATAAATTCTGCAATTCCCTCCGGAGGATTAACCACCTGAGCCAAGACATCTTTCAATTCACTTCGTAACCCTCTTTGAAATAAGGTGGTTCTTTTCTCAGTGGGCCAATTAGTTTCTGCCACCAATCTATTGAAAGTTGCCACATAGGCCAACAATTCCTGAGCCTGACCCGTGCAAATCATTTCTCCATCTCCTTCTGGAAATCTGAAAGATTCCTCAAAATTGGATCATTCCTATTGACTAACGGATTTGACCAATCTGCTGCATAACCACCCAAATAAGATAATATAAATGCCACCTTGGACTGGTCAGAGGGGAATACCCCAGGGCGACAGAGAAAATGGAGCCGGCATTGGTTAAGGAAAACCGCAAACTTCTTAGGATCCCCTAAAAAGCGTTCAGGAGGAGCTAATGGGACATTGCCAGGAACAATTACTTGGACTGGTGTAGGAGGCGTTACTGAAATTGGGGCAGAAGTACTGGAAGTAGTTAAAGGAATTTGACCGGCTTGGGCTTGTAAAAGCTGGCGCGCTAATTCATCAGTGCGATCCCGATTAACTATTAATTATCTCCGCAGTGCACTAGTCTCTGAGCGGGCCGCATGGACCTCAGCTCTTAACTCCCCCAATAACTGGGCCAACTGGTCCACTTCAGGAGTCTCCATAATGTCCAGGCAGAATAATTTTCAAATTTGGCTTTGCGTTCTGTAACGCTTACCTGGACTCTGCGGGGACCTCTGGAGCTCCGAGTGACTTCAACCTTCACCTTCAGACTAGACACTAGAATTCTGTGGAAAAAATAACAAATTCCCCTCCTTAATTTACTTTATATATATATATATATATATATATATATATAACCGATAGGGATATTCTGACACAATTATAGCTCACCTTAGTATTTAATTTGAAGAGTTATCCATCCTGTTCTTACAGGGGCGCATGTCCTGAAGATGGTAGAGCCCAAAAGGGAGGACTATTATACTACGGGGGCTAAGTTCCTTTATTTTAAATAGAATGGAACAATGAAATTGAGGGAGTCTGTAATAAAAGGTGGGTGACAGCCTAAGCCTAAATAAATACCATAAAAGACAAAATGAGCTGCACTCGTCACTAAGCGAGTAGAATAACAATCTGCACAATGGTATAAACCTTAAGGCTGTCAAGAAGCGCCAACTGAGGAACTTGTATGCTGTAACAGTATGGTGAGTGGACTATTCAGGTGACTGGAAAATAAAAGGGTTAAGCCTCCGTACTAATAAACGGACATGGAGTTCTTTTGAGTGTGAAAAAAGAATAATGGCACACAAACTGAATGAAAACTGCGTAGTGTGAACCTTTTCATTAAATGCGTGACATCATCCGTAAATTCTGAAATAACGTGTAACAAAATCTCACGGACAACAACTCGGCGACAATATGTAGAAATGCCTATTTGAAATGTGAGCAATGACAGAAGTGCGTGTGTGTGCATACTACTAAAACGCACGCTGTCCACTAAAAACGAATTTCCTCTAAAGGCAAGCAACCTTTCATAAAAGAGTAACACAAGCAATTGGAGCGAGGGAAATGTATCAGTAAATCCTTCAACACAAAAATAGTACTTGCGTGTGAATGAACGCGTTCTCTCACTGAGGAGAGGCGTCCGTGTTGACAGGAAACAAATAACCTTAGCGAGCGCTCATCTCGAACTGAAGTGGTCAAAGGCAGCAGGAAAGGGGAACTATGTAAATATACTGTAAAAAACTGATGGAGACGAAAGGATGAATATCTGTGGAGGACAGGAAAACAGCTGTGGGTTTAGGGCTGAAGAAACGCGGCGAGCGTTACATCTGATAACAGATTAACGACGCAAAGCGCGAGCCTCCAGATGGGCGGGGTTAAATAGGCTGCAATAGGAGAACGACTAGACCCGCTGGTTACATAATTGAGGGGGACTAACTAGCGGCCATTAAGGAACCCAGAACCAATATATGCAATAGGGAACTTAATTAATAGTAACACAACTAGGACAAATACCCAAATTCCTTTAGGAACCTTCCTGGAGCTGTACTTTCCTAGGACTAGAATTAGAAACTCTGCCTGTCGTCATGACAGCAGCATTGCTTATATGCAGTTACTAGAGTGTTGGGAGCAGAACCAATGTTGTGAAGATTTTGTGGCTTGGTTGGCAGTAATACAATGTTATGTGGATGGCAGTGGGCAGGGGTGCCAAACAGTGTGGTATGTTTGTGGATTATGTTAACTGGAACATGTTTGCATGCATCACTGTACTACGGGGCGGCGGTTGGGTAGAAGTGCCGGTGCCTATGTTGCCTTTGTGAATTTTGGAATCTGGCTACATGTTCGTCTGCATGACTCTGTTATGTTGTGGTGGGTTTGGGCAAGGCCTAGACTGTTGGATGCATGGCTGTAGAATGTAGGCCATGCACCAAGAACCTAGGCCTTCACCACAGCCACAATATAATGCAGGCATGCAGTTGTAACTCTGCATGTATTTGAAGTTGGTGACTTTTACAAAATTGTTGTGGAGGACATTGTAGACTTGGTAGAACAGCTGAAGTGAGCTGCTTTGCTTACATTAGGATATGGTGTAGACCATTGCACCGGTTGCACATTCGGGAGCCACATGTGACCATTTGCGTTTGCTATGGTTAGGTCCTAGGTGCTTTAAGATATTGCGTCATGAAAGGAAGTGTTGAACATCACACATGTAAAATATGGACAATGTACACAGCCACCTACATACCGTTCAGCACACCCAACGCAATGTTATGCAGCCATGCATGCAAATATGTGGCCAGGGTGAAAGCTGGCAGGCTCATTTGCAGAAGGGGAGTGCATTACACATTACATGAGCATTTAAACATAGGGTGTACTATGGTGTGTTGTGTGTGGTGAGGGCCTATCACCTTGGCTGCAATTTTGGAGTGGAAAGGGAAGAAGGACTGTCCCTGCTTTACTGGGGCGCGGCCCACGCTGTAGCTCGGAAAGCGCACATGCCACATCCTGCCCTTTTAAGCATGGTGGCCATGGAAATGGAACAGTGGGAATTAGCCAATCAGGTGTCGAGGGTGTGCCTCACAGGAAGGGCTGCTACTACTTTTTCCCCATTAGTCTGTGTAGGGAGGGTGGCAGGCAGAGATGGAGAAATGCAGAGTGCTAATAGTGGGTGATACCTTTGTACACGATCTGTACAGGCATGCCGCGCAAAGAGGCATGGCTGCTAATTTTGCCTTGGAAGGAGTGGAGGCTTTCTGGGGCACTGTCTATGAGGGCAGTTTCGGCGGTATGGGTGATCGTTGCAGATGTGTGGCCTCTGTCGGTACTGTAGATGTTATCATACTGCATTATGGAGCTCTACATTTAGGGTGCATGTCATGTGGACGTTTGCTCCGTCGCCTAAAGAAGTTAATGGAAGAAGTGATGCAGATTTTTCCCACTGCCAAGATGGTTTTCTCAAGCATACCACCAAGAGGAGCATGGGACCAAGGCTGGTGTAATTTGTCCCCAGACAGATGTCGGAAGGTGTTTCATTAGCAGAAGCATGTGTGAATTTATGTCCACTGCTGGGATGTTCTCCACCACCGACTATGACATCATTCATGAGCGAAATGTGCAGTGGTTCCATGCAAATGGCATTTTTTTTACCAATATTGGCAATGCTGTTTTGTTTTACTGTGCAAAAAGTGTTGAAGACAATTCTGTAACAATGTAAGGAGGCAAACAAAAGAGAAACTCAGATAAAGAGCAAAAGCAAAAAAAGTTCTTTGTAAGCACAAAAAAACAAAAAAAAGTATTTTCCGAGGGAGCACTAAAGACTCAATCCACTAACCAGTTTCATACTCCCCTCCCCCCTCTCCTTCCTAGCACTACAAGTCTGTGGATTCCGCAGTAGGTTCAGGATTACACATGTCACATCCGGCCCTTTTCAGAATGGTAGCCATGGAAATGGGACTGTGCAGGCTAAGAGATTGTTCAATTAAGGTTTCCGGTTGTGGTCTGTACGGAAAACCTGTGGCAGAAGGTCTTTTTGTACAGAGATATGCAGAAGGCTATGGTGGAAGTGTGCAAGTCAAGGGGCAGGCAATCTGTTCGTATGCATTCTCTGTATGTACTTGTTTGAAGTTGCTAACATACACTTAGTGTTGCTTTTGTGCGATCATTTTTCATAAGTTTGTAGTAAATGGGGTGCTGCGGAAAAAGATTCCGTGAAGGGTACAAGGTAAGTGGCAGGCATCCTGTTATGAATGCAAGGTGTGCATGATATGATACTGTATGATATGCCATTTGTAGTGCACATATACACAAGTTTTTCAAGGCGCCACGAAGCAAGGGAGCGGAAACAGAGACAACTAACCTACTAGGCCAGGTCACTCTTGATCGCCCAATTGAATGGGGAGGGGGTGGAGAAAGTGCAGTCCATGGGAAGAAGAAAAAATGGCAATAAGTAAAAATACGGCCGAATGGTGGCAAGTGCAAGGATAAGTGCAGACATCAGGTGGTGGTGGAGCTGTTAGGGATACAGAAAACAGTCCCCAAGTGCGGGGTTTGCCAGAAAGCCAGTGCAGGGGTGCGACTGTCGGGGGAGGGGGGTGGTCTGGGGCCCAGATCAGAGGGTGTCCAGGTAACCAGTGCAGAATCAGTTTCAGCCAAGAAGCCTGCAGGGGAGAGGAGGACAAAAAGCATGGCGAAAGAAAGGTTTTGAGGTGCTTCCGGATTCAACGATGGTGCTTCTCAAGTTTCAGGGAGGCATGGAGGCTGTTGCAGAGGAAGGCCCCAGCCGAAGAAAGCGATCTACCACCAACTGGTTGCTTGCAGAAGCGAGTGACCCTGAGGGAGTTGGAGGCTGATAAGGGAAGAGCTGGAGTATGAAGATATTTAGGAAGTGAGAGTTGCAGGTATTCCGGCCCCAGGGCCCAGTAGGCCTTGTGCATGATGCAGAGGGTTTTGACATTGTTCCTCGCAGCTACTGGGAGCAAGTGGAGACATTTCAGTCCCAGAGAGATACAATCCCTGGACTTGAATGCTAAGGACAAGATGCGCAGTCCTCTTCTGGATGAGTTGCAGAGGGCGGAGAGTAGAAGCAGGCAGAGTTAGAACAAGGCTGCTGCAATAGTCCAGCCTAGAGGTGTTCATAGCAATGCAGTACTTAATGAACTATGTATGGCATGATAGTTCTCCCAATGATCTCTGACAGTTTTCTATGAACATTACATTGACAATCCCTTGTGGAGGCTTTTTATGAAAAGTAAATGGACATGTGATGTCATCAGTGATGTCATCAATGACATTTGTGATGTCATCTTTCATGTCATGGGTGTTAGTCTTAGCAGTGCACAGTGGTGGCATGAGTTATGGTTCCTTAGCTTACCATAACTGGTGAATTTGTGGGTTTTGTCGGTTTTACCTGTAACCATAACGTCCCTGTAACAACGTATTTCCAGTGAATTTCATAGGTTTCAAAATATATCAATATATCTCCTAAACATGATGCATCGCCCAGTCGTACAGTTGGCTTTGAACTGTACAATATCTCTCCTCCCAAAATTACTCCTACGGGAAAGCTGAATTCCAAGAAGCTGACATCTGACCTTTGCCAGTCTGCTTTCACAGAGGAGGAACACAACAGAGATCAATCCCCTGTCAAATGACACATATAAGGGTCTACCAACTAGTTTTAGCAACCAACTGCTTGAATCCTGCGATATACGCAAGGATATTCGTAGCTCCCTGTTGAAGCACAGGAAGTTCCTTCACAGTGGACAACTCTTGATAGGGCCTGATGTGATGAAAGGAGGCTACAAAGGTTGTTTAGTTAAAGCACGGGATCAGCAGCTTTAACAGCAGCAAAGTCTGGACCGTCAAAATACCTACCTGAAATCCCACATTCATGCAAAAATAAGTAGGCTTAAGTGTATGCTTCAGTACACCCATATTCTACAAGTGTCACGGTTAGGGCAAAATTGCATTTTTGGAGGTTCTGCTGTCCCATTTTTTGTGACCATTACATTTTTGCTCCCTCCCCCCACACTTTAGTTTTCAGGATCTTTTACTTTTTTGTGGTTAGTGGAACTTCAGCAGAGGTTCCGCGCTCAGTATAACCCTTTTTTTTTTACTGTATATAGTCCAATGGTGGCCGATAAGACTCTTAGGACAGGGGTGGTTTTTAAGCAGCCAATTCTAGCCCTGGGGTGACCACTACCTACATTTGTTTTATGGAGTAAGTTGATGGCAGCTGTAATTTAGTTTTAGATTTACCAGGGCTGTAAGGCAATTTACTGCATTAGTAGCCCAATGTACCTTTTAGGTAGCCATTGGGGTATTAAGATACTTTTTACTACCTGATCTCTGCCATTAAGTTTCTTGAGCATTCCCTTGTTTTGTCAAAACCATGCAGGCCTACTATGGCCATTGTGTACATAGGGCTCACTCTGAACTCAGCCCTGCACCCTCTAGAGTGGTTTGGGCTGGTTTAGACCATTCCCTGGACTCCGACGTGGCCATAACACATCCTAGGGTGTTGGTTGTGTTTTCTTGGGCTAACCCGACCAGCTGGGCACCAACACCGTAGCTTAAAGCCCCTTTGTGTGGTTGGAGGGCTGGCTTAGGCCAACCCCTGTGTGCATGGGTTATCTAGGGAAGACCATGTTCTTGTGCTTCCGTTTATATTTTCGAGATTGTAGCTGATTTGCTTATCTGCTGGAGGACTTTTAGCCTTAAAGAATCTGCATTTTTAGGACTAGGTTTGTCCATACTGGCTGGATCCTGTGTTCTATACTCATCACCAGTTAGGTTTTTTCAGCTGCTGCATATTATTGTAGGGTTTGTCTTCTCCACCTGGCCCTTCTTTATTGTCTGGGCAGGCTGCCTGTGATCGGCCTGTTTTCTGTGCTGTTTTGAGGGCCGATTAGCGTTTTTACCAACTGGTTCATGCGCTTTAGTGTGGGAAGCTGCTGTCACCTGGAAAGGTGGCAGGACTTTGCTATGCCACCTCATCTGCTTGCCTGAGACATCCTGGGCTGCCCCGAATTGTCTCACCAGTCTCTTCTATGTGAAACCTGAGAGTATTCTCCCAAATAGACACCGGGAGTCCCTTATTCACGTGGCCAGGGAAGGGCTCACGCTCTCAGATCCCAGCCCTGGGGGTGGACGAGCAAGGCTGGGTAGGGGACCCCGAGGGTATGTTCGGGAAAATGCTCCAGGTGATATGCGGTAATATACCGGGAAGAGGGAGAGGATGACGTGAGCCCCAAGATCTTTGTAGGTTGGGCTACATCTACCTCCCTTCCTCTAGTTGAACCTTACTTACCCAAATCTAAAGACCCCTCCATATCTGGCAAATCGCCTAGGGGCCCAATGTAACGCCCACCTGGTTCCCACGGGGGCGCTGATCTAGTCTGGATTACTGCGGCCTCTTCTAGCGTGATGCGCAGGACCCGGAACACCGATTGGACAGGACCTCCAAATCGTGCTTCCTTGGCCAGTAGGAATATCCTTCTGCAGATGAGAAAGGGGATTAACAGTCTGCAGAATGGTGTGCTAGCTCCCCCCTCCGTTCCTCTCCAAACCCGGTTTAAGCTCACCTTATGGTTTGGAAGGTTGAACTCTCCATCCTGCTTCTGGTGCAGGGGCGCGCGTTCCTCCAGTTACTTCACTGGTTTTCAGAATGGCGCTGGCAAAATCCACTTGACATTCCTGAGCGATGCGCCATAAGTATGAAAGTTCAAAGTTCATGTGAGGCCCCCTTTATGCTGTCTTTCTCACCTGTGATCTGTCCTTTATTTCAGGTGCAGAATGAAGGCGATGCGTCGAGGGGTTAACCTGCCGAGGTGAATAGTAATGAGGGCGATCCCTCTAGATGTCCTTATCATTCCTCTGAAATGTCTCTGGTCCTTTCCCCATAGGGGCCGGGGTACGGTACCTGCCAACGGGGCGGCGCCGACCCGAAATGTGTAAGAAAAGCCGGTAAGTATTATGGCTGTTAATCAGGGTTTCCTTCTGTGTGTCCTTCTGCTCACCTTTTGTTTCTTCCTCTCACCCCTCGGTGCACAGATGTGGCATCCAATGTTGACAGCCGCGATGAAGCCGGGAGATGTCTCGAGGACAGGACAGGTGAGTGAAGCGTGGCGCTGCAGCGAGCAACGCGATGCTTTTAAATTGAAGTCTTCCTTCAGGGATGCTGGCGAGAAGATTCCGGATGCAGGTAAGAAGCTTGAAATAATCCTTGGTTTTCACCTTTCTCTTCTCTTCCTTCCTTGCAGGTCTTCCAGGTTCAAGACGGGCGTGGCTGTAGTCCAGGAGCAGGAGCAGACACGGTGAGCGTTAAGCTGCAGGAAGCAGAACAACGCGAAGCATGAGCTGCTGCCTGGGCGTGGCTTAAATAGCCTCCAAAGAAGTCCCAGGTATGTATCCTTCCCCAACTAGGTATGTATCCTTCCCTGGCCACGCCCGAGTGAAAAAATAGTCCCTATGAAAAAATAGTCCCTTTCAGGTCTCAGGGAGGCCTGAAGCGTGCAGCATGGTCTGCATCAGGTAAGTGCACAAAAAACCTCCCTTTATGAGCCTGGCGCCAGGACTGATGTCCAACATGAGCCTGGCGCCAAAGGCGCCAGGACTGAGTCCAAAGAGTCCCTATAAGGGGCCGCTGGGCTTTTACCCGAGGGCATGATGCCTGCTTCCAGGGGTGCTGGGCCTGGCCTGATGCTCCGGGGGTAGGCATCATGACACCCAAACCCTGATACACCTAAAAACCACAACTCCCAGAATCCCTGTTTTTCTGTTTCCTATCCGAACACTCCCAGTCATTCTTCACGTCCCTCTGATTATGGTTTGTCACACTCCCAGTCTGTTTGGACCAAACACTACTGTTCCCACAATCCCCCGTTTATTTTCTGACAATAATTCTGGTTATTCACGTTTGTTCCACACACCCTACAAATTATGCCCTTCTGAATTTACCAAACCCCTTTTACGAAGGCTATAATTTCAGATAACATCTTTTACCTCGCCTATCCCGTAGGATACTCAAAAATCCTACCACCCTCTTTTTTCAACACAAACACTTGCTTGCACGGCAACCGACAAGGGGCTAATGTTAACTGTTTACCTGACATGTCCCGACACAAGGGTCAGGCAGAGTTAGGCAATTAACCAGAATCACACACACCGGATGGCCCTTTCTCCTCCCCACAGGGATAAAACATGGAGCATGAAAACACAGGACGAGCCAGGCAAACCACACGCCATAGGAGCTAACTCAGCACGGCAGTTCAAGCGGAGGCAAACAACAGCGAATACCGAGAGGGTGACAAGGAGAGAAGTGACCTTGCCCTTTCCGATCCAGGCCCGTGAAACCTACGCAGACGGAAACATAAGACCGCGAACAAAGGCCAGCATGTGTTGCAGCAGATGTCTACGGTACACAAGACCCTCCTCCACTGATAACCAAGACGGGGAGAGACGCTGGTCTCTGTGGTACCAACCTTGACTCGAAGGAGAAGAAAGCCAAGTGGTTCATCACAGCCGGTGAGTCGAGGGCAGAGTCGATAAGAAACAGAACTGTGTTGAACGAAAAGTAGCCAACGGCTAGTTTGAACTTTTGAAAGATATAAAGAAACTATTAAGAAAAGAGGGGTAAAACCAGCAACAGAGGAGTCCGGCACCACGTGGGTGCTTACGCAGGAAACTCTGGGTGATTACCCAATTGTATAGACTACCATAACCAGAAGGCCCTGGGAAACGGCGAGAAGATGTCAAAGTGGTCATACAGGGGTCTCGTAAAATTCTCTGTACCATTGAAAGTCTTTGACCGACAAATGATTGTGAAAGAAAGGGAAATTAATCCTTTTAGGTGAATTGAGCGCTTGAACAGAATGTGGTAAAAGTTGGTAAAAGTGAACCTGGCGGAGGGATGACAACGAGACGGGACAAAGTCTAAATTCCCATAGTGAACTATCTGTAGAAGTTGGCGAGAGTGAACCCGGAAGAGGGAAGCCGACAATCGGGGGCGAAGCCTGAAGAACTGTTTAAAAAGATATTAAGACTTGAGAAAGTAACAGGAATTGGGAGACCAGGGAAAGTGAATGGTACCCCTTGTCAAGTGGGTCTGAGCCCAGTCGAGGGAGATCCAGGGCTGAAAAGTCCTCACCCAAAGTCCATTTGCAAAGGAACTTTTTGTTTGTTTGGTAGTTTTTGAATACATCAAGACCTCGAAAGGCAAGAGACTTTTTATTGAAAAGAGACTTAACCATCAAAGAACCTGATAGCTGGAACGGAACTGTCGGCCCGTGCTGAGAAAGCTCGAGCGTGTGCTGTGCTCCAGGGTCCCACCTTGTCCCGTGGGGAAGGGAGACCCCTGGCAATCACATCCGGATTTATTATTTGTGAACACTTCTTTCTTTATTGAACCCTTTTCCCACACTCTTTTTGTAATTAGTTGCAAGGAATTGGCAATAAGTTTTTCTTAGTATAGGCCCTTCTATTTTGACACAATGCCACAAGGATTGCCTTATTTTTTATTTGATGGTCGAAGCTTGCTCCCATCTTAGGTTTAGGTTAGGCGTTTTTCCACCCTGCATTTACAGTTTAATAAACACCCTTAAACTGTGATCAGTTATGTCTGTATTTACTGTTGCCACCATGAGTTCCTTACACTTAATGGGATCATCTTCTGCAACTCTTTGTCCTCTGAGCCTCCAGAACCTGCTTGATCCATTTCTTCCATCCTTCCAGAGCCATCTGTTCTGTTGCTTCCACTTCTGGCTCGTGGGTCCCACTACTGGGCCATCAGGGTCGTCGTTGGTCCTGGGTTCAAGTCACCGGATGACCAGAACCCGCATTTCTCCTGCAAAAGGTAAATACTTGCCATTCCTGTGCCAGATTTTCAAGACTGCCACCATTAATTCCTGCCTCTAATTACTGGGTTAGTTGGCTCTTCAAGATACTGCTAGGGGTTCCAGTGGTCTGTATTAGTTGAGTTCTGCAGGTCCCATGGTTTGCAATGCATTTGTATTGGCTCAAATCCAGCTCTGCATCTTTTCTCCCTGGGCTTTTGGGTCACAAACAAGGCACTGGATCTCGTAAAGAGGGTCTTCTCTTCTCTGGCATCCCCTGATCGGTTGCTGTTCTCATTCCACCTCTGG
Source organism: Ambystoma mexicanum (assembly GCF_040938575.1). NCBI lineage: Eukaryota > Metazoa > Chordata > Amphibia > Caudata > Ambystomatidae > Ambystoma > Ambystoma mexicanum. The sequence continues at coordinate 1,246,372,727 of NC_090925.1, read as the reverse complement.
GGTAGAACTGGGACATACCTGGCTTTTCAGCACAGCCGAATTTGTTTTTTATTCGTATGGGGAACTTTAAATAATTGCCTGAAACTCCTCTGAAGTGACTTTTACGGGTTGGACATCAACATTATTTAATTTCTTGCCTCCTCAGGTCCCTGGAGTTTTGGAACTAAAGACTGGAATATTAGCTGGCACTCCTTCCTATGGAAATGTCTTGTTATTTTATTGCACCTGTGTCTACTTTTGTATCATCGTCTTTGCCAGGAGCGTAATGAGTCCTTGTGGCTAGTACTACATATGTAACCTAATCGTGCCTTTGAAGGGGCCCTGTGATATGATATATGCTATGGCATTTGTAACGCGCCTATACACAAGTGTTTCAAGGCGTGACGAGGCAAAGGAGGGGGAACAGAGAGAAGACAAAGACAACGATTTTACTAGGCAAGGTGACATTGAGATTGCGCAAGTGCAGGGGAGGGGGAAAGGGAAAAGTGCGCGGGGGGAAGGGGCAGTGCAATACATAAGATGAACAGTAGAATAAATAAAATAAAATAAATAACAATAGGTAAAACGTGCGGCCAGCAAGTGGCAAGTGCAGGGGTAAGTGCAGACATCAAGTGTCAAGAGCTGGTAGGGGACTGTAGGGATACAGAGGCAGCCCCCAAGTTCACTTGTTGTCCAGGAGGCAGTGCAGGTGTGCAACTGGCAGGGGAAGGGACCTGGGCCCGAGATCAGAGGGTAGCCATGTGACCAGTGCAGTTTCAGTCAGGAGTTCAGCAGGGGAGAGGAGGAGAGAAAGCTGAAGCAAAGAGGAAGGTCTTGAGGTGCTTCTGGAACGGAGATGGTTCTCCTCAAGTTTCAGAGAGACAGGCAGGCTGTTTCAGGGACTTGCCATAATATACGGATAAGTGATAATGATTTTGTAACACTTACGAGCATGCCAGTTTTCCAACATGCAGTTAGAATGACTATATAATAGGGACGGTCCCCCGATCCGATGGTCATAGTAAACACACGCATGACCTACAAGATTTGTAATCATGCACGTAAATATACGAAACAATGTCGGGACTTTGAACGCAAGGAGTAGTCCGTTTACCAATCACGGGAAAGGGACTCGCCGTAACATACAGACAAGTGATAGTGATTTTGTAATACTTACAAGCATGCCGGTGTTCCGACATGCGGTTAGAAATGATTGGGTCTTATAATAGGGAACGTTACCCAATTATCATTGTGCATAAGAGATCTTCCAAGAAGGATCAGTGATTACAAGTTGTTAAGAATGGGCGCGACTGTCACAGAAATCATTGGGACATACACAATGGATGATGGAGCCTGACAAGAAATGTTTTTTCATGTCTCCAGCGCTCGCAACAGTTTTGAAGAACCTTGTGTGCCAACAATACAAGCAAGCACATATGCCTGAGATTGATGCCTCAGAAAAAGTCAAAGTCAACATCTGACCAAATATCAGTAAGTACATTCTCATTTGGAACTGAAAGTCATAAAAATTAGACACTGATACTAAAGAAATAAATAGTAAGGATTTGTCCGAATTACAAGGGAACTCACGATACACCGTAAGAGACACTGAGAGAAGCTAACCTGGAAAAGATATGGGGCTGTTGTTCTAGCTAGAGTGAGTATATTAACAATGCCTTATAATAGCTTTTGCGATCGAGATCAAGATATCTGGACTGTAAATACTGGGTACGAGATAACCCAGTTTTTCTTTATCACATTGGAGGGACCACAAGAAATTGGTGGAGTCTGGAAACAGTCGGGATTTTTTTTCATTACACCTGTATCTCCCCATGAATGAAATGTGGAGGTTAGTCAGATGGGGTAATTACTTTTGAGAATTGCTATTGCAACACATTAAGTGTATTTTGAGAATGAGAGAGGATGACATAGAGAAACAGATGACATGAGTTTTATTTATTTTTGTAGTTGGTGTGGTTCACCCCAGTGTATGTGAAGCAGGACACAATTGGTACCTTGTTTTTTGTCCTGACGAAGGTTGCAACAACAGAAGGACACTATTAGTGATGTCCTGCCCTGACAACCGAAACATGTGTCGACCGCAAAATCTGTTGGACTATTGATATACAGATTGTGCCACCTATACTAAAGAAAGGGAACTAATATACTGTGTCAATCAACAATTGTGGAATGTGACGGATGATACGGTCATTTGTGTGTAAAGTTTAGACATAATGCTGGAAGGAGAGTATGAATGATGGGGAAAAGTATGTGAGCAGACTTTTGTACATTTTGTAGTTAACCGTGTGATCATATATTTTTTTTATTATAAAAAAACAATTTTGTAATAAAAGAGACACAAAGAATGTTTTGAAAGAAAATTAAGAGTTTATTGTCATCCTCTATACACTGGTCCATTGTGTTATATATTCCTCTGTTCCAGAGGGAGGCCCCAGCCGAAAATAGAGATCTACCCCCAACTCGTTGCTTGGAGAAGCGACTGACCCTGAGGGAGTTGGAGGCGGATGAGCAAAGAGCTCGAGAAGGAAGAGAGAGTTGAAGGTATTGAGGCTCCAGGCCCCAGAAGGCCTTGTGGACAATGCAGAGGGTTTTGAACTTAATCCTCAGAGCCACTGGGAGTCAGTGCAGAGATTTCAGTCCTGGAGAAATACGATCCCTGCGCTTGAGGCCTAGGACAAGTCTTGCAGTCCTGTTCTGGATGAGTTGCAGGAGGCAGAGAGTAGAAGCAGGCATATTTAGAAAGAGGCTGTTGCAGTAGTCCAGCCTAGAGAGAACCAAGGCTCTGGAGACAGTCAGCTTCTGGGGGAAGGAGAGGAAAGGAAGAATACTTCTGAGGAGGTGCAGCTGGTAGTGTGACTTCTTAGAGACGTCAGAGATGTGAGGAGAAGGAGAGTATGGAGTCAAAGATGATCCTGATGTTTTTAGCCTCACAGGTGGGAGCAGGAAGAGGGCCAAGAGAGGCCGGCCAGAGAGTGACAGGAAAAGAGGGAGCAGGTGTGCCGAGGAGGAGAATCTCAGTCTTACAAGCACACCACTCCTGGATAGCAGACAGAAAGTCAGAGATGAGAGAAGGAGAAGAGGTGGCAGAAGTAAGCCTGAAAATTAGCCGAGTGTCATCCGCATAGCACTGAAAGTTCGGGCAGAGAGCGGCAATGCAGTGGGCAAGAAGTGCCAGGTATTGGTTGAACAGCCAGGAAGAGAGGTTAGACCCCTGGGGAACACCACAGGTGGAGATAGAGGATAGGAAGGACCCAAGTTGGACCTGGGAGAGTCGAGCGCAGAGGAAAGAGGTCAGCCAAGCCAGGGCCTAATCGGTGATACCCAGGTTACCACGGAGAAGGTTGAGCAGGATGGCATGGTTGACCGTGTAAAAGGCAGAAGAGAGATCAAGTAAGATGAGGACACAGGGGTTATTGGAATCGAGGTTGGAGAGCAGGTCTTCACGGATGTTCACAAGAGCAGTTTCCGTGCTTCTGGAAGCTCTGAAGCCAGACTGATGGTCATGGAGACAACCAACCGATTCAGTGTGAAGATTGAGCTGGGAGATGGGCAGCTTTTCCATGAGTTTGCCCAGGAAAGGGGTGATGGAGAGTGGGCAGTAGTTAGCTGGGCAGAAGGGGTCAGCTGAGGGATCCTTAAGAAGAGGGTGCACAAGGGAGTGCTTCAGGTGGGGAAGGGAAGACTCCAGTGGCGAAGGAGTGGTTGCAGAAGTCAGCCAAAGCAGTAGCCAGGGTGTCAATGTGGTCCTTGATGGTTTTAGAGGAACAAGGAAGAACCTGTTTTGATGGGACTTTCATAGATCAGACTTGTCTAGAAACCTTGTCTGGGGAGAACAGGAGAAAGGCAGAGGAGGAGGGAGGAGAGGTGGCCACAGAAGGGCCAGAGGAAGAGCAGGGAGTAGAGGGAGGAGGAGGAGAGGAAGAGAGAGAGGACAGGATGTCCTGAGTTTTAGAGATGAAGTGAGAAGCCAGGGCAGTGCAGAAGGCCTGGGAGGGGACAGGAGAGGTAGAGACTGCAGAAGGATTGGCCAGCTCCTTGCAGATTTTAAAAAAGTTTGGCCGAGTTGTTGGATGCCGCAGAGACGCAGGCTTGGATGAGGGCTCTCTTCTTGGTGCGGACAGAGAGCCGGTATTGACTTTGGAGCAGGCGGCAGGCCAGTTTGTCTGAGGATGTACAGGAAGCATGCCATTTCTTCTAAGCCACCCTGCACTTGTGTTTAAGGGTGACGAGGTCTGAGTCGTACCAGGAGTTGCACTTGGCTTTAGGCTTCAAGCGGATCCTCATGACATGGGCAAGAACATCTAGAGTATCAGATAGAGCAGAGTGGAGCATAGAAGGGCTGTGTCAGGATGAGAGTCAGCCGAAGGGTTGGGCGGGGTTGAGAAAGTGGCGGCGAAGGACTCAACTGACACACGCTTCATGGGTCGGATAACCGAGAAGGTAGGTGGCAGTGCTGGAGTTGGCTTGGCCTGAGGGGTGGAGAGAGTGAGCTGGGAGGAAAGGAGAAAGTGATCACTCCAGGAGAGAGGAGTGGTGAGAGGGATAGAAAGGGGAAGGTCTGTACAGATCAGAGCATCCAGAGTGTACCCTGCAGATTGAGTCGGGCCAAAGAGGAGGATAAAGAGTAAGAGAGAGTTGCAGAGGTCACAAAAGAGTCCAGAGGAAGGACAGGAAGCATCCAGGTGGATGTTAAAGTCTCCAAGAAGGAGGAGTTGAGTGGTCGAGACCAGGAGGGAAGAGGAGAGGTCCGCCCACTCAGAGAGGAAGGAGATCTGACCAGGTGGCCGATAGATGGTAGCCACAGTAAGGGAATGGCTAGGAGAGAGAGAGAGAGCCAGCAGATGAAGCATTCAAAAGAGGAGTAGGCCTGGGTAGGAATGACAGAGGCAGGAATGCACTCAGGGAAGATCAGGCCTATATCCCCTTCAGGGCAATTGGACCTGAGCACGGAGAGGATCTTGTAGCCGTCAGGGAGGAGAGTGTCAAAGCTCGTTGCAGAGCTGGCAGTGAACCATGTCTCGGTGAGACAGAGGACATTGAGGTGAAGTTCTTCAAGGAGGCGGCAGATGTCAGAGGAGCGTTTGACAGCAAGTGGCAATATGGAGAAGATTGCCATTCTTGAAAGACTTCCAGGCAGGGGTACAAATCATAAGTACGTCCTGCAGTGGTGTAGAAGAAGCCTGAGGGGGGGAGTGTCAAGGGGATCCCCCCTTCTCACCTGGGTCCGTTCTTTGCTGGAGTCCTTGGCCGCTGCCTTCTTGCGGACGGACCTGGTTTTGAACAAGGCTGCCCGAGTCTCTTCCGACTCCAGAGTGCGTTCAGTTTCCGGGACGCGGATCCAGAAATCCGGGGAACTAGGAAAGGTGCAACTAGCACACAAATCCAGGAAATGGAGGAAAGGAAGGGGCAAGGAACGGGTAGATAGACAGGTACAAGGAAACAATAACGCGAGCTACGGGACACACGTCGGATCGCTACTTTGCAATAGCATTGAGACGCGCGGAGCCAGGGAAGGCGTGGTCTATTAATAGAATATGTTACGTCCAGCGTTTGGCGCGAGAAAGGGGTTTCACGCTGGACGACCATGTTGGGAGTATTATAGAGTGTACGCCCCGTTGTGACAAGGACCAGGAAGTCCAAAAGGGACGTGTTCTGTAGTTCATGACAGGGAGAAGAGGAAGGAGGAGAGGGCAAGGTAGCCAATGTGGAGAGAGCAGGGGGAGGCAAGGAAGCCGTGGAGGGGAGAAAGTGGACAGCAGGAGAAGAAAGGAAATTGATGAGGCACGGGAAGCATCTATCAAAGAGGAGAAGGTTGGCCTGAGGGCCTTGGACCAAGATGGTACCATTCAAGTAAACATTAATGATGACCTTAGAGGAGTGGAAGAAGGCCAGGAGAGCCTCCCACCGGGTGCCACCATTAATGGGAGAAGGAGAGAAAGGAGAAAGCAATGAGACCATCGATAGGGAGGCCTGGGTTGGAGACCAGGATGTCCTTTTTAAACTTCTTCCTACCAGATTTAGTGAGGAGAGCAGGATAGTCGATAGAGAACCAGTTAGAAAATATAGGAGAGACAGAGAGCACCATAGAGTAGGTGGGGAGAGGAGAGGAGAGAAGAGAAGAGGAAAGGGGGCAGGAGGGGGTGGAGGCGGGGAGAACACTAGGGAAGGACACAAGGGAGGGGCTGATGAGACAGAGAGAGACGAGACAAGTAGACAAATGGACAAAATGACAAGAGCTCAGACAATAGTAGAACAGTTGCTAGATAAACGCTTTGCTAAGAAGGCAAAACCAAAGGCAACACTACTTTCTCAGTGCAATATAGGTACGGGAGAAAAACACACCTAGGTCTGAGAGAGTCCTGTATAGTGGGAGAAAGGCCTAGGTCTCAAAATGCAGTTTAAATACTTTCACAATGCAGTTTAAACGCAGGAGAAAAACACACCTAGGTCCAAGAGTCCTGTATAATGGGAGAAAGGCCTAGATATCACAATGCAATATGGTTTTGGTTATTAAAGTTCAACCCTTTTCTCACTGTAGTGCCATAAAGAATTATTGTTTAGCGTGCATTTGTATCAAACATATTACTATATGCTAGAGGGTTAGGAATACTGAAATTCCATATTTGGCATCTTGGGTCCTAATAATTATTAAGTGCACACAATGTTTTACTGGATCTAGAGTTTCCTTGTCTTCCCCTCCACAACCTCCTTAGATTATATATGCAGTGCCCATCACCAGTTAATGCACTTACTTGTTAGCAGTAGGGGTGGATTGGGTTTAACTGACCTTAGCTATTTTTTTTAGTTTGGGCTACTCGGTGTCGCTTGCTACACCTATAAAGCCCAAACTATTACATTTATGTACAGATTCATGTACACGGGAGGATTGGCATTGGAGAGGGGTACAACGAAATTACATTTGAGGAGGGATACACTATTTGGTTATGAGCCCACCCATTCCTGCCCATAGCCATGCTAATCCCTATGGGTAATCCCACCCCTTCCTGCCTTTCCCCGGACGGGCTCTCTTTTCTCTTTCTAATCTTGTATGCGAGTTAGCCAAGGTCGGGGACATCACCAGCACATTGCAGCTTTCTGTTCGCGTGCACCTGTTTTCTTTTTCTTTGCGGGATCACCCCGGAATATTCGCTCCGACCCTTGGCAGTAACGCTAAAATCTCCCGTTCACTGGCGCATTACTAGTAACGCCAATAGGTAGCTATGGAGATTCGTTGGGCAGGTTTTCTCAATCCCGCTTCATCAACAAAATGATGTGTCTGGGTGAGCCCCGCTCAGGGTGAAGGAGCGCACAAACGGTACAAAAGAATATCAGGATGCTTGTGCATGCATTAGCAGTCTGCCAAGCCTGTGGCAGCCCGGAACCTTTTATTCACTTTCCAGCGTGGTGAAGCCACACTCGGCACCCTGCTCATGTACAACACCTCAATGCTCACATGGCACTCAACTTTGCGACACAAAACACTGCGCATCAGGCTGTGCCTAAGAATGCCCTACAACTCTGGAATGCCGACAACGGGGCACACGTGTGCTGTTTGCCACTTGCCTGTGCTGCGTCCTCACGTTGTGCAACACAAGCTGGACAGTTACACATTTCTTTACAGTTTAAACAACTGCCAGTAAGATAGTTCAATGAGTTAAGAGCTTGCTGTTGCAATATGCTGTGGTATGCATCTCACAAGTTCACATCCCAGCAAAGTTGACTCAGCCATTCTGAAGTCAATAAAAAGGAGTACCAATTTTGGTTGGATAATAATAAGAGTGTCTTTCATCATCACCAGTGCTCAAACACAATGGCTAATCCCCCTCACTAACGTGAGATGGGGTTTATATTCTATTAAAGACAATGAGGGGAGTATTATGCATGAATTATTTACTTCTGACAGCACAGCACCAAACTGAAACAGTATAAGAGAAATCCAAGGGAATAATCGCAATCGAACATGGAGGCCAGGTCATGCCCTATAGGTAACCTATAGGCAGAGACCCACCCCCATATAATTATTTTCCTCCAATCCCAACTCCTCTTCTGCAGCTGCATCACGCTAGACACCAACCCTTAAGATTAAATGCTGTAGCGCGTAGACACGATCCATGACCAACTCTGAGGATCTCGTACATCATGGCATCTCGGTACCATGAAAGCATCCTCTTGACTGGATCACCTCACCCCGAAGCTGTATGTAAAAGAAATGAAAAGGGTGGGTGGGTGCTATAATACTCGCCTCCTTATCTTGAATAGAATTTAAACCCCCTCTAACGTTAGTGAGGGGGATTAACTATTCTATGTCAAGACAGGAGGCTTCATATTATGCATATTTAAAGCCCTTGCATCACATTAATTGCAACATGATTAATACATTTGTGGTAAAATGTTTTGAACGTGGACTCTCTGGACCAATCAGCTGCTTTCAATATATGCTCCAGACTGTCAGGACTCTGAGTAATGGCACACCTAACCTGCACCATATACGTCCTAATCCTGTGTTGCACACTGATACCCATCGCCATGTGAAGTTTGCTCACTGTGGTTCTTCTTTACGCTCCGTACCCTCTTTTCCAAGGGCCCGCTTTTGGAAATGTGGTAGTGACAGTAGGCGTCTCAGTTGGAGGTTGCCTTGGAACAGTCCACCCAGTGCTTCTGATTTTTAAATCACAGCTACCTTGTTTCTTGATATTGGACTATGAACCAATTGTTGCCAGACCTTGCCTGTTGTACCGGAATTGCTTTTGTCCTCTCCTCTGCTTTGATCTTCAATTTTCAGGGTAACGATCTTCATCTGGATTACGGACATCCTTTGCCTCTAGACTTGGTATCCTGTTTCCTGCACGGGTATGACCCGGACTGCATTCTTGGACCGCCCAGCTTATCGTCTGACTGATACTTCTGCTGAAGTGCTGTTGAATCCATTATAGCCGAATTCACTTCTCCCTGCCTTGCAAGAATCCATTGTCATTAACTCTCACAGAATCCGCGGACAGACTAGAGACTGCCAAATAGAGTGTGCATTGCCATTAGGCATCCTCGTTTTGTCGGTGCAGGTGGCTATCTGGGACTTGAGACTGTTGCCACTCCCATTTCTAGGCATCCTCGTGCCGTCGTGATAGTCTGTTGGTTCTGGATTTGCCCCCCTTCTTTTACGACTGCTGAGGAAACTTGGATTTCTTCATCATTTAGTAATCCCGCACATCACACATGGTAAGCTCCCTAACATAGTGTCCAGCTTTGACTCAAGCCATTGTTTTCTTGTCTAACAATATTGTACCATGTTTTGTAGGTGTTTCTACATGTGAGGGAGGTTAGAAGACATTCTTTCATTACACGTCAGACAGCCACCTAAAATAAGGTTAGCAAGACTTGAGAGATTGTTTGTCCACCCTGCAAAAGTTGGAAATACATTCCATTTATGGTGTTCTTTTCCTTTGCAGTTTATGGTGTTTCGTGCTATGTCCCATCTTCCGATTAATTGATCCATCTGCATGTCGTAATTCATCCAGAGGGATACATTGGTAGGAAGAACTCTTCGGGTACGCTACGAGTTAAACTACCTTGGATTCTGACACAGACTACCCCCCAGGAAAGCGGCTTTAGAGGTCATAGCCCCCCCTAACCGAATGGGGACCAAAAGAGGAAGTGACAACCCCCGCTTCCTTCATAATCCACCTAACTCACCTGGCTAACGTGGCTGGGGACACCGGTTTGTGAGGTCTCCTATAGGAAATGAGCAGCTGAGAGGTATTAGGAGGCCGAAGCCCCTCTGTCTTTAACTCAAAACATTGTACCACACACAATTTTGGATCTTCTGGAAAAGCAGGATAAGAAATGGAGGAAATCAGACACTTAGTTCTCCTGGAAACAAAGAAAGTAATCCCTTGTGGGGTGAACACTTTGTTCTCAACATCCAATGCCCTGATATCTGAAACCCTCTTAGTGGAAATAAGGCATAACAACATGGCTAACTTGGAGAAAAGTTGCTGCAAAGTCAATTCATCATTATGAGGCCAAGAGTGAAACAAATCTAGCACCATATTAACATCCCATAAAACAGAATACTTAGCCTTAACAGGAACCTTGATGCAAATATATTTGTGGGCCTTGTGCACTAAGAAGTGCCTACCCACTGGTTCCCCTTTTACCAACACATGCCCAGCTGAAATGGCTGACCTGAAACCATTGACAGTTCTGTATGCCTTGCCCTCCTTAAATAATTCCACTAGGAAATTAACCACTTCTACTGGAGGGGATTGAAGTGTTGAGCCACACACCAGCTAACCCAGCTGTTCCATTCTGAAGAGTACCCCGATTTGGTAGAAGCTGCCCAGGAATCCTTGATGATACAGATAGAGTCCTGCGAGAGCCCCTGGAAGCACCAGGAAGAGCTGAAACCTTCCAAACCATAAGGCAGAGATTCCCCTGAAGGACCAGCTTGTGTGGGAGACCTGACGGGTCATTTAGGAGCCGAGGGTGGAGAGGGAGCAGACGAGGAATATCCACCGCCAACTCCAACAGGGCTGGCAACCACACCCGAGTGGGCCAAAATGGGGTCCCCAACACCTGCGTTGCAGCCTGTCTGTGCACTTGAACTAGGACCCTGGATATCATGGCAAATGGGGCAAAGGCGTAGGAAAGGGGACCCGACCAATCCTGGAGGAAGGTGTTGGTTGCTAACGCACTGAGATCTGGTCTCCAACTGTAGAAACTGAGAACCTGACAGTTGAGTCTCGAGGCAAGAAGTCCACTTGAATCAGACCCCAGAGAGACAAGATCTTTGCAAATATAGCCCTGTCCAACATCCAGTCGCTCCTGTCCAGTAGATGTCTGGAATTCCAGTCTGATACTGCATTGTTGACCCTTGGAAGATACTCCGCCTTCAACAAAATGTCCCTGTCTAAGCAAAAATGACAGAACTCCCTTGTCAAATCTGCTAGGGTCTTGGACCGAGTTCCCCCCAGATGGTTTATGTATCGAACTGCTGAAATATTGTCCATCCGAAGAAGGATGCAACAATTCCCCTGATCCTTGAGAAGACACTTGACTGCAAAAGGAGCCTACTAACACTTCAGACAGTTGATATGCAGCCTCTTTTCTAAACTCGACCACTTTCCGCCCGTGGACACCTGTCCTATCCTGGCACCCCAGCCCGCTCTGCTGGCATTGACTCCAAAATGACATCCGGAGAGGGCCCAAAAATCGCTCTTCCATTCCAGGCATCAAAGTGTCTGAGCAACCAAAGGAGTTCCGACTTGGCCTCGAGAGACAGAACCACTACCTGAGAGTAAGATAGACTCCTGTGAAGATGCTTCCCTTGAGGCGTTGTAATGCCCTAAAATGGAGGAGAGCCAGAAATATGGCTTGAATGGAGGCCGACAACATCTCCACAACCCTGGCTAGCTGTCTGAGGGAGACCCTCATTTTCTTGAGGAGGAGGCAGATTTCCTTCCGTATTTTGGAGAGTCTGCAGACTGGAAGGGGAAGGATGCACTGCTAGGAATGTATATTGAAGCCCAGAAATTGGATACATTGCCTAGGCAGGAATATGGACTTATTTGCATTTATAACAAAGCCTATTGCTTGGAACAGAGAAATTGTTAAACCCAGAGGAGTCTGAAGAATCTGAAAACTCTGAGCCAGAAGGAGCATGTCGTCCAGGTAAATTATTATACATACTAAAGGTAAATTATTATACCAATCCCTTTGGACCTGAGGTGAGCCATCTCCGGCTTCATTAGTTTGGTGAAGCACCAGGGGGCTGACGAGAGGCCAGACGGAAGGGAGGCAAACTGCCAAGTGCGAGATCCCAATTGGAACTGTAGAAACTCCTGATGGGGAGAAAAGACTGGCACTACCAAGTATGCATCCTTGAGGTCTATCTTCACCATCCAATCTGCCGGCAGAAGGGTGTCCCTGAGGAGATGAATTCCTTCCATCTTGAAGTGGTGATACACTACAAATTAGTTGAGGGCTCGCAAGTTTATGACTGGGCGAAAAACCTCCTCGGGCTTCGGGACTAGAAATATTGTGCTCAGGAACTGGGAGACTCTGAAGGAAGCTGGAACTACTGTCCCCTTGAAAATGAGGTCCGGACCTCTGCATCTATTAACTTCTGCTTGTCCTTGTCGAGCACAAGGGGAAGGGGAAGGGAGAGCTGACAAGGAGTTGAAATAAAACCCGATTTGAAAACCCCCTCATCGTTTGCAACACCCAGGGATCGGATGGGAGTGCCTCCCACTGGGGGAAAAACCTGGCCAACCCGCCCCCTAAACCTTTGAGGGAAGAAACATTTAAAACATGTGGCATTACCTGGAGCTGTCCTTGCTCTACCAGTACCTATGCCGGCACGTCCTCACCAGTGGAACCCCCTCTGGATGGGATCCCCGAGCAGGGGAGGAATTGTGTGCACCTCTGGATGCATACTGTCGGGGACGGTTAGAGCCCTGGGGGAAACGGCCAGAGGAGCGGGCTCTACCTCTTACCTAAACCTTTATGTTGACCTGAGCCTTATCCAAGGCTGTGAAAGTGTGTATATAGGCTGACAGATCATTGATAAATCGTTCACCAAACTGCTTCGCCTTCCGCCATATCCGCTAGCTTGGAGTCAAGGCGCATAAGGAGAGACTTAAGGCGTTCCTTAGAAATGGCAGCGTTGGCATTGTGGAGCAGGCACACCGCACTATGTATGCAGCCCCGGAGGGCTTGCACATCGACAGGGGAATTGGAAAGAGCAGCCTCTTCTGCCAACTCAAAAATCTGCATCACAGGCCCTAACACCTCCAACAACTTGTCCTGGCAGCTCCTCCAGGCTTTATCAACGCCCTTATTTGGGTCTTTCTCCTTCTGGGACAAAAATGAGACCATGGACTTGTCAGTGTCCGGGGTAAGGGCCACTTTGTCTGGGACCACTGGCCTGGGACACTCAGAACATAGCTTGTTCCTGTCCTCTCTGGGTAAACGGCGTCCAACCCAATGGTTCAAGAAGGCAGACACAGTATCCGAGGGGGTGCCACTCTGCTGACCTCAGATGTTGAATAAGAGACAAGTCAAAAAATGGAACCCCACTAAAATCTAACAATGGACCTTGGGATGGACCTAGGGGGTCTCCCTTGTTCTTACTTCTCTTAGGAAGTCAGAATCCTATGAACTGTCCTCCGACGATATGGGAGCCGAAAGGGCACTTACGGCAAGCTGTGAATTACCCAGCCAGGTGGGAACTGAAGGGAACCCTCCAATGTACGCTTTTCACCCCTTACCGGAGGGGGCACTTGACTTGGCGAGCTAGACAGACAGAGTTGTCCTGTCAAATGTTAAGATTTTTTGGCACACTTAAGGGGTACATGTACTGGCCTCTCAGAACCCTCAGACGAAGGGTGATAATCAGAGATTTTATTTATAAGCCTATCAAAGGCTGAGGCCGGCGTAGAATTAAAGTCCTGAAGGGCAGAGTCTAGGGACGTTTCAATCAGCTGAGCCACAGAAGGCTGGGAAGGAAGGGACGACTCCCATGAAGCCCTGCTGCTAACATCATCATCCCCCAACCTCTCCCTTTTCTTGGAAGGTCTCACTTGGGTACTGGCATTGGCTGAAGAGGGACCCTCACATCCTCTATTAGCCATAACAGAATCAGTATACAATTACGGAAAGGAATGGGAAATAAATAAGCAAATGTAATCCTAATTGAAAAACAAAACACCTTTAACAGAAAGGTTGTGAAGCCCAGCCCAGCAGGCAAGGGTTAATAATGTTGTGAATAACCGTTCAGACGCAGGACTGGTGCTGACAGGAAAAACGCAGAGCAGGCGAAATTACCACAGCTGCTCACCCCAGCAGGGTTTATCAAGAGCAGCACGTGAGGGAAAAGAAGCCTCGCAAAGCAAAGCACAGGCGAGGCCTGAAGCCAAGCAGGCGTTTAGTAAATAGAATGCCACGTGTGCAGCGTGGGCGGGCAGCCCACGCAGGGAAAGCTTCCCCAAGCGAGGGATAGCTCAGCCCCCGTCCACACACAACAAGCAGGCCCACACGCGTGGGGCCTGGAACAAACTGGAGCAGTCCACACCCGGAGGCGGAGCTCACACCGTGTGCGACCACTGCTTGCTGAAGTAAGAATAATGCGGCGGTCGCATACGAAGCGGGATACTTAAAATAATAAAACACAAGTTTGACCAATTAGGGAAATAAGGAAAGCCTCTACACTAAAAGACAACCCTAACAGTGACCGTGTCACTTGCACAGTACAATGAAGTCTTTAATAAGCTGAATACACAGCGATACAAAGTATCCAAAAGCACTGACAAAAAAACTACTGACTCGCAACAAAGTACACAAGAAAGGAGTGACTTAGCTTGTGGCATCAACAGCAAAGAAAGAGAAGTTGGGATTTGAGGAAAGGACTTAAATGTGGGTGGACCTCTGCCTGTTTGTTACCTATCAGGCATGACCTGGCCTCCATGTTGATTTGGGATTATTCCCTTGGATTTCTCTTATACTGTTTCAGTTTTCAGTTCAACAAACTTATTTATTTGTTAAAGTTTTTTCTTTGCTGCTGTGCTGTCAGAAGTAAAGAATTCATGCATAATTTGAAGCCTCCTGTCTTGACATAGAATCATCATTACCCCACCTCTGCAGCATCGTAATCATAGTTACCAATACTTGTAAAGTTTATACCCTGTTCAATCGAAACATCATGCATGTCCTTTCGAGGTGCCTATTAGGGAATCTTCGTATGGTGTATTCCTGCTCTTGCATTAGAGAGGGGGAACGTTTTTGCATGCTCCTCAAATATTTTCGTCTCTCTTAAGTAGACCACATTTTCAAGCAAGCTGTGCATTGACGCTTTCTTTTTATAAAATTCTAATAATTTCTTGCTCAGATGAAGACTGATCTATATTAACTTCAACCCCTTTTTAAGAATGAATTATTTGAATCCACAAAGCCAGTATGGCCTGTTTTTGTCCTCCAATATTGCAAGTGTTCGTGTAATTTCATTATATTTGTAAAGAGGGAAACCGACAAATATTTAGGCCTATGTTGACCTGTCCAGTGACACCTAGTGACTGCAGTACTTGCTTCCAACCCAGTGACCTGCATCAACATGTCCTGTTGCTTCCCTCCAATTGCAGTGCCCTATCAACGCACACTTACACACCTCTAGTCCTAATGATTCGGAGAGGGAGAGACGCCTGCGTTAATAAAATGATGAAGCTTTTACTTTCAAAACAGGATAAGATTTGGCTGCTAATTCAGTGCATAGATGATGGGGTGTACTGTCTGCATGGGGGGTGCTGCTCTTGGGACAGTGTGTCTTGGATGTGACTGGAAACTCATTTGCCCTTGAGGAACGTCCTTTGTGTACAGCCATGACTGCCTTTCAGCCACATCTTTGTACATACGAGCAGTGTGGATGCAGGGGTGAGGCGGCCTGGATACTTTGCTGGATGGGTTGTATGCAGTGCTCATCTTCCGCTAATACTATTTTCATATGGCTTTTGCCCTTGGTTTGCTATCTCGTAGTATTATAAATAACCAGTGTTGATACTAGCCGCTTAATAATACTTAAATGGGCAAGCTTGGTGTACGAAAGGCTCTGTCTGCTCTATTGGGGACTTAGACTTTCATGTTGAGCTGCAAGCAGCAAGTGTCTAACTTGCTGAGCCAGCTGACCAGATGCTTATAGGGTCTGTTCCTTTTTAGTTTGGGCTACGTGCCACCTATAAGCCAACACTATTGCATTAGTACAGATAGGGAGAAATGGCATATGAGGAGGGACTGCCCATGGACATGCTAATCCCTATTAGACGCCCACAAAGGCCCAAACTGTTGGCATTGCAAATGCTTGTTTACACATCTACTTGTTCCATCATGTGCTAATAAAGAGGGTTTTTTTCAGTATGCCACTGTTGGGTCTTTTCTTTGGTGAACTGTGAGCTTGGTGAGTGGGGACAGCTCAGGGGCAACGAGTTTGTCTTGGAAGCAAGACAACGCAGAGCAACACAGGTTCGAATCTCGATCCCACGCTTAGGGACCAATCTCTGGTATTAAGCGCGTTATTAAAGAACAATTGTAAATTATATTAGCTGAACTTTAATACCAGCTTTCCGTCCTCCTCGAGTTAAGCTTGACTGCTCTATCATAACTACCACTTTAGAGAGGCTTGTCTAACCCTTTGTTTGGACAACTGTTCCACCATTAGGGAAGATTGTTGCACATCCCTCCCCAGAGTGCAGTGTACAATTCTGCCCAACAGTCACTGCCAAACTTTGAGCCAGACAAATGAAAACCTAATTTCAGATTGATCACCACAGTATGTTCCACTATAGCAGCCTTTAAACAGCCATTATCCGCTTTTAGGCACTGCACACCTAAGTAGACAAACTGGAGGGTCTGATCTTTGTAGTACACAATTTATGGGGCATCAGTACCAGTCAGAATTGATGGGGCATCCAGACCCTTCTTGGTCCATGGAAACAGGTGACCCTTCGGAGGCCTGCCTCTGGACTAAAACAGAGAGGTGCCCAAAGTCACTCGCTTTGGGAGCCCTTACCTGCAAGCAACAGGCTGAAAAAACAAACAAAAGGAAAAGAAACTTAATTTAAGGACACTCCCACCTAGTCTGACCACTGCGACACAAATCAAGCAAAGACTATAAATATTGCAACACAGGAAGAGTGCAACTTCCTTCCTCTCCCTTACTGAATCCATTTGATACTGATGTTCAGTCTCTTGCTAGGCTGGATTCAATGAATTCGGATTGCTTGAAAAACTTCCACCCATCTACCTACAAGGCAGACACGTTGGAAACGGTAAGGAAACCTGCAAAGTCAATAACCTTCTCCAAGGTGCCACTGCAAATGGCTAATAAGAAGGTAAAAGGTAAATGCCGCACCTTCTGGTACCTCCTCTTTGATGCGCCTAGCCACATCCCACCATACTCTACTGCCAGACTGCCAACGACGCAGGGGACTGTCATGATGAGCACAGCACCCAACATCAGATACTGGATTTCGAATCTTGACAGCAGTGAAAAGGTCCTGTAGCTGTAATCTGGAAGATGCTTACTGGAAGAATTCCAATAGGCCACAGAATACAAGCCACTTCAAATCTCACATCAAACAAGAATTCGAGACACTTTCCTTTTTAATGGCCGTTTCCTCTATTGCAGGGATGGTAATCCTGATTCTACTCTTCAGCCGATTTAGAATAACGACTATGTGACAACAAAAACAGACAGAACGGTAGAGGGTGCAAATCGAAGGTAAGTACCTGCCAGCAAGTAATTGATTTCTGAATATTCTCAATAGTAGCAACCATTTGATATTAGACAGTCCAGAAGAATAAGTAGAACATTTGCCCCGACCCACATGACCCTCATGGCATCAGGGGGAGCATAAACAAGTAAATATAAACGCAGATCACACATGCGGTTGTGGGTTGAACCAAAACCATTTTCTTATACCACATATCCCACTTTTGTCCCTAGTAATAGCTGAGAAAAGAAAAATGACTAATAGCTAGTAATAAGCTATAGTTCACTAACATGGCAGTATTTGTGCTCAGTTAACAAATTCTAGAAAATGGCCACTTTATCTGATAGGAGTCTGAACAAACAGAGCAAAGGCATTATGCACATTTGGAGATTCCATGCAGGGTTACCACTTGCCTCCAAATCCTACCCTCCCTCAACTTACTTACCGCGCTACTGTATAAAATGCCAAGGCCAATGCTGGGACCCTCCCGTTGTAAAGCGCCCCGCTGCCCTCGAGCTATGAAATGAAAGAAAATCCACTTGCAAAAGCAGGTGTTTATAGTGAGATCGGAGAACACATGACCTACAACATACAACTACTGGCAGAAATGGAGTGGAAAGCTTTGGCGTAAAGCACTTAATAAATGCAAAATAAAATACAAATACAAAAAAAGTGGAAAGAAAGCTCAAGAAAGAAGAAACAAAGAAAAAAAACAAGGACAAAACGTGTTTCGTCCTTTTTTCTTTCCCTTACAACTCATTACCCAAACCCCTTTCAAGCCTTCTTCTATCATTTTCTGAAGGCAATCCACTAAGTTATAAAACGGAGGGAGCACATGTTAATTACGTATTGAAAAAGGCCGCATTTGTTGTTCAGCTGTGCTAAATTATGCTCGAGATATAACACAGTTTAACAGCAGGAAGGATCCCCAAGTCCATCTGCTCTGCACATGTACTGCCTGTTCTTACACACTGATCCTATATGGTGCAGTAGTAAAGCATCAATCAGTATTTTTTATTTGCAACTATGCACCACTGAAACTAATTGGTCTATATGTTTTGTAAAGGTCATGAGCAACATGCGGGTTCCACAGAAGTGGCATGTCGGCTGTCTTCAATGGGTTAGTTTTGCCCTTTAGTGCAGAGCCCTAATATGTACAGTATACCTTCCCTTTTCTGATCATTGAAGAGGTCAATGTACCAAACTGTACATTAAACCTGGACTGTTCGGTGGCCACAGGTTTGGGACATTTGTACATTTTGTTTTTTAGAATATTTTGAAAGTATAAACACAGTTGTGCAATGGCAAACTCATACATACATTCTGAAATCTTGGGCAGAATTTGTACTTTATCCAGATAAAGGTCCCTGTTAGGAATTGAGGCCTTCACTTGTATAACCTGTCCCCTACCCTTACTACACTACTTGCGTCTTCACCCCTTAGCTACCCCTCACGGGACTTCCGGTTTGCTTGCTACATTGCCTAGCTCCTTGGCACCATCCTAAACTCTATAATCCCGAGGGATCGGAATTTAATTAGGTTTGTAAAATCTGACCAGATGTATAGATCAGTGGTACCTCATTCAGAATTAGCAAATGCGTGTGTAGGTGTGGTATGTGTTGTACATTGTATGTATACATCTATACACTTTTATATGATTGCTTCGATCTGACAGTATTGCTCAGTGGGAGCAAAGAAAACATTTAAAAGGGAACTGGTTTCTTAAGGTACTGCACGTGCCCTCACGGGAAGCAACCTACATCACTCAAGCAGCAGGAGGTAAGGGAAATGCTCCATGTTAGCTGCTCCCTAGCCTCTAGCCATTCACATTTCAAACCAGGCTTACCCTGAGGCGTGCTACTTCCATCACTTCCTTCGGTGTCACTGGAAGACTGCTGCTGATCATCTTCTGCAAACTCTTCCTCCTCTTCTTTCACAACCACCCGGAGTAACGAAGGTGGGACCTGAAATTACAGACACCACAATTAGTTCCTTCCACTCCCGACTTCTAATTGACTGTAGCACTGATTTTCAGCATTACACACGAACACATTTTCCATTAATCCCATTTTTAACCTCTAGCTAGGTTTTCTCAGATGTCTACACGTAAATCCTGCTGTTTGTTCCATAAGGGTATCTGCACCTGTGGCTACTGTACGGGTGCAGAATAAAGGCTCGGAAACAATGGTGGCATGTTTGTGGGCAGACACTTATTTTATATGAAAAAGGGTTGGAAAAATGCCTCCCTGGCCCTAAAACTAATAGGGGTTTCTCTGCCTCTAAGAAAACTGAGGAAATTGTCAGAATGTCCAAAACTATAAAGTCTGTCATTGTTGGGTCCCAGAAAGCCTACTTCTGTCCCCAACACTAATAACTTAAAGCAACTGAGCAAGGATGAGCTCTACCCAAATTCAAGTGTTCTTTGTAGATCTAACCAACAGAAGGATTCCCAGTTTCTCTCGCAATCTAAAGTGGAAATAAAATAAAGAAATGTTCAAAAGAGTAGGACTCCAAGGTTAGGGTCATAATACTTTTACCTAGATTCCTTCTTGCAGTGTTTCTCTCATTCTGTGGTCTTTCAGGCCTGTATTATCTTATACAATGGTCAGTAGGCAATTCACAAGAAGATGCTCCAAGTATTCTACTGTTCATCCCACCAACTTGGCACACTCCTTTTACCATGCGCAGGATCCGTTTCACTATATATTCTTTACTTATTTTTGGTATGATTCCCAGACTCGCAGTATTCAAATCGGCTTGGTATACTCTCCTGCCAAGCCTTTCGTCCTCTTATGGACTGTGCCTCTTTGGGTGCGAGTCCCAGACTATTCTGATTGATTTTGTTTCAGTTTCTCATATGGGTGCGGGCCCCAGACTCGCAATATTCCGATTGGGTTTTTGTTTCTGATGTGGGTGCGGGTCCCAGACTCGCCCTTCATTACCATTGTCTTGGACCCTCTTGTTCCAGCTTCTGCCTTCATCCCTTTGCTTCCCCGGAACTCCAGCACCTCTCGGGTAGCCTGTGTACCTGTTTGCATCTTCCTGGCATTTCACCGAGCAGCTGCTGTGTCTCTTGAGGCTTTAGCAGTGTTCGGGGCTGGTCTCGGTCTGCAGCGGCTCTGCAGACATCTGCTTCTCCCCAGCGGTGCGTCCTCTCTCATGAACATCACCTGTGCTCTGGATGCCAGGAGATCCTCTCGGCAGCAACCCAAGCGGGCGTTGCTTCCTGGACCGCCTTAGAGTTCTCCTCCTCTGTTCGCGGCTTCCCTCTTGCTGGCTCTCGTCCGCTTGTCTACTGCACTGCTCACTGTGAGAAACCTGAAGGTGTCTCCCAAACTAGTCTCCGGGGACCTGTCGCCCATGTGACCATGACTCAGCCATCGCTATTGGATCCAATTCCTCGGGTGGACCAGTGCGGGAGGATCACCTGGATGGGGGCTCATCGGATAATGGAGCGGGAACACCAACGGGTAAGATGCGGTATTCACCCTCTCATAATCCCTCTTCCCCATCCTACTACATAGGATACACAACCTCTCTACCCCCACACCCCTTTTCTGACACAAACACTTTCACACACCACGAAAGACAAAAGACTAACATTAGGGCCATTTACCTGACATGTCCCAAGAAAAGGGTCATGCAAAGTCAGGCAATTGACCAGAATCGCTCACACCAGATGGCCCTTTCCCTTCCCCACAGGGATAAAAGGTAGAGCACGAGAGCACACTATGAGCAAGGCAGAAAGCACGACGAGAGAGCTATCCCAGGGCGGCAGTTCAAGAGGAGGAGAAAGGCGGCAAGAACCGAAGGGGTAACAAGGAGAGAAGCAACCTTGCCCTTTCAGACCCAGACCCGCGATTCCTCTTTAGAAGAAATCTTAAGACCACAAACAAAAGCTAACGTGTGCTGCAGCAGATGTCAACGGTACACGGAGGGTGCCTAGGCTGATAAGCAGGAGAACAGAAGGCGTTTGCTACTGTGGTACCGTCCTGGACTCCCAATACAAAGAAAACCTAATCGGTTCATCACAGCTGGTGAGCCGCGGGGAGAACAGATAAGAAACTGAACTGTGTTGAATGAAAGTTGCAAGTTAAGGAAAGTTCAAAGAACTGTGAAGGTCGTAGAGGAAAGCCAACTGAAAGGGTCCAGCACCACGTGGGTGTACAGTGAGACTCTAGTTGGTTCCCCATTATTGTTGAAACTATCAGGGGCGTGAGAAGATTGTCAAAGAGGTCATACAGAGGTCTAGCAAAATCTGCTGTACAGTCGAAGGTCTTTGACCAGCAAGTAATGGAAAGTTAAGGGAAACGAATCCCCCATGATGAAAGAAAAGATTGGCAAGAGAGAACCTGACAGAGGGATGCCTATAAAAAGGGGAAAGTCTGATGCCTCAATGAACATTTGTGCTGACAAGAGTGAACCAGAGAAAGGGAGGTTCACCGTGAACTGTTTAAAAAGACAATAAGAAGATTGTTTCAAATCCTTTGGAATACAAGACATAGTGAACCCGGCGGAGGGAGGCTAACAATGAAGAGGGGTCCGAGCCTGGAAGAGGGGGATCCAGGGGCGAAAAAGCCTCACTCAAGTATAATCAAGAAAGAACTTTTTGTTTTGTTTTTTGGGACACGGCAGGTTCTCAGAGGCAAGAGACTTTTTGTAGAAAAGATACAATCACTAGAGGTCCTGATTCCTGAGAACGGAACTGTAGGCTAGTGCTGGGAACGCACAAGTGTGTGCTGTGCACCGGAATCCCACCTTGTCCCGTGCTAAAAACTCGGGGAAGCGAACCCCCCCAGAATGCCACATCCTGACTTATCATTTGTGAACACTTCTTTCTTTCTCAAGAACCTTATCCCACACTTTTCTGTATTTAGTTGTAAGGATTAGCAATATTTTTTTTTGTATAGGCCCTTTTATTTTGACAAGACTCCACTGCCTTATTATTTGATGGTCCTAGCTTGCTCCCATCTTAGATTTAGTTTTAGATTAGGCGTTTTTCCAACCCATTTATACAGTTTATTAAACACCCTTGAACTGTGATCATTTGTGTCTGCCTTTACTGTTGCCACCATGAGTTCCTTACATCACCAGCTTCCTCCCTGGAGGACAGGTCCCTCCTCACATCTCAGCTGTGGTATATTTAAACTCCCACATTGGAAAATGGAATTGCTTTAGCCAATCACATTTGTTGAGAAACTAGAGCACTCACTCTGCTTCTACAAAGTGATCTTTTGACACCTGGTCATCATCGTCTTCTCAATACATAAAATAAAGTCAGATGTAGCATACTTTGCTTTCCCTGTTGTTTGAATCTTGCCAAGTAAATTAGGTTTCCCAATACTTGCAGTAAAGCCATATGCAGTATAAATTGCATCCTCTGATGTTATATTCATGCCAAGTATATTAGATTTCCCAACAATTGAAATAGAGCCATATGTAGCATGCTTTATATTTTCTGATGTTTTAACGTTGTCAAGTATATTAGGTTGGCTAACTTGACAATATCAGACACTGGCCCTATCAAAAGAAGGGGAATGAGGATTTAACATTGGGGAAGGATTTAGCATGGTCGTCCTCAATCCCATAAGGGGCTTCCTCTCCCATTTGATCCTCCACTGATGCACCACCCCTAGGGGGACAATTATACTGTGGATGGACCGCCCTGACCCCATGGGAAAGGTCTCCCCCCTAGGGGAGAAGGGACGACATGCTCAGATTCGTCACAATACAGAGATTGCATATCTCATACATCTGAATGCATACATCACATTTATACCAAGATTACTCGATTACATCTTCAATGATCTGTGGAACAACTGAAAGATTCAAATGTCTAGTTACCCAAAATATGTTCTGCTCCGTGTAACTGGGGAACTTGGGATGGAGGGAAATGGTGGGGTCTTTTTTATCCCTGGCATGTACAAGAAACTTCAAATCTTTACCCCAACACATAGTATTTCTTCAACACCAGCTGAGATCACTTCCTTGCCTAGAGAGTGAGCTTTGTAGCAGGAAGCCAAAAGGTCCTGTGTTTATGGTCAGGGGGAGAATTTCCCTAAAAAGGAGCATGCATGGTATTCCAGGTGTGGTCAGTACATGGCATCTTCAGTCTTTAAGTGTGACATGTACAGGGTGCCCTAACCCATACAGGGCCCAAAAACATTTATGGACAGACAATAGGACATGAGATGGCCTCTCGGCATCCTCTCCTCATCTATGGGTAGCGGTAGTTGGACAATCTGGATGAATTCTGTTACAAAGAGGTTTTACCACAAAGAGTACAACAGAGCAATAACTAGGTCTGGTCGGCGGTTATTCACACAAGCTAAAAAGCTGGCATTAAAAAACAGAAGGTTCTAAGAGATATCGTTTGGATGCCCCTGGTCAACAGTTTAGGAAATATAATATCCATCTTTTATGATATACTGGTTGAACCTTTGACCCATATGTGAAAGGAGGCAATGATTTGTGCTTTTCTGGCAGATGATGGTTCATGAATATCTGTATGCACTCACAGGATAAAATGGTGGTGCTTCACATTCTCCCGATGCTCTTCGCCTCTTGTGCATTTGAAGAAGTACAACAATCAGGTTTTGTTCCAATGAGATGCAGGTGGGTGAAGCACGCACAGCATGGGTACTGCCTTTTCTCAGTTTGCAGAGAAGAACTGGTATATTTTCAAAGTCTCTTCTCATAGGAACCACAACACCAAAATCCACCACAAGACAGGAGGTCGGTGTAATCCATGATGTAGGAGCACCTAGCACTGTGACAAAGCTCCATCCAGGAAAGGGCAGTGCGTGTGAGGGGTCGGAAATGTGAGGTGGACAACTTAGTAAAGATTTTTCAAAAGATGCAATTTTATTAACCTCAATAGGTTGGATAAATGCCTCACTCATCCCTACCCTGACGAGGATTTTCCTGCCTAAAATAAACTAAAGGAAGCACTAACAAAAGGTTTCTGTCCCTCAGACTTGTACAACTTAAAGTCATATATAACAAATTTAACAGTTATATCCACAACCTGATAACTGTCTCTCCTTATAATCTTGGTGAATTCCTCTTCCCCATATTCAAGCAGGATTCTATTAAATCGTTCCAAAGGGATAAAAAATCTTGTTGCGTCACAAAGTTCCTATTCAGTTCTTTTGGTTCCAACTTGACAACCAAAGTTCCAGCTTCAATTCAACCAACAGTTTAAAAATATTTATCAAGGTTTTCCTCTTTCCACTTGTGCAAAGAGCTCACAATAACTTCTTATAAACAAAGAATACTTCCATAGTTCATTAGGATCAACACAAAATGTGTCAAGATAATTCTGCAGCAGTTCAGACAACACTCGCTTCAGCGATATTCATTTGCCAGGATGATTCTGTAACAATTTACAAGAATATGTTAGTGGTTCTGCCGCTTCTTCTTCAAGACCTTTAACCACACCACAGTACTTCAATGACTTCCACCTGGTCCACTCACCTGCGAGGCCTACTACTACTACAAGGTTCTCTGCCCTGGTGTACTCTCCTGTCAGGACAGAATAAAACTACTAACTACAAGTACTTGTGTGGTAAAGGTTATCTTCCAACAATTTGGCAATATCTTTTGCTTCAGAACATCAAGTTTAAGTAGGTCTTCGGAGAAAACAAGAAACACACAGGTGCTGGTTGTTACACACTTGTGATTGCCACACACAATGCAGGTTATGCTCCACT
Source organism: Ambystoma mexicanum (assembly GCF_040938575.1). Classification (NCBI taxonomy): domain Eukaryota; kingdom Metazoa; phylum Chordata; class Amphibia; order Caudata; family Ambystomatidae; genus Ambystoma; species Ambystoma mexicanum. The sequence continues at coordinate 1,246,347,760 of NC_090925.1, read as the reverse complement.
CCTCCTGAATACCTTCTGTCAGAAGAGCAGCCCTCTTGTTTCCCCACTTCCACATTAACCAAATGCTGACAATGGTTCTCTTACTCTTATACTTCTTTGGATTTGGCAATGAGGGTTTAAGCAAACTCATTTTATGACTTACTTTAGAAATGAGCAATATGTTTTACAAACACTTGAATTCTTAATGGCTGTCATGCTGCCTACCCCCGGAGCATCAGGCCAGGCCCAGCACCCCCGGAAGCAGGCATCATGCCCTCGGGTAAAAGCCCAGCGGCCCCTTATAGGGACTCTTTGGACTCAGTCCTGGCGCCTTTGGCGCCAGGCTCATGTTGGACATCTGTCCTGGCGCCATAGGCGCCAGGCTCATAAAGGGAGGTGTTTTGTGCACTTACCTGATGCAGACCATGCTGCACGCTTCAGGCCTCCCTGAGACCTGAAAGGGACTATTTTTTCATAGGGACTATTTTTTCACTCAGGCGTGGCCGGGGAAGGATACACACCTAGTTGGGGAAGGATACATACCTGGGACTTCTTTGGAGGCTATTTAAGCCACGCCCAGACAGCAGCTCGTGCTTCGCGTTGTTCTGCTTCCTGCAGCTTAACGCTCACCGTGTCTGCTCCTGCTCCTGGACTACAGCCACGCCCGTCTTGAACCTGGAAGACCTGCAAGGAAGGAAGAGAAGAGAAAGGTGAAAACCAAGGATTTCAAGCTTCTTACCTGCATCCGGAATCTTCTCGCCAGCATCCCTGAAGGAAGACTTTAATTTAAAAGCATTGCGTTGCTCGCTGCAGCGCCACGCTTCACTCACCTGTCCTGTCCTCGAGACATCTCCCGGCTCCATCGCGGCTGTCAGCATCGGACGCCACATCTCTGCACCTAGGGGAGAGAGGAAGAAACAAAAGGTGAGCAGAAGGACACACAGAAGGAAAGCCTGATTAACAGCCATAATACTGACCAGCTTTTCTTCCACATTTCGGGTCGGCGCCGCCCCGTTGGCAGGTACCGTACCCCGGCCCATATGGAGAAAGGACTAGAGACATTTCAGAGGAATGATAAGGACATCTAGAGGGATCGCCCTCATTACTACTCACCTCGGCAGGTTAACCTCTCGACGCATCACCTTCATTCTGCACCTGAAATAAAGGACAGATCACAGGTGAGAAAGACAGCATAAAGGGGGCCTCACTTGAACTTTGAACTTTCATACTTACGGCGCATCGCTCAGGAATGTCAAGTGGATTTTGCCAGCGCCATTCTGAAAACCAGTGAAGTAACTGGACGAACGCACGCCCCTGCACCAGAAGCAGGATGGAGAGTTCAACCTTCCAAACCATAAGGTGAGCTTAAACCAGGTTTGGAGGAATAGAGAGGAACGGAGGGGGGAAGGAGGGAGATAGCACACCATTCTGCAGGCTGTTAATCCCCTTTCTCATCAGCAGAAGGATATTCCTACGGGCCAAGGAAGCACGATTTGGAGGTCCTGTCCAATCGGTGTTCCGGGTCCTGCGCATCACGCTAGAAGAGGCCGCAGTAATCCAGACTAGATCAGCGCCCCGTGGGAACCAGGGGGGCGTTACAATGGCCCTCTCTTGGCTTTGGCAATGTTGGTTCTTTATACCGTGCCTTGGTATGATTCTCTTTTGGCTTTGGCAATAGTTGTTTGTATTGATTTCTCAGGTTATTGTCCTCTGTATTTACTGGCCTTTAATCTGACCCACATAGAAACAATCACACCCTTCTGGTCTGATGATTAAGTTATTATTCGGCCACCTGCTCTTGTTTGAGTCAGCTTGGTTTACAAAAGAATAATTGGTCTGCTATATATCAGTTTGGTATTCAAAAAATGTTTTTTTCCCACTTTGTTTGTGTTACTTTTATGCTTAAGGCCCTTGTATTTGGCAAGTAGGCGGTTATGGAGTGCTCCAGTGTCACAATTAACAAGTGAACTCAACCGGTCTGACGTGCGTGTCCGTTTGCCTCATTGCCTTCAAGTCCCCTGCTTCTACTTTCCTGTGCGGCTCGGGAACCTCTCCTTCTCGGCGTCTCGCGCAAGTTGATAAAGGAGATCTCCTTGCTCCCACGGCTCTCGGTGCTCACCTGCCACTAGAGCTCAATTGACGGTGGGGAAAGCTTTCAAATTGCGTGCATCCCGCAGCGCAACCTCTGCTGCTGCGAACATCAGGGGAAAGCCGTCACTCTCAATGCTTCCCGCTGCGCAAACTCTGCAATCAAGGACTCGGACAGCAGAGTCCCTCCCAGAACCGCCATCTATTCGGCACACAACAGTGGTCTCTGCTCTCCTCAAACTTCTGCTTCTGCTGCCACGGAGAGGTACCACAACTGCTCCACCTCCTGCTACTGCTCTTCTTTATGGCCTGCACCTGATGGGGCCTTTTATGCCTCCCAGTCTCCCTCAGGTGTGGGTCATTACCACTAATAGGCTGCAACTTGCAGTCTCCTGCCTCCGCAGCCCTCTTCTTCGTCTCAGTACTTTGGGCATTGTGGGACTTTGAGTCCACAATGTCAAAATCAGCTTTTCTAATAGAAATACCAATACCAAGTTATTTTCTCTCCTTATTTGTATTCCCTAAAGGAGTATTACAAGGATTCAATGAAGGATTTGGCTTTACAGAGGAATGAGGGTTTTCATGGTCTAAATTGGTAATATTTAAAGACTCATCTTCATTATTCCCCTGGGAATATATTTATTTGTACATTTGAATAGCGCACCTAGCTCTCAGGTATCTGGGCGCATTACTTCGGTTGCATTTGTATAAAGTTGCATTGGAAGGTTACAGCAAACACAGAAATTATACAGTAGCATTAAATACAGTCAAGGAATGGATGCAATGTCAGTGACTTTAAAAGGAGTTTTATTACTCCCAATACATAACTGGTTATGATTGTTTTCACCCACATTCAGATAGTTAGCTAGGGGAAATAAAAGCTCTCTCCGACAGCAAGCCATTACATATTCTGGTATCAATGATATTTCCTTCCCTGAGGAAGACGAATACTGTATCTCACCCAACCGAGTCCTCCTGTTTCCCTGGGGCCCTTCTCCTCCCAGTTGATCCTCCCCGCTAATACCACCTCCAGGGTTAGGAAATGTCTGCCTTTCCCTGATCACCAGGGAGGAGAGTTTAGTTATGGTTTCTGTGAGGACTCTGTAGGATTCATCACAGGCTGTTTCCGGGCTCATGGCAGACAGGGTTCTCTTTAAAATGTATTAGTTCTGGGCAGATTGTGGCCAGCCAAGCAACTTCCCCAGACCAGCGGGAAGGAGGATACAAACTAGTCTTGCTTGTATCGGGAAAATTGAAGTCAACAACGCCCCCTGCTAACCTTCTTCTAGACGACGCATGCTCCGAAACATAGCGCATTGACGTTTAACAAGACCTGCTCAGGGGCAGCATATTTATGGAGGAAGAGGACCATTTAAAACCCCTCATTCACCATTTCTTTTCAACTTCACCATAGCCAACAGTACCTACCCCTGAAATCATTGTTTTAATGGCAAAGTCAGGATTCAGACAGGTATTAATGCAAGAAGCAGTGGCACCTCAAGCTTTTTGTGGAATACCAAGCAAACAAAGAGGCATGTGCAGTTCAAGGGGGCATCTCATGCAGAGACTGTTCCGAGGGCAGGCTGCAGCCCGCTCATCGGTTTACCTTTCCGGATAAGGTGGTGGCAGTGGGGTTTGGACTGTGGGGTGCGTGGGAGGTGGGGTCACTCCGCTCCAGGGACTTCAGAGACTCCTCAAACATTACGGAATTTGGCGGCCGGCTCAGATTATTACCAGAACAGACACAAACACCCCTCACTTTACAGTCAACAATCAAGATTAGCCAGATGACATGTACAGGTTATCTCCAGCGAGAAACTGATATAGTATGACTCAAACCTTTTAAGCTCTTGCAAAATCAAGGGCCCCTCTTTGCAAAGTATGCCAAAAATGCAACCATCTCCAGAGCAACACTTGGTTCCTTGGCCGGCATTCAGAAAAGGTTCCAGGCCAACTCTGGGACGGCAGCAGACTATTTGTCTCATGCCAATCTACACTCCCCGCTTTTCCTATGCTGCTGCCGCCCAACTGGACAGCTCTCTAAGGAGAAGTCCTTCTCTCCATTGAAAAGCTGAATTTCCAGGGCAGTCATTATTTCCCTTGGACCAGCGCCATGTGCACATGCAGCATTGATTGGACCCATTCATACTGTAGCTGATCAACCAATTCAATGACAATCACAATGGTGTTTTATGCAATTTGTTGGTGCGGAGAGCCAGAGAGGAAGAATTGGAGAACTTAATTCAAGACAAATTGCATATCGTATAGTGTTGCTTACATCTGAGAGGGGTATATGCACAAGGTAATGGTGCTACAATTCTATTATCTCAGCGCTCAGCTACAGCAAAGCTAGAAACAGTAGTTCAGTGGAATAGAAAGGTTTTGATGCGTTTCCTAAAAATAAGATGATCTTTAATATTGCCAAGATCCACTGGCAAGATGTCCCAGAGTTTTGCAACACGGATGGCCCCTGGACCGCCCAATGCTCTGGTCCGATTAGTGCATCTATACGGAAGCCTAAGAGGACAGCAAGCAGTGTGCCATTTCAGATGTTTCTTTAAATAGTGGGGAGCATTACCGAATAATGCATTATGTGCAATGGTTGCTAGCTCAAAAGTGATTCTGGCTTTAATAGGAAGCCAATGAAGGGTTCCAAGAATAGGCAAGATGTGGGCCCTTTTTTGGTACATTCATGACAATGCGCGCTGCAGTATTTTGCAAAGGTTGCAGGCAGTGATTTGTTGCTTTGGTGGCACCTGCACAGAGAGCATTGCAATAGTCCACACTTGAGCCCACAATAGCCCTTGCTAACGTCTCACTATGAGATTCTGACAGAAATGGTCTAATCTGGCGAAGCAACAACTGTTGAAAATAAGTGTACCGAAGTGTATAAGCGAGATGGGAGGGTTTAATCACGTGTTCTGTCAAATAAACGTCTGGGTAGGCTTCCAATACTACGGGGTATATTGAAGGTGGAATAGTGAGTATAATCCTAGTTTTGTCTATTTTTACGCCAGGCAAGATTCTATTGATGGGAACACGTGTTGGATTTTCCTGTAGTTGGACTGAGGGTCATTATCCAATTTAAAGACAATCTCCATATAGTCTGCGTAATTTTGAAATTCTATTCCAAGATTGGTCAGAATATTGTGCAGAGGTTTCACATACAGGTTAGATAAAATCAGGGAATGCAGGTTCCCTGTGGCACACCATACTTTGCTTCAACTGGTTCGGAATGCGATTTGCCCAGTTTAAACGGAGAGATTCTATTATTCAGAAAGGATGCTATCCTGGCATTGGTGACCTTTGCAGATGCACCTGTTATTTGCTGCCGAAGGATTGTGGCGTCCAAGTGTTGAAAGCCGCTGTCAAAACCAAAAAACATCAAGAGACCATGGAGTCCTTTACATCAAAGAGTGCCAGTTCAGTGCCTCTTAAAGGGACAAAGCCGGACTGGCAGTCTAACACTTTTAAGGTTTCAGGTTTCAAAATCCGAACTATCCCAAAATAAACAGGTGAGTGAGGTTAAAGGGGCTAGTATATAGATAGGGGCAGCGGGTGTATGAAGTGGAAGACTGGACTATACATTAAAAAAGAGACTGTAACCCCACACTCCATATCTAACCCTATCCGGCCCCTTCACCAGCCCCCACACCACCAATTTTGCCTGATTCCAACTTACCATCTACATTTCATTGGCCAAAAATCAAGCAGGAAATTTCTAACCAACATAGTTTGAACAACAATAATTCGATCAATAGACCTACTAACTTTTGGATGTATTGCTGACTGCCCACGAGACGCATCTCCTTAGTAAAGATAACCCTGCCGCATCTCTCCGGTCCGGAGGCTTGCTTTGCATTACCCGATCGCCTCCCGATCATGTCTGCAAACCATGCTGCTGTACACTCCCCTGGCCCACCCCTTTCCTCCCCTCTCTTGGCCCGCAGCCCCTGGATTCATAGTCCTCTTGCAACACAAGGAGGACGCTAGCCTCTCACCAAGCCTGCCTACAACTGCTAGGTTCTCCCATGCAGCAGAGTAACACCTGCCAAATCCACCGCAACTCTCAGTCACCTCCCAAAACACACCCCTCCCAACCACAACACTCACCCAATCCCTCCCAACTTGCGTCGCAACACACAAACGCCCAAAAGCCCCCCCCAACCCCTTTACCGCAGCTCCTGGTAGCTCCTGCTCACCCCCGTTATGCCTCCAAGGATCACTACTTGCAGGACCCACACACCACTACCGACTATCCCCAAGCCCCCTCCCGCATCCGCTGCACAGAATTCACCCGGAGGCTTACCTTTCAACTATTGACCACCCACTAATGCAGCTAGTCACAACCACCTAATTTCCGTACCAGCAAAGGATTCCCACACACGCCCCCAGAATCTAAGAAACGCTCACTTGGGCATGCGCACCACTAGGTGTCCCCCCTCCCACATCCCAGCATCTACTGAACGTAGAAACTCCCACCTTGCCCTACGTTCCTGTTCCGCTAGGCACAATCTTACCCCCATATCACTGCGTACCATATTAGCAGCCACACTTCAGGCCCATCTACTTCGCACCCATCACACTCCCAACTGGCCCCACTCACTCACTCATTCATGCACTTACGATACATGCGCCATAACCCCCCCAGGTCCTGCGCACTTACATAACCATTCCCTAAGCCCCAAGAATGTCATCACTGACCAGGCTCCCTTTGTGGCCAAATCCCCCCCCCCCCACAGATCCTTGGAGCCCTCAAATGCTAGGTCACTCCCTGCCCACTCTTTAGACATAAATGATTTGATAGTTAACCAAAACCTAGGCCCTGCTCTATCCCTAGCTATAACTGATGGATTCACCATATTGAGATTTGACCGCCTCACCCCACGAGGAGGTCATTTACATGGAAACCCTCCAAATCGGGCCCTCACAGATATCCACCTACGAACATTGCAAAAATCTTGTAGTCAAACTGACCAAGTCCCCAACAAACTTCATCACGATGCATATCCTCTACCGCCAACCAGGACCCATCGAAGCCTTTGAGGAAAATCTCACCCACACCATAAGTAATATCAAACCCACCTCCAGAGTCATCATCCTAGGTGACTTCAATTTAGGATATCTAGACCCCTCAGATCCTGCCGCCACCTCCACAGCCTCCACCTTAACTGACCTCAACTTCACACACTGCATATCGTCACCCACGCACGACAAGGGTAGAACCCTTGACTGGGTTGCAGCCCTCAACAGCCAGATCAACAATCTTCAACATCACCTGTCCTTGGTCTGACCACCATATCACATAATTCTCATTCTCTACACTGAAACAGCCACCAGCTGCTGGCTCCCTCTCCCTCCAACCTTTACAAGTAGCACATGTAAAATGTCCAAAGAGTACATCTCCCCCACCTCAAACCACTCAGCACAGAATCCTGCCACATTACAGACCCTGAAGGATTAGCAAACCTCTATACCAGCACGCTCACCAATGCCATTAACCATGTAGCACCACTTCTCCCCAGGAAAGCCAAACCAACCTGCCACTTCAACCCCTGGTTCAACTCAGACTTACAAGCATTACGCACTGAAAAGCGTCAAGCTGAATTGTCCTGGAAAAAAGACCCCACGGTCCACTCCAAAACAGCTTTACTGAACCTCGCAAGAGATTTCAAACTAGCAATCACTGCAGCCAAAGCCCTAGCATACAACACAAGAATCCAACAAGCTAACTCAAACACCAAAGAACTCTTTAAAATCCTCAGGGAGCTCGAAACACCCACCTCTCACCCTGATATCATTCATAAAGACGAATCATGGTGCAGTAACATTCAGAGCACCATGAGAGACAAAATTCACTTACTCCAGCAAAAGATTAAACTCAAATTAGCCAAAACCTCAGCCACCACACTGCATCTCCCTGTTATAACACATACCTCACTCCCCTTCCAATTCAGAGACATATCAGAATCCGAAACTGAGGAAATTATCAACAACCGCAAACACTCATACTGCAAGGCTGACATATGGCCAGCATCTATAATCAAGGACTGCGCTGAATCTCTCAGACCCTTCATCACCACCTTCACTAACTCCTCTTTCCCAGTTAACCAAGTACCCGCCAGCCTTAAGGAATCCTTGGTTCATCCGCTCCTCAAAAAACCCTATCTTGACCCTTCCCTACCCAACAACTACCGCCCCATAACCACTGTGCCTTTCCTGCTAAAGGTCCTAGATAGAGCAGCATACAATAAGATTCAAGCCTACCTCAAAACCAACCACATCTTAGGCATCCGACAATCAGGATTCCGCCCAGGGCACGGCACAGAATCTGCCCTACTTGATCTGAAAATCCAGCTACACTCGCTCAGAGATGAGGGCAAACCAGCCATGCTCCTCCTCCGCGACCTTTCTGCCACTTTTGACTTGGTCGACCCCGCTACCCTTTGCCACCATCTCATCTCCTCAGTCAACTTCTCAGAAAAGTCCACTGCCTGGATGACTTCCTTCCTCAATGGAAGAACCATGAGAGTATGTTCCGACACAGCTAATGCAACCCCCTATATTCATTCCTTGCGGCGTCCCCCAAGGCTCCTGCGTCTCCCCATCCACATACAACATGTTCACTAAACTAAACAGCTTTTTGACATTCTTGATGGCATCGGCATAACATACACCAATTATGCTGATGACCCCCAAATCCTGATCCCACTGTCAGGTTCTTACGAAGAGAACTCCTGCACTCTCAACATCTTCTCCACCACCCAAATCAGGATGTCTACAAACCACCTTTGTCTCAATGATGAAAAAACAGAGATAATTGTCACAGGTTCACCTGCCCGTCTACAGAAGCTCAGTTCACAATACTCCTCCTTTACCATAGACGGAATTCTCATCCCGGTCTCAGACTCTGTAAAAACGCTGGGCGTCCACCTTGACTCTGCCCTCTCCCTCACCAAACAAGTAAGTGCTGTCGCCTCATCGGCAATTTACGCAGCCAAGCTCCTCACCGCCGCCAGACAATTACTCACACCTGAGAACTGCGTGACCATCGCCAGAGCCATTACAGGTGCACAATTGGATTACTGTAATGTTCTGTATGCCGGTAGCTCTAAACAGAACATAAACAAACTGCAGACAATTCAAAATAACTCCGTCCGTGCGGCCTTGAACATCCCAAGAAGAGATCACATCTCAGCCGCTAGGAAAAATACCCACTGGCTCCCAATCAAAGAAAGGATCACCTTCAAGACACTATCGATTACACACAAATGCTTGAGTAACACCGGCCCACCCTAACTAATCCACAAAACTGAGAGAACAACTCTTCTAGATCAGTCAGATCTACCTACCAGAAAGTCTTTGCGTTCTTTGTAACCTGGAATACATAGTACAAAGATCCCAATCAAAACATTTCCAGGTCAACTAAGCCAAATCTAAACTCCAGCTTACCCTTTAATTCAGACCTACAGGGGGCAAATCCCTAAATATTCAAAGACGGACCTCTACAGTTTCTTCAGTGCCTGCCATGGTCATGTTTTCTTAATTGTGCCCATTCCATATGCAATGTGTGAACTTTTATCTGCATGGCTCCATAACCCAGCTAAAGTATTACTGCCATCTCAGGTGCCACAAGGAGGCAACTGCATCTCAGATACAGCCAAGAGTACACAACTACACTACAGGGGGTATTCCTACACACAACACCAGTGCAATATTCTCCAATATGCCCAAGACTTTAGCGAGCACAGGATACACTCACTCCAGGCATTATTCAGGTTCACAGATTCGGGATATCCATTAATCTATGGGATACCAGGGGAAGGGGTTAAAAGTAGTTTCCAGGTGAGCAGAACATTTAATTTGATAAGGAGCTATTTGATCTGACTCGGGAGATATCACAGGTTATAAGTTAAAGTGTTGTTAACAGATTTATGTTGAAATGTAAAGTATGCGTTTAACATAGAGCACCACAAATTACTGTTAAAACAACCAGAGATCAAAGACAAGTGACTAAACATCAGGGGAGGGGGGGAAGCGGCCATGTCCATCCTACACCATTTCCCAGGCAACATGTGGCAACTATTTCACATAATAATCTTTTATCAATGTTCAGCTCAGCTGACATACAGCGAAACAGTATATGGAGGTTTGGGGAGTTTGAGGGCGAAAGGGGGCCAGAACATTGTGAAAGCCAAGCGATTAAGCAACAGTAGAAACAGAGGCACATGGCTACAAATCAGACTCCTACTGGATTACGAAGAAGCAGAACGTAACATGAACAGCCATTTCTAACTCAGTGTGAGGGGAGACAGGCTTGCTGCCACCAGGAAGTGACAAGGCCCACAAGGCTTTGTGATTAGAAAGCAGCAGTCCTGTGGTGTGTGTGTTTTCCGATTTGTCCTGTTTTGTCTGTGTAGTTTGTGTATTATATCTTATTGTCCTATAGAAGTTGAGTTTATTGTGTATAGTAGAATTTAAAGGATTTTATTGAGATGCTTGTGATATAATATGTGATAATTTAGGTAAAATATGTTTAGGTTATTTTGAAAATTGAAATAATTTTGAAACCCATGCAATGTTTGCATTTTTTGCTTTTTGTGAACATTTAAATAAAGAGTTGAAAAAAAATAAAGAGAAAGCAGCAGTCCTCGTAAGACATTGCAGAGAGAAGATCCAGTGAGTACATTCAGTGAGATTTATAGCACATTACAAGAAGAAGCGAGTCGTGTAAGGGAGAGATGATTCACATGATCAAATGGAGAGGATGTGCAAGCGAGAGACAGTTATCTCCCCAGTTAGAGTGATATGTACAAGGATGAGAGAATAAAACATTGTGCTGATGTCGTGTTCCTTGTTCGTTACTGTAGCTATAAAGGCATAAACAAGCAGGGGTAAAAAATTCAAATTGCATGCTACTAGCCAGGTAGAATTCACTTTCCCCCTCCATCCACCACATGCATATATCGCACCATTTCTTACTTGCAAAGAGTCACTCGGCAAAGGCTAGCGTAAAGTTCGAGGCCCGAAAAGAGGACTGCTTTGTTTGCTCAGTGTGTTCACTTTTTGAGACTGGGATATTCTATCAGGTTGTTTCCTTGCAAACGTGTATCACATGTTGCAAAACCAAATATGCAAGATGGAGTTAGTTTGCAGTGGACTTGGATGGTAATGCCCAGCTGATAAAGCAGCAAGATTGCAGACCGCTCCTCTTCAAACTCTGGGCTCCAACCTAAGATGCAAGAGGCCTTTTGAATTCTCGAACACACTATCAGAAGGTTGCTGCCCATAAGGTTGGTATCTCCTTTCAGGCTTAAACTATACCTGTCTTTAGGGCTGGACAATATGGACCAAAAGTCACATCTCGATATTTTTGGGGTGAAATCAGATATATGATATATATATCTCGATATGGTTTATGTGAATTATATGCTCATTTGTAATCCAACTACATGCGCAATGCCAACAATACTAATACTGAACCGTAAATGCAAAACACAACTCTAACATGGTTAGTTAACCGCATCCTAAAATTGCAACTGATTCAAAAGGACATCATCTCAACAATAAAGGCAATACTAACAAAATAATGCAAGTAGGATACACATCTCTATATGCAATCTAGTAGGCACTTTGTAGCACAGCTAGCTATTTAAATATCCTGTTCAATGAAAGCACAGCTGGGCCTGCATTCCTCTCTTGTCCCCAGAGCTTTCTCCACGATTTGGTCTCTTCTCACTACAAGTTCAAAGGGGCTAACTGAGAGAGTGTAGCAGTAACCATCTGCTCCACTCTTAAAAGTGCCAAAGGCCTGCGTGGGAATTATAGGCAAGAATAATTCTTTGTTTTTCAAAAAATTGCTCACCGGGAGTGATCTTATGTATTAAGCAAACAACATCCCGTTTCCAAATACTGGTATGTACTTACTTCATTTTTCAAAAAGACAATCCTGCAATTCCTTTCCAAAAAATGTAAATTGATACTTTACAGTAAGGCTAAACTAAAACATTCCATTGCATCTAAATGTGGCTTTGAGTATCAAGAGCAATAAATATCGCTTTCATGAGTGTGCAGGGTTGGAATGCTCTGCTTAAGCGTACTTGAGCCTACTTGCCTCGGGATTGAGGTCCTTTAGTGGCCCTGCCCTCCCTCGAAAGTGGCATTGAATGCTGCATTGAAAAAGGTTGACATCAATGACAGGCAAGGGCCATCTGAAGTTGACATTTACCCTGCCTGCCGCAACACCATACTATGTAATTAGTCACCAGCTACGACTTTCCTAACATTGTGAACTTTTTAATTCATGAAACTTGTGAACTTCTCCTTAGACCGAAAATTATTGGGCAACCATACAATATACGACACACTGCCTTGTGCAACACCAGCTTCACCCAGTTGCAGAGCCATAGACTGAGACTTTAACATATCTATTTATTCATGTCCATTCATGCAACAAACCTGTACATTTTACAGACATTCATCTCACTAATCGCTTACTTCAGCGGTACACAAAAATGCTGTATTACTACACATTTTATGTCGTGGGTAGAAATAACTTCTTGTAACATTATACATATCAGTACAAAACAGCTAATGAAATAACTGTTTGCTAATCAAGAACATTTTAATAGGCACACTTTACTAATCAATTTTCGAAAACTAATGTATGCCTTGTATGTATGTATGTGTGAGTGTATATATATATATATATATATATATATATATACACACACACACACGTTTAACAATCACCTCCTCATGTCTGCATCCAAATAATCAGAACAGGTAGCTATTGAAAAATTGAGACCAGGGCACTTGATCTGCGCTTTAGAAAAATATTCCAAATGTATTTAACAACTTCAGTAAAAAAATAACAACACTTCAGGACTTACTGAGGATATCAGAAGTTATGGAGTAAGCACTCCTTTTCTCACCACACATTCTGCCCTGTCATCAAGACTTCGTCAGGTGTAGATTAAATGTTTCTAAATCGGGTACCATTTTTATAGCTTGGAGTTGTTATTCCAAGATGTCTCTCATTTTCAAAAAGGTAATGAGCGCCATTACAAGTTGTGATCATAAACCGTAAATCAATTTGATCAGGTGATCGGGGAAAGTTAAAGGGGATCACTATAAAAATAATGCCTGATTTAGAAACAATGAATCTACACCAGAAGGTTACATGTAATCATAACTACTGAAATAATAACGAATTAAAAAATAACGAATCCATATGAACTAATTCCAAAATAACTAAGTCATTTTTCGTTGTTTTGAAGGGGTCCCCACCCAAATCCCCCCTTTATTTTTAATAACACTTTTCTTCCACCCCCAAAACCAGTATTACCTCTCACAACCCCAGTTTTCGTTTTTTCAAATTTAGTTATTTCGGAATTCGTAGTTTTTTCAGTCATTTTTTTTTCATTCGTCGTTTTGAATTCAATATAATCACTGTATACCGGTATCAATGATATCATTATTTCCCCATCAAGATGTAGCAGTATTTTTTTATATTTAGAAAACATGATGTCTAAAAAGTGATTAAGTTGTTCTGGCGACCTTTATCTTATATTTAAAACAGCCGGAAAAAAATAGCTAATCATCTCTAAAAACTACAGTCTCATAGCCACATAATCTCCCTGCCTGTGCACTCAATTTAGGGTGATCGCCACCACGAATGTTTGGATGCAAAAATACTTGTAGTTTTCCAACCCCCGCACTGCTGTGCCGCTAAACATTTAAAGCCCAAGTGGGCCTTCACAAAACTGTTTCAGCTTGTTGGGTGTTACCCCAGTGCCAAAAACTAAATATTGACAGATGTCAACCCAAAGACATAGGGGCAATTTTTCATCAGATGTACCACCAGTTCTTCAACTGTGTTATGACCTGTTGGCTTCTGATAATCAATTTGGATTCCAAATGTCTTAAATGTCTTTCTCTATTACCGTTACTGTGATGTTCATGAACATGCTCCAAAGCAGTATACTTTAGTGGGGAAGCATTACTACAGTGCTTTTCATCAAAGTACATTGCTAGAGGATAATTGACATCTTTGTTCTTTATAGCTCTGTAGTGTTGCAATATCCATATTTTTAATGGACAAATCTTGGAACCAATGTATATTAGGTTACAAGGACAGAATATTGCATGAACCACAAATCTTGTGGTGCATGTAATAGACTCCTTGATTTCCCAGATTTCTTTATTGTCTTTGCCATGCATGATCTCCGTGTTCCTGTTACTGCCTGATCACAGATTTGACATTTTTGACATTTATGGAATCCTCTTTTCCCCTTCAGCCAATAGTTTTGTTTGTTCTCATATGAGTCACTTGATGCAATTCATTCTTTTATAGATTGAGCCTTAGAAAAAGTAATCTTAGAGTGAGATTGAACATATCTCGCCAGATCTTTATCTGCTTGTAATATCGGCCAGTGTTTCTTCAAGATGGATCTAAGGTTACCAGCTCTTTTAGAGAAAGGCATGATGAACCTTACTAAATCCTCTTCACAATGTTGCATCTTGCTTTTCTTGATATTTTTCAACAACTGCCCTCTATCAATCATGCTTGCTTTTTGACGTGCAATATTCATATCTCTATTTTTGTAGCCCCTTGCTTTGAATCCGTTAGTGATATTTCTAGATTCTTCTTCATAAGCTGATATCTTGGAGCAATTCCTTTTTACTCTAAGCAGTTCACCATAGGGTTAGCTTGTGATTAATGCTGTGGGTGATGACTACTGGCATGTAATGTGGAGTTCGAAGCCGTCTGCTTTCTGTACAGTTTGCTGTGTAGTTGTCCTTTTTGTTAATGTTAATGTTAAAGGATATTTGTACCACGCACTATCACCACCGGATGGGTCCCCTGGCGGCTCTGAAAGAGGGAGGGGGGGTGAGTTAGTGGGAATAAGCTGGAAAAGTGCAAGAGGCCAGTGATGTGCTTATGGCAGCCTCAGCCCGGTGCGTCCGTTGGCTGGGCTTGGGGTGTTTTACGGTCGGTAGTCGTCGTGTGCTGTTGTGCAAGTCTATGTGGGGTTTGTTTTGTTGTTGCAGTGTAGTGAAATTAGTGCGGATTGCTGCGTTTTAGGCTTGTGGTTGTGTTTGGTTAGAGTTTGAGAAATGTATGCAGAGTGATGAAATTGTTAGTGGATTGCTTAGTTGGCATTGCTGTCCTTGCAGTTATGTCTACGTCTGGTGTTTGCTATCATTCACTATTCAATCGTTGCTAATTTTCAATATTCTGTCTAGATGTGAGGCAGGCTAGTGATCACAATTCCAATCAAGTGTTGCACTTACCATCATTCACAGTTTCATCCAAGTGTGGCGCATGCTAACATTCACATTTCTGTCTAGATGTGACGCAGGCTAAAGTTAAGAATTCCATCTAAGTGTGGTACATGCTAATATTCATAATCCCGTCTAGATGTGACGCAAGCTAACGTTAAGAATTCCATCTAAGTATGGTTCATGCTAATATTAATAATCCGTCTAGATGTGACGCAAGCTAATGTTAAGAATTCCATCCAGGTGTGGCGCATGTTGACATTGTTACACCTGTCTAAAGATGACGCGGGCTAATCTTAACATTTCTGTATAGGTGTGGCACTAGTTAACATTGGCTAGTGTGTTAGTGCGTAATGCAATGCAACATTTACAGTCAGGCCAAGAATGGAATTAGGCTTGTGGTCACAAATCTCTCTATGAATGCATGGTGTAATTCTATGGCAGTCTACGTTATGGAGAGGTGAGGTAGAGTGGCGAGGGCTTTCTGGAGTAGAGTAATTGCTCTACACCCCACCCATGCCACACTTACAGTATTGTTGGCTGCTGGCTTCCTTTGCTTCCCCTGCGGACACCTGTAGACACGCCTTGGAGCCGCTACTGTAGAAGCCGCCCTTTGCCTCGGGGCCCTTAGCCGATGGGACTGCCAGGCAGAGGGCTGTTACGCTCAACTGGTATCCACGGGGACGCCACCCAGCTGTGGGGACTCTGGTATCCTTCTCAGCCGCTCCCAGGTATAATCAGCGGAGAAGTTCTGCCTGGACCACAGGTGGGCAATGTTCAAGACTGGGCAACTGGGGTAAGAGCCTCCCAACACCCCGTATGCCTGCAGCCCCTCCCCGGACCTTTCCTCACCTTGTTATGGGCTTTGGCGTGCTCTCCGTCCTGCCTTCTTGGCAGGGGCGCATTGTCCTTTGTGGGCGAGTGCGATCTAGTTACTTCACTGATGCAGGCCCTTTAGTGTCTTTCGGGTAGGTCTTATTACTGTTATACTGTATGCCTTTCTTGGATTTAAATAATGTCTTTTCTCTCTCCTTAGGTGCGCGGAAGTTCGCTGTGGAACGTTGGCTGAATTGGGACTCGCCAGCAGGTGATGGTGCTTCGAGAGCACCTTGATGCGGTAAGTAGGCGCTATGCGCAGCGTTATGATGCCTTGTCTTTGCTAACCTATTGTCTTTTGTTCCCGTAGGTTGCGGTGCTCACCCGGAGCAAGAAGTCCCAAGGCGATGCTGGTCGATGGGCGACTCGTGAGGTAAGCTGCCGGCACAATTGTAAAATGTCTAATGTTCTGTTTCTCTCCTTTTTGCAGATCCGACGTTCCGGGAGGCTCGCTGTTCCTTGGATGCTGTTTGCAGGAGCGAAGGGCAGCTAGCGGTGGAATCACAGGTAAGCTGCTGCTATTAATGATGTCCTTTGTTTTTTCAGATGCTGTTCTTCCGAGGTTCGCAGATGCAGCTGAACACAATGAGCGTCACGTTGCAGGATTGCAAAGTAACGCGAAGCGTGCTATCCAAGTCGGGTGTGGTTTAAATAGCCTCAAGAAAGTAGTCCAGGTAAAATAGTCCCTAGGCTACCACACCCAAAACACTATACCGCTTAGCTTGGTTCCAAGGAGCCAAGCTATGTGGATGCCTCCATGTTGACTGGCACTGAAATAAAGTAGTTCCCAAGCACAAATCTTCATTAAGTATGAACCTGGCGCCTTTGCCCCGAGAGGGCCTCGGCAAAGGATGCCTAAGCTTGTTGGGGGCCCGAGCCAAGACCCCTCCTGGCCCATGGACCTGCTGGGGGGGTTTCAGGATGTGGATCGTGACAGCACCCCCCCCCCCCCCCCAAGGCCCCTCTCAAGGTGTTCCTTCTGTCCGGCCCTGGTTTAGTTGAAAATTTGCGATGATATGTTCTGATCAGACGTGGTGCATGAATGTTTTCACAGGGTTCCCAGGATCTGTCTTGGGGTCCAAACCCTTTCCAATCAACTAGGTAGTATAGCCTCCCCCTCGAATACTTGGAATCCAAGATGCTTCTGACTTCGAATTCTGGTTCTCCGTCAATAAGTATGGGTTTTGGTGGTGTCCTAATCCATGTACCGGGCTGCATTGGTTTTAATAGGGACACATGAAATACTGGGTGAATCTGTAGGTTAGGTGGTAAGTCTAGTTTGACGGTCGCTGGAATGATAATTGCCTTGATGGTGTAAGGTCCTAAGTACCTGGGTTGAAAAGTCTGGGTTCCCTTGATGGGTACAAACTTGGCAGCCAGCCAAACCTTGTCTCCTACTTGATAGTCTGGGGCCTTTTTCCGTTGTTGGTTGGCAAATTGCTTTCGTTTTTCTTTGGCGAAAATAAGATGTTCTTTGACCTTTTTGAAAGCCTGAGTGATGTTGGTGTGAAGAGTTTTTACTGCTGGCATTTTCAAACTTGTTGGGACATCTAGTTCTGAGGTATGTGGGTGTCTACCATAAAGGGTATAAAAGGGTGTTTGTCCGGTACTGGAGTGCAAGGAGTTGTTATATGCGTACTCAGCTATCCATAACAAATCTTTCCAGTCTCTTAGTTCATGGTGTAACATGCAACATAGGTATTGTTAGAGGGTCTGGTTGGTCCTCTCGGTCTGACCGTCCATTTGGGGGTGATGGCTAGTGGATACCCGGACGTCAATTTGTGCCATTGCACAACATTTTTTCCAGAAGTTGGAGATGAACTGGCTACCTCAATCGGAGATCAGGACTGATGGGAAGCCATGTAGTTTTACAATACCATCCAGGAACATTTTGGCTAGAGTGGGTGCGTCAGGGAGGCCTTTGAGTAGAATAAAGTGCGCCATCTTTGAGAACAAGTCCACGGCTACCAGGATGGTGTTAAAGCCTTGACTGGGAGGTAGGTCAGTGATGAAGTCGAGGGAAAGGGTGTGCCAGGGAGTGGGAGGAATGTCCAAAGGTTGCAGAAGACCGGATGGTTTTTGTGACTTGTTTTGTGCACAGACTCCGCAGGACTGAACATATTGGATGACATCCTTACGCCAGGCAGGCCACCAGAAGTTCTGTTTTACCTTGGCTAGAGTCTTGGTGATTCCAGGGTGCCCTTCGATCAGGGAATCATGATAACCTGAAATAATTTGTTGTTGTAAGTCTTTGGTGGGTACATACAACCGATCCTTAAAAAAGGGTAAGTGATCTTTAATGGAATATTGTTCTCCTTGTGCTTGCCATGCGAGGAAGACATCTGGGTTCATTATTTGTTGAATCTATCTCTCAGTTCAACTTGGGTTAAGGCCGTAGTGAGGCCCAAGAGCTTGTCTTCCGGTATGATGGGGACTGGATCTGGGGGCGTATATACCAAGTCATCAGTGCCTGTACGAGAGAGTGCGTCAGCTTTTCCATTCTTGACCCCTGGTCGAAAAGTGATGACATAGTCGTATTCGGCGAAGAAAAGGGCCCACCGCAATTGGCGTGAAGACTGGGCTTTAGCTGTTTTAAGGTATTGCAGGTTTCGGTGGTCCGTGATAACTGTGATGGTGTGTCTGGCCCCCAGAAGGTAGTGCCGCCAGGCCTTAAAGGCGGATTTGATCGCCAAGAGTTCTTTGTCCATAATGGCATAATTCATCTCCGGGGGAGAGAATTTCTTCGACCAAAAGGCCACTGGATGTAGCTGGCCTGTTACTGGGTCTCTTTGTGAGAGGACAGCTCCCATCGCTATGCTAGAAGCATCTGTTTCCACGATATAAGGAAGATCTGGGCGAGGATGTCGCAGGATTGGTGAGGAGGTGAACCTTTTCTTGAGTTCCTGAAAAGCTTTCTCTGCTTCTTCGGTCCAGGCAAATTTTTGGTTATTTTTTCTTAGCAATATGGTGATCGGGTGTACGACCTGTGAGAAGTCTGGTATGAACCGGCGATAGAAGTTCACAAAGCCCAACATGCTCGGTACCCCTTTTACGGACGTTGGTGATGGCCATTTCAAAACGGCGTCCACTTTATGCAGGTCCATTCTGATGCCTCCTGGAGTAAGAATAAAACCCAGAAACTCAACTTCGGTGACGTGAAAAAAGCACTTCTCCAGCTTTGCATATAAACGATGTTACCGGAGCTTGGAGAGGACTGAACGGAGGTGCTTGATATGATCCTGTTTTGAAGTTGAGTACACGAAGATATCATCTATGTAAACTAGGGCGCAGACATCAATTAACTCTCTCAAAACGTCATTCATGAAATACTGAAACGCTGCAGGAGCGTTGCATAACCCAAAGGGCATGACTTGATGTTCGAACAAACCATATTTGGTGCGGAAAGCAGTTTTCCATTCGTCTCTGCTTCTGACCCGTACCAGGTGGTATGCTCCTCGAAGGCCCAGTTTGGTGTAAATTTGGGCATCTTTGACCTGGTCCAGCATTTCTGGGATGAGCGGCAATGGGTAACGGTTATTTACAGTGATCTGGTTTAATGCGCGGTAGTCAATACAGGTTCTTAAATCCCCTTCTTTTTTTGGTACAAAGAACAAAAGGACCAGCTGCAGGGGACTTGGATGGGCGGATGAATCCATTTGCGAGGTACTGGTCTAAATAAGCCTTCAGATGAAGGTTTTCGGGTTCCATGAGAGCGTAGATTCTGCCGCAAGGGACTTGAACACCGGGAACAAGGTCGTTCTGGCAGTCATAGGGCCTGTTCGGCGGCAGCATGTTTGCTTGGTCCTTCTGGAATACATCCTGGAAATTGTGGTGTTCCTCAGGCAAGGTACTAGTCACTCCCAAAGTTGCCACTTCAGGAGTCGTAGAGATACTGAAAGCAGGTTTCTGCTCTTGGTAATAACAGCCTGGAGAGCAGTCGCTGGGAAAGGTTAATTTTATTGCCCGCCAGTCAATCAAAGGGTTGTGAGCAACTAACCATGGCATCCCTAGTATGAGCCGGAATTGAGGTGCCTTGATGAGATCGAACGAAATAAGTTCCCGATGTCCGTCCTGGCACAGCACGGTTATCTCGGCTGTGCGCTGGGTTACGGGTCCGGAAGCGATTTCTGTTCCATCCACCGTGGTTACCTTGTCTGTAGTCGGCTTGGAACACAGGGGAAGCCCCATCTCTGCAGCCAGGTCCTGATCTATATAATTCCCAACTGCTCCGCTGTCGATGTATGCTTCAATGGCATGCATTCTTGACGACCGTTGGTTATTAATTAAGATCACCGGAATTGCAAAGTGTGAGGTCGGTGGCTCTTTTCCCTCACTCGACAAACTGACTTCTACGTTTGCCGAGCTGGGTAGTTTCCCGACTGACACGCCTTCTCTTCATCTTTTTCCGTGGCTCCAAGACCTTCCTTGGAGGTTTCACTGGGCAGTCCTTCAGGAAATGCCCTGACTCTCCGCAGTACAGACATAGTTGTTGTTGTCTCCTTTTATCTCGCTCTTGTTTTGTTAGCGGGGGTCGTACCCCTCCGATTTGCATGGGCTCCACTGTATTTTCTTGCACTCGAGTTATATTGTCTCTAGGTCGAACGTACACAGGCCGAGGGTCCATTGTAGAACGGTCTGCTTTTCGGTCTTGCAACCAGTGGTCCAGTTGCACAACCAAGTCTAAAAATTCAGAACAATCTCTGGGAGGATTAACCACTTGAGCTAGAACGTCTTTTAATTTGCCTCGTAAACCCTGATGAAACAACACAGTTCTTTTGTTTTCAGGCCACCTAGCTTCAGCAACCAATCGGTTGAAAGTAGCGATGTACGTTAACAAATCCTGATTCCCCTGTCGGAGGGAAAGGAGTTCATTGTCCACAGCTTGTTCTCGGGTATGGCGAGCAAAGAGTTTTTCCATTTCCCTCTGAAAGTCCCCAAAGTTATATAATAAAGGATCATCATGGGACACCAATGGTACCGACCAATCTGCGGCGCTGCCACTTAGGTATGATAAAACAAAGGCTACCCGGGCTTGGTCATTTGGGAATGCTCCCGGCCTGCAGAGAAAATGAAGGCGACACTGATTCATGAAAGCCGCGTATTTTCATGGATCACCAGCAAACCTCTCTGGTGGTGCCAAAGGAACTGTACCTGGTAACACAACTTGTACCGGAGTAGAGACATGCTAGGATTTTGCATCGGTGGGTTGTTCCCAGGTAGAGGCGTCTGACATGTTTGTGATTGCAAGACTTGCCTGCTGATATCTTCGGTACGCTCTTTAGTGACCAATAAGTCTCTCCGGTGAGCGTTAGTCTCCTGTCTGGCAGAGTGAACCTCAGCACAAAGTTCTCCCAACAATTGGGCCAATTGGTCTAATTCTGATGTTTCCATGGCACCCAGGTGGATTGGTTTGGCGGGCTTCGCGTTATGTTACGCTCACCTGGTATCCACGGGGATGCCAGCCAGCTGTGGGCACTCTGGTACCCTTCTCACCCGCTCCCAGGTATAATCAGCGGAGAAGTTCTGCCTGGAAAACAGGTGGGCAATGTTCAAGACTGGGCAACTGGGTTAAGAGCTTCCCAACACCCCGTATGCCCGCAGCCCCTCCCCGGACCTTTCCTCACCTTGTTAAGGGTTTTGGCGTGCTCTCCGTCCTGCCTTCTTGGCAGGGGCGCGTTGTCCTTTGTGGGCGTGTGCAATCTAGTTACTTCACTGATGCAGGCCCTTTAGAGTCTTTCAGGTAGGTCTTACTACTTTTATACTGTATGCCTTTCTTGGATTTAAATAATTTCTTTTCTCTCTCCTTAGGTGCGCGGAAGTTCGCTGTGGAAACGTTGGCTGAATTGGGACTCGCCGGCAGATGATGGTGCTTCGAGAGTGCCTTGATGCGGTAAGTAGGCTCTATGCGCAGCGCTATGATGCCTTGCCTTTGCTAACCTGTTGTCTTTTGTTCCCGTAGGTTGCGGTGCTCAACCGGAGCAAGAAGTCCCAAGGCGACTCGTGAGGTAAGCTTCCGGCACAATTGTAAAATGTCTAATGTCCTGTTTCTCTCCTTTTTGCAGATCCGATGGTCCGGGAGGCTCGCTGTTCCTTGGATGCTGTTTGCAGGAGCGAAGGGCAGCTAGCGGTGGAATCACAGGTAAACTGCTGCTTTTAACGATGTCCTTTGTTTTTTCAGATGCTGTTCTTCCAAGGTTCGCAGATGCAGCTGAACACGATGAGCGTCACGTTGCAGGATTGCAAAGTAACGCGAAGTGTGCTATCCAAGTCAGGTGTGGTTTAAATACCATCAAGAAAGTAGTCCAGGTAAAATAGTCCCTAGGCTACCACACCCTAAACACTATACCACATAGCTTGGTTCCAAGTAGCCAAGCTATGTGGATGCCTCCATGTTGACTGGCACTGAAATAAAGTAGTTCCCAAGCACAGGTCTCCATTAAGTATGAGCCTGGCGCCAAAGGCGCCAGGACTGGCCCCAAGAGGGCCTATGCAAAGGATGCCTAAGCTTGTTGGGGGCCCGAGCCGAAACCCCCCTGGCCCATGGACCTGCCGGGGGGGTTTCAGGAAGTGCATCGTGACAAGGGCTGCCCTGGGAAGGTCAGTTATAACCAGGTGGATGCACCAATCAGGGGAGGTGGGCGGGTTGGAGGGGGAGGGTGGGACTGTGAAAAGGCCAGACACAAACAAAGGACTACACCCCACAGACGGCACCCTTTGGATGCAGCCCAGAAGAGATAAAATAAGCTCAGAAGCCAAAAGAAACACTGGACAGACACCAGATTAGCACACAGTGCTCACCAAAAAATATAAAAACATACATGATTAAATCATTTTCAAAAATATATATATATTAGAAAAAAAAATCACCACTCCAAAAGATTGCATAAAGCATGCCAAAAACGGATTACAATCATTGTGAAACTACTCACTCAGATTCAACCAGCCCCTAAAGGTGCTTCCACACTGGTTTCTCCTGCCACATCCTTCCACATGGCAGTCCTCAAAGCAAAACAAGATAGCATACAAGAATATTAATTCTCACTTGCTGTTAGTTATCATTCAATTCTGGTATATATTCTTCTAGTTGTCAGGCAGAGTCTTTCCAGATAAGAAAAAGATTGTCAATTAAACAATACCAGCAAACTATTTTTCCAACATGAGGATCATATTTTTCTGACTACGTTGTCGTGAGCTTCCACCACCACATGTATAAATTGACTTAAGTGGGAGCTACACATGCCTCCATCGCGGTCCCACATTTCTGCCTATATCGTTGTTCTTCGAAAAGAAAGATGTTATATTCTAGGCAGAAGCAGAGAAGGGTCAAGATCAGTTAATTGTGCTGTTTGAAGCTTACTGATTTGCTGTCCAGAAAATATTTGCATGCTTCGAGTTCTTCTTGATGTTTGATACTGCTGTATAAGGAGGTCACATCTAGTGATACCAGAATATATTCATCGTCCCATGGCCTACCTTTGATTTTATTCAGTAAATCTCACTTTTTTTCAGGCTAATGCTTTAAATAGAAAATAAAGGTCGCCAGAACACCCTGATCGCTATTTAGACATCATGGGCCTCATTATGACCCAGGTGCTAAGTGTTT
Organism: Ambystoma mexicanum; assembly: GCF_040938575.1. Classification (NCBI taxonomy): domain Eukaryota; kingdom Metazoa; phylum Chordata; class Amphibia; order Caudata; family Ambystomatidae; genus Ambystoma; species Ambystoma mexicanum. The sequence goes on along the minus strand of NC_090925.1, from coordinate 1,246,323,930 downwards.
AACGGCGCCGTAAAAGGCTGCGGCGCCGTTAAACACTTAGCGCCTGGTTACGAAGTCCCTTCGCGGGACCCGACCTTAACGGATGGTTTTACCAGCCATTAAAGTAGGGACCCGCAAAGGGACCTTGGTGCTAATTAAGGTACCGCAATTTGCGGTACTGTAATTAGCGCCTTCCCCATTCCCATTGAGCCCTATGGGGCAAAAAATGGGAATGGGGAAGGGCCATGGCGGCATGGGGAATTACTGCCCCGCCAACCTCGGAATGGGGTGGTAATTCCCCATTCCGCCATGGCGGACTCCGGCATGGACCATGGTGCTAATAGCACCATGGTTTAGCGCCGGATCCCTAATGAAGCCCCATGTCTTCCAAATATTAAAGAATACTGCTACATTTAGATGGGGAAAAGAATGATATAATTGATACTAGCTTGGAGTTGTTATTCCAATTTGGCGCTAATTATAGAAAGGTATTGAGCGCCATTACAAGTTGCGATCATGTTACCTCAAATCAAATTGATCAGGTGATCGGGGAATGTTAAATGGGACCACTATAAAAATATTGCCCGATTTAGAAACAATGAATCTACACCTGTCATGCTATGTCAATGTTAAAGGACATTTGTACCGTGCACTATCACCACCGGAGTGGTTCCCTGGCGCTCTGGCGTCTCTGAAAGAGGAAGGGAGGGTGAGTTAGTGAGGGGAAGCTGGAAAAGTGCAAGAAAGCAGTGATGTGCTCTTGGCGGCCTCAGCCCGGTGGTTCCGTTGGCTGGGCCTGGGGTGTTTTCGGCCGGTCGTCATCATGTACTGTAGTGCGAGTCAATGTGCGTTTGTTGTTTTGTTGTTACAATGTAGTGAAGTTTGTGCGGTTTGTTGTGCTGTAGGTTTGTGGTTGTGTTTGTTTTGGAGTTTGAGAGGTACATGCAGAGGGAGAAAATTGTTAGTGGAATTGATTAGTTGGCATTTCTATCTTGAATTGAGGCACGGGGTTTGCGTAATCTCCCAGGATGGGGTGTGGGAGCATTTCTGCACCTCTGTCCTGATCTGGTCTTGTCAGGTATTCATGGTCCCTTTCACATCAGGCCTCTACTTCCATCAAGTTCCTTCATAACCTTACCTGTCTTCCTTTCCCACTCATATGGCCAGTGTACCTGCTAATATCCACAACTCAGTTAGTGTGGTGATTGCTAACATTTGACAATTCTATAACATTGTGGTACCTGATAGCAGCTAATGGGCGAGTGAGGATGTTGGGCGGGATTTGCTGTGGTTGTTGATTTTGTCTTTAAGGTTGTCGCTTGTGTTCTATTTTTCTTGGTGTCACCTGTCTAGGTGTTGTGGGAGTTTCTTAGTCCGTTCTGGGAGTTGTCAGTGTCCTCTTAAGTTTAGTCATCATTTTTCCTTTCTGTTGTTTTGGTTTTCAGTTTGGGTCTGTGGTGTTGAAGAGCCAGGTTTTTAGTAATTTCCTGAATTTCAGGTGATCTTTGGTGTTTCTTATTTCTTTTGGGATGTTGTTCCAGGTTTTTGCGGCTAAGTTGTAGAAGGAGGTGCCTCCAAGTTTTTTCTTAAGGTATGGTTTTAGTTGCAGGCGGATTTCGTTGCTTGACCTGAGCAGTGTCGTTGGCTTGTAGACTGTTATTTGCTTTTGTAGGAATTCTGCTCCTTGTCCCCTGATTGCTCTATGTGTTATGCACTTTGTTTTGAAGGTGATGTAATGTTTTACTGGGAGCCAGTGTAGGATTTTTAGGGCAGGAGTGATGTGGTCACTTCTGGATAGTTTGAGGAGTAGTCTGGCTACTGTATTTTGAATCCGTTGTAGTTGCTTCAGGAGGTATTCTGGTATTCCGAGGAAGAGGCTGTTTGCATAGTCGATTCTTGACATGAAGTGTTTGGTGCGTGAAGGAGAGGAAAGGTAGGATTTTTCTTGCCGTGTGGAGGAGGAAAAAGCATTTCTTGACTGTTGCATTTATTTGTAGTTCCAAGGTTAGAGTGTTGTCCATCAGGACTCCCAGATTTTTTACTACCTTAGATGGTGATGGTGCGGTTTCCATTTCCGTTGGCCGCGGGATGGCGGTTTCGTTCTCTTGGTCTTTGGATATGATGATGATTTCTGACTTTCGTGGGTTGATTTTCAGGTTGTTGGCATTCATCCAGTTGAAGACTTCTTTTAGACATTCGATTAGGGTTGAATGATCAGCTTGAGTGTCTTTGATTTTGTAGATGATTTGAGTATCATCTACACAGTTGTAGCATGTAATGTTGTATTTTTTGAAGATCCTGATAACTGGAGCTGGTAGATGTTGAAGTACAGTGGTGATAGTGAGGATCCTTGTGGCACTCCACAGTCGTTAACTCGTGGAGTGGATTTGAAGGGTTTAATCCATACGGTTTCTGTTCTGTCTGCTAGGAACGATTTAGTCCAGCGTAGTGCTGTGTCTGTTATGCCTATGTCCAGTCTATTGGTAGGGTGTCATGGCTAACTGTGTCGAAGGCTGCGGAGAGGTCGAGCAGAATAAGGACTGAGGTTGTGTTTGAATCTGCGTTCGTTTTTAGGTCGTCCCAGATGGATAGTAGTGCTGTTTCCGTTCCTCTTGCGGGTCTGAAACCGACTTGAGCTTGGTCTAGCAGGTGGTGTTTTTCTACGTGTTCTTGGGTTACTTTATACGCGTAGGTTTCCAGGAGTTTTGCCGGGTAGGGGATGTTGGAAATCGGCCTGTAGTTGGAGAGGTCTTCTACGTCGCCACTTGTGTTTATCAGAAGTGGTTTGATATATGCTGATTTGAAGGTCCTTGGTACAGTTCCTGTTGTTAGTGATAGATTTAGAAGGTTTCTGCAATATTCTGCTGGCGTTCCTTGTGCGAGGATTGATTTGTAGATGTCCGGGGGACAGGGATCCATGGGTGATCCTGCTTTCTTGCTGTTTTTTACCACCAAGCGAATGCCTCTGCTGATATTTCAGGAAAGATTTTGAGTATGTGCCCTGGTTCTGGGTTAGGTTTGTTTGGTTGTATGTTGTGGTTGGTTGGTTGGTCTGTTTTGTATGGTTTGTCGGATGTCATTGATTTTTTTCTTGAAGTGGTCTGTCAGGTTGTTGCATAGTTTCTCTGATGAGTTTGGGGTGTTTTCGCAGCCTGGTGGGATTCTCATCTCTTTAATGATGTTAAACATTTCTTTTTGTTTGTTGTTGGCATTGGTGATTCTGTCATCATAATGCCTCCTCTTCGCCTTTTGGATTTCCTTCTTGTATGCGTGGATTTGTTTCTGGAACAGTGTTTTTTTTGTCTGGGTTTTATTCTTTCCTCCATTCCAGCTCCATCCTTTTGTTTTCCTTTTTCATGGTGCTTAATAGTGGGGTGAACCATTTTGCCATTGCTCTTTTTTTTGATGGGGTGAATGGTTTTTCTGGGGCAATCTTGTCAATTGTATCTGCAATTTGTGTAGTAGCTCTGCTTTCTCGTCTAGGTCAGCTAGCTCTAGTTCTGTAGTTGAGGGTTTCTTTTTGTGGCGAAGTCCTGATGAGAGGGCGGAACACGTGGTGAGAAAAGGAGTGCTTACTCCATGACTTTTGATATCCTCAGTAAGTCCATGTCTGAAATCATGTAATTTTTTTACTGAGGTTGTTTAATACATTTTGTATATTTTGCCCTGGTCTCAATTTTTCAATACCTACCTGTTCAGATTATTTTGATGCAGACATGAGGAGGTGATTGTTAAAAAATGTGTTGGTTTTACAGAAGCTAATTGCTGGAGCCACCTAGAAAGCACCCACTTGTAGAGGCTGAACGCCGGTTTTTCCACAAACTGGCGTTATATATTATAGGGCAGCGACTGCCGCCCTATAGTTTTTTTGTTTTTTTTTTAATATATTTTTATTTTATATATATAAACCACACAACATTACAACTTAAACATAAATAAACACGTTTAACAACAAACAACACTGCAATCCCCATCCCTCCCCCCTATGAGCCTGTATGGTGTTCGCCTTTGGTATCCGCTGTGGGCGAGGGGACGTCATCACTCTCAGAGTCAATTGAAGCTGACCCCGTTCCAAACAGTTCAGCTATCAACAGTTTCCATGCCTCGAGAGAGCACATTTCCTCGTCCTCCCCTGCGATACTGGCATCTCGCCACACAGCCGTCTCGGCCTCCGCCCATTTTTGGAGATCCCTCCACCAGACCTCCGTTCGTGGCTTATGACACTCCTTCCAACCCATGGCAATCCTACGTTTAGCAAGCACATAAGCCAGATCTTTCAATTTATCGACATGTCTAAGTTTACGCGCTCTGGGATATCCCCCCAGTAAGCAGGCCCAGGCTGAATCCACTTTGAGCGTAACACCCTTTCCTGCCAGCTTCTGCGCCACTTCACCCCAATAGCTTGCAATTACTGGGCACGCCCAAAACATGTGTATCATGTCTGCATTCTCCTCGTCGCACTTGGGGCACGCCTGGCGTCCAACACCCCGAAATTTGGATATTCTCAAAGGGGTCAGGTATGCTCTGTGCGTTATATAAAGCTGTATTTGCTTAAACCTGGCATTTCTCGATACTTTTTTATGATACCCAAGGGCTCGCTCCCACAACCCATCTGCCATCGGGGCCCCCATCTCCGTTTCCCATTCCAGTCTCAAGTGCTCTAAATCGCTCCCAGCCTCCGTCATCAACATCTCGTACAACCTAGAGACCTCATGCCCGCCCTCCGATGTGTCGTATAGTATCTCCACCGGGACATCCGGTTCATCGGCCAGGGTAGTTTCGGGCCACCTATTCCGGATCTCCTGCACTATCCTGTGATATGTCATATATTGACCCCTGTGCAGTCCCGACCCTGCCTCTAATTCTTCGAACTCCAAGATGGTCCCATCCTGCCAAATATCTCCCATGGTGACCAACCCCACTGACTCCCAGTATATCCGAATGGTTGCCCTGAGCTGCCCGTCTCCCTTCGCCAGTGCGACCAATGGGAACTGCAACACACACGGCGAAGGGTTGCCCATCATCCGGCAGGCCCGTTTCCACATGTTCCGTCCCAAAGCTAGCATACTAGGCCGCTCCCTCATGCATGCATTAGCCACCCAGATCACCTCTCGCAAGTAAAAAGGGGAGCAATCCTTCCCAAACAGCCTGTGTTCAGGGGTCTCTTCATCAGAGAGCCACCTGGACACATATTGTAGCTGCGCTGCCACATAATATGCCTCAAAGTTCGGCAGCTTGATTCCGCCCTTCTCATAGAAGTTCTGTAGCTTCCACAGTGCGACTCTGTTGCGCATGCCGTGCCACAGGAATTCTCTGCAAACACTATGTAGCCTCACAAAAAACTTCTTAGGAATCATGTAGGGGATGTTGTTAAAATAATGCAGAAGCCTGGGCAGCACTACCATTTTAAGCATGGCTCCTCGGCCCATCATCGCTAGTGGTAATCTTTCCCAGAACCTCATACATTTCTCGATCTTCCCCACAGCAAGTTCGGTGTTATGCTTGTGCTCTTCCACGGTCGTATGATACACATCAATCCCCAAGTATCTAAAGGATCTCGTCGCCCACGGGATCTGCAACACTGGCAACCTCTCCACTGGAGTCCCCACATAGCCCCCCAGCGGAAATAGAATGGATTTCTGAGGGTTTACCGCTATACCGGACAACCAGGCATACCTCCCCATCACCTCTAAGACATACTGCAAATTTTCTTCTGGGTATCTTAGGTATAACAGCATATCATCTGCATACAGGGATATGAGGTGACACTCTCCTCTCACATCAATGCCAACCGGGTCATATTGCTGCCGGAGGTAAATCGCTAAGGGTTCTAGGGCCAGGATGTACAACATTGGGGACCAAGGACACCCCTGCCTAGTGCCTCTGCCCAACTGCCATCTCTCTGACACCACTGCGCCCGTACGGACCCTGGCCAGTGGTGCACTGTATAACATCTCGGCCCACCTAACATAACCTGGTCCCATCCCGTACCCTGTCAGAGCCGCTAGCAGCCAAGGCCACCGAACGGAGTCGAACGCCTTAACCGCGTCCAATGCTACTATCGCCATTTCGCCGTCCTCACCACCACCCCACTCGACCACCCTGTGGAGGCGCCTGTGGTTGTGAGTGATGTTCCTATTGGGGACATAGCCCGTCTGGTCAGGGTGGATCAACTTGCCGATCACTCTACGCATTCTAGTAGCCAGGACAGCTGTCAGGATCTTACTATCTTGGTTCAGCATCGACAGGGGCCTGTAGGAGCCACAATCATGTCCCGGTTTATTTGGCTTGGGGAGCGGTATTATAATCGCCTCCCTAAGTGACTCCGGCAACCGTCCCATCTCATACGCTTCGTTGAGCATTTCCAACATGGGCGGGAGCACTTCCTCTGCATAAACTTTATAAAATTCACTGGGGATCCCATCTGCCCCTGGAGCCTTACTAGTGGGCAACTGTCTCACAATCTCCTTCAGCTCTTCCAGGGTGATCGGAGCATCCAGCTCCTCTCGCTCCTCATCGCTGACCTTGGGCAAGCCTACATCTTCCAGCACCTCGTCTATCTCCTCCTGGCTGCCCCCCTCGCAATCTTCGTATAAGACCTTATAGTATTCCACGAATGCCCTGTTCACGCCTTCTTGGGTGTCTGCCTCCTCCCCCTTTTCATTGGTTACCATTCTGATCGGGGATCGTGGGGTCTCACTCTTGTACAACCAAGCTAAGAGTCGGCCCGTTTTATCTCCCCCCGCATGCAGTCTTTCAATATACTTTCTATAGTTCAAATTACAGAGCCTGTCCCAATGTTCCGCACACTCTTGTTGCAATTTGGAGACCGCCTCCGCATCTGTCCCACCACCTTTCAACTCCTCCTCCAGCGCAGTCTCAGCTCTATGCAAATCCGCCAGGACTCCCCCCATCAATCCCTTAGACTTCGCAATGGCGATCCCCCGCATTACGACCTTAAAGGCCTCCCATAAGGTGCCAGCCGACTTAACGCTCCCTTTATTCACCTCAAAATAAGCAGTTATCTCTTCCCTAATATCCTCTCTGAAGGCGGGGTCTTTGAGCGCCTCCGCCCTTAGGCGCCATGTTGGAATACGCGCTCGTGGGGAATACAGTTGCCATCGCATGACCAGGGGTGAGTGGTCAGAGAGGACCCTCGCCCTGTAGTCTATATGGTCGCACTCCGCGACTATGTCTGGCGTAGTGAAAAAGTAATCAAGCCTCGTGTGCAGTAGATGCGGAGCCGAATAGTGTGAGTATTGTCTCGCGCTCGGGTGTTTCGCTCTCCACACATCAACTAGGCCAAAATCCGCCAGCAGCGTCTGCAATACCCTAGCCGCCGGACTGGGCTTAGCCATCTTGTCATCCGACCTATCCTCCCTGGGGTTCAACACGCAATTAAAGTCACCACCCCATATCACCTTGCCCCCATCCCAACACTGAGCTTGGTGCACAGCGTCCTAAAATATGTCGCCGTTTCCTGGTTAGGCGCGTATGTGTTTACAATGCACACTACTTTGTTCTCTACCATCCCCCTCACCATAACCAACCTCCCATCCTCCTCCACAACCTCCTCAATTAGCTTGAATGGGACGTGTGGCGCCACCCACACCAGCACTCCTCTGGCATAGGCGGAGTACGTTGATCCTACCACTGTTCCCTTCCACTTCCTCCCTACCAGCTCCAGTTTCTCTCGCTTTAGATGTGTCTCCTGTAGCAGGGCTACGTCTATCTTCTGCCTCTTAAGATACAACATGACTTTATTTCGCTTAAGATAACTGTTAAGCCCCCTAACGTTCCACGTTAATATCCTGAGGTCTCCCATGGTCTATCAGTAGTTTCCTCCCCCCATCCGAGGCAATCCCTCCCCACTTTGCGAACACCCACTCCCGGTTTCACCCCCAGGCTCATACAAAAACTAAAACTCCCCCCCAAACCCCTACCCCCAACCACTGCCCAGCTCCATCCCTGGATCTCAGGCATCCCTGTGTTCGGTCCTCCTTGGAAACCCAAATAGAGAACCCGACAGGGTGTCACCCCACTAACAGTGACTAAACTAAACACAAAAAGGGGGTGTGAAGGGTGGCTTCAGGTGGCTCCTCATCTTCGCAACCATGTCCGCGCAAGGACCACGTTTCATAACCCCTGACGCGCGCATGTTCTCAAGCGAGTTCAGTGACTATAATCTAGTCCCAATGTTCATGACCCGACCGGGCCTACAGCGTTACTTATCTCGTCCTTTATTTTCCACCGGCCGTCTGGACATCTGACTCCTGAGGGCAGTTGTGTGCATCCAACCACTCCATAGCATCCTCCGGGGTGACAAAGAACAGTAGCTTGCTCTGAAAGAAAACCTTCAGTTTGGCCGGATAGAGCAACATGTATTTAAGCCCCGCTTCCCGCAATCTCCTCTTCACCGCTCCGAAGTTCATACGACTGCGCTGTACCTGCAGGGTGTAGTCGGGATAGGCCGTTATATTCGCCGCTCCTCGTTGTATTGTGCCTCCCTTGCGGAAGTGTTCAAGGATCCTTTCTCGGTCCCGGTAATTAAGGATCTTAGCTATCACTGGCCTGGGCGGGTTTCCCGGTGGTGGCTTCCTAGTTAAGGCCCTGTGCGCTCTCTCAACCGCAAAACCCTGCGACAGGGTGCCTCCCGTGATCTCCTGCAGTAGCATGTTTTCAATAAATTCCGTTGGATTGTGGCCCCCAGTTCCCTCCGGCAGGCCTACGATACGAATGTTGTTCCTCCGGGCGCGCCCTTCTGCCTCCTCCGCCCTACTCTCCAAGTTGCCCACGCGTTGCACCAGGGCATGGAGTTCACGCTTATGCACAGCGCAGTCTGCCGCGGTAGGGCTCAATTCTTTCTCCAAAGTCTCTGTACGCTCTGCCAGGGTACGCACGTCCTGCCTTAGGAGGTTCACGTCCTCCTGCACTGCCCCAACCTGGAGTTCCATTGCGGTCTTCAGTTCAGCCACAGCGAGCTGGAGCTTGGTCTCCCAGGTCGCTTTCAGGTCTGCGATCGCAGCGAGGACCTCGTGGTTCGCACCCCCGGCGGCCATTTCCTTGGCTTGCGTTTTGTCCTTGCTTTTGGCTCCGTCTGGGCCGGGAGGCGTTTTAGCGTATTCGTCGAGCGTGTGCTGTTTGGTCTTCGCTCTCAGGGGCTTGTTAGACATGTCTCGCGTCCTTCAATCCCCGCTCGGATCTGGGGCAGGGTTTTACAGTGCGCTCTGCGGGTGCCCCATTGTTATCAACACTTCTCTGACACAAAGTTCCTCTGTCCTCCGGCACCCCCGGCCATCTTGTCTATTACCTAGCGAAGCCAGGTCGCGTCTCACCCTCTGAGGTCCACTTTAGGCCACAAAAGGCCCGGGGCACAGTTCCCGGTCACACCGCACGATCCGGTCATAAAGTATCTTCGATCAGGCCCTGCTCCCTTCCCAGGTCCACGCCGTCGGCCTCACAGGACTGGGTGTCCTTAATGACCTCGATGCACCCGCGTCATGCACCTACACCAGATCAAGCACCCCTTTGTTCCTTTGTTCGGCGGCGGCGGCCATTTTCTCGTTCATCGCACTCTCGCCTCCAGATCTTCTTTTAGCTTTTTGTTGCGCTCTCACGGTGCAGGCCCGTATCGAAACACCTCACGTTCACCTGAGATTCATGCGCGCAGTCATATCAGTCTCAGCCAAATTGCATCGGTCCTTGCACTGTTTTCAGTCGGATAATGTGCGGATCTTCGGGAGCCCCCGTACAGACACGTCCTTTCACATGGCTTCCTAGCCACGCCCCCCTGCCGCCCTATAGTTAATGTGAGTCGGAGACACATGGGAACCCCTCAAAATTCTATTGTTAATAACTTTTGATTCGAGTAACGGATTTGGCAGAAATTTCAAATGTGATTAAACATGTTCCCCCTCCAGACTGCAAAGTTTCGTAATGATTTGTTACGAAATCAAAAAGTTATTAAGCGTCAAAAAGTGTGGCCTACTTCCCATTCATTTTCCCATAGACAAAAAAGGTACATTTTTGCCAAAGCGCACAGCCCAAACCGCTGGACGGATTTGGACCAGGTCCGGAACAACTTGGGCATGAAGCTTGGACTCGCAATCCATGAGTCGTTTGGGGTTATTCCATGCCGTAGTTATTTTATTTATTTTATTTATATTTTATTGTGGTATAATCCAAGAAATGGATATTACACAACACATATTTTATACAAATACAAACACAATTACAGATATTCATAAATAAGTAGCTAGTTATCTACGTATATGTATATATATATATATATATATATATATATATATATATATATATATATAAATTCATATTACAAAATATGAAAGCATATAGCATCTATAACATATGATAAAATACAGACATACTATCCAATATAGCACAGCACTACATTACAATAGGAAGTAAAAGTCTAGTTTAGCTAATATTATAATGTTAAGGTAGCTGCAATAATGGCATCATTTGTGTCCATACTCTAAAAAGTGCAAGCTGCAAGCCCAGAGATTCAGTATTCAGGCACTGGTACCAAAATTCATCGTCCTTTATTGTCTCGTAATTATGGACCCATTTTTCGTATGCATTCATGTACGTAGGGCCCATTTTTGGACAAAGAGTTAGGACATGTATAGCGGTTTCAAGTATTCCTGTTCCTGCCCCCTGGCAAATACGACATAACCTGGCCTCCCTAGAGATCTTAAGTCGAGGACCAGAGATAGTGAGTACCGGTAACTGATTGGTTCTCAATCTTAGTAGGAAGTGTCTAACCTCCGGGGCCGGACTTAGTAACAGATAGATTGTGGTTTTAAATATCTGTGTGAGACATACCTAACTGCCTCATATCCCTTCAATTTGGACAAATAGTCTGAGTTAGCGCACCAGTCCCATTTGTTCAACTTATCCTCAAATGCCTTTTTTTGATGGATATATGGTTGTTCATTCAATTTTGCATAGGGCCAATCAATTTCCCTGTAAAGTGCTTCATTCAGATATTTATAATTCGCACCATGTGGGTATTTTTCTATCTCATAGTTTTTTCCTGCCAGCCCCAATAGTTTACAGCAGGGCTCTGCGTGAGATTTCAAATAAAAGGCCCCCCGCGCTCGAAGTGCCCTACCTCTTAGGGAAGTTAGGCCCAATTCTAAGCGGAGATATTGTATAGAACAAGAAGGACCCAGACCCAGCACTGTACGCCAAAATTGGCCTTCCAGAATATTTAGCCAATCGAGGTCTTGCATAGCAAGCGCCTCCAAACCATATAATACTGCAGGCACAAAGCATTGAAGGTAGAGTTTCAATAAACCAGCCATACTATAGCCTGCGGTGCCCTTTGCAAATTTACAGGCCTGGAGGGTAAGTAGTTTAGCTCTCCGTATCTTATATCTTTTTATGGCATCATACTTTGTAGGTGCCATAAAGTCGAGTCCCAAGTAGGGATATTGCTCTAGCACCTCAATTTTACCAGCCTTGGTGTCTATGGCCATGCGTCGGGGTACCTTTCGTGCTATTATCATTATTTTTGTTTTGTCCACATTAATTACCAATCCTATCTGGGATGAATACTCCACTAGCTCATTTATCATATTCTGGATGCCTGACATCGTACGATCAAGAAGAAGTAAGTCATCCGCATACAGCATTCCTGTTATGGGGGTCATTCCTAATTTCGGAGGACAGTTTGCTTTTAGTGCCATACGATCCAACAGATCAGCTATGTATATATTATATAACATAGGTGCAGTTACACAGCCCTGTTTGACTCCCATATTAGTAGCGATTTTGTCAGTTACTTCGCCTTGATCATTTAAGCAAACCCTAGTTGAGGTGTTACTATGTAGGGTTATTAGTATGTTTAGGATCCACTTCGGACAATCCAAAGCCTTTAATTTAGTCCATAGGATGTTCCGTTCTACCAGGTCAAAAGCGCTACTAAAATCTACAAACGCAATATATAGAGTCGTATCTTTACTACTCATGGTGTTATTAATTATTTGATCGAGTACCCTGATGTTATGGGTAGTACTGGAGCCCGGTCTAAAACCAGTTTGAGCATAATTTAAGATGTGATTTTTAGTAACCCACTTCCCTAATTCCTTAAGTACCAGGGTATTAAAGATTTTACTGGTAACATCCAGCATTGAAAGTTGCCGGAAATTTTCTGGTTTAGTCCGCTCCCCCTTTTTATATATTGGTATCAGTATAGATTGCTTCCAGGAAGTCGGTATCTGGGGAGTTCTGGATATTCTTGAATACAGGGTGAGTAGTAGTTGAGCCCAGTTATGAGGATCTTTCTTCAGGACTGCATTGGCTAAGCCATTTGGGCCAGGGGCATTAGATGTTTTTAAATTCAGAATGGATTGTTTTATGATTTTATAGCTAAGAGGGAGGGGCCATGTCTTTACACCCTCCAAGCTGCTGGTAATACTCATGTTCTCTTTATAAAATGTATTATCAATGAATTCCACCCATCTGTCCCCCGAGATAGGATTAAGTACCCTCAGTTTCTGTTCCCCCCCAGACTGAGCCAGTATCTGCCAGACTTTGCAGCTATTCCTACTAATTAACGCTGCAACAAAATTCTGCCATTGGTTTCTTTTTTGGGTTTGACGGTACATTCTAAGCCATCTCTGATTTTTTCATTTTATTTCCACCCTCTCGGCTTTTACCTCTTCTTCATCACTAAAGGGGTGTTTTTGTACTCTAACGCTTCTAAGGGCTCGTCGCATACTGTGTTTTTGATCTCTTATATTTATATCAAAATTTGTGGCTCCCCTAGTGTTCCAACTCAGCCCCGGAACAGAGCTACCTTTAAACAATGAGTGGGTAAGGTGTGTGATCCAGCATTCAATGTCTTCGGGGCTCTTTCCCCACATTAGCTGTTGGATGCTAGTGCAGTTAGGGAAAGTTAAATTTATCATCTTTTTGATGTTATGCTGGTTCCATCTGATCCTATTTCCAGCTTGGTTAGGTATAATTTCACACCATATGCCCCCCTCTGCCAACTCACCACCTCCCTCCACTTTCAATGTTAACGTGCCATGGTCACTCTGATTGTTCAATGTAACATTTAGGTGTAGGACATGTTTCAGCAGGCACTCAGATACAGACATGTAGTCCAAGACAGCACGCTTTTTTCCTGCCATCCAGGTTTCTTTACCCGGAGTGTCCCCCTTTGTCCGTCCATTTAATATGGTAAGATTCCATTCCTTCAGGATTTCAAGCCATAGTTTCCCTTTACTGTTACTCTGGAGTAGGGGTACTTCACTAATATTCTGCACAAAGGGATAATTCCCACAGCCCTCTAGGTCACGACATCTTGCATTAAGGTCACCACCAAGTATGATTGCCGCCCCTTCTTGCCCCATATCCCAGGTGGTTAGCAATGTGTCCAACTTGTCTCCCAGGGCTTCAGTAATCGGGTCCCACGGTGGGTCATAAATATTAATGATCAAAACTTCTTTTCTTCCAGCCCAACCTCCAGGTGGGCTTATCTGGATTGCCAGTATGTTTCCTCCAGGTCCATCCTGGTGAATCAATTTGGGTTTGTAAGCCGATTTCACACTAATTAGTAGGCCTCCTTTTGGTCTTCCCCGTTCACCTCTAATAGCCATATTTTGATAAGTTGTATAGCCATCAAATTCCAGATCAAAAGATACCCACGTTTCCTGGAGTAGAAATAAATCATTAGCCAAAAGTAGATCCTGAGAGGGACACTCGCTCATCCAATGGCTAAAACCCCTTGTGTTCCAGCTAGTTAATATCGAGGTTCACCCTCTTTTTATTTTCTGTGCAAACATTTCTTGTAGCCATTCCCATCCTTGCTCATCACTGAGCCTTTGTGTGGCTTTTGTTGTTTCTGTTATAGCTGGTCTAGTTGAACATGCACATTTACATTTTTGACAGTTTCCAGCTATCGTCTCTACCATAATAGGAGCATCTAGCAAGTATCCTAGGTATTGAAGAGATGATCGATTTGTCCTTATCAGTGATGCAGTTTCAGGGAGGCAACAGTGGATGGTTGTGTGTTTTCCTCCTTTAATACGTGAGGGTTCCACAAAATCCACATCGTCAGAATTTAGAATTCTTAGAGACGGTATTTTGGCAAATAGGGCAAACAGCATTGATCGATTCAGCTGTTTACCAGGTTTATCATTCCCTACAGGCGATATAACCACATTTTTAATATCGACCTTGTGGGACTCAGCTCTCCCGCTTCTCCCCGTATTTGATGCTTCAAGTGGCGGAGTCGGTATACTAGCCGGCTCCTGTACTAATTCTGGTGACATATGAATTGGTTCTGGGCCAGAAGAAGTATAGGAGACCGATTGGGCAACCAAGGTCTGATTTGTCTGTGGCGGTTGTTCTTCCATAAGCCTACTTGTCAGTGTACCAACTGTTTGGGCTGATCTTCTTTTTCTACGTGTAGCTCGTTTACGCTGTTTCTTTGATATGTTTTTACTCGGGGGCGTGGAGTGGAGTTCCGAGGGGGAGGATTGTTGTTAATTTTCTCTGCCCTTTTCTTCTCCGCTCTTTTCTGTTTCCTGTTGGGCTGACCCACCATTTCAGTATCCTCATCCAGTACCCCCATTGTACCCCTTTCCTCCTGGGGATCAGATATCTTTTCCACCATTTGAGGTTGTTTGACCCTGTCCAAATTATTTTGTGGTAATTCTTGTGTTGGTATTCCTCTAAGGTCTATACAGGGGGTGTTGGATAATTTATTAGGCGATTTTAGGAGTTTGTGTAAGGCTAGTATCACCCTCCCCTGTGCTTTTAAGTCCTCATGCATCGTTCCACAGAGTTTTAATAATATTTTAATGGCAAAGTTCAGAGTAGCATTTCCTCATTGGAATGTTTCATGTGTGCTATAATCTGTTTGCACAGGTTCGGCGATAGAGTTTACTGAGTCAAACGCCATGTTAGGACTAGCCGACAGGCGTGGTGCCTTTGATACTGGGGTGGGTAAGGTAGCAGGTATGGGCTCATTTAGACCAGTCTCCGTTTGTGATGCTGAGGATATCAAAATGGGGGAAACGTTTCCCCGAGGTGTGAGGATAGCCACAGGCTCTTTCAATGGGAGTGTCCTATCTCTTTTCTCCGCCTGTTTATCTGCTGCAGGATCACTGTTTTGTGGGTGCACCTGAGGCTCGTCTTCTACTAGTTTATCCTCTTGTGTGCCCACACGTTCTTGTAGTGCATAGCACAGTTGCAGGAGGGAGTCATTGTCCAAGTCCAAAGGGAGGTAACTTCCCTCTCCCTCCAACCGAGATATGTTATTTTTATTAGGTACATTCACAGCCTCTCCTTCCCCCGATTTAGTTGGGAAGTAGGCATCTAAAGGACCCTTTTATGGGGCCGTAGGCTTGTCTCCCGGTTCTTTTGGCCCTCCACGTTCTGAGGAAATTTTGTTGCTTACATCCATGTTCCCTTTATTGGACCATAAGCTATATGGTTTCTTCCCTTGTGAAGCTGCAGTTTTATTGCGGTTTGCCGCCTTTCCCGGCATTAGTGATATATTATGCTAGTACTGTAGTTCACTTAGTTATACTCTGTAATACACTACCTACAATTAGTAGGCAAAGAGAAAAAATGGGGATATGCGATTTTACTTTAGTTTGTGAGCTATGGCAAGTACAGATATATCACTCACAGGTTTCTCTTCTCTTTCCCAGTTAGGGTGCTGAGCAGCTAATGTTTTTCAAATATGCTCCAACACAGGTTTATAAGAGTCAGTCACTTCACATTTATATTAATAGTCTCCAAATACCTCTTCCCACAAGGGTGGAGTTCCCGACGCCTTTATCGCCTCCCGCGCCAAACAGCCGCACAACAGCACAGCTAGCGGCCTTGACCCCGCCGAGCTTAACGCCGCAAGGTTGGCAGCCTCTGTGTTTTCACGGCGAGGGGAATCACGTGATGGAGCACGTGTCCTAGGAAGCTCCGCCTCCTCCAGGAAGCGGATTGATGCCGGCAAGAGCACGAGAAATGCTCGCAGTGCCGGTAAACACGTCAAAAATGCGTTTGTTTTCAGCAGGCAGTCCTTGTCAAGGCAACACACTCTGCTCGGGCGGCAGCCTCTGTGTTTTCACGGCGAGGGGAATCACGTGATGGAGCACGTGTCCTAGGAAGCTCCGCCTCCTCCAGGAAGCGGATTGATGCCGGCAAAAGCACGAGAAATGCTTGCAGTGCCGGTAAACACGTGAAAAATGCGTTTGTTTTCAGCAAGCAGTCCTTCTCAAGGCAACACACTCTGCTCAGGCGGCAGCCTCTGTGTTTTCACGGCAAGGGGAATCACGTGATGGATCACGTGTCCTAGGAAGCTCCACCTCCTCCAGGAAGCGGATTGATGCCGGCAAGAGCACGAGAAATGCTTGCTGTGCCGGTAAACACGTGAAAAATGCGTTCGTTTTCAGCAGGCAGTCCTTGTCAAGGCCTTGTCAAATTTAAAATTTGACGGAGAAGGGGTGTCCCCTTCTCCAAAAATCATAGTTATATCTCCCATGGTGCATTGCAGGATCATGGTTTTCAGAAATAAAAGACCGCCATCTTGTTTTTCGCTCGATGCGAGAGATAGTCGCAGCTGTAGCCGAGGTTATGGGAAAATCAAAAGCAGTAAAAAGCTATTTGCTGGTAAAAAAAAATACAAATGCCATCAGAGTAGAGGTGGGAGGATGGCTGGAAAGCACCGAGTGAAATTTGAGAGTTGGAGGGGGTCCAGGGACCGAGTTTGGAACACAAAGCTTTCTGTAGCCTCGGCTATAGCCATGAATAGCCGACATCTGAAAGCAAACTGTGTCACAGAAGCATCGTGTGCTCTGGGGTGAAAGGGAGAGGGCAGGGGGTGATGAGGCTGTCTGGGGAGTGGGGGAGCTGGCACAGATGAGGGGGGCACTTGGTGATGTCCTGGGGGGCAGGGAAGCATTTTTTTGTGGCTGTTTTGACGATATTTGCGGCTATATCCGAGGTTACAAAGGATTACAGATAACCGCGGGTATCATTTCGGTATCATATAAGTTCGGTACCTGCGGTTACATTTTTGTAAATTTTTTTAAAAAAAGATATATTTAGAAGTATAGTGACGTCGGGGGGTGAAAAATTGCCATCCAGGTCTCCCATTCATGCAATAACCAGGACAGACTCTGCTTAGCTTCAAAGTGAAGCTCTGGCCAACCTCCTCAGGCCATGTTGCTTGATAAATGAGCCAAACTTACAAGACCACTTACAGGAATGGGCCGGCCCTTTTCTTGCTTTGAAGCGAAGCAGGGTCAGTCCCGGTTACTGCATGGATGGGCGACCGAATGGGCATGTGAATTATTTACCTTTTTTTTTAAAACTATGCTACTGTCAATCCTTGAAGGTTTTGTACTCAAGAGACAATTTTTTGCCTTTTGCTGAATTGCATTCTGGAATTTGTAGTTCACAGTAATAAAACAAATAGGTATTTTTACAGCAATAGTGGATTTCCCATCCCTGCAGTAACTGGGACGAACCCTGCCTAGCTACAAAGTGTGGAAGGGGTCAGCCCACTAACGACATGTTGTCTAATATATGCCCCCCCCATCCCCTCCTTAGAAGAACACTTAGAGAAACATGGCCTAAGGGGACTGGATCCTTCCTCGCTTTGAAACTAAGCAGGGCGAGTCCTGGTTAAGCATGGATGGCAGACAGCCCACGGTTCTGAATGCTGTGTGTTTTCTTATAAATGATGTCATGTCTAATTCCATTAATGATTTAATCAGTTATATACAATGCAATTAGTGTTGTCACCAGTGATGGCAACAGTGATGTGATTTTCTAATCTCATCAGTGTTTCCATACAACATCTAATTAGGGATGTCATCAGTGATGTGATCATTGTGGTCATAGTCTGCGCAACAGGGGGCGCAAAGTTACAGTGGCTTTAGCTGAATTTCCAGGGTATTGTTGCATTAAGTTCTCACCTTAACGTACCTGCAACTAAAGTTTTTCCCTCGAATATAATATATGTATGTTCATCTGATATTACCAATTAGGGTTGTCCTTGTTGTTTTTGCACTTGCACTTTAGTGTGGCCTCGCCACTATGAGGCTTGATGGACACTTTGGTGTCTTGCTGCTATATTGGGAACATTACTTGTTCTTGCTGCTTTTGCACTTGCACTTTACTTGCTGTTATATTGGGAATATTACCTGTTCTTGCTGCTTTTGCACTCGCACTGTATTGTGGCTCTGCCACTACAAGGCTTAATAGACACATTGTTGTCTTGCTATGTATGCACTTTCTTTGGTAATATTACTTGCACTTGCACTTTACACAACACATAACACTTGCCTCTATCATATAACACCTTAACGTCCACCTCTATATGGGTCAGAAGCCGAGGCTGGGCGGTTTTTTGAGGTTGTTGGACATTGAAATTGTGGTTTCTCTATATGATTAGGGATTGGGGTTTTATTATCTATATATACAGGTTTTTCTTTTGCTACAACTGTTTATTTACATATGTGTTAATTTTAGCAATGCTATATTTTGGATTTGCTGTTTGCTGCATGTTGGTTTTAGTATTGTATTACCTTCCATGATAATTAGCTTACTGTCATCCATGCACTTGCATTTTAGCATTATGTCTCCTTTTAATAACAAAGGTTTTATTGTGGTTGTTGGCACCTGTTATATATTCTGTTCAACTCTATGATAACGGTTATGCCTTGCATGAGATGGGATGTTTTTTCAGTATCCAACTTTTACCCACCATGTATTATTTTGTCCTGGTTGCCAACTTGAGATTCTATATTTTATTATGTGCGTGTTCAGTTGTATTTATGCAATGTTGTTATTTCGAGCATTAGACCAGCTATATCCAAATACTACGCACTTACATCTGTACATCAGAATTTACGTGGGGGTTGTTGATTTCTAACTCCATGCAGAATCCGACCATCACTGTGCACTATGCGCTTAATCTGTTATTTTATTATTTGTGTTGTGCTGATTTCCAACACTGGCTGCGTTTAGCTCGCCCATGCATTCAACTATATTATGTCATGCACTTTTACTCCTTTCCATCATGGCCGCCTGCTTTTTAATCCCCAGCTATGACTTGTCATTGCAACTAACAGAGTAATAGGACTGCTTTCCACTATGTGCATTTTAACCAGTCTTTTTTCTTTCCCCATTCGTGATCAATCGCTAGGTCTAGCGCAAAACGTGTTGTTTGCAGGTCGCATACCATGGCGTCCTGCCTCTGTTTGTCTGTGTTTTGTTGCATTTTTTTTGTACCACATGTTTGTGTGTACAAGTATATTTTTTCTTGTTGAACATTAAAGGTATCCGTATTATACACACGGCATGCTTTTTTTGTTTACATCCTGAATTTTTGGAGTTTTGCAACCTATGCCTGGCCTCCCGGAGTGAGTGGCCTTACTCCCTAAATGCCCCTCAGGTATGCAGACGATGCCCCAACCACATAACCAGGTTCATGGAAAATTTCCCAAAATGTGAAAAATGTCCCTTGCTCCTCAGCACTTAGATTACAGTGTACCAATGAGCACACACCAGGTCTGAGGATGGGGGTAACATCTTCACATGAGGTTAAACAACTTACAGGCAACCTACCTAGTGCCACTTTTAATGATCGTGCTCACTCTGCATGCCTCTACATAGACAGTCAAGAAAGGTAGGTTGTCTCTCCTTAACACATTTATAATATGGAGATAAGGAGACTGAATCACAAGGAGATCCAATGATTTTCCCGAGATCAGGCTACTTTAGCCAAGAAGAGATCTCAAATTAGGATCCAGATTATCTGGTTCAAAGGACAGGAAATTGGTACTTGATTACATCTCTTCCTTTTCCTGGCTTTCTTTTGTGTTTGACCTAGTATTTCACACTGGTATCCAGTTTATATTTAAGCATCCTCTTGTTAGTCAGATAGAAAAGCTGAAGTAGATGAGTAAACATTTGCCCAATATCACACAATCCTGTCTGACATCGGTTTTTCTCTGTAGGAGGAGGAGGAGGGAGGTGGGTCTTCTTTAGCTATGCACTTGAAAATGCAGTTTGGGTTGTACTTTGGAAAAGAAATCTAGGTAGAGATATACACAGAATCTGCCAAGAAATGCTTATGCATGCTTGATTATTGAGTCTACACTTTCACTCAAAGTCACAGATATTTCACTGGGATGCGTGGGATGTGTGAAATGTTTTGTCTGATGGAAGATTTTGCAGAGCTAGTGCCACCACAACATTATTCTCAATTTTGCAACTTACTCTCTGTACTACCGCAGATGCTCTTTCTCCCCAATCATACTGCCATTACGCCATATGGACATTTATGCAACAAATTCCTTTGACTGGCTTTTCAATCTGCTCATAAACTTTCACCCCACCCCATTTAATAGACTACCTCCATTTCCTGTTATGCTCCTTCTTGCAATTTCTGCTCCGGCAATCTTCTCTGCGCCTTCTGCCCCCTCATCCTCGCCACTGAAATGCACTAACCCCAGAAATCAAACTCATCAGCATCTTTGTATTCTAACCCACCTGCTTACCCCAGCTCTTCTTCCTGCAAGGGACTCCTGCACTATCCTAATACATTATCTCCAGAACACTCATCCCCTCTACCAATGAAATGTAAATATCGAGGACCCTCCTGCTGCAGACGCCCACTTATCTACTGATGTACTGATTACACCCAGCAGTTGCTCCTCCCTGCCCACTGTATCATTCCCCTTTCCTGTCCAACCCTGCCCAAATTGCTGCCAGGGTTAAAGATATTGGGGCCGATTCATGGAACAAACGTGCGCCGAAAATCCTAGCGCAAGCAGGCGCAAGGGAGCGCAAGCGTGAGAAACGCAGCGCACGTGTGCGATTCAAGGAAGACACTGCGTGTGTTTCCCGCTGTCCGTGCGCCCAATCCAGCCATGGCGCACGCAGGCATACACGGCGTGCGCTACGCGCACAGAAAAAGCACACATAGCGCGGCGCACACAACCAAAGTGGGCGGAACAGTGGGCGTAACACGCGGAATGGGGAACAACGCGTGAAAAAGAAGGCGTAACTGGGGAAGTACTGCAGGGAACTACACGGAACGCCCACACGCACGCGAACAACCCGTATTCATGGATCCGAATACGGGAAACCCGCGCACGGCAAAAGACGCGCACAGGCGTCAACGCGTCCGCCACACGAAGGCAGGCGGAAGCGTCCCCGCGCACAGCATAAAAGTGCGCGCAAACAACAAACGCGTATATACAGCTACGATGAATGCCCCATTTGTCGCAGCACTGATCGTGGGACACCGCAGGAGGAGGAGAATTGCCAGGGCACGCATTTTCGCACCACGGACAAGCCTTTTTGGGATGCCTGACGACCAGGTCTATGGCAGGTATAGGTTTCCACCCCATATCATCCTAGACCTGGTCAGAGAGTGGGAAGATGACCTTACATCCCCCACCCTTTGCTCCCAAGCATTGAGCCCCTTGGAGAAGCTGCTCAATGTCCTGCATTTTCTGGCCACTGGGTCATTTCAGCGGACCACTGCCATAGTGGGGGGGGGGGTCTCACAGGCCACGCAGTCACGCTGCCTACACCAGGTACTGGCAATCATGACAGCGCGCCCCTCAGTCCGCAGGCACATATACATGCCCAGAACACCTGCAGAAAGGCAGGCCGTTGTCCTGGATTTTTTCAGGGTGGCACACTTCCCCAAAGTGCTCGGTGCCATAGATTGCACCCATTTGGCCCTACGTCCACCTAGGGCCACTGAGCACATCTACCGAAACCACAAGCACTGGCATTCCATCAATGTACAGGTGTTATGCGATGCAAAGGGAATCATCACCTCTGTCTATGCAAACTACCCTGGCTCCACCCATGACAGTTTCATATACAGAATGTCCGCCCTGAGCCGGGCCCTGGAAGCTGGGCAGCATGGCGACACATGGCTCCTAGGTCAGTACAAATGCCCTTGCACATGCATGCAAGTCACACACAGACAAATATCCAAACCCTAATAATCTCAACTATTATCACCTCCCCAGGGGACAGTGCCTACCCTCTGAGCAACCACATGATGACGCCAATCCGGAACCCCACCACACCACCCCAGGTAAGATACAACGCCGCCCATATTGCAACCAGAGGCATAGTGGAGCGCACATTCGGAGTGCTCAAGTCACGTTTCCGCTCCCTTGACCGCTCTGGTGGGCAACTACTCTATGCACCACCAGTAGTGTGCAGAATCATTGTGGCAGCATGTGTCCTGCACAATGTTGCAACACGGCAGGGCGTCCCGGTGGACATGGTGGTGCCCCCACATCCCCAACCACAGGCACAGGCGCTGCCCATGGGAGGGGACAGGGCACGTGGCGAGGAAGCCCGGTCCCAGCTTGTGGCCACATTTTTCACCTAAACTCCCACCCCTGCGGAGTGCACACAGGCCTGGCACATACCAGGTGACAATCGATGATGACAAAGAGACAGTCAACTGTCACAACCCTACCACCCTGAGACAGTTGCCATGGAAGTGCCACATCGTCTGCATCCCTAGCTACTTAAACACAGGCTATCCTGTGTGACCAAAAGGCTGACATATGACATGATATGGCCTATACACAGGTATTTCAAGGTGCGATGAGGCAGGGAGGGGGGAACAAGGGAAGACAGACAACGGTACTACTAGGCCAGGTGTCATTGAGATTGTGCAAGTGCAGGGGTAGGGGGAAGGGAAAAGTGCAAGGGGAAGGGGGGGGTGCAGTACAGGGGAAGTAGCCTAAAAAAAAATACATAGGTCGGCTGGTGGCAACTGCAAAGGTAAGTGCAGACAAGTGCTGGGAAGGGTGGGCTGTAGGGATAGAGAGACAGTACCACAGTGCAGGGGTTGCCAGGGAGGCAGTGCAAGTGGAGAGTGGCTGGGCCAGGGACCGAGGTCGGTGAGAGTGGCCCAGTTGCAGCTCCAGTGCAGCTCCAGTGAAGAATTCTGCAAGGGAGAGGCAGAGAGAAAGCAGAAGCAAAGAGGAAGGTCTTGAGGTGCTTCCAGAACTGGAGATGGTTCCCCGCAAGTTCAAGTGAGGCAGGAAGGCTGTTCCAGAGGGAGGGCCCTGCCGCGGAGAGAGAGATCTACCCCCAGCTAGTTGCTCTGAGAAGCGGATGACCCTGACGTGCAAGGTGTGCATCACACACCTGCAAAACAGGCCATGGCCATCACTGTCATGTTACTCAAACCCTCCCAAACCACAACATGACATGGCAAGCAATACCCATACACCAACACAGTAACGATAAGGTACACATTGCCATGTCCTAAATCTACAGTGGCATCAGACAATGATGCCTGACCCGGAATCAGATGAAATGACAGACCAACAAAATCTCCCACCCAAAATAAGTCATTTCCAAATGCATTACAAGAGTCGTAGACGTAACATAACAATGAATGCCTGTCTACATGAACATTGTGCATTGCAAAATCAACACTGCAGCTCATGTGTGCAGTGTCCTACTCCTGCAACACACTGCTCAGCTCACAGCACAGTGAACAGCCATTGTGTGTGATGCACACCCTGAGCATCACATCTAAGTGACAGACCACATCAAACAGCAAATTAGGCATGTACAGGATCCATAATCGGTCACAGAACATGTGCTGCAGGGACACAGTGGGCACCAAAAGGCAAACAGTGTACACGTGGATATGCAAGGGTGGGAGTACATGTAGTGCATCAGAGTGCAAGTGTGTGGTTCTGCAAGGACATGCACTCCACATATGCTTGTGCACTCAAGTGACCATTAGTGTTCTCTACACATCACATGTGAACATTCACCATGTGTACACCCCAGCATGTCAAACCACAACTATCCCCTCGCACCTGAAAGGAAAACACAACACATGAACAGGCATTGATCAGCAGAACACAACATGTACATAGGATACCACCATTACAATGTCAGAGTTCCCATCACACTGCAGGGCAAGGCAACTATCAACAACCCCCCCCCCCTCACAAATGACCATGGCCCACTGAACAACTGCACCTGGGTCATGGAGCCTTCAAACCTCAATTCCACCTGGCCACAGGATCACCTTTACCCTTCGTCACCATCTCCCACCTTGTGTGTAAAAAGGTGCCTGCACCCTCATAATCAATGTCCAAAATCACAAAATCCAAGCCAGAAAAACGAACTAGAACACCCTCCAGTAGATGACTTGACGTAGCAGTACCTCACAAAGGCCAAGTACTACCACAATGATGCAACAACCAAGGTAGCACAGCAAAACAATGTCACAACAGGATGTGAAACATGTGTGGTACATGACATAGGATGATGCACCATGAACGGATGTGTACTGTCACAGGTCCCCTGTACAGGCGCGGGAGTGTCACAAAACAACCACCCCCACCATATCCCGGGTGCCTGCAAGGTCAAACTCACACAGGCCCCTGAGACCCTGGTGGGGAAGGAGGTTCAGGGATATGCAGTCGGGACAGGTGTTGACACACTGGATGACTGGAATGAGTGGCAGGAGAGGGGAGGAGGAATGACACATGAAACTAGGGAATTCACGAAAATGTACTACCTGCATGAACACATACACAATCCAAACAAACTTGGACATCATTGTCATGGCCTTCTGTAGTCCAGGCTCAGGAGTGGTACGAACCAACCACCCCCTCTAGGGTTTTGGCGCCTGCAAGTTCGGGGCTTACACAGGCATCCGCAACCCCAGCGGGGAAAGAGGGTCAGGGAACGTTGCTTGGATAGGTACGGGAAGCAGGAACACCGGGTAGAGGGTACAGGGTTCAAAACTGCATAGGATCACGGGTGATTAGGGAGAAAAAACATACCAAATTGAACCACACATACATCCATGCATTAGTACACTCCCCAGCAAGCCTATGCAGAGCAGTTCGAAAGAAAAACAACAAGACACTTAGCTCTAGTTTTGAGTGCTGGCCTCCTGCCTGCGCACTCTCAGGTCCGGTTACAGGAGCACTGCAATGCTGCAAAGAGAGCCACAGTCAACAACATGTACGTGCCAATTACACAAAAACACAACACCAAACATGCCCCATAGCAACAAACTACTCTACAAACAGACAATCTGGTGTTGATGCTTCGTACCCATATATAACATCACCCCTATGACGGGTCATACACAGTCAATGCAGTAAGTCAGCCGCTGGTGGGTGCGTGGCAAATGGAACACCAATGTGTCACAATTCACACAACATGCAATGTTCCCTGGGTAAGCAGACAGACCCATATAGCAAGCCATGACTTCAGAGCAAGTTGCGTACCAACATGACCGAAACAAAGTTGGCAGTGCATTTATCATAAAGTACATGGAAAAGACATGCACTGCACCCAAGTATGTCCCTTGCTGTATGTCCCTGTGAGCTGCCACTTTCCATGTCTCGGAAGGCTACATGGTTGATACAAGTGCCTCAATGGACCTTGGTGTACCGGAGGGTATGTGCTACTGCCCCTGCATGTGTCCCAGACAACGCTACTATCAACAGCCATCAGTCCACCAACACATCTGAGCTGCATTGTGTGCTTCAACACCAATATTTGTCTAAGCTCACCCTCAGTGCTGTGACTAAGCCTGCATGTGCAACTCGCCTGGTGCAAGCTTTGCTGTGTCGTGGCCCCCCTGTGCTGCTCACCTTGCCTGGAGTTCCTTGGAACATGTCAGCAGTTCTAGGATGTGGGTCTGCAATCCCTGTGCCTCTGCTTGTGCACACATGTGCATGTGGGCACCAACAAACGGGTCCAGAATTCTGTCGTCCAATGGGCCATGTCTGCTGGCAAAGGTGCTCTGGAGGCTCATCCCCCTGCAGAAAGGGCATGAAACACATGATTAATGCTTCAAAGTCACCTGTGTGTGTCTCATCAGGCACCTCATTACTTGACCATGTCAGAGAGTCACATCACAAATCACACCATCAGTCCGTCTTTCACATCCAAAGTGTGGAACACTATCTACAGCATGAATTGCAACAAGCACGTGTACAGGAAAGATATGAAACATACTACACAATGCATAGCAATCAATGTACACATTAATCATGATACACCCCATCTAGCAAAAGCTGAACAGTGGACAATAACACCAAAATCATCCCCACTAGGGGTGTCAACACAAGTCACACAGCACCAGACATGCCACAGATATGACAGTCCAAAGCCCTTGTGTAATATTCTGTAACACCGAACCATCCTTGCGAGCCCATGGATAAGGGAGGCAGGAGTGGCATATGTGAGTCAAGGACCCCAAGCAGCAAACACATACACAAGACAAGCCTGAAGGGCCCAGCTGGAACAGACAGTGGATGCCTTCAAAAGCCACAAAGCATCGCACCGTCACATGAAAGCACAATAGACTAGCAATTTTAAACTAAATCAACTATTAACTAATTACACTTACAATGGAAAACCTACATTACCTAATTAAACTAACTATCAACCAGAAACTTAACTAACTAAACTAAAAGAAAAATCAAAAATGGCCACATACGACCCGGGGGGAGGGGAGGCACCCAGGAGGGGGGAGGTACAGGGTGCTGCTCAACATCCACATGCGATGATGCTGAGCCAAAAAAAAAACCTCCATGGGTTCAACACCTGCACAGCCCGGCCTATGTGGGAGATAGATGGACGTCCGAGTCTGGCTCATCCTGTAAAGGAGGACGTGGCACAGTAGCCTGGCCACGCATAGCTGCAGCTTGCCCCTCGTCGGCAGCAAGTCTGCCAGACGGGTGAGCCTGGTTCTGTGTGGCGATGTGACATAGGTCTGCATGCAGAACCTCACGTGATACACGTGCTTCCTCTTGCAAGGTAGCACGTGTAACACAGAGTTCCTCCTGCAAGGCCTGGCTGTACAACCGCTGCACCTCCCGGCAAGCCTGTAGCTCAGCCGAGATGGTACGCTCAAGCTGTGCGAACCTCTACTCTGCCTGCTGCCTCTGGGACATCATAAGGACACCCAGAGTGGATCTGAGGGAAGCATACTCCTCCCTCAGGGCATCCATGTGCGCCTCTGCGTGAGCAGCAATTGCTTGACGCAGAGACGACATTTCAGCCTGGCATGCCCTGTCTGAGGCCGCCATGCCCAGCCTGAGCGAGCGGGCCATGGACCGTACCGCCTGCTGCTGGAGAAGCACCTGCCTAGCAGGGGGGGGAGCACAGATCGGGGCACACGCTCCATGCTCTCAGCGATGTTCTCCATTGCTGCCCCCTGCTGTTCGGAATTGGCAGTCATGTCTTGCTCCCACTCAGTATACAGCGGTTGCGCGCGGCGACCGCGTTGCCGGGCTTGACCCCTGCGGGACCCAAGGACCAGGGGTCCTCGCTGTGTTGGCACCGCCCGCGGCTGCACGACTACATGCCCCCGTCGATGTGATGTCCCAGGCACATCAGTGACTGGTGTGGAGGGTGACCCTGCGTCCCGATCCACCACGGGCGGAGGAACCAAGACTGTCTGATCCCTCAGTGCAGGTGTCGCAGACAGAGGAGTGTCCACATCAGAATCACTCACCCCTGACACATGGACTTGATGCTCATCCAACTCAACATGGACGTCAGAGTCGTCATCAAGGCTGGACTCAGACAGCCAGAGACAAGATGGACTGCAGCACTTGGGGGTTTTCGTGGCCTACCACCCCACGACCCCCACTAGTGCCGGGTTGATGTGGTGTTACCAACCCTGTGTCTGGCATGACAACACCATCCTCCGCCTCCATTGCGTCATCACCTGAAAAATAGAGAGAAAAAAGGTCACTACACATGTCAGAAGCACACGACACACACACACACCGACAGCAAACGCATCCGGCAGACATGTGACACACAACATATAACCTGGCATGCATGCTGGGTCTTCTTTGAATAGCTTCTGTGATCAGACCTGTTGAAAGGTGGCAGTTTCCATGGAAGTGGGTCTATGCAGTGCAGAAAATGTGTACGCCACTCACTACCTACATGTACAAGCACTCCATGGTGTGTGCCAGGAAATGTGAAGGCAGTGCAATGTCAAATTCACACATCACGTGCATTGTGCATTCAATGTGTACCATATCTAGAAGCCAAGCACCCCTCCACCCCAGTACCAAAGCAGGGATGCCTAGCATGGTATCAAAAGGCTGACCACACACCTGTGTATTGACAGGCAGTGTTGACTGGCATCAACAGCTTAATGTGATTCAAATGACAACACTGCAAATGATGCTGGGACAGTAGGCAGGACACATGATGAAAACTCCGGAGCCCGCCCACGTGTGAAGAAGACACGACAAGAGTCGGACAGAGTCATTGGCCATTGAACAGGCTGAGGCCTGTGAGCCACACAGATTGTCAGAGCCTAAACAGGTGTGCAACGCAGGACTGAGCCACAGTTGACATGGGAAGGCTGATGAGATGGCAGGCAATGTATGTAACCAAGGACTTATATTACAGTGATCATCCAGTCAAGGACACATAGGGGCATGCGTGCAATGCACATGGAGCATGAATGGGCACTCATGTCCCTGCGGGACATCTGACCCATGCACAGTACAAGTGAGATACCCTGCATCGAGTACTAAGGCTGTACCACACGGCATATGTCTGGCAGATTCTACGCTGGAAGTTAGCATCTACACAGGACGCATGAACAGGAAAGTACACATTGGCAAGATTGAAGCAGACCAGTGCAAAGGTGGAACTGGGGTGCAGAGTGGCAGAGGAGGGGCAAGGGAGCATGCCTACATCGAGTCCCCGCATGCAGGCAGAGGAGACATGCATCACGGAAGCATTGCATTACTTACACATCAGAACCATGTACACGTCACATGTAGTGGCAATCATGCACAACACATCCCACAAGTGAAACACACACGTCCTCAACAAACACGCATCAACACTCACTGGACTGGTCATCAAAGTCCAGCATCTCTCCCACTCCTTCGACCAATTCAGGTGGTATGAACTCCGCAACGAGTGCCTCATGCGGAGTGAGCACTTCCTCCTCTGGTGCAGGCCCACCGCCAGTCACCAGAGTCAAGTTGTAATTAGAGGCACGCTTAGCCTTAGTGCTGCGTTTGATGTCATTCCAACGCTTTTTGCATTCTTGCGCCGTGCGCACTTCATGGCCGAATGAACTGACATGTTCCGCAACATGCTTCCAGTGAGTGTCAAGTTGGGCAGCCGTAGTCTGACTATTGGAACCAACTAGCATGTCACGGCTGTGGCCCCGCACGTAGTCCACGAGGAAGTCCAGTTCCTGCTTACAGAAAGGCTTCTTCCTCGACGTGCAGGAGGTCGTGGCTGTGTGTGGGGTCCCAGCCTGTGCTGCAGGTGCAACCTTCCTCCTCTTGGACTGTGGCGCAGACCCTGGCTGGCTAATGCCGCCCTGACCAGTATTGCCCGTGGGTTCGGTGGATTGAGCCAAGGGAGTGGCAGGTGGAGGAATGACCAAAGGCCTGACTTGTGTCAGTGGCAGCTGGGTGCCCACTAATTGACCCTGCGCAGCAACATCAGCTGTGGCAGGGTCATTGACCGCAACGGTCCTGGTTGGCAGACTCACAACCGGGGTGCTGTTGGGTGCATCTGCCCCTGCACTTGCCAACACCCGGCTGTTCGGGGCAGCAGATGACATGACTGCCCCAGGGACACGTGTCTTGGTCTGAGCAGCCCGGCCTGCCCCTATGGTTTCCCCCCTGGCCTGTTGGAGATCTACCAAGGGCTCTTCAAGTGCCAACACAGCCTGCGCTGGCAGACCCTGAGCCTGGGTGGCGGTGTCCACAGCTGCACCTGCAGCTACCACTACCCTTGGGCCTGTGGCAGTCGATGGAACAGACTGCCGGGTCGAACGGGTGCCAGTGCCAGAGGCAGGAGCTGCATCCCCCGGAACCACAGGGGGTGGTGGCATGACTGCACCGACACATGGCACAACATTGTGCTCAAGTGGCGCACCCCTGCCTCTTCCCCTTCTGTGGCCGCCCTGGACACCCTGGAGTCCCCCTACTCCCTGGTCACCACGGCCACGTCCCCGACCACGCCTGCCACGAGGAGGACGCCCATCTGAGGCGCCCCTCACCTTTGGTGGCCTCCCAACCATGGCACTCATGTAGAAGTGCTGGCACAGATGGAGTGGTGCCAATGGGAGGTGTACACCACAATTGACCTGGGCAATTGGGGTGAAGGGGGTGGGAAGCAAGATGTTAACAGCCCCCCTGCACCTGCAAGGCTGTATGTGACCCCGGTGACGGGTCACGCAACGCTCAGGCACCCCAAAACTGCAGTAAAACCGTGCACGCAACCCTGCAGCCTACGTGCGTGCATTCAACCTCCCGCAGTACGCAGTGGCACCCAGTAACACGAATAACGCGTACGCGTGGGACACGCAGGCTACTATGACATCGAAAATGGGTGCGATACACAGGGGCACCCGCAGTGGGAAAAAGAGCGTGTGCGACTCACCGTCTGACTAGCGCGATGCAGAAAAACACGCGTAGCCAATACCCCCGCCAAAAGAAGAGATACGTCCTTGATAGCTGTGAAGTTGTGATGGCGCGCGAAACAATAGGAAGCAGAAACACACGTCGGTCTCCACGAAAGACACGTACAGCGAACTGCTGGGCCCGCTCACCTTTAACCCGTGCTGAGGGCAACGCACGCGCGCGTCACTTCACTTACGCGCATGGGCCCTTTCCTCGTATTACACGCAGACGTGCAGTTTTTCACGCGTGCTGAAATGCCCATGCACGCCTGTACGCATCACGTCACAGGGCCGCTTGCGCTTGAGGGGCCTTCTGTCCAATGTAAATGCGTATGCGTGCAGACGCGCTTACGCGCTAAGGGCCTTTCCTTGAATTACACGCTGACGTGCCGAATTTTCACGTGCCAAATCACTCCGCATCAAGCTGGCCACGCGTAAGCACACGGAAGACCACGCTCCTGCCCAGAAGGACGAACTACTGCCCCCCAGAGCCCCGAGCACGCTCCCACCTGACATCTGCTGCTGCCTGACTGCCTGCTGCCCACGTGCCCTGCCATTTGCTGCCTGCACATCAGCCAGGGGTGCTGTTGCTGTGACCACCCCTGCTGGAACCGAAGACTCCCGACTGGGATTCCATCGCTCCACAGCCCAGCCCCAGGACCCAGTTGCCCACCCACTCCTGCCTCTGGGGTTGTCATGTCGGGGCAAACACCATCTGAGACCACTGACAACCCCCGGCCAGAGAGGCAGAGGGGCACCAGCTTCAGTGCCACCGAAGTTGGTGTCCTGGTGGAGCAAGTCCTGGGGCAGTATGATGCCCTCTTCGGAAGTTCCCGCGCCGACAAGGAAGGACGGACTCGGATCTGGACTGACATTGTGACTGCCATCAACGCGGAGGGGTGGCAGTCCGCGACTTACAACATGTCAAGAAGCGCTGGGAGGACTTCAGGTCCAGGACCCTGAACAAATGCAGTTGTGTGTGCACACATGTTTGGATGAATGTGTATGTAAGTAGACATGTCCGTGATGTCACGCATGTATGTTGTTTTCAGCTGCATGTATCAGCACTGTGTACATGTGCATCTGTGTGTATTTGACAAGGGTGCAACAGTGATGCAACATGGACGCATGTGACAGCGGTATGTGGAAGCCTGATCGGCAGATGTGACATGGATGCCCATCTGAACACTGCGACACTTGGCAGAGGTGTACACATGCATGCAAGTGTGGTGGTGTGTGTACATGCGTGGTGCACTTCCTGTGTTGCATGTGATGTCTGGCTCACCTTTGCCTGCTCATGCTGTTGTATGTGTATGGATGGTGCTGGCCGTTGCGATATGGCTGTGGTATGGCTCATGTGTGCAAGTTGAAATGACATGTGTGTTGGGGATTGTGATGACATGTCTGAGGTTTGCCAGTGCCACTCATGTACAACTGTCATGCGTGTATGTGTCCATTGTACAGTGCCCTGATGCCTGTGTTTTATTTCTCCCTGTCTGCAGCGTCAACTGATGAAGAGGGCGGAGAAGGTGCTGTGGAGCACAGCGGCGGGGATCCCACCGCCAGCCGGAGACGCAAGGCCCGGCTCCCCTCCCATGTTGTCATCTTGTCGGGGAGTGAGGAGTCCGGTGCCGCGTCCCAGGCCGCAGCTGCCGGGGGGAGGTCCAAGAGGCGGAGGTTAGAGTTGGACTCCTCGGCAGCAGAAGGGGCAGCTGGGACCCCACAGGGCCCAACAGGGGAAGATGGCACGGAGTCATCCAGGTTGGTGGGGGGTTTGGTGGAGGAGGAGGCCGTGCAAGCAACAGAGACGGGGTCTGGAGGTGGGGATCCCACTGGTGCTAGTGGTGCAGTGCAGGACCAGGGACAGGAGGCAGCACAGGCCGCCGCGGAGGTGCCTGTGTGCAATCCTGTCCCTGATCCTGTCCCTGCATCATCTTGCACCAGCAGGGATGCCTACGTCCAGACCCGTTTTCAGGCAGGGGATGAGCTCACGTCAACTGGCCTTCCTCTGCCTGCGGACGTGGCTATCCGGGTCCGGGTTGAGCCTGTTCTGAGTGGTGTGGCGTTGCGTCAACGGGCCATGCGAGGTGACCTGCAGTCTTTTCATGAGGAGACTGCACGTCATCTCGAATGGCTCATTGACCACGTCAGCCTGCTGGGACAGGTCACCCAGGCCGGATTCCTCCGTATGATGGGGCTTGCTACGACCCCCTCCTCAACTGAACCCCCTACGCGCCAGTCGTCCTCCGTGCCATCTTCCCACCCATCAGTCACCTGGGTGCCCTGTGGAGCTGCCTCTGTCGGTGCGGCCAGGCTGGTGGAGGAGGCATCCCTGCCACAGTCGGGAGTCGGATGTCCAGCAGGGGTGGCCACATCAACGACTGCACCCCAGCCGGCGGAGGATGTGCAGGCAGCAGGAGGCAGTGCACGGGCAGAGGCACAGCAGCAGCAGCAACATGGTGGGAGCCATGAAGGCTTGGGGCCTTCAACATCAGAGGGGCAGGCATCGGCCGGAGGGCAGGAGGACCCAGGACAGAGAGTGTCTTCTGTGTGGCAGCGGTTGGGCCACGCCATAGATGCGGAGCGGCAGCGGGCGGAAGAGGCACGGCTCACAATGGTCAGGGCGGAGAACTCCATGCGGAGGGCCCTGAGGCGGGCCGAGTGCCTCGAGGCAATCCGCAAGGGTTTGAAGGTGGACACGTCGACGGCCCACCGAAGTTGGTGTCCTGGTGGAGCAAGTCCTGGGGCAGTATGATGCCCTCTTCGGAAGTTCCCGCGCCGACAAGGAAGGACGGACTTGGATCTGGACTGACATTGTGACTGCCATCAACGCGGAGGGGTGGCAGTCCGCGACTTACAACATGTCAAGAAGCGCTGGGAGGACTTCAGGTCCAGGACCCTGAACAAGGCCAGGCGCCTCTTGAAGGCAGCGGATGCCAAGGGGCGCCGGGGCCACTTGTCGGAAGAACAGGTGAGGGTCCTGGGACGCATATCCCCAGCGCTCCACGTCCAGGTCCTTGAGAGGCAGACCCGTCTGGAGTCGAGCGGTAAGTGTACATGCATCCTGATTGTGAAATGTGCGTGTGGTGATTTTTCAGTAGTGTGCAGGTTGCACATCTGTTTGTATGGGGTCGAGTATGGGTGGGGGTGTACAGGGCCGTGGGGCTAACACATGCGAGGGCTGGAATGTGTGAGACATGGATGGTGCTTGTTTGTGTAGGCTTGCATGCCAAATGCAGTTGTGTGTGCACACATGTTTGGATGAATGTGTATGTAAGTAGACATGTCCGTGATGTCACGCATGTATGTTGTTTTCAGCTGCATGTATCAGCACTGTGTACATGTGCATCTGTGTGTATTTGACAAGGGTGCAACAGTGATGCAACATGGACGCATGTGACAGCGGTATGTGGAAGCCTGATCGGCAGATGTGACATGGATGCCCATCTGAACACTGCGACACTTGGCAGAGGTGTACACATGCATGCAAGTGTGGTGGTGTGTGTACATGTGTGGTGCACTTCCTGTGTTGCATGTGATGTCTGGCTCACCTTTGCCTGCTCATGCTGTTGTATGTGTATGGATGGTGCTGGCCGTTGCGATATGGCTGTTGTATGGCTCATGTGTGCAAGTTGAAATGACATGTGTGTTGGGGATTGTGATGACATGTCTGAGGTTTGCCAGTGCCACTCATGTACAACTGTCATGTGTGTATGTGTCCATTGTACAGTGCCCTGATGCCTGTGTTTTATTTCTCCCTGTCTGCAGCGTCAACTGATGAAGAGGGCGGAGAAGGTGCTGTGGAGCACAGCGGCGGGGATCCCACCGCCAGCCGGAGACGCAAGGCCCGGCTCCCCTCCCATGTTGTCATCTTGTCGGGGAGTGAGGAGTCCGGTGCCGCGTCCCAGGCCGCAGCTGCCGGGGGGAGGTCCAAGAGGCGGAGGTTAGAGTTGGACTCCTCGGCAGCAGAAGGGGCAGCTGGGACCCCACAGGGCCCAACAGGGGAAGATGGCACGGAGTCATCCAGGTTGGTGGGGGGTTTGGTGGAGGAGGAGGCCGTGCAAGCAACAGAGACGGGGTCTGGAGGTGGGGATCCCACTGGTGCTAGTGGTGCAGTGCAGGACCAGGGACAGGAGGCAGCACAGGCCGCCGCGGAGGTGCCTGTGTGCAATCCTGTCCCTGATCCTGTCCCTGCATCATCTTTCACCAGCAGGGATGCCTACGTCCAGACCCGTTTTCAGGCAGGGGATGAGCTCACGTCAACTGGCCTTCCTCTGCCTGCGGACGTGGCTATCCGGGTCCGGGTTGAGCCTGTTCTGAGTGGTGTGGCGTTGCGTCAACGGGCCATGCGAGGTGACCTGCAGTCTTTTCATGAGGAGACTGCACGTCATCTCGAATGGCTCATTGACCACGTCAGCCTGCTGGGACAGGTCACCCAGGCCGGATTCCTCCGTATGATGGGGCTTGCTACGACCCCCTCCTCAACTGAACCCCCTACGCGCCAGTCGTCCTCCGTGCCATCTTCCCACCCATCAGTCACCTGGGTGCCCTGTGGAGCTGCCTCTGTCGGTGCAGCCAGGCTGGTGGAGGAGGCATCCCTGCCACAGTCGGGAGTCGGATGTCCAGCAGGGGTGGCCACATCAACGACTGCACCCCAGCCGGCGGAGGATGTGCAGGCAGCAGGAGGCAGTGCACGGGCAGAGGCACAGCAGCAGCAGCAACATGGTGGGAGCCATGAAGGCTTGGGGCCTTCAACATCAGAGGGGCAGGCATCGGCCGGAGGGCAGGAGGACCCAGGACAGAGAGTGTCTTCTGTGTGGCAGCGGTTGGGCCACGCCATAGATGCGGAGCGGCAGCGGGCGGAAGAGGCACGGCTCACAATGGTCAGGGCGGAGAACTCCATGCGGAGGGCCCTGAGGCGGGCCGAGTGCCTCGAGGCAATCCGCAAGGGTTTGAAGGTGGACACGTCGACGGCCCTGCGGACCCTCGGGCCATGGAGGAGGACCGCCTCCAGGACATTGAGCAGGAGTTCGATGATGCCCTGGCCCGGGACATCCAAAAGTGAGCCGTCAAACTAGCCCGCTGCCCTTGTACATAGTTATGTAGGTAGTGTTAGGTTTCATTTTTTTTGGATTTATTTTGGACCTTTTGGACATTGGCCACATTTTTGTATATAGTTTATTTTATTAGTTAGTGTAGTTAGATAGGTTTCCTTTCTTTTGTTGGGATAATGGACCCTGGCTTGTTTGTATGTACATAGTTCACTGTTGGATTGTATTTTTCTTTCACATTTTAACCATGGAGCAATGGCTTTCTTTTTTATTTCCCATTGGATTTTGTTTTGTGGACAGTGACTTTGGACACCATTACTTTGGATTTTGATTTTTGGTTTTGCTTTTTTTCACGGACATGCTTCTTTTCATTTTTGTACATTCCCATTTATGTTTCTTTATTTTTGATTCTATTTATGTTTCCTTTAATACATATTTTTTTATCAAACTTCAATGTGTAGTATCATCTCATTGGTTTCATGCATATCATGATATGGGTTTTGAGATTCACTGACACCCATTGGGTGTATGTGAGGGAAATGTGTTTGTTTCGGAACTTGCAATTGGTGTTCTGTCATGTAATTGCCAATTATGAGTGGGTGGATGCAATACTCGGGTGGGTGTTTTGCATTTGGAGGCTGACCATAGGAACCAGGGATCTAGATTGTGATGACATGCTGGCTGGGGAACATGAGTTGGACATGGGTGGGGGCCTGGTGGTGGGTGCCCCTGCACTGCTGGGGGGTCAGGGGGGGGGGGAAGACATGGGTGGGGGCCTGGTGGAGGGTGCCACTGCACTTCTGGGGGGTGGGGGGGTGGGAGACATGGGTGGGGGCCTGCTGGCAGGTGCCCCACAGTGCTGGGGGGTGGGAGGGGTGGGAGACATGGGTGGGGGCCTGGTGGAGGGTGCCCCTGCACTTCTGGGGGGTGGGGAACATGAGTTGGACATGGGTGGGGGCCTGCTGGCAGGTGCCCCACAGTGCTGGGGGGTGGGGGTGGTGGGGAACATGAGTTGGACATGGGTGGGGGTCTGCTGGCAGGTGCCCCACAGTGCTGGGGGGTGGGGGGTGGGAGACATGGGTGGGGGCCTGCTGGCAGGTGCCCCACAGTGCTGGGGGGTGGGGAACATCAGTTGGACATGAGTTGGACATGGGTGGGGGCCTGCTGGCAGGTGCCCCACAGTGCTGGGGGGTGGGGGAGGTGGGAGACATGGGTGGGGGCCTGCTGGCAGGTGCCCCACAGTGCTGCGGGTGGGGGCCTGGTGGAGGGTGCCCCTGCACTGCTCGGGGGTGGGGGGGGTGGGGAACATGAGTTGGACATGGGTGGGGTTCTTCTGGCAGGTGCCCCACAGTGCTGGGGGGTGGGGGTGGTGGGGAACATGAGTTGGACATGGGTGGGGGCCTGCTGGCAGGTGCCCCACAGTGCTGGGGGGTGGGGGGGGAACATGAATTGGACATGGGTGGGGGCCTGCTGGCAGGTGCCCCACAGTGCTGGGGGGTGGGGGGTGGGGAACATGAGTTGGACATGGGTGGGGGACTGCTGGCAGGTGCCCCACAGTGCTAGGGAGTGGGGGTGTGGGAGACATGGGTGGGGGCCTGCTGGCAGGTGCCCCACAGTGCTGGGGGGTGGGGGGGTGGGAGACATGGGTGGGGGCCTGGTGGAGGGTGCCCCTGGTGGCTGGGGGTGCAGGGGGACATGCGTTGGTGGGCAGTAGTGCAAGTTGACATGTGGGTTGGCTGGGGGGCATGGCCATGGTGGATGGGGTGCCTGCAGGACATGTGCTGGGTAGGCCCCTGTGGTGCTCCCCGCGCACCCCTGTAATACACGTACCCTGATGGAATCGCGTGTGGAACTTCCCGCGCACCCCTGGAATACACGTACCCTGATGATGTTGCGTGTGATACTTCCCCCGCACCCCGAAGTACACGTACCCTGATGAGATCGCGTGTGGAACTTCCCGCGCACCCCTGATATACACGTACCCTGCTGATGTTGCGTGTGAAACTTCCCCCGCACCCCGAAATACACGTACCCTGCTGAAATCGCGTGTGGAACTTCCCGCGCACCCCTGAAATACACGTACCCTGCGGCAATCGCGTGTGGAACTTCCAGCGCACCCCTGAAATACACGTACCCTGCTCGCACGGGGCCAATCGCGTGTGGAACTTCCCGCGCACCCCTGAAATACACGTACCCTGCTGATGTCGCGTATGAAACTTCCCCCGCACCCTGGAATACACGTACCCTGCTGAAATCGCGTGTGGAACTTCCCGCGCATCCCTGAAATACGAGTACCCTGCTGAAATCGCGTGTGGAACTTCCCGCGCACCCCTGAAATACACGTACCCTGCTGGAATCGCGTGTGGAACTTCCCGCGCACCCCTGAAATACGCGTACCCTGCTCACACGGGGCCAATCGCGTGTGGAACTTCCCGCGCACCCCTGAAATACACGTACCCTGCTGAAATCACGTGTGGAACTTCCCGCGCACCCCTGAAATACACGTACCCTGCTCGCACGGGGCCAATCGCGTGTGGAACTTCCCGCGCACCCCTGAAATACACATACCCTGCTGAAATCGCGTGTGGAACTTCCCACGCACCCCTGAAATACACGTACCCTGCGGCAATTGCGTGTGGAACTTCCCGCGCACCCCTGAAATACGCGTACCCTGCTCGCACGGGGCCAATCGCGTGAGGAACTTCCCACGCACCCGAGTGATACACATAGCCCGCTTGCCGTGCTGGTACAGGGTTAGCGCAGCCCTTTGCGCTGGATTGGGGATTTTGATGGCTTTTCCCTGCGCAAGAGGCGTTCTTGGGGGCGTAACTGGTGCTGCTGCAGGGTCGCTGCGCCACTGTGCGCCACGGCTGGTTTTGGTGGCTGGAATCCATGAATACGCTGTGCGCGGAAATGGATTTTAGCGCACGCGGCTGGCGCAGGGATTCGCACGCGCACACTGTGCGCCAGCCGCGTGCGCCACTTGTGCGCTGCATTCTATGAATTACCCCCAAAATGTTAAAGTGGACATATTTCACTCCAGGTTTTTTGAACTTGGTTGCACAATGATTTCTTAGGTAGAAACAAAAAGTATGTTCCATAGCATGTGGTGATTTTTTTGTTTAAGAAATAGTTATTTATTTCATTTATAGATTTTAATTTACAACAATTCAAATATGCCACAAATCATGGGAAATAGATATTTTAATTGTTTTGAAGACCTTTGCATTTTCACCTTTAGGTTCCTCTTCAGAATGTACAGTAGTAACAGGGCTCCTCCCTGGGACACTGGTCTGATGGCACCACTGACGCAAATGCCTGTGGAACAGTGTGGGTGGAAGCAGGGGCCAGGCTCTTAAGAGCCTGCTTCCTAAGCTGTTGGGAGCATATTTACTCTCTTTTTGGGATTATTTATCTGTGCTTATACAGTAGGAGTGGCTGCCATGCCACATATCTGTAGGACTGGTTGGTACATTTTAAAATTTCTATCTAGTGCAAGCCAACCGCTCACAGGTCTGCTCTGGTTTCTGAAATGTTTTCTTATGTACATGTTTGTGGTTGTAACACAACGTCCATGTAGTAACTACAACACATAAAAAGCCTTCTAATGAGCTTTCATTACGATGCACTCTAAGTAGGAGCTGTTGGCAGGTTTTTTTGGTACCAAGGATGAACAGGGTGCAGCGACACTTTTGAAGCAGATTTCTCGGACGGTTACCCTCCCCTCATGGGATTTTCTTCTTCCCCGTCCCTCTGGTATGGTGCCATGTCCACAAGACATGGTATGAGAGAGGTGTCCTGTCTTGCCTTTAGCTGCATACTGTAGTGGATGGATGCCATAATGGCATGTAGAACGTTGCCGTGAAGCTGTATTCGGTGTTCCATGTACGTAGGTGGGTGCCGGCGTCTTAAAGGTGGTGGATCAATGGTGAATGTTCCTCGAGTATCCCGTTCTATGTAACGCGAAGATGAGAGTAAACTACTTGAACATGAGGTTCCAACGAACTTACTCCAACCTGTACCAGCACACTACGAGGGTGTAGCATGGAGGGCAATGGGTTAGGGCTCCTGCATTGGTTCGGATGATTATCCTGCAACAGTACAGTGGTCTAACTTTCTGAAGACATTATGTAGGGTTTGGGTACTTAGTCCGAGGAGGATATTTTGGGGAGCGATGTCATGCCCCCTGGTTTAGATCCTCCTTCTCTTCAGTGATTATGAAGTAGGTACTGTAGTAGCAACCCTTCGGCATCAGTGGCCCGCTTTTTTAATTACTTCGACTGATATGGGTCAGAGTCTGGGATGGTATGAAGTGCTTATAAAGCTCAACTAAAATAGTCTTGAAAAGGCATCTGGGTGCTAGAATAGAGAAAAAACAGAATAGCTAGGGTGGTGGACCAAACCAGAACAGCAGTGTGGAAAAAGATGCATTTTAGCTTCCGCCTTAAATCAAAAAGAGCTGCACTTGTCAAGCGTTCCAACGATTGACAGAGAGAAATGAGAACGCACAACCCCCATCTGACCAAGTTAAGTTTCAGTCCAACCAGAAGACCGGAAGAGGAAGAATGCAGCAATTGCGATCGTTATGTTCATTACAAACTATCTCTAAATAAATAAGTTTGACCATAGAAGGACTTGTGCATCAGGCACAGGGTTTTAAACTGGATGCATCGCTCAATCAGTAACCAATGAAATACTGCAAAGCAAACAAAATGTGAGCCCTCTGTCCCAAATGAAAGGACGGCAGCATTCTGCACTGTCTGCAGCTTATAGAAAGTTTAATTAGGCAAACCCAAATAAGCAGCATTACAAAAACCGAGGCAACTGGCTTTGGAGGCATTTACAAACTGGATCTTGTGTGGAAAAATTGTCCAAATGTTTATAACATATGCAGGTGAGAAAAGCACGTATAGGCAGCCTTACTGATATGATCTGATAGTCTAGGGAAAGCAAGCAAAGGGCCCAGCCAAATCCTCAACTTTTTTTTTTTTTAAATGGAACAGGAAACGGTCCAAGTCTACTGAGCCAGAGTTCCTCTGCCCAATGGTTGGGATCTCCAGACACTGAAGAGGAAGCAGCATATAATAGAGTGTCACGCCACTTCGGGGGAGACCGAGGTCCAGGGCGACCGCTCTTCCTTCTCCTTCCTGGCGGATCTACCCGCGCTTTCGCGTCTGGGGAGCCGCCAGGAGGAGAGCGTCAGGAACCGCTGTTGGTGGGCTACGGCGCATGCGCGGGAGACCACTGTCTCAGTCTCGCGCATGCGCCGTAGATCAGGCTAGTGCATCGGGAAGGGTTCGCCTTCCAAGCCTCGTTTTGGGTCCGCCGGCGCTCGAGGGTGAAACGGCTTGCGTTTCAGGCCTCGCGGGCGCCGGCGGCCCATAAAAGGAAGCGGCAACAGAAGCAAATCGCGTCTCAACGCGGAAGCTTCGTTCGTGTTGCTCGCTCCTGGTTTTCTTGTAAAACTAGCTTCCTGCTATCCTGCCCTGCCTACAGCCTGTCTGGGAATCCTGACCTACTTGCCCTGCCTGATCTACTTGCCCTGCCAGACCTACTTGCCCAGCCTACTACCAACTGCCAACCTGGGCACCCTGCCTACTTGCCCTGCCTGCCTACTTGCCCTGCCTGACCTACTTGCCCTGCCTGACCTACCTGCCCTGCCTGACCTACTTGCCCTGCCTGACCTACTTGCCCTGCCTGTCCTACTTGCCTTGCCTACTGCCTTCCTGGGTATCCTGTCCTACTTGTCCTGCTGGTACCCTATTCCACTTAGGGCCCTATTGCTTACTTACCCTTTTGTCTGCTTGAGGGGGTCCAGTTAGCTCTAGGTCTTTTGGGTCTCTCTGGTCCCTGTTTCAGTACCTCGGTTCCTTGCTCTGCCCTGCGCCTTGCGGGTTCAAGGGTCCCCCCTGAATTCCCCTGGGACCTTTGGCTCGTTCCCAATCTGGTTCCCCTTTTCCAGTCAGTCTCAGCCTGGTGCATTGGTGCTCCATCTTCTTACCAGCTATCCAAAGTCAGCCTGCAGCTTGGTGCATCGACCTTCTACTTGGATCTCGCCTTGTTACGACACTTCAGACTGATCGTAGCCTCTCCTGTCTGTGCTTGCACAGTCCCATCGTCACGTTAATCGGGAGAGTGCTTTCCGTGGCGCTGGGAGTCTGCCCATCCTCCACCCTGTGCCATTTGGGTGGTGGAGAGGCGGGTTCCCCGAGTCACACACTCATCGTTCGGAAGACTGCAGTCTGGCGGCCTCAACAAGATCCACATCAAGGAAAACAGGTACACAATCATCACGAACATCTCAGCTTGACAGATTGAGACGCGTGCCTTCAGACCTTGAGATGGAAGATTCGCAAGAAGTGCAGAATGAGTTACAAGCACTCAGGGCAGAGATGATCGCCTTACGCCAGGAGAACCAGACCCTACGCCAGATGATAACCCAAGGGGTTCCAAGTACCTCACAGGTGGAAGGATCATTGGCACACACAACGCCTATCAAGTTCGACGGAGACCCACGACGAGTAGCAGAATTCTGTAATCATTGTCGAATCCATTTTCTTTTTAGATCGACGCATTTCAATAACGACAAGGCCAAGATTGGTTATATCTTGGGTAATTTGACGGGCAATGCTCTGGCCTGGGCAACTCCGTTTGTGGTTACCAATAGCCCAATCCTGAACGACTTTGCAGCTTTCGAAAAAGCATTTCTTGAGGTTTTTCAGACCCCCAACCTGGCCTCCGCTGCGCAGAACCAGTTGATGGATCTAAAACAGGGGAACGTCGACGTAATTACATACATCAGTCGATTCCGTCTGCTGGCAACCGATTCCCAATGGCCGGAAATCACACAAAAGACACTGTTTCGCCGTGGGCTGAGGGAAGAGTATAAGGACGAGTTACTCCATATACCCGAACCCGAGACTCTTCAACTACTAATTGAGCAGGTGCTTCGTATTGATCAGAGACTGGCGGAACGGAAGGCAGAGAGACGTCGGTTCGAGAGGGGCAGTTCCAGGACAACCGGTTTACCTGCCGGATCCTTCGGGTCTACTGAACCTGGACCAGAACCTATGCAACTAGGGGCTATGAGGGGTCCTTTATCAGAGGAAGAGAGAAGACGGAGAAGAACTTTACGTCTATGTCTCTATTGTGGAGCTGCTGGGCATTTCCTGGGTACATGCCCTCTACGGTCTCAGAAGAAAAAGGCGGAAAACTAGAGGACCTGTCGTGTGTTGGGAAGGCTGCGACAGGTCCCTCTCTCTCTTCAGTCCTTTCCGCGTTTTGTTCGGTTCTACATCCTATGCAACCTGCGGTACTACAGACTCTGAAGATTCGAATCAAGTTA
This sequence comes from Ambystoma mexicanum, assembly GCF_040938575.1. Classification (NCBI taxonomy): domain Eukaryota; kingdom Metazoa; phylum Chordata; class Amphibia; order Caudata; family Ambystomatidae; genus Ambystoma; species Ambystoma mexicanum. The sequence continues at coordinate 1,246,281,083 of NC_090925.1, read as the reverse complement.
CCCGGCAGAAGTGTGGAGGTGTTTGCTCTGCTGGATAGCGGGGCTTCCGGCAATTATATAGATGAAACTTTTGCTTCTGTGAATCAGATTCCGCTCCTGTCCAGAGCCACTGCTCTGTCCGTGCAAGTCATCGACGGAAATCCTCTGTCCTCGGGCCCTGTCCTGCAATCCACAGTGGGTCTATCTCTTCGGATCGCCAACCATCATGAGGAACTCGCTTTGGACGTCATAAAGTCTCCTACCTACAAAGTGGTTTTGGGATTACCTTGGCTACAATACCATAACCCGGTGATCGACTGGAGAAAGCACACACTGACCTTTTCCTCTGCTGTCTGCACTCAGAAATGCTGTGTGCCTACGCCAACTCGGGCTCCATCGACCCCCTTGAATCCTAACGGAAACGGGGTCCGTGTGTGTTCTGTCTCTCATGTTCCTCAGGACTACGCCGAGTTTGGCCATGTGTTTTCTGAACCGGGCGATATACCTCTACCACCGCATCGCCCGTTTGATTGTTCAATCGAGTTGTTACCTGACTGCGTGGTGCCTCATGGGAAACTATACGCTTTAACACGGGAGGAGAAACAAGTGCTACGGGATTACTTATCGGATTGCTTACGAAAAGGGTACATTGTTCCGTCTAAGTCTCCTGCGGGGTTTCCTTTATTTTTTGTGAAGAAGAAGGAAGGCACCTTGAGACCTTGTGTTGATTATCGTGAACTCAACGAAATAACAGCTAAAGATCGGTATCCTCTCCCTTTGATACGCACCATCCTGGATACTTTACATACTGCCCGGATCTTCACTAAACTGGATTTACGTGGAGCGTACCATCTGGTACGTATCAAGAACGGGGACGAATGGAAAACGGCTTTCAAGACATCATTTGGCCATTTCGAGTATAAAGTCATGCCGTTCGGTTTGTGCAACGCCCCGGCCGTTTTCCAACGGTTAATGGACAACATCTTTAGCGATCTCATTGGTCTGTCGGTCTGGATATATCTGGACGATATCCTGGTTTTTTCCAGATCCATTGAAGACCATGTAAAACATGTTCGTGAGGTCCTTCTACGCTTATCTTCCAATCACCTATTCGCAAAGGCTGAGAAATGCAGTTTTCACTTGTCCAGCATTGAGTTTTTGGGATTTGTGATCAATCAGGATGGGATTGAAATGGACCCCAAGAAATTACAAGCCATACAGGAGTGGACTCAACCCCATGATGTAAAATCTCTGCAACGCTTTTTGGGATTCGCAAACTTCTACAGGCGCTTTATACCACTGTTCTCTCAAATTTCAGCGCCTCTTACCCGTCTGACCAGCAGTAAGATCACTTTCAGGTGGGATTCTCTCGCTTCCCAGGCATTCGACACCTTGAAGTCGGCCTTTATGGTCGCCCCCATTCTGCGCCATCCTCAGGACGATCTACCTTTCATCGTAGAAGCGGACGCATCGAACTTTGCTGTGGGTGCAGTTCTTCTGCAGAAAGATCCAGAAACCTCAGTTGAACATCCGGTGGCCTACTTCTCGCGCAAGCTGAGTCCCAGTGAAAGAAACTATGCCGTTATCGAGTTAGAACTGTTGGCTATAAAAACCGCGTTCGAGGAATGGAGGCATCATCTACTCGGAGCCCGTTTTTCGGTGGAAGTACGTACCGATCATCGCAATTTGCAGTATCTACGCTCCCTGCAATGCCGAACACCCCGACAGGCTAGGTGGGCCTTCTTTTTCTCCCCTTTTGTATTTCACGTCACTTACATTCCGGGAACAGCTAACCTGAAAGCGGATGCTCTCTCACGATCCCTGGAGAAAGGGGAAGAAACGCCCAGTGTGGATCAGCCTCTGCTTTCCCCACAACATTTCTTATTGACCTTGTCCTCTCACCTACAAACCATCGCTGACGCCACCAGGACGGATCCTGAAAGACCGGTCATTCTTCGGCGCAAGTTCGTATCGGAACATGATGGACTCCTGTTTTTTCGGAAGAGGCTTTACATTCCCGAGGGTTCGGTTCGTGAAGGCATATTACATGGGTTACATGGCTCTCCCATTGGTGGGCATCGAGGGGTGAGAGCAACATGTGAACTGATTTCTCGACAATACTGGTGGCCAAGGTGGGCTACCGAGGTTAAGGGATTCATCGAGAGTTGTCCCGTCTGTGCTCAATGTAAAGTTCCAAGAAGACGACCTCTGGGTTTACTGGTACCCACTGAATTGGCACCATACCCATGGCATACTATCGCCACTGATTTCGTGGTTGAACTACCTCCCTCTGACGGGTACACTTGCATCATGGTTGTGGTCGACAGTTTTACTAAATATGCCCACTTCATTCCATTCCACAGAATCCCTACGGCTGCTCAGATGGCTTCCGTCTTTCTCCACGAAATCTATCGATTACATGGCCTTCCAGAAAAGATAATCTCGGATCGTGGTTCTCAATACCTTTCTGCCTTTTGGAACAAGGTGTGTAATCATCTAGGTGTACGTAGAGCGTTGAGTTCTGGTTATCATCCACAGACCAACGGTCTTACAGAAAGGACTAATCAGACCTTGGAGGAGTACCTCCGTTGTTTTTCCAACGCCACTCAGTCCAACTGGAAGGCATGCTTGGATCTCGCTGAAGTATCCTACAACAACACCATTCATGCCTCCATCGGAATCAGTCCATTCTTTTGTTCTACTGGTCAACATCCCAAATTGGTGCCGTTCCATCCTGTGCCCACTAGTACCGTACCATCTGCTGATGCCTTGGTCTCCAATATACAACGACAACAAGAATTGGCATATGATATCCTGAAGAGAGCGAAGGAACGGATAAAGGCCCAGGCTGACAGGAAAAGGAGTCCGGAACCAGATTTACAAGTAGGGCATAAGGTGTGGCTGTCCTCCAAAAATCTGCCTTTACGCAATTTACCGGTTAAACTGGCCCCCCGGTATTTTGGTCCTTTCACGATAACCGAACGACTATCCTCTGTGGCTTTCCGTCTTCAGTTACCTCCCTCTTGGCATGTACACCCTGTTTTTCATGTCTCCCTTTTGAAACCCTATGTAGCAGATTCCTATGGTCGGTCCTGTCCTCGCCCTGCCTCTGTCATAGTCCAAGGGGTTCCAGAATTTGAGGTACAAGAGATTTGCGATGCCCGCTATCATAGGGGGGTGCTCCAATTCTTGGTGGATTGGAAGGGGTATCCAGCTTGTGATCGCACTTGGGAGCCTCATCAGCATGTGCATGCCTCCCGCTTAGTGCGGAAGTTCTATGATCGGTTTCCTTGGAAACCCGGGGCTCCGGGTCTTCCGGGGAGGGAACATAGTGTCACGCCACTTCGGGGGAGACCGAGGTCCAGGGCGACCGCTCTTCCTTCTCCTTCCTGGCGGATCTACCCGCGCTTTCGCGTCTGGGGAGCCGCCAGGAGGAGAGCGTCAGGAACCGCTGTTGGTGGGCTACGGCGCATGCGCGGGAGACCACTGTCTCAGTCTCGCGCATGCGCCGTAGATCAGGCTAGTGCATCGGGAAGGGTTCGCCTTCCAAGCCTCGTTTTGGGTCCGCCGGCGCTCGAGGGTGAAACGGCTTGCGTTTCAGGCCTCGCGGGCGCCGGCGGCCCATAAAAGGAAGCGGCAACAGAAGCAAATCGCGTCTCAACGCGGAAGCTTCGTTCGTGTTGCTCGCTCCTGGTTTTCTTGTAAAACTAGCTTCCTGCTATCCTGCCCTGCCTACAGCCTGTCTGGGAATCCTGACCTACTTGCCCTGCCTGATCTACTTGCCCTGCCAGACCTACTTGCCCAGCCTACTACCAACTGCCAACCTGGGCACCCTGCCTACTTGCCCTGCCTGCCTACTTGCCCTGCCTGACCTACTTGCCCTGCCTGACCTACCTGCCCTGCCTGACCTACTTGCCCTGTCTGACCTACTTGCCCTGCCTGTCCTACTTGCCTTGCCTACTGCCTTCCTGGGTATCCTGTCCTACTTGTCCTGCTGGTACCCTATTCCACTTAGGGCCCTATTGCTTACTTACCCTTTTGTCTGCTTGAGGGGGTCCAGTTAGCTCTAGGTCTTTTGGGTCTCTCTGGTCCCTGTTTCAGTACCTCGGTTCCTTGCTCTGCCCTGCGCCTTGCGGGTTCAAGGGTCCCCCCTGAATTCCCCTGGGACCTTTGGCTCGTTCCCAATCTGGTTCCCCTTTTCCAGTCAGTCTCAGCCTGGTGCATTGGTGCTCCATCTTCTTACCAGCTATCCGAAGTCAGCCTGCAGCTTGGTGCATCGACCTTCTACTTGGATCTCGCCTTGTTACGACACTTCAGACTGATCGTAGCCTCTCCTGTCTGTGCTTGCACAGTCCCATCGTCACGTTAATCGGGAGAGTGCTTTCCGTGGCGCTGGGAGTCTGCCCATCCTCCACCCTGTGCCATTTGGGTGGTGGAGAGGCGGGTTCCCCGAGTCACACACTCATCGTTCGGAAGACTGCAGTCTGGCGGCCTCAACAAGATCCACATCAAGGAAAACAGGTACACAATCATCACGAACATCTCAGCTTGACATAGAGTCTCCATTTTCGGATTATTACATTTCCGATGGTTGGCATTCATCCAAAGGCTGGCCTGTTCCAGACATTCCTTGAAACAGTCAGCCTTCTGTCCATCTTGGTGCCCAAGGTGGAAAATCAGTTGCGTATCGTCCATGTAAATTAAAAATGTTGTTCCAAAAGCCCAAATAAATCTGCCAACGGTCTAGTAGACAAATTAATCAATAATGGACAAATAGGAGAGCCTTTAAGGATACCATTTGTGATGGGCAATTTGGAGGATTCAAAAGGGGGAGATGCAACAGACTGCCATCTTCCCAGAAGAAAGAAGGTCAGCCAGGCCAGAACTATGTCTCTAACCCCTATGTTATATAGCCAGGCAGTAAGATAGAATGGTCAACGATGTCGGAGGCGGCCGAGAGGTCCAGCAAAATCAGAATCCCCAGCGTCCACCAGGCGACGAATATGACAAAACACGGCCTGCACATAACCTAAGAGATCATGTTCTTCTACAAAGGCTTGCAATTGTGACACACTTCCATCAGTTTGCTTGGATATGGAAGCAGGGTGATGGGCCGGTAATTTGCAAAATCACAAGGCTCTAAAGGTTTTTTGTACTAAAAGGGGTGTCAATGCAGCTATTTTTAAACAGTCAGGGAAAAACCCCTGACTCGAAGGAGCTATTGTGTTTTCGGCAGAGATCTGACACCACCACATGTTGAATCTTTTTAATAATTCTGGCTGGTGGGATGGTAATAACAGTCACAATGACAGAAACATGTGACGTAACAAATGTATTGTTTTTGCACTATTTATCTTGAAAAACAATACAAAGTGTTTTTTTTTTAAATAATCATTCTGGCTGGTCAAGATTCCTGAAGTGAGCCGGTAGCATGGCGAGTTGTCCATCTCTGATAGTATGGTGAACGAGTTGGACTGAAAGAGGTGAAGGGTAAAATAGGAGCCTGAGACTGGCCATCTACATCAAGCGGTCAGGATATTGTTGATTCAGCACGACTGAGTCCATTTTGAATTCTTTCAACATTAAATTAAAGAACTTTACTGTTCTTGAGCAACATTACAAATGGTAACGATCACAGCAGAATAATGGGAGCTTTTAAATTGTTTGTATTTGAGCAGTTGCATCTTATAACTAATTGTAAGTCCAGGGTTATTATCTTTCCTCCACCGACTCATCTCATCAGACTTCTTTTTTCTCTCACTTAAGAACACTACTGATGCATTGGTTCAGAAAGTATGAGCTCTATGGACATGAGTAGCAGGAAAGTTGAATGGAAGTTCTGAGAGAAATCCCACAATATGTGTGGTCTGGATGACTATCATTACTTTTACCCTTCTTCCAGGAGGATTTTAGCGGTATCACAAACAATTTAAGCATACTCTTTCTTGGTTACTGAAGGTCTCTTTCAAAATGTGTCATTGTTGTCTCCTTTAAGCTACTAGCAGGTGTATCCGTGCTTCGCACAGCAATAATTCCTTGGGCTGAAGCCTGCAAGCTTGAAGTGCTGTACCCGTACGTGTACAGCGGAAGCATGTAAGCTTCGTACTTTTGAGGTGGCAGCCACCTCATCAACTTATGTGGGAAATGAAGTTCCTGTATTTATCATCAGAGATTTGCCATGATGGGACGGACAACGTCATTGCGGACACTATTGTAGAGACATGCACCGTTTCCTGTCACCAGCATTACTACAAAAGCACAGCTTTGTGTCATCCGCATGACTTCAAAAGTGAGTGCCACTAATATGCTGATAGTGTGAATGTTCAGGAACAATGAACTGCTCAAATTTTCATGAACTGCTGAACTTTAGGAACAGTGAACGTAGAACTATGGCGCAAAGAGCCATATGGCAGGGCTACACATTGCATAACGATTAAAAAAAAATGCAACTAAAGAATTTTTTACAAATGTGTTTTTTATACTTTTACATTGTGTACCCACATGCCACATTTCAGGTTTGTAGCATGCACAACACCACCTGTTATGTCCCGACGGGAGTCGGGAGCAGCAATAAAACAATATGGCAGAGCAAATGAAGCAAACACAATAATACGTGGGAGCCGGTCAAGTGGCTTCTTATCTCTTTAATCATCGGCGCGAGAACTGGCGCCTGAGGCGGTGACCCCGCCTCTTCCTGCATACTGTGAGGCACAGCCCACAACAAAATAACAACAATAGAAATGGGACTTGGCTCCCATTCAAACAGGGTCATTAACATGGATGAGGACACACCACCACCTAGTAGCCATCGCTGGAAGTTCAACTCCAGTTTTGAGCCACAACAGCAAGGCATTGTGGGTATGCAAATTAGCTCAAATGCATACCTTTTTAAACCTATCATAACTGTCTTGACACATTTTTTTTTAATTATGAGCGCGAGAGAATATATATTAAGGCCTTGCTCCTGGGGGCCTCAAAATCCTCGCCTCCATCAGTTTCAAAGCCCAGCTGAAATGTTTTAGACTGCCATTACTTTGCATTCTGGTACTTTTAGTCTTCCATTCATTCTCTTTTTACTTAGCGTTTCTGTAACAATTTATAGGCATGTTTACAATGCAATTGATGTACTTTTTAAGTTATCTCAATCAACACAGTACTATTTTAGCTCTTAAAAAACAAATATAAACATACATTTGTACTAATGACCAGTGAGTGACAAGATACATAGCAATATTCAGACTTGGCTCAAATCCCAAATTGACCTCTTAGCTAAACTGTGCTATCCTGATCAAATCATTTCATGTTACTTTGTCATAGCTGCCAAAAATTGGAATGTGAAGTATGGGTTGTGTACGATATGCGTACACAACACCATTGGGCTATTTGTCCTGAGCGTTCCTCCCTGCTCTCCCTGAAATTCCTCAGAGCTTTCTTGAAGGAACAGGACCCCAATGATAAACTGACCACATTAAGTAGCCATCACCTTGTCATGGGCTTGGCAATTACTTTGTTAACGTGTCACTCTGTCATCTACAGAACATTTTGTTATGCTTGAAAAACCAAAGCTCCATTTAGCTGCCAAATATGTAACAATTTCTTCAATTATACAAAAAGACGATTTCTCAGGATTGCATTACTTTGCATTTTTGGGAAGTGTAGTCTTCAACACCGGGTGTGGCAAAACAAGATACAATGTTACATTTTTTAGCTTATATTGTCTTATTGATTTGCTATGCTTTGTGTACTTCGCAAGAAAATTATAAGACAGTAAATTGCAATTTGCAGAGCGAGTTACAATCTTGGCTTCACTTTTTTTTTTAACCAAAGTGTGTGATCCTGGGCAAATAATGAAACCTCACTTTGCATTCTCTGGAAAAATTAGGAATCCCTAGAAGGGATTCAATTGATGCAATTTAAAAAATAAAAAGCCCCCTCCTTGCAAAAGGGTTGATCTAACTTTTTGAAGGACAATTGAGTATCCTCTTGAGCTTCTCTGCTGATTCCTCAAGAGTTTGTCACCTAGAATTGAATCACTGTAGTACCGACCCTACCTCAGTTCTATAGCAGTTGATTTCACTGTAAAGTATATATTCTCACCAGCCTGTCATGGCACTAGATATGTTTGTATATCGGAAAAGACTGCAGCAGAACCAACTGTGATTTACTTTACTGCTGCTGCCAGTCACTAGAAGTGTCTGGGTCAGGCAGAATTATGCCCCACATTAGAAAGAGTGAACCTCTTGGCTATGCTATGTTGTAGGGTCTTGTGTGGCACAACTTCTGCCATACTTGTGGTCGCATTGCACTGCACGAGGTGGGGGAAGGGACTAACGAAGGCGTAGAGGCACCAGAGCCAGGTTGTTTTGTTGAAATGTTGAGGTACGAAGATATGAAAAGGTAGGACAATGAGTAGTGTTGTTATAAGGCTTTTATACTGTGCAAAGTCGTTCGTATGATTTAGACACTTAACAAGTTGGCTGCAATAGTGGTTATTGTGTGCCCTAAAGCTGGTAACGTAAACTATGAAGTTATCTGTTGTCCGTTTTGGAAAGTAAAGCGAATAGTATGCCTGTGTGCCGCTCTATAGTGAATTGGATAGGTCTGGAGTGTGTATGTGAATCCTTGCTGCAGTAGCCTAACTAAGACTGATATTCATTTTAGTGAGTCTCAATATAAGAGCAATGTGGACAAAGCACTGAGCCGGAAATATAGAAAGTCAAAACAAAGACATTATTTGTAAAAAATAGATTTATTCAGTGTCCATGTAGATTTGTTATTGGATTTTAGTCCTAAGTAATGGTTAGGCTTTATTAGAACGCTACTTCTGAGCCAACATTAACATGATGGTGGCACGTGCAAATGGTTCTCCCTTTATCAGGCTTTATCAAGGCATTTACACAATAAAAAAAAACTGGTATAAACATAAGAATCTGTTGTATTAGTTACAGTAATTTTGCCATCAATGTGTTCTTAATAAACTGTTACATCACAATGTATAACCATTCTTCAAAGCATTTTGGAAAATAATTGAAAGAACTTTTACACTGAATTGTGCTCAGCCTCATAGCCTACTTCTAAGGAGTATAATGATGCAACTGTACTTTAGGCACATATCAATATTGTAAAGTGACATTATGTCAGCACCCAAGAAATCTATAAATATGTACAAGAATAACAATCAGGAAAAAAATGTGAAAACACTTTGAAGAATGGTTATGTCTATACCAGTTGTTTTGATTGTGTAAATGCCTTGATAAAGCCCGATAAAGGGAGAAACATTTGCATGTGCCACCCTCAGGTTAATGTTGGCTCAGAAGTAGCGTTTTAATAAGGCCTAACCATTATCTGATGTCTGACAGAGTTGTCTGAACAGTTTTGTTAATGAATCTGTGGTGTAGACAAAAATACAGTGTAGACACGTGATGCTAGACCACGTTATGCCATGTCAACGGAAACTTAAATGCCACTATTTGTAGTCAGTTTCCCATATCTCCCAACCTTTTGTGCCACCAAGGCGGGTGAAAACACCCGATTTTCTTTTTGGCGGGTGAGAGCCCATAGAAGTAAATGGCCGTATGAGGAACTTGGCGGGTGATTCAGCTGCTTGCAAGGCGGGTGACACCCGCCAAAAGCGGGTGAGTTGAGAGCTATGGTTTCCTGGAGCCTCAGCTGTTTATGCACCACGAACACTCAACTGCCAATTAAAGCCAAGCATTTCCCCCGACCCCCAAATTAGGTTTTTGTTTTGACCGTTTTGTGCGAAATTGGAACAAAATACTCCAGGTATGGGCAGGTTTTGTTTAGTGGGGAGGGAAAACCTGCGTGTGCTTCTTTTACGGCTCGGCTCGTGTTTGGCTCCAGAGCCGAGCCATACCCCTGGCTCGGGTCTACCCATGAACTCAAAAGTCCCACAAAGTATGCATGAAGCGGCAGCCACCACGGAGGAGACTGGGTTTTTGCAAAGTCTAAACAACGTAAACTCGCTCACCTGCTCTGAGCCACTTGTGGACATTTTATTTCGCATTTCTATGGAGTTGACCAATGGGGGATGCGTGTCATAATTCCCTGCTTCCTTTTATCGTTTCTCTTCCGGTTTAAATGCGGGTCAAATTTACTAGAACCAACACATCCACTTTTTAGAACAGAAAGGGGCTGGAAGACGGAGATTGTAAAAAATAATGCGTCAGAGATAGTGTTTGAAGGGAAGCTTAAAAGGAGAATGTGAGGTGGACGAATTATAGCTAGAAATGGCATCCTAAAGAGCGGGGCGTGATGGCTGTAGAGAGAATCGAGGGCTGAAATTGGGCAGGAATAATAACACAAACTGCCTGAGGGGAGTAACAAATAGCTAAGCAAAGCGGGACTGGAACTTGGGCTTCGCGGCGTACTGCTTTGTGGGGCGTGTGACATGAAGATGGTTGCTTTAGAGGAGTGGGGAGAAAGGAGGGGCTTTACGAATGGATAAATCTAGGAGACGGAGCCTCGAAAAGGGACTGAACTATTTTTAAGGAATGACATGAATGCGGGTGAAATGAGGAACTGCCACGATCACCCAGGCAGCCTTAATGGACGGATGCTGTTTCAAGGACAAAATAGAAATACTATTCCGTGGGTCTTTCGGGCACTCGTGGGCGGTGTCAATAAATGGGGAGTAACCACAGAAAGTAAACACACGCACATTGATATAGTCAGCATTGCTGCCTGTGCTGCCTCTGCCCAGGCTAATCTGGAAATGTTAACCATTATTTCTTCGGTCATCGTTCGATTAGGGGACACAAAAGACATTTCCCGAATTCACGTTATCTGCTGTGCTTCTCCCGCCACAGGAACCCACCATATATCGATGTTTGTTCTGTGTTCGCGCAACGTTTTTAGCTGTTTTCTGCATTTTATGACCGCAGGCAAGCTGTATTTGAAAAATTGTATAAAGGAGATTTTACGCTAGAAAATTTGAGGTTTTTTTTTACCCTATTAACTTGCATGGGCAAAAACAAACATGTTAACCGGTAAGAAGTTACAAAAAACATTACAAATAGCACCATTTTGGCTTGAAACATTGGGAGTCTCCACAGAAATATCCCGAGTTGACCAGTACGCCCTACAGATGTGTATTCGCACACTTGTAACTTTCAGACATGTTAATGTTAAAGGATATTTGTTCTGCGCACTATCACCACTGGAGTGGTCTCCTGGCGCTCTCGATCTGAAAAGGAATACCGGTTGGGGGGTGAAGTTAGTGGGAACGAGCGGGATAAGTGCACGAGAGCATATGCACACAAATTGAGTCTGCTCACAACAGTAATTCAGTAGTAAAGCTTGGTAAATCCCCTGGGACGGGTGTTTAAATATATTTCTATTATTGGGATAGTAATTTAACAGAAGGCATACGCTATGATCACTCCCCCCAAACCCATGCCAACATTCTGGAGTTCCCCCTTCTCTTCCCCCCTACCAAGCATAGTGAGGGAGCTGGCACCATAATGGGGGGAGGTGTCTTTGTGGAAGGGGAGGGAGACTCCATTTTTATAAGATAATATATTGAAATGGTGCATTTTACAGCACCAATTTTTGGGAAAATTGGGTAAAAATCCATACAGTCGTTTCTGTAGTCTAACCTGAAAAAAATCAATAGATGCATGTCACTAACAGCACACAGGAACATTTTACAACACAATCTCATGATTTCTACGCCAACAATATACACACCCCTAGCATTGCCACTGTGAAACATTTTCAGCCTACAGTGACCACTATATATAGCAAAATTGCCACTGATGCCATTGATCTGTAAGATCGTTCATGCTTTTGTGCACTATGTATGCCAGTATTGCCACCGTAGCCCTTTTGCATGCTGGCTAAACCCAGAATATATCAGCACACCAATGTACAAACATTTTCATTCTGGCTGTTTGCTTTCATACTGTGCTCAGCTGCCATTTGCATGGTCTCTTGGGGCTCCATTGCAGATCTGAAAGAGAGGATGTTAGACAGAAACCTGTGCAGTTCCCTCTGGGACCACTGCAAAAGATTTAAGACTACAGGTGATTGGCAGTAAACCCACTTGGTAGCAGTCTGTACCACACAGATTCACTTGGTAGCTGTGGCTGAGCAGTCAGACTTCCCTCAAGAAGAGTTAGGCAGTATACAGAGTATTCACAATAGGTCAAGAGTACACAATAGAACAAGTAAACACTGACCAGGGCTTGGTGTAAAAGAGATATAATTATTTATTTAAAACCACATCTAGAGAAACACACAGGAACTGATAGTAAGCAATTCAAAAACACGGTCACTAAAAGATATACACTCCCTTGAAAGAATATTAGACCAGTCTTAAGTAAAGACCCACTTATTTTCAGACAGCGTAGATGGCACTCTAATAGTTCGTTTTAACAAGGGAGAGAAAAGCAGAGAACAAGTTGAAACAGGTCCCAACACTTTTATAAGAACATAACAAGAGAGGAAGGCAAGGTAAAACTGTGAATTCAGAGTCAGTAGGCTGGATCCGCTTTGCGAGGATCGAAACGAAATGTGTCCAAGGTCACACGGTTGCAGTGCACAAAAAGTCTTGTGATGGTTCAAAAAGGAGTTGGACCAAGGAAAGGGACCAGTTAGAGGGTCAAGGAGGCCAGTCCAGAAGGTTAAGGAGTTATTATTACCTTGTAGCAATCTTTAGAAAGGGAGGCCTGGCGGACACGGTACCTTAAAGTGGTGAGAAGGCTCCAGCGGGGGCAGTTGTTCCTGGCAATGGATGCAAGTCGGTGCTTCCTCCGGGGGAAGAGATGATCTCGTCGTGGAGGAAGACAGGAGCCCGTTGCACTGCCAGGGAAGAAACCAGCCGCAGAGTTTCTCAGGTATAAGGAGCGGTCCGTTGATTCGCGGTTCAGTGGTGAGTGGCTATCCGGCCGCCGGGGTGCTTGGCACGGGCAGTTCGACCACAAACCGGTCTGGGGTGTGAATGAAAGAAGGTAAACTGGTTGTGCCCACCAGTCGGGGGAAGAAGCCTGTCCAGCTGGGAGATCTTCTCTGTCGTCGGGAAGTGGTGAGTCGGTTCTGCAGGGCTCCACCGGTGGTGTCATCGTGGTAGGTCGGCTCAGCTTCTCCCTCGTTGGATTCTCAGGTCCTGTGGCGACTTCTGAAGTTCCAGTCCCCAAAGCCCTGCTTTTCTGCAGCATACCCCCCATTCACTCAGCCTAGCTGTCAATCAAACATGCTAAGTGGTGAGCCGGCCGGCTCACCACTTGGGCCAATCACACAAGAGTGCGACTTGAGTTACCAAGGGAACTCAGTCCAGGGTGCCTAAACCCCCTCCCACACCCCTGTGGTACCAGACAGAGTGGCACCACTTTTGGAGGCTTCTGTGGAGAAGCCCACTTAAAAGTGGAACAAAGGGCTCGACTTGGGTTAGAGTCACAGAAGAGAACACAAACGCCATTTTAGAATCGAGTCTTGGCAAAAAATACCAACCGGAGAATTAATATTAATTAAATAAACCGGCGGTATGTTCGAGGCATTGAGAATTAAATAATTAAAGTTGGTAGCCTCAAACAATGGGAAAATCCCATAGGAAAATATTTGCGGTCGAATATAAAAAGTAGTTTCCACTGCCACCAGCCAAAGCTCGATCAGGGGGGACGGAGACGTGCCCCCTCGACTAACAGACCCCGGGGCAATCGAATTGCCCCGACCAGTACGTCCACAATATGATGGTTTGTACTGGTTTCTGTTAATAATTTGGGACTAGTAAAGCCAATGGTGACTTTAAATGCCCTGGGAGACAGTAGTCAGTCCCAGGGTATGGAGTCTATGGTGGGGGGTCACTATGACACCCCTGTGTTACTGCACGGAGGGTGCTGTGTAACACACATAGTAAAACACATGAGACCCTATGGAGTAAAGGACCCCATAGCCCATAAAACACATAAGCAGTCAAAGGAACACCATAAATCATGTCCAAGAGTGGGAGAAAAAAGAGTCTCACTCTTGGCAGGAGGAAAAAACAAACTCCAGAAATCCAGCAAAGCTGCTGGGGGACTCACTAGGTTAGGAAATTCAGCCTAAAGAGAGAATTCTCCCTAACAGAGGGGTGCTGGGTTTGCTTAGTGGGAAAGAGGTCAAATGCAAGATAGCTTTGCTATTGTACAGTTCGAAAGTAACCAAGTATTTTTGCCCAAATGGGAGTCTCATGCCCGTATTGCGAAGATACGATGGTTGGGGTTCTGATATGTAAGTTGCTTGGAGTAGTGTAATATTTTGATGTTTGTTGTCTGTTGGCAGGGAAACACAATGTTCATGTTTAGGTGACTTAGTTGGTAAGTGTATTGTGTGTTGGAGCATATCATTTGAGTGTGCTAGTGTAGGCAGCAGTTAGTGGAGAACTTGATGGGCTTTTGGGGCAGCCATCAGATGTGGCCATGCTGATATCCTCATTGTGGTGGACGTCGGGTCGGATAACTGTGTGAAGAAGTCCTAAGGCACCCTGGAATGGGTTGGCGTTCTGAGCAGAGGACAGCATACAGCCACTACTTTAAAATCGCAATGGAGAAGGGCATATGGTATCAGGCAGCTTTGGGTACAAGTCAACAGTGCTGCCATAAGTTGTAGATATGCACACACTTTCGTTGTCTGGAAGGTACTGTGTGACAATCATTGCCCCATGCCCCGAGGACATTTTAAGTAAGATGCTGAAACGGGAGTCCTCAAAGATGTCGTGCTCGATAAACTCAACCTGCAGGTATGTTCATTGCTTGGTAAAAATGTAAATCCTTTGAATTACTAACTCAAAAAGAAGTAGAACATCAGCCGAATGAGTTTGTTTGGGTTCAAGTAGTATTTGAAGCGGTGCCTTAACGATGTAGACAGATGACAAGTGTCAGATCATAGTACCATTCTATGGACACCAAAAAGAAATGAATGCAAAGCTTTGAGTACATCTTAAACACTCTATTAAGCAATTGTGCTAAGTTTCCATTGTATGATCGTTTAGCTTAATTATTACAACATACTAATCATTTGAGAATAGCATACTCTGCAATTATTACCAAACGTGTAAGAGGACGTTCTTTTTAAGCACAGTTTAGTAGGCTTGGCTAGCAAGCTTGACACCAATGCAAAGGAGACTTGCTGTCTTTTGCTCACATTCAGGTTCTTTGAAAATACAAAAGAAATTCTTGAAAATATTCCTTTCACAGTTGGAGGGCACTACTGACTTCAGAAGAGTGTATTTATTACGTCCTACTAATAATTTATGAATGCAGGGGACTGATACTTATTGCTCTGTTGGGGCATGCTATCGGTCCGTTCTCTCGCAAGTTACACATGCGTTGTGTAACTTAATGCTACCTGACGAAGACATGTACTTGCTGAAACAGTTGTCCATGCCATATCTCTAGCACCTATTAACTCAGTGCCAAAAAGTGGCCAAGAGTGGAAGCAGACTAACCAGTTCATACTAACCAGTTTTTCCCAGCATTAATTTAAGCCTCACATTTTTGCCAAAAGGTACTATTTGAACTCACATAATTGGAACAATGACCTGCACATTTACTCCTTGCTTTCATTATCTATCAGCACCCCTCACCTTTCAAAAAGGAACCAAACATCACCAATGTGTTTTTGTAAACAAAGGTGAGTGGCTTCTGTCTTGAAGAACGTTTCATCAGGCAGATTTATCATGCTGTTTTACTTTATTTTCTAAACCAAATCTCTAGTTTAGTACATAATTCCTAAATATTGTTAAACTAGGCATTGATGTTTGTCTTGGTACATGCATAGAGATGCGTAAGAGAGTCTTACCTAATGAGCCAAATCATGTGTGTTCAGTAAGTGGCAATTGCAGTTTTCACTTAGGAAAATCTCCTAGTAGCCCTAAGCCGCTGCTCAGGGTTCTGCTAGCCAAGGCATACAGTTTAATGATTACTTGGTTGGCCCTATAATATGTATCAAGCACAACATTGTTCCGTCTTATCATTTCCAGGTAATATAAATAGGAGTGTCAAGGGACGACTCAGACCTCGTCACCCTGAAACCCAAGTGCAGGGTGGCAGAGAGGAAGTGGAAGGCTACTGGCGTACCCTCTGACAAACTAACTTGCCGCCCGGTCCAACGGCAGTACAGACTCTCTGTCCTCACCAAGAAGAGAGCACACATCCAGGCACGCGTTTTAGCGGCATCTAACAACTGCAACAAATTCTTCAAAATCAGCAAGTAGCTGTCTAGCTCGCTGCAGTCTCTACCTCCCCTGTCTCTTCCCAGGCCCTCTGCACGGCCCCAGCCTCTTATTTGATCACTAAAGCTCAAGACATCCTTTCCACCCTCTCTTTCTCCTCCTCTTCCACGCCTGGCCCTGTGGCCTCCTCTCCTCCTACCTTCTCTTCCTTTCCCTTGTTCACCCCAGACGATGTTTCTAAACAAGTCTGATCTATGAAATTCTAGTCAAAACAGGTTCTTCCCTGTTCTTCAAAAACCATCAAGGACCACATCGACACTCTTGCTCTGGCCCTGGCTGATTTCTGCAATCACTCTTTTGCCACTGGAACTTCCCCATCCCCCTGAAGCACTCCCTTGCGTACCCCCTCCTCAAGAAGCCCTCAGCCGATCCTTCCTCTCCGACTAACTATCGCACAATAGTTAGCAATAGGCCTGATGGACCTGCACCTACATCTGAACAAACCCACGACCTGCTGCTAGGCCTGGATTGGCTGCTGCTGCCTTCATCAGCACCTATCAGGCACCGGCAGGTGTAAGCCAGCCCACCTCACCAAGGCCTGGAAACAAGGCTGCTTCCTGTCCTTAGCCTGTCACTAGCCGTCACGCCTATCGCCAGAAAGACTGCCCGACTTAGCGCTGACTTCAGCACAAGGTAACATTTGCAATCATCATCTCATTTCCTAATTGATCCGCTACCTACAGGATTATAACCAGCTTCTGTCTCGCTCCGTAACCCGACCCCCTCACAGTGGCAACCCTCTGCTTATAGACACGAAAGTCCCCTGTGGACCGGACCCATATACTCCCCTCTGCCACGCCACCATCCCGTCTTTGCTGTGACTCTTACCAAACATCAGCCACAATCCCACTGCACTGCCCGAGCTAAGGCCCATGTAAGCCATCCAACCTCATGCGTCTGTCACGCCCTCTGAACTGCCGGCAGTGCGGGCACCTTCCTGCATGCATTTAAAACGTGCACTTATGCATTTAAAGCGTCCCCCGCGTTATTGCTGCATGTCCCTGTGTAACACCTGCAGCCTGTGTACTCCGCATGCGATACGCCTGCAATGTATAACAAAATGCTTGTAATGAATGATGATGCCTTTACCAAAGATGCTTTGAATTACACTGCTATTTGATTTTGCATACCTTGTTCACGACATACCTTGTCTCAATCTCTTCACAAGTATAGTAGTCATTCGCGCCTAATATTGTATTAGCTCTGAACCTGTAATCTGCACCTAGTCCATCCTGAACGCAGATCTGCCCAGAATATTGCCATATACTATGTGACACCAATATGTCTTCTGCAAATGCCTACGTATTGTTACAATAGCTCTGATCCGAACTAGATGCTTGCCTATGCCCTTGCTCTGCATAAATCCCATCCATTACAGGGTATGCTCAGTTGTACCATTTCGTAAAACCTACTTGTTGCTTCCCTTGTACTGGCTTGACCATATGGCACTGTTGTCACACTGCATCGATGTGCCCCTCTGATAACTGATGCTAATTCGGTCCTTTGCTTTCGCTGCCACGTTGAATCAGTCTGTCCCATGCTACGGCCGCTACTTGGCTTAGGCCGGCCCCCACACCACTGATGTTATACAGTATTGACCTGACCCTATGCTATTGATGCCATACTGTTAACCCCTGCACTGTACCTCTGCCACACTGCCAACACCATGCTACTCTGCATCATCTTTATCATGTTCCCATTCGGTGTCATGCATAACAGTGTACCCTGCAGCAGTAACAACTACATAACCTACAAGAATGGTCTAGCTAGACTGGCCTGCCCTAGGCACCACCCAATCGCCTGCCCCACACCATTATTGCCCACCACGCCAGCCTTCCCACAAGGCTCCCTACACGCCCATCCTACCTATGGTAGCGCTCACTTAGATGTCACCCTAGCCAATAGGAATACTGACAGACCCGAATGGCACCACCCTAGCCCAAACTCATCAGGCCCTGTTCTTGGTCAGAGCCCAATTAGCACTAACACCCAAGCAGACACACACACCACCATTTTCGACCTGACTGAGCGTAACAACAGACTAGGTACCAGACTTGTCCATAAGAATAGTAACCATCCAACTAAACCTCACACCAAGACCAACAACCGGAATTTAGTTTCTAACGATTCCAACCCACCCCCCCTAAAAGGAGCACTTCTAAATGTTAGATCACTAGTTGCCCATTCCATAGAGACCGCTGACAGCATCCTGACCAACAACCTTGATTTCCTGGCAGTGACAGAAACTTGGTTGCATGACACTGCGGGCCCATCTCTAACCCTAGCTATTCCTGATAACTACTCCATCCTCAGAGCCAATAGACCCAACGCTCGAGGAGGTGGTGTAGCCATCATCTTTAAATCCTCTCTTGACATTAGACTAGCCTCCTCTTTTCCGCTAAAATCATGTGAGCATCTCACAGTTAAACGTCAAACATCCCCAAGATCACAATTACGGTGCACCTAATATACAGGCCCCCAGGCCCGCCTGGATCCTTTGAAGAAGATATCACATCCCTAGTAGCCCAGAGCTCCAAACCCTCAGCACAAATCATCATCCTTGGGGACTTCAACCTCGGGTATAATTACCCTAACAACACCCCAGCCATCTCCTTGGCCAACGCACTAACTGAGCACAGCCTCATACAACTCTGCTCCCAACCCACTCACTCGAAAGGAAGGACTCTCGACTGGGTAACTGCTCTTAACTGCAATATTACCCTCAAGGACCCCCTACCTCTTGTCTGGACGGATCACCACCTCCTTTCGCTAGACATCAATATCAATAACCTAGTGCCCAAAAAACCTCTTCTTGCACCTGCCTGCTCTACGAGGAACAAGCGTAACATTACAGCTGAAGCTCTTATACCCCTGGTAGTCCCTACTCTCAACGCACTACTGGCCACAGCCAACTTGAACCTGCTGGTCAACACCTACAATGAATCCATGTCTAAAGCTATCGACCTCATTGCCCCATTACAAATGTGCAAAGGGAAACCCAAAGCACACCTGAACTCTTGGTACACCCCTGAACTCAAACTACTTAGACAAAAAAAGTAAACTTGAAACACTGTGGAAAACAGTTCCCTCATCAGAAAATAGAACTAATCTTACTAATATTACCGCTCTTTATAAAACCGAGATATTACGTGCAAAAAAAGAAACCTCCAACTCCAGGATTACCAAGGCAGGATCTAGCACGAGAGAACTATTCAACATTTTAAAGGAACTTGAAAACTCCATTCCTCCCACAGATACCTGTACCAAGGATAAACCCTGGTGCAGGCCATCCAGAATGCCCTCACCAACAAAATCACCAGGCTACAAACTAAAATTGAAAACAAACGTCAACAACTCACCAATGGCCCAACCTCCAATCTAACCTTATCATCGCCAACTGATATCAAATCAGGTTTTACTTTCAAAAAGGTAAATGTATCCCCCCTGAAAACTTCAAACTGCAAAGGGGATAGTTGCCCTGCACAGATTATAAAAGATGCAGCTAGGGATCTATCCCCCTTCATCACCAAACTAATAAACCTGTCCTTCACCAGCAATGCAGTCCCAAGTAATTTGAAACAATCATGGGTCCTCCCACTCTTAAAGAAACAAACACTCGACCCGGCTATACCTACCAACTATAGACCCATCACCACTGTCCCGTTCTTACTAAAAGTCCTCGATAGAGTAGCCTATTTACAAATTCAAGACTACCTAAAGACTAACCAATTATTAGGAATCAACACGGAACAGAAACAGCCCTTGTTGATCTCAAAAGTCAGATCGACGAACTTAAAGGTAAGGGTAGGGCTGTCATCCTTCTTCTATTGGACCTCTCTGCAGCCTTTGACCTGGTCGACCACAAAATCTTATGCAACCACCTGTCATCGGCTGCACATTTCTCCCACTCTGCGGTCACATGGATCCAATCTTTCCTTGCTAACAGGACCATGCGTGTCTTTTCACCACTAGCAGCGGCTGACCCGATACCCATCACATGTGGTGTCCCACAAGGTTTGTGTATTTCACCTACTTTGTATAACATATTTACAAAGCCCCTCTTCGACAAACTGGACCATCTGGGTGTCACCTACACCAACTATGCAGATGACAACCAGATACTCCTAACCCTATCAGGTAACTACAACTCTGATGTTGGCCGGATTAACAAAGTCTTCACCATCATTCAGGCATGGATGGCCACACGTGGCCTCTGCCTGATTGATGATAAGACTGAACTGCTCCTTGTCGGCTCTCCCAACACCCTGTTGAAACTCTGCCCCAGTTACAATAGCATTATTGTCGATGGAAATAGTATACCCATCACCAAAAGTGTAAAAACCCTTGGTTTCTATCTAGATACCAACACCAACCTCTCTAAATAAATCAACATGACCGCCTCAGTCACTGCCTACACACGTAAATTGATAAGGGCTTGCAGACATCTACTATCCAGTAGCAGCTGCATCATATTAGCCAGAGCACTCATGGTCTAAACTGGACTACTGCAACGGCCTATATGCAGGCGCAAACAAATCCATTATTAACAAACTGCAGGTCCTCCAAAACAATGCACTCCGAGCTGCTCTTAATATTCCCAGGAGAGAACATATTTCTGCTATCAGAAAATCATTTAAATGGCTCTCCATCCAACAAAAAATTGACCTAAAAACCTTATGTCTCACCAACAAAGCCCTGAATCACCTTGCCCCACCTTATCTAACCTATAAATTCACCTTGAAACCGAAATACCAGAATCACCAGATCCATCAACACACTATGCCTGGTGATGCCCAAATACGCCCTAAAACGAGCCGGCGGAACCAGCTTCCCGGTTCTAGCCGCCCAACTGTGGAATACACTTCCACTGGACATCAAATCCATTTCTACCTTTCAACCATTCAGAACCCAGGTTATTACCTGGCTACTGAATAAAAACTAACCCCGCCACAGGTGACTCAGGACACCTTACACACTGACCCCTCCCAGCTCTCATTCACTAGCACCTTGTGTCTGTGGGCACTAGCCTCTGTATCATTCTTGTGTACAGATTATTGCCAATGTATTTCTGCTATGCAAAAACTGTAACTGTATAAAAACTGTATTTTGTAAATTGTATAACTCTGTATAACTGTCCTAAATGTATAACCTGTATTCTGCAACCATATTCTTGAGCGCCCATATACCCCTGGGTCTGGAGAGCTTTACAAATAAAATAAATAAACAAGCAAACAAGCAATCTCTATCACTCCTTTCCTGGTCAAACTCTTGGAAAAGCTGGTCATCTCCAAGCTTAACCTCCACCCCGAATCTGTTGGTTGTCTCCATGACCATCAGTCTGGCTTGAGAGCAGCCAGAAGCACAAACTGCTCTCCTGGACATCCACGAAGACCTGCTCTCCAACCTTGACTCTAACCTTCCTTCTGTCCTCATTCTCCTTGATCTTTATTCTGCTTAAATACAGTCAACCATGCTATCCTGCTGAAGCACCTCTGTGATAACCTGGGTATCACTGACCAGGCCCTGTACTGGTTGACCTCCTTTCTCACTGACTGACCCTATCAGGTCCAACTGGGGTCCTTCCTCTCTTCTATCCCTCTCTCTCTCTCTCTCTCTTCCTGTGGTGTTCCCCAGGGGTCTAACCTCTCATCCCTGGCTGTTCAACCAATACCTGGCTCCTCTCGCCCACCACATAGCTGCTCTCTGCTCCAACTTTCAATGTTATGCAGCTGACACCCAGCTCTCTTTCAGGCTCCCCTTGGCCACCTCCACTCCTTCTCTCATTCCTGACTGTCTGTCTGCAATTTAGGAGTGGTGTGCCGCTAATGATCTCTCCCTCAATGCCAGTAAGACGGAAATCCTCCTCATCGGAACACCAGCTCCCCCCTTTCCTCTCTCTCTCTCTCTCTCTCTGGCCGCTCACTCTGGGTCCTCTTCCTTCTCCTACCTGTGAGGCTAAGAACCTTGGGGTCATCTTCGACTCCACCCTCTCCTTCTCTCCTTCCATTTCTGACATCTCCAAGAAGTCAAACTATCAGCTGCACCTCCTTGGAGGTATTCTTCCTTTCTTTACTTTCCCCCAGAAGCTCACTGTCTCCACAGCTCTGGTCCTCTCAAGGCTGGACTCAAGCCCAGGGATTGCATCTCTCCAGCACTGAAATCTCTTTATTGGCTCCCAGTGGCAGCAAGGATCAAGTTCAAGACCCTGTGCATTGTCCACAAGGCTTTCTGGTGCCTGGATCCTCAATACCTCCAACTCTCTCTTCCTAAGTATCTCCCTTCTCGAGCTCTCCACTCATCCACCTCCAACTCTCTGAGGGTCAGTCAATTTTCCAAGCAGAGAGTTGGGGGCAGATCTCTTTCTGCGGCCTCCCTCTGGAACCGCCTCCCTGCCTCTCTCATGATTGAGCAGAACCATCTTCGATTCTTTGCTTCAGCTTTCTCTCTTTCTCTCCCCTGCTGATGACCCGCCTGTTCCACGCACCTGGTCACCTGGCCACCCTCGAAATTTGGGTCCAGATCCCTGCCTGTCCAGTTGCACCTGCACTGCCTCTTGCCGCCCCCCAGCACTTGTGGTGTGTATCTGTAACCCTACAGGCCACCCTCTCGCTGCACTTTTAATAAGGATACCACATTGCCTGGTAATTCTGATGACTGTAGGGCAACATTCTAGGCTTATTAGAAACACACAGACACTTTCTTTGAGTGCCAGGTTTGGTTTGAAAATATGTTTGTTCAGATCTCGCAGGAAAAAAAACTATGTTAAAAGAAAACGCATGAATGGGCCTGGCGCATTTAAGGTGGTGAGGATATTCTGAATTTAACATAGAATAATAATGTGTCATTTATATCACGTATTCGTTACATAGAAAGTTGTCATACAATTATTATCACCCAAGTTAAGTTGGTACTCATTTATTTACCTCAGAAGGATGAAAGGCTGAGTTGGCCTTGCCAGTGTTCGAACCTGGAAATCACGCACAGATGCCAACAGAAAGAGCTCATCCGGCTGAGCTTTCTTACTTTGCTATACAATGCAGTTGCTCATTAATCCTGTGACAAGAGTAATAGGATGTATTTGTCTCTGTTCCATAACCCACTCAGGCAGTTTTACATGGCAACAACTTACTAAAAAGTGTCTATTCACACCTCTCAGTTTTATTGGAAAAACGAAATGTATCAAACCCAGATGAAAAAAAATCAATTTCTCTACATTTCAGTGTAAAAAAAAACACACAGCGTGACAGAGCAATAGTGGCTTTCGGGCTTTCAAAAATATCCAGATCTCTTATAGATTTAAGTGGCTAAGGGCAGAATATGCTTCAGTGCACATCCACGCTTTAAATCAAACAGGCAGCCAGAATGCATCCTGCCTGGCCTTAGGGTTTCAAATGGGCCCCTACTCCTTGGGGGTGCACCTGTAATAAAAAAGAAAGCTTAAAATCTTTTAAGGGTCATTTAGGGTTTCTTCCTCCTGGGATGCCCCACTGGCTTTCTTTGTTTGTTCTGATATACAGAGGCCAATGTCTGACCCGTGATAATCCTGCCGTAATTTATCGTCTCCCCCCATTGCTTTCCCTGGGATTTTGCAACAGATTGAAGCCCCAAGATGGGGCTAATGGAAGCCCCGTGGGTTTCATTATCCCACTCTCCCTCTAGATCTGTTCTTCCACAAGCGCTCTCCCACTTATCTCCCTCTTTTTCTCTTATCTCGTTCCTACCTCTCAATGACCTGGATACTGCCTCATTCCTCAACCATGCCCATTGCATGTCTTCCCCTCTTGATCCTCTGCCCTCCTCTCTTATAACCACTGTCTACACTTGGGTTATTCCCTTTCTGACGTCTCTCTTCAATCTTTTGCTGTTCTCTTCGGCTTTCCCTCTCTACGCTTTGGTTATCCCCATTCTAAAAATCTATCTCTTAACCCATCTTCACTACTCAACTTCCACCCTATCTCCCTTTTTTCTCATCACGTCTAGAACGAGTTGTGTACTCACAAATCTCTTCCTTCCCCTGTCTCCACTCTCTTCTTCCCCCTACTTAATTGGGTTTTCATCCTGCACACACCATAGAAACTGCCCTTCTCCATGTCACTAAATCACTTCTTTCTAGATGTGACAACAAATCCTCTTCCTTTCTCATTCTCCTTGATCTGCCCACAGTGTTTGACACAGTTGATCACTCTACTTTGCGTTCTGCTCTCATCTCACTTGAGTTCTTCACCTCTATCACTGATTGGTTCTGTTCCTATCCTTCTAATCGCTCCTTCTCTGTGTGTTGGGCTGGTCACAACTTCTGATCCCAACCTCTTCTTTATGGGGTCTCCTAATGCTCGGTTCTTGACCACGCACTCTTCTCTAGCTACAATATTCTTCTATTTTCTATCATTGAATTATTCAACCTTTCTTCTCACTTTTACACTGAAGATTCTCAGATTTTCTTTTCCTTCTCTACGTTCTCAGACTCTCTCCATGCCTCAGTGTCATCACATGTTTCTTCTGTCCAGGACTGGATGCAGTCTCACTTCCTTCACCTTAATCCATCAAACACAGAGATTCTTTACCTTTCCGCTGTGGTGGATCAGAAGAAGGACACAGATACACTGAGGACATTTCAAAGACAGGTTTATTGAAGCAATGGTACGGAAGAGGGGGCCATTCCCGGTTTGGTAATGTCCCCCTCTGAGGGTTCTGTTGCTATTAGTACCCCAACTTGTTTTACCAGGGTACTAATATAATTATTTTATCAAGCTGTTAACCGACATTGAAACCGTTTCTCGACTTGTGAAGATAAAAAGCTAAATAAATGGCCCCCCGGGCATCGAACAGAAGAGACTTCACGAAGTGCCTTCTCCCTTTACATGGCGGCCATTGGACTTAATTATATTTTATTAGTGTTTGGCTTACAAAAAAAGCTTTCACTTCCTTAAATAACATCCAAAAAGACAATTATATTTGAATAAAAAACAGGGAACGGAGATTTCCACTCCTCACCTACAACAAAACTATGCTCGGAGATAAGGACAAGGTTGGCCCTCCCCCCGACGGAGGTACCTGAGCCATACCCGACGGGGGAACCGGAGCCGGGACCTTCGGAAAGTCCACCGCATAAGAAGAGGAGGACGCATCCTCCGCCACCTCTCCCACCTCTGCGACCCGCTCTGCCTTCCCCCGGTCAACTACCCACGGAGATGATACAGGCACGGACACGGCTACGACAGGTACAGGTGACGATGGAGGCGACGACGGGAAGTGTCCCCCGTCGCCCCCTGCTCGGGTGTCCCCGCCCGATGAGATTGGATCTTTCCATGCCATGATTTCCAGGGCATCCAAGCTCTTCCAGCTCTGCCCCGAAGAGAAGAAAAAGGAAGGAGTCCTTTACCAACGGCGCAAGGCTAAAAGGAAGACGGTCCTCGCCGTACCACTTCTGGATTACATCTGGGATGAGGGGCTCTCCCTCCTCAAGAAGCCTGCCACGGCGCCTGCAAAGAGGGACCATTACGAGAAGAAGTACCGGGTCCCCGACGCTGCCCCCTTGTGCCTTCGGGCACAACCTACCCCGGATTCGGTCGTCTTGGCAGCGGCAAAGAAGAAAGCTGGGGGGGCATCGGCCTCGACATCAACTTCCCCGCCGGACGGCGAGGGCAGGAAGCTGGACACGATGGGACGACGGGTCATCTCATCCGCAGCGATGACTATCAAGGCGGCCAACGCCCTGGCTATCGTAGCCCGCTACGAGAGGGAGTTGTGGTTCAAAATCGCCCCTCTATTGGACTTCCTTCCAGACGTCTAAAGGGCTGAGGCCCTTGAAATCTTACAGGAAGGTGAGATTGCTTCGGACCATGCCATCACGGTGGCAATGGACATCGCCGACACCGGTTTCCGTCAGTTGGGCAACGGCGTTTGCCTGAGACGACGAGGATGGCTCAAGGCGACGGATTTCCGCCAGGACGTACAAACCAAGGTTTTGGACATGGCCTTTGACGGGAACAACCTGTTTGGAAAGGCGGTTGATGAGTCCCTTCAGGCTATCAAGACAGACACGGAGACTGCCCGGGCACTGGGAGTGCTCCAACAACGACGGCCGTCCTTTCGGAGCGCCGGAGGCAGACAAGGTGCCTCCAAGGGATCCGGCAGTGGCTCCTCGACATACCACCGAGCGGCAAGATCTTCATCTCAGGAGGCCTACAGGGGACGCGGCAAGTCAGGTGGTGCCTGTCGTCGTCGACAGGAAGGTCAAGGAGGTAAGGTGGCCTCCAAAGAAAATTGAACCGACCGTGGGGTTGGGCCCCCACCAAAGCACCCCGGTGGGAGGCTGGCTGACGAGGTTCGTCAGCGTGTGGGAGTCCATCTCCACCGACCGTTGGGTGCTGGATGCCCTGGCCCAAGGGCACGCCCTTGAGTTCCAGAAGAAGTGCCCTCACGTTCCACCCGTGGCTAGGAAGGAAAATCACATCCCTCAACTACTGTTGGAAGTAAGGGCGATGCTCAAGAAAGGTGCCATCGAGCTCGTCCCAAAGAGGCTTCGGGGCTCCGGAGTTTACTCAAGGTACTTCCTCGTAAAGAAGAAGACAGGAGGATGGCGTCCCATTCTGGACCTGCGACGACTGAACAAGTACATCAAGGCACAGAAGTTCCGGATGGTCAACCCCGATTTCCTGTCGTCGTTGGACTTGGAGGATGCGTACTTCCACATCCCCATTCTAAAAAGACACCCGAAAGTTCCTCAGGTTCATGGTCCAAGGGCGGCACTACCAGTTCAAGGCCCTCCCGTTCGGATTGAAGTCGGCACCCAGGGTGTTCACCAAGTGCCTCGCACCGGTGGCGGCGAGGCTGCGCCTGCAGGGGTTCCACGTCTACCCCTACCTGGACGACTGGCTCATCCGGGCAAAGACAAGGGAGCTTGCCGTGGAGCACACTGCGAAGACCGTCCAGCTGCTCACGGACCTGGGGTTCTCCATCAACTTTCCAAAATCCCACCTGGTCCCGTCGCAAGTCGCCCTGTTTCTGGGAGCCAAGCTCGACACAGTGGCGCGGCTGGCCTCGCCGTCGGAGGAAAGGACCAGGAACATCCTGGGCAAGGTGCAGCATCTGCTGGCCACGGACATGGCCAGGGTAAGATCTATGAAGTCCCTCCTCGGGATGATGTCCTCCTGCATTTATCTGGTGCGCCTTTGCAGACTTCGGATGCGCCCCTTACAAGAGTTCCTCGACGCCTGCTGGGTCCAGTCGACGGGCAGCTTCGAGGACAGGATCCCACTCAACGAGACATTCCGTCAGGCGATCCGGTGGTGGGGTACCCGCTCTCATCTGTCGGCGGGCGCAGACTTTCAGACCCCAGCTCACCAGGTGACGGTGACGACGGATGTCTCCCTGGAAGGTTGGGGAGCGCACTCCGGAGATCTTCACGTGAGAGGCCTTTGGCTCCCGGAGGAGAAGTCACTCCACATCAACATCTTGGAGCTCTGCACAGTGTTCTGGGCCCTCAGGTCTTTTCTTCCGTCCCTCAAGGGCAAGGTGGTGAGGATCTTCACTGACAACACCACCACGATGTTCTACATCCGGAAGCAGGCCGGAACCAGATCCCCTGCCCTATCCAAGGAAGCCCAGGATCTGTGGCATTGGGCCATCACCCAAGGGATGTTTGTGGTGCCTTTTCATCTGGCAGGAATAAAAAACACCATCGCCGACTCACTCAGCAGAGAGCTGCGCTCGTGCCACGAGTGGGAACTACGCCAGGATCAAGTGGATCGACTCTTCCGACGATGGGGCAAACCCCAGATCGATCTCTTCGCGATGGCGACGAACTCCAAGTGCCGGAGGTTCGTCAGCAGGTTCCCCCAGCCGAGGAGCATGGGCGATGCTTTCTCGTTCCCCTGGGACGGCCTATTTCTTTATGCGTTCCCTCCGTTGCCGTTGCTGCTCCGGCTCATCAACCAGCTCAAGAGGTCCCAGTGCAGGATGATCCTCGTCGCACCGGCGTGGCCGAGACAGATCTGGTTCCCGGACCTTCTGGACTTGTCAGCGTCCACACTAGTCAAGCTGCCGTCGGACGCGGATCTTCTCTCCAGAGAAGGAGGCGCCATTCTTCATCACAACCCAGAGTCGCTGAACTTGCAAGCCTGGCTCCTGCAGCACTAGAGTTTGGAGGGTACGACATCCCAGCCGACTGCAGAGAGGTTCTTGCAAAGGCCAGGGCGTCCTCAACTCTCAAGTGCTACGGACATAAATGGAAGAGGTTCTCTGTCTGGTGCCAGGCACAGAAGATTAACCCTCTGCGGATTACGGCCTCTCAAGTATTGCCTTACCTACTGTCATTGGCCAAGTCTGGACTAGCTCACGCTTCCATCAAGATACATCTGGCCGCCATCTCACGATACACCATAACTACAGGACGGGCGTCCTTGTGGTCTCATCGGCTGGTGAAGGAATTTATTAAAGGATTGTTCCGATCATTACCGCTGGTGAAGGCCCCTGCCCCAGCGTGGGAGCTTAACGTGGTGCTGACCAGGCTCATGGGGGCCCCATTTGAGCCTATGCATTCGGCACCGTTGAAGTTTCTGTTGTGGAAGACAGCATTTCTCGTGGCCATCACCTCTGCACGACGAGTGGGAGAGATCCAGGCCCTATCTTGCAAACTACCATACTTGACTTTTCACGACACAGGGGTGGTGCTGAGGACGCACCCCGCCTTCATGCCCAAGGTGCCTTCGGACTTCCACCTCAACGAACCCTTGGTGTTGCCAGTTTTCTTCCCGTCGCCTTCGTCGCAGGCTGAGAGGACTCTGCACTCGCTGGACGTAGCTAGAGCGCTGAAGTTCTACGTGGACCGCACGAAGAGTTTTCGGAAGACATCACAGCTGTTTGTAAACTTTGGAACTGTGAATCAAGGGAAGGCTCTCGCGAAGGCTTCAAGTTCCAGATGGCTCTCCGGCTGCATCATGCACTGTCACCGGTTTGGCAAATCGACCGCTGCCCGGCCGTCCGAGAGCCCACTCGACCAGAGCGATCGCTGCTACCACGGCATTCTTATCTGGTGTGCCCCTGCTCGACATCTGCAGGGCTGCGACGTGGAGGTCGACGCACACCTTCACGAGATTCTACTGCGTCGATCGGGACTCCAGGGAGGAGTCCAGGGTCGGCCAAGCATGCTGCGCAACCTGTTCGCTTAAGGTGAGCCTGGTGAGGAGGTAAGAGATGCTTAATGTTGAGTTTTTTGTATTGCTTAATGTTGAGCCTGTTGCCACCTCCCATGGTTGTGCATGTGTATACTGCTATGTATTCTTATATTCACGAGCATGTGAATCCATGCCAGACCCCATGCTGGAGAAGGAACAAGTTACTTACCTGTAACTGTTGTTCTCCAGCATGGGTCTGGCATGGATTCACATGCAAACCCTCCCGCCCTCTGCGGCTCTTCACTTGGTCATACTGCCACTTTACATGCTACCAAATCTGAGGATGGCTGCCAGAGGCGGGGCTTAGGGAGAAGCAAGTCATTGGCTGGGGGCAGTATGACCCAGAGACCAGTGATTGGTTACTACTAAGAAAGACAGATCAGAAACGAAACGGATACTGATTTTTTCTATACCGAGGATTCCCGGCCTGACGACGGGGAATATTCATGAGCATGTGAATCCATGCCAGACCCATGCTGGAGAACAACAGTTACAGGTAAGTAACTTTTTCCTTACTCGCCTTGGTTATTAGATTGTAGATATGTTCTTTGTCAAAGCCCAAGGTACACGGGTTCACCTTAAAAGTAGGTGAGATCCCACCCCCCTCTCCCTGGATCCCAAAGTGTAGTGTAGTGTTTCACCCATCAATGCTCATGCCCCGCCTTTAATTGAATTGCTCTAGGATCCGATGCCACTGAATTTATCAGCTTTCACATCTCAGCTACGTTTTTGTTTCATCTGAGGGAACATGGATTCAGCATCAGCTTGGTCCAACCTCAATGTGTACGCCCTCAACCAATTGCGGTATTGCTGACACTGTTTCCTGAGCTTCTTTCCCATTAAGTGGCCATTAACTGACTGAACGGGCCTTACAGCCGAGGTGGTCCTGGTAATTCCCCATAGCCAGGCACGGAAAAAAATTACTCCCCATTGCCATTCGAGTCCCATGGGAATCAATGGGAATGGGGAGGACGGATGCACTGGGACTGTGTGCAATAGTGCCGGTGCATCCGTCAAAGTCTGCGAGCGGGTGCAGAAAGGCACCTGCACGCAGAACTTAGAGTGTAGCTTACCGGGACCTTTGTTACCAGACCGGCATACTCATAATGAGGCCCAATGTGTCTGACATCGGCTGTGAGGAGCCTCTTTTTTTCATAATATCCCAGCTGTATGTACGTTTTGGCGTAAATTCGATTTTGGTCGATCTGCCTACCACAGATGAAAACTCTAACAAGAATCTGGGGTAGTTGATATCCTCCACGGAGATCAGGCCTGGTGTACCCCTCCCATTCCTCCATAATCTCGTATGCAGGAGCTCAGTCTCCATAGATGGCATTCGTAGTCTATTGTGGCCCTGAGTGACCTCCAAGTCAGGGGCATACATTTGTTTAGGAGGGGCCAGATTGGGTCGACCAACATACAAATAAGACATTGTGGTCACTTCTTAATGTGTCTATAACTTCAAATCTTCTAACATACTTCAGAAGCCTCTCAGTTACAAACACAAAGTCAATTATGGTGGACTTTCCCTCACCTTTCCATGTGGTTTTTCCCGGAATGTCGCCCTCCACCTGACCATTCAATTTATGTAGGTTTCTCTCTTGGATTTCTTGGGCCCATAGCCCCCTCTCAGACACCTCACCCACACCTTTAATACCCCTACCGTCTAGAGATTGAAGCCACCACACACTATAATCTGGGAGCTAGGAAAGACTTCCAAGTATTTGTTTAAGGTGTCTGAAAAGGCGTCCATAAAAAGATTGACACTCTTGTCACCTGGGTTTCAATAAATATTACCCACTATGTAGGAATCCCTTCCCTTGTAGTGGGCAAGTTCAATTGAAACCATCTGTATGTAAGGGTTTGAATGTTCGAACCCGATTCACCCTCAAATTACCACAGAGATCCACCGTCATTAATAGGCACGAAGATGGCCTACATTTAGGCCCCTTATGGCCGGGTTCAGTATAAGTGAGTAACCTTCCATAATCAGATCGCATAACCAAGTTTCCTGCAAACAGATAACGGTTGAGTTGCTAGCATGGGGGTATTCCTAATCCAAAAAGGTGCTTAAAGCCCCGGATATTCCATGAAATTAAGGTGATTTCCCCCACGTTAGTTGTTATTTCATGCTAATTCTTTGGTTTTTTTAACCACCAAAACCTCAGAAAGCCATGCCCACGGGTCTTATCATCGAGGCCCTGTTTAACATGTCTCCGGAGGTAACTTTCCTCTGCTGCTTCTGAGGACAACCAACTGTAATGGTGAGTGCCCAGGGCTGGGCTTCTCTTCCACCTTGGGCCGTGAGGTGGATACTCTCCATCAGAGGTCTGGCCAGGTTGGGCTCCTTTGAACTCCTTCCCTCCTGCCTGAGATCATGAACTGGTTGGTCTTGTCTTTCCAGAAGCTCACGCTCCCACCTTTCCTTGGTCACTCTTTCCCTCACCCCCACTGTTACAGCCTTAATCGGGGGAGTGGCCGGGTTTGTTTAGTCAATCCCCAATGAGAGCAACCCTGCAGCCTCATCTAGTAGCAATACTTTCACATGGTTAGATGACAGATATATATGCACTTTATCTACAGTTATCATACGGGAATGCCACCAGATCGATGTCCCAAGTTTCAATAGGCCTCAATTTCGGTATACAATGAAAATGTCTTAGTGTGTTGTGTCTGTTCAGAATGTGGCCATCTGGCAAACTGAACAGACGTCCCAGACGGACACCGTTCTTAAGCTCCTTCAAGGTCTTGGATAGACCTCTTCTGTCGACCCCTCCATGCACGTCCATTGGATACAGATCTTTCTCCCTGCCGATGTTCAGACACCCCTCCTGAGGAGGGTTTGCAATCTTGGATGCTTGGTTGACGTAGTGTCGCCTTTGTATCAGAAGCGTTACAAGAAGCCCCCACTTGACAGCTTACCAATCCTCCACCCTTAACACTTGATGGATTTATACATACATCTTGGACGTCGGGTCTGGGGACTTTATAAGTCT
Source organism: Ambystoma mexicanum (assembly GCF_040938575.1). Taxonomy (NCBI): domain Eukaryota; kingdom Metazoa; phylum Chordata; class Amphibia; order Caudata; family Ambystomatidae; genus Ambystoma; species Ambystoma mexicanum. The sequence goes on along the minus strand of NC_090925.1, from coordinate 1,246,248,702 downwards.
GCTTTGGCAGCCCAACTCCTTTTTTTCAGTAGCGCATTGCGCTTTTTCTCCAGCGTCATGAAGGGCTCTTTGGTGCTCTGTGGTGTTAGATGCACCCTCCACCGCTGTAACGCTTCTCCCGATTATTTCACCCTCAGTTCCTGTTTCAGTTTGTGTAAAGACTAGGCCCGCCAGATCCTGTGTTGTGGTGATGGCATTAGGACCCATGACCCAGTGTCCCTAGATTTGGTATTACTTAGAGGCTGATCACTCTGCTCCAGGTGAGCTTTCCCGGGGCTCGGTCCAATCGCCTTCTTGTGCTTGGTCCTTCCAGGAGGTATGTGATAAACTCAAAAGCAGCTTGACTGAGGACGATTGGGCTAGATCCCCTTCAGAAATTAACCCCCTCCCCCTGTTCGATATGAGCCAATGTGCTACCCTGCAAGCCTTCTTTAGCACCAGCCCCCTCCCCAGTGGTGGCCTCCTCTCTCTTTGTTCGGGGTAACTAGGTAGGGATAGATTCCTCATGAATTTTTTCACACCATTCGATCTTTTTTTTCTTCCGGGGGCTCATTTTTTTACTTCTTTGTTGTGTGGTGTTGGGGGCATCTGGTTGTCTTTTTTTCTGCTTTTTCCTTACGAAAATAGGATAGTCTCTATGAGAAGAGTCAGCCGCTTCATTTGGTGCCCCCCTATCTTCTGTGAAATCACATAAGGCTGAGCCATCGGCTGTGTTCATAGAGGGGCGGCCTTGGGTCTGACTGCGTCCATTTGTCCAGACCCCGATCCTTTGAGCCTCCACCGACAACCCCATAGCCGGACTCTGGGTTGCAAGAGATGCCGCCTCTCCACCCGTGCACTCCAAACGGCTCTTATCATCCCCAACCACCGGTTCAGAACACCCTGCACACGATCCCACCTCCCTTTCTGCCTGAACTTCAGATTGATTGCCTTCCTCCTCAGATTCATGACTTGGTGGTTTCCTTCTGTGACGCTCCTGGATCAACAATTCCATGGTCAATTTAAAGGAGTTGGCGTTCGCCTCCAAACATTTCTCGTAGGCACGTTGGGCTGAGGTCACAAAACCTTCCAAAAAGATCAGCTTGGAGAGCCTCATATAGTTTTAGAAACGTGGCCAGCAATATATTCAGTGCTGACATCATAACCACATCCATGCCTCTGCCCCCGTTTCTTCTCTTTGATTGGATTTGGCGTGGCTGTAATTGGTCCTCCTTTTTTCCTTCTACAGTCAACAGCCCTACGGGTGGTGTAAACCTCAGAGGTCACAGAACATTAAGAGGAAGATGACGATAGTTGATGCAGTCTCTGGCCTTGGTCCCTCTCATCTCTGAATGTGCAAAACGGCCCTCTAGAGGCCTGAATTCCACTTGATCCACCCCCGGAAAGACTTCCTTCATATAGAAGTTGTTAGGACTTTGGTGGATCTCCAGAAGAGGTGCCTATTTCCCTGCCACCACCACCTTCCGAGGGGCAGCCCCCTTCCTCACAGGGGTCCTCCCTAGTGGGCTGCGTCTTCGAAGCCTCACTGCAACTGTTCAGTGCGGAAAGAACTTTGGGGTGGTTACCGAAGGAATAGGAGGGCTCCTTGAGCCAAGCACTGACAATGGTAGGTTGGTTTAAGGGCATCCGTCAAAGCCCTGACACCTTCCTGACCACCCTCTCTCAAGACCTCTGAGGGGAGGTACTTCTGCTGGGCTGACAGCCATTCCGCCATTTCCTCCTCGTAGTTGTTTTTGTGTTCGGACCATTTGGAGCCTCCCGGTCATTGGTCATCCCTCACAATAGATATGTGACTAAGCTCACAATTAAGGTTCAGCGGAGAAACTTTGTTTTTTTTGGGGCTCAACTGCCCCGTTTCCACAGTGCATATGCCCCCAATGCATATCCCATTCCACCATTGCAGCCGACTCCAGCAGAACCCGATCAGCTATTTCACTGCCAATGGACTCCTCCCTGTTTCCCGTTGGATTTTTAAAGAAGAAAAAAAATTTCTAAGTCCAGTCACTGTCCTCCTCTGAGAGGACCGGTAGTTTGCTCTTCAACTGGAACGTTGAGCAGAGGGAACCTCGCTTCTCCCTTGAGCCACCTGCTGTCTTTTGGGGGTTCATCCAGTCTCTTTCTCACCCCTTTATCTCCTGTTCCCAAAGTTCCCAAAGATCCATCAGCGCAGTTGATTGTACAGGCTGCCATGGATATAAACTGGTTCGCCGGGGGGTCATTTGGTTTGACCATAAGAGATCTCTTGGCCTCAGGACCCAGGGGGTCCTTGGCTTTGACAGCGCACGAGTCGCGGCTCTGAGCATGATTTCGGGTTGGCGTTTCACACGCTGCCTTGTCTTTCTATCCGATTCACCTTGCCGACATCACCTCCTGCGCCACCACCAATCCCTCCTGGGCCGAATCAGAGTGCTGTATATCAGAGTTAGGGCCCCCCTCCCAGCTTTCCCCTGCCGTATGCAAACAGATGGGAACTGTTAATAGGGAACAGTTAGTGACATGATGCTAGGCTCTGCGTCCCTTCCCTTCACCAGTTTTTTGTCCGCTCTCACAGGTACCAATCCTAATTTCTTAGGGAGCGCCGATTCACTTAGGAGGTGGAGCTTGCCTCTCGTGCGCGGAGGGCCTCAAGTTCCATAATCCAAGGTCCAGGATCACAGGTGAAATGCGAGCTGGCACAAGAAAGGACTTGGACACTCGTCACTTAGTTCACCCGCTGACCACTGCAGACCACACACTCTGCCGCTACACGCGGGAGTGACGTTTTTAAAGGGGTGGGTCTCTGTGCAATCAGTAGAGGGTGAGGAAAGACTCCTTTTGTACCAGTAGAGCAGCACAGCACAGCTTCACTCCGTCAACACAGTCCGCAAACCACACTCTTTGCACACTCTGCCTTAATGGAAGAAAAATAAACATAGAAAATGGCCACCATGGAAAGGGAGAAGGTGCTATATGTAGTCCCTTCTCCCTTTCCATGGCAGCCAATGACAAACTGTAAACAAACAAAATGGCTGCCATGGAAAGGGGGGAAGGGACTACATATAGCTCCTTCTCCCTTTCCATGGCGGCCATTTTCTATGTTTATAGTGCCTTTTAAACCCTTACCCATTATTGATGTGCCTTTTTCATATATAGGTATGGATTTAGTTGGACGTCTAGAACTATAAAAATTGGGAAACCAATATATATTAGTGAAAGTGGACTATGCAACCCATTACCCTGAAGCTTTTCCCTTAAGGAATAAGACATCACAGCAAATTTTAAAACATCTCATCCCTTTCTTTTCAAGAGTTGGTTTTTCAAAAGAGATCTTTACTAATCAAGGATTTACTTTTATGAGTAAACTTATGTTGGAGGTAAAAGAAATTCTTCAGATTAAAATCTTGCATACTTCCATTTATCATCCCCAGTGTGTGAGGAGCGAAGTGGGGCAAAGTGGTCAGTATGTGGTGTAAACGGAGTTCAACTCTTTTTTTCTGTGACCCATTGTGAAGGCGTTTCCAGACCCAGCTGACTGCTATGACTGTGAAGAAGCAGTGCAGAGTGCAGAGCAGTGTGTGGAGCGACGTGGGGCAAAGTGGTTAGTGTGTGGTCTGTACTGGGCCAGAGGGGCAAGGAGAGTGACAGCTGACTGGCTTGCGGCACATGGAGGACCACGAGAGCACACATAGAGGTGAGTGCTTTAACGACAAATATCTAATGTTGGACTGCGTGGCTACATCACTTCTTGTAATCCCAGCACACCCGGCGATAAAGTTTTCATTTACAACAATACTAGGAAAAACAGCAAACAGAAATGAAGCACACTTTTCACAGACTTGGCCATGGGAAAGATGAGTGCCACTGCACTACCAGCTGAAAACACGCAGGGGACAATCATCACTGCATTTTATGGCACTATGGGGATTAATCAGGAAAGGCTGCAGCTTCTGATGACTGAAATAAAGAAATAGGCACTCCTCCAACAGTGAGTATAAATAACTTGCTGCTTGACATTGATAACAATTCCTTGCTGAATCTGTGCTATGCCCTACATAACAGTACACCAATAAGCACTAACAGCATGCTGAATAATGAAGACTCTGTAGTAACCACAGTCTGAAGTACAAACAAAGACTGGCAGCCAAGACTCTCTGTAAGTCCTAAACTGGTGTATGACTCAATTAGAAAGCTTACGCTGCCTACCGCCAGTGATATTCAATCCTCACATAACCATTCTGGTGAAGACTCCACATTGAATACAAGTCTTGGAGTACTTCACTTTGCAATTAAAATATTGCTCAAACTTTGTGGAACCATTCACGAAGACTTAAAGCACCACGGGAAAGTAATAATGCAATTGCACGAGCTAGCTGGTGACAAATGTAAGGAACTCATAGGGGCAACAGTAAAGGCATACACAAGTGATCACAGTTCAAGGGTGTTTATGAAACTGTATGCAGTGTATTCAGGTTGGAAAAATGCCTAATCGAAACCTAAATATAAGATGGGAGCAAGAGTCGACCATCAAATGAAAATAAGGTAGTTAGTCCTATTGGCGCCAAGTCAAAATAAAAAGGGCCTATACTAAGAAACCTAGTGCCAAACCTTACAACTAATGCAAAAAGGGGGTGGGATGGTTTTCAAGAAAAGAAAGAAGTGTTCACAAATAATATGTCAGGATGCAGTAGCTTGGGTCGCCCTTCCCCACAGGGGAAAGGTGGGATCTTGGAGCACAGTGGACATCCCTCGATCGGGCTCACTTTTGTAAAAACACTGTTTCTTGGGACTTTAGACTTTGCCCCTTTCTTGTTAGCATCCCTCTTCTGGGTTCACTTTTGCCAACTTCACATCCCCATTTACTTTCAATGTTAGCGGGATTCACTTCCCTTGCTTTCTTTATAGTTCTTAGTTCAAAGACTTTCAACTGTACAGAGATTTTGCTTAACCTCCTGTATGACCACTTTGACCTATCTTGGCGGCTCTCCAGCGGCCCTCTGGTATCTGTAGTTTTTACTCAGATGGGGATGGACCAGTGCTTCTCAGAGCAGCACCCACGTGGTGCCGGTCCCCTTCTGCAGCTGGTCTCGCCCTTTTCAATCTTATAGTTCTTTGAACTTCTCTCACTTTGCCACTTTGTGACTTTCATTTACCACAGCCCAGTTCTTAACGGTTCTCCCTTCGGCTCACCGTCTATGATGTACTGCTTGGCTTTCCTCGTAACTAGAGTCAAGGCCGGTATGACGGTAGCAGGAGTCTCCCTCACTCCGTCTTATCAACATCGATCCGCTGCGTGTACTGTTGACATCTGCTGCAACACACTTGGGCTATTATCCTGATGATTCCCTCTGCTGAGGTTTCACGGGTCTGTGTCGAAAACGACAAGGTCGTGTCTCCCCTTGTCAGCCTCTCGATATTCGCGGCCTTTCTCCTCCTCTTGAACTGCCGGGGTTTAGATAGCTGTCTCATTGTGCGGTCTGCCTTACTCGTACTGTGCTCTCTTGCTCCACCTTTTATCCCTCTGGGGAAGGTAAAGGGCCATCAGGTGTGTGTGATTCCGATAAATTGCCTGACTTTGCCCATCCCAGTATTGAGACATGTCAAGTAAACCGCTCTGGTATTAGTCTGTTCTCTTGTGTGTCGTGCGAAAGGGTTCGTGTTGGAAAAGTGGAGGAAGGGCAGTGATTTTGAGTGTCCTACATGGTAGGATGGGCAAAAGGTGTTGAAAGAAGGGGGATACCGTGTCTCACCCCTCAGTGTCCCACTCCCATAGGACCCCCATCCAGGTGAACCTCCCTCACTGGTCCACCCCCAGGAACTGGATCCAATAGCGATGGCTGTGTCCTGGCCAGCTGGATGACAGATCCATGGGGACTAGCTAGGGAGACACCTTTAGGTTTCTCACATGCCCTTCCAACCTTGCAATGTAGCCACATTTGCTTCACTGTGGAACCGGGAAAGAAAATCTATGTTTCCTTGGTCTTTTCCCTTCTGGTATTCCACCGTGAAACAATAGAGTTGTAGGTCTAGAAACCATTGCATGACCTGAGGGTTGGACTCTTTACATTGGCTAATCCAAACTAAGGGTAAGTGGCCTGTAACCAGTGTAACAATTTGTCCCAATAGGTAGTATCTAAAATGGATAATGGCTCACTTGATGGCTAGGTCCTCTAGTTCTACCACAGAGTACTTTTTTCACATGGGAACAAATTACGACTGATGTTTAGTATGGGATGTTCTAGTCCATCGCAAATTTTGGGCTCGATGGCTCGTAACCCTGTAAAAGATGCATCTGTCTGAAGCACAAACTCTTTCGAGAAGTCGACTACCTTTAGGATTGGGTTTTGGCATAATCTCTGCTTTAACATGTTATAGCATATCTCGTCGTCATCGTTCCAATGATGTTTCTGGGGTTCGCCATTTTTAAGTTTATCTGTTAGCCAGGGTGTTTTGTCTGAAAAGATAGGGATAAACCTACGGTAATATCCTATTGGAGCCAGGAAAGCCCTAAGATCTCTTTTGTTCTTGGGAATTGGAATATCGAAGACGGCTTTTACCTTTTCATGTTGGGGCTGTACATTCCCATTCCCTATGAAAAAGCCAAGGTATTTCACGGATGATTGGGCCAATCTGCATTTAGCTGAATTAGCAATTAGGCCAGCGTTCCTGAGGATTTTGATGATGGTATAAAGATGGAAGAGATGGTCCTCCCAGGTTTTACTATGCATGAGGATATCGTCAATGTAAGCTCCACAGAAATCAGAATAGGGCAGTAGGATGTTATCCATGAGGTGTTTGAATGTAGCTGGTACACAGTGTAGGCCGAAAGGAAGGACTTTAAACTGGAATAATTCTAGGGGTGTTGAAAACACTGTTTTTTCCTTATCTGACCTTTATACAGGGACTTTCCAGTACCCCTTTGTTAGTTCTAAGGTGGATAGTAAGGTAGCTGTTCCGAGTTTATCAATTAGGTCATCTATGCGTGGCATGGGATAGGCATCGAAGTCTGATATGGCATTAACCTGACGGAAGTCTATGCAGAATCTCCAGGAACTGTCAGGTTTAGTAACCAACATGATGGGCGAGGACCATGGACTTGAGGAGGACTCAATGATATTAGCCTTCAACATTTTGCGGACTTTCTCGATCACTATCTGTTTACGTGCCTCTGGTAGATGATAGGGTTTTAGATGAACTACTTTGCATTTAGATATTTGACTATAATGGTATGTACCTTTTACTCTATATCTTCAGGAACCAGGCAGGCTAGTACTTTGGCATGGGTGGGTGACGGGTTCTCCCTCCACTCTTTTAAGAGGTTTATGTGATATAAGTGGACTTTCTGTTTTCCGTCTGGTTGGGCTATTTTATAAGTGCCCGCTCCTGTTCGTTCTATTACCTCATAAGGTCCATGACACTTGGAAACAAGTTTGTTGTCTGAGGTGGGTAAAAAGCCTGGTACTTTCTCTCCAACAGAAAAAGATCTTAATAATTGACCTTTTGTTGGCTCTGGGCTTTTCCCATATGAGTACAAACTAAGTACCGAACCAACTTGATGTGTTCTCGCATTCTAGTGTCGGTTTGTGATATTGGAATTGGAGCCTCCTCTCTTTATTCCCAGGTTTCCCGTAGCATGTCCAGGACATCTCTCGGTTCTCTTCCATAGAGTACCTCAAAGGGAGAGAAACCTGTGGAAGCTTGAGGGGTTTTCCTCACTGTAAATAGTGCCCATGGGATCATTCAATCCCATTCTTTCCTGTCCTTGTCTACCAATTTCCGTAGAATTAGTACCAGGGTTTTATTGAATCTTTCTACTAGACCATCCGTTTGAGGACGGTACACAGAAGTTTGCCAGGTGGTAATGTGGAGTAGCTCTTTAACTTCGGCCATAAGCTTACTCATAAAATGTGAACCTTGGTCGGTTAGTATTTCTTTGGGAAAACCGTCCCTATAGAAATATGGTAGAACATGCTTTAGGATCTGCTGAATGGTATTATTTCGCATTGGGAATGCCTCAGGATATCGGGTTGCATAGTCTACAATCACCAGGACATACTTGTTGCAAAATTTAGATATTTCTAGAGATCCTGTCATGATGCCTACCTCCAAGGAGCCAGGCCGGGCCCAGCAACCCCAGAGGCAGACATCATTTTCCCCAGGGAAGTCTCAGCGGGCCCAAGTCGGGGCCCTTTGGACTCAGTCCTGGCGCCTTAGGCGCCAGGCTCATAGCGGACCCCAGTCCTGGCGCCTTAGGCGCCAGGCTCATAGAAGAGGATATGTGTTTAAGTGCTTGGGTGCACACTTACCTGATGCAGACCTTGCTGCTTCATCCAGGCCCTCTTGAGGCCTGAATGTGACTACTTTACCTGTAGGACTACTTCACCACCCGGGTGTGGTCGGGGAAGGATACATACCTGATTGTTGGAAGGATACATACCAGGAACTTCTTCCAAGGCTATTTAAACCCCACCCGAACAGCCACACGTGCTTCGCGTTGTTCTGCACCTAGCAGCTGGACGCTCACCGTGTCAGCTCCTGCATCCTGACTTCAGCCACGCCTGCCAGCACCCTGGAACACCTGCAAGGGGAGAAAGGAAGAGAATAGGAGAAGAAAAGCCCTTACCTGCTAAATCTGCATCCCGGAGTCATTTCTCCAACGGCCCTGAAAAGGAAGACATCATTTTAAAGGCATTTCGTTTCGATCGCTGCAGCGCTGCATTTTACTCACCTTTGCAAGGCGCTTCCATCTTCAGCAGCAATCTTCCGGATTCAGCTACGCCCCGGCGCCTAGAGGAAAAAAGACAAGAACAAAGGTGAGAGGGAGAAAAGGAATAAGGAAAGCTCAGTTTCCTTTTAAGCCTTACCCGTTGGATTATTCCCACTGCATTTCGGGTCCTGCCGCTTCCTGGCATCTCCGGACCCCGGCCCCTATGGGGAAAAAAGACAAAGACATTGAATGAGCGAATGCAAAGACATTACCTGAGCGCTCATCCAGAACTGTTTCACTTCGGGTCGGCGCCATATCTCCGGCACTCCGAACCCCGGCCCCTAAGGGGAAAAAGACATAAGCATTAGCGCTTGCTGCAATTAGACAACAAACATTATTATTAAGCTTGAACTTTTGAACAGAACTTTTACAGCGCCTTACCTGAACAGTCAAGCTTACCTGAACTCCCATCAATCCTCAATCCAGTGAAGTAACTGGGTTTCAACGCGCCCCTGCATCAGAAGCAGGATGGAGAGCTCATCCTTCCAGACCCTAAGGTGAGGCTTCAGGGGGAATCGTGGAGGAGGTATCGTGGAGGGTTGGAAGGGAGTGGGAGGCTTGAGCATTGTTCCACAGTTGGTAATACTCCCTTTTCACGCACAGGAGGGTATCCAACGAGCCAGGGAAGCCAGAATAGAGGGGCCCTTCCTGTCCATCTTCAGAGTTCTGCGCCTTCGACGCCGCGCCTCCGTGGGAACCAGGTGAGCGTTACAGAACGCGAAGCCTTACCACAATTTCCCACCTGGGCGCTATGGAGACTTCCGAGACAGATCAGCTGGCCCATCTTTTAGGGGAATTATGGGCAGAAGTGCACTCAGCCCGCCAGGAGACTAATGCTCTCAGAAGGGAACTAATCCTATCCAAGGAAAGAACTGATGATCTGGCCAAAAGGTTATTGCAGGGCCAGGCAGAGCACACTCCTTTACCTGTTTCCGGAGATATTTCTACAACAATGGGTTCGAATAACCCGGTACAAATCAATCTACCTGGACACATGCCTTTGGCCCCGCCGGAACGTTTTGCGGGGGATCCCAAGAAATATGCCATTTTTATGAACCAATGCCGTTTACACTTTTTATGCAGGCCCGGGGCCTTCCCCAACGACCAGACCAAAGTAGCCTTTGTACTATCTTACCTCAGTGGCTGTGCTGCCGATTGGTCTATTCCATTGGTAAATCAGGATGATCCCATTCTCCGGGATTTCCAGGGCTTCCAGGCCAGCATGGAAAGATTGTTCGCTCGACACTCGCAGGGACAGGCCCTTGACAACGAACTGCTATCCTTACGACAAGGTAATCAGGATCTTTTGTCCTATATCGCCACCTTTAATAGACTAGTTGTGGAAACCGGATGGCCTGAAAATAAAAGGATCACATTGTTTCATCGAGGCCTGCGCGGAGAGCTTAAAGATGTTATAGCTCAGATAGTAGATCCACCCCAGGCCTGCGCAGACTACATAGACTTAGTGGTTCAACTTGATCACAGACTTCAAAATAGAAAAGCAGATCGGCTCAAGTATGAAACCAGAGTACCTATCAAGACCCACGTTAACTCCAAGAGTACTGACGTTTCCGAACCTATGCAAATTGGCAGTGTTAAAGGACCATTAACGCAGAAGGAACGAGAGAGAAGGCGACAAATGCAACTTTGTCTGTATTGCGGAACTTCCGGTCACTTTCTTCAAAGTTGTCCAGTTAAACCACCCAAGAAGGTGGTTGGAGCCACTGATAACGAGTTATTGACACCTGGTTCGGGAAACGACCTACCCCGACAAGCGTAGGGGTCTGCTTGCCGAGCTTGAAAACAAACTCTTTGACCTCGCATTTTGTCATGCCAATGGTGCTTGTGAACCCAAAACAGCCTCAGCAGTTGCATGCTATAAAAGCATACATAGACAGTGGAGCTATTGGAAATTACATAGACTGTGAATTGGCTTCCAGGATTAAGCTTCCTCTCCGCCCGAAAGTAACCCAAGATGTAATTACTACAGTTGATGGAACCGAAATAGCCTCAGGGCCTGTAACGCATTCCACAGTTGAAATCACTCTGGTGGGTCAGGACGGACATCGGGAAGCAATCGTGTTTGATGTGATCAAGGCCCCACAATTTCAAGTACTTCTTGGTATCCCTTGGTTAGAAACACATAATCCGAGAATAGACTGGCGAGCAAAGAAGATAACTTTTCCTGATTGTGAACCAACCTGTTACCCAAGGAATCCAGCTATGGGTCTAGCCTCTGTAACTTCCACCCCTTTACAGCTACCATCTGAATACCAAGAATTCCAAGACGTTTTTCAGAAAGAGCAGGCTAACACCTTACCTCCCCATCGATCTTACGATTGCCAAATCGACTTGGTACCCAATGCACAACTACCTTGTAGTAGGATTTATGCTCTTACTGAACCTGAGAACCTGCATTTGCGCCAATATTTGGATCAATACCGGGCCAATGGCTTCATTCGCCCATCAAAGTCACCAGTCTCTTCCGCTTTGTTCTTCGTACCTAAAAAGGAAGGAGACCTTAGGGCCTGTATTGACTACCGCGCCCTAAATCAGATAACGATTAAGAATCGTTACCCTTTTCCCCTGATACCTGAGCTTATCGACCAAGTAAAAGATGCTCGTGTGTACACCAAGCTAGATCTCCGAGGAGCTTACCACCTGGTACGTATAAAAGAGGGCTACGAGTGGAAGACTGCATTCCGCACCAAATTTGGGCTCTTCGAATATCAAGTAATGCCCTTCGGTTTGTGCAACGCACCTGCCGCCTTTCAGTACTTCATGAATGATGTTCTTCGGGAACTTATCGATGTTTGTGTCATCGTTTATATTGACGACATCCTGGTGTATTCCTCCTCAGAATCTGATCACAGAAACCATGTTAGGGCAGTTCTTGAGAAATTGCGCCAGCACAAATTATTTGCCAAGCTCGAAAAATGCGTTTTTCATACCACAGAAGTGGAGTTTCTCGGATTCATCCTGACACCTCAAGGAATCCGAATGGACTCGCGGAAAGTGGACGCCATTCTCAAATGGCCATCTCCTAGCTCTGTGAAGGGAGTGCAAAGCATGCTTGGCTTTGCCAATTTCTATCGAAGGTTCATCCCGGAATTTTCTCGAACTGTTCAACCCATCACAGCTCTCCTAAAGAAAAATAAACGCTTTGAATGGACTCTTGAGGCTGAACAAGCCTTTCAGGACCTGAAAACCAAATTCACCTCTGCACCTGTATTGAAGCACCCGCGCCCAGATCTCCCTTACATCGTGGAAACCGATGCATCCAGTTCGGCCATGGGAGCTGTCCTGTCGCAAAGAGACCCAGAAACTAACCAACTACACCCTGTAGCCTTTTGGTCCAGAAAATTCTCTCCACCTGAACTCAATTACGCAATTACCGACAAAGAACTACTGGCTATTAAATCAGCTTTCAAGGCTTGGCGTCACTATCTTCTCGGTGCAAGACACAACATCACCGTAATTACGGACCACAGAAATTTGCAGTATTTAAAGACGGCCAAAGCTCAATCTTCGCGACAACTCCGATGGGCTTTATTCTTTGCGGAATTTGATTTTGTAATTACCTATCGCCCTGGCTGCAAGAATGGTAAGGCAGATGCCTTATCCCGGATAGGCATGGAAGAACCCAATTCGAGTTTAGAACCTGTGCCAATCATACCGGAACAAAGAATTCTGGGCTTGACTTCATTGCAAACCATTGAGGACATCCAAGCTCAAGTAAAACAGCTTTTTGACTCTTCTGTCTTACTGGAATGGAGTCAAAAGGGTCCTCACTACACCGTTAAGGATGATTTACCCTACTTCCAAGAGCGGTTATTTCTGCCAAGTAAAGAATTGCAGGAACTTGTCATTACCCGTCATCATGAATCATTAATGGAAGGACACCCCGGTATCGCGAAAACAGAAGAAAAGATCAAACGCCACTTTTGGTGGTCTTCTTGGAGAAAAGACATAAACTCATTTGTGTTGTCTTGCGGAATCTGTGCCCAAAATAAGAGTCAAAAGAAAAGGCCAGCCGGCCTACTACAACCTTTGGACATTCCACCAGCACCTTGGCACACCTTGTCAATGGACTTTATAACTGACCTGCCTCCTTGTGGTGGTTACAACACGATTCTCGTAATAGTGGATCTATTCTCCAAAATGGCCCATTTTATCCCTTTAAAAGGATTGCCGTCAGCTTCCACCTTGGCCAAGGAATTTATGGAAAATATAGTGCGGTTACATGGTTTCCCTTCTATATTAGTCTCAGACCGTGGAAGTCAATTTATCTCCCACTTTTGGAAGAAATGTTGCCAACTAGCACAAATAGACGTGCGGTTACCCACCAGCCACCACCCCCAGACCGACGGACAAACCGAGAGAACCAATCAGACTCTCGAGCAATATCTGCGGTGCATGTTACACCAATCCGAGTTAAATTGGAAAGACATCCTTTGGATTGCAGAATATGCATACAACAATTCAGTGCATTCTGGAACCGGACAGACTCCTTTTTATACCCTGTATGGTCACCATCCTCGGACCTCTGACCTAGATCCACCTCTGACCCTGGAGATGCCTGCAGTAAATCACCTACATTCCACAATAACCCAAGCCTTCAAAGAAGCTACAACCCACTTACAGCAAGCCAAGAAAAAGGATAAAGAAAACTCTGATTTGCACTGAAGTAAAACTCCTCCTTACCAAGTAGGAGATCAGGTATGGCTAGCAACTAAACATCTACCCCTCAAGGGTCAGCGAACTTTTAATCCCAGATTCATTGGGCCTTACCCCATCAAAGCTATTATCAACCCAGTGGCCTTTAAACTCGATTTACCATCCAACATGCGGATTCATCCCGTTTTTCACGCATCTCTTCTAAAACCAGTACAACCTGGAACCAGACTGTCTGAGCCCCCAGGCCCTGTCCAAATTGATGGAGAATTAGAATTCGAAGTGAAAGACATTTTAGATTCCAAGATAGTTAAGTCGAAACTCTTCTATCTTGTTGATTGGAAAGGATATGGACCTCAGGAAAGATCTTGGGAACCCAGTAACTATGTTCACGCACCACGATTAATTCAACGATTCCATCGAAGATTCCCGCACAAACCAAAACCCCCGGAGGAAAAGACCTTGGGAGGGGCCTTGAGGGGGGGGTACTGTCATGATGCCTACCTCCAAGGAGCCAGACCGGGCCCAGCAACCCCAGAGGCAGACATCATTTTCCCCAGGGAAGTCTCAGCAGGCCCAAGTCGGGGCCCTTTGGACTCAGTCCTGGCGCCGTAGGCGCCAGGCTCATAGCGGACCCCAGTCGCGCCAGGCTCATAGAAGAGGATATGTGTTTAAGTGCTTGGGTGCACACTTACCTGATGCAGACCTTGCTGCTTCATCCAGGCCCTCTTGAGGCCTGAATGGGACTACTTTACCTGTAGGACTACTTCACCACTCGGGTATGGTCGGGGAAGGATACATACCTGATTGGTGGAAGGATACATACCAGGAACTTCTTCCAAGGCTATTTAAACCCCACCCGAACAGCCACACGTGCTTCGCGTTGTTCTGCACCTAGCAGCTGGACGCTCACCGTGTCAGCTCCTGCATCCTGACTTCAGCCACGCCTGCCAGCACCCTGGAACACCTGCAAGGGGAGAAAGGAAGAGAATAGGAGAAGAAAAGCCCTTGCCTGCTAAATCTGCATCCCGGAGTCATTTCTCCAACGGCCCTGAAAAGGAAGACATCATTTTAAAGGCATTTTGTTTCGATCGCTGCAACGCTGCATTTTACTCACCTTTGCAAGGCGCTTCCATCTTCAGCAGCGATCTTCCGGATTCAGCTACGCCCCGGCGCCTAGAGGAAAAAAGACAAGAACAAAGGTGAGAGGGAGAAAAGGAATAAGGAAAGCTCAGTTTCCTTTTAAGTCTTACCTGTTGGATTATTCCCACTGCATTTCGGGTCCTGCCGCTTCCTGGCATCTCCGGAACCCGGCCCCTATGGGGAAAAAAGACAAAGACATTGAATGAGCGAATGCAAAGACATTACCTGAGCGCTCATCCAGAACTGTTTCACTTCGGGTCGGCGCCATATCTCCTGCACTCCGAACCCCGGCCCCTAAGGGGAAAAAGACATAAGCATTAGCGCTTGCTGCAATTAGACAACAAACATTATTATTAAGCTTGAACTTTTGAACAGAACTTTTACAGCGCCTTACCTGAACAGTCAAGCTTACCTGAACTCCCATCAATCCTCAATCCAGTGAAGTAACTGGGTTTCAACGCGCCCCTGCATCAGAAGCAGGATGGAGAGCTCATCCTTCCAAACCCTAAGGTGAGGCTTCACGGGGAATCGTGGAGGAGGTATCGTGGAGGGTTGGAAGGGAGTGGGAGGCTTGAGCATTGTTCCACAGTTGGTAATACTCCCTTTTCATGCACAGGAGGGTATCCAACGAGCCAGGGAAGCCAGAATAGAGGGGCCCTTCCTGTCCATCTTCAGAGTTCTGCGCCTTCGACGCCGCGCCTCCGTGGGAACCAGGTGAGCGTTACAGATCCTTTTATGTCCATACCAATTCTAGAAAAGGGGACTTCTATGATCAGCAGCAGGTACAGAGGGGCAGGTATTGGGATGCGAGGGCTGGTCTTTTGACATATTTTGCAGGTTTGTATGAACGTTTTCATATCAGTGTGGATACCTGGGCAGTACAACTTTCCACTAATATGCACCTGGGATTTAACGTGTCCCAAGTGCCCTCCTGTGAGATGGGAATGTGCAATCTCTAGCACAATCTTTTGGTGGCATTTAGGTATTACCAGTTGGGTTTTTATAAAACCTTCTGGGGAGGTTTCTCTTCTGTAAAGTAACTCAAGTTTTAAGAAGAAAAAGGGACTTACCTTCTCTATGCCCTTTTCTTCTGGAATTGCTTGTAAAAGAAGCTTCAGCGAGGGCTGGATCATTTAGCTGGGCAAGGGCTCGGTTGGGATAAATGGTGGGTTCTTCTCCTTTCCTTTCATCATTATTAAGAGATATATCAGCTTCCCCAAAGCCTAAGTTACCTCTTTCTGTTTTATCTAGTTCACTTTCTTTGAATTGAGGAAACAGAGCCCTTTTCAGAATTCCCTGCGCAATTTGGTCTCCCTGGTGTACCTCAAAAGGGACTTTACCATCATTCTGTAAGAGAACCTACACGTCTCCCCAGAAGTCGGGGTCAATAACGCCCTCTAAAATATCTATCCCAAACTTCCTGCCACAGTCTCTACCTCTCCTGACACCTCCCAGGCCCTCTGCACGGCACTGGCTTCTCACTTCATTAGAAAAACTCAGGACATCCTGTCCTTACTCTCCTATCGCCTCCCTCCCTCTAGTCCCTGCTCTTCCTCTGGCCCTTCTGCAGCCACCTCCACCTCCCTTCTTCTATGCCTTTCCCCTTTTCTCTGCAGAAAAGTTTTCTAGACAAGTCAGATCTATGAAAGTCTATCAAGGATCACATCGACTCCCTGGCTCCTGCCCTGGCTGATTTCTGCAATCACTCCTTCGCCACTGGAGTCTTCCCACCCCCCCTGAAGCACTCCCTTGTGCACCCTCTTCTTAAGAAACTCTCCGCCAACCCCTCCTGCCCAGCTAACTATCGCCCAATCTCCATCACTCCCTTCCTGGGCAAGCTCCTGGAGAAACTGGCCATCTCCCAGCTTAATCTCCACACTGAATCTGTTGGTTGCCTTCATGACCATCAGTCTGCTTCAGAGCTGCCAGAAGCATGGAAACTGCTCTCCTGAACATCTGTGAAGACCTGCTGTCCCACCTTGACTCTAAGACCCCGTGCGTCCTCATCTTGCTTGATCTCTCTTCTGCCTTGACGGGCCCCGAAGACCCTCACATATGGAAACAAGGCACAATCACCATACACAAACTGATACGCCAGACACAAGGTTCGATTCCCAAAATCTAGGGTTTATTGCAAAGCAAATAATCTCAGTCGGCCGACTGGATCTCACATCTGGCAACCTCGTGAGACGCAAAAGAGCGAGCATTCTACAACAGTGACATATATACAAAAAGACCATCATATTATCAGTTAGTGACACATCAAAACCGCCCATAATGTATCATCCTTAGCAAGGGTTCGGTGATTGACAATTATGACGAGTATGACACCTTCTGAGACATTTATTTAGCAATAATTGCAATCTGCGAAGGCGCAGACACTATTCCTTGTTACAGAGAACATAATGCTCTTGTTCTGTGAGCGAGCTGTGTTCGTAGGAGAGACAAATTCCAAGACCTGCTATCTTCTAGTTTCTATTCGTGAGCTAGAGGTCAGATCGATCTAAAGGGGCCCAGTAAGGGGGGCCGTGAAAGAGAGTATAATTCATGCCTCTAACTGTCTATTTCTACAGTTTCTGCAGTTCCAGCAAGACGAGCTGGCACCTGAGTTTAGTGATTAAATGCCTCCCTGCTCGCCTTCAAGGACTCATGAGGGAGGGAAACAATGTATTTCTGTCTGGGCTGGTCTCTCGTATGTAACTTGTGGCCTTGGTCTGTGCTGGAGCAGAACGGAATTAAATTCATTTTGCAAAGCGTTTAAACAGAAAAGCAAGAGAAAGTAAAAAATAGCAATATGGTGGATTCTGTAAAAGTAAAATGGACGCTCTATGGTTATGCAGGCGAGTCTGTTCTGGCAGTGCTGGGCATATGGTGCGGTTGGTTTTACGCCAACATATTATACCATCTATGCTATGGTAGGGTATTTTCTAGACTAACAAACCCTCCTCTTGGCCGTAAGCCAAACGCATCAACCATACATCACATCTTCCTCTGACCAAGTATCTAATTCTGAACTATGCATACTAGTGTAATCGTCATCATCAATATCAATGGACATAAACTCTTTCATAGTTTGCGTTTCCTTATTTGCATTCGTATCCACTTTGAGAGTTCTTTTTTCTGTTATCATGTGTATGCATTCATCACTTATTTCAGTGTAAATAATTGGCAGGCAGTGTATGCAACAACATATTGTTAGGAAGATTCTGAGTACTGTGGCTAAAATTGCAACTAGTTTCCATCCCCATGAGCGTAGTAACTCCCAAAACCAGGAAATTATATTCAGTTCCCAACCACCTGTTGGGGGATGAAGGTCAGAGCTCAGGACGTGTAACTTCTTTATTGCCTCAAAAATCTTAGGGGAGGAGTCACTCACAAATACGCAGCACGCTGACCCCACGATGTTGCAAACACCTCCATGGTCAGCCAAAACTATATCAAGAGCCATTCTATTCGGAAATGTCATTAATCTAATTGCCTTCTCTTCTTGGGTCATATTATACAGTATATCAGTTGTTCCATTTATCGTTTGTTCTAGAATTCTTGACAATCTGCTTATATTATACGAGTTTATTGCTTGGCCGCAATATGGTATAAATGATTTTGCTATGTCTCCCGCAATAAATCCTGCTTCATCATCCCGCCGGGATCTAAATCTAGATAATTTCGAGATCTCGGATGTACGGAAGAGGAATACCCCGGGGAAAAGGATCCCTAAGTAACATGTCCCACCCCAATTTCTAGGCAACCAGGGATAAGCTTTTTCTCCACATATAAAATAAACAGGGTGTCCTACATATACCGGTTCTTCTTCCCTCTCGAGTACCGCAATATTCATGCATCTATCGAAAGTCCCTATTGAATAGGAACCTTTTTTCCGCAAACAAAATGGAACAGTATGAGGATTGTAATTTATTGTATACGAGGGGGGCACTTCATCTTTGTTTCCTACTGGATTCATGTGAAACGTGATTACAGATTACTTATAAGGCACATATAGTCTGTCTACTGGTACTACTGGCGCTACTATTGGTTTTATCACTCTTGCACTATTAAATATGGAACAGCCTACAGGTTCCATTACCACTTTTTCAAATTCATCCATGTTCATCCTATCTAATTGACCTGTGCCATTCTTATTCCATTTCCCATAGAAGAGTGCACTTAGTGATACTTAGCATGCTGTATTAAGTAGTAATGGCTGTACATACCAACCTATTCCTTTTCCGCCATGCTGGGGTAAATGGTGTGGTAAATGTGTGCAGGCCCTTTTAGTTAGTCTTGTTCAGGATTGAGTGAGTCATATTCATAATTAAAAGCAGTGTTTTATTACCATAACCTTCCCTGTGTCTTTCTTCTATTGAAGGGAGAGTATAAGAGAGTACATGGACTGGACTGTCTGTGACAGATGCTTTAGTGGTAGGCAAGAGAGAACTCAATGGGTGCACGCTCTCCAAATACCATAATACTGGAATAATGGTACATAGAACACCCAGAAGTGTCATAATCATTAACATTACTTTCTTACAGCAATTCTTTCTATATTTTTTATAGTCTCTACATCTATTACATCATCAGCGTTGGTGCAGGAGGGGGCAGAAGCAGGTACGGGCATCGTGATTCTTCTTCTCCAACAATGTTCGTCGTTACTACTTCTCACTCCAGCGTTCGTTAAAAACATCAATATGTTCGAAGAAGTTAACAAAGTGTTAAGACCAGTTCTCGGCAGCCTGGATTGCTAAACGTGTGGCAAGATTATCATGCATTTGTACATTGCTCATAAGACTCCAGAGCAAACATCAATTGCCTTTGTACCATAAGCGCCCCGCTTGTTCGCACGGGGTGATCGACAAATAGATTTTTTGTTTTCAAAGATAGCACTGGGAAGCCGCGTTCCAGAGCTCCCAGATTGGTACAGCCCCAAAGCTCCACTTCCCTAGGCCTCCGATTCCCAATTCATCCGTGATGGGAATAGAGGCAACAACAAAACTGCAAAGATTCGATCACTTTCGATTTTAAGAACGCAGGTTGTACCTTATCGCTCCAGGTACTGTGTGATCAATGAACAGTGCAGATGTACTTCCAGATGCAGGCTCAGTGTCAGCCTGTGATGCAGCAAGTGATTATGCAGGCTTTATGTCAGCCTGTGGTGATGCAGATTCAGCTGGGCAAAGTTGAGGCACATTTAGCCCTTTCTCCTTCTTAGCAATTTTCTCAGGCTTTCTCTCAGGCTCAGGCAGAATTTGTGGCAGAGAGCTGGCAAGGGTGTCTTTCGAGTCGGAGGCAGCGGTTTCTTTCTGGTCGTCTGTGTCAGGCAGATCTTTCAAAGGTGATGGAATTCTTTTTGTGTGGGTGGCGTGGATCCACGCCTTATGACCATCCACACGGACTGCAATCTGTGTTGCCAAGAGAATCTGGTAAGGGCCCCGCCACCTCGGAGCAAGTGATGACTTTCGCTTGAAATTTTTAACCAGGATCCACTCGCCTGGCTGCAGACAATGCCCCGGGCCTGTATATCTGACAGGAAGAGACTCCTGCACCTGCTGATGAATCAAACAGAGCTACTGCATTAAAATGTCACAATATGTACTAAGCACAGGGTATTTTACTTCACTCAGACGCCTAGGCTGCGGTGCACACCAAACATTAGCAGGTCTCCCTATTACAGTTTCGTATGGGGAGAGTCCAGTCCTCCCTTGCACAGACGTGCGCATGCACAACAAAGCTAAAAGCAATGCATCTGTCCATTTTAATTTACTCCCTACACAGATTTTACATATTTTATTTTTTAGAATGCTGTTTTGACGCTCAACAAGACCGGCACTCATCGGGTGGCTGGCGGAAGATCAATCTGAAGGCCTGCACAAATCTGTAATATTACAGCAGCAACAAAATGCGGGCCGTTATCTGACCATATGACCCGTGGCAGGCCGAACCTGGAGAAATACTCTCTTAGCATCACTTTTGCTGTGCTGATTGCTGTGCAGTCTTTGAGTGGGTATGCTTCCACCCATTTACTGAATGCGCAGACCACCACCAAGATGTATTTAAGATTCTGACATCTTTCCATTTCTATGAAATCAAAATGGATTACTTCAAATGGCATGGGGGGGCAAAACTACCTGTTGGCGTGGCTGTTCCTTTCGCAATATTATGTTGTAAACAGGTCATACAATTTTGAACTAGTCTCTCAGCATTGTTTCTAATGTGTGGGTTCTGCCATACTGTAGCCAGATGCTGAATCATTTTATTTGCACATATGTGAGTGGGGCTGTGGGCTATTGTGACCATTGCAGTTACGTAGGAGTTGGGCATCATCCATTTTCTACTCTTTTTGTCCACCCAGTAACCTTCTACATCTAACTCTGTGGAGCCCTCAGCCCACCCTTTTATGCTTCCGCCTGCATTTCTTTGACTGTGGCAATCCCATTTTCTATCATGCAGGGCACTTCTGACTGTACTATCAACATTTTTGTGTGCAAGTCAGTGGAGTTTGTTTCGCAATTTTATCTGCAAATGCGTTTATTTTTCCAACTTTACATGTTATTTTCTTATGCGCCTCGCATTTCATTATTGCTAGTTGCTTTTGAAACGTGAGTGCAGACAACAATCGCACTATCAAAGGGCCATGTTGAATTTTTGTTCCATGGGATGTTAGAATACCTCTCTCAGCCCAGAGTCGGCCAAAATTGTGCACCACCCCGAATGCATACTGACTGTCAGTATATATGTTTACATTCAAATTTTCAGACATTTCACATGCTCTTGTCAATGCTATTATCTCTGCTGCCTGCACTGAATTGTATGGAATTATTTTGCTCTCTACAATATTCTTTAGTGTTATGATGGCGTAGGCAGTTGACGTGCCATTGGGTAATTTAAAACAGGAACCATCACAATACAGTTCTCCGTCTGGCTCTTTCTGTGGGGTGTCTGTTAGATCAATTCTCCCTTTCGTCTCTTCCTCAGTAACCATTAAACAATCATGGGGTGGTGATTCTTTGTCACCCGTTTCTTCATTGGGAGGGACATTAACTCTGCAGGATTCAAAGCGCAACATCTCCGAATTTGAATATGTGGTGCAAACAGGACAATTTCATATATAGTCAATCTAGCTGATGTGAGATGTTGCGTCTGCGTTCTGTTTAAAAGAACGTCTACCGTGTGGGGCGCCATCAAAGTTAAGGCGTGACCCAAAACCATTCCCTCGGTTTGTTTTACTGATGCGGCAGCCGTGGCGACAGCTCGTAAACAACGCGGCAAAGCACATGCTACAGGGTCCAGCGTGGAAAAAAATATAACCGCATGGTCTATTTCTTCCGCCTTGTTCCTGGGTCAATGCAGCCAGCGCGCAACCGTCATTCTTATGCACAAACAATTTAAAATCCTTTTCATAATTTGGTGTGCCCAGAACCGGAGCTGAGCACAAAGCAGTTTTGAGCAGATCAAAAGCATTCTGACATTCCTCACTCCATGGTAAAGGTAAAGCAACATCCTTTTTTGTCAATGCCACCATTGGTTTAACAATCATAGCAAAATTTGGTATCCATTGCCGGCAATATAAAGCCATGCCTATTATGGCTCTGACTCCTTTCTGTGTCTTTGGAATAGGCATACCAGAGATGCTCTCTATCCTTTCTGGTGTCAGTCTTCTTCCCTCTTTTGAAAGTAGGTAGCCCAAATAGGCCACCTCCTTTCGACAATACTGGACTTTTTTTTAATGAGGCTTTATGTCCATGTAATGCTAAATGTGTCAACAACATGGCAGTACCCTCTTTGCAAATATCTTCTGAGTCAGCAGCAACTAACAGGTCATCGATGTACTGCAGTAGTACACAACCCGCTGGTAATTCTAACATATCTATTTGTTCTTTCAATGCTCTACTATAAATAATCGGGCTCTCAGTGTAACCTTGTGGAATTTGTGTAAATGTGAAAGAACGTCCTCCCAGGGTGAAGGCAAATAGATATCTGTTATCGGGGTGTACTGGGATGCTAAAAGATGCATTCTTAATATCTACAACACTAAAATGTCTTGCAGAGACCAGAATCATTGTCAAAATGGTGGTGACGTCTGGGACCAATGGAAATTGGGGATCAACTACTTTATTCAACGCCTGTAGATAAATCATGAAACAATATGGTATTTCATTTCCTCCTTTCTTATAAACTGGGAGAATCGGGATGTTGCAGGTGCTACCAGTAATCTCTTCAATCACGCTTCTTTTAACCAAATCTGAAACAATGCATTTCAATGCTTTCTCACCTTCCACCAAAATGTTATACTGGGCGATACGTGGCAATGTTACTCTCTCTCTCAAAACAACTTTCACCGGCTCTATTTTCAAACGACCAACATCATTATCATTCATCGCCCATATGCAAGTCGGTACCTTACTTAACTCTGATGGCAAGGGTTTAGACAAATATTGGGACACTGGCATTTTCTGCAGTGAGATCGTCAAAAAAACTCCATCAGGAGAACAATGAATAACCGCACTTAGTTTTTTCAACAAATTTAAACCCAATAGATTTTCACTGCAATTTTGTGTCAAAAGGAACAGGCAAGACTCCGTGAATGGAGCTAGTGTTATAGGCACTGACTGTGACACTGGACTAATTACTATGATGCCTGCGAACCCTACTGAAACATTCTTTTGCCCTGACAGTGGTATCTCTGGAACCAAGTGATGGTCTATTGAGCACTTCTGTGCACCTGTGTCCACTAGAAAAGTGTGCCCCTTATTCCCAACTTTCATTTCTACGTAGGGTCCTTTCTGATCAAAGTGAATAGACACTGGTTCTGACCCCTGTCTTGGGCTGTCCTAGAGGGACAATACATCATCCGATGTATAGTCGCCAGAATAGTATATATTTGATGAAGTATCAAAAACATTTCCATCTCCCGCTCCATTCAGCTGATTTTGATTTTGGTTCTGATTCTGGTTGTTATTTCCTTGGTTATTCTGATTTTGTGGCCTACTAGTGTTCCTATTCTGCCCCAGTGTTCCCAGGCGACCTCTATTTTGTCTTCTCGGGGCATTCCCATTTCTATTCTGCAAATGTGGGCACTGTGCTCGCCAATGTCCCTCTTCTTTACAATACGCACATTGGTTTAGTCCAATTGGACCTCCGTGCATGTTGGAGTAATTCCCCCTTCCTTGTGCATTTCCTCTGCCCCTATTGTTGCTCGCTACCTGCTGTAGTAACACTCTCGTTTTTAAATTCACTCTATCCCTTGCCTCTTTCTCTTTCTCTGAATTTACTCAATTCTCCTAGTATTGTGCCATGTGTAATACTTCACTCAGTGATTATGCTTGCCATGCACTTTCAGATGTCATTATCAAATTATGGATTTTTGGTAACAACCCTCTCAAGTATTTGTCAACAAATAGTCTTTTACCAGGTTCAGTGCTTAAGTCCAGGCCGCTAAAATCTGCAAACACTTCTTCAAATCTATTAAAATAGTCAGTTGCTGACTCATCTTTGCCTTGAACGCATGCAGTTAGTTTGTCCCTGATAATTCTTCTCTCTGGTACTATGACCTTTAATTTCTGTACTATTCATGCCGGTAATGCTAACATATTTGACGATGGTTTTTCACCTGCTGATCTGTCTGTATCTTCTTTGATTACATTTTCCCAAGTCGCACCCAAACTTTCATGATCATCTACATTCCTAATTTTCTTCCATGTGTCTGCTGGGAGAATTACAGGGAATAATAGGTCAATATCGCTCATATTAAAAATGGACGATTTTAAATAGGATTCAATTTCTTTATAGAATCCCGCCGGATTCTTTCTTATATCAGGGATTTTTGTTTTATATTATTCACCACTTGTCTAGAGAAAGAGACATGTACATATTGTGCTGTGTAATGTGCTTCTGTTACCTGTGCTGGTTGTCCATTTACACCACGGATCTCTGTTTTCGGCACAAAAGTGGGAGGCACTTCTCTCATTGGAAATATCGCACTGGCTTTCTCCCCTTTCTCTCTTTTATTAAGCACTATGGCTAGATCAAGGGATAGAACTCTCTTTCCAGTTTCGGATAAACACACTCTCTTATATACTGTCATTAATTCAGAGAGACAGCAGTCATTTCTCTCAACATATTTATCTTGCAAATATTCAACCATTACTTGCAATGTTTTTCTTTGCATCTCTATCGTATACAGTTCAAACGTTTCATACACCTCTATTATAGGAATACTAGCGTCCATAATCCATCTAAGCGCTTCTAGCGCACATAGTTTCATTTCTTCACTAACCGGTTTTGATGGCAGGCAAAATCGCTGCTGTACATATGTTGCCGACCCTTGTCTTCCTCTTTTTACCTCTTTGTACCGAAACCCAGGAGCAGAAAACATGTCTGAATATAATTCATCAAGTTCATCTTTAAACTCGAATAACCTGTCCACATGTTCCTTCATTTCTGAATCACTTTCTCTCAATCGTGAAAAGGCATTCAAGTCCCGCAACCTCTGCAGCGGCACCATACCAGTTAACTGCTTCCACCTTTCCATAAAATACTCTGCCATGCATACCAACAATACCTGTTTTTCTCCAAGCTTCTTATAATCGTACAGCTCCCTCATCATTGCCTTCAATGTACATTTCTGCCTGTTCTTTCAGTTCTCTCTTTCTCTCCCTGCTGACCGCGCTACGGGTTATTCTAACGTTCCCTCTCTGTGGAGGCCCCGCCTCTCCAGCACTGCCTTCTCTGATAGCTGCTGATTCAAGCTCGGTAGGTGGAAGGGGAAGTGGGATCACATGTTTAGGAGGGGCTGGTGCAGACGGAACAACTGGAAGGGTGGGTGGCAACCTGGGCTCAGGTTGAGCAATGGGCACTGATGCAATAGTGTTGATCTTACTTTTGGGGCATTCTTGCCTTTTCTCATTTAAAATCTTATTAATTAGTTCATCTGATGCATGCAACTCTTGTTGAGGATATATTTTTTCTATGCCTAATTGAAGGCTCCTATCTTCCATTCTGATATCCTCATCCCACTGTTTTTCTTCCTGTTCTAGTGCTCTATCTGCATTAGATTTGTGCCTATGTGCATGTTTCTCTCTACTTCTTAAGCAGAGGTTAGCTTCCTTCCTCGAGTCTCTAATGACGTCAAATGTCACAGGGCGTGCTTTCTTGTGCAGCAATACTGATTCCAAATGCTCTATTCGCGGCATCTCAAAACTACCATCTTTCGACCATTGCAAATCTTCTACGTGTCTGGTTTGCCTATGCCAAATTTCACAAAATATTATTGCCCCTATTCCATACTTCACATACATCTCAAACGCTGGCGTTCCTGCCGGAGGCGCTGTCTGGCCAGTTTCCAAAGATTGTCTACCGCAGTGGAAAAACCCCACTAGACAGGAAGACAATTTCCCAGGCATGTTTGATCTTGTTCGTACGGCGTTTCATCTTGCATGAGCAACTCTTAACCAATATCAGGGCTGTTCAAGAATCGGGGCACGACTCACCTGATCAATCAGCTCGTCTGTCAAGACGCAACTCGTCCGTATACAGGATCGTTGTGACTGCGTATCTGGCTCAATCTGCCTTGTTTCGGGACCCTCACCTTCTTGCTCTCTGGGCGGGCTCGTCGATCAGCACCGGTTGTGTACAGATCTGCAAAGGAGTCTCTCATCACTTTCACAGGGGCGCCCCGAACACCTCTCGATCACGGCTCGACGGCCTCGTCCTCGATTTGTTTTTTCAGCCTTTTTCAAATTTCAACATACACGATGGAGAAAATGGGGGAGGATCCCTATTCGGGCGCCATTTTTTGACGGGCCCTGAAGACCCTCACGTATGGAAACAAGGCACAATCACCATACACAAACTGATAGGCCAGACACGAGGTTCGATTCCCAAAATCTAGGGTTTATTGCAAAGCAAATAGTCTCAGTCGGCCGACTGGATCTCACGTCTCGCAGCGTATGTTACCAGACCTCGTAAAACGCAAGAGAGCGAGCACTCTGCAACAGTGACATATAAACAAAAAGACGATCATATTATCAGTTAGTGACACATCAAAACCGCCCATAATGTGTCTTCCTTAGCAAGGGTTCGGTGATTGACAATTATGACAAGTATGACACATTCTGAGACATTTTTTTTAGCAACAATTGAAATCTGCGAAGGTGCAGACACTATTCTTTGATACAGATAACATAATGCTCTTGTTCTGTGAGCGAGCTGTGTTCATAGGAGAGACACATTCCAAGACCTGCTATCTTCTAGTTTCTTCTATTTGTGAGCTGGAGGTCAGCTCTATCTAAAGGGGCCCAGTAAGGGGGGCCGTGAAAGAGAGTATCATTCATGCCTCTAACTGTCTATTTCTGCAGTTTCTGCAGTTCCAGCAACACGAGCTGGCACCTGGGTTTAGTGATTAAATGCCTCTCTGCTCGCCTTCAAGGACTCATGAGGGAGGGAAACAATGTATTTCTGTCTGGGCTGGTCTCTCGTATGTAACTTGTGGCCGTTCTCTGTACTGGAGCAGAACAGAATTAAATTCATTTGGCAAAGCGTTTAAACAGAAAAGCAAGAGAAAGCAAAAAATAGCAAGATGGCGGATTCTGTAAAAGTAAAATGGACGCTCTCTGGTTATGCAGGCGAGTGTGTTCTGGCTGTGCTGGGCATATGGTGCGGTTGGTTTTATGGCCAACATAATATACTGTCTATGCTATGGTAGGGTAATTTCTAGACCAACAGCCTTTGACACTGTCAACCATGCCACCCTGCTCAACCGTCTCCGTGATAACCTGGGTATCACTGGTCAGGCTCTGGCATGGCTGACTTCGTTCCTCTCCAACTGACCCTCCCAGGTCCAACTTGTGTCCTTCCTCTCCGATATCTTTTTCTCTACCTGTGGTGTCCCCCAGGGATCTAACCTCTCTCCCTGGCTGTTCTGTTCAACCAATACCTGGCACTCCTTGCCCGCTGCATCGCCGCTCTCTGCCCCAATTTTCAGTGCTAGGTGGATGATACCCAGCTCATTTTCAGTCTACCCTCGGCCTTCTCCTCTCCTTCCCTCATCTCTGACTGTCTGCTATTAAGGAGTGGTGTGCCGCCAATGACCTCTGCTTGAATGCCAGTAAAACTGAGTTTCTACTCATCAGCACACCCACTGCCTGCTTCCCTGCAGTTCTCTGGCTGGCCTCTCTTGGCCCTCTTCCTGCTCCCACCTGCATGGCTAAAAACCTTGGGGTCATCTTCGACTCCACACTCTCCTTCTCTCCTCACATCTCTGACGTCTCTAAGAAGGTATTCTTCCTTTCCTCTCCTTCCCCGAGAAGCTCACTGTCTCCCGAGCCCTGGTTCTCTCTAGGCTGGACTATTGTAACAACCTCTATCTAAATCTGCCTGCCTCTATTCTCCGCCATCTGCAACTTATTTAGTAGGGGACTGCAAGAGTTGTCCTTGGCCTCAAGCCCAGGGTTCGTATCTCTCCAGGCCTTAAAACTCTGCACTGGCTTCCAGTGGCTGCAAGGGTTAAGTTCAAAACCCTCTGCATTGTCCACAAGGCCTTCTTGGGCCTTGGGCCGAAATACCTTCAACTCTCTCTTCCTAAATATCTTCCTTCCCGAGCTCTTCGCTCATCAGCCTCCAACTCACACAGGGTCAGTCGCTTCTCCAAGCAACAAGTTGGTGGTAGATCTCTCTCTTCGATAGGGGCCTCCCTCTGGAACAGCCTTCCTGCCTCCCTGAAACATGAGGAAAACCATCTCCGGTTCCGGAAGCACCTAAAAACCATCCTCTTTTCTTCTGCTTTCTCTCCCCCTCTCCCCTGCTGAATTCTTGGCTGAAACTGCACTGATTACCTGGCCACCCTTCTTATCTCGGGCCCAGGCCCCACCAGTTGCTCACCTGCACTGCCTCCCTGGCAATCCTTGAACCTGGGGACTGGTTCTTTATCCCTACAGTCCCCCTACCAGCACTTATGTCTGCACTTACCTTGCACTTGCCACCAGTTGGCCATTTCATTTATCCTATTTATTCTACTATCCCATGCACTGCACTCTCCCCTCTCCCTTCCCCCTCGCACTTTCCCTTTCCCCCCTTCCCATGCACCTGCGCAATCTGAATGACACCTGGCCTAGTAGGATCGTTTTCTGTCTTCCTTGGGTTCCCCCTCCCTTGCTTCGTCACACCTGGAAACACTTGTGTATAGGTGCGTTATAAATGCCATATCATATCATATATCATAAGCTAGATTTTGGGGCTAATCATATGAAACACCCCGGAGGGGGGTATCAAAACCAAGTCTATAGGAATCATTCCTCTTTTTCCAGGTGGGATAATAGCTTCCCTACTGTTGCAGTGGTCAAACCCTATTGATCCTTGAATGGCGATGGAAGGGTTAGAGGTACTCTGACTACGTTTTTGAAATTGTAGGGTTCCCCAATTTGTTCCAATTGAGTTACATCTCACTCTGACACCATATGTAAGGTACTCATGGTGGCAACAGTAAAGACAGACACAAGTGATCACAGTTCAAGGGTGTTTATTAAACTGTATGCAGGTTGGAAAAACCCTTAATCTAAACTTAAATCTAAGATGGGAGCAAGCGTCAACCATCAAATGAAAATAAGGCAGTCCTAAGGGCGTCAAGTGAAAATAAAAAAGGGCCTATATTAAGAAATCTATTGTCAAACCTTACAACTAAAAAGAAAAGGGTGTAGGACGGTTTTCAAGAAAAGAAAGAAGTGTTTACAAATGATATGCCAGGATGCGGTAGCTTGGGTCTCCCTTCCCCACGTTTTGAGCATGGGGAAGGGTGGGATCTTGGAGCACAGCACCCACTCGAGGTTTCCCAACATGAGTTGACAGTTCTGTTTCAGTCTATCAGGAGTCTCGATGGCCAAGTCTCATTTCTCTGGAAAGTCTCTTGCCTTCGATGGCCTGACATATTTAAATAACAAAACAAAAGTTCCTTCAACAAAATGAAAGTTTGCTCCCTGGTTTTACATAGGGTGAGGATTCTTCACCCCTGGGACCGCTTTTCCGGGCGCTGACCCCTCTTCATTTTCAGCCTCCCTCCTCTGGGTTCACTATGGCTTATTCTTTCACTCACAAATCTTTATGTCTATTTAAACAGTTCCAGCAGACATCCCTCGACCGTGTTCACTCTTGTGAACACACTGTTTCTTGGGACTTTAGACTTTGCCCCTTTATTGTCAGCATCCCTCTAACGGGTTCACTTTTGCCAACTTCACATCCTCATTTACTTTCAATGTTAGCAGGATTCCCTTCCCTTAGCTTATTTATAGTTCTTAGGTCAAAGGCTTTGGACTGCACAGGGATTTTGCTTAACCTCCTGTATGACCACTTTGACCTATCTTGTCGGCTCTCCTACAGCCTTCTGGTATATGTAGTTTTTACTCAGATAGGGATGGACCAGTGCTTCTCAGAGCAGCACCCATGTGGTGCTGCTCCCCTTCTGCAGCGGGTCTCCCCCTTTTCAATCTTATAGTTCTTTGAACTTCTCTCACTTTGCGACTTTCATTCACCACAGCCAGGTTCTTATCGGTTCTCCCTTCGACTCACCGGCTGTGAAGAACCATTTGGCTTTCCTTGTAACTGGAGTCAAGGCCAGTATGACGCTAGCAGGAGTCTCCCTCGCTCCGGCTTATCAGCGTCGATATGCTGCATGTACCTTTGACATCTGCTGCAACACACTTGGGCTATTATCCTCGGTCTAACGATTCCCTCTGCTGAGGTTTCGTGGGTCTGCGTCGAAAAGAGAAAGGTTGTGTCTCCCCTTGTCAACCTCTCGATATTTGCCGTCTTTCTCCTCCACTTGAACTGCTGGGTCTGGATAGCTGTTTCGTTGTGCAGTCTGCCTTGCTCGTACTGTGCTGTCTTGCTCCACCTTTTATCCCTTTGGGGAAGGGAAAGGGCCGTCAGATGTGTGTGATTCTGATCAGTTGCCTGACTTTGCCTGACCGTTGTATTGGGACATGTCAGGGAAATGGCTCTGTTTTTAGTGTCTGAAAAGGGTGGGGGCAGTGGTTTTGAATGTCCTACGTGGTAGAATGGGGAAAAGATGTTGAAGGAAGGGGGATACCATGTCTCACCCATTGGTCAGGCAGACGAGAACTAGCTCAGGCATGACGGCAGGGAGAATGCTGCACGCAAGCTGGGTCCCTTGGAGCCATACACGAAGCCCAGAGGCCCGCCGAGCCCACGCTTTGAACCTTTGGACATAGCAACCGACCGGGAGGAGGGCTGATAGAAGGAGGGGAGGTCAGCCACACAGAGCACTCTCCACACTGGTGACCACCAAAATCAGCATTCACTGACATACTCGCGGGATCGCAGGGTGGACGAAGCCACAGCGGAGAAGGAGCTGGGAGCCCAACCGACACACCCTTGGGCTCCCCCTTGGAAGAAGAGGAAGAATACGACAGGGATTGGGAGGAGCACAGGCAGCTTCCTCGGGCAGTTGCAAAGGTATGGGAAGCAGGGATTAGCTGTCGGAGCCGGCACAAGAAGCCCCAAAAAAAGGGTGAACTTAATTGGGCAACGTAGGGTGCTAGGAAAGAGGTACGCAGCACCACTCAGAGATTCCCCCAACAGGCAGAGAACTTTACACGCCGGAACTAACCCACAGGGTTAAAGGCCCAAACCCACTTGACGCAGCAGAGGCTAAGGAGCGAGGGGCCACACATGACTCTTGTGGTCTAGCGCATGGACGGATTTCCCAGGCGCAAGTAATCTTGGAGTAGGGGGCCATCTTCTGCAGTAGAAGTGACTCTAGTCTTGCCCCCCTCACCCCTCGCTTAGTGGAACATAGCGACTTAGGGTGTACAGGAAGATAAGGGTGGGCAGCCCGATGCCGGGGGGCAAGGGGAAACACACCCCAATACGCGATCACAAACCGCAGCGCCACAAGACAACTCTATACAACGCGGCTGGGTGAAGGAAAGCAACCCACCAAACTCTGCCTGACCCCCCCACTGGAGCCCCAAGGTGCACAGAAGGGAGAAGGCATGGACCCTACAGGCAAGATGGTGGCCTCAAAAGCAGACATTGAAGCATGTTTTCTGGAATTTCAGGACAGACTCACCTCTACCTTTCAAGCACAATTTGTGACTTTAACAGCAGAGGTGAAACAGACACTGTCAGATCTGAAAAAAGATGTCGGAAGACAGATGAGGCCCTGGAGGACCTGTCTGGAATAGTCCATAATGTTGAATTACAGTACAAAGACCTAGAGAACAAATCTCACAAATCAAACAGTTGCATTAGGAACCTGCCGGAATCCGTAGGAGACTCAGAGTTGAAGGAGACAGTCCTACACATCTTCACAGACTTTTTGGGAGTCTGGGGGGGAGGAGAATAGTCCCTTTGACAGGATCCATAGAACAGGTCCAAAGAGACAGGATCCCAGAGCTCGGCCAAGGAACGCATTGGCGGTACTGGTGCTGCCCCCTAAAAGAAGCAATCCTCCGAGCGGCCCAGCTAGCAGAACCGATCAGATATAATGGCACAGAAATCTAACTCTACCACGATTTGGCCCAGTCAACCCCACAGAAAAGGAGGGAACTAGAAGCTGCAGTAAAACACCTGCAATCTAAGTGGATTAAATAGAAGTGGACCTTCCCCTTTGGTCTCCTTTTCCAATGGGATGGCCGACAGCACAGGATTATGACTAAGGAAGAAGTTGCCCAGTTGCTACACATAGATGAAGAAGATGACCGCCCAACGGCGGGAGCAGAATACGGTCCGCCGAAACGAATGAAAACATGGGAGTGGTCCCGACAGAAGCAAAAAGGGAGAGGGAACAAGAATCAAGGCCTGACCCTTCAAGAAAGACTACCTACAGGCCCCTGAGATAAAGACACCAATTAACTTGCTCAAAGATGCAGAGCTTGTTTTGAACACTGCAAGTACAGGACCTAGGCCCTAGTGGGCAAAGAACTACTCACAACGGTGCTACTTGGAATTATGGTTGAGGCTTTAAGATGCCTCACAAGTTGGCCCTGGGCATATTGGCGAGCTGAAGCCTTGGGCAACAGGCCCAAGGGGCATTTAGGTTCTTTGTCTCGCACCAGGGTGGGGGGGGTTGGTAGATAGGGAATGTTGGGGGAAATGCGGAATGGGAGAGGGAAGGGGTGGAAAATTACAGGGAAACCAGGGGCGAAGGGGGATGCAGGGAAGGGGGGATTAGTGTGCAACAGCAAGTTAGGGGAAATAACAGATATGCCCACAGATCCACAAGTAACAGCGCTTCTACATCCCACAATTGCCACAATTCAAGGGACTGACTCTTAACGTACAGGGACTCAACTCCTCTGTTAAAAGGAAAATATTAGAACGTCTACTTTCATATCATCAGCCCGACCTTATAGCTTTACAGGAAACTCACATTAGTAAACATGATAAAATAAAGTACAGACTAAGACAGTACCATCAAATAATCCATACAAATGCTCACCAGACAAGGGCAAGTGTCCTTATTGCATTCCGGCAGGGTTTACGGGTTCATCTCCTGAATACATGGGCAGACAAGGAAGGGAGATACTTGTTCACCACCTTCCAAGAGGGGGAAGTCATTTTTACAGTAGCATCCATATACGCCCGAAATACAGGTCAAGATGGCTTCCTCAGAACAGCTCTCATGGAGGCCTTTGCTAAAAGGGGAAATTCTGGTCATGGGAGACATTAATCTAGCATGGGATCCCCAAAGAGATAGGAGCTCCAAAAGAGTGTATGGCCAGCTATTTGTCAGGATTCGTAAATCAAGGAGACAAACTGGCAATCTTTCCTTTCCTACTCGCTTACTTTCCTCACCTGGGGTTCCTTCGCTTTTGTCACGAAGACGCTGCTTCGGAACACGGAAGTTTGCTCAGCCAGTTCGTTCTGTGTTCTTTAAGAAGCACTGGTCTTTGCCATGGAAACGCAGTGACTCTGCGTACTTGAGATCACGTGTCTTTACGCATTGTTAGAATCACGTGACTTTTGGTTTTCGTTCTTATGCCCCGCCTCCCCGCTACTCGCTGCTTCTGAAATTGTTATTTCTCTTGCCGCTACGTATTCTGACCTTGTTTCTGCTGAAGTTAATGTTTTGACCCGGACTGCCTACTGGATTCCTACTTGTGTTCCCCTCTTGTTGTTGCCTCGACCCTCGGAACTGCTATTTGGAAGTGTTACGGATCACGGACGTCTGCTCGAATTTTGCCCGCTTGGTTTTCGACTCTTGGAACTGTTCACGGATTTTTCTTGTCATTATCTTGGCTGGTACTACCATCTACATCATTCATTCTGCTGTTACTGGAACTTTTCTACGGACTTCCTCATTTTCCCTTGGAACTGGAAACTTTATACTAGGCGTCCGCGTGCCGTCGGTTTCAGGTGGACATAGCTGTTTACCGGACTCTTGTTTAGGCGTCCTCGTGCCGGCGGTGGGTAGGTGGATCACTCCTGCTTGTGGATCTTCTGCTCTTCATTTACTACTTCAGTTTTGGACTTCCTTGGAAACTATCACCCGGTAAGACTGTTCCTTTATTTTCTAATCCTGCTTTTTGGTCCTTGTTTGGTTCCCGGTTAGTTACTGATTATTCTTGTCCCCTTAGAATTCTGACGCCACATTTCGATTCTGATTTGCCAGTCTGCCAACTATAGTCTATTCTCAGGTACTTGACGTTTGGTTCTCTGAGCATTGCTATTCAAGTTGTCTTCTGTCACTAATTATGGTTCCTTTGCAGGTTGACTGGTTCCTGTGACGTCCTCTCATCTTTAAACCCATCTTTTGGTCAATTGACTGGTCAGAGAGTTTCTTTTACCTCTCTGTTGGGTACATTGACAAAAAGAATTCGTCTTCTACACGACGAGTTCAAGATCTTGAAGTCAGGATTCTGGTTACATGGTCAAGGAATATCTCCTGACTTAACATATTCAGAAGCCTTATTATGGACGTCTCAGGTGACCCGTTAACCGCATTGGCTCAACTAGTGGCTGATTTACGGGCTGACATGACTGCAGCTCATGAAGACACACAACGCAACATTCATGAGTTGCGATTAGGCCTTCAATCTGCTGGGGCTGGCACCTCCGGTTTCTCTTCTGGTTCTGATGCCGGTTCGGGATCTGCTCCTATCAACTCCGAGAGCGCTCCCGTGGTTCTTGCTGCCCAATTCCCTCTGGCTCCACCGGAGCGGTTTCACGGGGATCCTAAAACATTCCGGACCTTTATTAATCAGTGTCGAATGCATTTCCTGTGCCGCCCTACTTCGTTTCCCGATTCCACTACCAAGGCAGCGTTCGTACTGTCATATTTAGGTGGCACAGCGGCAACCTGGGCTAATCCATTGTTGGAGCAGGGAAGCCATTTACTCTATGATTGTGATGCATTAATTAAAACGCGTTTTTGATACCAGGTATAAGACTCAGGCCACCGATCTGGAACTTCTCTCTTTGCAACAAGGTGACACTACGTTGTTGAATTATTTGGCTAGGTTTAACCAGTTGGTAGCAGAAGCCGGTTGGCCTGATGAGAAAAAGGCAGCCCTGTTTTACAAGGGTCTTTCGGAATCCCTGAAAGATATACTAGCCACAGTCCCGGTAGTACCCTCCACGTTTCCGGAATTGTTGGATCTAGTCCTCCAGATAGATGCCCGTCGGGCAGAACGGAAGGGTGAAAGACGGGGTCCCGTTCCTGCTACCGCTTCCATTAATACCCCTGTACCAGGCAGCGAGGAACCTATGCAGATAGGCGCAGTACGGGGTCCATTAACCACGGAGGAAAGAGAACATCGCAAAAAGAGTAATTTGTGCTTTTATTGCGGTTCTGCCGAACATTTCTTGAGACAGTGCCCTAAAAAGCCCAAGAAACAGGGAAACTCCAGGGCCCGGCAATAGATGGAGTCCCATTGCCGAGCAAACTAGGTCAGGACTCCAGACACTCCGCCCTTTATTTTGTTCCAGCTAATCTAGCCTTCCAGTCTGCCAGTCCATGGACTGTCCATGCTATCTTGGATTCCGGTGCCACGGGAAACTACATAGACGGACAGTATTTACAGGAATGGAAAATCCCTGTAGAACGCAAGGAGTTTCCAGAGGTGGTCAACGCTGTAGACGGCACCTCTCTGTTGTCAGGTTTGGTCACGGAACGCACCATTTAGCTCACTATGACATTAGACTCGTGCCATACTGAACAAATAACTTTTGACGTTATTTCCGCACCCCAGTATAAGATTATCTTGGGGTTGCCTTGGCTGGTGCGCCACAATCCATTGGTCAATTGGCAGTCTGGTTGCATTACGTTCTCTTCGGACCATTGCAAGAGACACTGTCTGTCAGTACCGGTGAAGTCTTGTGGGCCTTGCATCTCCTTATTGGATACGGCCGCAGTGGTTGGTGGCGTTTCTTCAGCCTTGCCTAAAGAATACAAGGACTTCAAGGATGTGTTCGATAAGATAGGGGCCGATACCCTTCCGCCTCATCGTCCCTATGATTGCCCTATAGACTTACTGGAAGGCGCAAAAATACCTTCAGGATGAATATATTCACTTACTCAAAAGGAGAACCTCATTTTGAAGGAGTATTTAGATAAAGCCCTAGCCAATGGTTTTATCCGT
The DNA here is from genome assembly GCF_040938575.1 of Ambystoma mexicanum. Classification (NCBI taxonomy): domain Eukaryota; kingdom Metazoa; phylum Chordata; class Amphibia; order Caudata; family Ambystomatidae; genus Ambystoma; species Ambystoma mexicanum. Next base: position 1,246,212,555 of record NC_090925.1, on the reverse strand, counting down.
CCTTCCCGTTCCCCTGCCGCGTCTCCCCTCTTCTTTGTGCCGAAGAAAGAGGGAGATCTGAGACCGTGCATAGACTATCGCGAACTGAATGCTGTTACCATCAGAAACCAATATCCTATTCCATTGATATCTGTTCTCCTAGACCAACTGGGTTCTTCAGAAATGTTTACTAAACTAGATTTACGCGGAGCTTACAATTTGGTCAGAATGAGGAAAGGAGATGAGTGGAAGACAGCGTTCAAAACTAAATATGGGCTGTTCGAATATTTAGTTATGCCCTTTGGTCTGTGCAACGCCCCGGCTACCTTCCAAAGGTTTATCAATGATGTGTTCAGCGACATGTTGGATCTTCACGTCGTTGTCTATCTTGACGACATATTGGTATACTCCTCGTCCTATGAAGAACATGTAAAGCACGTATCTGCAGTTTTGCAACGTCTTCGAGATAACCGCTTATATGCCAAATTAGAAAAGTGTTTGTTCCATGTTACCGAGGTAGAGTTCCTTGGTTATGAAATAACTAATACTGGCATAAAGATGAGCAATGCCAAGGTTCAAGCAGTGTTGGATTGGCCAATTCCTTCTACCATCAAGGCATTGCAGTCTTTCCTTGGCTTTGCTAATTTCTATCGTCGGTTCATTCGTTCATTCTCGGAAACTGTAGCTCCACTCACGGCATTGACCAGTAGTAAACAGCCTTTTGTTTGGAATACTGAGGCACAACAAGCATTTGACGCGTTGAAGCAAGCCTTTACCACTGCACCGGTGCTTCAGCATCCAGATTCGACCCAACCATTTTTTGTGGAGGCAGACGCCTCTGAGGTTGCGGTCGGCGCAGTTCTGTCCCAAATGTGTAAAGATACTGGTTTGCTCCACCCGGTGGCTTATCATTCACGCAAACTCACCCCTTACGAACAGAATTATACTGTTTCAGAATTGGAGCTCTTGGCCGTAAGGGATGCCTTCATTGTTTGGAGACATCACTTACTGGGGGCAGTCTTACCAGTGCAAGTGTACACTGATCACAGGAATCTTCTGGCCTTGAAATCCTTACAGTGTACTACAGCACGTCATTCCAGGTGGCATGAGTTCTTCTCCATGTATAATTTTACACTCACATATCGTCCTGGACCTTTGAACTCCAAGGCTGATGCCTTGTCTAGACTGCATGGAAACCCGTCGCGTTCCTGGGGGGGTACTATACTTCAGAGTCACCAGGTGGTCTGCGCCTGTACCTTGCAACCCTCACTAGTCTCCTCCATCCGGGACTGGGTGGCCTCCGAACCAAGTGAGTTAAAAGAATATAACATGGACATCGTCAATTCCTTGCCTTATGTTCAAGGTCGCCTATATTTGCCCGATCTGGCCACACGGCGCACGGCACTGCAATGGTGCCATGATTCCTTGCTGGCGGCCCATCCAGGGAGACGTAAGACCCAGGAATTGTTACGTCGCTGGTGTTGGTGGCCGTCTTTACAGCGAGACGTCTCTGTTTATGTCTCCGCTTGTTCTATCTGTGCCCAGTGCAAGGGATCTACCACGAAACCTATGGGACTTATGCAACCCTTACCTCTCCCTGAACGTCCTTGGTCAATGATATCGATGGATTTTATTGTCGAGCTCCCACCTGTTCAAGGTTTTGATACGGTTTGGGTTATTGTGGACTATTTCACCAAACTTGCTCGTTTTGTTCCCTGCCAAGGTTTGCCTACTGCTCCTGTTCTTGCGGTCTTGTATTTCTGCGTCATGTTTTCCGTGATTTTGGTCTTCCTGATATTATCATATCTGATAGGGGGTCTCAATTCACCTCAAGATTCTGGAGGCATCTTACCACTTCAATGGGTATCGACGACCGCTTTTCCAGTGCTTACCATCCACAAACTGACGGTCAGACCGAAAGGCTCAATGCCACCCTCGAGCAATATTTGCGCTGTCTAACATTGCAATTCCAGGAATCATGGTTTTCGGTGCTGATCCATGCCGAGTTTGCATATAACAATTCTATTCATACTTCCACCGGCACCTCGCCATTCTTTGCTATGTATGGACAACATCCCCGGACTCTTCCGCTGGATTTTGTCACAGACATTGCTAACCCGGCAGTACAGGGTTGTCTACGAGATGTTACAACCGTTCATGAGGCTGTACTTCGTCAATTAAAAGGTGCAAAAGACCATGCTAAGCGGTATGCTGACAGGCATAGAGAACCAGCCCCTCAGTATACACCGGGGAACAAAGTGTGGTTGTCCACCAAGAATCTCCGTATACCAGGTCGCAGATGTCTTTTACCTCGTTTTGTGGGTCCCTTTCCTGTGCTTTCTTTGGTTAACCCAGTTGCGGTGAGATTGGATCTTCCGTCATCCTGGAAAATTCATCCAGTTTTTCATGATTCTTTACTCAAACCTTGCCTCTCACCGGTTGTTTCGCTTCCCCGTCCACCACCTGTTATGGTTCAGGGGACGGAAGAATATGAGGTACAGGCTATTCTGGATGTCAAGACGGTCAGGGGCAAGCAGTTGTTCCTAGTGGACTGGAAAGGCTATGGTCCGGAAGACAGGACCTGGGAACCGGCCTCCAATATCCATGCTCCTGATCTCATGTTTCAATTCTTGGCCTCTCGTGGGGGTAATGCTTCATTGGGGGAGGATGCTGTCAGGATTCGTAAATCAAGGAGACAAACTGGCAATCTTTCCTTTCCTACTCGCTTACTTTCCTCACCTGGGGTTCCTTCGCTTTTGTCACGAAGACGCTGCTTCGGAACACGGATGTTTGCTCAGCCAGTTCGTTCTGTGTTCTTTAAGAAGCACTGGTCTTTGCCATGGAAACGCAGTGACTCTGCGTACTTGAGATCACGTGTCTTTACGCATTGTTAGAATCACGTGACTTTTGGTTTTCGTTCTTATGCCCCGCCTCCCCGCTACTTGCTGCTTCTGAAATTGTTATTTCTCTTGCCGCTACGTATTCTGACCTTGTTTCTGCTGAAGTTAATGTTTTGACCCGGACTGCCTACTGGATTCCTACTTGTGTTCCCCTCTTGTTGTTGCCTCGACCCTCGAAACTGCTATTTGGAAGTGTTACGGATCACGGACGTCTGCTCGAATTTTGCCCGCTTGGTTTTCGACTCTTGGAACTGTTCACGGATTTTTCTTGTCATTATCTTGGCTGGTACTACCATCTACATCATTCATTCTGCTGTTACTGGAACTTTTCTACGGACTTCCTCATTTTCCCTTGGAACTGGAAACTTTATACTAGGCGTCCGCGTGCCGTCGGTTTCAGGTGGACATAGCTGTTTACCGGACTCTTGTTTAGGCGTCCTCGTGCTGGCGGTGGGTAGGTGGATCACTCCTGCTTGCGGATCTTCTGCTCTTCATTTACTACTTCAGTTTTGGACTTCCTTGGAAACTATCACCCGGTAAGACTGTTCCTTTATTTTCTAATCCTGCTTTTTGGTCCTTATTTGGTTCCCGGTTAGTTACTGATTATTCTTGTCCCCTTAGAATTCTGACGCCACATTTCCATTCTGATTTGCCAGTCTGCCAACTATAGTCTATTCTCAGGTACTTGACGTTTGGTTCTCTGAGCATTGCTATTCAAGTTGTCTTCTGTCACTAATTATGGTTCCTTTGCAGGTTGACTGGTTCCTGTGACGTCCTCTCATCTTTAAACCCATCTTTTGGTCAATTGACTGGTCAGAGAGTTTCTTTTACCTCTCTGTTGGGTACATTGACAAAAAGAATTCGTCTTCTACACGACGAGTTCAAGATCTTGAAGTCAGGATTCTGGTTACATGGTCAAGGAATATCTCCTGACTAAACAGCTATTCCCCCTTGCCACATTCAAGGGAAGAATGGGGAAATTGGCCCTGAATGATGAGTGGGCATCACTACGTGGGGAAGAATCAGGTTTTACATACTACTCACATGTACATAACTCCTTCTCTCAGATAGATTATATATGGACTTCAACTACACTACTTGGTAAAATTATGAACCTAAAATTACACACAATAACAATATCTGATCACGCCTCATTAAATTGACAATGAACATCAAGCAGGAAAAATACAGCCTCTGGAAATGAGGATTTCCAAAAGGGGTTCTCACAGACCCAGCATTACAGGTAGACTTGGAACTTAAAATTAAAGAATATTTTATACTAAATACCTCAACAGATGTAGGGGGAATGCGCAGTCTGGGAGGCCTTTAAGGCCACATGCAGGGGAGTTTTGATAGCCATGGCGGCACTCCAACATAAACCAAGGCGAGCCCTAGAGTCCGACTTAGAACAAGAATCAAAGTTCTGGAAAAAAATATAGGAACATCAGGGGGAAATTGGACATTCTACAAACACGAAAAGCCAAGAAGAACTTGCTCTTTTTCCAGCCAAAGTACTATGTGAAAGCTAATAAAGTAGATCATCTCCTGGCTAGGCAACCTAACCAAAAAGTGGCATTGCAAACGATTGAAGCAATCGTGGACCCCAATAGGACCAGAGTGACCACCACTGCAGAAATGATAGGGCAGTTTAGCGCATTTTACTCCACTCTTTGTAAGTCAGACCACTCGTCCCAATATAGGCAAAAGTCATATCTGCAATCGGTTCCACTGACAAGGATTACCCCAGAAGATCGATAACCACTTGAAGCAGATATAACAGCAGAGGAAGTGCGATACATAATTAGAAACCTCCCCCAAAATAAATCCCCAGGTCCAGATGTCTTTCCAGCCCTATTTTATAGAACATTCCAGTCGGTGCTTGTCCCCAAATTGAGCCAATTAGTTAACTCCTCTGGTAGGAAAAGGCACATTACCCCGAGAATGGAAGAAGCGTAACTAGTCCTACTCCCAAAACCCGCTAAGGATCCAACACAGTGTGGCTCATATCGCCCGATTGCCCTCATAAACGTAGATTCTAAAATGTATATAGACATATTGGTAAATAGGCCAGACGCTATCATTTTCAAAATGAATTCACACGGATCAGACATGATTTGTACTGCAGCGCCAGACATATGATAACACCAGGAGAGCTTGCTATCTCATAGAAAATGTTTAATTGAAAAAGGTCCCGCTATCCTCCTCTCACTAGATGCTGAAAACACTTTTGACAGAGTGGAAAGGTCCTTCTTATTTAACATCATGGACAAGATGGAGTTTGGATCCGCTTTCCTGAACAAACCGATGGTCCGACTCTTTAAATAGCCAGTTGTCTCAACCGTTCCTGCTGAGAAGAGGAATTAAACAGGGATACCCCCTATTCCCACTGTTGTATGCCATATACCTGGAACCCTTCTTAGCAAAAGTCAGACTGACGGGGTCCACCCGAGGCATCTCCTTTAGGGCCGGGGGAGATAATCAAATATTGGCAGACGGCATGCTTCTTACTATGACAGACCCCGAAGAAACCCTTTCAGCGGTCATCAGAGAAGCTGACGTATTTGGCACAGTAGCAGGGCTAAATTTCAATGCCAACAAATCTGAAGTATTAAATCTATCGCTGGAAGGCGAGGATTTGAGCTGGGCCAAAGCAGACACTTGCTTTAGATGGGTCCAGGGGGATAACATTACTGGGGATAACTCTAACAGGGACAATGACAGAACTATATAGCACATCTTTGCTGACATCACTTAAACAACACCTTGTTAGATGGAGACTGATAATCAACACAATTAAGGTGGTCATCCTGCCAAAAATCCTCTACTTCGAGGTTCTCCGAATTCGGTTCTGCGTGCCTTTTTTCTGACACATAATAAAATTCTCACCTCCTTTAGTTGGAATAATAAATCCCCAAGACTAGCCCTAAAGACATTAATGATCCCCGCATGCAAAGACAGGCTAGGTCTCCTGAATTTCTTGAGATATTATCATGCAGCTCAACTCTGGGTTATTAAAGACTGGTTTGCCCAAAACTCGGACAAAAGGTGGATCCAAATGGATCAAGCAGTGGTAGGGACCTCGCTAGCAGATATTCTTTGGCTACCTAAATCAGAATGAGCAGATAATATGTACAAAAGTATGATAACACAACTAGCAGAGAACACATGGTATAAGGCAGTCCCACACCAAGCTATCACATCTTTCCCATCCCCTTTTACCCTGATATTTGGGAATCAACATTTCACCCGAGGGACTGAAAAAGGCTCTTTCCCTCTCCGGAAACTGGCAGGATGTGTAGAATTGAGGGATATGTTCCAAGGGGAGGACATAAAGTCATTTGCACAATGTGAACGGGAACTGGGCCTGAGGGAGGGATACAGATGGCAATATTTTAAGGTTCGGCACCGGTTAATGGCCCCCTAACATTTGAAAAATACTTGGGAAAATCAGGGTACTAATGACAGTGTAAATTAATAACCACACCCCAAGGCGGTTACAAAGTATGATGACTCTAGGGGATGGGAATGGCCCCAGAGATTCTTACCTAACACAGGTTATACTCAATGAAACGGCATGATTGCAAGTTGGAACACCCAGGGGTTCTCTCCTTTGCTAAAAAAAAGGGTGAATCAATGGGAAAATTGTTATGCCATGACATATCTGCCCTCCAAGAGACTTGGATAACGTTTGACATTGGGATTGATGGTTATGTGGTTTTCCAATCTAAAGCTGTGAAAGGTAGCAGCGGTCATCTAAAGGGTGGTGTAATGATTGGAGAGAGGAATGACCTCAACCCTTCTCTTGTATTACCTAGAGATATAGGGAGCAAGGTACTTGTTGATATACAAATGAAAGGAGGAGTGAGTTTTGGTCATAAACATCTATGCCCTTTGGGCACAAGTGTGTCAGAGGAAGTATTTGATTATTCAGACATGATCTTGTATCAGTGGAGAGAAGCAACCATTAGTAACCCGGTGGTAATATGTGGAGATTTTAACTCTAGATGTGTGGACAAGAAGCCAAGAAGTGGTGTGCACCGTATAAGAATATAGCTGAATGTAGTTCAATGATACACAAGGTATCGAATACCCGGGGATTACAATGGCTTCTCTTCCTAAAAGAGTGGGATTTGACCGTACTCAATGGTCGTGCCCTTGGAGATCAGCCGGGTAAACCACCATGGTCCTGTGGGACAAAGAAGGCCACACTGGACAGCTGGCAACAATCTTTTATTAGAACATGTAAATGGCCTCAATCACACATCAAGTGAGTACAGTGACCACACTATTCTTGTATTAGATATCAACCTGAATGCAAGAAAGATAGACACTCCAAAGTGTGGTGATCTGGTCCTATATATTGTGGGAAACCGATTAAGTTGGACTAAGGTTAAAATTCAGAAAATGTGTGTGACTATTTTTGAGCAGAACATGTTTGATTGGGATAAGCTAAATGGTAAAAGTGCAAACGAGATTGAAGAATGGCTTAGACAGATTGCATACAGAACGGGGGTGCAGAAAAGGCAATCAAATGTGGTTAGTGAAAAGCAGTGTACTAACGGATTTGACATTAATATTCGAAACTGTAAGCGCAAAAAACATAGGGCTATTAGAGGAGCCAAGATGTGGGATCATGCCCAAGGTCAGCCATTAGCTGTTGCTGGGGAAATAGAAAGAATCAATAAAGGAACATCGGGCCTGGCTAAAACGTTACAAGGCAACAATTGCCAGGACAAATTGGGAGCAGTTTGTATGTGTCTTTAAGAAAATGCTTGCTTTGGCTAAGGGTGACAGAGTAAAAAAAATTGGTAAACCCCATTTCTGGTGCAATCTGGAGAGTTCATATTAGATCAAAATTGTTTGATGACTCGATAGTGCCATATGAAGAAACTGGTGTAAGGTTAAGATTGCCCATGGATCTTAGCTGGGAAGTGATTGAAGCTGCAATAATCAAATTGAAGAACTCAAGATCGCCTGGTCCTTATTATAATTGTTCTTTTATAATGCACTTAATACCAGAGATTGGTTTCTAAGCACAGGATCAGGATTCAAACCTGTGTTGTGCTGCGTTGTCTTTCTTCCAAGACAAATGTGTTGCCCCTGAGTGACTTGGCTAATGCGGTCCTTAAGAACGACCCAGGAAATTGGGCTCATATAAGGTACCTGTTATTTACTAAGGTATGTCGGGAGCAAAAGGTACCATCCTTATGGCAGCAGTCTGTATTGATGCCTATATTTAAAAAAGGTGATTGGATGAGTGCAGACAATTACAGACTGCTGTCCATGTTGGACATTAACGGTAAGCACTTTGCTACTCTACTGCTAAATGTGAGAACCTGAAGGTGTCTCACCCGCTAGTCCCCGGGGATATGTCAGCTAGGTGGATAGGACATGGCCATCACTTTTGAATCCAGTTCCTGGGGTTGGACTAGTGCAGAAAGATCACCTGGGTGAGGGGTATTCGGGGAGTGGGACACCGATGGCGAAATGTGGTATCCCCTTCCCTGTAACACCTTTACCCTATCCTACCAGGTAGGATACTTAGGAACTCACCCCCCTCTTTTGCAACATGAACACTTTCTCACGTACAGCTCGCTATGAGATAAAACGGACTAACACCCGAGCCGTATACCTGACATGTCCCAATAAAATGGTCAGGCAGGGTCAGGCAATTTACTGCCCATCATACACACATCTGACTTCCATTACACTTCCCCACACAGATAAAAGTCAGAGCATGAAAGCAGACTCTGAGCAAGGCAAAGCACACGAGGAAGAAGCAGTTCCAAGATGGCAGTTTAACACAAGGAGAAAGACGGCAAAACAGAAGGCGATTGCAAGGAGGGAAGGGCCCTTGACCTTTTCGACGAGGAACCGTTACTTTCATGAACCCTCGAGAATAGAAAGCATAAGACCAGGAAACCAGGCTGAAGAATCCTGCATTGTGTGTCAGAGTTACCCGGGGCCCTGCCACGTCGATAATGAAGGCAGGGAGAATTGCTTGCCGCCATGGTACTGTCCTTGGCTCCTGCAACAAACCAGTGCCAGGGAAAGCAACACAGCCAGTGAGTTGGGGAGACTGATACCAGACCAGTCTGTGTTGAAGCCAAGGCTGCAAGTGGCAACATTGTATGGTGAGCACTGAGGCGAACAGTGTATGACATGCATCTTATAACCAATGTGAGTAAAAATTGAACAACAGATGAGTGATTGAACTTTGAAATCAAGATACGATACCCTTAACAGAGTGGTCCGGCACCCCGTGTCTGCTCATTCAAAGGTCTCTGTAAGGTATCCAACTGACAGTTAAGAAAGGTGAAAGAGTGGCAAAGAACTGTACTTCGAAGTGGTCCTGCGACAGGTCAAGCAAAATCCTGGGCACAATCGAAAGTCTTGGATGTTGATACTGCCAAGCAAGTTGATGACAAAATAGAGAACGTCTGTCCAAACATTGTGTTAAAACAGATATGAGCCTGGCTGAGGGGGATTTGGGGTGAATAGAGAATCACCCGAGAAACTGGACACATGAAAATCCTACAGAGTTTGTATTAAAGGGGATCTGAGCCCAGCTGAGGGGGATCCGAGGTGAATAGTAAATCACCTGAGAAATTGAGTACGTGTGAAATAAGGAGAGGAAAATAACATATTGTTTGTTCGTTGCATCAGGCCCTCTGCAAGAAGAGACTTTGGAAGGCAAAGAGACTTGGGCACAAAAGGCCCTGATGCTAATGTTTGAACTGCACCCTAGAGAAGCCAAAGACTGTGCTAAGCTTGAGTGTACCACCTTATCCCGTGCTGAAAACGTGGGGAAGGGAGGCAAACAGCCTGAACATCCTAACATGTAATTTCTTGAACACCTCTTTGTTTTACATACATTGTTTCCCACACTAATTGTAAGGTAAGGATTGGCAATAGGTGTATTAGTATAGGCCATTTTACTAGGACTGCATTATTATTATTTGATGATCGTAGCTTGCTCGCATCTGTAGATTTAGGATTAGATAGGTGTTTTTCAAACCGTTTTTGAAGTTCAGTAAACCCCCTTGAACTGTGGTCACTGTCTTACTGTTGATACCGTACCTTCCTTACATAAAGGAGCTGCAAAAATGTCAATGACATCTTACACCCATTTCAGACGGGTTTTTGGCCAGGATCAGACACTGTTCACAATATCAGAGCATTAGATTCTCTGATACATGATGCACGTAGTAGCGGTGGTTCAGCGCTACATGCTACCTTTATAGATGTTAAATCTGCTTTTGACCAAGTGAGTAAAGCAATTTTTGGGTCAAAAAGTGAGTAAACGTGGCTGTCTTGGTTGGTTACTCCAAATACTCAACAGTGGAGTCAAACAAGGATGTTTTTTGGCTCCCCTGTTGTTAAATCTGTATGTAGCTGATTTGCCCCAATGACAGTTGGAGAAATCAAATGGCCCGCCAAAGCTTGGTAGTGTCCCACTGGTTGCCATGCTATATGCTGACAAGCTGGTTATGTTTGACCGGACATTTACTGGAATCAGGAATATGCTGAGAGAGTTATCACATTTTGCAGATGACCATGAGTTGATAATTAACTTAAGACAAGCTCAATGTTAATATCAAGTAAGAGGGTAAATAGAGTCGGGATGGATACCTTGTTAGGTACGATTAACTATGCTACAAGCTATTCCTGCTTGGTTCTTGAACTATGTATATCCTCTAATTATAACTGCATAATTCACATTAAGATCAAAAAGGCTAAACAACTCACTTTTCAGATTCAGAAATTTGCTATCGAATAGGCAGACTTCTCATTTGCATGCATAGTCTCTCTATACAAGCAGTGCTTCTGCCCTGCAATATTATATGGAGTTGAGGCACTAGCTATGAAAGATTTAAAATGGCTGAACAAGGTTGAGGGATTTTTCTGGATTAAACTGCTGGGTATGCCTCCATCTTGCTGTGTAGAATTTATGCGACTAGAGCTAGGTCTGACATCCCTTAGGGGAATTGCCCTTTGGCCAAGAGGCCTGCTATATATAAAAACAAGAACGAGCCCTTCATGTCAGTTACTGGCAAGCCTTGGGGAAAATTGTGAACAGGGAGCTGTACGGAGGGGTAGTAATTATCTAGGCCTGAACAACAAAGTCTTTGAAATTATCGACTGGCACCCACATTTTAAACTCGCGAGCCTTATTTTATGTTGAAGGCGGCTTTTGAAAAGAATTTTAACAGGTGGGATTGGTATAACAACTATTCTAAACTGTCTAAGTTAAAGAGCTATGATCCGGTGGCCACTGTGGTTCACCATTACAGAAAAATCCAGCCTTAATTGTCTTTATGCCCTGATCCGGCAGTCAGATGTTTGATACTTCTGCTCCGTACCAATCAACTGCCCTAAATAGCTTCCCCTGGTTCGCAGTTAAATCTAGCACCTAGGGCATGCTATTGCTGTATTTGTAAAATTTCTCAAAAGACAGAAATAGCGAGATATGTCTTTACAGAGTGTGCAGAATTGGGTTCACAACGTTTCAATTGAGGGGCCTAGTTCATAACTATGAGGCAATTAGAACAGAAGCGTTTTGGGACTACTGTCTTAATACTGATTCCATCTCTTCCCAGATAGCTTCATATCATGTATGGTTGCAAATTGAAAACTACTTGGGTTAGTTTGAACGTGCTCTTGTAAGGAAATGTATTTTATTGGATTGCTTATGTATACTTGATATTTTTTAGGAGGCTTTTAAGCTTGTATTGTTTATTAAGAATGACTATGAACTATCATCATGAATTCTTATTTGTTTAATGTATACATTATGTGATATGATATGATATGTCATTTATAACGTGCCTGTACACAAGTGTTTCTAGGCACGACAAGACACAGGGGGAAGACAGAGAGAGGACAAGAAAACAATCCTACTAGGCCTTGTGTCATTCAGATCGTGCAAGTGTGAGAACGAGAAGTGCAAGTGGAAAGGGGGGTAGAAGTGCGAGAATGAGAAGTGCAGGGGGAAGAGGGGGCGGGGGAGAAGTGCCAGGGAGAGGGACAGGAAACAGGGCAGCAATGCTCAGAGTAAGCGCAGCACAGGGGCAGCACGGCTCTGGGTAAGTGCAAGGAAGCAAGGGGCTGTAGAGGTTACAGTGCAGGGGGGACTGATCAAGAGAGAGCCTGGTACCCATTGAGACTCTGAGGGTGGCCAAGCAACCAGTCAGTGCGGCAGACAGATAGGTCAGCAGGGGAGGGAGAGAGAGAAATCAGAGAAGAGGAAAGTTTTGAGCTGCTTCCGGAACTTCAGGTCATCCGTCACAGGTTGAGAGGAGCAGGGAGGCCATTCCAGGAGGAGGCATCTGTAGAGGAGAGAGATCTACCCCCAACTCTCTGCCTGGAGAAACATCTGACCCTTAGAGGGTATTTAGGAAGAGAGCGATGGATGTAGCGCGGGCCCCGGCCCCAGAAGCCTTGTCAACAATGCAAAAGGTCTCGAACTTGATCCTTGCATCCACTGGGAGCCAGTGGAGGGATTTCAGGGCTGGAGAGATACACTCCCAGGGCTTGAGGCCAAGAATACGTCTTGCAGTCCTATTCTGGATCAGTTGCAGAGGGTGGAGTGCAGCGGAAGGCAGATTGAGAAAGAGGCTGTTACTGTAGTCCAGCCTAGAGAGAACCAGGGCTCTGGAGACAGTGAGCTTCTGGGGGGAGGTGAGAAAGGGAAGAGTACCTTTAAGGAGGTGCAGCTGGAAGTGGGATTCTTGGCAACACCCAAGATGGGCAGAGAGAAAGAGAGAGTGAAGTTGAAGATGACACCAAGGTTTTTTGCCTCATAAGTCGGTGAAGGAAGGGGCCCAAGGAGGATGCTCATAGTGAGAGAGGGAAAGTGAGAGCAGGAGTCCCAATGAGAAGGATCTCTGTCTTACTGGCATTAAGGCAAAGATCGTTGGATTTACACCAGTCCTGAATCGTGGATACACAGTCAGGAATGAGCGAGAGAGGAGAGGAGGCTGAGGGGAGCCTGAATGAGAGCTGAGTGTCATCCGCATTACACTGAAAGTTAGAGCAGAAGGTAGAGATTAGGTAGGCCAAAGGGGCCAAGTAGAGGTGAAAAACCAGGGTGAGAGATAGAGCCCTGCGGAATGCCACAGGTGGAGAGAGAGGTGGCAGAGACAAAGGAACAAAGTTGGACCTGGGAGGGGTCTCTCTATAGTACAGACTAACATCAGAAGAGCTCAGGAACATCAGCAGAGTTACCATGAAAAAAAACAACATTTACAGTCTTTTTCAGTTGGTCAGAATGCATTAGTCCTTCTTCCCTCCTTAGAAAGTAAAATGCTTTCTGGATGGCATGGACCTTATGAAATTATAGCACAAACAGGGCCATATAATTACCAAATCTCACTGTCAGATATAAAAATTAAAACACATATCTATCATATAAATCTTCTTATGGAATGGAAAGAAAACCATAGTGAGGCTATTCCAGTGATGTTGACTAGTCTGCTATCTGATGAAAATAACACATTTCTTCAGATTTAGCTCAAAATCAAAAATAGAGCTTATTGGATCTCTTAGAACAGTTCCCTGATGTTTATAGAGCAGGACCGGGAAGAGTAAAAGGAGTATACCATTATAGTTGTGTCTGCTCCTGGAAAGGTTATTCATTTAAAACCCTACCGAAAACCTGAATGTAGGAAGAATATAATTTAAGAGGAGCTGGAAACCATGTTAAAAGCCAACATTCTAGAACCCTCTCAAAGGCCTTTATCTTCCCCTATTGTGTTAGTTTCTAAAACAGATCAGTCATGGAGATTTTGCATTGACTTTAGGAAAGTCAATGAGGTATCACAGTTTGACAGTTATCCTATGCCTCAAATTGACAGTCTTATTGATACATTAGGAGATGCAGTATTCATCGCCACAATTTATTTAACAAAAGGGTACTGGCAGGTTCCAGTTAATCCCCCAGATAAGCCAAAAACAGCTTTTTCCACTCGTCTGGGTTTTTTCCAATTTAAAGTTTTACTTTTTGGTTTGCACGGAGCACCTGCTACGTTTCAAAGGTTAATGCAACAAGTTATTCCACCCTATGCTTCCTTTTGTGGAGCTTATATAGATGACATCATCATACATAGCACATTTTGGAAAGAACATTTGTACCATCTATACTTAGTCATCAGAGCCTTAAGGAAAGCTGGACTCACAGCAAATCCAAAGAATTGTCATTTGGCATGGTCAGCAGTCAAATATCTTGGATTCTTTGTAGGTAATGGACTAGTACAACTACAAACTTAAAAAGTTAAGGCCCACTGAAACCGGTAGACGGTGGTTGTTACATGGGAGAGGCCAAAGTATTGCCTAATCCTTTCTTGAGCAACTTTTATTGTCTCAAACTCCCTGTTGATAGAAATAACTTACTAACAGAGAAGGAGCATTTGTTTGTTGTGTCTTCTATCTGTTTGTCATCAGGTGTTGTCCCTCGCAAGATGTGCGGCACCTCTCTCTGTTTCAGCCTCCTCGCCCCAGTAAAATGGAGATTTCCATTTAAAGTGACATGCTCTCTTTCTTGTTGGCAAAAACATACGTTAGTTCTCGCTTCATACAAGTATCTGTATTGTATATTCTTTTGTAGGTCTGATATTCCCAAGTAAGCCACCTCTCGGTATCCTTTAGGGAGTTCCTCACAGGAATGGGAGTACTTGTACCCATAGGGGGAGTCTCTCCTCGTGAGGTCACACTTGCCTCGACCCCTAGGGAGGGTGTTGTGGAGCCGGCTCACCTCCATAGCCTCGCGGGGGGGCTCTCCCTTGGGGAGAAGGGACACATTTCCTTGATTTGTCACACTGCCCACTTCTCCTACACCCTCTTCTCCCCTTTGTGGCCCCTCTGTTCTAGTCCTATGGTTCTCCCTTTTTCCACTTCTGCTCGCAATCTTGGCATCATCTTTCATCCTTCACTATCCTTTTCCTCACATATCTCCATGACTGCTTGCTCCTGCCAATTTCTTTGTTGAACATTCGTAAAATTCATCCTTACTTATACTTTCATGTGGCCAAACTTCTCAACATCTGCTATCCTTTCTTGTCTTGACGTGTGCTCTGCCCTTCTTATGGACTCCTCTCTTCTAGCTTAGCTTTTACGTTATGTATTAAACTCAGCAATACATCTTCTCCCTCCTCGTTCTTCCATCTTTTCCTCGTTTCTTTTCATTTCTCTTCTCCCCTACAACTCTCGTCTTATTTTCCACTTCCTTCGTATAGTCTTCAAGTGCTACCATAGCCTTGTTCCTTTTTATCTGGCTTCCCTTGTCTCACTGTACTCTCGCTCACACCCTCTCCGCTGCTATTATCTTCATCCTACCCCTAAAACTCCCTGTACCTCCTCTCGTTTTTTGCTCTTTTTCACTCTTCGCCCCTAAATTGTGGAATGATTTTTCACCCGATATCCGTGCCTCTGCCTCACTCCAACTGTTCTGTTTGTTCCTTAAAACACACTTTTTGACCTCTCTTGCTTCATATTAACTCTCTATCTACCACATTTGTTATCCATCACCATCATTTCAGATGATACCGTTTTACTTTTTCATTAATGTACAGCGCTTTGTCAAAAGCGCTCTATAAGTTACAATAAAATACAAATGCAAATGTGCAAATTCCCTAAGGAGGCATCAGTGTCACTTTCAGATGCATTTACTGGCCAAAACAGACATCTCCAAAAGTTGTTCTATAATCATCGACCTGTTAAATGTATGGGAGGATAGGTCTATAGGACCCCCTCCCCGACATACCCCACTTGCGTGAGGTTCGTGGCTCGTCAGCGGCCCCCCATGCACCTGTGCTCGGGTGGCAGGGTGGCTGCTGATCAACACACAGGGCCAATCGGCTTGTACTGTAACCTACCATGGACACCATTTTGAACGCTTCACGACTCCATTTTTAGATACAAGCGACCAAAACCCCAATGAAACAGCCTGCCTGCGAAAGCTGCAGCTCGGCCCCCACTCACTGCGCACAGGGATCCATGCACTACCCCTGCGCCTCCACCCCATGGCAGATCCGCTGAAGGCCCGTTCTCACGAGCAACCAGACACGAACGAGTATCAGAACAAACACTGTATCATTTACCTTCCGCAGTACATCACTGTCCCCGGTGAGACCTGACTCGTGGTTTGTGTCTGGAAAATAACAAGAACCATCCCAATCGAATAGGCCTCGACCTGGCATCTAACCCCTAACAGTTGAAATATATGGTGTCAATAACCCTCCTGTGCAGATCCCTGCTCACATTCCCCCAAATGGAGTGTTGTCTACACACCAAAGCCCACCGACTCTCGGGGTTGCTTGGAAATTATAATACGGGTGTTGGAAAGGGGTGATGTTTGTAACACTGCTAAAGCAAGAGTGACCTCAGTCCATTGTAAAATACCAAGTGCCTAAAGACTTAATGAAAGGGATTGATAAAGCCCCATGTCACGCTTACCATTGATGCTGCTTGTGTACAAAGGAAGGCGAAAAGGCATTACTAAGAATACTTGTGTGCAATATAATGAAACGTGTTAAGTTGGTATAACCAAAAATGCAAATGCACGATTGTATATGAATGTATCGCCTCTATGCTCCTGAGTACACGACCCAACCTGATGCTACCTCACATGTCATCTGTCTGTTGCCTTATGCATTACCTATGTGCATTCACCTAATGTTATGTATGTGCCACTGCCAAACTTTTATAGCTATCTGTGAAGAAGTGAACGAATGTATAAACAATAGAAATTTGTAATCATCCTAATGTTACTAACTTTACTAACCGCTCCCTCTTGTGATATATTGTGCAGCCCAGGCACCGAGAATCGCGTAAAACCACAAGGCCATCACACCCTCCTCCCGCCAAGGCCCGCTAGGGCTTGCTGGTGCATACGCAGCACAATCTCACCTCCCCTTCTTCTGCTGGACCCACTTCAGGAATTCACCTCCCCCATGTCCGAGGCCGCCATAGTCGGCCAAATGAATTATTTACAACCTGGTCCTAAACCCCACCGCCTCAAGGGACCAGAGGTGTACCCTCGCTGATCCAATATTACTCCGGTTCACCCCAAGTTAATGAGCCTTGGAGATAGGTATTCAACCCTGTACTAACATATCATAAAGTAATTCTTCACCACATCTAACAGAACAGAATAGAACAGAACAACAAGGCAGCTCACCTTGTGCCCTCACACCAGACACCCAGGCTTATGACACCCGGTCAACAGGTCAAAAGTAACAGTGCACTGATGTATTGGCGAAGCTTCACATTGCATGTTGTGGTGTCCAGACATTTGGTCGACTGAAAACTGGTCGAAAGACATTTGGTCGACGCAATTTGGTCGAAAACTAAATGGTCGAATTTTTTATTTTATTTATATATATATGTTTCGGGTTTTCGTTTTAAAAAAAAGGGTTTTTTAGAAAAAAAGGGGGTTGGGGGGGACCCCCAAACAAATGCAAAAAAGGGGTGAAAATAAAAAAAATAATAAATTCGACCATTTGGTTTTCTATCAAATTGGTTCGACCATTTGTCCAGTCGACCAATTTTTTTCAACCAAATGTCTGGTAACCGCATGTTGTTTCTCCGGTCTCCTATTATTTCTTAGAGTAACATATTGTAGGATTTACAGGACAACTGGAATCGTGTAAAGGATGAGTGTTTGTGTGTGTGTGTGTGTGTGTGGCCACAAGGGCAAAGTGTTAGTACAGCCATCAATCATCGACACTGACCGCGCCTGGCCTGGCAGCTCCACCCCGACGAACCCAGCTGACCCATCCACCCCACGTTGGCACCACGCGGATGTCTACCAATCCTGGAGCGGCTCATCACTACATCACCTATAGATTAGTCGACACCACCCAATCCCTGAGACTATGTGCCCCCTATAGCGTGTAGGATTTGTGACGTGGTTTTGTAATAAATATGACTGTCTTTGCTATTGTCAGACAGAGCACTTTCAGAGCTTGCAGAGTCCTTTGCATGCCCTATATTGATTAGATAAAAACCTTTTACATCACCCGCACTTGGTCTTGATCTCATTCCCTCCTAGGGTGTGTCCTTTATTGCCTCTCATTGTGGGGAGGGCATTGCCTTTTGGGGACGCTTGCTTTCAGTGGTGACCCCGAAGGCGTGATCGATTCTTTCATCGTCCCTTCTGGCACAATAAATTCCAGGCAGCAGTGGAGACGCATGGTGCGCCCGCTCAAGAGAGCAGCCCGCCTACGGCAACGGGTATGCTTAGACGTGCGCACGCAGTAGGCCAAAGGGTACGGGTCCCGCTCCAAAAAAAAACCTTAGGACTGCTCGCCGGAGCCGGGGGCGGCCATTGAGTGCAAGGCAGCAGCGCCTGGACGAACCCAGTCCGGAGAATCTCGAATCAAGACGGGCACGTGAGTATTAAGTGCGAATGATCATAAAGGGAGAAGGGGAGGGGGTCAGAGTGTACAAGGTCAGTTAAGGGGTATTTTTGACTACTATTATTATCCTCTTTTCTTCGCATATGGCCATTAGGACAAAAGGTGAAATAAGGGCAGATAAAGACGGGAACCTAGCTCTGTAAAGGGGTAGACGGCGGCGCAGCGTAGTGCTATCTCAACTAGTACTGGGAATAAGTGAACAGTGGAAAATAAAATAAAGGTGTCTGAAAATAGGGAGACACAGTGTATACATTAGAAACTGCTTTTTCTTCTTTTCTATCTAGGGTGCCTCAATACTAGAATGAGTGCCATAATTCATAAGGGTGCGGGAGAAATACTGACAGTAGGTTATAAGGTCCTGTTAATGACAGAAGTGCAGGGCAAGTAAGGGAGGGTCATTGTTATGTGTTATATGTTAAAAGTGTGTTAAATGTCTGTTTTATGTTGCATATGCTAAGGTAATAGTGTTTAGAGATTTGTAAAGAGATGGTGTTGAATTAGTGACATTGCATAGTTCTGCGGTATGGTCATTGTAAGTGGGACCTGGTACGATCTGAACACAGTAATATTGTAAGGAAGTTTTTTACATATATATATACATACATATGTATATATATGTATCTTAAGACTGTTTTTTTCTTAACAGTCCGAGTGAGAGGCACTCCCCCGTTCTTTGAAAATCACCAGGAAATCAGTTTTCTTTTTTGGAAAAAATGTCCTCTTTATTATGCAGACCATGCACAGCACATGACTGTCAATAAAAACCACCTCAAATGTGGTGCTCCATAATGTATGGCTCCAATCGACGCGTTTCGCGGTTACCTCACCGCTTGTTCACAATGTATACATATATATATACATTTAAGAACTGCAAAAGATAAGAGACACACACACGTGTAAGCAACAGTGACAAAAATACAAAAGAATACAGAAAGACGTGCACAGAGAGTCCAATATGGGGGCAGAAACACCCCTAGATCATGTCTGTAAAAATGTACCTGGTTATGCGAAACGTATAAAAAAGTACCACGACCAATGGGTCACGGAATTAAACGGAGAGGGACTGCCCCAAGTATGGCCTGAAGGGGGATCATTTGATAAAAATGTCCTGGATATGGTAGCCATGTGTATATTCATAAAATATAAAGGAAAACAGTTTCATAATAGAAGAGATATTAGATCTATGGAGGCTATTTGAAGAAATACCTCCACTGAAAAAGAGAGAGATAGCACTTGATCAGCCCACCACCACCAACACTCCCCAACAGTACATAAAGATGGAGAGGAGAGTACAGGGAAAGAAGGCTCAACAGAGGTAACATGATTGTGCCCCCTCCTAAACAATCCGGTGAAAGCAGAAGGGTATAGTGACCCCACATATGTGCCCACCACTGCCCCTACAGCCATCTCGCGACCAACTGCACCACCACCATATGAGTGCCCCAGACAATGTGGATAGGTAAGCACCCCAGCAGTAGACATTGAAAAGTTAACAGAGGACCTAGACTCCAGGCTCTCAATGGCCAGAGATGAACTGACTAGATTAAGGGACATATGTGAACAGAGTGGAACCAATGTTGCAAGAACAGAACAAACACCTAGGGCACGGGCACTCGACAATTCGTCTGAATAGGGTTGGACGAAAGGGGAAATACTATTTAGAATTCAGGAAGAACCAACTCGAATAATAGAACTGAGGCCACAAGAACTGGAAGAAAACACAGGTGAAGAAGGAATGGCTATTGGGGGAATAGAAGAGCTGTGGTGCGATATCGAGGATGAGGAACAGGAAAGTGGAAGGTTAGGTGTGGCGGCAGGGGGAAGATCAGGTAGGGCAGATGAGACACCCCTGGGAAGAACCATGGAAGAAGAGTGGATGGG
Source organism: Ambystoma mexicanum (assembly GCF_040938575.1). NCBI lineage: Eukaryota > Metazoa > Chordata > Amphibia > Caudata > Ambystomatidae > Ambystoma > Ambystoma mexicanum. Next base: position 1,246,192,379 of record NC_090925.1, on the reverse strand, counting down.
AAGATTGAGGAATAGAATGGGAAGAATGGCCGCATTAGGGAGGAAAGGAGTGAAGGTGAATACAGGCAAAACAACAAAGAGCAAACTACAACTCCCATTGATAGATAGGGGAGGTAAGAGGCCAAATTACGTACCCTGGGCCCAGATGGACAAAGCCAGTTTGTTAAAGTCCATGCCCCCCCTATCAGGAGGGGCAAGTAAGTGGATATATGCATTTGAGAAGCATACCGCAGGAGTCCCATTAGTGGTAGGTGATGTTAAAAGCTTACTAGTGTCGGCAGTAGGTGACCAGGCAGATAGAGTGTGGGCAAAAGCTGGTTTTCCAGGAGTAACATTGGATTGTGATCGCCACGATGGAGCATCTTTTAACACAGTGTGCACAAGAGTATGGGATGCATTAACGAAACATTTCCAGACACACCAGACTTACAGTCAGTGATGCAGTGCACCATGAATGATGGGGAGGATGCTATGGATTTCATTTTCTGGGTGCAGGAGATGTGGAGAGCCGAGAGGGAGGAGGAGGAGGGACTGGTAGCGATACAGGGGACGATGGCAGCAAATTGGGCAGGCAATGGGCAGCCACAGTGGAATGGACAGGAGCAGTACGGAGGACCACAGTGGCAAGTGTGGGCCCCCCGCGGAGGACGAGGTGGGTACAGAGGACACAGAGGGGGTGGTCAGGGGTACGGGGGAAATGGCGGATATGGAGGGTAAGGTCCTAGAGGGGGGAAAGGGAACTACTGGAATTGCGGTAGGTGGGGACACTTCTCACGGGAGTGCAGAAGCAGACCAAATAATGTGTACCAAGACGACCAACCCTATGGACACCAACACCCAGGAAGCCCATACGGATTACCCATGGGAGGGGCACAAGGGCAACCAGAGCAAGGGTATGTAGAGCAACGAAGAGAAGCACCTCATAATGTACAACAACACCCACAAAGCCGGGATCACATGCAATACACACAGAACAACCCTTTCGCCACAACAGCCAACGGCGCACCTGCACCGTACGGTGGAGTGGCAGTGGTATCGGTTAATGTCTTCAGTCAAGGGGGGAACACGAGACATCCAGCATAGGAGAGCCCAAAGGGAGCACTTACGTGTCCTGTACTATCTACGACCTACAATGCAGCAGAGGAACCATTGATAGGGGCGCAGATAGGGAATAAGCAGTTCATATTTATGGTGGACTCGGGAGCTGAAAAATCATGTTTACGTTAAGGCCGGTTCCCGTTATCTAATCATAAATTGGAGACGCAGGGGTTCTCTGGGGCTGTTGTCGAAGTTCCTTACACAGAAGATTTAGATGTCACCATGGGGGTAAGACAGTGAGAGCACCCCTACTGTACTATGAGCAGTCCCCGATTAACTTGCTGGGAAGGGACCTCCTCAGTAAGCTTAATATGACCATCTCCTTTACAGAGCAAGGAATCGTTTGTTCAACTCCAGGGATCTGTCCCATGCGCGTAATGCTGGTGGTGCATGCACGAGTGACAGCACCAGAAGTGCGTGGCATACCGGTAGATCCTGGTGTGTTCATTCAAGGGTTAAAAACATTGGCACAGGTGGTCCCAGAGTTGAAAAATCTAGAGTGGCGAGTACCCGCAGAGTTCATCTTTCGACCAATAGCCCGCCCAGAGATTGTGTCCGGGAAAGTGATGTCCGTAGCCTTGCATGCAGTTCAGATCTCAACTAAAAGAATAGCTGTCATTGCAATGGACATACACGGCTGTGAGTGGCGCACGGTATTATGCATCAATGCCGACATTGAATTGCGAGATCTATCAGATGAAGACCTTTCTCAGACTCAGAAAGTGACGGTGAGATAATAATGGAGATAACCATACCATGTGATATCATGATACAAGTAAGACAAGTGCCAGTACAGCTGATGGCAGTGGTAGGAGCACCTCCTTCCTTTTTTGACGATGACATGAAATCAGTCCCCAGTACCCTGTGGACGACAGGCCCCCATGATGTGGGATTATTGCATGGCGTCACACCAGTTAAAATAAAACTTAAACCTGGAGCCATTCTACCAAGGGTAAAACAGTACCCCCTGTGCCGAGAAGCAGAAGAAGGGATAAAAGAAACAATCAGTGCATTGTTAACACAAGGAATAATAGTGCCCTCAAATTCGCCATGTAATACTTGCATCTACCCAATCAAAAAGGCAAAAGGTGGGCCTGGAGGATGATCCAAGACCTACGCCCACTCAATGACATCATTCAAAAAGAATTTCCTTTGGTCCCTAACCTGACATCAATTCTGTGCAGCATTCCAAAGAATTCATCACATTTTACAGTAGTGGATTTGAAAAATGCCTTCTTCTCCATCCCACTAGCAGAAGAGTGCAGATATCTAACTGCATTCACATTGTGGGGAAGGAGATATGAGCACTGCAGGTTACCTCAGGGATACTGTGAGAGCCCCAGCATATTTAATCGCATCCTCCTTGAAGATCTAGGGAACATGACAGCAGAGAGCACAATTATTCAATACGTAGATGATCTCATCTGCGCAAAAAATGAGAAAGAGTGCAGAAAAGACTATATTACTCTCTTGACATTGTTAGCCCACAAAGGCTCCAAGGTCGACAGAGGAAAACTGCAGTACTGCCAACGAGAAGTGTTGTACCTGGGACAACTAATATCACAGGATGGCAAGACAATAATACCAGACAGAGTAGCTGCCATCACAGATGTAAGAAGGCCAAATACAGTGAAGGAAATGCAAAAATGTCTTGGCATGTGTAATTACTGCCGAGCATGGATACTAGACTATGCACCATACACAAGACCCTTATTGCAAGCACTCAAGGAGGCCCAACGAGAGAACACAGAAATACAATGGTCTGCAGAACTGGGTGACGCATTCACGTCACTCAAGGAACTGATCTCGAGCGCACCCGTGCTCGCGAACCCAGATTACGAACGCAAGTTCTACCTGTTCTCCCACTGTAAGGGGATCCTCATGACTACACTACTGACACAAAAAACGTCCTTGGGGCACAAGCCTCTAGCTTACTACAGCGGCACACTGGATGCAGTAATGCAAGGGCACTTCGCTTGCGAGCAATCTCTCGCTGCCACAGGATTTGCAATTGATAAGAGTGCAACCATAGTGATGGGATGCTCCGTAACTCTATTCGTAGAGCACTCGCTGTTCGCCATTTTGGAAAGATCAAAGAGCACACTCACGACACAAAGAGCAACCGCCTATGAGATAATATTATCCAGTGCAAACATCCACGTAGTTCGCTGTAAAACAGTAAATCCTGCAAGATTCATTACAGAACCATGCACATTGGAAGACATGCAGGCATACGATTGTACAACTTACAAGGGGGAGGAAGGAGAAGGCACTGTTGTAAGTGAAAATGCCTTAAACGAAGGAGAGGTTTTCTTCATAGAAGGTTCAGCATCAATAAACCCAGACACAGGAGAAGAACACTTGGGGGTAGCTGTTGTAAGGATGGAAGAAGGTGAGTACGAAGTGATAGGACAGCATTGTCTGCCAGCTCCTTACTCGGCTCAAGCAGCAGAACTCATAGCACTCATTGAAGCATTACACGCAGCAAAAGAGTGCGCCGTAACCATCTACACAGACTCATTTTATATGACCACTACAGTACATGGCATATTGGCAAGGTGAGGACGGAGAAGGTTCCACAGAGCAGATGGGTCACCAGTTCAGCATGCAGAACTCCTAAAAGAACTTATTGAGGCATTGAAAGAGCCCACCATGGTAGCCATAGGGAAATGCCAGGCCCATACCACCAACACAGATATTCTCCTTGGGAAACGCTGCAGCAGACGCTGCAGCCAAGGAAGCCTCTTATTTAGAGAAAGAACAGACAGGTAAGTACCTAATGCACCAACGAGTAGAGGAAGAACTCCCAGATGGATACAATACTATGCCTGTGTCACAAATATTAGAATTACAAGAAGGAGCAAGCGAAGAAGAAAAGGGGCTGTGGGAAAATAGAGGATGTAGCCAGTCAGCAACCAATCTTTTGTGGCGTCAAAATAACACAGGAAAAGTGGTCATGCCACTCAAACTCTTAGAAATAGCATTCCAACAACTACACTTCCCAGCACACAATGCAAAACAACATATTGCAGCAGAGATACATGAGGACTGGTTCGCGCCAGGGCTACAGGAACACATCTCAAAATTGGCAATGGAGTGTACAACATGTCAAATATACAACTCAGGAATTACCCTACGGACACTGCGAGGAACCATACCCAAACCCGTAGGGCCATTCAGAGAACTGCATATTTATTATGCAGATATGGGAGAAAGATGTAACGGTGCACAGTGCATGATAGTGGTAGCTTGTCCATTTTCCAGATGGGTTGAAGCAGGGCCCTGTGCATGTCCAGATGCCAAATGCGCAGCAAAGTTCTTAGTGAGGGAAGTATTCCCACGCTGGGGAATTTGCAACGTGATTCGCTCAGATAATGGCATGCATTTTGTCAATGAACTTTTCAAAGAAGTCACAGCTCTGTTAGGAATTAAGCATAAACTGTGCTCAATTTACCATCCACAAAGCAATGGTGTGGTTGAGAAGATCAAAGGCCTCCTGAAGGGGAGATTGTCAAAGCTATGTTTCTCCCTTAAAAAGAACTGGGTGCATTGTCTGCCTCTGGCCTTGTTCGAGCTGAGAAATCAACCCAGCAAGGACCACCATCAGTCACCACACGAGATTGTGACTGGAAGGCGCATGCACACAGCACACTCTCCACTCCGCAGACATTCAGATGCACACAAGAGCGCCACAATATTAGGTGAAGAATTTAATGACTATCTGACAAAACTCACTAGAGCAGCACGCATGATATCAAGGCAGCTCGCACCACCATTCACACAAGAAGGAAGGGAATGCGGAAGTTACATTTGTCGAAGAAAGCCCACAAGGGCAGTTAATGCCAGGGGAGATGGTTTATGTGAGGAGTTTCGTGCGTAGGTGGAATGCCCCAAGATTTCATGGCCCTTATGAGGTGATATTTTGCACACCGACTGCGGTAAAAGTGAAGGGCCTGAGATATTGGATACATTTGACAAACGTACGCAAAGCACATGACAGTGTGAGAGAAGAACAGGAAGAATAAATACAGAGTACAGCAGAAGTGTCACAATAAAAAAAGGATGAAAAATAACAATGTTGGATAACATACTGCATGGTAAAAGAAAAAAGAGTATTGAAGTAAATTAAATTTCTAGAAGATGGAAGATGTAAATAAGTTTTGGACTGTAAATACTGAAATATGTTTCTCCCTCTCTTCTATTGGCTCTCTCTCTCTCTCTCTCTCTCTCTTTCTCTCTCTCTCTCCCTCTCTTTCTCTCTCTCTCTCTCTGATGACTATAACTGTATGAGTACGCTTAATGCACTTTTATGTTTTAACATATAGGAATAACCATGGCAACGAAAGGGCAGCCCACAATGAATAATATTAGGGCAGTTAGAACTGTAAATAATGTATTTGACTTACATAGATATTCGTATGAATGTGGCCTGTTTGTATGCACTGTTCTATTTTCTGCCCTGATTTTTGGTCTTGTCTTTTACTGGTTCTTGACATTCATCTCTATTGAGATGAATGAGGGGGGAGGGAATAGAACTAATGTGGGGAATGGAACCCGAATGGTTAAGGAGGGGACCTATTTGATATAGGATGGATTTCAGTTTATATGGGGCTATGATACAGCCCCTATCCATGCATAGCCTCTAAATGATACCAACAACAGCCCAATCACAAGCCCAGCCCCACCCTCAAATGTCTCAGAATATAATGTTTATGGGCTAAATGATCGTAACCCTTCTGTCATGTCACGGTTGTACGACACTACTGCCACAATGCCCACACCAGAAATTACCCCAACCACAGAAATTAGACCACCCGCGCATAGAAAGGAAGAGAACGAAGAAATGGCAGAGAGATTTTTGGCTCTATATGATGAATGGGGAAAGGGGGGCGTGGGGAAAGTGGGGAAAGTGGGAACGATGTCACAAGTAGCAAGAGAAGCAAAAAGCTACCTTAAAAGCAGTAGGAGAAGGAGGGAGGAGGGAGGAGGGAAGGAAGAAGTATGACGAATATTCTGGCCTGGGCGTAGACACAATAGAAGACCCTAGACACCCACATCAGTCAAATAAGTGGTACGCAGACATGAGGTCCACTGCAAAACAGACAACCAATGAAAGTTGTTATGTCTGTTCCCTGATGCCCCACGCCTCAGGTACACCTAAAGTCTTGCTGCCAAAAGAACTGCCTCTTTCAGATACCCAATGTCTCCTTCATCTCACTGTGTGCAGAATTAAGAACACCTTCCAAGCATACAAGGTATCTTTTGAAATGCTACAAAATGAGAAAACCTGCTACTCAAGAACAAAAGGAGTGATATATTTAAAAGAACCTTTTTTTGTAATTAAAGAGACATTGTTTTTGGACAATAAATGGAAAGATGAAGTAATATCGTGCAAGGCGGAAGCATTACGAGGACTGATGACAGAAAAACTACAGTGGACCGAGAAAACCTGTACACCAGTTTGGAAGGAACACATCACGAAACTGACCTGGGTAACCGCCATAGAGAAACCATTCAAACTGCAGAAAGAAATATTGTACGATCTGTGTTTCCATGGCGAAGGAAAAAACATTGTGGGTGTAAATAAGAACTGTAATCGGACACTCATTATCCCAGATATGAAGAAAGGAACAGCAGCACTTATGGACACTTACTGGGTCTGCGATAAACAGGCATACTTGCACCTCCCACAATCATGGAGAGGCACATGTTCCTTGGCAACGTTGCATTCAGCCTTGATGGTGATTCCGGAGAGCCACATTAATAGAGGAAAAGGAGTGCCAGTTGCCCATCATGAACAAAACACACAGCCAACAAAAGAACCACAATTGTATGCCCTGTCCCAGGGCAATGTGCAAGATGTATTATGAAGGCGGCAGAGATCATCCAACTACATATCCAAAGCCTCCTCAGAGCTGCTGGCACAGATTCCAGACAAATACCGGCTGTTCAATTCTGCAGAAACATACTTCGCCTCCCTTATCCCGAGCATCCAGGCACAAGCAAATGCAAAATGGCTCCAGATTACACGCTGGGAGTTGATACAGCTAGCCAACGACACTGAAGAAGTGATGAAGGTGGAGCTAAGAGCCCTGCGGTTAATGACCATGCAGAACAGGTATGTCCTAGATCTGTTGACGGCAATGGACGGCGGTGTTTGCCAAAAAATCGGGAGTCTATGTTGCACATTTGTACCTTCTGAAGACGCAGACAATGGAAAATTATCACATGTTATCGCAGCAGTGCACAGCCTGGGGGAACAAATGAAGAACGAAGGAGGAGCAGATGCCAGCACCTGGTTCGGTAACCTCTTTTCCTGGGTACCATCATGGCTAGGACTAAAGATCAAAATGCTGATGCCTATTGTGGTAGTTTTGCTGCTGACTTTTTGCGTGTACCTGCTGGGTCTTCGATGCTGCGCAAATGCAGTTCCAAATGGTGCAATGATGATGGTGACAATGGGCAACACTAGAGGAGCGGCACAGATCATGCAAGAGGCACAAGTACAAACAGGTGAGGGCCCAGAGCCCAAGTATAGAATGGTGCCTTTATACTATGATGGGGACATAGTAGATAGGTTATATCATACCACAATAAAGGAGCCCCAAGAACGAGAGTGGTATACAGAGGTATGGGTGGACTTGGAAGGAGATGGGGGATTTATATATATGACCTGCACACCAGATGAATACACTAGGAGAGGGGAGAGCCTTTGGGGGGTATGTAGAGCGTGGATGCCAATAAAAGGCACACCAGCATGGGATGAGGCTGTTGCGAATGAGAAGGAGTGCCAGAGGTTGGGCGAGTTACGGTATTCGTTACTTTAGTAATGAAAGGGGGGAAATGTATGGGAGGCTAGGATCCCCTCCCTGACATGCCCCACCTGCGTGAGATTCATGGCTTGTCAGCGGCCCCTCATGCACCTGTGCTCGGGTGGCAGGGTGGCTGCTGATCGACACACAGGGCCAATCGGCTTGTACTGTAACCTACCATGGACACCATTCTGAAAGCTTCAAGACTCCATTTTAGATACAAGCGACCAAAACCCCAATGAAACAACCTGCCTGCGAAAGCTGCAGCTCGGCCCCCCACTCACTGCGCACAGGGAACCATGCACTCCCCCTGCGCCTCCACCCCATGGCAGATCCGCTGAAGGCCTGTTCTCACGAGCAACCAGACACGAACGAGTATCAGAACAAGCACTGTATCATTTACCTTATGCAGTACATCACTGTCCTCGGAGTTACCTGACTCGTGGTTTGAGTCTGGAAAATAACAAGAACCATCCCAATCGAATAGGCCTCGACCTGGCATCTAACCCCTAACAGTTGAAATATATGGTGTCAATAACCTTCCTGTGCAGATTCCTGCTCACATTCCCCCAAATGGAGTGTTGTCTATACACCAAAGCCCTCCGACTCTCGGGGTTGTTTGGAAATTATAATACGGGTGTTGGAAAGGGGTGAAGTTTATAACACTGCTAAAGCAAGAGTGACCTCAATCCATTGTAAAATACCAAGTGCCTCGAAGACTTAATGAAAGGGCTTGATAAAGCCCCACCTAACGCTAACCATTAATGCTGCTAGTGTACAAAGGAAGGCAAAAAGGCATTACTAAGAATACTTGTGTGCAATATAATGAAATGCGTTAAGTTGGTATAACCGAAAATGCAAATGCACGATTGTATATGAATGTATCGCCTCTATGCTCCTGAGTACACGACCCAACCTGATGCTACCTCACATGTCATCTGTCTGTTGCCTTATGCATTACCTATGTGCATTCACCTAATGTTATGTATGTGCCACTGCCAAACTTTTACAGCTATCTGTGAAGAAGTGAACAAATGTATAAACAATAGAAATTTGTAATCATCCTAATGTTACTAACTTTACTAACCGCTCCCTCTTGTGATATATTGTGCAGCCCAGGCACCGAGAATCGCGTAAAACCACAAGGCCATCACCCCCTCCTCCCGCCAAGGCCCGCTAGGGCTTGCTGGTACACGGGCAGCACAACCTCACCTACCCTTCTTCTGCTGGACCCGCTTCAGGAATTCACCTCCCCATGTCCGAGGCCGCCATAGTCTGCCAAATGAATTATTTACAACCTGATCCTAAACCCCACCGCCTCAAGGGGCCAGAGGTGCATCCTCGCTGATCCAGTAATACTTCGGTTCACCCCAAGTTAATGAGCCTCGGAGATAGGTATTCAACCCTGTACTAACATATCATGAAATAATTCTTCACCACATCGAACAGAACAGAATAGAACAGAACAACAAGGCAGCTCATCTTGTGCCCTAACACCAGACACCCAGGCTTATGACACCCGGTCAACAGGTCAAAAGTAACAGTGCACTGATGTATTGGCGAAGCTTCATATTGCACGTTGTTTCTCCGGTCTCCTATTATTTCTTAGAGTAACATATTGTAGGATTTACAGGACAACTGGAATCGTGTAAAGGATGAGTGTTTGTGTGTGTTTGTGGCCACAAGGGCAAAGTGTTAGTACAGCCATCAATCATCGACACTGACCGCGCCTGGCCTGGCAGCTCCACCCCAACGAGCCCAGCTGACCCATCCATCCCACGTTGGCACCACGCGGATGTCTACCAATCCTGGAGCGGCTCATCACTACATCACCTATAGATTAGTCGACGCCACCCAATCCCTGAGACTATGTGCCCCCTATTGCTTGTAGGATTTGTGATGTGGTTTTGTAATAAATATGACTCTTTGCTATTGTCAGACAGAGCGCTCTCGGAGCTTGCAGAGTCCTTTGCATGCCCTACATTGATTAGATAAAAACCTTTTACATCACCTGCACTTGGTCTTGGTCTCATTCCCTCCTGGGGTGTGTCCTTTATTGCCTCTCATTTTGGGGAGGGCATTGCCTTTTGGGGACGCTTGCTTTCATTATCATGTTTTAGCTCTTTGGTGTGCGGCAGCGAACATGGTTGAAGCTTAATGAAGTTTCAGGTGGGACTCATTTTATGCAAAACCTAGAAATCACCCATTGGATTTTTTTTCTAGGAATCCTTTTCTCCATTTATTTAAAATGTATGCACTGAGCAAAGTCCTTTGCATAAGCTGTGCTGAATTAATTTGTCCTGTTTGTATCATGTGCTCCTGGAATTCAAAGTGCAACAACTGGAACTACGTTGCCACAAAAAACATATTTATAATTTTTCCACTGTGGCTTTGCATACACTATACCAACTCAGTGGGCCTCATTATGACTCCAGCGGTAGCCATGCCGGTAAGTACCGGCACGGCTGCCGCCGGAGTCATGAATTTACCGGCACCCGGCAATGGGGACTTACCGCGGCATTTCAGTCCGGAGGATCCAGTAAATCCCCATTGCCGGGTGCCGGTAATAATTACTCCCCATTCCCATTTGAGTCCCATTGGACTCAATGGGAATGGGGAGGTCGGATGCACCGGCACCATTCACTAATGGTGCCGGTGCATCCGACATGGTCTGCTTGCGGGTGCCGGTCCGCACACCAGGTCAGACCTGGCGGGCGGTAAGGCACCCACGAGCAGAACTCGTAGTTTGCCGGTCTGGTAATAACGGTACCGGCAAGCTTACCAGTACCATTGATACCATTGTGGGGAGGGCATTGCCTTTCGGGGACGCTTGTTTTCATTGTCATGTTTTAGCTCTTTGGTGTGCGGCAGCAAACATGGTTGAAGCTTAATGAAGTTTCAGGTAGGACTCATTTTATGCAAAACCTAGAAATCACCCATTGGATTTTTTTTCTAGGAATCCTTTTCTCCATTTATTTAAAATGTATGCACTGAGCAAAGTCCTTTGCATAAGCTGTTCTGAATTAATTTGTCCTGTTTCGTATCATGTGCTCCTGGAATTCAAAGTGCAACAACTGGAACTATGGTGCCACAAAAAACATTTATAATTTTTCCACTGTGGCTTTGCATACAGTATACCAACTCAGTGGGCCTCATTATGACTCCAGCGGTAGCCATGCCGGTAAGTACTAGAGTCATGAATTTACCGGCACCCGGCAATGGGGACTTACCGCGGCATTTCAGCCCGGAGGACCCAGTAAATCCCCATTGCCGGGTGCCGGTAATAATTACTCCCCATTCCCATTTGAGTCCCATTGGACTCAATGGGAATGAGGAGGTCGGATGCACCGGCACCATTCATTAATGGTGCCGGTGCATCCGACATGGTCCGCACACCAGGTCAGACCTGGCGGGCGGTAAGGCACCCACAAGCAGAACTCGTAGTTTGCCGGTCTCGTAATAACGGTATCGGCAAGCTTACCAGTACCATTGATACCGGACAGGCAAGCTTATGTTGAGGCCCAGTGCATTTATGTTGTTATCATATACAGGCAGTCCCATTTTGAAATGGCCCCCGTCCATCTGCCGGCGCTGAATGCCTGGGATCTAAGTGCAAGCAACCCTTTTTGAAACGAACCTCGGGATGGAAGTTTGTCTGCATTTAGAGGCCTGTGCTAGATCGAGAAACGATCATGAATTGCTGCACCTATCAGAATTATAAAATACTACGCATGAAATCTAACTTGTAACCTTTTACATGACCCCAAAGTACATGGTTGATTCCTTTCCTGGTCCTGAAGCAGACGGGAAAGCGCCATAGTCATTAAGGAAATAAAATGACAAACAAGGACCCTGACTGAAAAATACATGATTGCTGTGGACCGGCAGAAGGTGAACAAGAGCTCTACTCGCACTTCCCTCTTTGTGTCCATTTAAAGGCAGCATGCCACATCTATTAGGCTCATCCCTACCCGTTCCAAACACGCATATGTGAGCACACACACATTCATGCATTGCACGCATACACTCAGTCAGACAGACCCACTTACAAATAGAGGTTGGAGATCCAAGCGGGGCTCGAGCCATCTCTGGTCAAGTTGCTCCTTGGAGCTCGACCCTAGGTTCAAGCCTACCCAAGCTGGTATGCCGGCCTGCCCCCCCCCCCCACCTCCTAAACAAATTAACAAGAAAATCTTTGTTGCTTATGCTGGGAGCATCTTTGTAATTTAAAAAAGCAATGTATTTATGTGAATTGGGTAAATGAATAACCTTACACATTAGTAGTGTATGGGGCCCATTCACATACAAATCTTGACAGCTGGGCACAGCCCCTGTTTCCAGCCTTAGTCACTCCCCCTTTTGATATGGCTTTGATATAAAGTTAATATACATTTGATATCAAAATGATATAGAAAATAATATTGATTTGATATCAAATGAATATTTTATATAAAGTGGGTATAAAACGTCTATTAAAATATGATGATACTGTTTGAGATGATTTGATATAATGTGCATATAAATTGTATATAGAAATGATGTAAACATTGCAGCAGTCGGTGGTGGTACTGTTTGAACGACTATTGAGGAACAAAGTGAGCTCTGAAGACAGGAATTGTGAATGTAGGGTTTTACAGAGGGAAGCAGTGATGACGCGATAGATGGAGTTCCCGCCCAAGGTTATAGGAAGTGGATATAAATTCTATAGGTAGTATAGATGACATCATGATTTAATAATCTCAATGACACAGGCTAGAGAGTTAGCTTCAATGGCTAGTAACATTAAACTTTTAGATTTGATATAAAATTATCGAGCTATGAATCGATAAATCATTTTATATCAAATCTAAACGTTTAATGTTACTAGCAGTTGAAGCTAACTCTCTAGCCGGTGTCCTTGCAGGGTTCGAAATTGAGGGGAGCTGGGAGCTATTTAGCTCCTGCTTCTAGCATAGTAGATAGAGCCTGGTTAGCTTGAAACCAACAGCTACCAGGAGCTACTTTTGTCTCCTAGGACCCACTGATGCCTTCCATACATGTAAATGTGACATTAACTTTGGGTATTTGAGAATGTTAATAAAGAAGAATTAGAACACATCTAATATACATGTAAACACAAGAGTTCATACAAAATGGACAGAAAGTGAAAGGAGCATCTCTAGTAACTCCTGGTTCCCCTGCGGTAGCTCCTGCCTACAGGGCGATGCCAGACACACAGGAGCTGGTTTTAGCTCCTGCTAATGAATCACAATGTTTAACCCTGAATTGAGATTATAAAATCATGACGTCATCTATATATCTATAGAATGTATATCCGCTTTCTATGAATTTGGGGCAAAACCCCATCTCCTGCGTCATCACTGCATCACTTTGTTAGTCCGATCACAGATAGATTGTATTTGGTCTATTGGTATTACATTCATTCTAAAATGAAGAAATTGCCCCTATAATATAAATTTGACTTTTTTAAACTAATGGGGCCGGTCACCAAATATTTTCTAAAGACCTCATTTGGATAATTGTCTTTGCCTAATCCTTTTCAAATAATATTGTTTCCGTTTTTTTATTGGATTTTTGCACAGATCTTCCACCTTCTGACCAATTCTCTAAAATGAACTCAGCTTGTTTTTATTTTTTATAAGGGGGTTACATTTAAATTTTGCATGCTCTCCTTTATATCAGCATACAAAGAAGTATTGGTCGATGACATCATATTCTTATAAAACGTCAACAACTTCAAGCCAATCCAGTCTCTCATAGATGTGAAGCCCAATTCAAATCTCAATACGGTAATGGGTAATGAGTTGGGTAAATTTAGCACCTTTTTCCATATTACAGATTCCAAAATATCCCAATCCATAGAGTTAGTGATGTAAAAAAATCTCCGGTCCATATAGCAGAGATGTTATTACTTTTGCCTTATAAAAAGCAATTAGAGGTGTTAATGTGAATTGACAACATCTTGAGTGTATCCTTTTCTTCTGTGCAACAAACTGATTACCCTGGTCTTTCATTCCATCTATTGTCCTAGGGACTGCAAGACATGGTGGTGTCTAAATAGAATCCCAGATAGACAATTTGCATAAATGCAGCTGTAAGCACTTTTCCGACTTTCCAGCTGTATCCGTATAATTGTTTATAAATATGAGCAAAACAAATAACAGTGGTTTTGATTGGGTTAATCCTATCTTCATTAATCTGTGCATAGTTCTCAATAGCATCTATTAGGTATTGCAAGCCTCACTGTGTATGATCAAGGAGTACCACATTGTCTGCATGTGTCATCCATGATAGTTTGAACCTTGCCAACTCTTGGAGTTACAAAGGAAAATGCAGACAATGCGTCCCCCCAAGTCAGCCAGATATAGATTTAACAGACAGGGTGCCAGGACACGGCCCTGTTGAAGTCCTCTATAAACATCAAATGTGTGGGTTAGGCCTCCCTGCCTGTCCAATCTGACTTGCAGGTATGAATCTTCATGCAGATAGATTAAAATAGTCACCTTAAAAGACACCTTGGGCCTCATTACAACAATTGCGGAATGCGTTTAACGGCACTGGTAATGGTGCCGGCGCCGTTAAACGCATTCTGCAATATTACGAGGTTCCCTAGCGGGACCCGCTCTGGACGTCTGGTTTTACCAGACGTCCAGAGCGGGTCCAGCGAGGGGACCAGGGACCTAACAACGGGCCGGTTGTAATCGGCCCGTTGTTAGCTCCCGCACCCATTCCCATTGAGCCCAATGGGGGCTCAAATGGGAATGGGGAAGGTCCGGGCCCGTGTTCCCTGAAGGAGGAATTACCGGGCCCTCCAAACTCAGAATGGCCCGGTAATTCCCCATTCAGGAAACCCGGACACGGTTTTGGAGGCAGCCATGCCCTTATTAGCATGGCTACCTCCAAAGTCATAATGAGGCCCCATGTCTTGTTGAGACAGTGGTAGTTAAATGCATTAATATACCTGTAATGTTACTCCTTCAAAACCCAACTTCACCAGAAGCTACCTATCTCTATTGTAAGGGAGAGACGGAACTGACATTTTTTTGAGCCATACACCTACTAACCCAGCGGTTGCAAGCTGAAAGGTACCCTTGCTCATTAAAGGCTGCTCCAAAGTCCTTGATGGCACAGATAGAGTCCTGTGAAAACGTCCAGAAGCACCAGGAAGATGAAAATGCTCAAATGAATAAGAGAGAGAGAGGGGTCCCTGAAGGACTCACTCATAAGAGAAATTGTTGTGACAGGGGTAGGCCACGGCAGGAGAGGGAGGATATCAGCAATATCCACTGTAAATTCCTATAGGGCTGAGAACCACCCCCACGAAGGACCAAACTAGCTTTGTCGACTGCATGCGCAGTTGAACCAGAAAACCTTGCTATCATGGCAAAGGAGGAAACATACCCAAAAGGAACCGACCAACCCCTGAGGAAACAGCCTGAAGGTAGTGCACTGGGATCCACATTCTAACTGCAGAGCTGGGGAACCTAGCAAATAAGGCACAAGGGAAAGAGAACCTCTAATCGGAACCCCAAAGAACAAGATCTTGACAAAGACAATCCTCTAAACTTATTTTGCTCCTGTCCTGGAGATGACTGGCATTGATCCTAGAGAAAGGCTCTTGACTGCAAGAGAGTTCGTTAACAACTGTAGAAGGCTGAAATGCAGTTTCTTGACTAAAGTGGACCACCTCTTTCTGTGAACATGTTTGGCACTATGCCTCGGATGTAACTGACCATCATCCCATCCAGGCTAGCTAACTGAGGGTAAAAACCTCCCTTTCAAAAGGAGAAGATGGATAACTTCCCTACGAAGGAGAGTTTGCCATCCGAAAGGATAAAGATGCAGAGCTTTAACCTATTGTATGTAAAACAAAAAACAACCCCATGACTGTAGAAGGGACACTGCTAACTGCTGTCAAAGAAAAAATTAACCGAAACCCCTTGGAACTGACGTGAGTTACCATTAGCTTCATTAACTTGGAGAAGCATCACGGGGGCTGATGGGAAAGGCCAAACCGAAAAGGAGGGACATTTTTAAGTGCAACCCCATCAGTGGAACCAAAGAAGAAAAAACTCCTGATGAGGACAAAAAACAGGAACCCCCTGGCACACCTCCCTGAGTTCTAACTTGATCATACAATCCGCCGGGAGAAGGGAGCCAATGAGTATACTAACAAACCTTTCCATTTAATGATGCCACAAGTAGATGTTAGCACTTGCAAGTTAATTATTGGGTGAAACCCCACTGACCCCCACACTATCAAATTTTTCTTGCCTTAGTGAAAAACTGGGGAAGGAGGTAAGGGAAAACTGACAGAGGAAGTACTCAAAATGAACCCTCCATAACTTACGGCAACCCCCGGGGGTTTGAGGTGAACGCCACCCAAGAAAAAACCCCGGCCAGCACATGAGATATTACAGGAGACACTCTAGCACGACCCCTTTCGGCACAACCTCCTCAAATGAGTCAAAAATTGTGTTCAAGCCCCTCAAGCAGAGGAGTAATTGTACGCACCTCTCGATGCACCTTATCTAGGATGGGTAGAGCCAAAGAATCAAGCTCTATTCTCCTGAGGGGCAAAGATCTTAATGAAAGCCACCTGTCTAATAACAAATTGGGATGAAGTCACATGGGAAAAGACTTACGTCATCCCATAGACATGAAGGCGTTTAGCGATGCCGAGCAGGCAAAACCGATTTTAGAGTCCAGCCCCTCAGAACCAGCACATCAACAGGCAAAGCCCGTACCAAGGTTTGGGTAACCTGACCCAACACATTCTATAACTTGCCTTGACAACCCCTCAATGGTTTATCTACCCCCTTTTTGGGGCCTGTCCCCTTTTTTTGGGGCCAAAAGGATAACATGAAGAGGTCTATTCATGGAAGAGGGCCATCTAATAAAGAAAAATTTGATGACGGGTGTTTCCCCCTTTTTTGCGGAGGAAATCAGAGATCTAAGTTTATCTTGCTCCTCTCCGGGGGCAAACCCCAGACCACTGGGTTATCAATAGAAGAAATGGGAAGTGCAGAAAACAGCTACCAGGTCCAAGACGGGACAGACCGGGACTGATGGTATTACTCCCACTCTCTTCTCTTCTCTGACCCCTTACCATGGGCAGTGGTGGGAGTGTGGAGTGGGGGGGTTTGGGGGTGAGGAGGGATGGACTGAGTTGTCCTGTAACCTAATTGGATATACTAATGTACCATAACTGGGAAGATCTGGAAAGAAGAACAAACCTAGATGGAAGGTCTCTCTTTTAGGCCTCTAAAGCTGAGACTAGTGAGGAAATAAGGATTGACCTTGCATTGTAATTCAGGCAAAGCCTGAAGCCGAGCAGGCCGTGGTGTGCCTTATCACAAGGCGAACAGCTGTGCCAATATTTTTAGAAAAATATGTCATAATGTCATAAATACATTATTATTATCTTTCTTAAAATGCGCTTAAAAACCCAAATGATTTGGGTATTTAAGCGCAGGCACGGTACTCGCCCCTCTGTTGTTCTGTGTGGTCCTGCCTCCAAGACCAACATTGCCCTTAGAAGAGCCCCCCCAAACCCTGTGTGCGAAACCTGAAGCAAAGCTTCTGAAAGGCTTGCCCCTGGGGCAGGGGTGGGCGATACACCTAGATCTTAACATATTAATAATTAGAAACATAATAAAAATAAAATAAAAAAAATATAAACCAAAAACCCCATTCCTGGTGCTGGGGATTACAGGCGCTCGCCACTGCGCCCAACCTATCTATATATTAGTAAGTATGCAAATATTTGCAAAATTGTTTTATTCAATTACATTGTTCATAAACTTAGGGAGCGAAGTGTCGGATGAAAACGGCTAACCCCCTCACTAACGTGAGAGGCCCCCCCAACGCGCTTCAGGCCTGGAGCAAAGCTTCCAAGAGCCCCGCGCACGTTGTGGCTTGAGTGAGCTGCTTGCTGGTGGCGATACCATCCACAGTAACGGCGCATGTAACACCTGAAAGGCCCACACGCCACGGGCCTAAAGCCCAAGGCTTCCCAGCGCACGTTGGGCATGGGGCTGGCTGGCGAGCCCCCGTATGCAACAACAGGTCCACACGCGCGGGTCTGAAAGTAAGCTTAAGACCGACCAGCGCGTGTTGGTCACGGAGAAGGAGGGCCGCCCTGCCCCTGAACTTATCCAGCACTGGAAAGCGCACTCAACCTCACATGTGACAGGCCTGAAGCTCAAAAGCTTCCACCCGGCCTGCGCGTGTTAGGCAAACAGAGGAAAACCAACTCTGTTGAAGGTGGAGTTGTTAAATAAACGAAAACAAAACAAAAACTTCCCACAATAAAGCGGCGGTCACACATGACCCCTCAATAAACAATAAGAGCTTTATAAAAATGAAAGCAGTAAAAAAACATTACTACCAATAAAACACTACTCTACACCATATAACTATGGAAAATATAATATATAAAAAGTATTATGCCAACAACACACTAGCATGCAAAGCACAACTGTACGGAGTGACTTAGCTGTGGTGTCAGCAGCAAAGAAAGAGGAGTTGGGATCAAAGTAAAGGACATATATAGAGGAGGGTCCCTGCCCATTGGTCACCTGCAGGGCATGACCTGTCCTCCATCTTGGATTGAGGAGATTCCCTCACATTGTCTGTGAGCTGTATTTAGCTCTGTTATTTTAACCTTTTTGTTTGTAAAAGTTTTGTCTTTGCTGCTGTGGTTTCAGAAGTAAAGATTGACATGCATGCATAATAGGAAGCCTTCTGTCATGCCATAGAATCAGCAAACAGGAGAACCGTGGGGGAAACGGATAGGTAAAACACTGCACCATGTTAAAATGCCTGCCCTTCTCATTTATCAGAAACATGTTCAAGCAAATGTAAAATATATGTTTCAATATTCTGAAAACACAGTTATTAATTGCACTCACAGAAGATTTCGAAGCCAAAGTTTTGACGGATTAAAACTGAATTTAAATTAAGACTTTATGTGAAAATAAATTATTGAGCTGTTTAGATTTCCCTATTTTGATTGGAAGTAAGTAAACAATGAACCATTTTAATGCTGCAGCATTAAAGGGCCTCTGATTCTGGGCAGGCTTCCCAAACCATTCACATGTTTTGATATGACAAAAGCTAAAAGGTGTGCATGACCCACACAAAGGTTGTACAACTAGTGTGACAACCACATGATTCTCTACGTTTCTTATAAGGATACCCACGCACAGGATTTTCTATAAACGTTGTTTTGACCGTGAGATGAAATGATTTGCCTAGGATCACACACTTTGGTTAAGTGGTGTACCCAGGATGTTAACTCTTTCTGCGATTTTGCCACTTTATCAGGTGCCTTTTCAGCACCAGCTCTGGTTTGTACAAATGCATGTGTGATTGGCAATAAAATTGTATTTTGGGTTTTACGTTGCTATTTTCCTGGCTGGCCTGTGTTTGGCTCTTATAGCCAGAACAAACTCCCTGACTCTGCCCTCCTCGTGAATTCCCTGGCTCTCCCAGCTCTCCTCGCAAACCCACACAACACACATCGCATTCACAGGCATGCACGCATTCACTTTTATTTTCCAAACTTACCTTTCCATGTATTTTTGATGCCCTCTTTTCTCCATTCCAGATCCCAGTCTCCTGTACCAGCTTTCTCAAGCACTGTACACACTTGACCTCTGCCTTCCTAATTCCCACTGAAGAATGTGACGTCCTATGTACCATACAACTCACATGATGAAGAGGACCGTGCGAACAGCGCATTGCAATTTGCTCTAATCTTTGGAGACTTTTGAGACTTTACCGAGGCGCCACTCATCTCCATGAACTTACTGCAACCGTGACAATGCAGGAAGCAGGGGGTGCACTGGAACGTGGGTGGGAGGGGGACTGCCCCTCTTTGTCCTCCCCTTGTTCTGCCACCTTTGCTGCCCTACCCATCCCAGCACCTCTGCGCCCCTGTATCTTACTTGTAACCTTTGGATGTGTTTACAGTGCTTCGTTGCTTGTTTTAATTATATCACTGTATTGCCTATAGGGCAAACCTAGCTCAGAGCTTTACAGCAAGAGGTGATGGCATTGGGCTTGGCATTTTATACTGTATTGTTGGGGAGGGGGCCAGGGATTTATGTTTTTTTCAACTGCCATTGTTGAACGGCTACTTTTTTCTTGTGTTTTGGGGAACTAACTGTAGGATGGTGGGAGCATTTCGAGCCTCTTCTGGGATTGAGGTCTAGAGGGTCGGGGTGTGACAGGAGAACTGCTTGCAAGTCTTCTCTTAACAGGCTTGCCTAGATTCCAAACCTATGACAGGTGAGCTGGAGAGCCTCTAGAGGTGTGGAGTTTAATCACCAAGAATATTGGTCCTCCATTTGAGACTGCTTTTTAGGTGATATATGCAGTTTTGAATATGATCCGAACAAGGTGGGAGAGCCGTTGAAGCTCGCAGTGTCGTAGATTTATGGTTGAATTTGCGTGCGCCTGTAACTAGGCGGGGTGCGGCAAAGTGTCCTGCCTTGGTTTGTGCTTTATAAATCCCATGGATATCTTCATATCATGATTTAGAATTTGCTTTTTTTTGGATAACTGTCTTAAAATTTTAAAGAATACATTCACATTATCATGTCTCAAATTATGCGCATTCCATTTTCACATATTGTAAATTCATAGTCAAGCAAGTGTACTTTGTTGCTCTTGTGTGATTGGGTGGACACAGGGAATGATTGAAATAACCATGTAGGGTAATTATGTTATGCTATTGACACTGGTAGGTTCTCTTAGGTGCTTTAACAAACCAATCGACCAGATATGTATTTTTGGGAATATTTATTGATCAATTCCATTTTTTATTTCAATTATATATGATATATGATATGATGTAAGTAATGTATAACGTGTCTGTACACAAGTGTTTCTAGGTGCGACAAGACAAGGAGGGGGGGAAAGAAGGAGGCCAAAACAACGATCTTACTAGGCCTTGTGTCATTCGGATCGTGCAAGTACGGGGGAGAGGGAGAAGTGCCAGGGGGGGTGGATAAGTGCAGGCAACTCAATAAGTGCTGCCAGAGGGTGGCTCATAAGTGCAGAGATAACAAGGGACTGTAGGGTTGCAGATACAGACCCATAAGGGCTGGGTGAACCCAGAGCAGGGTGAGGGCATACTGGACAAGCAGGAGCCTGGGCAAGAGTTTCAGTGGGTGGCCAGGTGACCAGTGTGCAGAGCGGTCAGGGACATCAGCAAGGGAGAAGAAGAGAGAAAGCGGAAGCGAAAAGGAAGGTCTTGAGTTGCTTCTGGAACCGGAGGTGGTTCTGCTCAAGTTTGAGAGAGGCAGGGGGGTTGTTCCAAAGGGAGGCTCCAGTCTCCCCCTGGGAGGCA
This sequence comes from Ambystoma mexicanum, assembly GCF_040938575.1. Lineage (NCBI taxonomy): Eukaryota > Metazoa > Chordata > Amphibia > Caudata > Ambystomatidae > Ambystoma > Ambystoma mexicanum. Next base: position 1,246,171,112 of record NC_090925.1, on the reverse strand, counting down.
TCTTACCTTAAAACTCTAGACATTTACACATGCAAACGCATGTATCTGAAACTGACATCTTGTGATAATCTAATCAGTTGACCGATCGACCTAAGCTCGCGTGCCCTGGTGGCAATAAATCATATCCTGTGTCTGTCCAGGTGACATCTGCATGTCAGACCGTTATGCTTCACCCCTTGTCATGGCATTAGTGCACAGCGTAGCTAAACGTCTGCTGTAAGCATTGTGAGAAACCAAATGGTGTCTCACCTACTTGTCCCTGGGGATCTCTCTCTCAGGTGGCCAGGGCACGGCCATCGCCTTTGGATCCAGACCCTGTGGGTGGACCAGTGCGGGAGGATCACCTGGATGGGGGTTCCTCAGGGAGTGGAAATGGGACACTGACAGGTGAGACACAGTATTCCCCTTCTCATACCCCTTTGTGAACAATAGCCAGCGTGTGTTGCAGCAGATGTCTACGGTACACAGGGCTCTCCTTGTAACGCTCACCTGATTGTTTGTTTGTTTATTTATTTAATATAGCGCAAAACCAAACCCGCAGGTAGCCGGGCGCAAACATTACAAGAATACTTGAGAACTTGGTTACAGTGACAAACACAGAAGTAAGCGGTAGGAGCAGATTCAGAAACATTATAGATTGCATGTGTTGGACAGTTAATGGCAGATGTTGGAAACAGAAAGAGAATGGAAGGTGGTACAGTTCAGTGAGGTATGCAGTAAGAGAGAACTAGTGCGGTTGATTGTCAAGTGTCGGAAGCAAGAAGGAGCTGAGTGGTGGTCAGCCGCAGTTTGTAGCTGGGTACTGGCAGTGGGGGTAGGGGTACCTAGGGACAAGTTAGCAGGGCATAGTCAAGAGGGTGTCTCTCAGGGCGAATGGAAATGTTGCGGAGGGGGATCACCTTAGATGTCGTTCGATCGTAGCCATAAGAGTGCCTTGCGTCTGAGACTTGGGTAAGGTTGGTCCTTTCTGAGTTCTAGGGGGAGTTTGTTCCAAGTTTGGGCCGCTGTGACTGGAAAGCTGGCGCCGCCAGCTGTGCTTTTTTTATATCTGGGCACCAGCAGGGTGAAGGCGTTAGATATTCTTGTGGGGCGATTAGAGGTTCTTTTGTTGATTCTGTTAACTAGGTAGGGGGGAGCTATATTGTTGAGGCATTTGTATGTGAGTGAGATAGTTTTGAGGGTGATCCTGTCATTAATTTTGAGCCAGTGGATGTTCCTTCTGGCGGTGGAGACATGGGCTCTGTTGGGTAAGTTTAATGCTACTCTAAGAGCGTTATTTTGGAGAGTTTGGAGTTTGTTGAGGATATACTTGTTAGATCCAGCATATAGGGCATTACAATAGTCCAATCTAGATATGATAAGTGCATTAGCTAGGGTAATACAGCTGGCCTCCGTTAGGAATGGTCTACATGCTCGGATCAGTTTACAAGTATAGGCAGTGGAGGAGGCTAGGGAATTAGTTTGTTGCTTGAAGGTGAGTGCTGAGTCCAGATAGACCCCAAGGGTTTTGACTGCGGGCATCACTTTGATGACATTGTTGTCAATGTTAAATGAGGCGTAGTTGGGGTCTAGTTTTTTAATCGCTGTCTCTGTGCCGAGGATCAGAATCTCTGTTTTGTCGTCATTCAGACAGAGGCCGTGGGATGCCATCCATGCCTGAATGAGGAGGTATATCTTATTTACCAAAGCTGAGTCTTCCAAGAAGTTGCCCGAAAGGGGGATGAGGATCTGAGTGTCATCTGCATAGTTAGTGTAGATGACACCCAGTCTATCCAACTTGTCAAACAAGGGTTTGGTAAAGATGTTATACATAGTAGGAGACACACATGATCCCTGGGGGACACCGCAGGAGACTTGTATGGGATCAGCAGCTGCAAGGGGGGAGAAGACTCTCATAGTCCGGTTAGCAAGGAAGGATTGAACCCAGGTTATGGCATCGCTTGAGAAATGGGCAGCAGAGCCGAGGTGATTGCATAAAACTGCATGATCTACCAGGTCGAAGGCTGCCGATAGGTCAAGGAGGAGTAGCATAGCTGATTTTCCATTATCCTTCAACTCGTCAATTTGAGTCTTGAGGTCAATCAGGGCTGTTTCAGTGCCGTGAAGGGGTCGGAAGCCAGATTGTCATGAGCCAAGTAAGTTATTGGATTCAAGGTAGTCCTGGATTTGCAGGTAGGCTGCCCTGTCGATGATTTTAAGTAGAAATGGGACGGTGGTGATGGGTCTATAGTTTGTCGGGATGGAAGGGTCGAGAGTTTGTTTTTTTAGCAGGGGTAGGACCCAGGACTGTTTAAGGTTATTGGGCACTAGGTTAGTCTTGAAGGAGGCGTTGATCAGTTTTGAGATGAAGGGAGCTAGGTCTCTCGCTGCATCTTTTATAATTTGAGGAGGGCAGTTATCGCCTTTACAATTGGATGGTTTTAGGGAGAGTATGATTTTTTCTGTCTCTAGTATGGTTATTTGTTTGAAGCTGAAGGGGTGTGGAGTGTTAGCGGCCTGGTTAGGGGTGGGCTGTGCCTTGGGGGTGGGCTCAGGTGGCACTGGCAAGGCGGCTTTTTTAATTGCAATTTTAGTTTGGAGAGAGCTGATTTTTCCTGCTAGGGCGTTTTGTATGTTAGTGCACCAGAGTTTATTTTTGGGGGTATTGTCTGTTTGTGGTATGGGCGATTCCATTTCCCGCAGGATGGAGAATAATTCCTTAGTATTCGATTTGGCTTTGGTTATCCTGTCGTTGTAAGTGGTTTTTTTTGTACTAATGATTTCCTTTTTATATTGTTTGGCAAGGGTGGCTAATTTGATTTTGTTCTCCTCAGAGGGCGAATGTCGCCATATAGATTGCAGTTTTCTTTTTTGAGTTCTGAGGTCTTTCAGTTGGGGTGTGAACCAGTTATTCAGGTGGGAGAGTTGTTTGCCTTTACGGATTTTGGTGGGGGCAATCAGATCTAATGCCATGGTCATGGTATTATTATAGGTTTCCACAAGTAAGGTCGGGTCTGTAATGTTGTCTATGTTATTGAGGGTGGGGAGGAGATGTGGAAGGAGTTGTTCTGCTGAAATTTCTTTTTTACTTCTAGTGGGGTGTGGCGGGGCCATTACTATAGGTTTAGGGTGGTTAAGGTCAAGTGCGGCGGAGAATGAAATTAGATGGTGGTCTGTCCATATTTGCGGGGTTATATTAGTGATGCTAGTGTTGCAGTTCAGGTCCGCAACCCAGTCAAGAGTTCTGCCTTTGGAGTGGGTGGGAGTGGTGACTTTTTGCGTTAGTCCGTAGTCATGCAGTAGTGCAGCGACAGATGTGGCATGTTTGTCGTTGCAGTCGTTAAAACCAAGGTTGAAATCTCCTAATAGTAAGATTTGCGTATGGTCTTTTGTATTATTCGTTAGGATGCTGGTTAGTTCGTCCTCGAAGGTGCCTAATGGTCCAGGTGGTCTGTAGATCACATGGATGGTAAGAGTGCGGTTGCATGAAAGTTGGAGTTTGGCAGTGAGGAGTTCACAAGACTGGAGTGGCGTGGTAGTGGCTAGACGGATAGGCAGGTTGGCTTTGTGGATAATGGCAAGGCCACCTCCTTTAGTGTTGGGTCTGTCAGCTCTTAGCAGTTGGTAGCCGTCTGGTATTGCTAGCATAATGGCGGGGCCAGCAGCCTCATGGAGCCAGGTTTCAGTAATGCATAGTACATCTAGGTTCTCGTTTGTTAGAGTGTCTGAGATCTCGGTAGCGTGGGCAACCATTGATCTGGCATTAATGAGGGCGGCAGTTAGTGGCAGGGTGCTAGTTGGTACGGTGGTAGCGGGTTGTATTTTTTTGGTTGAGGTTGTGGCTTGTGACAGTGGCTGCTTGGTGGGTAAGGCGCCTGGTGTCAGTGGAGCGGGCTTGGGGTGTTGAGATCGTTTGTTGGTTAGGTTGGTTTGGTTGGTATAGCCCCTAAAAGTGTGATAGGATGAAGGTTCATGTAGCTGGGATAGTCTAGCCCTTAGTCTCATGTTTCTGTCTTTGGGTGGGCACGTGGCAGAGGGTGCAGGAGTCATGATAGTAAGGAGGCTCAGTACTAATGTGGTAGTGGCAGGCTTTGAAGACGCTAGAAGCATGATTTTAAATTGCGGTACGCTACTGGCACAGTCAGGTTAGGTGGGGTGGTCCAGGAGGGCAGGAACGGTTAGGTTCTGGGAAAGCTAGGGAGCAACCTAGGGTACCAGGGAATGTCAATGTGGCTGGCGAGCAGCAGGAGGCAAGAGCTCAGATGAGCGACCAGGAGGTGCAACACATTACAGTGAGGTCTAGGAGCGACCTTAGGGCACAACACAATCAGAGTGGTCTGTAGCGACCATAAGGCACAACACAGTCAGTGGTTATTAGGACCCTGAGAGCATATGCAGACAGGGCATACCTCGATTCGAAGTTCAAAAATATGGTTAGAATACAGGCGAATGCTAATATCACAGATGGGGAGTTAGAGGGACCAGGATAGAACAGCGTAGTCTGCAACTAGGTCAGCTATGCAACAACACACTAAGCAAATCACCTAGGGTGAAAGCACAGTTAGGTATCTGCGTGTTAGCGCACTGAGAGCAGCGGGTCATTGGAAGTGCAGAGTTAACGTTGGACCGTAGTTAGTGGAGGCTGAACCAATGGAAGAAGCATGCAGTTACTAGGTATGCATGCAGGTTAAAATACCAGTATATGCGGAACAGTGGATAATAACGCAGTTAGCGGGAATATGGTTTGCGTTAAGAGCTGTTACAGGTGAAGCACATGGCGCGGCTGGGGTGTAAGTCTGGTAAGCGGGTGCACCTTAGAGTACCTTTAATTATCCTTTGTGCTGCCTCGGCGATCAGGAGGTCCAGTCAAGTGGCAAGTGAGCAGATGCCGGTTTGCGTCTGCCGGACGATGTTTGGCTGAAGTGTGGTGGGTGGCTGATTTTCGTGGAGCCTCTGGTGTGGATAGATCCGACTCCGATGGGGGCGAGGTGTGTTACGAGAAGTTGGATAGCGGAGCAGAGTCACGCGCCGTGCTGCCGGCGCGGACAGGTGCAGACAGGAAGTGTGCCTTGGGCTCGGAGTGCCTTAGGCGAGGTGGGCCGGCTTCCGCCTCCGGCTCACGTAGCTGCCTATGAGCAGGGAGCACGGAAGGTTGCTAGGCAACCAAAATAAACAAAAGAAGGCTCCGTACTGCGGCGGCCATCTTAGGGTTCTGGGACCACGGCGACGGCTCCTGGTGTCGAATGCTGGGGTGGATGGGTCATGGTATGTGGCCTAGATAGGAGCCACAGGGGATTGCAGGTCCCGCGTCGAGGGAACTGCATCAGCAACAGCTGATCGGTTGTGCGCGGCTCCAGTGAGGAGGCGGCGTCTAGCTGCCCCTGCAGCGCGCTGTCCTCGCTGCTCGGCAGCGCTGGTGTAGATGGTGTTGCAGGGCTCCAGCCCTGTGGAATATGGAGGTCTGCTGAAGGTGCAGACAGGAAGTGTGCCTTGGGCTCGGAGTGCCTTAGGCGAGTTCCCACGGAGGCGCAGGTCGTGGCAGGAAGGTGTCTGTGACTCGAAAGGTGATGTGCAGGACTCGATGGGCTTCTGGGGTCGAACCTCTTCGCACTGTGTGACGAACTCGTAGGGTGAGGTTTCTGCAGATGAAAGAATATAGGGGTTAATGGTCTGGGTTGTTTAATGTCTCTCTTCCTCTCTCTCCCAAGCTTCTCCGTAGAGCCCCCAGGTCAACGTGCTCACCTTAGATAGGTGAATGCTGGACTCTCCATCTGCGTCTGATGCAGGGCGCTGTTGCCAGTTCCTTCACTGGTGAAACATAGGCCTCTTGGACTCAGAGGACCGTTACCGTCGTTAATCGCACGAGCGGTGAGTTTCCAGATACCTTTTTAGTCTTTATAGTCTTTAGAGTCTTTAGGTGCAAGGCACGTTAACATTGAACAGGACTTCGTATGATGCTTTTCTCCCCTTTTGCTTGCAGGACTCGTGCGGAAGATGAAATAAAGCGCCTGGAAATGCGTGTGTAAATGCAAGCACTCTAGTTGTTCTTTCCCTTGCAGCGTAGTTCGTGCTGAAGAGGCACCGGAGTATTTGCAGGCGTTCTATTGTGAAGAGCGCGATGGGCGTAAGTAAATACCTGTCTAATGTCTCTTCTTTTGTCTTTCAGAAGCTTGTTTGCAGTGCCGGAGTCCGCGTAAGTAAATACGATGCTTTTATCTCCGCAGGTGGCGATGCAGCGTGAAGAATTCCAGAGTTCACGGAGTGCCGGTAAGTAATGACAATGCTTTTGGCTTCACAGGCGAAAGTACAGCGTGCCGAAATGACCGCAGCCGATGGATCAGGTGAGTAAGCACTGCGAGTTAAGACTGCCTTGCTAACCTGCTGTTTCTTGTCTCTGCAGATGCTGCTGTCGACTGGATACAGGAATGGTGATTATGATTCTTGCAGATTGAGGAAGAAAGGCTGGAACAGACTCGGTGAGCGTTCTGCTGCAGATGCAGAATAACGCGAAGCACGTTTCATCCATCGGGTGTGGTTTAAATAGCCTTGGAGTGATGAGGCGTCTTCCTCCACGGCCCCGCCTAGGTAAGAAAAGAGTTCCAGTTCCAGAAGCTTTCCCCATGCTGAATCCAGGGAATGGAGCTGCCCCACCCAGGTAAGAAAGTAGTTCCTGTTTACAGAGGACTTCTAAGTGGCTGGTAAGTAAGCAGCATGGTCTGCTGCAGGTAAGTCCACCCAAACATCTGCACACATATTATGAGCCCGGCGCTTCCAGTGCCGGGACCGATGATTCTGATGAGCCTGGTGCCACCGGCGCCAGGACAAGGTCCAAAAGGTCCCCGTGGGGACCGGCTGGTGCCTAGCATTAGGGTTAGGGGCCTGCTTCCAAGGACGTTGGGCTGGTCCTGGCTCCTTGGAAGCAGTGATCATGACAGTACCCCCCCTCAAGACCCCTCCTAAGCGTGTCTTCTCCGGGGGTTTTGGCTTGTCGGGGTGATTCAGATGGAATCTCTTGACCAGACGAGGTGCGTGGACATATTCTGAGGGTTCCCAAGACCTTTCCTGGGGACCGTATCCTTTCCAATCAACCAGATAGTATAATTTAGATTTGGAGATTTTGGAGTCTAGGATGTTCTTTACTTCGAATTCGAGTTCTCCGTCTACCAAAACAGGTTCTGGGAGTTCAGTCAATCGAGTTTCTGGTTGTACTGGTTTTAATAAGGAGACATGGAATACTGGATGTATTTTCATATGCGTAGGTAATTCCAATTTGACCGCCACCGGATTAATTATGGTAGAGATGGTGTAGGGTCCAAGGTATCTCGGGTTGAAGGTGCGGGATCCTTTTAGAGGCAGGTGCTTAGTGGATAACCAGACCTGGTCTCCTACTGAGTAGTGGGGGGCCTCTTTACGGTGTCGATCTGCTCCCTTTTTGACTTGAGCTTTAGCTCTTTGCAGATGGGCAGTGGCTTCCTTAAAAGCACGGGTAATCTCAGAGTGTAAATGATCCACAGCTGGTGTTTCGAATTCTTGGGGCGGATCCAAATTAGAGGTTCTAGGATGATGTCCGTATAATAGGAAGAAGGGAGTCTTCCCGGTTCCAGAATGAGTCGAATTGTTGTAAGCGTATTCAGCGATCCACAGAATATCCTTCCAAGGGTTTTCAGTTTGTTGGAGCATGCAACGCAGATATTGCTCTAGAGTCTATTTGTCCTCTCGGTTTGTCCGTCAGTTTGGGGATGGTGACTGGTTGAAAGTCTTACATCAATTTGGGCTAGACGACAGCAACTTCGCCAAAAGTGGGAGATGAATTGACTTCCCCTATCGGAGATTAAAACCGAGGGAAAACCGTGTAACCGAATGATGTTTTCTAAGAATTCTAGGGCCAATACTGAAGCCGAAGGTAGGCCCTTCAGGGGAATGAAATGAGCCATCTTTGAAAATAGATCCACGACTACTAAAATGGTATTATACCCTGAGCATGGAGGTAAGTCCGTGATGAAATCCATGGACAGGGTATGCCATGGACAGGGAGGAATATCCAGAGGGTGTAAAAGGCCGGCTGGTTTCTCCTTCTGACTTTTATTCTGGGCACACACACCGCAGGAGATTACAAAGTCTCTAATATCCTTCTTCCATGATGGCCACCAGAAATGTCTCTTGATCTTTTCCATGGTTTTGGTAATGCCAGGGTGACCCTCCATCAGAGAGTCGTGATAACCGGAGATTACTTGTTTTTGTATTTTCTCACATGGCAAGTACAATCGTCCTTGGAAATATGGTAGGTCTTGATCCACTGAGAATTCTTTTCCCTTTAATTGCCAGTCCTGCAAATCGGCCGGAGTTAGGAGTGACTTGACTGCAGTCTTGATGTCTTCAAAGGATTGAGTGTGGACTAACCCCAAAATCCTTTGTTCTGGGATTATGGGTATTGGTTCTGGATTGGTCAAATATTCATCTACTCCCATCCGAGAGAGGGCATCTGCTTTTCCGTTTTTACTGCCGGGTCGATAAGTAATTATAAAGTCAAACTCAGCCAGAAACAGAGCCCAGCGAAGCTGTCTGGAAGACTGAGCTTTGGCCGTCTTCAGATATTGTAGATTGCGGTGATCAGTCATTACGGTGACTGTGTGTCTGGCTCCCAAAAGATAATGTCGCCAGGCTTTAAAGGCCGATCTGATAGCTAAAAGTTCCTTGTCTGTAATGGAATAGTTGATCTCGGGAGCCGAGAATTTGCGGGACCAAAAGACTACAGGATGTAATTGGTGTGTGACCGGATCTCTTTGTGATAAAACTGCCCCCATAGCAAGACTAGAAGCATCTGTTTCCACAATGTAGGGGAGTTCTGGACGAGGATGTTTCAGAACAGGTGCAGAAATGAATTTAGCTTTTAAGTCCTGAAAAGCTTGTTCTGCTTCAGTAGACCATTCAAAACGTTTGTTCTTTTTTAACAGACCGGTGATGGGCTGGACTATCCGGGAAAATTCAGGAATGAATCTGCGGTAAAAGTTAGCGAATCCCAACATGCTTTGAACTCCTTTTACCGAGGTTGGTGATGGCCACTTGATGATTGCATCGACCTTCTTCGAATCCATATGAACCCCATTAGGTGACAATATGAATCCCAGGAACTCAACTTCAGTTACGTTGAAAACGCATTTTTCAAGCTTGGCAAAAAGGTTATGCTGATGCAGTCTCCCGAGAACCTTTTTAACGTGTCTCTGATGTTCCTCTTCAGATGATGAATAGACAAGGATGTCATCAATGTAGACAACAACACACACATCTATGAGTTCTCTAAGGACATCGTTCATAAAATACTGGAAAGCGGCAGGACCGTTACAAAGTCCAAAGGGCATCACTTGATATTCAAATAGCCCATACTTGGTGCGGAAGGCCGTCTTCCATTCATCGCCTTCTTTTATTCGTACCAAGTGGTAGGCTCCTCTGAGATCCAATTTTGTATATATACATGCTTCTTTGACTTGGTCCAGGAGTTCAGGGATCAAAGGTAACGGGTATCTGTTTTTGACGGTGATTTGATTCAGGGCGCGGTAATCTATACAAGTCCTAAGGTCTCCTTCCTTTTTCGGAACGAAGAACAAAGCCGAGGAAGCTGGAGACTTAGAAGGACGGATAAACCCGTTAGCTAGGTATTGGTCCAGATATTGCCTGAGGTGAAGATTCTCTGGCTCGGTGAGGGCATAAATCTTACTGCAAGGAGGAGTTGTTCCGGGTATTAAGTCTATTTGACAAACGTAAGACCTATGAGGAGGCAGGGTGTTAGCTTGATCCTTCCGAAAGACATCTTGGAATTCCTGGTAGTCGGGAGGTAATGTAGGAACCTCAGAAGAAATTGCCGCCACTGAAACTTCAGGCCGAGGATAACAAGTGGTAAAACATTCTGGAAACTGAACCGTCTTTGCTCGCCAGTCGATCTGAGGATTGTGTTTCTCTAACCAAGGGATTCCCAGAATGATCTGGAACTGAGGGGCCTTGATCACATCGAACACAATTTTCTCCCGGTGTCCATCTTGGCTCACTAGCGTCACTTCTTGGGTGGCGTGCGTTTCTGGTCCGGAGGCTATCTCCGTGCCATCCACTGTAGTAATGACGTCCTTTACTGCCTTAGGGACAAGGGGTAGATTCATCCTTGATGCCATTTCACGGTCCACATAATTGCCGATTGCTCCGCTGTCGATGTAAGCTTCAATTGCATGCAAATTATCTGGACGTGCTGGACTAATGAGGACCATGGGCACCACGAAATGCGAGGTCACGGGACAGATCTTAACGCTCGGCAAGAGGACCTCTACACTTGCCGGGCTAGGTCGTTTCCCTGCTTGGCACTGGTGTCTGCGGCTCATACAGCCTTCTTAGCTGGTTTCACTGGACAGTCTCGAAGAAAGTGCCCTGAGTTCCCGCAATAGAGGCATAATTGCAGCTGTCTTCTTCTTTCCCGCTCCTTTTGGCTTAAAGGACCTTTCATCCCCCCTATTTGCATGGGTTCCACAGTGTGAGCTCCCTTAGTAGAAGTTTGTGGTTTAGAAAACACTCGGGTATCAAATTTGGAACGATCAGCCTTCCTGTTCTGTAATCTGTGGTCCAATTGGACGACTAAGTCAATATAGTCTGAACATTCTTGTGGAGGGTTCACAACTTGAGCTAACACATCCTTGAGCTCTCCACGCAGGCCTCTGTAGAAAAGCGTTATTCTCTTGTCCTCGGGCCATTGAGTTTCCACTATGAGTCTGTTGAATGAGGCTATATAGGTCAAGAGGTCTTGCTTACCCTGTCGTAATGAAAGAAGTTCATGGTCCAAGGCCTGCCCTTGTGCATGTCTTGCAAACAGTTTCTCCATACTGGACTGGAAGGCCTGGAAATCATGCAGAACCGGATCATCCTGGGTGACTAAAGGAATCGACCAATCTGCGGCGCTGCCACTGAGATAAGAAAGCACGAAAGCCACTTTGGTCTGATCTGTTGGGAATGCAGCTGGTCGACATAAGAAATGTAAGCGGCACTGGTTGATGAACACTGCATATTTCTTTGGGTCACCAGAAAAACGTTCGGGCGGAGCCAAGGGCACATTACCAGGTAGATTGATTTGCACTGGATTTACAGATGGGGCAGAAGGATAGCTTCCTCCTGGAGCGGGCAGAGGTGTCTGTCCGGCCTGCGTTTGTAGCAATTGCCTAGCGAGGTCCTCTGTTCGCTCCTTGGAAAGTATTAGTTCTCTTCATAGAGAGCTTGTTTCCTGACGAGCTGCATGTACTTCTGCTCTTAATTCTCCGAGCAACTGCGCTAAGTGATCAGTGTCTGAGGTTTCCATTGCGCCTGGGTAGGAGTTTTGCGGTGGTCTTCGCGTTCTGTAACGCTCACCTGATTCCCACGGAGGCGCAGGTCGTGGCAGGAAGGTGTCTGTGACTCGAAAGGTGATGTGCAGGACTCGATGGGCTTCTGGGGTCGAACCTCTTTGCACTGTGTGACGAACTCGTAGGGTGAGGTTTCTGCAGATGAAAGAATATAGGGGTTAATGGTCTGGGTTGTTTAATGTCTCTCTTCCTCTCTCTCCCAAGCTTCTCCGTAGAGCCCCCAGATCAACGTGCTCACCTTAGATAGGTGAATGCTGGACTCTCCATCTGCGTCTGATGCAGGGCGCTGTTGCCAGTTCCTTCACTGGTGAAACATAGGCCTCTTGGACTCAGAGGACCGTTACCGTCGTTAATCGCACGAGCTGTGAGTTTCCAGACACCTTTTTAGTCGTTATAGTCTTTAGAGTCTTTAGGTGCAAGGCACGTTAACATTGAACAGGACTTCGTATGATGCTTTTCTCCCCTTTTGCTTGCAGGACTCGTGAGGAAGATGAAATAAAGCGCCTGGAAATGTGTGAGTAAATGCAAGCACTCTAGTTGTTCTTTCCCTTGCAGCGTAGTTCGTGCTGAAGAGGCACCGGAGTATTTGCAGGCGTTCTATTGTGAAGAGCGCGATGGGCGTAAGTAAATACCTGTCTAATGTCTCTTCTCTTGTCTTTCAGAAGCTTGTTTGCAGCGCCGGAGTCCGCGGAAGGCCCGTAAGTAAATACCATGCTTTTATCTCTGCAGGTGGCGATGCAGCGTGAAGAATTCCAGAGTTCACGGAGTGCCGGTAAGTAATGACAATGCTTTTGTCTTCACAGGCGAAAGTACAGCGTGCCGAAATGACCGCAGCCGATGGATCAGGTGAGTAAGCACTGCGAGTTAAGACTGCCTTGCTAACCTGCTGTTTCTTGTCTCTGCAGATGCTGCTGTCGACTGGATACAGGAATGGTGAGTATGATTCTTGCAGATTGAGGAAGAAAGGCTGGAACAGACTCGGTGAGCGTTCTGCTGCAGATGCAGAATAACGCGAAGCACGTTTCATCCATCGGGTGTGGTTTAAATAGCCTTGGAGTGATGAGGCGTCTTCCTCCACGGCCCCGCCTAGGTAAGAAAAGAGTTCCAGTTCCAGAAGCTTTCCCCATGCTGAATCCAGGGAATGGAGCTGCCCCACCCAGGTAAGAAAGTAGTTCCTGTTTACAGAGGACTTCTAAGTGGCTGGTAAGTAAGCAGCATGGTCTGCTGCAGGTAAGTCCACCCAAACATCTGCACACATATTATGAGCCCGGAGCTTCCAGTGCCGGGACCGATGATTCTGATGAGCCTGGTGCCACCGGCGCCAGGACAAGGTCCAAAAGGTCCCCGTGGGGACCGGCTGGTGCCTAGGATTAGGGTTAGGGGCCTGCTTCCAAGGACGTTGGGCTGGTCCTGGCTCCTTGGAAGCAGTGATCATGACACTCCTCCACTGATAACCAAGCTGGGAAGAGACGCTTGTCTCCGTAGTACCAACCTTGACTCCAGAGCGGAGAAAAGCCAAGCAGTTCACCACAGCTGGTGAGTCGAGGGGAAAGCCGATAAGAAACCGAACAGTGTTGAACGAAAGTAGCAAATGGCTAATTGAACTGTGAAAGTACAAAGAACTGTTGATAACAAGAGGGGGGAAAACCAGCAACAGAGGAGTCAGGCACCAGGTGGGTGCTCACTCAGGAAACTCTGGGCGATTACCTGATTGTTGAAAAAACCATAACCAGAAGCCCTTGGGAAATCATCTGTACAGTCGAAAGTCTTTGACCGACAGAAGATAAGATTGTGAAGCTAAGGGAAGTGAATCCTGCATCATAAGAGTTGTTCAAGGAAATATGCGTTTGACAAAGTTGGCAAGAGTGAACCCGAAGGAGGGATGCCGATAAACAGGGGGGCAAAGTCTAAAGTCCTGATACAAAGTGTGTTGACAAGAGTGTACCCGGCAGCACAAGGATGTCCACAGTGAACTGTTCAAAAAGACATTAAGATTCATGAATGTCACAGATGAAATTGTGTTGAAATACAAGCCACAGTGAACCCAGAGGAGGGAGACTAATATTCAAGAGGAGGATCCAGGGGTGAAAAACCACCACTGCACTGACACATGAATACACCTGAGAAATCTTTGTGACAGAGGGAGGCTGATATTTGAGAGGGGGTTGAGTCCAGAAGAGGGGGACCCAGGGGTGCAGAATTGGCACCCAAGTACTTTCAGAACAAAACTTTTGTTTTGTTATTTGGAACACATCAGGCCCTCAGAAGCAAGATACTGAACAACCGAAGGTCCTGGTATCACTAGGAACACTTTTTTGTGGATCTGAACCCGGAAGAAGGGGATCCAGGAGTGAAAAGTCATCACCGGAAGTGCCTAAGGCAAAAAACCTTTGTTATCATTTTGAAACACATCAGGTCCTCAGAGGCAAGAGAATATTTGTAGAAATGAGACTTAACCACCGAAGGCCCTGATTGCTGAGAGCGGAAGTGTTAGCTCAAGCTGGGAAAGCTCGAGCATGTGCTGTGCTCCTGAATCCCACATTGTCCCGTGCTCAAGAAGTGGGGAAGCAAGAACTGCGGCTACTGCATCCTGACTTATCATTTGTGAATACATTCTTCTTTCTTATGAACATTACCCCACACTTCTTTTTGTATTTAGCGTAAGGATTAGCAATAGGTTTTTCTTATTATAGGCCCTTTTATTTGACAAGACGCCATCAGGACTGCCTTATTATTATTTGATGGTCGAAGCTTGCTCCCATCTTAGATTTAGGTTTAGATGAGGCATTTTTCCAACCTACCTATACAGTTTAACAAATATCCTTGAACTGTGATCACTTGTGTCTGTCTCTACTGTTGCTACCATAAGTTCCTTACATTTTGTAGTAATATGGGTGACAGGAAAAGGTGCATGTCTCTTCAATAGTGTCTGCAATGACATTGTCCATCACATTGTAGCAAATCACTCATAATAATTCCAGGAATTTAATTTCCCACGGAAGTTGATGGATGTATGCTATCGCAACAATATGAAGCTTGCATGCTTCAGCCGTACACGTACAAGTATGGCACTTCAAGCTTCCACGCTCCAGCCGTAGGAATTACTGTGTGAAGCACGGGCACATTGGCTGGTCACATTATAAACCAACCTGATCATACCTTTGTTTTCTCCATCAAGAATGGAAGACTACAAGGATCAGAATGAAAAATAATGTCAACCTAAAAAAATCTCCTCTGTATTCTGCAATTGTACTTACAAGACTTAAAGACGCCCAATTTAAAAAACGATTTTACCAGGTCACCTGCTTGTAGTTGTCATTTGACACAGGCACACATCTTCTATGTGAAGAGAAAATGCAGTTTCATAAAAAAGTACATTTTTTGTGTGCATTTCAAACAAGCAGACATCATGGAAATAAACATGATTGTGTGAAAAGGGATGTTTATTTTGCTTTTTGGCATAAGGGTAATTAATAATCTTGTACATGAATGCAGACCATCAGCTCTCTCTTCATCTTATAGTAGGATTCAGACTCTCATCTCACTATAATTTAACAATGTGACTCAGACCTTCAATTCACTGTTCATCTTACACTGTTTTCTGCACAGGCCCAAACGTGGCTTACTGAGGTTATGGGGCATACTTCAGGAATCGCTTAAATCAGGAGAATGCAATCTTTCGCTCTCCAGATCTTGTGAACATCAAATCCACCAGCCTTTGTAACATAGTCAATGGTGTGGCATCATGAAAGTTGTAGTTCAAAACATCTGGAGAGCCAAAGGTTGCAGACTCCTCCCTGCCTTAAGTGGATGATAGCCTATAAAGCACATTTCCCGTTAGCAACTATCATTGGCTATCAATTTACAGCAGCAAAACACTATGACAAGGGTCTAAGTGCCCTCACATGGGGGATTGTATTGGAACTAGGACCCAAGTAAGTTACATAAGATAGAATAACATGTTTTGGGATCAACATTACTCTCCTACACCATCAGTTACTTCCCTGAGTAATAAATCCACACTCCTTAGAAATTCAGATGACTGAATATTACTACTAGAGGATTGTTTCAGATGGCTAAATATTTATGCATCAAAAAGATGTGAAGCGGGACAGATCTGACAAAAAACACAGAATAACAGGCTTCATGGAAATGTTGGCAGGTTTACAGCAGATTGTCCTTTGTTGATGTGTGTTCTGCTCTGCAAACACTGCCCACCTTGCCTGGCCCTGGAGAAAGCTTGATCATAGACAACCATGGACTGGGCTAGTAGGAAGAACTTCTCATTGCCATCTGAGATTCTCTGTCACTAATGTGCAGAAAGTATCCCAGCAATTTTCTTTCATGAGTGCCTGTAATGGCAGAAGTAAGCACCGACAGAAATCCCCATCCTGGAGCGATTTGCTAGGAAGGGCCTTCTACTATTCAAATGTCCTTGAAGCTGTGACCCATCCTCAAATACCTGAATCTTCTTTTCAAAACCGTCCCCCATCCCTGTTAGAAGGTAGCAGCTATGCCGTCAGTACCCACAACTCCTCAGAGACCAGGGCTGTGGGGATGAGAGTAGGTCCTGCGAAGAGCTGGGTATAGTGCCCATCCCATTGCTTGAAGGGAGATCTGGGCATTGTATCCATGGAGAGTGTGCTGGGACTGTTTTGCTGGAGAGTGATTTGGGAAACAAATTGGGCCAGGTACTTTAAACGTGGATGAATTACAAATAATAAATTGGGTGCTATTTATTTATTTAATTGTTCATTTGTTAGGCGCTTATACAGGAAGCAATACTGTTTCAAAGCACCCACAGGGCAACAGGAAGCGGAAAGGGGATGATAGAAATGTAATTACAACAATGTTAAATAATTAAGTAGCACAAAATAAGAAGAAGCAATGGGGAGGGGAAGACGACCCTGCTATGCCTTGTCTGTGTTCAGAACGTGCAAGTGCAAAGGGGGGGGTATGCGATAGGTGCTGTGGTGCTCATGGAGAGCAGCAGGTGACGTGCTATAAGGAGTGTAAGTGCAATCACCAGGGGTGAAAGGTGAACCGAGACAAGTGCAGAGGATAGATTAGCAGGGGGAGAGGGAGGGAAGAAAGAGGGAAAGAGGAAGATTTTGAGACTTTTCCAGAACTTAAGGAGGTCCTGCTCAAGACAAAGATGGAGCGGCAGGCTGTTCCAAAGAAGGGAGCCAGCTGAGGAAAGTGATGGAGCACCTGCTCTCTGTTTAGCAAACCGCTTCACATGCAAGGAGTTGGTGCCAGAGGCACGCATGTATCTAGAGGGGGAGTATTTAGTCAGAAAGAGTTGCAGATAGAGTGGTCCCCGGCCCCAGACAGCCTTGTGGATGATGCAGAGGGATTTGTATTTAATATGTGCTGCAATCGCGAGCTAGTGAAGACTTTGTAGGGCAGGAGATATACGGTCCCTGGGCTTGAGGCCAAGGATAAATCTTGCTGCCCTATTCTGGATTAGCTGGAGGGGTTGCAGAGTGGACAAAGGTAGATTAAGGAGAAGGCTATTGCAGTAGCATAATCCTGTGACTGCAACAGGAACACAGAAGTGATCTGGGAGCTATGCCTCCCTAAAACAACTAGTCTGCATTCTTGACTTTGTGTTTCTTCTGATCCATATTAACTCCTTTGTCCTCTTCCTCGTCTCAGTGCTTAAGGTTTTCTGGGAATTGGAGTCCATACACTTCCATGATTTCCAATGTGATATTGTTCAGAATTTCTATTCAGAAAACCATTAGAGACATGAGATGCTAAATATGTGTTATGTATGTCTTCATTGGAATGGCAGTATGCCATCATGTGTTTAGGTATCATAGGGTTTTCTTCAAAAGGGGGGGAATTCATCATCTCTCCTAATAGAGTCACCACCTCCTCCCGGCAGTCGGCCCCTCCCTCATGGTACCACACCCAGAGTCAGGATCAGGTAGTGTTATGTAACACTTTATGTTAATGAAATCTTGCAGTCCTAGAAGCACCTACTGCCATATGGTATAACCTCGAAGCGCTCTGGAGATGAACGCCCTTCGGAGGTCTGTAGTCCGAGATGTGAGATATGAAGGAAGGATTCTAAAATGCGTGTGCATTTTTAGCCAGCACAAAGGTAGGTAGGGAGTAGCTAAGCCCCTGATAGCAGCCAATAGATATCAGATGAGTGGATGGGTACTGTGACAGAATGTCAGGGGAGTAGGAGAGTCAAGGAGACTGATTATGTGAACAGCTGGCCCGAATTTTATCGTGGGACTCAGCTGTATTCTTTTGGAGGTGGTGATGTGTGTTTTGGTGGGTGAAGTTGAGCAGTGTTCATTGCAGGTGTATGGAGGTGGGTGGGCCGTGCCTAGGGTGGGATACAGCTATGATGGAGTGCTAGCCATTCCAGTAAAGTTAGTAGTTAGTTCTGGTTTTGCAGAGCTTATCATAAGGTCTGACTGAGATGCATTCTGTGGGGGGTTGGGGGGGCTAGGTCCCACTTTGTCAACTCATCAAGTGCCCCTGCCTTTCTGCCAGTGGTGGGTAATAGTTCACCCAGGAGATGGACTAAGTCTGTGTCTTTCAGGCTAGTACATTTGCCATATGCAAGATAAAGTCCCCTTCATTTCACAATACAAGAAGTCCCTACAGCTATTTTAACTCACAGGAGAGACAGGGAAGGCTACAGGCCAGTATGTGATCCCCGCAGATATCTTTAAGGATGAAATCAGGATTTTTTTCTCTGTACCCGAATTTACTTTAATGCTGTTCTCATTTAGATTAGAATTTTCCCCCACCCCCTTTTTTTTTTTTTATACTTTACCCATTTTTTATACTTACCAAACCCAAAAAATACATATAAATAAAAAATAATATATTCGAAAAAAAAATGTCGACATTTTTTTTTCGACATTATGACTGCACACCATCCTAATCTACAAAAAGTGGGTGTAGGGAACTACCTAGAAATTATCCTTCAATCTCTTTTCTGGACAGTTTAGGCAAAGCATATCTAAAAGTGGTCTTATTCCATGTATAAAAACAGATGAGTACAACGCAAGTGTTTTTGCCACTTCAATCTGGCTTCTGGTGTGATATTGGACCAATCGGTCAAACCCTCAGGCTTCACTTGTTATCTGAAAAGTATGTTAGCTTAAGGAAACAAATCTATTTATTGCTTTTATAGACTTAACACAATACATTTGGTGCCAATCAGTCAATTAGATTTATGTTGCTGAAAATAAACTATAACATTTCACATTATTTAAAACAAATAATAATACATATTCAATAGTACATTGGATAATAAATACTAAAACATTCAATTCATATATACAATCATTAAAAATAATACATATTATGTAAATCATTCCATATTAAAACAGAACACATCAATGTGTTAAGAAGGGGGGGGGGGTGTGGCCAACTGCCGAGCAATGAGGACGTAGTCCTTAATAGCTTTCCGGGCCGCCGCCGAATCCTGTTGAAATATTCTGGAAATCGTGATAAAATCCATACCAGAAAGGAGTATGATATGATATTTTATTTATATCGCGCCCATACACAGGTGTTTCAGAGCGCGACCAGGCAAAGGGAGGGGGAGCAGGGGAGAAAAACAAAAACAAAAACAAACGATCTTACTAGGCCCAGTGACATTGAGAACGTGCAAGTGCATGGGAAAGGGAAAAGGGGGAAAGTGCAACAGAAAGAGGGAGGGGGGGCAAAGTACAAGGCATAGGATAATAATAAGTTAGTGGATATAAGTGAATAAATAAGGTGATAAGAGCACTGTTAAGGGCAGCCAGTGAAGGGTGCAGTGCAGGCCAAGTCAGATTCGGTAGCATCTGATAAGTGCAGGAAAGGAATGGGGGGGACCTGTGAGGGTACAGATAACAGGCCCCAGTGCAGGGGTGACCGGGAGGCAGTGCCGGAGGATAGGTGACTGGGCCAAGGGGGCCCCATTGGCAGGTGAGGCAGTGCTGAGAGGAGAAGGCAGATCAGCAGGGGAGGAGAGTGTCAAAGGCAGATGCGAAGAGGAAGGTCTTAAGGAGCTTGCAGAATCGTAGATGGTTTTCCTCCAGTTTCAGGGTGGCAGGGAGGCCGTTCCAAAGGGAGGATCCAGCCGAGGACAGAGTTTTGCCCCCTGCACGTTTCTTAGAAAAGCGGCTGACCCTGAGGGAGTTTGAGGTCGAGGAGCGAAGGGCTCGAGAAGGGAGGTATTTACGTAGCATTGAGAGGAACTGCAAGGCAATCGAGCGCAGAAGGAGTGGTCCAGATTCGCTGGAGATATTGGCGGCAGGGCAAGGTGCCCATGGGCGCGTGCAGCAAGGAAGAAAATGGCCGCCTGAATGGTGTTGTGTCAGATCGAAGAGCGGCGGGGACCTAGTAATCTGGAGTGGGCACTGTGATGCTGGAAATGCATCGGAGGGACAGGGCCTCCGTATCCTTGTCCTTTACTGCTTTTTATCGTGTGTTCTGTCGTGCTTTACGCACAGGAGTTCATGTGGGACTCCTGGCGGTGCAGCTCTCTTTTGGTTTGGTGTACAGACCCATGGGATACCCTTGTGGCACCCATGGGTGGGGGTACAGCCCTTTGCCCCTAGTGTATGTTTTTGGGTACCTGTGTGTGGCCCACAGAGCAGGGTATGGGCTGGTGGCAGCTCCATGCTGAATTTGACAGGTGCTCTGAGTATCCTCCATTTTGGGGATGCCCAGGCACTGCCATTGGATTCAGTTGATTCCTGATAGGAAACAAGTTGGCCCCTGTGGCCTCTTGCTTTTTATTGCCTGTTACCTTGTTTTCCCAAAGTCCTGGGAAGCCCTGACTCTGTCCCTTCCCCCTGACTGACTGTTGGGTGGAGGTTCCATGTATGGTGTTGATGTGAAGTCCAGGCCAGACTGCCTGGAGTCTGTGGGCAAACCCTGTGGGTGGGACCTGGGTGAATGGAGTGTGTGACCAATATGCACTTCTTGTTGTGGATGTCTGGTTTTTGGTGTTTGACACAATGACTGAGACAGCCCTGCCCAAAACTGGTATGAATGCAGTGTGGAGGGTTGAATGGATGGGTACTTGTCCCAATACACATAACTTGTTGTGAGTGTCTGGAAAGAATTAAATGGCCTGAATGCACTGTGCACCTGATTGGCTGTCTGCCTGCATGAATGCCCTTCTGACCGATTGGTTGCCTGAGTGTGACCCAGCAGATTGAATGGGAGATCAACTAGTATACCTGGGGGCCTCTCACTGCTACAATTCGTGTTCAGAAGCTGAAGAGAAACTGGAGTTGAAACTGAAGCTTAACCTTGAAGCCCTGCTGGAAGAGAAGTCTTGCTGCTTCTCTACTTCGTCAATCTGAAAGCTGCTGTGTCTCCAAGGACTGACCCAGAGAGGACCTGGTAAGGTGCCCTCTTCCCGAGCTACGAGGGACCATCGTGTACCAGCTAATCTTTGCCAAAGCTCCCTGGTAGACAGACCTACGACAGGCTGCCGACCGGAGACGGGGACCGCCGCGAAATCACAAGGAGAAGCGCCCGGACACTGTTGTCCATCACCGTCGATGACCGCTGTCGCCGACCGGAGCCGTCGTGCTCCCATTGCCTAAGTAACATTTCATCCAAGGACGCTCTCGCCTGCACCGTCGACCGCTTTGTCCTGCCGGAGAAAGTTGAGGCCGCTGATGCGCCGAGGAGCATCTGCCGGTGGGTTTCCCGCCACCTAAAGAACACAGAGATGCCGACAACTCAACACCCTTGCTGGGCCACAGTTCTTCAAACTCTTTGCGGTACTGAACTATCGTCACTGAGGTGCCCCGCACGCCTCTTCCTTGCAGAACGCCAACGCTCCGTCGTCGACGAGCACTGTTAGGAAGAAAGCCGCCACCTCACCATCATCGTTCAACCCTTTTCCTCGTGGGATCGCGACGATCTGTGGCTCCTGCTTTAAAGGGAGCCGCTCAAGAAGGATCCGTCAACGACCCGACAACGAACTCTACTATTGCAGGTACATTGGGCTTGTAGAACTATTTTAGAAGGAAATTAGACTTCTAGAACAATATATGGACTGGGCTTGTGATATATCTTTACTTTACAGGTTGCCCAAGTGGGGGGATCTCCACACAGAACTGTGTCTAGGTAACAGGGCCAGTATTCTGCCAATTGTTCTAACCAACTGTTTTCCTCCTATATCTATTGTTGGTTACCTTTATTAAGTGATTTGTGTGACATTTAACCAGAGTATAGTTGATGAACTTTAATGAGATCTGATAATAATTGTGGTACCACTTAGAACTGTATATATTTGCCATTATAGATTAACTAAGCACAAAATGAGTTATTGTGATTGTATATAACCTTAAACTTAATTATATAAAGACTATGTTTTAACTATTACAGTGTGTGGACATTCCTTTGTGGGGGCTTGGGGACTACACTGTACTTAAGAACCAGCCTGCATCACTTCCTGAGAAGCTAGGCCTTGATTGCTCGTCCATTGATACCAACAATAGAGAATCTTGGCTGGGGTCCTCTGTGCCTCTCCTCTACCATATAGAGAGCAAAAGTACAGACCCCCTTCCAGTCTTTACAGCCACAAGCTCCTGTGCCGGAGAGGACAAAAGGTGGGAGTACGTTCCCGCGCCTTGGAGGGTCGGAGGAGGAGTGCGGGCTGCTTCTTGCGTGCGGGGCAATGAAAGTTGCAGTGGGAGGGTCGCTTGGCACGACCGAAAGCTGAAGTGGGGTGAGGGCTGGACCGGTGAATTAAGACCGCCTCTGGTGCCTGCCCGTGGCCTGCCGACCACGAGCTGACAGTTGGAGCGAGACCAAGAGAGCTGCCGCCTGCACATGGGAGTCGGTGAGTGGTGGAGGAATGCCGCCACTCGCTGCAGGATCCTGGGACTTTGAGATCCTCCACGGTTGGGGTGTCTGAGCAGCGACCTGCAGTGCTAGCAGAAGCTGGCCCGTATCATCGAATACACGCTGCCCCAGCAGACTCAGCAGCGTGTTTTGGAGGTGCAGCAAACTGGTCAGAGGGGGCTACGGCAATACGTGGTGTGCATGCTTCTGGGATCTCCCTTCCCTCCCCCTGAGCAGAGACAGAAACAGACCGTCATTTAACAATAAACTGCAGGGGGAGACCAGCTCATGAGACCAGCCCGCGAGACCAGCCCATGAGACCAGCCCGCAAGACCAGGCTGCGGTGTACCCAGCGACCCCCCTTGCTGCTGCACATGTGTGGGGAGAAACTACTTGGCCCACAAGGGAGTGTGGCATGGGCTGTGAGGAGGATGTTGGTCGTCTGTCTCCCGGCGACAGTGAGACTGATGGACTACATCCGGCAGACTGCCTCCCGGACCACCATGTCTGCGTGCTGTGCCTGACACCATCTGCAGCGACTGTGCAAAAGGGCCGGCTGGCACCCTACTACAGCCGGTGGTGACACACAACTGGAAGGTGGGCCTGGGGCTTGTGAGGTCAGAAGATCCTGACGGATTAACAGCATTGCGGGAACTCCTGATGAAAGTGAAGGAGAGGAAATCTAGCCTGAAGCTGATACCATATAGAAGGTGAGGAAGACACCGGGAGGGAGTGGGGTGAAGCGGCAGCATGCAGAGCAGCAACACCAGTGGCCAGATATTATAACGGGACTGGGGCTACGACTGACTACCTATACTTGGTCACCGCAAACTACACGGGGCTGCCCACTGGCAGGGGATCAAGCTGATTGTGCAGGGATGTGGAGGTGAGGGGTCGAGGCGAAGACCGAAAAAGGAAGGCGAAACGACTACTGCCCATGCAGGATACCTGGGTTGTGGGGACTATGCTGACTCATGGTTACCAGTGGTGACCGATCTTGTACTGTGCACCCGCTCAAACAATAGGCATATACCAGTGCCGGGCTTTCATGCTGGGACATCCCGCGGTGCAGTGGGGTGTAGGACATGCTGCAAGCAGGTTCTGTGACATGAACTTACTTGAGGGGGAGCGCGTCTCTTGAGGCTCCAGAGTGTGGGTCCGCTCGAGGCAACGGTTTTGAGATATTCCGAACCCCTCTCGGAATCCAGTAATAGATCTAACAGACGCTAAAGTCCCGTTCTCCAGGGAACACAGCATTAGAACATGGGTAAAGATAAAGCAAATAAAACGGCCACACAGAGTACCATTGATCAATACACGATGACCACCTCTGCAGTAACGACGGATTCAGCATCACAGGCGACGACCTCTAAGGCAGCAGAGCCTCTGTCCTTAAAGGACATGATGGCTGCCATTGCCAGCTCGCGCTCATCTATGGAGGGGAAGATGGATGGCATGTCAGCTGAAATATCCTTCCTCTGCCACGACCTCCAGAAACTATCCTCCCGCACTGGGGAGGTGGAGCGCCGCATCTCTGGGGTGGAAGATGACCTTGGTGGAGTACATCAGCAATTCTCGCGTGCAATGTCGCGTCTGCAGACCCTGGAGGCGAGGGCAGGTCATGCTGCAATAATATTTGCATTCTGGGCCTTCCGGAGAACACGGAAGGGCCCAGCATGGAACTCTTCCTTGAACAATGGTTGGCAGACCTTTTTGCTCCAAAGTCCTTCTCCAAATTATTTTCGATTGAAAGGGCCCATCGGATGCCAGCAGGAAGACCTAGCCCGGGTGCCCCTCCAAGAACAGTGATTGCTAAGCACTTCATTTATTGGGACAGAGACGCAATCCTGAAGATGGCACACACAAAAGGGACGATCACACACAACGGCCCAAATCGCCTTTTTCCCAGATTATACTCATGAGGTACAAAAAGCCAGACAGTCCTTCGAGCATCTGAAGAGGAAACTTCACTCTATGAACGTGAAATATGGACTGCTCTTTCCGGTCCAACTAAAGATTTACCATAACGGCACCGCAGTGCATTTCACGGACCCGCAGGAGGCCTGGAGATTGGCTGAGAATCATATTGAGGGGAATTGGGGAGAGGATGAC
Organism: Ambystoma mexicanum; assembly: GCF_040938575.1. Taxonomy (NCBI): domain Eukaryota; kingdom Metazoa; phylum Chordata; class Amphibia; order Caudata; family Ambystomatidae; genus Ambystoma; species Ambystoma mexicanum. The sequence continues at coordinate 1,246,146,819 of NC_090925.1, read as the reverse complement.
CCGAACCCCAGGGGGAGGCCCCGGTCTAGACCGGGTCGTGGCCTCCAGGCACAACAACCTCCGCTCCCAGACCAGAACAATCCGAGGCTGGAAGCAGACCCCCAAAACCGATGATCTGAGTAGGCTTGATGCAGAATGAGAAAGGTGTGAGACCAGATGCAATGTGATGCACCATCAGGGGTGTCAGGTTAATCCTTGGTTTCTTTTTCTTATGGCATTGTCCTAGTGGCGGCGGCCGCCATGGCCACCACCAGAGAATTTGAGCCTCTAGCATGTGTAGTAAGTTAACTAGTTAAGGACGGGGGCGAGTTGTAGTTGCCTCCCGGCGAATGTTCGGGTGACAGATACTTCAAGTTGGGGTGGAGTATGCGGAGGGGGAGGACAGGGGGATGTTTAGCTTTGTTTAGAGGTTAAGTTTGTTGGATGAATGTGTGTACACCGCAATATATACACTTACCTGAATCAGTAAATATGCATATACAACATTTCCCACCGCGGGTGACATAACTATGCGTCGATATGGCACATGCTCATAATCAGCTAGGGAGCGATGGACCACATGGGTCCCTATGGCTCCTCACATGGAATGTGAACGGTCTGAGGTTAAGAGGCGTTTGGTTACCCAATTTCTTAGTAGGCACTCTCCCGACATCGCCCTCATTACTGAATTACACCTGGCAGGTACGACATGCAATCTTTTTCACAGGACTCGATACCGTACTGCCAAACATGCAGGTTTCACCATGGGCTCCCACAGGGTTTTAAGCCTAATACATAAGCGGCTTCCACTTACTCTGACCTCGGTGGAACACGACCCTAGGGGTGGGTTTGTCATGATGCAGGATATGTTGTGGAATTAATCTATAGGCATCCTGGCTGTATGTCCTCTGCCCACACTCACAAAAGTGCTTTTGGTGGAGGTAGGAAACATAATGGCGAAATATCACCCGGACCTATGGGTCCTGGGAGGCAACTTTAATGAGGTTATGAATAACGTGCGAGACCGCACCCATCTCAGAGGCCGGAACCCTGACAATCCCACTAGCATTTGCACGTTTGCTTCCGCCCTGGGTCTATGTGATGTGTGGAGAGAACTCTACCCGCTAGAGAGCGGATGTTCGTTCCACTCAGGGGCGCATGCTTCTCTGTCCAGGCTGGATTATTTTTTCCTTCCGATTCCAGAAGCCTACAGAGTCACGACAGCACTGCTGCTCCCCTGGGGCATTTCAGATCATTCACCCCTGCTAATAGAGATGGCGGTTAGTGCACCTCCCCCACTCTCCCAGAGTATGGCGGTTGAACAACTATTATCTCGGATTTCCCAATTTTGTGGAGCATCTCCATGAGAAAACCATGGAATATTTTGGGATAAACTCCCCCCCAGTGGACAACCCAACAGTGGTCTGGGAGGCCTATAAGACCGTGTTCCGGGGTGAGGTGATCTCTTGGACATCTGCAAAGAGGAAGGAGCAAGCCCGCAGGGTAATGGAGGCAGAGAGGGAGGTCGAGGTATGGAAGACTAAATATATACAAAATAATACCCCAGAGATACACTGATCCCTTCTGAAGGCTAAAGAGTGCCTCCAGAACATTGCGCTTGACAATGTGAAACATGCCCACACGGTAACTAGCGCACGGGTTTATGAACATGGAGATAAAGCTGGAAAAATGCTGGCCTGGCTAGAGAGGAGAGAGGAAGGACACCGGCATGTTAGGTGAGTTATGAATAGTCAAAATGAGCTGGCGCTCCAGGACTCCGCCATTGCGGAGGCATTTGCGGAGTACTACGCTGCACTACATCAGGGCCCAATTGCCCCGGCCGATCCTTTCATACTAGACAACATTGTTCTCCCCCAGCTGACTCACTGTCAGCATATGCAGCTGGATATAGACCTAACCAAAAATGAGATATTAGAGGCCATTGCCCAACTCCAGTCGGGGAAAGCACCAAGTCCTAACGGGTTCCCGATTGAGACCTGGAAAAAAATAGGTTGGATGGCAACAGCGGCCCAGTTGCATAAGGTCTTTCTCCATTGCAGAGACCCGGGCATCCTCTCTCCAGATCTGTGCAGAGCAAGCATTGTAGTCATCCCCAAGCCGGGGAAACCTCCAGAGCTTTGCAATTCGTGTAGGCCGATCTCGTTGATCAACAGGGAGGCCAAAATCTCAGCCAAAGTGCTTGCGACGCGACCACAGACAGTTATTCTCTCACTGGGCCACACCGACCAGTGTGGGTTTATGCCGAACAAATCGATGTGTATGAACCTCAGGCATCTCCATCTGCTACTAGAACCGGCCCCAATCCTGAATACCTCCCTTGCCCTGTTAGCAATCGACTTTGAGAAGGCGTTTGACACGGTGTTGTGGAGAAGTCTTTGGGAAATTCTGCGTCGGATGGGGTTTGGCGACACATTGCTGGGGTGGGTGAGGTTACTGTACGAATCCCCGCAAGCAGAAGTTAGGGTTAATGGCTGGGTATCCAAGCCCTTTCCATTGGGCATGGGTACGCGACAGGGGTGCCACCTTCCCCCATGTTGTTTGCATTAGCTATTGAACCCTTAGCCCTATGGATTCGTCAAACCAATACATGGGTGGGTTTTAAATGGCCTGAAGGGGATCAGGACAAACTCTCTTTATATGCAGATGACCTGCTGATATGTTTGGGGGACCCGGCACACTCCTGTTCAGTGGTTACACAAATTCTTGCAAGCTACAGGGCATTTAGCGGGCTCCGAGTTCATTGGGGAAAGTCGATTTTCTTTCCGGTAAAGGGGGGAGAACACGCCATTCCGCCTGATTGCCCATATCAAGTTGAACAGGAGTGCTTTCGGTACCTAGGTATTCAGATCTCAGGAAACCTCTCACAGTATGTCCCCCCCAATTTACAACCCGCTATTGACTGGTTTGCAGGCGATGTCCAACACTGGATGCACCTCCCGCTGACATTGCTGGGCAGGGCAGCCCTGTTTAAAATGTTAGCGCTCCCTGTCTCCTCTATGTTTTCCAGAACGCACCACTCTGGTTCCCTGACCAGGAATTTCACCGGATAGACCGTTTTCTTCGAAGGCTCATATGGGGTGGGGGCCACCCACGCATTGCCCTCAGTACGCTTCAGCAATCAATTTGGGAGCGGGCTATAGGCCTGCCACACCCCAACTGTACTATTGGGTGAGCCAAACGTCCGTAATCAACAACATGATCCATGGCGAGCAGGAGTTACCACACAGGGCGGAAATTCAGGGGCAACCGAACACCTTGCTTAGAGCGCTACTTTACCAGCCCCCAGAAAACATTCACCCACACACGACAACAACACACATCGTTATGATATGGAGGAGAGCGCATAGGCATACTGGGTGGGGACAGAGGGTGACTGGGATGCACCTCCTGTGGAATAACAGCTGTTTAGCTGAGATTAATAAATTGCCAATGTGGCCAAGATGGGCTGAGGCCCAAATAATAGTGGTTGGTGATGTCCTTGCCAGGGATGATCTCATTTTTTTCGAGTCGCTTCAGCAGAAATATGGGATTCCACGGACAGAACAATACCACTACACACAGCTTACCCATGCATTGCGCAGGAACATACCCTCACTCACAAATGTGCCAGATAGTTCTCCCATAGAAGGTAACCTACTGATAGACTGTGTTCCCGCCAAGGTCACTTCTACCCTACATAGTGCCACTGCGACTTCCGCCACGCCTGAACTGAATAGTCTGAAACAGAAATGGGAAGGGGATGTGGGCTCTATTGACCCGGAGGACTGGATACTTGCAATCATGCACCCAAGGGAAATAGCAATTACCTCCAGACTTCACCTTGTGCAACTTAAGATATAACATAGGATATACTATCCCAGGGTGGTATTATATGGGTGGGGTCGGGCCTCCAACCTGAACTGTGTGAGATGCAAGACAGAGGAGGGTTCATTCCTGCATATCCTGTGGACTTGTCCCAAAATCCAAAGATACTGGCAACAATGCTGCACCAAATTATCTGAGACAATAGGAAGAGAGGTAGCAATGGATCCTAAGCTATTGTTGTTGGGCATACCTGATGAGCATATCATTAACAAATGGGAGAAGCTGTTTATTGTCACGGCAGCCGGTTTGATCAAGCGGAACATTGCCCGTCTGTGGGGCTCATTGGAGACACCAGTACTTGCCCAATGGATCGCTGACATGGATGTGTGCACTGCTGTGGAACAACGCATATACACAGCGCGTGGCTGTCCACTGAAAGCCACTAAAGTGTGGGGCAAATGGGAGTATGGGGACTAGTAGGAGTACCGGAGACACTATTAAAGGAGAGAAGCCCGACCATTTGCTCTGATTTGACAGTATTTGCTGTTATATGGGGTTTCTGAGTTGGTCTTCCGACTACGACCTGTCTATTGTAAGCAAGTGTATGTAGGTGTATGGTGTTTGTTTTTTCTTAAATAATAAAAAGATTTATAAAAAATAAAAAAAAGTGTTAAAAGGAAAATATGAGCTCCACACTACAAATGGCCCTTTCCTTGTCGTATTTGATAGGTGTCACAAATTCGTCTCAGTTTATCTTCTCAGTCTCCAAGCAAATGTTACTATTTGAGATATTCCACACAATGCAGTCTGATTCTATTTACAATCAGAAGGCTAGTGCTGCCCTACTGTTGTAACATTATTCAACCTTAACACACGAAAAATATGTTTTCTTCTCATAGCCGCGTAAAAGGGTAGAAAAATAAGACATGATGCAAGTCCTTCCAAACGGTTACGCACAGTTTACATTGTCTATATATTCAATCTCTCATTTACATACAAAAGTGCCCAGAGGAAGTATTCCTAAGCAATCTGGCTTTGCTATCCTCGATCATCGATAGGTTTCGCTCTTGATCTAAGTGGTCCTTCCTTTCTGGATATCTACATAACATACTCCTAGTAGAGCCTAAAGAACGATTACAGGAGTAGCACCACTCTTCGTATGCCTTCCTAAGAGCTAGCCTGGATAGGTACTGAGGCCTGCGTGTATCTTGAGCACATTGCCAAAGGTTATGAATATATTTGAGCCATGGAACATTAGTTGAGCCATTTTGGACTAGCACATTTGTACAGGCGTCCCTATATAAGGCTAGACAGTCTCAGTCCATAGCTTGTGACTTAATAACAGAGGTATAGGTTGCGCTTCATAAACAATGCTGTGTATGCCTAGTTATAAATATAAAGGGAGGTTCGGCGTGCTCGTAGGTAGATTCAATAGGTTTTTAAGTAGCTTGTGTTCTCTCCTCTTTATTGCAAATTACCCAAACCCTACATAGCAGTACCATATAGGGCTTCTGATTGGTCCTTGTCTCTATAGACCTCAAGGGCCTGAATAACAGCTTTCCCAGGGACGTCATTTCACCAGAATGCCAGGGGTAGCGGAAGTGACATCACACAACCCATGACCTCTGATAACATCACAGGAAGTGGTGTCATTTGACCCCACCCCGAAGTTACATCACGGGAAGCGATGGAACACGTCCTTTCACCCCTTGACAAAACATGAAGTGGCATCACATAGCATTGTGTCCTTTCCTCTCCTGCTGTCCCCTCTGTTCCCCCTACAGCTTCCTTGCCTCCCCCTACTGTCCTCTCCTTGGCTACCTTGCCCTCTCCTCCTTCCTCTTCTGCCCCCCCACTCCTCTGGCTTCTTCTACACCACCGCAGGGCGTACCTCTGATTTATACCCCTCCTTGGAATTCTTTCAAGGACGGCAACCTTCTCCATATTGCCATTCTCAACTCTCGCTCTGCTGTCATACACTCCTCTGACAAATGCTGTCTCCTGGAAGAACTTGACCTTGATGTCCTTGGTCTCACCGAGACATGGTTTACGGCCATCTGTGTCATGAGCTTTGACACTCTCCTCCCTGATGGCTACAAGATCCTCTCCGCTTCCATATCCAACCGATCCAGAGGGGGTGTAGCCCTGGAGTGGATCCCTGCCTCTGACATTCCTATGCAGCCTCGTCTGCAGGCTCGCTCTCTATCTCCCCTAGCCATTCCCTTACTGTGGCTACTATCAATCGGCCACCTGGTCAGATCTACTCCTTCCTCTCCTAGTGGGCGGACCTCTCCTCTTTCCTCCTGGTCTCGACCACTCAATTACTCCTTCTTTGAGACTTTAACATCCACCTGGATGCTTCCTGTCCTTCCTCTGGACTCTTTCGCAACCTCTGCGACTCTCTCTCACTCTCTATTCGCCCCTATGGCCCGACTCACTCTGCAGGGCACACTCTGGATGCTCTGATCTCTTCACACTTCCCCTTTCTATCCTTCGCATCATTCCTCTCTCCTGGAGTGATCATTTTCTCCTTTCCTCCCAGCTCAACATCTCTACCCCTCAGGCCAAGCCAACTCCAACACTGCCACCCACCTTCTCAGTTATCCGACCCATGAAGCGTGTGTCAGTTGAGGCTTTCACCACCACTTTCTCACCCCCTCCTGGCCCTTTGGCTGACTCACACCCTGACACAGCCCTTTCCATGCTCAACTCTGCTATATCTGATATTCTCGATGTTCTTGCCCCTGTCATGAGGATTCGCTTGAAGCCCAAAGCCAAGTGCAACTCCTAGTATGACTCAGACCTTGCCACCCTCAAACGCAAGTGCAGGCTGGCTGAGGAAAATGGCGTGCTTCTGGTACATCCTCTGACAAAGTGGTCTGCCGCCTGCTCCAAAGGCAATACCGGGTCTCTGTCCGCACCAAGAAGAGAGCTCACATTCAAGCCCGGGTCTCTGCGGCATCTAACAACTCGGCCGAACTCTTCGAAATATGAAAGGAACTGGCCAATCCTGCTGCAGTCTCTACCTCTCTTGTCCCCTCCCAGGCCCTCTTCACTGGCTCTGGCTTCTCATTCCATCTCTAAAACTCAGGATATCCTGTCCTCTCTCTCTTCCTCTCCCCCTCCCTCTACTCCCTTCCTCAGCCACCTCTCCTCCCCCCCTTCTCTGCCTTTCCCGTGTTCTCCCCAGACGAGGTTTCCAGACAAGCGTGATCTATGAAAGTCTCATCAAAACAGGTTCATCCCTCTTCCTACAAAACCATCAAGGACCACATTGACTCCCTGGCTCCTGCTCTGGTCGACTTCTGCAACCACTCCTTTGCCACTGGAGTCTTTCCTTCCCCCCTGAATCACTCCCTTGTGCACCCTCTTCCTAAGAAACCCTCTGCCGACCCGTCTTGCCCAGCTAACTATCGCCCTATCTCCATCACTCCTTTCCTGGGCAAACTCCTGGAAAAGCTGGAAAAGCTGGCTATCTCCCAGCTTAATCCTCACACTGTATCTGTTGGTTGTCTCCATGACCGTCAGTCTGGCTTCAGAGCTGCCAGAAGCACAGAAACTGCTCTCCTGAACACCCATGAGGACCTGCTCTCCAACCTTGGTTCCAACACCCCCTGTGTCCTCATCTTACTCAATCTCTCTTCTGCCTTTGATATGGTCAACCATGCCATCCTGCTCAACCGTCTCCGTGATAACCTGGGTATCACTGGTCAGGCCCTGGCTTCGCTGGCTTGATTCCTCTCCGATCGACCCTCCCAGGTCCAACTTGGGTCCTTCCTCTCCTCTATCTCTATCTCTACCTGTGTGTTCCCCAGGGGTCTAACCTTTCTCCCTGGATGTTCAACCAATACCTGGCACTTCTTGTCCACCGCATTGCCGCTCTCTGTCCCAACTTTCAGTGCTATGAAGATGACACTCAGCTAATTTTCAGGCTGCCTTGACCCACCTCTTCTCTCATCTCTGTCTGTCTGCTATCCAGGAGTGGTGTGCCGCCAATGATCGCTGCCTTAATGCCAGTAAGACTGAGATTCTCGTCATCAACACACTCGCTCCCTCCTTTCCTGTCACTCTCTTAGCCCTTTTCCTGCTCCCACCTGCGAGGCTAAGAACCTCAGGGTCATCTTCAACTCCACACTCTCCTTCTCTCCTCACATCTCTGACGTCTCTAAGAAGTCACACTACCAGCTGCACTTCCTCAGAGGTATTCTTCCTTTCCTCTCCTTACCCCAGAAGCTTACTGTCTCCAGAGCTCTGGTTCTCTCTAGGCTGGACTACTGCTACAGACTCTTTCTAAATCTGCCTGCTTCTACTCTCCGCCCTCTGCAACTCATCAGGGAACAGGACTGCAAGACTTGTCCTTGGCCTCAAGCCCAGGGATCATATCTCTCCTGCACTGGCTCTCAGTGGCTAAGAGGATTAAGTTCAAAACCCTCTGCATTTTCCACAAGGTCTTCTGGGGCCTGGGGCCTCCATACCTTCAACTCTCTCTTCCTAAATATCTTCCTCTCGAGCTCTTCGCTCATCCTCGCTCAGGGTCAGTTGCTTCTCCAAGCAACGAGTTGGTGGTAGATCTCTTTCTTCGGCTGGGGCCTCCCTCTGGAACAGTCTCCCTGCCTCCCTGAAACTTGAGGGGAACCACCTCCGGTTTCCAGAAGCACCTCAAAACCTTCCTATTTGCTTCTGCCTTCTCTTCTCCTCTCCCCTGCTGAACTGAAACTGCACTGGTTACCTGGCTACTCTCTGATCTTGGGCCCAGGTCCCCTCCCCCACCAATGTTCACACCTGCACTGCCTCACTGGCAGCCCCCGTACTGGGGGCTGTTTTCTGTATCCCTATAGTCACCTACCTGCACTTGACACCTGATGTCTGCACTTACCCTTGCACTTTACACCAGCTACCGCACTTTTATTTATTGCTGTTATTTATTCTATTTATTTTTTATTGTCGATCCCATGTACTGCACGTTCCCCTCCCTCCTTAGCCCTCCCTGCACTTTTCCCCTTCCCCCTTCCCCTGTACTTGCACAATCTCAATGACACCTGGCCTAGTAAGATCGTTGTCTCTGTCGTCCCTCTCCCTTGCCTTGTCGCGCCTTGTAACACTTATGATATGGCATTTATAACGTGCCTATACAAATCATATCAAGTACACTACGAAACATCTGGTTACAACACCACTATAATGTGATATACATTTCATAAAAGAATGGATCACCATATGTATCATTATTATCAGTGTGTATGGGCCCATATTACCAAATTACTAGCAGGCGTCCAAGGCCAAATGATGATGATGTGTTATTATATAGCACTTGAGCTTAAGTGCTTTATATAGAACAAATATACATACAATATCACCCAACCTGTGTTGGCACTCATTTTGCGACCTCGGAAGGATGAAAGGCTGAGTTGAGGTGTTTAAGAACAGACTAAATTAGTGAATCACCCGCTGAAGTGTGCCTGAAACACATCTTTAATGAGTCTAACAATTATTGTATGGAATTCCAGAAAGAACATTATTTGGTATTCCTAGTCTTTCTCATTTAGGGTCACTGCTCAAAGTGTTACACTTTTGGAAACCCATGTTTTTTAAGAGACAGCCACTCCAGAAACAAAGAGACATGTGGCACTCGCCAGAGCCCAGTAGCTTACATTAAAAAAAAAAAACTTTAAAATTTCTTTTTTTAGGGGTAGCAAGGGAGAACACAGGGGTAGCAAGGGAAACCTCCGGGGTCACAGTTGCAACCCCTGTTGACCCCCAAATGACATCCCTGAGCTTTCCCACCATTGCGTCCAGAGAATGTTTTTAGTGCTTCACCTTAGGTGGAAAGAGTCAATTCACCTTTTCGCAATTTGTTTGTGCCATGTCACTTTTTCCCCCCTACGGACACCTGGGTAATCATAATGATCAACTGTTTTTAACCCATAATCTTTCAGGTGTTAGTTTCTGATTTTCTGTATTGATAAAATGAGGTACTTTATTTTTGTGGTGTTAATCTCCAGCCCAACCTCAGTTGAACTAGAGATGAAAATAGTCGGGGCTTTCTGTGAGCCCTTTGGTTCTTTGGTGATTAGTACTGCATCGTCAGCGATGAGTAATATACATACTTGCTCTCTGCTGAGTTGTGGCACACAACTGTTTAAATTAGCTTGTCTATTAATGTTTAAACAAAAGAATAAGGGTGCTATAATTCACCCTTATGTAACACCTCTTGTGATGGGGAACCTATGGATACATCCCCCTCCTACTCCATATTTTACCTGTGCACAGTTGTCCTGGTATACATTAGGTATACATTAGCTCTAACCAAGTTCACTGGGACACCTGAAGAAACCATCCCTCAGAGTTTCTTCCTAAGAACTGCATCAAATTCAGGAACGTATATTTACAAAAATATTACTGATAGAGTTTTTCTAATTCAAGAATATTTCCGCGTTCAGCATTAGGGAAAGGTGAAGTGGGTTATGGTCACTCTCTAATTTTGCCTCAACCTGCAGGGACCAGATCTCAACATTTACCAATATGTAAGTAATACTGGATTTATAGCTTGAGATTTTGAAAGTGGATTTTGCTGTTATATCTCTGTATAATTGACTATTTCAGGTTCTAGAACCTGCGATCAGTAAACACTGGATCAATTTATCAACATGTTTGGTATGCAATAATGTTGTTTTGCATATTACCTCCAGCCCATTGCAAGTTTCAGAATGGTGTAATTCTTCACAAGATCAATATGGCAATTAAAGTCTCCTGCTATTAGCATATGTACTTTTGCAGAGGTTATACCATTTTTCTTACACTGAAGGAAGTTTAAGAATCCAGTCAAGGTGTCAATCATCATCTCACTTGGTCTTAAATAAATATTAGAGATTAAACCACATTGTTATGACCATAAACCCATTTTAGCAATTGCAAATTGGTTCAACTAGTATTAATAATTGAAAATATACCTTCGATGTGCAACCAAAATCAATATACCACCATTTTGTCTTCCTCTGTTCCCCTTCTCAGCCGACACACAGAAACTCTGATACCTGTATTTTTGGATATTTATTAACAAATAATTTTCTTGGAAGCAATTCATATTAAAATTGTCAATAAACTTCTGCCAATCAAGATCTTCAATTTTAGTGGCTAGCTGCACAAATTTACTTTATGAGAAACTGAGCTCCACTTTCTTTATCATGAAGTGTTCAGTTTCTATATTGCGTATATTTGAATTCCAAGTAAGGTTAGAGTTCATATGGTTCATGCAAAAAGGGGACTCAGTCAAATCTGTGTGTACCGTACAACACCACCTGTTCCAGAAGTTGATGCAAATTTTGAGTAGAAGCAGATGGATTTAACTAATCAGTTTCTTGGTTATAGTACATGCTGATCTCTCAAGGACAGGGGATGGAAATGGTTTAATTTTTACGTGGGTGCTTCGTGGGGGAAAGGATTTCAGATGTAATACTTTGGTAAGTAAACTACTAGCCATAGACAGCTCTACTGAATCCAGCATTGAATCAGAGTCTAATTACATACAAGATGTCTTCTTTAGTTATTGGTCTGCAATCTCTTACATACCTTATCCAATATATACATTTATAAGGCAACATCTTCTCATTTTATTGTTGCTCCATTCCAAGCCATGGGACCCCAGTCATAAATACACTGCTCTGTTTGGTAACAGTGTTTTCCAGAGGAAAGTCTCCCCCCATTCCTTATGAAAGTGTTGGTGGCAGTCATTCCCCTGAAAGACAGGGCGACATGATAGCATTATTGTGCCTATCCGGGAAAGGCTTATTAGATGATTTGAACCAGGAAGAGATATTATGCAGTGTGTTCTTTCGAACAATCGACTGACAATATCTGGGCCAAATTTAGGCTCCTCGGGCATTGCCCCTCTACAGACACCTGCTAATTTACTACCGACTTCTCCTTCAGGTTTTCGGTTAGAGTTAACCTGGGTAACGCCCTAGAGGATAACAGTGGTGATGTCAAACTCTTAACATCTTTTGTGAGAAGAACGGTTTTACTAACAACATTGTCCATACATTTCAATAGTATGTAGTTCCTATTTTGATCAAATACCACAACGTTTTAAAGGACTACCACAAGTCTCTTAAGTTACCTCTACATTTTGAATTTACCCTCCCCTTCTGTAAACTCCCTCCCGTTCAAACCCCGGAGATCATAACGATGAGTGGATGTCTATCACCTACCTACCTACTAGCTATGCCCCTTACAAACCTTAAGAGTAGTTCTGCAGTTCTTTTCCCGTCCTTATTTTAAAACACATATGTTCCCTCACCCTTAAAGGAAAGGTCAGGAGACCCAGCATTTTCAATCTAGGAGCGCATGTGGTGTCTTTATTGTGCTTTCTAACATGTTCTAGAAGTCGCCACCAAATCGCTAGATAAGCCATTGTATTATGAATCCAATGGAGTCATCACGGATTCCGAAGCGGTAGACTCATCCCATGTGGCCAGGGGACAGCAGACGCTACCTGATCGTACATTATCGCTTCGATGTCGATTTGAAACTGTATACATAAAAGGATTACTGGAGAGGAGCATAAACTTAGAACCTATTTCTGATTCATTGCTGCATGCTGGACGGCCCTCAACTGACAGTAAAAAAAAAACATCAGAATTAAACTATAATCGGAAAAGAGCAGGAAGCTTTGATGAACCCCAGTCATGACACATCTGGTGCCGACACACACCTTCAGACCCGACAAGACATTCTTCTCATGACACCAATATCAGAATGGGGGGAGTATGGAATACTCCATATGCTTGTCGCCCCATTAAATGCATGTCACAGTGTCTAAGTGATCGTAATTATTGGGTCTCTGAACTTTCCATCATTGCTCTCCAACTGGTCAGATTCCCGTGGGCACAGCTGGGTGGCAAGAGTCAGGCTGATGCCATTAAGCTTCTATGAACTCACGTGCAAACACAGTTCTAGTTATTGTTTGAAGCGGAAGTCCCTAGAGGGTTATTCTTAACTGGTCGGCGCTTGGATTTGGCTGTGTATAGGAAACTCAAGTGTATTCAATGTTTTCCATGCCCCGTGTTCTGCTCTGTGGACAGAGCTTTTAAGAGGGTGTGAAGGCATCCTGGAGACAAAGACAACAGATTCAAATTCGGTTTCAAATGTTTTATTTAACATAAAATGTAGAATGCAGTAAGAATGCAGTAAGGCCTAACTAAGGTGGGATTTCCCTATCTAAAGAAAACTAAGGATAGTCTGTGTCAGGATGTCCAAATCAAATGTCTGTCTGTGTCCAGAACCTATGCTTGCCCTCACAACTAACTGTATATAAAGTGAAGGGATGTCAGCATCAAATGAATAGTGCTCAAAAGAAAATTCTGAACTCCTTCCAGCTCTGCCTTAGGGTCGGTTTCCCCTTCCCCAAGTTCCAAATAGTTCACAAAATACTGGGGTTCCCTTCCCCAACAGTTCAAATCTTCCAGTTTTCAAAAATAATACAGTTCCTTGGGAGACTTCCCAGTTCCTTTAAGATTAATACCTTGTACCAGTCTGTTTAGACAGTTCTGTTTCTTAACTTAAATTTCCCAATTAAGGCTGTTGCAAAACATATGCTTCTTTAGACATATTCTTATTGGCTTCTTCCATGAAGGGCACTCGGTCTAGGCACAGTTGTCGGACCACACAGTCCACCCATTACAGGTCACACAACCAATACCCCTTTTTACTGTTTCCATCAACAATTGGCCACTTTTTCCACCTGACAGTGATGTTTAGTTGATTACCCAGTGTCACACTCTTGAAACACTGTGCCGTGACTTGCTTAGCCAATATGCACTTCATTATACTTTTCTGTAGTCCTCTGGCTCTTGCCAACATAGGTTTCCTCTTAGCCTGCAATTCCTGCCCCCCGTCCCCACTCCTGGGCGTTGGGCCAATACTTGAGTTCTCCTTTTTATACCCTTGTTGGTATTCGCCTGACCTTGTCAATATTTGTTTCATGGGCGCCCCTCTTAACTTTGGGCCAATACTTGGTTTCTCACTTGTATACCATTCTTCGTATTCTCTTGATTTTGTCAATACTTGTTTCATACAATACATTCCTTGATTTATGTCTCATGTAATATTTTGCGTTCCCTCCATTTATGAGCATTCAATTTGTGCAGCATTCAAAAGTCCTTTCAATAAGTTTCAATTCACTCTGTACCTTAAAAGTGCTTGCTCTGGCATTCAGCAGTACTTTTAGTTGCTTTCAGTTCGTTCGACATTTGCAAAGAACTTTGTTATGGGTTACCGGAGCACCCCGGTAAGAGTGTGTAACTGCTTTATACTCATTGGTTGCACAAAGCAGCACCCTTTTGTTCGGCGTCCTTCACAACAGGCTTCTCCAGGCTTCTTTGGCTTTCCAGCTTCCTCAGACTTCGCCTCTACCTCGCTGCCTCCAGAGAGAGCACTGCTCAATCTCCTGGCATCACGCGTCGTCGGCTGGGGTTAATGGGAGTTCCAAAGATTGCACAAAGCAGACCCGCTCCGGATGCTAACAGGGCGTCTGGGTCGTCGCACAGCTGACCGCGGTCCCAGCGTCTCTTTCTCCTACACAACACCGCTCCCAGCATCTGCTCCTCCAGCTTCCTTTGCTCCAACTTGTTCCTCTTCTCTCAAAGCAGCGGGAATTTTAATATGCATCAGGTGTGTTAATTGATCCAAAGTGTGGGTCAGTGAGTTCCATTGCCTGACTATGGAGAACTCCAGTAGGCAGACATACCAGGTTGTTCCATTGGTATGCCTCCATAGCCCTCTCCTTCATCTCAGTACCAGAGTAGGGTTTGGAACTGTCTGATTTAATAGAAGGAGCATGTATAACGCTGTTTTGTCTCTGCTATGTGTTTGTATCAGTAAAATGAGGATGTGTCCTCCTAATTGGTCTCTTCTTCGTCCCAGTACTAACATGTAGTTTCTCTGGGACAGTTTGGAAGAGGAAAAGGGAAAGGGTTGACAATACCCCACAAAGGCTTTAGAAAAAGAGGGTTCGTTGTGAAAAAGGAAAGGGGATACCATGTCTCTCCTCAGGATGTCCTCTCCCCACTTCCCAGGTTCCCTCCAACCAGGTGATCCTCCCTCACATATCATCCCCAAGGGTCGGGATCCAAAAGCGATGACCTTTCCTTGGCCATCTGAGAGGAGGATACTGGGAAAAAGTAGTGAGGATGCCATTAAGTTCCTCACAAGGGCAGTCTGCAATGCTGGCAATTAAGCATTAAGGCAATTAAGCATCAGGCAATTTAGTCCCAAGCAATAGCAAGGCAGTCAACATTGCGGAACACGGCAATCAAACAAGGTGAAGCACTAGCCTCATTCAAGAATGCAACGGAATAGGTATACAATCCCAATACCCTAATGGCGTAGGCCTCGTGCACGAGCAAGTGAGATAGGGCGGGCAGACCTGTGAGGGCACTGGCCTCGCGCTAACAATGTGATACATACATGTCACAGTAGCGAACAGTGAGGGCTCAAGTAATCAATTAATTATAGGCCAGTGGAGTGAAGGCACAGGGGGCGCTAGCCCCATATTAATATGCAATAATAGCAATTAAGCATCAAGCAGTTTAAGTACAGGCAATTGTAGGGCAGTCAATATAAAGAGCGAGGCGATCAAGCATGGGGATACAACCATCCAGTGTACAAGTCAATGATACAACCATCCAGTGTAAAGGCAGTCTATATATTGGCGGTATTCAGCATATAATTTTCTTATTCTCTTTATTGTTTTGCATAGTTACACAATGTGCCAACAACATACCACAACTACCCATCAACCCCATCCTCCAAAAACAAACACACATAAAGCAATACAGTACAGTGACATTAAAGCAGAAAAAAGATAAAGGAATATCCAGTACCACGGCAACACATCGAATCATGCTTGTTGTTTCCGCAGCCCTAGTTTGTGGGCCTAAAATACATTATCAGTGATACAACCATCTAGTGTAAAGGCACTCTATTGGCGGTATTCAGCACATCACTTTGAAAGTGGGTCAATAGTCCAATGACCTTCTACGCACAGGTACGATGATGGCATACTGCGTTTCCCTTTGTTCACACATATTCATGTAAGCCAACCATTCACGCAAAGTTGTTTCTGTGGATTTCCCCCATGCCTTGGCAATGAATGTCCTGGCGACAGCTGAAGCCATCCTGGCAAGTCTTTTTTCTTTTTTCAGTTCTAGATCTGGCTTCAATCAAGGCTAGCAGCCAAAACTCTGGAGAGTATTGCCAGGATTCACACAACATGGAGCACATAACCATTTCCACGGCTGCTCAAAGCGTTGTATTAAGGGATAGGACCATGCCACACAGAGAAAATCAGCCAAGCCATGAGTGCACCTAATACAGCTGGGTGGCCTTTGCAGATAGAATTTATGTATCCTCTCGGGGGAGTAATATACCTGGTGTAGAAATGTATAATGAATTTGATGTAGCTGGTTGTTCAATGAGAGGGTTTTCGTTTGAGAACATATCTGTCTCCGCTGGCAGTCCATCAGTGTTTTACCCAGTGCTGACTCCCATCTTAGGCGGGGTGTGTTGGTCTGAAGAACCCTCTGTGCTATAATACCTTTATATATAACTGAAACCAATAATGTAGCAGAAATGGATGTTGTCACATACTGTAGCACTGAGGGGTCAGGGACGCCTGTGGGAAATTCATCCAAGTAACCGGGATCGCCTCATGTAGCCAGAAGTACAAAAACATTGTTAGTCCATCCCATAACCCTCTATTTTTCAGATCTGCCCTGGTGATTAAGTGTCCATCCACTACCAGATCTCCCAACAAATGTATCCCCAACCTTTCAAAGTGTATCAAAAAGATCTTTTCATGGGTAAGTGGTATACCTCTGACCTTGTATATGGCAAATGTGGGGCAGGTGGGCGATACCTTCCCAGTAATATTAAACACTTTGTGCCATGCCTTACATGCCTTTAAAATCGGCTGGAGAGGGTCTCCAAACCAGGCCCTTCAGGCTGTCTCAGTGTGCGATTGCCTTTTCGAAAGAGACATGAGGAAGATCAGGTGAGGGGGACTACCATGAAAAGGAATACTGAACTTGTGCAGCCAAGACATATACATACAGGTCAGGATATTCCAACCCTCCCCAGTCATAGGGCAATGTCAAAACATCAAGTGATACTCTGGCACGTCTACCAGCCCAAATGAGGCGTGTCATAGTTTACGTGTTCTAGACCAGAAGCTAGAGGGGGGCCAAGTTGGGATGTTATTAAATAAATATATATATACACTTCGGGAGCATAACCATCTTGGCGAGGGAAATCCGGGGCGTTTGTGATATGGGGAAAAAAACCAAGCCTCAACTCTGTGCTTTAGGAACTCTAAGGCTTTCAGGTAATTGTTTTCAAACAAATCAGCCGGGCACGGGGCTATGTGTATACCCAAGTATGGCATGCCATCTGGGCACCATCTAAAGTCTTCACAAATATCTTCCTCAGGGACCACGGGTGTTAGGGGCAGCACCTCTGATTTAAACCAGTTGATCCTCAACCCAGAGATTTCGCCGTATTGCCGAATCGACTGTACAACCGGTTGTACATTTTCCCTTGGATTTTTTAAATGCAATATATCATCTGCATAAAGCGATACAATAGAGGTGTGAGAGTAAAGCTTAAAACCGCAATGTGCATGATTCTTCCTAAGATAACAAGCAAGGGGTTCAATGGCGAGGTTGAAAATGATAGGGGACAATGGGCATCCCTGTCTTGTGCCTCGTGTAGACGTTATATATTCCAATATGAATCCATTGGCCTACACAGCTGCTTCGGGCGCTGCATACAATCGGCGGATCCAGTGGAGAAAGACCTCAAATAGGAAGGCCCACTCTACTGAATAAAAAGCCTTTTCCGTGTCCAAGAGGGCGACCATCATGGGGATTTCAGGATTTACGTTGTGCATAAGTGTGAATAATCGAAGTAAATTGTTCTGTGTGGACCTGCCCAGGATGAAGCCTACCTGTCCTGGAAGCACCAGAGCAGGCATATGTGCGAGACGTCCATCTGCCAAGATTTTTGCTTGAATTTTATTTTGCTTGAATTTTATTGTCTGTATTAATCAAGGACAATGGTCTATACGACGCGCACGTCGAAAGGGACTTTGTTGGGTTTCGCAGTACCGTCACAATAGCCTTTCTGGTGGATTTGTGTAGAGTACCCAAGTTAAATGCTTCCTCATACATACGGCGAATATGTGGGACAATCAAGTCGACGTATTCCTTATATAGTACCGCAGTGGGCCCATCTATACCTGGCGCCATTAGGAAGGGAAAGAATAGTAGTATGTATTTCTCTCTCCCACTGAGGCACATTCAGCTGTGCCCTCAGAGTCCGTTCGAGCCAGCCCTGTGCCACCTGGTCCAAATACTGCGATATGGAGTCATGCCCAACTTTCAATTGCGACCTGTACAATTATTCGTAAAACTTCCTAAAAGTCTCACAGATCAGTCAGGGGTCCCTACTAGAGGTTCACCCGGGTCCACGATATCCGCTAATTGATTCTCTTGTCTGATCGCTTATGCCAACGGGTGACTGGGACGGTCCTCCTGCCCATATGCTGCAGCCCTAAATGGGTCTCCCAGGAATCTCTCCTCCCATTCCATTAGGAAGCGAAGTTCCTCCCGTTTTGTCCTTAGGGATTTCCGAGCCATGTGGTCCCTGTTGATCTTCGAGATCTTTAATTTCCTGTTCAATATTAAATATCGATCTAGAAACATCCTGTAATACTCTGCCCTCTGTAGACATATAGCACCACATGACATATACTTTAAAGGATTCTCATAATATTCTGTCATCCAATACCGAGCCCACTTTTATCTCAAAGAAGGCTTGTATGTCCTGTATAATATTGTCGCAGAAAAGTACTTCCTCCAGTGCACAGGCCTTAAACTGCCACCTCAGACACTCCGGGAGCTGGAGGATGGGGGCGGGAGAAAAGAGGTTTAGCAGCTAGCGAACGGTGTGCATGTTCCACCAAAAACATCTTTGAGATCGGGGGTCATCCTCCTCCTCGCTGCCCCCACACCTTCATTGATAATGGAGTCACTCGTTAGTCATCCAGGCAGGAGGCCCACAAGTTGAGAGGATCCTATCCCCACTGCAAACTGGAGGTGCCTGGTCCCTGCAGCACCCATTCAATCTGTGATTTATGGTTTAGAAACTGATAGTCTTTAAGTGACTGCTGCCTAACATCGGCCAGTGTTGCAGTCGGTTGCAGCTTGAGGGACTCGACTGGCCCGAAAATGTCCTTTATGTCAGACGTCGGTAGATGCTTGTCGATGAATTTCTCCTAGCTTCTTCACTGGGCTTGTGTTGTACTTTAAGGCAGTCGTGCCAAAGCTGAGGAGTGTGTTGCAGGCAGCTGCTTTGTCCTTGGTTTAGGGTTCAGAGACTCCATGGCACTTTGCACCTAGGAGGCTTGCTGCAGAGCCTAGCAAGGCACACTCTTTGCTGGCTACGTACCGGTTCTGGAGCTGCTGGAGGGTCCTCTGGATTCGGTATCTACCTCTGTTCCTGTGGAGATATTTAGGGGAGGGTCTGGCTTCCCTCTTGGCGTTCCTGGCCTTCCTTCACTGGCAGAAGATGTAAGGCAGACTGTACCATCAGCCAGGGTCCAATGATGAGTTATTTTTGCTAGTCCTTGCACAGTCTTTAGATGATCTGCCAAAAGAGGGACTCTGCCCTCTTTTAATGCCAAATGGAACACAGGGATTGGTGTAGGCTATGCCTAACTTAATGAGCCAATCCTGCGTCCCCACCAACAATCTTCTGTATGCTTGAGGTCATAACCAGAGTGCTTTGCAACAGAAAAAGGTAAAGGGGTGCAAACATGTAATACTAAGTCCCACCCATCTTCCTGTCTGTTTTGGATCAAAGGGTCTCTCTGGATAATGGAGCTCTCTGTGGTTCCTGATTAAAGTGGCAGGTCTGTCAAACCACATACTTGACCTTCTAAATGCGTTCTCCCTGAGGGGATGAATACTGTAAAAACGCAGTACCAGACATGACATTTCACTGTCAATAGATAGTGAGGGCAGGAGCTGGCTTCAGGTTGATACAGTGCATATGAAAGGGTGTTGGGGTTTCCTGTCTCATATGTTAATCTCGGCAGCCAGGCCCCATGTGGGCCTGTTTGAATTACTCTAATTAGTATGCGTATTGCTGCCACCAGCATAAGGCTCAACAAAAGGACAGGGCAGATCCATGGAGCTTTTGTTATTTAATTAGGCTGGCCATGGCAGGGGGAAGGTTTAACCCTCCCTCTTTTGAAGCTGCATTGTGTACTCCACCTGTCAGATCCCAACTAAATATGACAGGGAGGACTGTACCTCCGTTCGCATATTCAGTGAATAAACATTGGGGAAAGGGATGTTATGGTTACCTTTCTGTGAAATTCAATGAACAAAGATTCTTGAAGAGCAGTTACGGAACGCAGTGCGAAACAGCAAAACCCTAAACATTTGCCAATTGTGGTTTCTAAACAAGCTTAACTCTGCAAGTGCTGCAATTCGTACATGTATTCATCAACGAAAAAGAGCAAAGGGAAAATGGGATTACCCAATACTGTTTAGGGTCATTTTAAATTTGATGTAATGGCAAACAACACTGTAAAAAATGTGAATGAAGAGATGATTTCTCAAGGAACTCCGCACAATGGGAGACGTCACGAGCAGTGTGTGGCAGTCACAGTTATCGTTGCTTTTTCCACAGAAACTTAACCATACTGTCTCTTTAAGCACACGTTTTTCAATGAATTTGATTTTACATTGATACAGTATCTTCGGTACAGAGCCCACTGTTCATGGCCTGTTACTATGGCCAATAAGCACGTTCCCTGAAGCATCCTCTTTTACCAGGGCAGGTACCTGACCCTGCCCTGGAACCCTGAGCCACCAAATGGGCCAGACAGGCATAGCCTAAAGCCACTCTGCCTGGTGCTTCTTCTTTGGAGCGGTTCTGGGGACCCATAACAACTCCATAGGCTCACTAGTCACTGCCTGGGGTCAAGGCCAGTGGGTTGTTGGGCTGGCGCTGGGCCTCCTGCGCGGCTCTGGGAACCCCTGAGCTATTGGTTAGAATTACTGGGTATGGCACGTGGGCAGGACCAGTGGTTACTTTGACCAGGGAAGGGCCTAGGCTCTGGACCAGGGACGGCCTTAGGGATGGGCCGCCCGGGCGCCCGCCCAGTGTGCCATGAGCCCCCCGCCACGCCAGCTCGTGGGAGTCTTTCAAGGGCTCAGAGATTTTTGTGGAGATATTGTACTTCCTTGGTTAGGGTCAGGATAACTGCAGTGGGTCTACAGTATGCCCCTTGCTGAACGGTGGATCTCCGGCCGAACCCTGCCAAATGTCTGTGGGCTGCAGTGGCATCCCCCTAAAACCTCGCACTTGCTAAATCAGAATGCCAGCATGGAAGAGTGAATGGCAGGCTCCTTTATGCTGTGGGCCCTAAACCACTGTCCCCAGATTATCCATCCCTAAATCCGGGCGTCCTCTCTTCGTTCTCACAGAACTCGGTGTGGGCTAGACACCTGTGGCTCAAGTCATAATTATGCTTCGTAAATAATCCGCAATATAGATCAGTGGATTAAGTGCTTGATGCTTTCACAGCTTCCACTAGAGCCCACTCAGGCCTTCATTCATCTGGGCAATAGTAGCAGCTTGTGTGTGCAGAGCTGAGCAATGGCAAAACTGCAGTTGCAAGTGCTAACCTGTGCAAAAAAGATGCTAGTGCTATTTCTGTTATACGTTTCCTTTATACGTTCTAGGCTAGTGGTGGGGGACTGAGGAACATTATTTAAAAAAGCAGGTTAGTCACAAATGTATCATCGGAGATGTTTTTATTCACAATCGGTAAATCGTGACAATGTCGTTGCTTTGCTTAATATGAAGAGCCTTACCATAAAATCCGTGCGGCGATTGTTTTTAAACGCAATGCTTTCAATGCTCACAAGATGGCAGCAAATAACAAAAAATAGAACTGAAAGAAAGGCTAGGCCGCATCCTATTGTAAAGAAAGTTGTAATGCAAAGAGGCCATCTCTTCTCAGTTGATTCCACGATTTCTATTTCTAAGGGCGGAAAAGATGCACTTCGCTTTATTCGACGTTTCGGCAATTTCGGTTGGATTGTCCATAATACTGGCACGTTCTTGCCATTGGTAGCTGAGTTGCAAAGGTATATTGTTAGTGTCCTTGGTATGTGTCAAATGATAAATCAATGCCCATATTTTAGTGCTTAATTTAGTGCTCTCAATTGTGGTAGCTATGGAAACGCTGGCACAAGAAGACAAAGGGGCTCCTTTTAAACGTGGCCGTTCTTCTAGAGTATGCGCAAAGTCTGCATGCATGCTGTTTGCAGCTTGCCACATAGCTTGGATGTCTACCCACCCGCTTCCGCGCCGCTAATGTCTTCGCACCTGAGCTGTTGATGCTGGAGGAGATGCTATGTGTTCCCATTGATTCTGCCGCGCATCTGCCCGAACCCGGGAGGGTTCCACAGGAATCCATTTAAATTCCCCTCGCCATGCACATGCGGTGCGTAGGCAGGATTGTGTAACAAGTGGGGCCTGGAGCGAATGGAGTATTGCACACCCCTGGCCGAATGCACAGGTGAGACTGAGCATATGAAAGAAGTGCAAGTGCAAACCAATCAAGGAGGGTCCCGTGGGGCGAGAGGCGTTCGCTCCACGAGAAATGTGTTTTAACAATGGCTTAAAATAATGCATTTTACAATACACTTTGGGCCTCATTACGACCCTGGCACTAAACCATGGTGCTATTAGCACTATGGTCCATGCCGGGGTCCGCCATGGCGGAATGGCGGAATTACTGCCCCATTCCAAGGTTGGCGGGGCGGTAATTCCCCATTCACCATGGGCCCTTCCCCATTCCCATTTTTGCCCCATAGGGCTCAATGGGAATGGGGAAGGCGCTAAGTACGGTGCCGCAAATAGCGGCACCGTACTTAGCATCAAGGTCCCTTTGCAGCACCAAGGTCGGGTCCCGCAAAGGGAACTCGTAATGAGGCGTTAAGGGTTTAACAGCGCCGACACCTTTTACGGCGCTGTTAAACCCTTAACGCCAGGGTCGTAATGAGGCCCTTTCTGTGGTAAATTAGTGCACAATCAGTTGTGTAGGGTATGACATGAAAAAAGTCCATTAGATGAGATGCCAAGTCGCCAAAAATGCGCAGGAGCATTTTCCAACCCATTTTCATAATGCCTTTCTTTGCCCACTATATGCCAATACTCTACAAGTGTAAAAAAAAAAACAAAATGATTGTGCCCACACATGTCCATTCTGGAGCACCGATATATGCCAGTATTCTCACACAAGAAAATAAGTTTCCCTTGCCTATAATTCCATTAATGATACTATAACAAAGCGTGTTCATGTTGGTTCTGCCAATATATTTATTTATTTACATTTGTAAAGCGCCCAAGCCCAAAGGCATCAGGGTGCTGTTGCAACCAGTTACACTGAAAAAGCATTAACATACATGCCAGAATACCAGGGGTTCGTCCATAATGGGTGAGGGGGCGTTGACCCACCAGGTCTTGGGTCCCTCTCACCCATTATGGAGGAGCCAGCCCAGCAAAATACGAGCACTCTCTCAGCTGTTTTTTTTTCAGCTGAGTGAGTGCTCTTAACTGTGAAAGGGAAACTCTCTTTCCCTTTCACAGTTAAATTTCACGAGCCGCGCAAGCTCAGGACGTTTAGCCAGCCTTCCCCAGCTTGGCATGACTCATAGGAAATGCTGGCTGGGGAACTGCATGTCTGTATGTGCAGCCTCCTCGCACATACAGACAGAGCAGGCTGGAGTGGAGCATCTACAGACCCATGCTCAAGCCCCTTGCACGCACTGCAGGACACAGGAAACTTCCTGATTCCTGTTCATGCTTGCAGGGGGCTGAAGCACTGGAACCTCTGGACCCCGGCAGAAGGTAAGTTTGGTTATGTTCATTTTTCAAAATTTAAATTATGTATATGGATGCGTGCATGCTTGTGTTGTTCAGTGAATGTATGATGGTGGATGTTGGATGCTAGTGTGAATAAGAAAGTGCTTTCTGTGTGTATGTTGTGTAAATGTGTGTGTTTGTATGTTTATAATTCAAATATGTGTATGATGCATGTATGAGTTATGAGTGAGAGCATGATGGGTGCTTGTGTGAATGAAAGAGTGCTTGCTGTGTGTATGTTGTGTAAATGTGTGTGTTTCAATGTTTATTATTTAAATATGTGTGCTTATGTGAATGAAATAGTGTTTTCTGTTTATATGTTGTGTGTGTATATGCTGTGTAAATGTGTGTGTTGTATGTTTATTTATTATTTAAATATGCATATGGATGCCTGTATGCTTGTGTTATGAGTGAGTGCATGATGGGTGCTCATGAGTGTGAATGAGACAGCGAGTGCTTGCTATTTGTATGTTGTATTAGTGTGTGTGTGGGTGTATGTGTGCTTGTGCTGGTCCGAGATGATTTTGGCGAGTGGGGGTAGGAGATTTGTACAACAAAGGCATTTTAAAAATACGTTTGTTGCACAAACCCCCTCTCCAACGGACAAAATCAGCTCTCCATCTGAGGTGCTGTGGGGCCCAGGGGACAGGGATGCTATTTTCTTACTGGACACCTATGACAGATGTCTAGTAAAAAATATGATAGCTGCCCCCCGGTCTCTCAGCGCTTTGCATACACACATAATCACATTGATTGTGTGTGTGTGTGTTTGGTGCTGTGAGGCCCGGGGAACAGGCATGGTATTTTTTTACTGGACATCTATGATAGATGTCCAGTAAATAAAAATACTATCGCTGCCCCCCTGGTCACGCAGTGCCTGGCATACACACATAACCACAATGATTGTGTGCATGAGTGAGGCGCTCAGGACCCAAGGGACAGGCATGTCATTTTGTTTACTGGGCATCTATGATAGATGGCCAGTAAAAAACATGCCTTACCCCAGTGCCCCTGTCACGACCCTCGCCCAAAACCCCCTCTGGCAAACCCATTGGCCAGGTGGAGTCAGGACTCGAGCCTCTAGAGCCTGGCATCCTCTTCAAAAGCCCTCATGGGGCCAGTCCTGGCGCCTATGGCGCCAGGCTCATACACCATGAACAACAATGTGCTTGGGAACTACTTTATTGTATTGTCAGCCAACATGGAGGCATCCACATAGCTTGGTTACTAAGAACCAAGCTATGCGGTCTAGTGTTTTGGGTGTGGCAGGCCTGGAACTACTTTCCCTGGTACTACTTTACCTGGGCTATATAAACCACACCCTGACTGTAGAACATGCTTCGTGTTACTTTGCAGCTTGCAACGTGACGCTCATCATGTCCAGCTATTCTCTCGAACCTCGGAGAAGCAGAACCTGCAAGGAGACAAAATGAACATCATTTGCAGCAGCATCCACCTGCAGTCTTCATCTTTAAACACTTGCAGCTACTGAGAACAGCTTCCTCGAATCTGCACGCCTCCCGGACAGAACGACCTGAAAGAGGAAGATAGAGACAACATTAAAGAAAGCTGTAGAGACGTTTACAAATTACGAACTGCTCAAAAGGCTTACCTGGCTGGTTGCCTGTCGGCTGGCACCACTCCGGACATTCCACTCACACTGAAGAACACCGTGACCTACAAGGAAGGAAAACACAGGTTAGCAAAGGCAAGACTGCAGCGCTGCGCATATCGCTTACTTACCGCATCATAGCGTTCTTAATGCGCCATCATTTACCAGCGGGGCTCAACCAAGCCAGTTCGCTGCACTGAAGCTCTGCATACCTAAGGGAGAAAAAAGAGACATGTTAAACAAAGAAAGGCATGCAGGATAGCAACAAAACTAAAGAACAGAAATAAGACCTACCTGAACAATATCAAACGGGCCAGCGTCAGTGAAGTAACTGGACCGCACTCGCCCATGAAAGACAACGCGCCCCTGCAGAGAAGGCAGGAAGGAGAGCACGCCTAATTCTACCACAAGGGAGACCCTTCCCCACAGACCACATCAGGGCAAATCTGAGAAGCATACCAGCGAGTAACCCAGCTGGGTGGCATCCCTGTGGATACCCGGTGAGCGTAACAGACTTCCAGTGCCTCGTAATCACATTCATCATTATTGTGATTATGTCTTACTGCAAGGTGCTGGCACATCATGGAGCAGGCATGGTATGTTTTACTGCCCATGGCTGATAAAGCAAGCATGATAAGTGTTATTATGTAGCAAGACTTGCATTTAAATGCAGTCAGGCTAGCCATTTCTTATTGTGGTATGACATTTTGTATAGTCTATCTTTGGCAAAGCAAGCAGGATCAGTGGTATTATTCTTAGTGTGGCATGACATTGTGTATTAGGCACCTTTGGTAAAACAAGCATAAGTGTTATTATGTAGCTAGACTGGCATTTCAATGCAGCCAGTTCAGTTATTTTGTATTGTGGTATGGCAATTTGTATTGGGCATCATTGGTAAAGCAAGCATAATAAGTGTTATTATGAAGCAAGACCGTCACTTGTATGCACTTAGTCTAGCCATTTCTTATTGCGGTATGACATTTTGCATTGGGCCTCTTTGATAAGGCAATCATGATAAGTGTTATTATGTAGCTCAAATGGCATTTTAGTACAGCCAATTTGGACATGTTTTCATACTTTGGCATGCATTTTTATCGGTAAAGACAACTGCAGTATGTTCTTACATGGGGATACTGCCATATAGTTGCAGAACAAACATGGATATGTTTTCTTAAAGTGTCATTACGGCCATTCTGCACAAAGCAAACATGAGTGTGTTCTTATATGGGAATAATAGGGTATAACAAGGTGGGCTCTGGGAGCTTAAGCATAAGAGGGTATAATGTTGCAGTCAGCATTGAAAGGTATGGGCACACCCAGTGTGAAAATGTTTTATACTGGCACATATTGTGGGAAAAGGCATCATGAAAATGTGTTGGAGAAATGCTCCTGTGCACTGTTGGTGACACCATGTTGTTCATCCCACTATGAGGTGTGCTTTTTGTTTAACACAAGCTGATACTCCTGCACCTGCGGCTGCGTGTCAGCTTACAACAGCAGCTAGGGGTAAAGTCACCAGACCTACAGCAGGAGGCACAAGACAAAATGATGTGTCTTCTTTTAGATGACTCTAGTCATAAAGCACTGCAGTAGAATCAATGGTCTAGTGAAGGGCCCTGAAAAAAAATCCATCTATTAGAAACCTGTACTTATAATTAAATGAATAGATGTTTAAGAATTGAATATATCTGAATTCAGATTGCTGGTGGGACTGGATATCTAGAAACCTTCATGATGCTCTGTACTGCTTTGTCCTTTGTGTAGGTAATCAGCGTGTGCGCCTGAAATTGCACAGTATTGCAATCTTTACAAAGAAACGGACGAAAACTGTTCATGTCTGTTAAATAGGGATTCCACAGAGTATATTGCTTTCCGATCCATTGGATTTACTCCGGCATTGCAAGAATCTCTGGGAATCGCTTCTATCCTGTTCTAGACTTTCTTCACGTTTGCTTATTCATGGCCTCTTCTGTTGACCCCTTCACAAATGGGTTGTTTTTTGCTTTGTTTTCATTGGCTCTAAATTTTCTAGTAGGAACGTTTTCGGAATTTCTTGTATTATTACAATTACATTTGTTTGTAGTTGATTATTTTTAACATAAAGCTCAAAATCTGGAAAGTAAAATTTTCCTCTAGCGTCGCTGTCATCGCCACTTACATTTCCACTGCGTTCAACCATCCAAAATGTGTCTGAAGGTTTGACTATGTTCCACTCCGCGCCACTGATCTAACGCTGAAGGGGAGTGTGTTTGTTCTGGGAATTCTGTAGGTTGTGTCAAGAGGGTTTACGTTTATAGAGCCCCATACATAGGTTGTGTCCTTTCCCACCAGGAGATTTGCAACCCACACTTCTCGGTGACAATAGTGTCATCATGGCCAAAGTGTACGATCACGTTGTGTGCCTTAGATTAGAGTACCCGCAGGAAAGATGCTATGAAAAACCGCCCATTGAGTATAAGAGTATTACCATTTTCCTCTTGAAATTTGAATGGCCTAAATCACTGCCTATTACAGACAAGATCATTCTTAATTATTTCTTAGAAACAACACAGACATTGGGAGACTCATCTCCGCTTAAAATACAATATTTGTGAGAGAGTGGGTCATGAAAAATGTGTTGTAATTCACAGGAAGAGTATATTTTGATTTAAATCAATCTAAAATGCAACATGATAACCGAGTTCCCTGGTGGTGGGTGAAGAAAGAAACTTGGTAAAGCAACGATAGAGGAAATGGAATACATCATTGCAACTATTTATGTATCAAACACGGAAGACATCCTACTTCATGTGATATTACGGATATGTATTTAGGCAATTAAAAATCAGAGTGAGAATATAATCAAGATGGCCGCTCTCTGTGCAATACCTGGAGGTTAAAGACGATGAAAACAGCAGCAGAACTATTTTTTTTCAACTTCACGTGCCTCTTCGTCTAGGTTTAGTTTATTTCTCATCTCTAAATGGCTAGCTTAATTTTTACCCCAAATTATAACTAGAGAATGTTACTTTTTTCGATTGGAGGCTTCCCAAACGGGAAATGCACCCACCATTTCAGAAATAGAGATATACCAACTACCTAAGGGCCGTGAAAGACTTCTCGGCAATAACGCACACTAGAATAGATGGCTACATCTGTGCAGAAAGGGGAGTTTAAAATCAGCTGTTGTGCTGTGGGTCCCTCTTGCCGGAACGCAATATGGCTATCTCTGACTCTGAGACAAGGCTCAAGAACTGTGGATAACTTGAGGAAAACACTGAACCGAAATATGGAATTAAATCTCTACTCAGAAGTTGCAACTCTCAAACAACTGACTTCATCATGGATCCCAGGAATGAAGAGAAACCCCTGTAAAGTCCTGGTTCATCTCCAGGCTGCGGTTGTGGCAGCTCTTGTACTTAGTACAATTGATTATTGCAACTCACTTAATCTTGGTCAAACCTGTTAATTCACGAACCGTCTCCAACTTCTCCGGAATGCGGTAGCTAGGTTTATCCGTCCACCCTCGTTTGGAGCGCATATGTCTCCTCTACTCCGGCAGCTGCACTGGCTGCCGGTTGAGAAGCGCATTCTTTTCAAATCAGTGTGCATTGTCCATCGTGCCTTTTACAAGGTTGGGGCAGAATATCTTCAGGCCACATTTCTTCCTTATGCTCCATCTCGTGTCCTTTGTTCCCAATCTGCTCTTCTGGTTGAAGTCCCCTGGTTCAGACTGTCTAGTATGGGTGGTCGAGCTTTTTCAGTGGCTGCAGCCAAAGCCTGGAATTCTCTTCCACTCTCCCTTCGGGCTATTTCTGATCATCTGATCTTTTGTCGCTCCCTCAAAACCTCCAGTTCTAGTTTTCTTTTCAGTTGCTCCCCGCCAGTTTAGCGCCATGATGCCTTTGGGCAAACGTGCGCTCTATAAATAATAACATAACATACCATAACATAACAAGTAGCCACCTACCACCTAAAAGAAAGAGTACAATTGCAAGTCTCCATGGTTAAAAAGAGTGATGGGAGTGAACTGTGCTCCTCTGGGAAAATATGCATTCCTTTTGAAGAATTATGTAGGAATTTCTCTGGGAGAATAGTACTTCATCAGAACATGATATTGGGACTCATCCTTGATGGGGAAAAAAGTATGAATCTCGACCGAGAACTGAAAATAGGATTAATGTTGCAATATGCAGCAAGTATGGTAGATATATGCATTACTACTGACTTCTGCAATTGTATTCACTCTCCCCTCTTGCTTCTCCACTCTTCTTGACTGCTTACTCTCTGTTCTCTCCTCCTTTCCCTTCTCCCTTTTCCTATCTCCTCTCCTTACTTTTTTCTATGCACTTACTCTATCAGAATTGTCCCTGGACCTAGTATGATAGCAACCTCATCTGTCTCCTCCTCCCTCCCCCCTTACTGGTTTTTCCTCCCCACCCCCCCTCAGCACTATCTGAAATGTCGTCAGGCCTAATATGATAGTCGCTTGTTTTGTTCGTCCCCTACCTTTCTGCACCCATCTCCCTCACCTCTTGTTTTTATTCCGGCTCTACCAGAAATGTCGTCAGGCCTAGTACGATAGTTAATTTCACATCCTTACTGTTCATGGCCTGTAAGAATGTCATTGTTTTTTCCCTTGTTCCCTCCCTTGCTGTTAAGCGCTTTGAAACACATTGTGTGTAGGCGCTATATGAATAAACTATCATATCATATCATAAAGCGCAAACCTAGCTAGGAAGCAGGTAAATGCTGTACATAGGGGACCCACCAGGGGGTTGTGATTGCAACTAAGGGTGCGCACAGGGTCATTATTATGAATGCCGACAGAAAACACCTCTGACGTAGAAGGTTTTCCCACAGACGTCTTGCAGCATTTCTGAGACTCGTGACTGAATAGTCTACTGGGAGTGTTTGGGAAACATGTTTACGGTGGGAGTGCATCACACTCTGAAACATCAAGCTTTGATTATTGTTATACAACAGGGCAACAAACCAGACTGAAGTCTGAAAGCTCCGGCTTCCCACCAGCCTCTCTAATAAATGCAGGTGCTTCACTCTACACCCTAGTAGCCGGTAACCACTAGATTGGGCAATGTTCAGGTTGACCATCAAGGATCAGGTCGGCCTCCTGAATACATAAGAAGGCCTACACAAGACTAGATTGCTGCTTGATATCCAAGCAATTGCAAAGGATATTGTGGATCCTAAAGTCACATTCTCATTGACTTCTGGAAAAACCAACAATAGCGTCTAATGGGAATTCTTGTTCAAGGCAACAGAGAACTATGGGTTCAAGGAGAGATGTGTAAGACTCTCAACAACAATGTACATCTCTCCAGAGACAAACGTAGCCATTAATGGTCATTAGCACTCTTGACTGGGGAGCGAGCCAATCAGGAGGCTAGGAACGCGGGCTGAATCCCCCAATGTTTGCCCGCGTCACAAGCTGACTGACGGCGCTTCCCCCGCCCGCTACGTTCCTCCCACCCGTTTCCCTTTTCAACTAATCCTCCCTCCACACTTACCTCATTGCGGTGGCGGCACTCACCGCCGCTGCTTCCTCTTTGTCTTCTTCATCCGTGAGGCCACCATGGAAAGGGAGGCAGCCTTCCTTTCCATGGCGGCCATCTTTCAAACAGTCTTTTCATTCCATGGGCCTGTTCATGGAACGAAAATACTTGAACTTAGACCTGCCCCAGCCCATGGGACGGGTGCTAATGGCGTTAACCACCCATTCCAAGGGCTAGAACGGTTGATAACATCCCTGGGCCGTTACCACCCATTCTAGCCCTTGGAACGAGTGGTTAACGCCATATGACTCCCCTTTCTTTAAAGCTGTAATATCGAACATACCAGAATTGCCCATTGACCACTGCCCTCATCAGCTTTGTCTTGGGCTGCTACCTGCATCAGTCTGTGAACACCCCGATGTAAACAGGTATTTATTTGGGAGGTTCAGAGTACCAAAGGAAGGTTTGCGTTGACGATGTGCGGACATTTCCATGTAGATTTCCCAGTTCCTACTTTATTTGAAATTTTCTTCACATATGGAAAGTCAAAGTGCACTTGGTCGCCTAGCTGGTCAATGAAGAGGGAGCCGAACTATTTCCAAAATATATGGTTGTCTACTCGAAAGTGTAAAGCAAAATTCTGTCTGCCATCCTGGACAAAATGCTAATTGGCATCCAAGATGGGAGAAATAACAGATGGCTGTTTGGGGGAGAGTGTACTGTGTGAAAATGTGTGCTCCTTGCCGAAGATCCTCTGCTTGGCGGGGGAATCTTCCAATCAGTTGCGCAGAGTTTGACTTCAGTGAACGCAACATATTATTCTGCGGAAAGGAACCAGACGCCTTTCCGGTGTATCAGGAAACTGCGTCGCCCAAGTGAAGGGGGTCGCTTCCGGCTCCCCGGCTGAAGGCCGCTACACCATCGAGCTCGCCGTCTGCATCAAGCCTCCAGCAAGGAAAAGGAACACTCTTCGGAACCTCCCTCGTGGGTTTCCTTGGAAACTGAGAGTGTTGAAAGATACCACAAATTGCTATTATTTTACGCCAATTATAGCGGAGTTGCGAGGCCCTGGTTGCCGGCCATCGCACACGCTAAAACAAAATGATCGCTTTCACTGGCAAAGATAAAAGATCCGTTTCCCTAGCCCGGCGCTCCTAGGATTAGAAATCCTCAGCTAAAACGGCCAGGAAAGGTGAAGAGTTCATTGTATGCGCTGACCCCCCACTGCAGAAATGTTTCTGAAAAGATAATAACATCTTGCAAAATAAGGTTAATGTAACAGGCCACTCTCTAAAACATAGTGCTGTCACCTTACAAGGGCGGAATGTTGACCTAGTGAATGCGGCATTCCAACATATGTTTTGGCCTTGCAAAAACCTACCGGCCCTTTAGAAAGAGGAGAAACAAAGGACGGTCCTGTGTTTGAAAAGCCTATAGAACTGCATCCGCTGGCAGCCATTTTAGGTGCATCCTGTGTACAATCCCAAATCCAAGCGCAAACTATTACGCAGAGGCGTTGCTGGGGGGGCGGGGGAGGGGAGTGGGTTGTAGCCCCGGGTCTTTTGTTTGTAGCCCTGGATGGTTGCTCAGGGCAGGAGCTACAACTAAAAGGCTATAGCTAGCCCCGAATCCCGCCAGTCCCGACAATAGCTTCGCCCCTGATTCTATTAGAGACCTAACAACACCCCTGTAGTATTACGCCCACCGAACACACACCAGAAAGGGAGAATTGGCCGTTTCCGTGGAGGGCTTATTAAAACGTGGGTCCTTTGACCCATATCGTACTTCTCCTCGATCCCCTTAAGAGGGCGTTGAGGCAGTCAATAAACTCCGAGTCGGGGTACTGAGGGCCCATTGTTGTACATCGATTTTTAGATGAATGCTTTACATTGAACATAATCAGGAAATATTTTGTAGAATTGGACTTACTTTTAAATATTTCCCCGAGGTCCTTTGTTGCATGTATTTAAAAAAAACTCAATATGTGATTAAAAAAGACATAAGAAAGTCGCTAATGAGAACTCATTCAGCCAGATTCTGAAAAAAGCACTGAAAATAAGAAATGTGCAGAGGCCATGCTTCTTAATATGCAGCCGTTTGAGAAACGCGCAGGTCGCGGTATTTTGAAAGGTGACAGCACGTTTTAGGGTATGACAGGTTCTCAGCATGCACATGCTTGCTAGCAGCCGTGTTGGGGGGCTGTGCGGCAGCATGAAAGATGCGCTGGTCATCGCTCTTGCACCTACTGTTAGGAGCGTGCAACGGACACTACTGTATGGCGGGCTCTCAGCATCCGCGTGCTTGCCAGCAGCGCATGTCACAGTGACGAGCCCTTAAAGAAACGCTCATTGGGAAATGCTAGCAAATGATGGAAGCATTTCTATCTCTGTTTGAGGGATAGAAATGCAAGGGGGGGGGGTAGCAGCAGTTTATACTTAAAAACAAATGCCTGGTCGGAAATGATCTGGTCATGCTTTGCTCACCCCCCGGTGCCTGTCCCAAGGCAAAAATATGGGATGAGCTTTAGAATGTGCTGAAATGCCCCTTGGTTTACCTAATGTGCAAAAGCAGCTCAAAGGGGGCATTTAAGTGTGTGCACCCGTGATGAGCACTTCAAGTGCGCCTCGAGAATGTGGTAAATCATGTTTGGCCGTAAGTGCTGCGATCTGCAAGTCCATCTCACCATTTGCCATAAAAAAGCGTTTCCACAAATTGCCCCATTGAGTACGTCCGGTGGACAGTTAGCCTTCTCACGCAGGCTCTGGAGAATTCTGGCATTCAAAAGCGTAAAAACACACTACGGCGTCCTTGTGAGTATTGGTGGGCTTGTGGCACAGCTGTGCTGCTTAACACCTATCACCCGCTCCCTTACATGACGTCGGACATTGCGCCATCAGTTTTTAAATGATCGCTATCACGTTTCGTGCTAGCAACTGAAATCAAACCGCCCTCCCATATCCTTTTCTTTGTCGCTGAAAGGGTGTGATGTGATGGTGTGATGTGCTCCCTTTCCGAACAGTCCACTTCATGGCGCTAACCACTCCAGCAGGATCTCCAGACGCCAGCCCTAAAATATCACTTTGTGCTCCCTGATTTCCATAGTTAAAAAAAGGAATACAAATAAAAAAAAACATCTAACAGTGGACAGTGCAGAACAACAAGCTCAAAGGCGATGCTAAATGCCGGCCTCCTAGCTGGGCACTGCGTCAAAAGCAATCTCTTGCCAAGTGCTGAAGCAATACACTTGCCCATCCAGTTGGCAATCTACTTGCCAAAACATCATCAACCTTGGGCACGCGGCCCATGCAAACCCGCCCGTGCGCGCCATCGACCGACCGCCCGCCCGCCCAGGCCGTTTCCTGTGCAGCTTAACGTGCGCCATACTCCCAATTTCACTCTCCAGCTCTTTGCTGAGATTATCTAACCCCGCCACATGTTTCTGCGGAATCATCACAACACAGTTGCAACCTTGAGGACGGTGGTGGACTGGAAACCAAAAGAGGCCCTGAAAATAATTTCCAAAGTGGCCCCATAATACACATTTTCAGCAAGCCCAAAGCCTATGAGAAAATATGGAAATAAAATAGGATATCACACAAAAGAGGCGCAGTGCACAGTGCGCAGAGGCCTACCAGGAAATCTCCAGAGTTCCCTATAGGCCAGTCCACCCCTGCTTGAGGAGCGGGCCTACATAAAGCAGAGCCCCTCAGATGCTACAGAAATGGAACCTCTGTTCCCTCATTTGTGCTGTGCTTTGTCGGGTAGTGATTATGATATGGCTTTTATAACGCGCCTGTACGCAAGTGTTCCTAGGCGCTATAACGTTAAAGGTATATGCTTACACACTAGTCCTGCGCAAAGCAATTCATACAAAACTTGAATTACTCCTGTTTAGGCTGATTTGGGTTTTGCCAAATCACCCAACGTTTCTGCTCTTTTGGTGGAAGAATTCGACCAAGAGGACTTTGTGTGGGAAAATAGGCTGCATTGCGAAGCCGTGCCCTAAAGCCTGCCGTGCTGGTCCGGCTCCTGCGGGGCACCGCAGCATGTCCCCTCATGCTAGAAATGATATTATGGGTTTCATTACAAGTATCCTGGTGTGGCAAAAAAGTGGCACTAACATGTTGGGAACAGATTTGCTGCCACTTTTTCCAGCACATGCCTGGAAGTGTGCCCTTCATATTATCCTCCAAAATATGGAAGATTTACCACTGGCGCAATTAGCACCCATGGGAAATCCTCCAAGTGCCTGCCGGAGTCTCATGGGACAGTGCCGACCTGCTCATCGTAATCGGGAGGATTCGCCACGATTCCCAGTGGTGGGATAGGCATTTGGATATAATGGTGTTTCCTTCTGAAATTACGAGGCCCTATATCTCTGTCTAGTGTAAGTCGTGGATTGCTCCTCTGCCCACATTAGACATGTCCAGTGCAAGTTAGCTGTGCTACGAAGAGAATACATATTGCCCATCATTACGAGTTTGTCAGTATTTTGGAAGTAATTCTGCTGAAATACTGCCAAAACCAGTTACTGCTACCGCCACTTGGTCGCGTGGGTACCACAGAGTTACAAGCGGTGGTAGGGTGGTGTTAGTCCCCATTTGTGGAATCCATGGGACTTTGTGGGTTTTTGGCAGAATTACCATGAGCGGTAATTTTGCTGTGTTAATTCTGACGTCTTTTGGAGCCAAAGTGGAGAATTTACCCTGAGCTGTTTTGCTGGAAGTAAATCCTGCGCTCTTCCTCCAATCTCGGAATTCGGCCGCGCAGGAAAAATGGTGCTAATTCCGTTACTGCTCCAAAAAGTGGCAGTAACAGAATTACCATCACTGTTTTACTCCACCACCAAACTCGTAATGAGCCCATTGTTTTTAACCACACGTTCATACGCATTTGTCTTGGAAGCAAGACAACGTTGAACAGCAGGGATTGAAACCCTGGTCTCCCGCTTAGAGGCTGGTCTCCGACACGAAGTGCGATACAAAAGCTCAATTTATTTATTTTAGCACGACGATGCACAAGTTCATGGTGGGGTTCGGGAGCCCCAAATGACTCACACAAATATAGGTGTCATCTGAAATGTACAGGGAGTTGGTTCAGCGCAGTCATGCGCTCCGTATATATATATATATATGTATACATATATATTTTATTTGTTTAATGGTTAAAAACAAATTCAACCTTAACAAAGAGATCTTAAAAAGAAAAAAAAGAAAGAAATAATATTCACCAAACAAATAATTACAGGAACGAAAAAGTTCAAATGGTAGCACAATACCACCACACAACTTAAATCTCATAACATAGCCTCATCACGACCTCGGCGGTAACCCTTAAATCTGGCGGTAGCGCTATTACCGCCGGATTTAAGGGTCCGCCGAATCAGGGCCTCGGCGGATTTCAACCCAGCTCTGAGCTGGTGTGAAATCCGCTGAGAATTCGCGCTCATACCGCCGGCGGGCAATCCGCCGGCGGTATGAGCGCGAAATTTCCCCATTGTGCCCAATGGGGAATGGGGCATTCCTGAATGGGCTCAATGGGGAATGGGGACTTCCAAGTCCGCCCAACTCGCGATTCCGCGCTATTAGCGCTGGGGGCTATGGCGGTCGCGCTAATAGCCCCCGCGCTAATACCGCCGGCGTTACCGCCGAGGTCGTGATGAGGCCCAAAGTCTTATACATAGGTAATAAAACCAAACTACGGCCAATGCCAGTGACACAGGGATGCCACTCAAACAGCACTTCCATCAGCTGGCACAATCATAACATTCACTATACTTCAAATGGTTCCCAATCAATCTTGAATGTCCATAACACATGATAACACGATATAAGAAGATGTTTGAGGGTTTCCACTTCTTTGTCCCCACAAAATCGACAGTGCGCAGCCTCTGGGTCAATCTCCTTAGGCCTCAGGGCTAGCCCCCTGATCCGCTACAGGTTCCAACGAAACCTCATAAAATGAAAGCGGGCCTTTGGCCAAGGGAAGTTCCTCCCATATGGAGCAGCAGTGCCTAAACACTAGGATCATGTCTTGAGTGCTCCAAACGTACATACCAGTGACATTTATCCACAGTGGCACACCAATCAGATGAGTGGGGCCCCATAAAATAGCACTTTATAGGTTTCCCGGCCTCTTAAGCAAGGGAAAACCTTTTCGAGATGTTTTGAGCAACTGAAATTGACCTTTTGTGGCAAAATATAGATTTTCCACACATTCGTTACAGAAAGTCATGATTCTATTAAAGACTCAGAGGCGAAAGATTGTGCTCTGATCTTCTCTTTACTTCTCGAGCAGCAAAGAATAAACAAACAATTATGAAAAACAATGCAACATAAAAACTACAATTCCCAAAAAGTGCAGTGAATTCGTAGTTCATTTTTCAAAAGTCCACAAAAACCATGTGACCTTTCCAGTCCAATCACATTTCACTTTCCCCTAAAAATACTGCACATCCTTCCTCTTTCTTTGCTGCTCGAGCAGCTGAGATAAGTACTTTTTGCTTTATCAGTGTTTTATAATGTGAATGATTGTTATGGGTTAACGTGCTAGCGTGCGCATAGATAGCATTCATAAAAACGCTCAGCGTGTCTGTGAGTTGTGGCGGAGCATATCCGCTTTACGTTTAGGAGCGCGACGGACACCTTCATGGCCTGGGGCACCCAGGCCGACACTGGACACGCACCACCCTCTTCCAACAGAGTTGCCCAGCAGGGGCCCTGCTACTGCCGCTCATCAGGATGGATGGCGTTGCCCAGCAGGGGCGCCGTCATGTGCCATGGCCTGACATGGTAGGCCATCGACCTGCTACGCAGGGCTGCGCGCTGCAAAAGATAACACGGCAGGCAGGAGTCTGTTATTCGTAAGACTGACAAGCAGGAGGCCGCTCATTCTTTTTTTTTAGTACAAGCACGTGGGTACTGCCACGAGCCCCTCTGAGCTACCAAGCTCCGCAGGAGCGGTGACAGATTACAATGAAAAGGATGGGAACAGAACGTAGGAAGTCTGTACAAAAAGCAAGGCCTCAAGACCTAGCATGGGATAGGCAGAGAAGGGTGGCAGAGAAGGATGACTTGGGTAGAATTCTAAATAGGGTAGGTTTAAGATTGAATGTGGCAGGATTTAGGTTTGGGTGTAGGCGGTATGGGGTTTTGTCAGCGAGTGTCAAACAATCTTTCCACTGATGAAATGGGTCAGCTTAGTATCACCTCATTTCAGAAAATGTCTGTCACGTCACGGGACTCGAGACAGGTTTCAAGAAATCCACGATTCGCCAAGTGTCTCGCTAAACCTAATGTAAGACGGAAATGCAGCAAAAGAGTCCTGCATTTCCGAGCTGATTCATGCAGAAGGGCTTGGAAGTTACCTTGGCAACGGTGGAAGCCGTTGTCAAGGGGAGGGAGTCGGCGTTCAGGAAGCAAACACTAGTCACATGTCTTCCTCTTCTTAAACTCTGCCCTGTCCTAAGTTCAGTGCTTCTGATTGAGCTCTTTTTGGTATAGAGCTTCGATCTGTGCCTTTTTGTGATTCTGCTTACGTTTTTTCGGACCTGCATTTGGATTTCCCTAGTCTGTCTTGGTACCTGGAACTTCTGTTTTTTTCGACGTACGGCACTCGTCCCTGGACTCGCTACTTGCCTGCTCCCTGGTTCTGTCGCCGCCCGCTTGTGTTTTTGATTCGGACTGGATTTTGGCTTGCTGTTCTTGACCCCCTTGTTTTTTGACACCTTTACGGATTTCAGATTTTCCGTGTTTGAGTTCCTTTCTTGTGCACTCACTTTTGTGACTTCCACATACTTTTGTAACAATAACTTTTTCAACCCTCGCTTCCTTGCGGGATAGGAGTGGTTCAGCCTCAGCTGCACCGCGGGATAGTATCAGCCTCCGCTGCATCGTGGGAATAGGAGTTCTCAGTCTCAGCTGCACCGCGGGATCCTGCCAGCCTCCGCTGCTACGTGGGAGTGTTGTGTTTTCCATCCTGGCCACCCCGTAGGCTTCGTTGAAGACCCAGACCCGGACTCAGCCTCAGCTGCACCCTGGGAGAGATCTAGTGGAACTATTGTGGTACGGTAACTTGTGCTTCATTCTTATTTTCCTTTTGGTTCAGGGAAGTGGGTCAACCCAATCCATACGGGTTAGATAGGAACTTTTCTCTCACGTTTGGCTATCCAAGGGATATTCCTACCTCCTTATACTGCTTATCTAACATAGGGGTTAGGCTATTGGTTGTATCATTGATCCCTCAGTTTATTCTGTTCTCACGCAGTGGTTTCTGTTACAGGAAATTTCCACGACTACTGACTAGAGTCCTTGTCCTAATAGTTCTGGGTCTTGCCACTAACCTCACAGGTTAGTGTAATAGATATCTTGCTCGAAAAATTTTGCTATAGAATTCAGGTTATTAATTACTGTATCTTTCTTCACAGCCACGAGTTCTCCAAGGATTCCAGTCTTTCGATTAATCAATCTTTCTGTATGTTCCTTTGTACATTCAGAGAGGTATATTGATAGAAAGAATTCTTCCTCTACACTACGGGGTCAAGTTTGTGAGGAAGAATTCTGACAATTTCATGCTCTTGTGAAGTGGAAACGCCCCCTTAAATTTGAAAGGTCTAGGCATACTATCCACTGCTAACCTGGCTCAATGCCCTTACAGGCTGCCATCTGGCAAGGGTGTATAAGCCCTGGCATTTTTGAGTTCCATTAATAGAAATGGTGCAGGTAGTTCCATCTCTGAAAGGGTAATCTGCCAATCATTTCATAATCTGCCAATCATACCCCCTTTCATATACTTCATGCCAAAAGCATAGTGTACACCTGGGCCCTGCTGCATTAGTAGCCTGATTTGCCGCGCCTGCTCTTCAGTTGAACAGAGCAGGTTCAGAGGTCACATGTGCCCATATGACAGCTGCAGTAACAGCCAAGTCCCGGCAGCATATGGGTGGCATTTAAGACATGCACTCCTGCACCAAAACCCTATAATTATGAGTCTACTGTTCTGCTGACAGACAGGGGCGTCATTTAGGTGTTGCCAGGGGTCGAACCTGCAACCCCTGACGTCTCCCTCGCTACCCCTGTGGTCTCCCTTGTTACCCCTAAGAAAAGAAAAAGGCAACTTTTTTTCCCTTTTTTTTTAGAAAAAATTAAATTGAAGCTTCTGGGCTGTGGCCAGCAGCATGTGGCTCTTTGTTTCTGGAATGGCTGGTTTTCTGATAGCTATAGCCGTTAAGATAGCTTTGTGGGTTGAGTGCTCACTGCTGCAATGTGTGTGTGATCTGCAGGTTGCATATTCAACTCCTGGCAAGATCAACTCAGCGTTTCATCCTGCTCAGGTTGATAAATGAGTACCAACACAGTTTGGCTATTATTGTATGTATATTTGTTCTATATGAAGCGCTTACGGGTAAGTGCTATATAATAACACATAATTATCGTTTGACCTTGGACGTCTGCTTGCATTCACAGTAATTTGGTAATATGGGCCTATGCGCGGTGATACTAATGATACACATGTTGATCCATTCTTGTATAAATGTATATAACTTCACAGTGATATCGTAACCATATTTTTCGTAGTGTACTTAGAAACAATGCCATGGGATGCCACTTCCTGTTTTGTCAAGGGGTGTAAGGTCGCGTTCCATCGCTTCCCGTGGTGCCACTTTGGGGTGGGGTCAAATGACATCACTTCCTGTGATGTCATTAGAGGTCAAGGGTCATGTGATGTCACTGCCGCTACCCCTGGCATTTTGGTGAAATGACATCCCCGATGACAGCATAATCTCTAAAAAATAGGCCACACTTGAGCTATGATACGGTGAATGGTATTTCTCATAGTTATAACAGCCAAAGCAGTTTGATGATAGTACATATTTGTCAGCTCTGTGAGGCCAGCTCTGCTGTGATAGGACTATGGGCCTTGTTACGAGTTTGGTAGTTGTTCAGTGGTAAATCTGCCAAATGACAACCATACTCAATTACTGTTACGGTCACTTGGTCCTGTGGAGTTATCATAGGATTGTAATTGCTGGTAATTACCCATTTTTGGAGTGCCTAGGACTCCATGAGGATTTTTGGCAGATTTACTGCTGGTGGAATTATTGCACAGTAAATCTACTGATTTCTGGGGGTAATATGGAAGATGTACCTCCAGCAACAAGCTGGAAGCGATCCTCAATCCTTCCTCTGAAATTTGGTGCATTTATAGCACAGTAATACCGCCGGTGGTAAATACACCAAAAACTATAATTTAGCGGTGCTGGAAAAGTGGGAATACCGCCTCTTTTTCCCACACCACCAACCTTGTAATGAGGCCCATATATGTATTTTTCTCAGACAATGCTGTCTCTGCTACTGCTATATTACTGCTAGCAAGACTGTAGTTTTGGGGATTGCCTCTCTTTGTTCCATTTCTGGGGTTGCAGGTAATGCCCGCCCCAGAAGACAACATCTCCTAAGAAAGGTGTTCTGGGAGCAGTAATCCAAGGAGCGCACACCCATGCTCCTCACCACCCCACACTTTGCAATGACATTAAATGTATCACAATCCGCACACCCTAATTTTATACTCCAGAGTATCTGGTTGTTTTTTGTTGCACATATGGTATGGCAATAGACATTACGAGCAAGCACATATTTGTGCGCCAAGAGGTCTCGTGTTTCCTGCTTCTCTGCATGTGCAATCCCTCATGCCCCATGGCCAAAGGTTCCAATCGCAATATTTTTTCCAATTTCAACACTCATTCAACAATCCTTTGTACAGTATAATTTGACAATACAACAGAGCCACTGTCGTGATCACATGAACCATTGCTATTTTTCATATTATCAATGAGAACTGCCTTACAAATCTGAAATTAATGGCAAATTATGTTGTTTTTCTCTTTCTGGTTCTCCATGTTTCTGTTTTATACAAATTCCTGCTTATGGTATGGCAATGATGAATGATATTACAATTTGTGCAATGTATTATCAATGTTTTGTGATACTGTACATTTCAGTTTTGAATGACATAATTTGAATGACACAAAAAACCCTGAAGAAGAGCGTTGGCTCGAAACATGGGTCAGCTAGGGTTATATCCATGACAGCAACCTATGTTTTCTCTACTTGCAATCTTAGTCTTATTAAGTAAATGTGTTTGGTTATACCTTATTTGTCTCCAAAGCATTATTATTATATATGTTTATCACTGGTTCAACACTAATAATGAATTCTAGAACCTCTATTTTTGGTTAGTGAGGCGCCCGGTGTGACAGAGTGCTTTCACCTTAGTTAACTGTTTCTGGCTTGCCAGGGAGACATGTAATCACTGTCTCCCGAGTGACTCACAGGCTCTGTAACATATTCTCCACCCGCAGCGCAGCTGACAGCGACACTCCCAACCTCTTGACCGGACTTTAATTAAAGTATATATATTTGTATAGGACCTTGATTGGACATTCCCTTTATTTTGAGCTGTGAAACCTTGCAGTTTGGGCCACTGCTGAATCACATTCACACCCCTCTTAAGAGTATAGCCATCCCTCAGCCCACGTAACCACAGAAGGAGGTATATCCCTTGACTGGGCCCATTTTACCTTTATGATTGGGATCACTGTTGCTTTGTAGAAGTGTGAGGGTGGATTATGTGGTTTATTGACTACTCCCCACAATACTCCTACAGAGCAGAAGTTAATTTGTTGAACTAATTTACACAGCTTTTAACCTAATTGGAACTCGTGCCCCCACCCCTAATTCCTCCCTTTTGCAGCCTCCCCCCATTTGCCATCCAAATTTGCTTTATCAACCCACCATTCCCAGAAATCCTTCAAGGATGGTGCTCCCTCCTACTTCTACCAATCACCACCCCACTGTACCACTGGGCTAGGCTGTCCACTCAAACAGACCTAACCAAACCCTGTTTAATACTACCACAACCTCACAATCTTAACAAACAACTACTAATCAAACATACTGTGCACCCAGCACTCATAAAATCCTTCTCCAGAGGTATTTATTCCGCCCACCCCTCATTACCGTAACTATCCCAAAAGACTCTCCACTGTAGCCCTGGTCTCCAGCATGGTATGACTCGTTGCCCAGCATCAAGTGACCCACTGCATCCTCCATGTACATTGTGATGGATCCCAATTGTATTTCTGTGTGTACCACCATACCCCCCATACTTTAGAAAATGTCTTCATCTCTCAGTTGAGCCCCTACTCCCCTTGTTCACCACCGCCTCACTGTCCATCCTACGCTGTGCCCACCGTGGCAGTAACTCAAACAAATACAGTTTAGTAACTGGCCAATCACCCCTAATGATCATCATGCTTTTAGTCTATCCATGCCAAACTTGGACCCTTGACTAAATGATTTCTCCCAAAATACAAAAGTATCACTGCTGTCTTATGTTTCTCCTTTAATGTTACTAACATGGGAAATAACTGATCCCACCTAGTACTCTCAACCCAGGCCACCTACCCAAAGAATCCTGGTAGCAACAATGCAATTGTATCTCTGCCCCCCTCTCCCCGCCAGCTTATTGTTCTGCTCCCTTCACCAACAAATGGCCAGAACCCAACTTTCCCATAGACCACACACCAAATATCTGTCATCTGAAAGAAACAACACACCAGGGCATCCACTCCATCCGCCACCCCTCACTTGGACCCTTTCATAGAGGCCTTTTGAAGCCAATGTAATTGTCAGACTTCCATACCCCTTCATCAACTCTTTCTTCCAAAAACCCCACCCTCCACTCCAATTGCCCTTAGACCTCTTCTCAATAAGACTAGTACCTGTGCAACTTATACTACCCTTGACCCTGCATGCCTTAGTAACCTGTACGGGGCCACCCCCTCTCACCAAATCCCATTCCCAATAGACCTTTACTGGGCATAACCCCCTCTTCCAAATTTCTGTGCCTCACCCAAGCCCATGTCCCTGTCACGTTTTGGTCCCCTTTCGACCTTCCAATGAAAATGTCTAGCCCCTCTCCACTCACTTGGACATTGTACCATAAGTCTCTCCTAAACCCATTAAGTCCTAACTGCTGAAACTCCCTATTTGCCCCAAAGAACAACAATATAAATCAAGACTTTAACTATTGGTCTCCTACTGAATCCAACACAATTTTCTCAAAATTCCCACCAATCCATCTTACAATGCTCAGTTCCAGCAGCCTTCCCCTCTCACTTGACCAGCCGCACAACTATTTCTTAGCCACCTCGGCCCCACCTGGATCATCACTTCATAACCAAAGGCTGTCCCCACCAAGTGTCCATCTATCATGGTCGGTCCTTGACAAACCTTTCTCTATTAACCTCAGTATGAAGTTCATCACGTTGTCTCG
The DNA here is from genome assembly GCF_040938575.1 of Ambystoma mexicanum. Taxonomy (NCBI): domain Eukaryota; kingdom Metazoa; phylum Chordata; class Amphibia; order Caudata; family Ambystomatidae; genus Ambystoma; species Ambystoma mexicanum. The sequence goes on along the minus strand of NC_090925.1, from coordinate 1,246,102,578 downwards.
TCTTCTTTCCTCTGTATCCACCCTAACTCTCAGGTTCTGTGTCCCACCACTTTACATGATAGTCTTCTTTCCACTCTCGACACTCTCTATCCCTCTCATCCTTTCCTTCGATCCCGGGAAACACCCCTACAACCATACCCTTCTCCTCCTCTCCTCTCTATAAGGTCCTCTCTCTGTAAACTGAGCGACGCTGGCAGAAATCTGGCCTTCTGTCCGATCTGAGTACTTGATCTGCTCTTCATACGTCTTATGACACTCTCCTTCTTACAGATAAAAAACACTACTTCCCTTCCCTCACACTCTCTCTCTCCCCTCACCCTCACCAACTCATTCAGCTTCTTAAAGAAATGCTCTCTCCTCCGTCCTACCCCATCTTTTCTATCCCCTCTCTTATCTTCCAATCTTGCTAACTGCTTTTCCTCTAAAATCTCAACTTTATGTTCCTTTTTTCTCAAGCCATCTTCTACTCCATCCCCTCCCCAGTCCCTCAATTACCCTCTCTATTCCTTCCTCTTTCTCATCCTTTTCTCCTCTCACTGACTCCGACACTGCCTCATTTATTTCTTGTGCTCACCCTTCTGCGTCACCCAATTCCTGCTGCCCTAATTCCTTCTATTTATCCTCAAATTATCCCTCTCTTCTTAATCTCTCTCACCACCTCATATTTTCCATCCTCTTTCAAACAGGCTGTCATAATTTCATCCTTAAAAAACCCTTGCTTGAACCGTTTCTATGCTCCAGCTTCTGAACCATCTCTCTTCTACCTTTTCTCCCCAAAATCTTAGAAAGACTAGTCTACTCCCAAACCTCAGCTTTTCTCTCGTCCTTTCCCTGCCTCCCCACGGTACATTCTGGCTTTCGCCAGGCTCATTCTACTGGCACCGCCAATACTCCACATTTCTAACTCTCTCCTGACAGCCCGTCAAAACAAGCTTTCTTCCATTCTTATTTTCCTGGACCTCTCAGATGCCATTGATACAGTAGACCACCATACTCTTCTTTCTTCTCTCACCCTGTTGGTTTCCCTGGCAATGCTCGCAAATGGTTTCAATGCTTTCTTTCGGACCGTTCCTACTCTGTCTCCTGGCCGGCCTGTCCTCCTTCTTTATTGCGTTTCCCAAGGATCTGTACTTGGTCCACCTCTATTCTCTATTTACGCTATCCTCCTTCCCGCTCTAATAGATACTTTTAAGTCTTGTCACTTTTATGCTGATCACACAGAGATATTTCTTTCATTTTCCTCTTTCTCTGATTCATTGCAAGCTACTGTACCTGCCTATCTGTCGGCAGTCCAAAACGGGATATCTTCCCACTTTTTACACCTTAACCCCTCTAAAACTTAACTGTTATTTTCCCTTCCCCTTCCCTTTCTCCCTTTGGTATTATTTTTCCTCCTACTTTTCTCCCATTCTCCCCCTCTGCATGCTATCTTGGTGTATGATTTCTCTATATTCTTCTCTAATCGCATTGCGTCCACAGCTCGCAGCTATCCATCTAATATTCGTTGTTTCTGCCCTGTTCTCTCCCTCAAGGCCACTAAACTTCTTATTACTTCCTCAGTGCTTTCTCGACTTAACTATTACTCAGCTCTTCTCTTCAGACTTCCTGCTTTCCATCTTACCCCTCTTCGCTCTGTCATTTATTCTGCTGTTCGCTCCTCTTACTTCTTACGGGCACTTTTCTTGCTAATTGGCTTCTACCCTTCGTCTGCGTTTCCATTTTCTGTTTATTGGCTTTAAATGTATTCACAGCCTCGCTCCTTACCTTTCTGATCTGATCTTCCTCTGTTCCCCATCTCGTTCCCTTCATTCACAAACTCTTCATCTACTCTCAGTCTCCAAAGCCCCTTGTTCCCCTTTTCACTTTTGCTTCTTTTCGCTGCTTGCCCCCAAACATGTGTATTCTCTGTCTCTACATAGTCACTCTTCCTCCTCTGTCTCTTTTTTACGCACTCGCCTTAAAGCTCATCTTCTGTTCCCTTACCACTAACTGAAATGTATTGCACAGCCATTGTTTTATTTCATCTTTACACTTTTCATTTGTGTACTGTTCATTGCTTGTACATTTAAATATTCACTGCTTTGGTGAAAGTATACTATAAATGTCAATGAATACAAACACAAATGTTGGCAACTACTTCTCAACTTACTCCAGGTCTCTCAATCTCCGAGCTGCCACAGACCGTCTGACCTTCTGGGATCCTAACTGCTTGGTTTTTCACCTCTGGTACCCAACTGCAGAATCTGCAACTGTGAATGAGGCAATGGAGCGGAAGTCGAGACAAAGTGGTCTGTGGCAGCTAAGCAGAATGGAGCACGAGTCTTTGTTCGGTCTGTGCTGGGAGGAGTGACTTTGATGGACTCAAAAGCTCAAAACCCTGTGGAACACAGAGCGGAAGTGGAGACGAAGTGGTCTGTGGCAGCTGAGCAGAAAGGAGCAGAGTCTTTTTTCGGTCTGTGCTGGGAGGAGTGACTTTGTTGGACTCAAAAGCTCCAAATCCTGTGGAAAACAGAGCGGAAGTGGAAACGAAGTTGTCTGTGGCGGTTTATAGTCATAATCTCGAATACAAATATGTCGAAAGTCATAATGTCGAAAAAATAAAGTCGAAAACAAAAATGTCGAATTTCTTTTTTTTTGTTGATTTTTATTCGAAATGGGGGGGTTCCCCCCTAACCCCGCTTTTTTAAATTTTTTTTATGTTTTACCCCTTTTTTTTACCACCGGAACCCCAAAAAAACATGTAAATTAAAAAAAAAATTCGACATTTTTGTTTTCGACATTATTGCTTCGACATTATTGTAATTCGACATTTTGTTTTCGAGATAATGACTGGACACCGTCTGTGGCAGCTGAGCAGAATGGAGCAGGAGTCTTTTTTAGTCTGTGTTGGGAGGAGTGACTTTGTTGGACTCAAAAGCTCCAAATGCTGCAGAACGCGGACCGGAAGTGGAGACAAAGTGGTCTGTGGCAGCTAAGCAGAACGGAGCAGGAGTCTTTTTTCGGTCTGTGCTGGGAGGAGTGACTTTGTTGGGCTCAGAAGCTCCAAACCCTGTGGAACACGGAGCAGAAGTGGAGACGAAGTGGTCTGTGGCAGCTGACCAGAATGGAGCAGGAGTCTTTTTTCAGTCTGTGTTGGGAGGAGTGACTTTGTTGGACACAAAAGCTCCAAATGTTGCAGAACGCAGAGCGGAAGTGGAGACAAAGTGGTCTGTGGCAGCTAAGCAGAACGGAGCAGGAGTCTTTTTTCAGTCTTTGTTGGGAGGAGTGACTTTGTTGGACTCAACCAACTTTTCAAACGCTGCGGAACCCAGAGTGGAAATTGAGACAAAGTGGTCTGTAGTCCGTGGGGCTGATGGGCCGAAAGGTCGCGGAGTGGCCGCCCTTGTAAAAATCAATTTGCGGGAGAGGATGTGAACCCAAAACGAGAGGGTTGACCCCTACTCTGTCAAGGACTGGGGTATAATCTTAAAGTAAAAAAAGAGTTTAAGCGTGATATGAGTCGCTGTAAATGTCTCGAGGAGACTTACCTTACCATGTTTGCTATTTGCACAATATATGATCTCCTTTTTGTAAGCTCTTTGTTGTATGAAAGCTGAACCACTATGCAATAAGTCCTAGTGCTTATATGTTTCACAATCATTTTATTTGTAATGTAAATTCATCTATATATGATATAAAAATAATTTAAACATATATTTGAAAAAGACCGTTCAAAACTAATTAGGAAAAGAAGAAAGAGGTGAATGTCTTGTAGATTAAAGACAACATCTACTAATATTCAGAAAAGAAAGAATTTGTGCAAAAATGCACCTAAAACATTTGTAGCATTTCATATCAACACAATGTTATGACCTCAACCTTGTTGTTAAGTGGCAAAAAAGGGGCGGGGGAGCTTGTTTACTTGATGCAGCTACAACTGGTACACACGGCACAGTCCTATTGAGTCCAATTAGAACAACATGAAATGGATCCATTTAACATGAATTGCTAGTGTGTGTGGAATATGAACTGGGTAGGGTCGATCCGGGGTCACTGGGTAGGGTCGATAAGGGGTCTACGCAAGGCGCTGGTGTGGATCCAAGTCAGCGCACGTGGCTTGCGTGTAAAAGTCAAAGTGCAAGCAAGCATGCGTTTCGGTGGTGTGTAGAAATTTCCGCCTTCTTCAGGACCAAAGGAGTTGAATATATCTGGCTGACCCCTATGGCGGAAGTGCTAAGATAAAGGTTGGGATTAGAGTGCTCTGTTGCTCAATTAGTTGCATGTATAGTGGCATACCAAAAGAACACGACAGCCTACTGAGTATATCAAAAATCTGTCACTAAGCTGAATGTGCTAGGTGAAACCAGAATATCAATTAAAATAGAGTGCATACGTGGAAGGCATGAATAGTTGGTGCATGCAAAACGGGCAATTAAGCAAGCATGCAATTGTGGTCTAAAAATTAGGCAGAGAATAGAGTAACAGAGAGTCAAGTGTCTAGTGCCCGGAACATGAGTGCATGTTAGTGGCACCATGTTGTGTTAAAGTCATGCCGGCGCAGAATGGGTAAAGAAAACGGAATGCTGGAAGTCAGAACTATAGGACGGACAGTAAGGGCAAGAGATAAAAAAAAGATGCATGTAACTGTACCTCGCAGTGTAATATTACACTTACACCTTATGCATGCTAGCCAAGAAGTCTTGCCGGCGGGTAGTGGAAAGATCCATCATGTTTGTAGTTTTATGTGCAGCTCGGCACTATGTGAGAGGATAGATCCTTGGATGTACCTCTAAATTAAAAAATGCGATGCATAAGTGAAGGGAACCAATGGAGGTAGGCAGAGGAGCTCGAGGCAATTTAAGAAAGCGCACTGGCACTGCAGAGCCTACCTATACCAGCAGGCACGGCAGTGCGAGGAAAACAGTGTCTCTCGCAGCGTGGCAGTATGGAACTGTTCCCCGGTACTACGCTGTGGAGAGGCGGTGAAGCCATCTATAGCAGTTTCCCTGGACGGAGTGGTGTGTGATTCTACAACACAAGTTAAATTGTTGTATCTGACATTGGTTGGCGGTGCATTTGGTGTGAGGTGATTGAGCTAGCCATTTGGAGCCCGCCGCTCGACCTCTTTGTTGCCTCCCATTTGCTGTGACTATTTCTCCCTCAGAGGCCTCCCCCGTCCCCCTGGCTATAAGTGCCTATTACTGAAGTACAGGCCTCCAAAGATTGAATGGCGTCTATTTATTTTCTAAGACGTGGGGCAATGGCAGATGATCTGAGGGCCCTGGAAATGACGGACCAGGAGGCATATCAGGGTCGCAGGTGCAATCTCAGGCTTGTACTGCAAACGTCCAAGCAGTTAGGGCTTTAGTCAATGAGAGCCGGGCCAGTCCCTCTGAAATGAACGTACAGTTTCCGTCGTGGCAAGGCCGAACGGCAAGTGCAGTCCAGGACAGGACAGTCGAGCCCGTGCCCCCAAATGAGCAGACAAAGTCCCTGGGGGGGTTAAACGTCACCCCCGGACCAGTTGTAAAGATTAGTTCTCTTTCTGGGTATAGAATCCACAGTAACAACCACTTCTATGAAAAGGAAAATCCAGGAGGATTTTTTCCCCCCAAAACGTCTGGGAGACACGGTACCAGTGGACATAAGATACAAAGGGCCTCATCATAAATTGGGTGGTAACGCCGGTGCGATAGCCCTACCGCCAAACCCACCGGCGCTATTAGCGCCGGATCACGGGTTTGGCAGAATGGGAATTCCCCATTGGGCTCAATGGAGAAATTTCGCGCTTTTACCGCTGGCAGATTTCCCACCGGCGTTAAACGCGCTGAAAATAGGCACATTTTCGGCGGATTTCCCCCCAGCTCAGAGCTGGGGGGAAATCAGCCGAAGCCATGATTTGGCGGACCCTTAAATGCGGCGGTAACAGCGCTACTGCCACATTTAAGGGCTACCGCCAAACTCGTGATGAGGCCCAAAGACAGCTTCATGGAACTTGATGAGAGAGGGGGGAGAGACAATGTATTGGAGCACCAGAGAGGGTCGGAGGAAAGAAATGGTCTTCCTGATTGCAACACCTTATCGATCCCGATGCTACATATGAGCCCAATCTTGGCCTCAACCCACCCTCCCCCGCCCCCAAAACCTCAAAATCAGATCTTGGCTTAAAGTCTGGGCGCAGTGCCACGGAAAAACACAAAGAGGCTGTGGTCACAGAGGGGACTCTGCAGGCCCTGAATTTTGTCCTGAACACCCTGGTAATTGTCTTTGAATGAGGCAATGATTACACTATGCTCTTGTCCTTGTGGGTCACATGTCTTGCTTTAAAAACAATATTGTGATGCAGGGATCTGAACTCGAACACCTGCAGTGGCGCCAGCACCCTCTTATTCCTAGCCAACTGCCTTGTCACTATCGCTACCACCTCCTTATTTGCCAATGTTGAAATTGACTTCCTTATCCGTCATCTACCCCTCCCCACAAGTTGAATGCTACTAATCAAGGAAGCAATTTGAGAAACGGTATAGTGGAGCCCTTGTCCTCTGCCAGGCTACCGTTCCACTCACTACCTTCTCCTCCGATGCCAACCAAATCCCTGCACCCCTGACATGGCCGAAAAGATCTGAAAGTCCCATTCTGCTGAATCCCCTAGCATCCACATGGATACACCATTAAATCCCTTTAGAAATGTAAAGCAAACTCTCAAGCCTCCCCACCGATCCTTATAGCTACCAGGTGGCCCAACAGCTTCTGAATGACATTGAACTCTATCTTCATCGCCTGCAAAGCATCACCCAATAACTGCACCAGTGTCTCTACCTTATCTCTCAGAAATCTCGCACACATTCTCATCGAATCCACCTCATTTCCCAAAAAGGGAAAATTCTATTTCAGCCCTCTGTCCTTTCTGGTACTAATGAGACCTCTAACTCTGTCATCAACTTCACAAACTTACCCTACAGACCAGCACATTACCCCACAGCCTTTGCCTGTGCCATCGTCAACAAACCAAGCAGTTAGTGCAACACTTGCTTTGATTCCATCCTGTACGGAAAAAAAAACACTCGTGAAACATATTAAAGTGTCCATGCAGTGTGCATAATACCAAACAATCACGGGGGAAATTGTGTCCACAAATATCACATCCTGAAACTGCATTCCCAGAAAGCAGAAATCCTCTGGATGCAACAGTAACAACTGAAACGCTGGCTTGATGTCACACTTGCCCACCAATGCCCTCTCCCGTTCTTCCTCACTAGCACAATATCCTGATCCACCCTCACGTAACTCACCCTGCACGCCTATTCTGTGATGCAATCATTCAGATACAAACACAGATACCCCTTCAAGCTACAACAAATTGTGTTATTTTCTTTGTATTCGATACGTGAAACTTCAGGGTACAAGAAAAAAAGGGCTCCAACACGATACTTTTCCAATGGCAACCTCAAACAAGGAGCAAATGTGCCCCCATGCTTCTCCACTGGGAGGTTGTAAAATGTGACAGTAAAAGTCCCCAGACTGTGGGGTATGTGGGGTTTAGCAAATGGAATTCTGGATTATTCTCCTGGGTTATCCTAATGGCTCTACATGTATATTAAGGGTGCAGAAGGAGGAGACTGACATACAGCTGGCATAGTGGTTGCTAGAAACCTTTATTGTGTAAGAAAATGAAGAGAACATCAAACTTTCCTTAACTCTAAGAGGGGTTACCCTGCCTCAACTAAAATACTAATGACTCGCTCAGAATATCTTTGCAAATAAATAGTCCACCAACCTGTGTCAACACCCTACTTCTGTCCCTTACACTTAATACTGATCTAAGGATAATGTAGATCTTATTGGTCCAGAAGAATGTCTCTGTTCTTCTGGACTGGGGGTAGAAGTTCATTCCCACGTATTGGCTTCTTCTTGGAGGAATCCCCTTCCCCAGGCCAAAACACAAAAGGCAAAGTTCAAAACAGTTCTCTTTGGCAGACACACTGTCCATATTCTAACAGTTCAACACAACCAGGGGGAATGACTCCCTTCCCCTGGTCTTGGTTACCAGGAGAATGACTCCTTTCTCCTGGTATCTTTTCACTTGTTATCACAATTCCAGATCACCAGGGGGAACTACTCTCTTCCCCTGGCCTCTCACCCGCTTGAGTTTCACAGTTCACTACCACCAGAGGTAATTACTCCCTTCTTCTGGCTCACATCTCATGTAACTTTGTATACACAGTTCTCAAATGTTAGTAGGGTCCCCAACCATGCCTTCTTCTCTTCTTTGATTGAATTGACTTAGTATATCTCGTTACCAAGTACTGCAACGAGGAAGATGACTCGTGTTGTTTGCTGATTTTGGGTCCCCAAACCTGGCTTCTCTCTCTATTCGGTTTGGCCCACTTGGTTCTCTCTCATGTCAAGTATAACCATGGGGAAGATACCTCGCTTCCTGGTTTAGCTCCCAGACCCATGTTTCTCTCAATCTTTGGTTCAGCTCTCTTGGCTCACTCTCTCACCAAGTGCAGATCCAAGGAATATGCCTCGCTCCTTGATGTGGCTCCCTGATCCCTGTTTCTCTCACTCTGGTTCAGGTCCCTTGGCTTACTCTTTCGACAAGTACTGATACGAGAAAGATGCCTCATTCCTTGATGTGGGTCCCTGATCCCTGTTTCTCTCATTCTCTGTTTCAGTTCTTTTAGCTTACTGTCTCACCAAGCACTGATACAAGGAAGATGCCTCGCTCTTTGATGTGGGACCCCGACCCCTGTTTCTCTCACTCTTTAGTTCAGCTCCCTTTGCTCACTCTCTTGAAAAGTAATGATGCAAGGATGATGCCTCGCTTCTTGGTTTGGGTCCCAGACCCCTCTCTGGTGGTCCCTGGTTTTAATGATGCCACTAGGGCAATGAAGCGTTCCTCTGATGCAGGGCCCTCTTGCCACCTTCTCCGTGCCTCTACCAGGCCTCCTGAACGTCCCTGTATCTGCCACTATGATTGGGTAGCTCTCCTGTTGTTTCTGGGATCAGGTGTCCTTACGGGAGCAATGGCGTTCCTTCTCCCTCGGTTCGTCAGCTGCTTGGGTATGCAGTCTGCTTCTCTGCTTCCAGCTGTTCACGGCGGTGCCACCACATAGTTCTTCAGGACTGGTGGGGAGGTTGCTTCCTGTGTGACCTCCTTTGAACTTCCACAGCTGCTCATCTGCGTTCACCGCTCTGCCTGGATCTCTCGGGACACGATTCGAAACTCCCAGGTTTGTCACGGGCAGAAGAGAACAAGTCTTCATCAGTTTCCTTTTTATTCTATAGGCTCCACCCTGGCGCAACGTCCACACCTGCAGTGGTGGCGGTTATGTGAGTCCTTATTCCTCCTATGGGCCACCTCATCCTAGTACTCGAGTCAGGCAAACCCTCAGGGCTCTCAAGGATCTTCCTCGTCCCAGTAACGTTGGTTATATTAACCTCAAAGATGTTACAGAAGTAAATGGGTCTACTCACACCATGGGAGTCTGTGTTAGAAGAGGGGTAAAAGGACTGAGGGGGTGTGTAGAACATGGGTGGAGGGTGAATATATTGCGTTCTCCCAAGATGTTCTCCCTTGTCCTCAGAGCGGATGTCTCTTCCCATGAGATCCTGCTGCTGAGTTCCACCCCTAGCGGGGCTATCGTATAGCGGTCTCACCAATCTGGCCTCATGGAAAGGGGCGAAGTGACAGACAACATCTCAGGTTTTGTCACAGTATATATTTATATATATGTACGTGATGAAGCAGCAAGGTTGCTGTGAAACGCGTTGTACCGTGTTTTTAGCTATTAGCAGATGCTAAAATAAACTGGACACCTTAAGGATTGTACGATCGTTGGGTCAGTGTTTTATTTGGAAGAAGTCATAGACTGGCATTCAACTTCATTCCTCTGAGCGCTATCCCCGTTGAGAAATAAGGAATTACTTTCCCTCTTTCTTCATATGTATGTATGTATGTGTGGGATTTATAAAGCGCAACCCAAACTGGACAGCCACAGAGCATTGTACATAGGGGTTGAACCCAAGGGTTTATAAGTAGGATGCGTGTATAGCAAAGGAGCTGGGATAGGTAGTCTCTCGGTTACTCAGTGTTAAAGTGGGCCTCTTCAATCTCCTATCTCCTGGAGCGTGTAGGTTTGGGTCCTCGGTGTCTTGTTGGAACCGACGGGATCTCAGCGCCCTGTCATTGTCGTCTGAGAGACCTTTCTCTTGGGTCTCCGGTGGCTTTTGTTCACTTGTAAGTGGACTCAGGCAAAGGCAGGCTCTGAGGCTTAGACAGCAAGGTCGGCCAACAACCGTTAGATACCCATGGCGGTGACTTTGAGGAAATGGGCAGATATGTGACACAGTGCACTGGCTGAGTCTTGAGGTAGCCATATTCCAAAGGCTGCACTCCTTTCAACAGTGGAGTGAGCAAACGTCTACACTACCAATGCTCTGGTTACAATGCACTTACAGACACGCAGAGGCGTTGCTAGGGGGGGAGGCTAAAGCCCCTGGTCTTTTGGTTGTAGCCCCGGATAGAATCTCAGGAGCTACAGCCAAAAGACTAGCTCGCCCCCAGTCCCAACTGATCCGACATTAGCATAGCCCCGGGACTTTTCCAGACCTAGCAACATCCCTGCAGGCATATATAAACTTAAAACAGAGCGATGTAATTATGCACCGGGAGCCATCTCCCGGATCTGCAGGGCAGTCAATAAGGTGACATATTGCGTATAGCTGAACACTTGCACGTGGCCAATGCGTATTACGCCTAGCACCACACCATGGCCAGAGTGGAGTTGTGCAGTTAGTTTTCTTTCAGATGCATCCACTATTGAGGAAAGAGAAGTAAATGCATAATGGGCAGCTTGTCAAGATGCCATGTACCGTTCAGGAGCAAAGGGCACATTTCACGCCACGCACGATTGCTGAGGAGTACAGCGTGCCGAGGCTGCTGGCGTTGCAAAGGTCCGCCTGGAGATGTTATTTATTAAAACATTTTGTAAAGAGCTCATGAATCTGACCCCGACTGTGCTTTAGAATGAGTGCAAAAGCGGGCAATCCCACAGTCTTGGATGTTTGATGGGCAAATGAAATTATCGCCTTTTCTGCTGTAAAGTATAACTGTTCGGTCTTCCAGTAACATTTAAAGTGATTTTGCTCTGTTCAAGCCTGGGAAGTGTTCCAAAAAATGCTTTCTAATTGACCTGTACTTGCAGCAGCAGCAGCCGCGGTACACAGGAGAAAATGTCAGCGAGCTGTAGGGGGGTTGCAGAGCATTGGGAAATGGAAGACGAGTGATGACGCATACAGACAGCGACACGACAGCCTTGAGATACAATGGGCAGACACACGCCTGCGTGGGGCCAGCAGACACGATCAGCTCGTGTGAGGAAAGGCAGAAGAATGGGAAAGCAGCCGCCCCTAAGCAGAAAAATGCAGACCTCAAAGAAAGATGGCAGTGCTCAGCGGCAATGCACTGCTTATTAACTGAATCTTTTTTTAAAAAGCTCTTAAATTACTTAATAACCGCAACGAAGAGGAGTGAAACTACCCAATTATATTGTAAATGTTTCTTTGATAAATTACTGGTAATCTTCATGATTTATGGCCAAGGCTTCCAAGTCACAGACAGGTAGTCCTGCTTTCATGGAGAGCCCTCGTCCAGGACACACGCGATTCGCACCTTCCTTTTAACCAAACACATAATTCCATTTTAGAATCCTGATGATTTGTAGGAATTATTCAAGAACCTATACAAAGTTTATTGTTTCCTATAATATCACTATAATAGGGCCACAGTCTTTATCTTTAAGAACTCCCATTGTTTTACAGGCAGGATACATGTATCCCACACACAGTCATTAATTCACAATATATATATTTAGAAACGGCAGCCAGAGCATACATTCCAAAGAAGCAGAACTGGAACCCGTGACCTCACACTGTAGTGCTGTATGAATGCGTGAAGGGATGGCATCGTTGCAGATACCTGTCACTCCCACATGCTCGGAAGCGATGCCTCTAGTTGACTGCCCTTGAATGCCACCGGGTAGCTCTACACTTGCGGTTCGCTGTGCTTTACTGATGCTGAGTTACGCCCAGTGACTTTGGGTGCTTATGGTAGTGGTTGCACTATGTCGAGCACTTCCGCACATAGCAAACAGTGAGTCACTTGTACGAAAACTGTCTCTGCATTCCCGATGTACCAGAAGACCGCTGGGAATGTCCAATGCGTGAAGAGACGCCACCTCAGGAGAACAAGGGTTTGGGTAAAATCCTGGCAAAACTAAGTCCTACGACCTATGAAAGGGAGTGGCTGTTTTTAGATGGAACTGTAGACCCATCCCGAGAATGACCTTCTCCGGGAGGGTCTTTAAGTAGGACTCCTTAGTTACCAACACCCTTAATTCTTCTAGTCTTCATCCCCACCTAATGACTATCAACAAACATCTTTTTCTGTGAGCATCATGATTTCTGAGTTATGATATGATATGATATGGTATTTGTAACGCGCCTATACACAAGTGTTTCAAGGCGCAACGAGGCAGGGAGGGGGGGAAACAAGGGGAAGACAGACAAACGATCCTACTAGGCCAGGTGTCATTCAGATCGCGCAAGTGCAGAGGTAAGGGGAAAAGGAGAAAGCGCAGGGGGAGGAGGTGGGGGGGAAAGTGCAGTACAAGGTAAGTAGCGTAATAAAATAATAAATAATAATAAAAGGGCCAGCTGGTGGCAAGTGCGAGGTAAGTGCAGAGCAAGTGCTGGGAAGGGGGCTGTAGGGATGCAGTGACAGTCCCACAGTGCAGGGGGAGCCAGGGAGGCAGTGCAAGTGGAGAGTGGCTGGGCCCTGGACCGAGGTCACAGAGTGGCCCAGATGCAGGTTTAGTGCAAACTTCAGTGGGGAGTTTAGCAGGTTTAGCAGGGGAGAGGGAGAGAGAAGGCAGAAGCGAAGAGGAAGGTTTTGAGGTGCTTCCGGAACCGGAGATGGTTCTCCTCAAGTTTCAGGGAAGCAGGAAGGCTGTTCCAGAGGGAGGCCCCTGCTGCGGAGAGAGATCTACCCCCAGCTCGTTGCTTCGAGAAGCGGCTGACCATGAGGGAGTTGGAGACGGATGAGCGAAGGGCTCGTGAAGGCAGATATTTAGGAAGAGAGAGTTGAAGGTATTGTGGCCCCAGGCCCCAGAAGGCCTTGTGGACAATGCAGAGGGTTTTGAACTTAATCCTCGCAGCCACTGGGAGCCAGTGAAGAGATTTCAGTCCTGGAGAGATACGGTCCCTGGGCTTGAGGCCAAGGACAAGTCTCGCAGTTCTGTTCTGGATAAGTTGCAGAGGGCGGAGAGTGGAGGCAGGCAGATTAAGATAGAGGCTGTTACAGTAGTCCAGCCTTGAGAGAACCAGGGCTCGGGAGACAGTGAGCTTCTGGGGGAAGGAGAGGAAGGGAAGAATACCTCTGAGGAGGTGCAGCTGGTAGTGTGACTTCTTAGAGACGTCAGAAATATGAGGAGAGAAGGAGAGTGTGGAGTCGAAGATGACCCCGAGGTTTTTAGCTTTGCAGGTAGGGGCAGGAAGAGGGCCAAGGGAGGCCGGCCAGAGAGCTGCAGGAAAGGAGGGAGTGGGTGTGCCGATGAGTAGAATCTCAGTCTTACTGGCGTTAAGGCAGAGGTCATTGGCGGCACACCATTCCTGGATAGCAGACAGACAGTCGGAGATGAGGGAAGGAGAGGAGGAGGCCGAGGGTAGCCTGAAAATGAGCTGGGTATCGTCCGCATAGCACTGAAAGTGGGGGCAGAGAGCGGCGATACGGTGGGCAAGGAGTGCCAGATACTGATTGAAAAGCCAGGGAGAGAGGTTGGATCCCTGGGGGACACCACAGGTGGAGAAAAAGATGTCAGAGAGGAAGGAGCCCATTTGGACCTGGGAGGGTCGACCGGAAAGGAAAGAGGTCAGCCATGCCAGAGCCTGACCAGTGATACCCAGGTTATCACAGAGACGGTTGAGCAGGATGGCATGGTTGACAGTGTCAAAGGCAGAGGAGAGATCGAGCAGAATGAGAACACAGGGAGTGTTGGAATCGAGGTTCAGGAGCAGGTCCTCACGGATGTTCAGGAGAGCAGTTTCCGTGCTTCTGGCCGCTCTGAAGCCGGATTGATGGTCATGAAGATTACCAACATATTCAGCATGGAGGTTAAGCTGGGAGATGGCCAGTTTCTCCAGGAGCTTGCCCAGGAAGGGAGTAATGGAGATTGGGCGATAGTTGGCCGGGCAGGAGAGGTCGGAAGAGGGTTTCTTGAGGAGGGGGTGCACAAGGGAGTGCTTGAGGGGGGATGGGAAGACTCCAGAGGCGAATGAGTGGTTGCAAAAGTCAGCTAGGGCAGGAGCCAGGGAGTCGATGTGGTCCTTGATGGTTTTGGAGGAACAGGGGTGAACCTGTTTAGACGAGGTTTTCATAGATCAGACTTGTCTGGGAACCTCATCAGCAGAAAAAGGTGGAAAAGCAGAGAAGGAGGGCGGAGGGGCGGCTGCAAGAGAGCAAAAGGAAGAGCAGGGAAGAGAGGGAGGGAGGTGAGAGGAGGAGAGCGAGGACAGGATGTCCTGAGTTTTTGAGATGAAGTGCGAGGCCAGTGCAGTGCAGAGGGCCTGGGAGGGGACAGGAGAGGTAGAGACTGCAGCAGGGTTGGCCAGCTCCTTGCAGATTTTAAAGAGTTCGGCCGAGTTGTTAGATGCCTCAGAGATGCGGGCTTGGATAAGGGCTCTCTTCTTGGTGAGAACGGAGAGCCGGTATTGCCTTTGGAGCAGGCGGCAGGCCAGTTTGTCAGAGGATGAACATGAAGCACGCCATTTCCTCTCTGCCACCCTGCACTTGCGTTTTAGGGTGACGAGATCCGAGTCATACCAGGAGTTACATTTGGCTTTGGGCTTCAGGCGGATTCTCATGACGGGGGCAAGGATATCGAGAGTATCAGATATAGAGGAATAGAGCATGGAGAGGGCTGCGTCAGGGTGGGAGTCAGCCGAGGGGGGAGAAGGGGCTGAGAAGGTAGCAGCGAAAGCCTCAGCTGACACGCGCTTCATGGGTCGGATGACCGAGAAGGTGGGTGGCAGTGAAGAGGGTGGCTTTGCCTGTGGGGTAGGGAGGGAGAGGTGGGAGGATAGGAGAAAGTGATCGCTCCAAGAGAGAGGAGTGGAGAGAGGGAGGGAGAGGGGAAGGTCAGAAGAGATCAGAGCATCAAGAGTGTGCCCTGCAGAGTGAGTAGGCCCAGACGGGAGAATAGAGAGTGAGAGAGAGTTGCAGAGTTCGCGGAAGAGACCAGTGGGGGGACAGGAGGCATCGAGGTGGATGTTGAAGTCACCGAGAAAGAGGAGTTGGGTGGTTGAGGACAGGAGTGAGGAGGAGAGGTCAGCCCACTCAGAGAGGAAGGAGGAAATTTGACCAGGTGGCCGATAGATAGTAGCCACGGTAAGGGAATGGCTAGGAGAGAGAGAAAGTCGGCAGACAAGACATTCAAAAGAGGAGTAAGTCTGCGTAGGAGTGACAGTGGCAGGAATCCACTCAGGGAAGATAAGGGCAACACCACCCCCTGAACGGTTGGGCCTGGGCACGGAGAGGATCTTGTAGCCGTCAGGTAGGAGTGTGTCAAAGCTGGTGGCAGAGCTGGCAGTGAACCAAGTCTCAGTGAGACCGAGGACGTCGAGGTCCAGTTCCTCAAGAAGGCGACAGATATCAGAGGAGTGCTTGATGGCAGAGCGAGAGTTTAGAGTGGCAATGTGGAGAAGGTTGCCATCCTTGAAAAACTTCCGGGGAGGGGTACAGATCAGAGGTACGCCCTGCGGAGGTGTTAGAGAAGGAGTTGAAGAGGGAGCAAGAGAAGGGGCAGGGAGGGAGGGGAGAGGCAAGGTAGCCGAGGACAGAGGAGGGGGGACAGCGGGAGCGGAGAGGAAGTTGATGAGGCATGGGAAGCGTCTATCAAAGAGGTGAAGGTTGGCCTGAGGGCCTTGGACCAAGACGGTCCCGTTAGCATAGACATTAATGATGGCTTTAGAGGAGTGGAAAGGGGCCAAGAGGACATCCCAACGGGTGCCACCATTTATGGGAGAGGTGGAGAAAGGAGAGAGCACAGCGACCATGTGAAGGGTCCATAGGTCAGGTGAAGGCACGAAAAAGAGAATGTCAGTGAGAGTTTCCTTGGAGCAGGCGCTCGTGTAGGTGTCAGCGATAGGGAGGCCTGGGTTGGAGACCAGGATGTCCTTTTTAAACTTTTTCCTACCGGATTTAGTGAGGAGAGCAGGATAGTCAATGGAGAAGCAGTTCGAGTAGATAGGCGAGATAGAGAGCACCATGGAGTAGGATGGGAGGCGGACGACACGAGTATGCAGACAGGAAGTGAGTGGAGGGCACTAGTTTACCACAATGCAGAGCAAACAGTAATGCGTAGTAGGTCAGGGCCACCTAAGTTTGAGAATCCTGCGAGGGGAGAAAAACACCCTAGTTTACCACAATGCAGAGCAAACAGTAATGCGTTATAGGTCAGGGCCACCTAAGTTTGAGTTGGAAGGCGTATGTCAAAGAAATAAGGCAAGGTCCCACTGAGGGAATGAGATATATGTATTGGGCCCAATATTCTTAAATCCATGAAAAAGCTGGGCCACCAAATGTGTACCTTTGTGAAATATCGCCCCAATTCTATCTGAATGCCAAAACAGCTGCCCATTGCTATCTTCCCTTTGCCTTAAAAGGTCGAGCACCAGGAACTGGTCAACATCATGGGTGAAGACACTGTTTGTTGGACACCAGGTCTGGAAAGGGTGCTCAGTGCCTTTTGCGCACTGCCAGCATAGAGGACCTGCCACATTAAGGCCTCTGTGTCAGAGGGGCAACCATTCTATGGCAAATCTAACTTTCGGTTTCCAAACCCCTGAGCTGAGGTGCAGCAGGGAGCAATGATGAATAAGAGTCCATTACAGAGGAGAAGGATGGACAGGGAGGGCCCTGGGATGCTATGCTTCCAGATCCAGACCCAGAAGCAATGGGAACCGTGGATAGACAGTTCCACATTGTGGCTACTAGGATCCCTCCACCCTCTCCCCCTGAGCCTTCAGGAGTACTTTCACCAGTAAGGGCATGGGAGAAGAACATACATGTGCACACACATGTGGCCTGACAGCATTAGGACATAGATAGCATCTTTCCGCTAGCCCTGAGGACGGGGAGTTTGAGGGGGAGACAACGGGTTGGATGCAAAAGATCAGAATCATTGCATTCCCTTCTGGCATGACCGGGTTGACGCAGGGATAACCCCCAGCCTTGTGTATATTGATTGGAATAACTGCGGCTGCAGACAGAGGCCTTAGGAGGAAGGAAAGACACAACTCAACTGATCTGCACCCTCATCCTCCCTCCCTGAAAGATACATGCCTTTCAGGGTTTGTAGGTTGACATCCACCTGGCTCCCTATTTCCGGCACCATCAGCGCTAGAGAAGAACTCCAAGGTCCCCTGTGGCTGTTTTCAGAGACCCTGTCAACCTGATTGTCTGTTTGAACAAGGACTGCCTGGCCTTTTTGAGCTGAATAGAATCAAAGAAGGGCTCAGTGAATCACTCTCGATTCCCTTCAATGTGCAGAGTCATTTTTCCTCACACCAGAACCATTCCCCCCTGGAATGCCTGACCTTCCAAGGTTACTCCCACCCCCTGTTGCCTTGCATCTGGCATCAGTATAAGTGGTTCTAGAGGAAAATCTGAGCAGTCACGGGAACTGGAAAGTAAGTCTGAGGTGCCACATACTGACGATTGGGTAGGTGCTTTACCAATGGTGTCAAATGGAAGTGCAGCAAAGGTACTCCATGGGGGTTAAAGACACGAAGCCTCGGACACGCAACCCCTCTCGAGCGGAGTCCTTTCCTTTTTGGAGGAGCATTGAAATCAATTCTGCACTCAGGGGATTGTGAGAAAGTCCCCAACCCAACTTTGTTCGTAGGGGGTGGGCTCCCGAAGCGGGCCGGGTGGCACCACAATCTCCATGATGCTTGTCCTAGGGGCATCATGGGAAGAATCCCCTGGCTACTCACACCATGCCAGGAGTGGGGCTCATCGCATTGGCACCTTGGACACCCCTAGCCCTTTAAGGCAATCAAGGCACGGCAGTCCCACTGAGACTCAAGCTCCTGCTCATGCAGGTACAGGAATTCCATATACATTTACAGAGCGAAACAGGGGGACCTGAACTGGGGCAATAACTTAGTGTAGCAGTCAGCTAGATATCACTCAAGGCCTCCACTCCTATTCAATTCAGAACACATAGGTTAAGGGCAGGGCCAGTGTGTGACCACAAGAGAGAGGGCGGAGCCAACCCCAAGTCCCACATCAGGGCTGTAAGCCACCCCCGAGGGGTGGAGTCTGACAGCCAATTCCCATCCAAGCTACCACATGTGAGCCTTCTTTCACCAGACAAAGCCCCATAAGGCAGGGCCTGTGCAAGGAGGCTCGTGCAGTTTGGAGGGAGAGCTTGTTTGAAGCTTGCTGGGGAGGTGAACAGAAGGTGCCGGAGATGGAGCTGGGGAAAGGGAAATGGAGAAGGAGCTGGGGCAAACGCTGTGACTGTTGGAGCTCCCCTGGAGCCTAGGAAGGAGAGAAGACAGGGGGCTGCTGGAGAGGTCACTAAGGCTCAAGTAAGAAGAGGACAGGAGGCTGGTGAAAGATATACTCTGGAGGTGAGGAATTCAAAGAACCAGTGGGCTGGCAGGAGAAAGACACAGGAAGCTGGGGAAAGGCAAATGTTTGAGATGGGGCACACAAGGAAAATCAAACACAGCAGGCTGGCAGGAACAAGACCCAGAATGCTGGAGAAAGACACATGCTTGAGATTGGGCACACAGGTTAGACAAACACAGCAGGCTGTCAGGAGTGAGACCCAGGAAGCTGGAGAAAGTTACACGCTTGAGGTGGGGAAACAAGAGGCGATAACCACAGAGGGTTGGGAGGAGAGAGACCCAGGAAGCTGGAGAAAGACACACGCTTGAGGTGGGGAAACAAGAGGAGACAACCACAGAGGGCTATCAGGAGTTAGACCGAGTAAGCTGGAGAAAGACAAACGCTTGAGGTGGGGAATCAAGAAGAGACAACCACAGAGGGTTGGGAGAAGACAGACCCAGGAGATAGGGAGGAAGGAAGTGCCCAGAAGGGTGAAGAAGGTTGGAGAGATATTAGAGAACTGGAGAACCCTGATTGTTACACTAGAGGTGCGCAGAGGGGGGCACATTCTTTCCAAAAGGGTGAAGAAGCTGGGAAGAAGAGTATGCGTTGGTGTGAGAGTGCACTGGTGAACAGTGGATAAGAAAAGAGAACAAGCTAGAGGAAAGAGATAATAGGTTCTATGAGGAAAAGCTAGAGGAAAGAGATAATAGGTTCTATGAGGAAAAGCTAGAGGAAAGAGATAATAGGTTCTATGAAGAAAAGCTAGAGGAAAGAGATAATAGGTTCTATGAGGAAAAGCTAGAGGAAAGAGATAATAGGTTCTATGAGGAAAAGCTAGAGGAAAGAGATTATAGGTTCTATGAGGAAAAGCTAGAGGAAAGAGATAATAGGTTGTATGAGGAAAAGCTAGAGAAAGAGATAATAGGTTCTATGAGGAAAAGCTAGAGAAAGAGATAATAGGTTCTATGAGGAAAAGCTAGAGGAAAGAGATAATAGGTTCTATGAGGAAAAGCTAGAGGAAAGAGATAATAGGTTCTATGAGGAAAAGCTAGAGAACGAGATAATAGGTTGTATGAGGAAAAGCTAGAGGAAAGAGATAATAGGTTCTATGAGGAAGAGCTAGAGAACGAGATAATAGGTTCTATGAGGAAAAGCTAGAGGAAAGAGATAATAGGTTCTATGAGGAAAAGCTAGAGAACGAGATAATAGGTTCTATGAGGAAAAGCTAGACGAAAGAGATAATAGGTTCTATGAGGAAAAGCTAGAGAACGAGATAATAGTTTCTATGAGGAAAAGCTAGAGAAAGAGATAATAGGTTCTATGAGGAAAAGCTAGACGAAAGAGATAATAGGTTCTATGAGGAAAAGCTAGAGAACGAGATAATAGTTTCTATGAGGAAAAGCTAGAGAAAGAGATAATAGGTTCTATGAGGAAAAGCTAGAGGAAAGAGATAATAGGTTCTATGAGGAAAAGCTAGAGAAAGAGATATTAGGTTCTATGAGGAAAAGCTAGAGAAAGAGATAATAGGTTCTATGAGGAAAAGCTAGACGAAAGAGATAATAGGTTCTATGAGGAAAAGCTAGAGAACGAGATAATAGGTTCTATGAGGAAAAGCTAGAGAAAGAGATAATAGGTTCTATGAGGAAAAGCTAGAGGAAAGAGATAATAGGTTCTATGAGGAAAAGCTAGAGAAAGAGATATTAGGTTCTATGAGGAAAAGTTAGAGGAAAGAGATAATAGGTTCTATGAGGAAAAGCTAGAGAAAGAGATAATAGGTTCTATGAGGAAAAGCTAGAGGAAAGAGATAATAGGTTCTATGAGGAAAAGCTAGAGGAAAGAGATAATAGGTTCTATGTGAAAATCTTACCTGGAAAATGTTGCCAGGGAGACAAACGTTTTTACCTCACTCTTAAAAAGCCTTTCCGACATTTCTTTTTTTTTTTTTTTTTTTAATTTGATTTAATTGTACAAACAATTTTTTCAAAGGTAAAACAAAAAAAAAAGTCCAATGTATCCATAAAGTTCCATTAAGATCCCCTTCCACATTAAATATTCCTAAAGAAAACACGAAAGGAAAGTCCCTTCCAGGTCCTCCATTTTGACCCTTTCCATTAATATCACAGCCTGACCTATTGTGTTCCTTACGTAAATCTAGTTGTTCTCAAGGTCTTTAACCAGTTTATGTTGTCAGACTTCCTTCCATTATTTATTTATTTAATCCCTTAGGCCGCTTCACAATGTTCACTTTATTTTTGTTTTGGTTCCGGTTTTTATAACACGTACTCAGACATTTTCACATATGAAGTCTTCTCCTTCGATGCAATTTTTTCACACATTAAGCCACAAAAAAGTTCCTCCTATTACCTTTACTTAGTTGTTAGCTTAATATTTTCAAAGAAGGATGCCACTGCAATCACATTTTTAGTATTTTCTCCTTCATTAAAGGCCAGCCACCAGTTATTCTTTGTCAGTGTGGAAAACGATTGCATTATTTTCCCTAGATAGACTGCTCTCGATGTACTGATACCTTCACATTCGAGTAAAAGATGTCGACTAGTTTCTACTGTCTCCTCTGATTTGCAGTATCTACATTTGTTATCTGATGACAATTTCCTTATGCATTGAATTTCGTTAGTTTGTAGTTGGTTTAATCGAAATCTCAAATATGTTCTGGCCAACCTTTTATCCGGGAACTTTTTCAGATAACCTCTTGTGTCGTATAGTTTTTTCGGGACTGTTGGGAAGTCTTTCATCAACTTATATGATTGCGCTATGTCCTCTGTCCTGATCCAGTCTGCTTCGAAGAGTTTTTTTGATATTTTGACTGGGTTTATTTCAAGTGTCTCTTCCGAGACATCTAGATCTTTCAATAACCTCCTATTTCTCAGCTTCCAGTCTTTTAGTGCATGGATCTTGTCCATTGTCATCTCATTCTTCACCAGCTCCAAAGGTTTTGGTTTATTCTCCAAATGGAGTTTTCGGCATAACATTAGCATGTTTCTCTCCTGGATCGCTTTTAGTGACACGAGACATAGCTCTCTCCTTAACAGTGGCATCGGTGTTGATTGTGCCAAATTAAGCACTTTCTTCTAGAAATAGCTCTTTAGTTTAATCCACAGTGTTTCAGGTATTAGGAACATTGCATCTGCTCCATAAAGGATTGCAGGGACCACCTTTGCTTTATAAAAGTTGATTACTGCCAGTAGTCAAAATTTCCCGTATTTTTTGTCAATCATCCTTGCTTGTATTGCTAAAGTTTTTATCTTTGTCCATAGCAGATTTTGCATTGTTATTTCGGACTCATTGATTGACATCGTGACTCCCAGATACTTGAAGTCTTTTACTTTTTCCAATTTTAGCCCCTCCGCAAACCAGTTCTGATTGCTTTGTTTCTTCTTTTTCTTGCCTTCCCAAGCCATTATTTTGTTTTTTTCTGGATTCAGCTTTAGGTTATTCTGCTTCAGATATGTGATCAAGTTCGTCAACTGTCTTTGCAGACCTATTGGCGTATTATCCAACAGGATAATATCGTCTGCATATAACAAGCGCAATATTTTTTCACCACCAATAGCTGGAGGGAAGCATCTTATTTCCTTCTCCTACTCAGCATAGTCAGCGATATATGCGTTATATAATGCAGGGGCCAGGGGGCAACCTTGCTTCACCTCTCTGAAGGTTGGAATTTCCCTCGACAGTAGTCCATCTTGCCCGAGCCTTACTTTAATAGATGTATCCTGGTACAATGTTTGAATCGGGCCCATAATAGCTGGAGGGCACTTCATAGCGTCCAGCTTTTCCCATAGTATGTCCCTGTTGACCTGGTCAAACGCCTGTACCAGGTCAACAAATGCCATGTATACGGGTTGACCGGTCTGCATAGCCTTGGCTTTGATTGTTGTTAGCATCAATATATTGATCGATGTTCCTGCGTTTTTTACAAATCCTGTCTGGAATGAATCGCCCCCGTTTTCAGCTTTGAGCCAGGCTTGAAATGCTTCCAAGGCGAGCCCGCCGTATATTTTCCCAATAACATCCAACAAGGATATTGGCCGATAGTGGCATGGATCTTCTCGATTTCCGCGTTTAAAGATTGGGACTACTATAGCTTTTCTCCATGAAGCTGGTATATTTTGCTCCTGGTTGCAAGTTTGAAACATGTTGCTAATCAAGGGGGCCCATATCTCTTGATGTTGTTTTAGGTCACTATTTGTGATCCCATCAGGCCCTGGGGCCCTTGAGTTGGTAAGTTTTTTGATTTTTGCTAGAATGTCTTCTTCCTTTGTTGTGATCTCCCATGGGGACTCAATCCCCTTTTTCCTTTTTCGCAAGCAGGCGCTCTCCGTGACGGGCAGTGGTGCATATAGGTTGGAAAAGTGGGAGATCCACCTCCTTTCTCCCACGCTATTTTGTAATGCGGTGGTACAGGACATCATAGTGCCCTTTATAAGGGTCCAAAAGTCTCTTGATTTTTTCCCACATAACGTTTTTAACATTAGTTCTGAGTCTGCCTGGTAAAGGGAATGCCTTTTTTGTATTATCCAGGATTTATAGTTCCTATTGGCGTTCTTCCAACTTTCATGCACCAATTGTGTACCGGATATGATCGCCATCCGTTTTAGTTTTCGTAGGGTTCTTCTTCTTGTTACTAATTCCTGGTTATAGGCATGAAGATAGTTCATTGGGGTCTCTTTGATTTTATTTGTCGTCTTTATGTATTTTTTTAACAGGAGTGTATAGTCCATCATCTTCTCTGACTTTTTTTTGTATTAGCTTCCCCATCCATTATCATGGAGTATTTTTCAGAAATCTGCTTAATTGCATTCTCCGTTAGTTTTAACCTGGATCCCTTGATGTTCACATCTATATCTTGGTTAAAGAACTGTTGGGGTTTCTGTAGATTCGCCCATCTTGTATGCTGTAAATTATGGTCACTGTTTAAAGTCCTTACCATCGCAAAACTGACCGTCATTCCCAGCAGCTCTTTGGACACAAATGTATGGTCTAATGTCCCTGATTGTTCCACTCTTTGCCAAGAAGGGATCTCCAGATTTTTATCTGATCGTAACCAGTGCAGGTTATGCAGATCTCTTGAACTCAAGATATTTTCGAGGTGCTCACCTCTTTTCAGGATTGGCACAGATTTTGGTAAGTGTGGTCGTTGGTTTCCAATCTTCTTGCATATAGCATTGAAATCCCCTGTGATTATTGTATGGTTGCACGCTTGGTTTTCGGCATCTTCATCTAGAATGCTTATGAGGTTTTCCAGATATAACTCGTCCCTACTTGACTCTGGGTTCCAGTATGTGTTAATTAGTAGTATGTGCTCTTCCTTTTCTCTACTACTACTGTCTATATATTTCCAGGATATTATTAGGACTTGAAATTGATCGCAAGAGTCTTTTTGTTCAGTCACCTCCAAACCACTACCTGTTGTTATTGCTGTCAATAAACCGGCTGTGGGACGCCCCTTTGGGCCCTGTTTCGCAGGCATGGCAAATGTTGAATATCCATCCATTTCCGGTTTCTGTGTTAACCATGTCTCCTGTAAACATAGTATATTCCATTGCCCCAGATTCACGTCACTCTTTGCAGTTAGGTGACTGAACCCTTGTGTATTCCAAGAGGCCATATCTATAAAAGAATGTCCCTGTGTCACTAAGGAACATGCTTTTACCAGTTGGGCATCCTGGAGGATCCTGATCGAATTTTCTGGTTGCTAGTTGTGTTTCTTTATATGTATGTCCGACGATTTCCATGACCAGTTCGGCGGTGATCTCCCCAGAATTTCCGCTGTGTGATTGCAAGCACTGTTTTTCCCTTTTCTGATTTAGCCTCCTTTCTTTCTTTATGTGATAGTTTGTCATCCAGATCCCTGCTGTAGTTGTCCCTAGAAGAAGAAGATCCATCTCCTCGCTTTTCTTTTGACCTTGTACCCGTCTTGTCCTTGGAACGATCTTGGTATATTCTTTGCTGTTCCGACCCATGGTTACTCTCACGGGCCGAATCTTTACTTCCCCTTGGTCCATGTTGGTTTTCCTTTTCTTTTTCCTCATTTGCTGGGTGCTTTTGATTTTGGTCGACTCCACCAACCCTTTCCCTTGCCTTTAGATTTCCACACTGGGTTTTTCCTGAGTTTTTATTTGAAGTTTTATTTATCTCATCCTCTTGTCTTGACGCCTTAGTCCATGATTTTCTTAGATCATATCCCAGGATATCAAAGTTTGCTGTTTCATTCTGAAGCATCGTTTTAATAACTTCTGACTTAATATGTAAATATGAACAGTCTTTTCTCCCAGTTTCACAAGGTTCTACCATCCATAAATCTTGATTTTGGATGCATCGTAGTCTTGGAATCTGCTTGAATAGATTGATGATTGTATTTCTGTTTAGAATCAAATTGTCTTTAGACCTTTTTTTCCGTTCCAAACGAAATATGCTGGAGCTTTGTATTCTTAACGGGTATGATTTTTCAGTTTGCTCTTTTTTTGGTGTATTTTGCTTTTGCTCGTTACTCAACCTTCGTTTCCGGCTTGACGGAGAAGAATTCCTATCCAGGATGTTCCTGGATTTATTTCTAGGTGGAGTGACCCATATTTCCTTCTTCTGCTCGTGTTTCTTTCTTTGAACTTCTTTCCGGCCTGCTGTGCATTTCTGTGTCCGCTTACCTTCCTCTAGGTTTACATTTCCTTTCCCTATTGTAAACAACCTATCATCTTGATTTTCTTTTGGATTGCTTATGACCTTTTCAGCCTCACCAGATTTCTTTTCTCTCCTATGATACGAACCTTCTTCTTAGGTTCCATTTCCATATTAGAGAGGTCCAGTATGACTGCTTTTCTTTTAAATCTTGGGTATGCATTATTTTCTGTTTCGTGTTCATCCACTGTATATACACTCCATTCACTTATATCACTTCCTGAGTCTATTGTCTCGTCGACTGGTTGGCTACAGCTAGTGATAATTTTATTTATTGTCTTGTTGACATTTGTTTCCGTGCACATTTTTTTTCTTATTTGCTTAGACTGGCCATTAGAGTTCGCTGTGCTTATTGACGACTGTTGATTGCTCACAATTGATTTTTGGTTGGTAAATATTCCAAATGTGAAATTAGCTTTGGTTCCTGTCTCTTTCTCTTTCCCCCTCTGGGTAATAACCACTTTTTCTTTCTGTGGTTTTATCTGCTTGTTCTTTATTTCCAACCCCTCTTGGGTCTCCTTTCCTACAGTTTTAATGTTTCCATTTGGTTCTTTTAAGGACACTCTTTTCCTACCCTCTATCACAATCTTCTTCTCCAGATCTGAGTTCGTGGGTAAGATCCCTCCGTTCTCTTTCTCTGTCAGCCCATCTTCTTGTATTTTCAATAGCCGGTCTTTTGCTACTACATATCCTTCTAGATATGTTAATTTCGTGTTCATGAGGGCAATCAAAGAAGTCTGATCCCTTGCTGTATCATTTAAAGCCTCGTATAGCTTTGTGAAGGGTGCTAAAGCTATGGTTAAAGTCGACATTATAGACATTAAATGTATTTTTTGTATTGGGTCGATACTTGAAGTTGGAGTTTCTTCACTACCTCTTCTACTTGTAGTTGTTGTTTTATTTTGTGCAGGCGTTTTTATTTGTGGAGATCTTATGTTTCTGTTTAGTTTTTTTGCCGGTCCATCCTTTTCATCATTTTTACTAAGGTTTATGTCCCGGCTGTCACTTTTTTCAAAGGATTTGCTTCACTTACTAAAACTGTTGTCTGCGTTGTAACTGACACTTTTTTTGTTGCCATTGGTTCTGTTAAAAGCCAGGTGGTCTGGGTGCTAGTGGTTGATGTTTCGAGCCTAAGGGTCTCGGTCTCCTGCGTATGCAGTAAAGGCGCGGTAGATAAGATCAATTTTCCACTGGGTAGTCTGTGTATAACGGCCGGTTTCTTGAAATGCCATCTAACTGGCGCGTTATTGACTTCCTTCGCTTCTTGCCCACTGATATCCTCTCTCTCCTTAACTGGCGTGGTATCACAGTCGTCCGCCTGTAATACACTATTTAGTAAATCTGCATCAGATATTTCTTCCTCTGTGTGCTTTTCCTTTAGTTCTCTAAGGCCAAAGTAGCTTTTTATACAATCTGCCTTTGTCAAATTTAACAAAGTCGTTTTATAGGCAGACTTTTTTTTTGGCCTTTAAATTTAGGTGGGTTAATCAGTGGTATTTTGCAAGGCTGTTGTTTTTGAGATTTCTTTCCCTGCGTCAATCTACCACCTTTTCCGCTTTCCACTGATGTGGACTTTGTTTTTACTTGATCTGCCGACTCCCATTTCTTGGAATTGTCCTCCTTATCTGATCCTATCTGTATTTCATACATCATTTCGGCTCCCCCACTTACATTTTTCTCTCCTGGCATTTTGTCAGTTATTAAGTTTGTATCTACCGATTCGTCCACCTTGCTGTTCAGAGGTTGATGCAGGCGATCATATAAGGCCGCGTTTGGAGTTGCAGCTATGTCATCTATGTTAAAAACGTCATGTGTCGATGTTATTTCTTCTAATGACTCATCCGTGACTGCCGATGTTTTACTTGGGATTCGTATCTTGCCGATTGGGGTTTGCCTAGGAGTTGAGTGCAATTCCACTATGATTTCCACATTTTGATTTGTTATCTGGGTGTGCTCCAAAGGGTTATCGTCTTTTGCAGGCGAGACCAATATGTTACATTTTTCCAAGGCTTCCTCATCTAGTATTTGCAATTTAAATGGGGCTTCTGTGTATACTTCAGCCACAGTGCCCCCTCCCTCCTCCTCCTCAAGCTGTGTTTTTTGCCTTATTTCATTCAGGCCTTTGCAAAGAGTCTCCCCATCCTGTGCCATCTGAGGCTCCTCAATCATCTCTGCTCTTTCTTCCGTTGTTATTTCCTCTGATGAAATGAATGGTTGTGCCTCAGTTGCTAAATCAATATTTAGGGTAGCTCTTGCTGTATCAGCATCTCTCGCCATGCATGGGTTTGCCCCTTCATTGACTAGGTGTTCCACATGTTTCACCCCTATGTGGGCGTCACAAGAGGCGACTCCCCCGTAGCTTGCCCCATCCTTATCCCTCAGTTCCGTTAGCCCTATTCCGGAGTTGCCCTTCAGGGCGCTCCTAAGTAAGGGCCCCTGATTTCCCAATCTCCCCCCTTCTTCTTCCAACTGCCCCAGTATGGATTCTACTTTCCTCGCGGGCCACGAGGTCTCCCCTCTCTTCGCTGTAGTCCATTTTATTTTGGACTGTATCGGGTCCCTCGTCAAGGCCTTCGAGAGTCTCATTACCCTTTTCGATTTTCCCTCCAACATGTCTCTGCTCCTCCCACTTGGACATTGTATTGTCACCTGTAGCAGAGACATGTCAGCTGGCAGATGTGTGGAAACGGCGTCATGGGGATGGGGGATGGAGGGTGTAGAGGCAGCAAAGAGACCCTACTTTCCTCCATGTTCTCGCAGGGTATTGATTCAGAGGGAATCCGGATCCCTACCTCTTCCTTTTCGGGGACCCCGTCTTCGGCCCCTCCCGGACCCTTCTTCTCCTTTAATTTCTTACCTTCCAAAAGTTTGAGCGTGTCCATTTCCGAGTGCGTGTCCACTTCTAGGTCAGCTCCTGGTTTGCATCTTGGCGTATGTAGCGAATTCGCCATCTCCTTTGGTGAAGCGGGACTTATCCTTGCCTCCGGCTGCCTCGAGCCACAAGCGAGCCACACACTCCAAACAGACTCCCAACAGACTTTGCCTCCGCCCTTTTCGCGACTCTGGGCTTATCGCCGCAAGGGCGCCACGGCAAGCTTCTTATCCAGCTGATCAGGTCTCGTGATAAGTCACGTGTCACGCTGATCTTCCAAAACAAGATCAGCTGCGAAAGCTCAGCTCAGCTGAGAGGCTCAGGATACGATGGTTTAAAGGGACAGAGCCCTAGTCCAGTCCGTAAAACGTAGATGCAGCTCGCCTCACTTCAAATCCCTCAGCCTGCAGTACGAGTTTCCTGAACCCACGAGTGCACGCAGGAAAAGCAGAGGGGTCACAGCTCCACAGACTCCCAACAGACTTTGCCTCCGCCCTTTTTGCGACTCTGGGCTTATCGCCGCAAGGGCGCCACGGCAAGCTTCTTATCCAGCTGATCAGGTCACGTGATAAGTCATGTGTCACGCTGATCTTCCAAAACAAGATCAGCTGCGAAAGCTCAGCTCAGCTGAGAGGCTCAGGATACGGTGGTTTAAAGGGACAGAGCCCTAGTCCAGTCCGTAAAACGTAGATGCAACTCGCCTCACTTCAAATCCCTCAGCCTGCAGTACGAGTTTCCTGAACCCACGAGTGCACGCAGGATAAGCAGGAAAAGCACAGGGGTCACAGCTCCACAGACTCCCAACAGACTTTGCCTCTGCCCTTTTCGCGACTCCGGGCTTATTATTTCCGACATTTTCTTGGACTGGTGATTTTACTTTTCTAAGCTCAGAGCTAGAACATGTGAAGAGGAGGAGTGGTGGTGATGAAAAGCAGTGGGGGAACATCCAGGGGCTGAAGGAGGAAGGGATGGAGAGAAATGTGGAGAGGCAGTGAAATATTGTTAAGAGAACGAGGGGAATGACAAACCAAAAGAGAGGCAGAGAAATAGTAGCAAGAGGGATAGGGTGGTGCATTGTCAGCTACAAAAAAGTACACCTAGGTGGGGACGAGGAACAAGACCTGAGGCGTCGACGCTGAGTGGAAGATAAAAACTAGAGCACGTGGCAGGAGAAACTGAACCCTTGGGAAGAGGGAGATAGTGAGGACCCTGTTGAGACTCCGGGGCAGCCTCCTTTCCCTGCTGGGATGCTCGCCACTCATGACCCCACCTGCAGCCTCCACCACCAGACCCCCAGTCCAGATCAAGGCTCTGGAAGAAAGAGACTCTACCCTCATAAAGATAGAAGAAAGCGTGGGAACAACTTTAGACCGGATATTTTAATCTCACATATTTTGTCGACCTGCAGGAGGGGGGGGAGGTGGGAGACTTGGATCCAAATTTACAGAGAACTGGAAGAACCTTTTGTTGGACACTTTAAATGCTACAGACACTTTCTTTTCAGTCTTTCCCAAGCACTTTCTCACATCATAGAGAATAAATAGCAAGACAGTTTTAGTTTAGTATTTCAGACACTAGCAATTTGTTATTTTGGCCCAATTTGTACACTAGCGAACCTTTTTGTAAAGCACGCTTTTTTGTCTGGCTTTTATATGTCAATCCACATCAAGTACACGAAAGGGGAAATGTACTTTCCCCAGATGGGTTATGAAAATAGAAGTCTGTGGCCCTGATTATGAGTTTGCCGTATCCTGGCAGTGTTACCGGCAGGATACCGGCAAACGGTTGTAATGGTGGTAAATCCCCATTCAGGACTCCATGGGGGGATTGCCACTATTACCAGCTATTTCTTTGTCAGCAAGGTGGCGGAATAACATACAGCTTTTAGTTGCAGGTCATTCTGGGGACCTCACTTTGCCAGTGCCGAAGCGTGCCGGTATATGGTAATGAGTTGTAATAATCCTGTCTGTCTTTTGTGGTAGCAGATTTGGCATCTGCAAGTGTATCAGGAATGCATGTTCCTGTAGCATTGATACCACATGCAGGACATCTCTCAAACGTTTGAGGGACAAGTCAGCACATAAGTCATCCAAGTACGGAAGTCTTCTTACACCCTTCTCATGTAACATTCTTTTTAAAGGTGCTAGTACTTTAATAAATAAGTGCACTGAGGCCAACAAAAATTGCCACACTCTGAACTGAAAGAGTGCAAATGTCCTAGCAACTATGGAGAATCTTAGCAATTGCTGGTGTGCCAGGAGGATGGCTACATAGAAACAGGCATCTTGCAGATCTGTCTCCTTGCGAAGCTTCCCACTTCCTTGTACCTTGCAGAGGCCCTGCTAGATCCTGGACAGTATCACCTTTGCACCTGACCTCCAGGGCACAGCTGGGGCAGGGCTTTGGGCCTCATTACGAGGACGGCGGTGCTACCGGCGGGTTGGCCCCATCCACGTAACACCGAATCCCCCACCTGACTTCCCAGTGCCAACGGGCCATTACCCGGTGGAGCAGGAAGTCAGGCAGCAGATTTGGTAAGTCTCCATTCCTGTGGAGTTCCATAGGAATGGGTTCAAGGAAAGAACAGCACCGTTGTTAATGGTGCTGGGTGCTTCCGTGACAACTCTGTGGGCGGGTGCCAATGCGCCCACAGGTCAGACCTGCTGGGTATAATGGCCCCAACCCGCAGAGTCGGAGTGTGGCGGTCCACACTGATTAACTGAGGGGGCTGTTGCTATCACCCTTATGTAATACAGCAGGACAAACGGTGCATACACATAGTTCTACTTGAAAGCAATGTATTTGTTTGGCAAGATGGCTGGGATTTTAAAGTGTCCCCCACACCATAAAATGCTATCTACAAAGTTCTTGTCTTCTCTCTGGGTTATTGATCAAGCCACTCTTCCATAGTATCTTCACTCATCCATATTAGTAACTTCCCCTTGGGTTAGGGCCCCGGTCACTCTTCCATGGTGTCTTTGTGAGGAATTCGACCATCCGTACGGTGGGTGTGCGCTCACCTGGGTTTTTCTTGACATTTTATATGAAATTGAATTAGGGTAGGTCAACCTCTGGAAAATGTGCGACGCTAATCTGCACACATTTTCCTATGCTCACAGCACGACATACACATAGACCTGTGTACAGTCCTCCCTGTCACATTTAGTTGTAATGTGGCACCTAGGAGTACACCCAGGCATAACACAAGGGGGTGGGGCAAAACCTTCCCCTTGCCATGGCCAGCCTAACTAAATAACAAAGGCTCCATGGATCTGCCCTATCAATAGTTGGCCTTGCAAGAACTGTGGCAGCAATTAAACATAATTAGCATACTAATAGAGTGTACTGCAAACAGGACCACATGGGGCCTAGCTGCAGAGGGTAACAAAAGACAGGACACCCCAACACCTTTGATATGCATCTGTGTCAACCTGAAGCCAGCTCCCACCCCTTAGTATCAAAGGCAGTGAACTGTCATGTCTGGTACATGTGATTATAGCAGGCAGCCCCCGCAGGGGGGTCCCATTCAAATGGTAGAAGTATGTGATTTGATGGAGACAGAAAGTCTGTTCTCGCCATAACTTCAAGGGAGACCTGCACTTGAATCAGGAACCACAGAGAGCACAATTAACCCGAGAGACCTTTTGATCCACAACAGACAGGAAGACAGGTGGGACTTAGTAGTACATGATTTCACCCCTTTACCTTAGCTGTTGCAAACCACTCTGGTTATGACCTAATGTTGCATTACGCTCTTCCCGAAACTACTGTAGCTACCCATATTACCATACTATCTATGACCGTACTCCCTACTCGGCCTACACAGATAGGTTTCTGACACAGTGGCTGCCTGCCCCAACCTACCTCCATCACCAGCTTGACTACAGGCTCCATCTGCCACCGCACCAGAGAAGGCAGCTTCTGCACGGTACTGCGACGGCACCACCTTCTACAAAACATTTGTCTTGTCACAATGATCGGTCACAAAGATCTCTACGCAACTACCTGCTCGCCGTTACACGCGAGCCTTGCCGAGATCCCTCTTATTTAATACTCTACTGTACTGTATTGACACTGTGATCGCTATATGCCCATATGTACAATAACCATTAATGCATTATTAGGACACTCACCAGTCTTCATCTTTCTGTCTTACATATGCTAGTACTATGAAGCGAGAAATATACCCTTACTGTTTTAGTAGTAACCACAAAAGTTCAGGAGGAGCAGGTCAATACAATTATTTGGCCTGATCTCTTGAATTACTTAAAGAAAAAGGGGTGAGTTGCTTAACTCTAGCAATCCCTAAATAAATCAGCCGCTGAGTACATATTACCACACACTCGGGAGGTTGTATCTAAACAGCTAAAGAAACAATCAAACATTTAAACAAACAAATTGATGAGAGTATGTAAAAAGTTACAAAAAATAAGTAAAATTTCTTTACTGCTGAGTATAGTAACCAACTAGGACATGTAAACACAAACAATACAAAATATTAAGTTGTTGCAAATGCTTATCTACATTCAAAATAGTCAGCACATTGTGAAACAAGTTGTGAACAAATGGAACATAGAAGTTATATATGTTGAAAAAATCAAATACAACAACTCAAAGGAAATGATACTTCAGATTGGATTCAATAGTAGAAAACAAAATGCAAATGCATATGCAATTTACCAATAGATTCATCGCATCATGCGTTCCCTTATTTGGTGCAATAGTTCCTCATTAGTGTAGCAAAAGTTGTTTGGTGGAAAAATCAATGGATGATGCAGGGTCTTTCGATGCAAGATATCCGATCAGTTGCCTAGTACACATAACAAACGATGCTGTAATACTATGCTCCTTACTGTTGAATGCATATGTGCCACCATGTATAACTAAATATTGTGTTCCCTACTGCTGAATGTATATGTGCCACTAGGTACAACTAATGACTTTGCTACCAGGGCTCCATCACCTTAACCTACATTACTGTTGAATGCATACGTGCCACCATGTATAACTAAATACTATGTCCCCTACTGCTGAAAGTATATGATGTGCCATTAGGTATATCCAATGACTCCGCGCTACCAGAGCTCCTTTACCTTTGGAACTATGGCATTGTCTGGCTCTCACCTCTATACCTTTTGCAGTTATAAGTAACAAATAACTAAACATTACCTGGACCTGTACTACTGAAAGTGTAAACTACTACTTGTAACTAAGGATCTTATGAGATATGCCAACGTTACTCCCTATGCTAGCATTTAATACTACGGCACATTCATGTGCTCGCTACCTAACAGTTAGGGCCTAAATAACTTATTCTACTACGAGTGACCTCTCACTCCTAGACAGGGCCCCTACATAAGCAGACTGCAACACCCACACACTAGCCTTTTTTCCACTAGCCCTCTACATGCCCTACTCGCACAAGTCTATACCAGCTATGGCTCGACTACCACCCCAAAACTGTGACATACCACCCACCAATTTCCTACTCATGCTACAACCCACCAATCCCTTAATGAAGGCAGGGAATGGAACTATAGCTATAGATAAAACTGAGAAAGGGACTACTCTCGAAACTGATTGCCTATTCACTCCTATGCAATGGATTATGCAATACGCTAGCCGACCTACCCCTAACCAACCCTGCCCCTTGTACATCAGAAACACAAGACCGAGATATTGTTTGCCCAAGCCCATGTCCCGAAAATGACATAGACCTACGAAACTAACCAAGCATAAATCTACTTACGCAAACAGGTCCAACTCTACCACACAACCAAACTTGCCTAACTCAAACTACAACACTCGAGCGGATCTCAATGATTCTGAGACTCCCACAGCTATTGGGAACAGCTCACCAACAAATTCATCCTTGGCTGCCAAAATTCCCAAGACTCTTACAACCTTACCTAAAACTCTCATAAATATACCCATCAAAGGCGCACTTATCAATGCCAGATCGCTTGTTGCCCATGCTCTGGATGTTGCCAACCTTATCCTCTCCAACAATCTGGATTTCTTGGCAGTAACAGAAACGTGGTTTCATGCCGCTCCAGGACCTGCCCTCTCTCTGGCTATCCCTGACAACTACGCCATCCTCAGGACAGACAGAGAAACTGTAAGAGATGGGGAGTAGCCATCATTGCCAAAAATTAACTTGGTCTGAGAGAGCTACCCAAACAATTGTTTCCATCAGGTCAACTCCTATCAGTCAAACTTCCTCTTACTGCCTCCCCCACTATAACACTCCACCTCATCTACAGACCCCCAGGTCCCACAACCTCCTTTGAGGATGACATTACGCACTTCCTAACACAGAACACAAAACCTAATTCCCAAATTATGCTGCTAGGCGATTTAAACTTAGGTTTCAATGACAACAATGACGATAATGCCCGTGCCTTAGCCAACACCCTAACTGAACTTGTCTTCTCTCATAGGATTAACAACCCCACACACTGTAAAGGTAGAACCATTGATTGGCAGGCTGATCTCAACTGTGACACGAAGATCCTCTCCAACACGCTATGCACCTGGTTGGACCATTGTGTCATATGCTTCTCAGTCCAGGATAAACCCTCTGCCCTGAGTCAAGCACCACCAGCAGTTACGAGGTGCAAACATAGCATCACTGCCAAGAAGTTACTGCCACTATTGCTGCCTATAACCAGCAACACTAACTCGAACAGGTCTGACCCAACTGCTTTGGTTGAGCTGTATAAGCACACTATGCTGCAAGTCATAGATAAAGTAGCTCAAAGCCAAACCGCTCGCACATCTAAATACGCGGTACACCACTCATCTGAAAACCTTGCCTAGTGAAAAGAGAGCAGCCAAAATGCATTGGAAAAGAAACCCAACTGACTCAAATAAAGAAAAATTCTCCACCGCCTCTAATAATTGCAAAACAGCCATCTTACAGACCAAAAGCTCTACTTAAAATGAAAGAATTCTGAACGCCAACTAACTCTGGCACTAAAGAACTGTTGGGCATCCTCCATGAATTAGTATCACCTGTGACACCACAAGAATCCTGCACCAAAGATGCAACATGGAGCACAAACATACAGAATGCCTTACTTGGCAAAATTAAACTTCTTCAAACTAAAATTGAAGCAAAATAACTGAGTTTACCACCTAACATTCAATTTGCTAAATCTACCCTGGGGCCCCAAAATCAGATCACTCCATTCCAATTCACAGCTGTAACTGTAACAGAAGTAAAAAAAAAATCATATCTGTCACAAACCATACAGATGCCAAGGCGACATCTGCCCAGCCTCAGTCATCAAAGACGCGATGGAAGGTCTAGCCCCTTTCATCACGCCTTTGATTAATGCCTCTTTCGAATCTAACACTGTCCCAACTAACTTGAAAGATGCATGGGTGTTCCTTCTTCTAAAAAATCACCACTGGACCCTAACATTCCTACAAACTACCAGCCTATCACAACTGTTCCATTTTTACTAAAAATACTAGACAAGGCAGCTTACCTGCAAATACAAAATTATCCCAGAAACAAACAATCTCTTAGGCCATCGTCAATCAGGCTTTAGACCAGGATACGGGACTGAATCAGCCTCGATAGACCTTAAAGTGCAAAAGGACGAAATTAAAGATAATGGCAACCTAGCTCTCCTACTCCTGTTAGACTTATCGGCAAACTTTGACCTAGTCAACCATAAAGTGCTATATAGCCATCTGACCATGGTGGCACTTTTCTCCATTAAAGCATCAGAATGGATTCAATCTTTCCCTCTAGCAGGACCATGAGGGTCTTCGCACCGTCAGCTTCGGCCGAACCAGCCTCAGTGGACTGCAGTGTCCCAAAGGGTTCCTCTGTCTCACTAACCCTACACAACATCTTTACAAAGCCACTATTTGACCACTTGGACAATTTGGGTGTCACCTACAGTAACTACACAGATGACACCCAAATTCCCATTCCCATCACTGGCTCTTATGATGTTGATTTTAAAAAGAATTAATGAAACGTACCGAACTATTCAGTCGTGGATGGTTATCCATGACCTTTGTCTTAATGATGACAAAATGGAGTTACTTCTCATTGGTTCTCAGTACCAACTAAAGAAACTAAACGCCCAGTTTAAATAATTCAATATCGATAACATTAACATTAAGGTATCCAAAGAAGTTAAAACGCTTGGCATTTACCAAGACTCAGCCATCACGTTAACTAAACAAGTTAATGTGACTGCCTCAGCAACTACCTACACCTCTAAACTCATTGATGCCTGTAAACCCTTTCTGTCATCCGAGAGCTGCATGACTCTGGCCCGAGCCCTCATATTTTCCACACTTGATTATTGCAACACCCTATACGTTGGAACTAACAAACAGAACTTTAAAAAACTCCCAAGTTCTAAAAAATAACGCACTGAGAGTGGCTCTCAATATACTGAGGAATAACCACATATCAGCTGCCAGACATAATGCCCATTGGCTCCCGGTGCATGACAGGATAGTGTTCAAAACGCTCTCCCTAATGCACAAGTACCTATCCAAGGCAGCACCTAAATTTCTTTTGAATAACTTTGCAAAACATACTAGCCTAAGAACCACCTGGTCCACTCATGCCCATCTCTTAAACATACAAAGATTTACATTACAAACATCTGGTGGTACTAGTTTCCCAGTCCAAGCAGTGAAAATCTGGAACTCCATGCCCCTGTCCTCAAGAGCAGAACCATCTTACTGGACGTTTAGAAAACAACTGAACACTTGACTTTTCCAACAAGAGTGTTAAGTTATAAAGACTGCCCTTCATCTCTAAACTGCACTGCCTGTCTCTTTACTGATCTACCTTTCAATGTATCTACTTGTAAGGACTGACAAATGTGATGCAGCATTTCTGCTACTCATGTTCCTGCTGTTATACTTTAACTGCCGGTGACAACTCACCTTTGCAACAATGATTGTTAACTCACTCTGTACTGCTGTAACCTTAGTGTGCTAGAACTGTCTTATTGAATAATAATAAAGTAGATATTTGTGTACAACCTTGACTGGACAGTCCCTTTTATCATTGGGCAATAATTGTATTATCGCTTTGTTGCAACTAACCAACGATCCAGGACCTGTCTTCTCCTTGGGTTAGTGCCCAGGCCACTCTTCCATAGTGTCTTCACTCTTCACTCTCCAATAATGACTTCCCCTTCCTTGGCTCAGTGCCCAGGCCACTCTTCCATAGTGCCTTCTACTTTGGTTAGTGCCCAGGCCACTCTTCCATAGTGCCTTCTACTTTGGTTAGTGCCCAGGCCACTCTTCCATAGTGTCTTCTCCTTGGGTTAGTGCTCTGGCCAATCTTCCATAGTATCTTCTCCTGTGGTTAGTGCCCATGACACTCTTCCATAGTGTCTTCTCCTTGGGTTTGTGCCGACTCTCTGCTATCCAGGAGTGGTGTGCCACCAATGATCTCTGCCTTAATGCCAGTAAGACCGAGATTCTCCTCATTGGCACACCTGCTCCCTCCTTTCCTGTCACTCTCTGGCCAGCCTCTCTTGGCCCTCTTCCTCCTCCCACATGTGAGGCTAAAAACCTTGGGGTCCTCTTCGACTCCACACTTGCCTTCTCTCCTCACATCTTTGACATCTCTAAGAAGTCACACTACCAGCTGCACCTCCTCAGAGGTACTCTTCCTTTCCTCTCCTTCCCCCAGAAGCTCACTGTCTCCAGGGCTTTGGTTCTTTCTAGGCTGGACTACTGCAACAGCCTCTTTCTAAATCTGCCTGCCTCTACTCTCCGCCCTCTACAACTCATCCAAAACAGGACTGCAAGACTTGTCCTCGGCCTCAAGCCCAGGGATCATATCCCTCCAGGACTGAAATCTCTGCACTGGCTCCCAGTTGGGGCGAGGATTAAATTTAAAACCCTCTGCATTGTCCACAAGGCCTTCTGGGGCATGGGGCTGCAATACCTTCATCTCTCTATTCCTAAATATCTTCCTTCTGGAGCTCTTCGCTCATCTGTCTTCAACTCCCTTAGGGTCAGTCACTTCTCCAAGCAACGAGTTGGTGGTAGATCTTTCTTCTGCTGGGGCCTCCCTCTGAAACAGCCTCCCTGCCTCTCTGAAACTTGAAGAGAACCATCTCCGGTTCCGGAAGCACCTCAAGACCTTCCTTTTTGCTTCTGCTTTCTCTTCTCCTCTCCCCTGCTGATTTCCTGGCTGAAACTGTAACTGCACTGGTTACCTGGCTACTCTCTGACCTCTGGCCCAGGTCCCCTCCCCACCAGTTGCACACCTGCACTACCCCCTGGAAACCCTTGCACTCAAGGACTGTTTCTGTATCCGTACAGCCCCCTACTAGCACTTGACACCTTTTGTCTGCACTTACCCTTGCCACCAGCTGGCCGCACTTTTTATTTATTGTTTTATTTATTTTACTGTTATCCTATGCACTGCTTCTCCCCTTTTCCTCTGCACTTTTCCCTTCCCTTCTTCTCTGCACTTGCACATTCTCAATGTCACCTGGCCTAGTAAGATTGTTGTCTCTGTCTTCCCTCTGTTCTCAATCCCTTGCCTCGTCACGCCTTGAAACACTTGTGTATAGGCACCTTATGAATGCCATATATTATTGTATAATTTCAGGAGTTTGTGGGGAAGTATTTTTTGTAGTTACGGTGCAGTGATCAGGTGGAGCACATTGTGGTCGTCCTTGCTGGGCCGCTCTTTGAGGGCTGGCTGGCGCTTTCTCTTCAGCGGCACGTGGGTGCCCCCCCTCACTTATGACCCGTGCTGGGGAATGGGGCACACGTGTAGCTAAAGGGCACAGGCCCTTAAGCTAGGGAAGTTGACACCGGGAAACTGGGACAAGGAGGGAAGCAGGCATCAGAAAAGCACACCCCCCACCCACTCCCCTGCTGTCTCCCAGGCAGTGCAGGTAACAATGGGTTGGGGAGGGAAACAAATGGGTGCTAATGGATAGTTGGTGCCGACACCAAAACCTCAGCCATCTCTTCCCCTCTTCAAAGGGGAAAGGGAACCAATAGGAAAGAGGCATATGGAGCCACACACCTAGGTGTGAAGTGGCTGTCTGTTTCGGCCGGCCCGTTGGTGACAGGAGCCAACAGACAAATGCATGGCCCTCAGTGCTGGCGACTGGGCCGGCTCTCGCCAGATCCGAGATCCGGCACCAAATATGTAGCCGAATCTCAGGATCCAGCCAGAGTCAGCGCTGGGGGGGATGAAAAAAGAAAGCTCCTGCAAGCAAGCTGTAACTTCCACTGGTGACCCCGTGCAAGAGGTCACAAGAGGAAGTTACAGTCCTCAGCCAGGGCTCGGTCCTCAGCCACAACCCAGTTTATTTATTTACCTGTATCCAACAAACATTGCATAAATAAATATACAGGTATCCGATGTTTGTCGGATACCTATATATTTATTTATGCAATGTTTGTTGGATATAGATATCCAACAAACATTGCATAAATAAATAAATAATCCGGGTCCATGTCCACATGATGCAGCCACCCAAATGCTTTCAGAGGGGAGCTGCAGGAGCTGTGCCAGGTGTGGTTCAAGGAAAAGAAAACTTTGTTAATGTCGAACAGGAATTCACCCTGTTTGAATAGTACCCAAGTGGGAGTTT
This sequence comes from Ambystoma mexicanum, assembly GCF_040938575.1. NCBI lineage: Eukaryota > Metazoa > Chordata > Amphibia > Caudata > Ambystomatidae > Ambystoma > Ambystoma mexicanum. The sequence continues at coordinate 1,246,062,740 of NC_090925.1, read as the reverse complement.
TTTTTTAATGAAATGGGATGCAAATTATGCATTTTAAAGAATATTCACTCAGCAACACTGGTCAAAACTATTATCCGCATAGTGAAGTAACTCATCACCAGTGCCATGGAAGTGGTTTAAAATGGAATTGATATCTAGTGTGAAGTTTGCAAAAGAAGCAGCATGAAAGAAATAGTACCGTTTAAACTATTATTTTGGACATTTCCTTTGATTGGAAGTCAACTGCCAACTCTGCCCCTCTAAACCCTGCCTCCTCGGGCAGCACCCCCCAAACTCCTCCCCCATCCAGGCCCTTGTGGGATCCCCCACCAATTATTTTCAATTTCTACCACTGATGGTCCCAGGTCATATTTGCCCTATATATGCAGGGCTCCTGGATCAGCCCTGCAGAAACAAATACTCCGAACGGAGTGCAACAAGCCTGCAGGTGACGACGGGAAGACACAGTAATGGAGGAGGCACCCCGATAACCTGTGCGGGGTCCTCTTCCTCCTCCCCCCCGGGTAAAGGGGAGGGAACCTGCCGAAGCGCGGCAAGACAGGCAAAAGCCTGTGAAGGGCAGACAAAAGACAGGTGCGGGGGATGCCCCATATAACAGGAGGTCATCCTGCTGCAGGTAGTTTCCAGCCCCTGCGAAAGGGCACCCGCCGGGAGACAAAGGAAGGATTTTGTTTTCCACCCACCCACCCGAAAAGAGGAACAGAGGTTGGGCAAGGCCTGGTCGTCGACGTCGCAGGACGGCGAGGCGATGTGGCGGTGTTTGGGCGACCAAGCACAAGAGACAGACTCCGAAAGAGCAAGGAGAAAGCCGGAAGGGTCTTCGCTCTTCTCGGACCAGCGCCTCTTGGGAGCCTAAGCAGGAGGGGCGTCTGGTGGTAACAATAAGGGCTCAGCTTCCCCCAAAGAAACATCGCTCTCCCCGCCCAGGAACACCTGCAAGGGCAGGCGAGGCAAAGACACGAAGGGTTGGGAGAGTTGTGCCTACGGAGGACTTTGGGGAAAGAAAGGGGGAAGCAAGTTGTTGGATACGGAGCAGTCGCCGCATCTTCAGAACTATTTTCACTAATGTGTGCAGTGTTTTTTATGATGTTGTGAAAATAAATCTGCAGCCTTTTTATGCCAAAAAAGAAGACAAGTCTCATTCTGCACATTACAGGGGGGGACAAAGAATGAGCATGTACAATGTTATTGGAGCAAAATGGACAGATGCACGGGTTATTCTGCCAACGCAGCAAAACTATTCTTTTACCCAGATCCCACCCGCCCTCGGAGAAGGTACATTTTGGGCAAGCACAAGACAACGGATGGTGTCATAAAGTCATAGGACAGAGATGGCGGCATGGGCCACGAAGGAAACTGCCATCAGGCACAGAAGTGCAGCACCAGCCAATTTACTGGTCCCAATGTCGCGGAATTTGGGAGCTCACGCTGGATGCACCCTGTGGGCAAGGAAAGGCAACTTCTGTTTCCTGGCCCGAGTGCCCAAACGTGCAGAACAAATAAGACACTGCACGCATTCTTTGTTTGGGAATATCCATAATAACCCGTTATGTTCATAGTATTATGTATAGTAAAAAGACACTGCCTTTTTATTGCCATCACAAAACAAGTTTTTGAGTGATGTTTATGTTTACCACTGTTATAGGACAAGTACAAATCGAAGTTGTGTCCCACAGGCCTCGCTGCTCCGTATGGCTGTGTTGGGTTTAAGATTGGTTTAAAGTTCGGTTATAGTTCCCATATAACGGGCTTGGGTATCATGGGGGCACGACAGAGCTGTCCTGATTTCCCGGGTGGGAAGTGTGAGCCCAACCGTTAAGTCAAGTGGATTTATGTAAAGTTGTGGGCTTAAGGGTGCGACTGGCGCTTGCGAACAATGGATGACAGAGAGCAGCGGCTCCCCAGGTTGATGTGGATGGCGCGGGCATCGGGCCTCACCCCCCTTCCACCACCCCAGCGGCTTTTTTACTTTTCCTACTGTGCCTTCATAATGCACGCTGCAGTGGAGGACTTTTGATTGCATGGTGCCGAGATTGCATGGGGCTAGCGAAGAAAGGGCTCCACTTGCACATTTGGATTAAAAATGACCACCATCCTGGGGTCCGTAGTACATGTACATTGATATTGATATTGAAATTTCATTTGTATCGCGCTCGTGCACAAGTTTTTCAGAGCGCGACGAGGCAAGAGAGGGGAACAGGGGAGAACAAAACAACGATCTTACTAGGCCCATTGACATTGAGAACGCGCAAGTGCGGGGGAGAGGGTAAGGGGAAGTGCAAGGGAGGGGGAGAAGTGTAAAGTGCTGAGCAAAAGGAATACAAAATAAATAAAACATGAAATAAATAAATAATAAAATCAACAAACAGTGGTAGTGCCACGAGCAAGTGGCAAGTGCTAGGTTTAAGGCAACAGACAGGGTGGGTCTGATAAGTGCAGGAAAAAAAAGACTGTACCTTGCACCCAATGTTTTTATAGCGCTGCAGCTCATCATGTGGATTTCTCAGCACTTACTGGAGGGGCCTGTTACTCGAAAGAATTGAAACTTTAACTTTGTCTCCTTGGTAAGCAGGTGTAGTGTACTACCATGCTCCGCTCCAGCTGATGCCTGCAGCAGGGTGGCCGGGGCTAGTTAGATCAGGGGTGCAGCATGCTGAGGAGGTGGATAGAAGGTAGGGTGACCAGATTAAAAATAAATAAAAATGGGACAGGCCAGAGACATAGAAGTAGGACTAAAGTAAACACACATATAATGGTAGTCCTACTTCTATGTCACTGGCATGTTGCATAGGGACACTCCTCTCATTGGAAGAGAGCGGGCGGGGAGGGGAAAGTGGAGGAAATGGGGTCATGAAAAGCATTCATGCGCAGGAAGAGTCGCGCCATGCACAATTTCTGGATTTCCAAATCGGGTTCCTGCGAAAACTGGGACCATAGCCACCCACCCTTGCAAACACGGGACAGGGTTTATAGAAAAAAAAAGTCCCGGGAACCCAGGTCGGAAGGCAATTTCCTGGGACTGTCCCAGGAAAACCGGGACATGTGGTCACCCTGTAGAAGGGCTGTAGCGGCTACGAGGGTCAGGCTGCACCTCCACCCGCCTCCAAGGTCACTCTTGCTTGCTGACCCCCTTGATTCTGCGGTGCCCCCGTTGCAGGCTATGGCGTGCTTCTCCAAACACTAAAAGGTTTAATTTCAGTGGCATCGCCAGTTATGGAGATATCGTGATTAAGGCTTAACTGTTGTTGATTTAGATTGGTTAAGTGCATTTGGACTTTTGAGTTGACATTAATAAACATGTTGCCCCCTTTCCAGGTGGTTGTCTTGAAATGGCACGCATTGCACGCGTTTAAGAACACTACCTCCAGATAGGACTGATCAGGGATACTGTTTCAGCTTGTTTGCTGTGGTGGATCACTGCTACTGCTAGGTTTTGCCATTCGGTGCGCCGTCAGCGTCGTTTTCGAGGCATTGCTGTTGAGGTACAGTAGTGCTTCTCGGTGCCAGGCTACAGTGAGACCCGACCTGTGTGGGGAAGTAGCTCTGAGGTGTGACTACCCACGGGCCCTGTGCGAGGTGTCTGGCTGGCATGGCGGCATGCATCGGATCATTGGCTATGTTTCTCCCAGGTGTTATTTGTTTGAGGTGGGGAGATGACTTTCTGGGGGCAGATTACAGAAACTTTGCACCAGTGAAAGTGCAAAGTTTGCACGGTATATTTTATTAAAAACACTGGGCCATATTAGAAAACGATTGCACCATGACAAGTGCAGTTTGGGCTGGTATAAGCACCAAGGCAAAAATTGCCCGTTGCCAAAAAAAGACACATTTTCATTCATTTTTTCACCAGTGTAAAGCTTGCCCTAGTGGTAATACCATTACGTATTAGAACTAGGTGTTGCAATAATGCAGTGAAAATGTATCTTTTTTGGCCAAGGGCAATTTTTGCCCTGGTGCTTATACCATCCCAAACTGCACTTGTCATGGTGCAATCGTTTTGTAATGTGCCCCATTGGTTTTAAAAATAGTGCCAATACTGTGCAAAGTTTGCACTTGCACCGTTGCAAAGTTTCTGTAATCTGGCCCCAGAGCGCTATTTAGGAGGATTAGCCGTGAAACATCAAGCTAATCGAAAACCTCATAAATAGCGCTGGCGGTTTGAAAAATACACCGGGGTCTTGGGGGCTTTGCTGGTGTTTGTGCCAGTCACGATGGAAGGACGTAGGAAAGGGAGGAGGCACCCCGATAACCTGTGCGGGGTCCTCCTCCTCCCTCCCCCCCTGGGAAAGGGGAAGGGCCAGCCGAAGCGCAGCAAAAATGACGAAATGCCCGCAAAGGGGAGCAATGGGAAGGGGCGGGGATGCCCCTTTATAACGGGCGGGCTCCTTACTGCAGGAAGCATCCAACCCCTGCAGAAGGACGCCCGCCCGTACAACGAGGAAGGATTTCGTTTCCACCCACCCACCCTACAAACAGGGCAGGGCTTCAGCAAGCCTGATTGTCGACATCGCATGATGGAGAGGCAATGTGGCGGTGTTTGAGCCAACCAAGTACAAGAGACAGACTCCGGATGAGCCAGAAGGGTCTTCGCTCTTGTCAGTCCAGTGCTTCTTGGGAGCCTAAGCGGCAGGGGCGTCTGGAAGTAACAATAAGGGCTCAGCTTCCCCCAAAGAAACGGCGCTTACCCCGCACAGGAACACCTGCAAGGGCAGGCGAGGCTTAGGCGCAAAGGGTTGGGAGACTTGGGCCTACAGTGGCCTTTGGAAGGAAAGGGTGAAGCAGGTTGTTGGACACGAAGCAGTCATCGCATCTTCAGAGCTATTTCCACTAATGTGTACAGTGATGTTGTGGAAATAAATCTGCAGCCTTTTTATGCCAAAAAACAAAACAAGACTCATTCTGCAGTTTACTGGGGGAACAGAGGAATGAGTAAGTACTGTACTATGGGTCCAAATGGACAGATGCACGGGTTATGAACTGGCACATCCGGGGTGCACACGCAAACTAACAGCGAATGCGTTTCACAGTTAACACTGGTGCAGAACAGCATGGTGTTCTGGTCGAAATTACCCCTAGCCATGATGGGGAGAGCAGCTCTACTCAAAATGGTGGTCTTGCCCAGACTCTTGCACTTTTTTGTGAATGTCCCGTACCTAATCCCCAAACGCTTTTTTGTGAAACTTCATGGCATGTGCAGGGGCTTCATATGGGGCAACTCCAGAAATAGGGTGGCCCTGTGGAAACTACAGAACACATATGATAAGGGGGGCATAAATCTACCAAATCTTGAGCTGTATTACATGGCAGGACAGTTGTTGTATGTGGCTAGGTGGTTGTTTGCAGAAGACTCGGCAGAAGCTAGGCTTTTGCAAGGTGAATTGGCTCCTTACTTTTTGAGGGAGACAGTATGGCTGCGCAAAACTAAAATGGCGAAGATGGGGAGATTATTGAAGCTGGGCTGGGAAGTATGGCGCAGGACATGGAGAACGGTGGGTGACCCAGATCCCCTTTCCCAGCAGGCCCCGCTGGCGGTGCTGTGCGGGGACGACTCCCAATTGTTCAAAGCGGTCCGTAGGTACTGGGAACCAGTGGGATTGGCCACCCTTGGAGACATTTGGCGGGAAAGGGAGGCGTTGGGATGCCAGAAGCTGTAGGATGAGACAGGGGTGCATAGAGGCCAATTTATTACTTATACCAGGCTTATGAAGAAGGTGAGAGAGAGGTGGCCTGAAACTGTGCTGGAGGAAGAACCCAATGCCTCCCTAGAAACGATGTATGATGTCTTGGAGGGTGGGCACGAAATATCTAGGATATATGAGCTCCTGAGGGCGAAGACGGGGAAGGAGCTGCTCCATCTGAGGCATGACTGGGAGGAGGAGGTGGGGGAACCCATGACAGAGGGACAGTGGGACAGAGCCCAAAGGTACCATAAAAAGGTGTCCCGGAATGCAAGACTCCAGCAGATCCAGCTGTACGTCACTCATAGAGCTTACCTGACTCCCAGTAGAATAGCTAGGTTTGGAGGCTCTGCTGTACAAAAATGCCCCAGGTGCGGGGAGGAGGAGGCAGGACTACTACACATGTTCTGGGCCTGCCCTGAGGTGCACAGATTCTGGGAGGAAATAAAGATGAAAATGGCTGGTGGGGGAGTGATACTGGACGTAGGATCTGCTTGGGCTTGCATGCTCGGGAATTTCCCCAGGCCACGTCATTCGAATCATATCAGTAAAATGAAGGACCTGGCCCATATTTTGGCTAAGCGCAGAATTGCAATGTGCTGGAATGCGGCCCACAGACCCAGAGTGAAGATATGGTGGGCGGACCTCTTGAGATGGGCGGAAGCAGAAACTGTGGTATGGTTTGAAGCTGTCACCAGGGGGGGGAGGAGGAAGCAGGCCCCCTGATAGCCTGGAGGCAGCTGGTGACCTCAATGGTAAGCCCCCACCAGGTCAATCATGAAACAGAAGACTCAGATGAGTCAACGAACACAGAGATTCCCGAAAATGCACATGTAGATGATGAGGCTGTGATGGCTCGAGTTTGTGGGGGGGAGGACGGGAAGCGACAATGCATAATGTGATGTTTTGATATTGATTATGTATGTCCTAAAAGTTATTATGGTTGACGTGTTTGTTATAAAATAATAAAAAAAAACACTGGTGCAGTACGCATTCAGAGTATTCGTCAGTGGGGCAGCTTTCGGCATTTCCTTTAGACCCTCAGAAATGTGTTGTGAAGAATGTTTTTGAAATGGCTGGTTTTGCTTTCAAACGGGAACCGAAGTTTGTTTTATATGCTCCTGTGCTGTCCGCTTACCTTGCACCGATTTAGAAAGGTAGCTAAATGTGCACGCTAGAACTGGACATGTAGGTTAAGCTATATTGGAGCTTGTTGTGCCCACCTGTGGGCCTCGCATGCATAGGGACGCACGTGAAATAAGAGGCGGACACGGAGCTATGCTCAGTGCGTCTAACTTTATTTAACTTACCTGAACTCTGCCCGTTCCCCACCCCGTTTCCACGTCACTTCCCTTGCTCCTGCGTGACTTCGCCCATCCCAAACCTCCCGCCTCCCTGTGTCCATAGAAACGTCAACATGACAGAGCTGTGATACTTCCATTGCGAGCAGAAGTTGCCGACAGCCCTTCGCGTTGCAATATTTAGTAAAGGTAGACAATGGTATTGACTTCCTACCTCCGCCCGCCCCCCACCAAATACCCTCAGTCGACTCATGAGGAATGGCAGTCCTATCAGCCTGTTTATAGTAATCTCTGATTGTGAAATGCACTTTTCACAAAGACATTGAGTGGCATCCTAGCAAATGAGGACTGGAGAATCCCAACATGTGTGTGATTGTGTTCCATCGATTTTAAACGCTTGCGTCCAATCCCCTTCCCATGTCCTTGCTTTTAGAAACAAGCCCCAACTCTCCTTTACTTTGTAGGGTTGCATTAAATCTATTGGGGTGGCTTTTGCTTGTGGTGGTACCCTCTACTGCTTGCCAGTGTCATGCAGTGGGCATGCTGTCTGGGCGCTTGTGAGGGTTAAGTGAAGTGGTTTGTGCCAGGCAGCAACCCAGGGGAAGAACAATGGTGGGATTCGCATTCTGTGAAGGGGCTGTGGGGACGTCACGTGATCGCGGGAGTGAGGTCTCGCGAGATCTCGTCCCAACGTGATCTCGCGGACTCGCGCTCCACGAAATAACGTTGGCGCCAGTAGCAGGATGGCCGAGCGCCTGACAGCCGTGCTGAAGAGCACTGCTCCTGATAAGGGGCCTACGCACCCGAGGCCCTCACTGCTTACACAGCAAACTTCCAGGGCATAAGTCCAATGCCACAGGAGGCCTCATGGGGGCCATGGAAGTAAACAGTGTGCAGTACAACTGCACACCCTGCCCCCAGTGAAATAACTGGGAGGCCCAGCCTGACATTGTGAGTACTTGCCCCTGACCAGCACATGGACCAGTGAGCTCACCCTTGTTGTCATATATAATAAAGCCAGTTAGAACTGTCTAAGCGTCCTGTCGTCCTTAAGGCCACAACATAACTAGCGACGAGGATATCAGAGTACCCAAGGACCCACCATGCAAGGCGCCACACCGCCCCCTGCGTTCCTCCCCTCACCGAGGACCCCGGCAATCCCGTGGATGCAGTTGGAGCCTCTATTCTCCACGTATCTGGAGGCCGTAGGCGGCACAGGATATGCCCCCGCCAGGAAGAAGGATATGCTGCTGAACGCAATGGGCGTCGACGGACAGCGCATTTTTGCCAGTTTAACAGCCACACCAGTGGACGAGGATGACGACAACGTCTACAAAGAGGCCACCCGTCGCATCGTAAAGCGGTTCACTGATAAAGAGAACGTGGTGCTACACAGGCTGAGATTCTACACCCGTAAGCAAGAAGGGAGTGAACCCGTGGACGACTACATCACCAAGATGAGGGAGCTGGCACCCTTATGTGCCTTCGGCGATAACGCAGAACAAGTCATCTGCGACATGCTGGTTGTTCACACAAATTCCAGGAAGGTGCAGTACAAGTTCATACAAGAAATGGAAGTGACCCTCGACAAGGCCATCTATATCGCCAGGGCCGAGGAAGAAACCTCCAGCAGGCGCAAAGAGGCGGGAAGTCATCTACCTGTACCCGAAATTACAGCGTTACAATGGAGAGGGCGCAGAGACAAGCAGTCCCGTGACAGCCCCAGAGACGAAGGCCCCAGGCAGAGGGATGTGCCGAAATGCTACAGATGCGCCAGCACCAAACACATGGCGAATGATCGTGAATGCCCCGCCAGGAATAAGGAGTGCTCCAAGTGTGGACGCATTGGTCACGTGGCCCCGGCATGCACGTGGTGGGAAAAAACCATCTCCCGCGTCGATGGCGACCGCGCTTCAAGCGACGATGACGAGCTACAGGACAGACCCATGGTCATCATGGTCAACGCCCTCCATGCCAGGAGAGAGAAGCCCCACTGCACCATTAAAGTGGACGGCATGGAAACACGCGTCATGGCAGACTCAGGATCAGACCTCACTATCCTTCCCATCATCACGTACAAGGAGATGATGGGACAAGCAAAAGTAGAGATTAGAACAACCAGGCAAAAGCCAACGGTTTTTGGAGGTGCAACTGTCGACCTTCTGGGTTACATCAGAGACCAAATTGAATTCAAAGGGAGGTCTACCACCACCAAGGTGTACTTCTCACCCAAAGGTCCAGCTGTGCTCGGGTGGGACGATCAACACAGACTCAGCATTAAACTAGACCCCAGCACTCCGGAACAGGTACTCATGGTCTCCTCAGGAGCAGCGCTAAATTTCAAGGAGATCTTCCCTAGCCTGTTTTCCGAGAAACCAGGGAAAGTGAGAGACTTTGTCCACAAGATTCGTTTGAAACCTAATGTCGTGCCTGTGAAACACAAAGTTAGACCGGTGCCTGCCACGGCGAGACCGGCGTTAGATGCCCATCTCTGGAAGATGGTCGAAGAAGGGACCATTGAGACAGTGGAATCCTCAGAGTGGCTGAGACTGGTGGTTCTAGTCAAGAAGAAATCCAGCAACGACCTCAGAATATGCATCGACCTGAGAAGTCTGAATCTAGAGGTTGTTACTGATAGCTTTCCGCTCCCCAGCATCAGCAAAATTGTCCTAATGATGAAAGAGGCGGCAATCTTCTTGAAGCTGGACATGCGTGACTCTTATCACCAGATTCCACTACACAAGTCTTCACGTCCTCTTACGGCGTTCATCACTCCCTTCGGCACCTTTCAATACACCCGAATGCCGTTTGGGCTGTCCTTGGCAGCGTCTGCATTTCAGAGAATGATGAATTCCCTACTCAAAGGACTCACAAATGTCTCATTCTTTCAGGACGACATCCTTGTGTATGCCAAGGACAACGAGACACATGACAAAGCACTCAGGGCAGTCCTGAGCAAGCTTCAGGAGGCAGGCGCTCATCTTCGCCACGAGAAATGTGTCTTTCGAGTGAGCAAGGTAGAATACCTTGGGTACTGCATCTCAAGCGAAGGGGTGAGCCCCAAGAAGAACCTTATGGAGGCCTTAGCAGATGCCCTGGGCCCGATGTCCAGAGAAGAACTCTGCTCGTTCCTGGGCCTAGCGGAGTGCTACGCAAAATGTGTCCCAAGGTTCTCCGAAACCACGTCCCCCATGAGGGAACTTCTGAAGAAAGGGGCGACCTACTCCTGGGGGCCACAGCAGACAAAGCCTTCACTGAAATCAAAAGTAGGATTCTGCATGCACCATGCCTAAAACCCTTCAACCCCGAATGGGACACCTGCATCACTACGGATGCCAGCGCGTACGGACTGGGGGCCACCCTGACCCAGAAGAAGGGTGACACTAAAAATATTGTGGCATTCGCATCAAAAGCATTATCATCAGCGGAAAAGAATTACTCCACCATAGAGAAAGAAATGCTGGCTTGTGTCTGGGCCGTCGACTACTTCAGATCTTACGTTTGGGGCACGAAATTTAGATTGGTCACGGACCACAAACCCCTCATCCACATGTTGAGCCCAGGCGGCACCAAGACTGCAACCCCGAGACTGGCCAGGATCGCCGCAAAACTGAAAGAGTACACATATGAGATAGCCCACATTGCCAGCTGGAAAAACGCTCAAGCGGACTGCATGTCCAGACTCTGAATCAAAGCGTCCCTGGGACCAGATTCTTGGAAGACGAATGTGTCGTAGCCTCCACAGGCGACTTGAGGAACGGCGAGTACATGGACCTGAGTGAGCACCACTGGCAGGAGGAGTTCGAGCAGGACGATGCCCTATGGCGTGTAGCAGCCTGGGTCTGCGAAGGGTGGCCTGACGAAAGAGTGATTCCCAAAAGCCTACGTCCTTACTGGAAGGTGAACGACAAAAGCACTGCCATGAACGGTCTCATTCTGAGAGGCGACCAAGTGATCCCGCCCAGCGGAATTCGCAAAGTAATACTGTGCAGAGCGCACTCAGGCCATCTGGGGTGCAACATGACCAGGCGTAGGATACGCGACGCCTAATGGTGGCCAGGCATGGATCAGGACATACGACAAATGGTTGAAAGGTGCCATGAGTGCACAAACAGCGACAAGCGCCTGTCTGTGAGATAAGCCCCCATGCTGCCCACCAAAATCCCCAAAGGAGTGTGGCGCAAATTAGGGTTGGACTTCATTGGGCCGCTGGACAGCATGCCCCCAGAACATAAATATGGAATAGTCACGGTCGACTACTTCTCTAAATGGGTCGAAGTTGATTTCACTTCAGATATCACCACAAACACAGTCATTGAAGCACTCGCCGCCATATTCCAGCGCGAAGGCCTCCCGGAGGAAATTGTGACGGACAATGGTGTCCAGTTGGTCTCTCGAGAAATGGAGAAATTCCTCAAACTCAACAATATTCAACAGCATAGAGCAAGTCTCTACCACCCACAGGCCAATGGCCTGGTTGAGCAGGCGAACTGCTTCATCAAAGGGGCGCTGCAACCAGCGCATGTCTCGGGCCTAAACCCGTACAAGACTGTCAAGGAGGCCGTCGCAGCCCACCGCATCACTCCCAACTCTGTCACCGGCGTGTCACCATTCTATCTGCTAAGGGGGAGAAGGGCAGCATCCACACGGGTACCACCGTGGCTCCATCAAGTGAAGGCTGACGAAGATGTGGACATGGAAGACGTAGTTTTTCGCATGCAGTGGAACAAAGAAGCCATGAAGGCTCATGGGGACACGCGTCGGACCGCTCGCCACACAGCGGTTAACAGAGACGACCTGGTCAAGATACGTCTCCCCCACAAATTCACTTCAACCGGCTACAGATACAGCAGTCCCATAGAAGTCGTTGCCAAAGGGTCAAACCACATCTGCACCAGCGACGGAAGGAAATGGAATCTGGAAAGAGTGGCCATGTACCGCAGGAAAGAAGCTATTGAACCTCCACACTGGGAAACCAGAGAAGATCAAGGCCAACAAGAGTCATCCGAAAACCCTCGCCAGTCAGGAAGAGATGCCTCGGAGATACCCTACGGCGACGAGCTCTCGAACACCAACTCCCCAACCCCACTCAGGGAGCTACAGCGCAGGGCAAGACAAGGAGAACCTGAATCACCCATATCTCCCCAAGAGAACTCCCGCAACCCCGCCCCGCTTCTAGATCAAGGCAGGCCACAGAGAGAGAAAAGGAAACCCAGCAAGTTTGCAGACTTCGTCATATAATGACCATCCATCCTTTTTCCCAGCAAAGGAGGTGTGTGGGGACGTCACTCCGCGAAATAACGTTGGCCCCAGTAGCAGGCAGGCAGAGTGCCAGACAGCCGTGCTGATGAGCGCTGCTCCTGATAAGGGGCCTACGCACCCGAGGCCCTCACTGCTTACACAGCAAACTTCCAGGGCATAAGTCCAATGCCACAGGAGGCCTCATGGGGGCCCTGGAAGTAAACAGTGTGCAGTACAACTGCACACCCCGCCCCCAGTGAAATAACTGGGAGGCCCAGCCTGACATTGTGAGTACCTTCCCCTGACCAGCACATGGACCAGTGAGCTCATCCTTGTTGTCATATATAATAAAGCCAGTTAGAACTGTCTAAGCGTCCTGTTGTCCTTAGAGGCCACAACAGGGGCAGCGAGCTAAAAGGTGGTTGTAGACCAGCCTCGCTGGGAGAAACCCCAAAAACGGGGTATTTGACCCATGTTTGTTCTCAATAGAGACGCTCCGCCCCTTTGTTGAAGGAGGGGTTTGTGTTTTGGGTAAAAGGCGGAGTGCGTGTGGCATCCATTTAGGCGGTATAGCGCAGGAATGAGGAACTTGCCGCTATTTACGATATAGCAATGATGTGAGGTTAGACGAATAGTTTAACACTATAGTTATAGAGTTCCGGTCAGGCACCCTGACGTGGAAAGTGTGCACGACAGTGCTTAAAGTGGGCCGGGGCCTGCCGGGCCGGGCCCCGGCAGTCTCCAAAAAGTGGGACTGTGCCGGGGCCCTGCCGGGGCCCCCGTCCAACCGCAACATTGGCGGAATGCATTATCCCGTCGCGGCCGCAGCCGCGACGGGAGATGCGCCTGCCATGAAGTCAGGCTAGCTGACAGAAGTGGCAGCCAACCACAGCGACGCTGTGACTGGCTGCCACTTCTGTCAGTCATAGTAACTGCCTCTGGTGACCCCTCGCGCGAGGGGTCATCAGAGGCAGTTACTGTTCCTTTGTTTCCCCAAGTCGCCGAGGCGTCTTTAACCCTCGGCGAACCTGGGGATTTCTCGACGTTTATAAAAGATGGCTTTGAAAGTACACATTTCAAGCCATCTTTTATAAAGCTTTGTCGACGGACAATTTTGTCCGTAGTCAAAGCTTTATAAAAGACGGCTTGAATTGTGTACTTTCAAAGCCATCTTTTATAAACCCGAAATCTTTATAAAAAAAGATGGCCTGAAAACTAGGCAAACCGTAGGGTATGCACACAAATATATATAAATGTTATATATTTGTGTGCGTGCCTTACTATGGTTTGTGTACTTTGCAAGCTATCTTTTATAAACGTAGAAATATGTTACATATCTCTATGTTTAGAAAAGCTGGTATCCGTAAGCATGGGTTGTGGGAAGTGCCCGCGTGCCTTGGCTGCCGCTGGATTGCGAGGAGGTAGCTGCATTTGGAAGGGGGCGAAGGAAAAGGTCAGCTAATTCTGGAATGCACCTTATATTGCTTGCTCCCAAAAATTGATCCACATGCAAAGGGTGCCCTCAAATCACAGTAGTATAGTACATTTCTCAAGCCTCAGAAAAGAGCCATGTCCGTGCCCGAATTTGTCCTAGGTCCCCGCTGCATTCTAAGGTCAGGGGTGTTGAAGAGCAGTCTGGTGCAAGTAAGAGGAGAACGATGGGACCACCGTGACCACCACAACCACATTTTGTCATGCATAAAGGCCATGTTAGCTTTCTTGTTTTAAGAGCTGAGATAGCTCAGTGGATTGAACGCTTGCCTCAGCAATGTGGTTTTGGGATCTGTAGGTCGTAGGTTCTGAACGTGGCAAGGACAACTGAGCCTCCCAATTTTCTGGGGTTGATAAATAAGTACTGACTAAGGTTGGGATGGTAATATGTGAATATGTGCTAAGCTATGTGATAAACGTCACTCTGGCGGAAAGAGGAACACAAGTAACAAGAGATCAGCGTTGACTAAAACATGAATGCTCCTGTGCACGGGGAGTGACTTCCATCCATCAGAATATTGGCAGCAGGCCCAAAGTTAAGGTGTGGGAGCTCTGTTTCACTGTGGGGGGTGGGGCCGATTGCCTGGGGGAACTCTTCTTGTTTTAATTACAGGAGCTGGTAAGGCAGCTCAGTGGGTCCAGCACATGTGATTGAATTCTTTTGTGAGTTCTGCTGAAATATCACAACCAGGCACTTGGTGTCACTTGGGTGGGGCTCCTGCTAAGTTCCTAGAGATGGCGGTAGGGACCTAGGGCCAGGGTGTGGATATGCACACTGGCTAGGTAGCTCAGCAAGTTCAGCATCTCTGAGCAACATAACCCCGGTCATTGATGAAATGACTGCAGGTAGTGAGACTTTTATCGCTCCTAAGGATCTGCCGTTCACTGGGGTAATGGGAATGCTTCTTTCTGAAGAACATACACTTCACTTGGTGTTGTGCTCCAGTTAGCTGGCCATCATCTAGTTATTTACTATTCGTTTTGTTATTGTCATCACGCCTCCCAATAAACTGTCACATTTATAAAACTAGTACATGCGGTGCACCTGCTGAAGTCTCATAATGGTTCACAGGAGTTATTTTAAGGTCTGAAAGGAAGTGTACCTATCACAGAAATGGATGGGAAGGAGCAGTAGACATAGAAGAAAGATTTTCAGTGGGCACAGGGCCAATATCCAGTGGCCCCGGGGGCGGGGGAGGTCGGACTGCAAAGACATCAATCGCTCAGTTGGTTCAATAGATGATTGACAGCTTGGCCTTACTACGTTCATGAGAACAGGATTTCTCACCCTGTTACCTGCAAACAGGCAAGTGCTTTTAGGGAGGAAGGGCTAACGAGGGGAAAAACACTCTTAGATTGGGGCACATTTAATGAATTCCGTTAAGATAGCTCAGCGACTTGAATTGTTGCAACTGCAATACATGGGAAGTTCAAGGTCATAGGTTTTCCTTTTTCATTTGTATTGCGTTAAAGCCTGCAGGCATCACGGCGTAGAGATACAGACACTGGACAAAAAACAGTTAACATAGTGTGGACAGTCGGAAACCAAGGGAGCAAAATGAGAATGGGAGGATTATTCAAACAACCAGGTCTTCAGCTGTTTCTTGAATGTCAGGTGACATTTCTTCAGGCTTGAATATGGGCACGGCCAGCCCTACAGATAAGGGGTGTATCAGCCACTTTTACTCCCTAGAAAATGGCAAAAACTCCCAAAAAAGAAAAACAGTGAGTAAAAATATCCCCCCCCCCACCAAACAACGTCAAAGTGTATCCCCTGCTTTCCCACACACAGCTCTGTGGATATATTTGGACCTGTAGTGCCACAGGAAGAAACTACTTTTGTACTGTTTGATCAGAAGAGGTAAACATGTATCTTTTAATGTGCATGAATAACTAGGTGCAAAGAAATATGTATTACAAAACATTTGTTTATAGTTAGAACTTACTTTTACTCCCTTATAAAAAAAACTCACATTTGGAAAGGGACTTAGCTTTTTACTCCCTAAAGCAGCATTTTTACTCACAACTTTAAAAAATAGGGAGTAAAATACTCCCAGTTCTAAATCTTACCTTATCGTATCTTATCTGGAGCACTGGATGTGGCTGACCCAGCCTCACATTTTCCAAGATGGATAATAAATACCAATTTTGGTTCTACACTTGTAATGTTTTGTATAAGAGAAATTGGCTACACATGCATTGCGCAAGGAGTGTTATGTAAGTAATAATAATTAAAGGAAGAAAAGGAACTTGGTGGCAGTAAAGGACGGTGTCCCGTGCCGAGGGTTCAGGAATGAAGAAGTGAGAGGATAATGCGCTTGTATTTTTTCTGTACTGGGTAACTGGACATAGAGACCATGCCGGTCCAGCTACTGGTTGAATGTGGTTTTAAGGTGAGTTTTGTGAAGTTGGGTAGCACCCCACCCCCCTTTTAAATGGTTGAATAGCGACATGACTTGGTCATTGGGATTGATGTTTTGAATGTAATGACTAAATGACTGTGGAACAAAGGACTGGCAGAAGGCTTTCTATCAGGTAACAGCCCTGTTGATGATGGAGGAGAACAATTGCTGAGTGGCACTGTTAGGTGGTTTTGTGCATGCATGGAGACAGAGCCCAGTTAAGGGTTAGGGCTTTGCTGCCCCATGTAAGGCATGCATATTGGAAGGTATTAGCCTACTTGTTTGAAAAACATTTGACCTTTTACTTTTGACTGAATTTTTTTGATCGTTTTCTTGGTCGAAATTCCAACAACTTTAATGAAATGTATATATGGGGTGGGGTAAGGGAATAGGGGCTGTTCCGGGGGGTCACCCCCCCTGCATTTTTTTACCAAAAAACGACTAAAAAAATTTGGTCAAATGTGAAAAGGTCCAATATTTTTGACCAAGTAGAACAAAACCTATTGGAAAGAGAGGTTTGGAAGGCTTAGCAGTAGGATCGGGAGACAAAGGAACAGTCGAAGATGGAATGGGGGCACCTGGTGGCATGGACCAGATGCTCTGGGCACATGTTCTCACGCCAGGAGTTAGGTCCAGGTACCAGTGTAGTTGCATGACCAATACCCTTGGGTGACAAGGGGTGGGTCCGGACACCCTAACAATAGGTGAAGGTGGACGGACGCCTCAACTGCGCAGTGGCCTTGGGCAGCGCTCCCTACAGGGTAGGGGGGAGTGTATTACTATAGACTGACAAAGGGCCACTCGGATGATGACCGGTAATGGTGAAAGGCGACCTGGAATTGCCAGGAAAGGCCAAGGGCCACCGGAGGATATTGGACGGGCACTGTCAATAATAAGGAGGCAGTTGGACTGTTCAGTGACTGCTTAGTGGCCTTGGGATATGTTCCATAAAAGGTATGAGAGTTACTTCCTGGGAATGGTAAAGGGCCACTGGAAAGTTAGGTAAAACTGGTTGAGACAGGTGTCCCCAGCGGTTGATGAATGGGAATGGCAAAGGGCCGCCAGAAAGGAATGGCTTACTGCTGGTTCAAGGGTAACAGGTGCTGCTGCAATAGCCTGTTAGTTGACTATAGATGTAGTGAGTGTTTTTATGGCAGGTGGGTGACCATTGTCACAGCAGGTATGTGGTTTGACATAGGGCGGAGGAGTACCGTTATGGTCTGGCTGTAGACGCTGACCATGCAATGGCATCATTGCTGCCTTGTGCGCCCCAGCAGGTAGTGAGGACGACTGCACCAAGGGTAACGATAGTACATCCCAGAAGGGATCAAGATCTAGGGGCAGACACTCCCAAAACACTGAACCTGTGTGGCAGCACTAAAAAGGGCAAGATGTGCTTAAGGAGCTATGGTGAGTAGATTGGCCTGAAATTATTGGGGGAATTATTATGTGAGCGACTGACCTGGCTATCATATACCAGAGGCGGGCCATTCCCACACAAAAAACAGAAACAAGAGTGATCTATGCAAAGGTTATGGGAATGACTGACCTGGCAGACGGATACCAGATGATCGAGGGCAGGAATTTGTGGTAACATACAGCACAAGGCTATCCTCTTGGATGTGTTAACAGCTTTAAAAAGGGCAGGATGTGCGTAACAAGACATGGTGAGTATAGGTGAATAGGGATAAGGTCCGAAGTAGGGGCAGCAGGGGGGCCATCCCCAAAGCGTGGCAGAGTTACAAGGCAGTCCTAGCCAGGGAGATGTTTTCGCTGCGGTTCCAGCTGCAAACGGTACCCAATTGCCGCGCATGACCCAGGTTTGGCATTTGACGGGCATTGACCCCCCTCAAGGCCAGTTGAGACTCATCGTCAACTGAATGCAGTAGTCTGGGGTTTATTCGCTCCAGGCAAGGGCGTGGGAGTTAGTACCTGGCAGTTGGCGGACGTCTGCTATTTAAAAACCGGAAGTGACACAGGTCAGCCGATGACAATAAAATACTGGTGAAAGCCCGGGAATTGGAAAGGGCCATCAAAAGGTGCTGTAGGACATTATGATGAAGGAGGCTGGGACCACCCCCATTTTGTTTGCTGATTCAATAAAATGTGATCTGTTTGATCCAAAAATATCATTGTTTCTGTAGTTTATTTTGTAAGTGCTTATTGCCGGTGGGTTTGGGGGCCAAAGTAAGGGACGGCCCCGCTAGGGCGGAAATTTCACAAACGCTGTGCCAAATGTAAGCCAGGAGGTACCTGACGTGGTGTAGAAATGTGCAAGATTGTGAAAGGGCCGTTTTCCAGTAGAGCAGTAGAGCTGTTGGTGGGTTACTGGAGAAAGGTTCCTTGGTGTTTGTTGCACTTTTCTGCAGCATTGCTTGAGGTTTTAGGCCGTTTTTGATGACGTCAGCATGCCCTTGTCAGGTGCAGACCTCGCTATTGCACTTTTCCATAGAAATGCAGCTCTGCAGCAGATGGCCGCCCGTTGACAAGAGTACGCAGGGGCAGGTAGAATGCTCCTGTATATCCTAGAATGGTAACTGCCACAAGTGGCACGCCTGAGAATCTATGGCTGCCGCCATTCTACTCGACCAATGATCAGGAATGTTTGCATGTGGGCAGTGACCATCTACCGATTCCACAGGGGTGGACGTTTCCATATCCCTGTCTGAGATTGATGTTTGGAAAGGAGAGGAATGTGGTCTCTGACGAAGGATTTCTTACAGTCCGAAAGGCATCGGACACTCACACTTTCTCCCATTTCGGCGCCTGATTAAAAATTGCATTTGACAAGATATCAATGAGTATTTATCTAGATTATTATTTGTCATTAAGAAAAGTCTTGAAGTTGCTTGAATCGTTTCTTTGAAAATCGCGGCCTTATTTGCAAGGGAACAGAAAAGACATGGGGGGTCATTCCGAGTAGGGCGGTAAGGGTTAACGGTCACCGGTAACGAGACCGGTGCCGTTAAACCCTTACCGCCCTATTCCGAGTTCCCTTTGCGGGTTGGTACTTAACGCCTGCTTTTTGCAGGCGTTAAAAAACCAACCCGCAAAGGGACCTTCGTGCTAATTACGGCACCGTAATTTACGGTGCCGTAATTAGCGCCTTCCCGATTCCCATTGAGCCCTATGGACCAAAAATGGGAATGGGGAAGGGCCCATGGTGAATGGGGAATTACCGCCCCAGCTAACCTTGGAATGGGGCGGTAATTCCGCCATTCACCATGGCGGAGTCGGAACAATAACGGCGTCAACCAAGGCGCTAATAGCGCCTTGGTTAACGCCAGGGCCGTAAAGGGCTGCGGCGCCGTTAAACACTTAGCGCCTAATTACGAAGTTCCTTTGCATGACCCGACCTTAACGGCTGGTTTTACCAGCCGTTAAAGTAGGGACCCTATGGGGCAAAAATGGGAATGGGGAAGGGCCATGGCGGCATAGGGAATTACCGCCCCACCAACCTCGGAATGGGGTGGTAATTCCCCATTCCGCCATGGCGGACTCCGGCATGGACCATGGTGCTAATAGCACCATGGTTTAGCGCCGGAGTCCTAATGAGGCCCATTACGACCCTGGCGCTAAGGGATTACTGGTACCGGTAAGGGTACCCGTACCGGTAATCCCTTAGCGCCTGATTACAAGGTCCCTTTGCGGGTTCCCACCTTAACGGCTGGTTTTACCAGCCGTTAAGTAATGGACCCGCAAAGGGACCTTGGTGATAATTACGGTACTGCAATTTGCGGTACCGTAATTACCGCCTTCCCCATTCCCATTGAGCCCTATGGGGCAAAAATGGGAATGGGGAAGGGCCATCGAGGAAGGGGGAATTACCGCCCCTCCAACCTTGTAATGGGGTGGTAATTCCCCCTTTCTCCATGGCGGAGTCAGTGGGCCTCATTACGACCCAGGCGGTAAGTTACCGCCTGGGCCGTGACTTTACCACCATGGCGTAAACTACGTTTACGCCATGGTGGTTGGCGGACTTTCCGCCCCATTCCGACCTTGGCGGGGCGGTAAGTCCCCAATCCCCATTTACCCTTCCCCATTCCCATTTTTGCCCCATAGGGCATAATGGGAGTGGGGAAGGCGTTAATTACGCCACCGTAAATTACGGTGGCGTAATTAACTCCATGGTCCCTTAGCGCCATGGATTTTAACACCTGCTAAAAGCAGGTGTTAAATCCGCCATGGCGCTAAGGGACCTCGTACTCAGGCGGTAAGGGTCGGCGCTGTTTACGCCGTCGTAAAACCCTTACCGCCTGAGTCGTAATGAGGCCCAGTAAGTTACCGGCATGGACCATGGTGCTATTAGCACCATGGTTTTCCGCCTGGGTCATAATGAGGCCCACAGGGACTTTTCTGCTGGCTTTAAGACTGCACCTGCTCCATGTAAGTGCCATGAGGCACGCCATGTCAAGCTAGACACAAGAAGTTTCCTGCATGATACGTTGACTGGCCCAGCATCAACTGCGAATATGAACCTGCCCTCACAAGCTTTAAAACTGTACCTGCTGTTGGAAGGCAAACCCCCTGTTAGAGTGAAAGACCCCAACACCGTTTCTCTGCAACCCTTTGAAGTATAACACTTCAAATCTAGGCGCTGGACGCAGAGACTGCAGCCTCTGCCCAGAGCAGAGAGCACGAGTGCATTACCTGGGCATTTGTCCATCACTATGCCAACATACATTACCTTTTCTCATTCCTCTTGGCCCCTTCCTTTCCCAACCAATAAGGTGCAGAATGAGACATGTCTTCTTTTTGGCATAAAAAGGCTGCAGATTTTCACACATAATAAAAAACACTGCAAACAATTGTGAAAAGAGTTCCGAAGGTGCGACGACTGCTACATGTCCAAAACCTGCTTCCCCCTTTTCCCAACAAAGTCCACAGTAGGTACAACTCCCCCAACCCTTTGTGTCTGAGACCCGCCTGCCCCTGCAGGTGTTCCTGGGCTGAGAGAGCGCCGTTTATTCAGGGGAAGCTGAGCCCTCATTGCTACCACCAGACGCCCCCGCCGCTTAGGCTCCCAAGAGGCGCTGGTACGATAAGAGCGAAGACCCTTCCGGCTTTGCAATGGCTCATTCGGAGTCTGTCTCTTGTCACTGATCGCCAAAACACTGCCTCGCCGTTCCGCAACATCATTGGCCAGGCCTCAACGTAGCTGTCCCTTATGCAGGGTGGGTGGGAGTAAAACGAAAATCCCTTTCTGCAGCAGCTGCTGAGGGCTGTAAATTCCCTGCAGCAGGACGCCCGCCGCTTATATGGGGCTTGGCCCGCCCCTATCTTTTGTTGCCCTTCGCTGGCTTTCCAAATGCTTTGGCGCACTTGGACTTATCCTTCCCCCTTATCCAGGGAGGAGGGAGGAGGAGGACCCTGCCAGGTTATCGGGGTGCCTCCTCCACTTTGTTCTTTCTTTTTGTCATCACCTTCATAACCTGGGCATTTGTCCATCACTATGCCAACATACATCACCCTTGCTCATTCCTCTTGGCCCCTTCCTTTCCTAACCAGTAAGGTGCAGAGTGAGACATGTCTTCTTTTTGGCATAAAAAAGCCGCAGATCTATTTTCACACATAATAAAAAACACAGCAAACAATTGTGAAAATAGTTCCGAAGGTGCAGCAACTGCTCCGTGTCCAAAACCTGCTTCCCCCTTTTCCCAACAAAGTCCACAGTAGGCACAACTCCCCCAACCCTTCGTGTCTGAGACCCGCCTGCCCCTGCAGGTGTTCCTGGGCTGAGAGAGCACCATTTATTTGGGGGAAGCTGAGCCCTCATTGCTACCACCAGATGCTCCCGCCACTGAGGCTCCCAAGAGGCACTCGTCCAAAAAGAAAGAAGACCCTTTCGTCTTTGCAATGGCTCATTCGGAGTCTGTCTCTTGTCACTGGTCGCCAAAACAGTGCCATGCCGAAGGTGGGCTACCGGCCACTGCGGCTCCCCCCTTTCCTATTTCATAGTTCCAGGAACTTTGTGCCAACATTCCAATAAAACAGATCCATCCCAGCTGCTGACAAGTGCACTCCATCCTTCAAGTAATACTCAAGAGATTTCAAATTGATCAAGCCGTGCCTGATCTGGGGAAAATCTCTGCCCCTGCAGAATTTTGCCATTCCGTAATTCAATTTCCTTCTCCCCTTCTCCATCGCTGAGTGACTCTCAGCGCCCCTCCATTCCTGCCTCAGAATGAATTCTGACCACACAATCTCGGTCTCACCCAGCTGTGCTGACAACTCCTGTAAGGAAAACATCATCTCCCTCATCAGGCTCCCCCTTCACAAGCTCGTCAAATCGTTGCCCCCAAGGTGTATGATCAAGACATCCAGCTTTTGCTGCTTACCCAGCAATTTGTGAATTTGCCCCTGCAGCTGTGCCCATGTCATCCCAAACACCCCGTGCCACCATATCCGGTACTCGCCAGCGGTCAGCTCCTCCTGCTCAGCCGTCCAGCTCGCCCCCGGCCCTTGACACAAAGGAATGCCCTACAACCCAGACTGACCGCCTCCTCCTCTGTGTTGCCGCTGCTAGGAAGGAGATGAGAAGGACGCTGTTAACGCTACATTTTTTCATGCCTGATGTATCTCCTGAAAAACCCAGATTTCCATTCCCCTATTTACTTGATCTCTTCTGAACCCAGGCCCATCTCTGCTGCTGGTGTAGCTGCCCCTATCCTAAAGGAATGAGTCCCGAACACCCACTCCTGAATTGGAAATGGCTCAAGGCCGACCCATCACTGTGCAAGAGAAGGGGGGACCCCTCACATGGTAGGCAATCTCTACCAGAGATACGCAGCAACGCATCCCACCGGGCACACCGTGGTCCCTTGCGTGCCGAGGAGTGTAACTGTCCTCCCTTTCACCTTCTGATCGGTCTTGGGTCTTCTCAGAAAAATGCTTAACTGACCTTCAGCTAAGTGAACGTCTCCCAGCCTCAAAAGCCCGGAGACCCTGCCGTCCCTATTCTCCGGCACCAGCTCACTCACTCTGAATGCCCCAAAGAAAGCTAACGTGAAAGCCGCCGTGAACAAAGCCCTCTCCGATTCATTGTGACAAACCCCCCCCTAGGCATTCAATCAGACTGTGTAATTTTACCACATGAATGGGCTGCCCTGCATTTGGCTTCCTCTCAGACTGCTTGGCCCAACCTCTCATTGCCATCACTATGTAATGCTCTTTCGTGGGATCTGTTTTGCTCCGCAACTTGTAATAGTGGGTTATTGCTGCCAAGTGATAGGCCATCCAAGATCTAGTTCTCCCAGACCGCCAACACCATCCCACAAAGGCCCATACTGGCAAATCCCTCTGCCTTTCTGTCAACACCTCGTTCTGGAATGCCAAGAACCGCTCCCAGCACACTTTGTATCTTCTCGCTGTGACAGGTGCTTGAACAGTATGGATTAAGGGACTCAGATCCCCCCAATCATGCCCCACCACTGTGCTTTGAATGGGGTCATCATCCTGCTTGCTTCTGGACAGCTCCCCCAAAACCTGTCCCACTGTAAACGAGAGAGTCAGCTGCCACGTTTTTCACCCCTGGAATATGTTTTGCCCTCACCTCGGTGTTTAATGTCAGTAGGCTTTACTGTGAGCTCTCTAAGCAGTTTCAGAACCCTGGAATTTCTGGACGTCCCCTCATTGATGATCTGAACCACTGCCAAGTTGTCTGATCAGAGCAACACCTTTTTGTTCATCAACTGTCTGCCCCAGATCTTAAATGCAACCACGATGGGGAACAGCTCTAGCAGAGTGATGTCCCTAATAATCCCCTCACAATGCCATGCTGCAGGCCAAGCCTGGCTACACCACTCGCGCCCCAAAATGGCCCCAAATCCAAGGGAACCTGAGGAATCAGTGAACACTTTGAGCCCCTTGCCGCTGGCCAACTCTTCTCTCTATAGCAACACCCCAATAAAGTCATCCAAAAAACCATCCAACATTCTGAGATCCTTTTTAACCTCCGACCCTAGTCGGACACACTGTGATGCATGCTGTAAACCCACCGTTTTAAGCTCAATGCTCCTAGTGAACACCTTACCAGCTGGGGTGACCTTACCCGCAAAATTGGGGTTACTCACCAATGATGAAGCTCCCTCAGGATGGCCTTGCTTCTGCCCCTCAAAACCTTGATTGTTTCCTTCAATTTCAGCACTTTATCACTGGGCAGCCTGCACTACCCTATGACTGAATCAATCTCGATCCCCAGAAAGGTCAGTGTCGTGACCGGGCCCACTGTCTGCCCCCTGGCTAACGGGACCCCATTTCATCCATCAATCCTTGAAATGAGCTTATGAACGATCGGCACTCCCCCATTCCCTCTGTCCCAATAAACAATACATTATTGAGGTATTGCAGGACACCCCCCACTGGATCCCTCTGCTTCAATGCAAACTCCAGAAAAGTGCTGAATTTTTCAAAGTATGCACATGAAATAGCACAACCCATTGGCAAACATTTGTCAAAGAAGTAATCATCTTGTACCCTGAAGCCCAGCAAATGGTAAGTCTCCTTGTGGATTGGCAATAACCTGAAGGCGGACTATATGTCAGCCTTCCCCATAAGAGTGCCTCTCCCTGCGGACTTCATCATCTCTACAGCATCCAAATGATGCATAGTATACCCTGCACAGCTCTTCAGATATGCCATCATTTACAGATACCCCCACAGGGAGGAAAGGTGCTGTATTAACCGGAACTGCCCCTCCTCCTTCTTTGGTACCAGCCCCAAAGGTAATATCACAAAATTCTCCAGAGGTGGAGAGGTGAAAGGGCCCACAGCCCTCCCGAGTTTGATTTCCTTAACAACCATCTGTGCCAACACCTCATGCATCCCCAATGCTGACTTCAAATGGTTGGCCTCCCTGCCAACCTTAGCCCCAGTGAAGGGAATCCTGAAGCCCCACTTAAAACCTTCCCAGAGAATGTTTGCATACATACTGTTGTACACATTTAGAAAAGGAATCAATTCATGTAATTGAACTTGTGTGGGTAAATGGCTTTTAATCATGCTTTGCTTTATCCTTAGGTTTGGCACTGCTTCGCTGCTTTCCTTCACCTTACGAGGAGCTGCGTTACTCTGAGCCTTTGCCCTTTGAGTGCTTGAATCTATAAGCTTTGCCGAAGGGACAATTCCCTTCGCAAATTTCCAGCAATCTGCCTGCTCCCCCTAGTAGCTGGAACGGCTGTTCCAGGAGGAGTGCCCGCGAAAGCACCCACTAGCCTGATGTGAGTAAGACCCTCTGCCTTTCCAGTATTGTTGCTTTTCCCCTTGTGCCTTGTCCCCTGACTCTCTGGCAGGTACCATCTTGTCTACAATATCAACCTCATCCCAAGACATTGCGGCCAAGACCTGCATCTTAAGCCTGAAGCCCCTGTCGTAATTTAGCCAGGCGTCGCTGCCATATTTCAAATACAGATTGTGAATGTACTGCTCATATGCAATCATTGGCGCTGCATCCTGCGAGTACTGCTCAATCATGATGGATGTATACATCCTAAAGGCCCTCAGCCAATTGTGGATAGTGGCCTCAACCTTTGGTCTCTCCGTATCCTTCTTTTCCCTCTCTTTTTTTTTAGTTAACTCCCTTAACCCTTCACCCTCAGGTTCCATTCCAACCAAATCCAGGATTTCCAGAAATTCATTTTGCCACACCCTCTCCTTATAGGCCCTTGGTATGTGCCAAATCAAGGAGTTCCCTGTGACGCTTGCGGGGGCAAAGCCCAGCATTCCTTACTGTGTGACATTGCCCAATACTCCACACTGCACTTGGTTAACTGCTGGAGCCGGCACCAGCTCCACCCCCTGGTTGTCCCACCGAAAGAGGGGAGCCCGGGCACTGCAACACCTTGCCCCCACCCTGCAGGCCCTTGACCCTGAGAGCCTCCTGGTTATGAACCAACCTGAGAAAATTGCCCAACCCCTATCGCTGGGCATATGCTCGGCAAGGCAAAGTCTTGATTTAACCCGTAACCCAAGCCCCTCAACCCCAAATGGTCACCCTGATGGTGGACGGCCTCAGCGTTTCTTCCTAACTGATTAAATGCATTCACATTACCACATAACATTTGACCATTGCCCCCATTCCCCCATGCTTGCATACACTGCATGAACATACCTTTTACCGCCTCCAAGTATGTGGGTCCCTCTGCTGCTACCACCGAGTTGGCTTCATGAGCGCTGGGTGCACTGCCACGATTCCTTGAAGCCTCAGCAGGTTCGGCTGACGTCCAGGCTACAGGCTCCTACGTCCTTCCTTTTGCGCCAGCCGATCTGCGCTTCTTGGCTGATTCAGCTTGCAGCTTGCTGGCCTTGGCCGTTTCAGACATGAACCTCTTCCTCTTAGCTACTGGCTCTTCTTCCTCGCTCTGCCCGTCTTCTTCCTCCTCGCCTTCTTCCAAGGCCTGAATCGCCCGCAAGGCCTCATCATTGGCAGTGGTCTGAAAGAGCAGCGGTGACTCGGCCCTCTGGCTGTGCCCGGCTGCCTCAGCTTCAAGGTGAGAGGCAATCAGATTCATTCAGTTAGGATCATGCTTGGTCGCCGCCATCCTAGCCATGGACAAGAAGGCCTCCAGATCCTTATTTGGGCAGCAAAACACTGCGGCACCCTGACCCTGAGTGGCCATCCTCGTAGATCTATGCTCTTTTTAGTGTCCAAAAAGCCTCTTTATATGACCCAGGCACATGCACTGCCGATGCAGCAGCCTTGCAGGCAAATCCTTGTTTTGCAGCCCTCTTCAGTCCAAGTCTCTCTGCTGCTTGTACACAGGCTGTCTTAGACTGCCTAGTCTTAAACAGTTCCTTTCACAAACAGTAACTTTTCCTCCTGGCTGCCTGCACGAAAAATGCAGTCTTTCTTAATTAACCCCGCAGCTCACACCCGGCTCCTTCTTCCATTGAAAAATGCAGTAAATTGCTCCTTTAATAGCCCCTCCCCAACACTAAATTTTTCGCTTAGGCCCGAATCGGCCTGACTGCGTCCCCAACCTCCGAAACGCTTAGCCCAATGTCCGCTTGTCGCTTTCATGATTTCCGTCCCGCTGGCCACGCTGCAGCACACGCCAAAATCCTGAAATGTTTTTGGCGTGAAACGCAGCTCTTTTCTTCTAATGGCGCTGGACGCAGAGACTGCAGCGTCTGCCCAGAGCAGAGAGCACGAGTGGATTCACGACGCTCGTACAAGGGGTGCACTTCCACTGAAGCACGTGTCCTGTCAGATGACACTGGGGTAATGAGCTTCTTATTCTAAGGCCCTGCTTGACCTTTCCCCTTGCCATCGACCATCCCTGACAGGGCGAAGAACGCTGCTCTCAGAGAATTAAGACGTTTGAACCCAGGATGATTTTCCTGTGCCTATATTCTCACCTATCATCCAGGAACTATAACATGCATGTTTCAGGCCGTCCTTTGTTCAATGTAACACTGTGTTTACCCTGTATTCTTGTCCACCCCCTCTTTTCTCGGAGGGCTGGCTTCTTCACGTGATCATTTGCTACTGCTTGGTAAGAACACCCTGTGTCTCTAGATTTGAGAATGTGAGCCAGCTCCTAAACCAAAGCGTGGGCGAATCTTTCTGAAAGGAAGGAACCCTAGGAGGGACTGAAGAGCTATTCTGAAGGGGAAACGTCTATACGGGCATCAGACCCCAATGTGTGCAGATTTAGTAAAGTAAAATGACTGCATATTTACTTTCAAACTTGTGATCAAACCCACCTGTACCTTACGTTCAAGCAAAGTGGGCATGCTGGGGAAGGGCTCTTCGTGATAAACAGAAGCACACGTGACTTCATGCACTAGGGTCAATTTGGCCTCCGACCTTTCCCAAATTCCAGATCACAGGAGCTTTGATTGTATATCCACCCCAAGAGACTATTTTTGGACAATAATTCTCCCCCAAAATACCACCCTTGACCACATCCACAGCAGGTCTCTTCATGAGGGAGATGTTTATTTCAGCCTCCACCTCAAGGCAGCAGATTCCACCCTTTTCCCGCTTCTTTAGTCTGCAGGCAATTCTGAGCTGTTTTACACCTTTACATCCTTCTTTGCTGTATGTGTGCATCTTTCCATATCATACCACACCCGCTCACCTCAACACAGAAACAACCCTCGCCAATGGGTCCTGGCCTTGGGACTGGGCGTGCGCTGCTGGGAGGTTCTGTTTAGTGGAATGGACCAAGTGTAGTTTCTCTACTGCATCAGAGGCGTAGACATGGTAGGGCCTGAGTGGGCAAGGCCCATTCAAAATCTGTCAATTCCCACTCACAAGCAATGTGTAGATATTTACAGATGTTAATGTCACTGAGGTGGGCCCAACTACATTAGCTTCAGGCACCACTTGTTAGACAATCCTGGCTACGCCTCTGCACTGCATGCCTTTTGTAAGAAAAATGTGACAAATCAACTTCGGGGGCACCAGTGGTCCAGGGATGAAATCGGTTTCTAAACCATCAAACAACCCCACACCTTTAATACACCAGAAGGGGTACGAATAGATTGGAATTCAAGTGAATTATAAGACCTCCTTGTACAATTTTACTAACGTGGACGGAACGGCAGGCTTATCTCCGTAAGGTCGTGGATTGTTGGTTAGTTGCAACACAGCGAAAATGCAATTATTACCCAATGATAAAAGGGACTGTCCAGTCAAGGTTGTTTGCAAATATCGACTTTATTATTACTACAACAGACAGTTCTAGCACAGTACAAATATGGGCCACCCTGTAAAGGAACACAGAGGACA
This sequence comes from Ambystoma mexicanum, assembly GCF_040938575.1. Lineage (NCBI taxonomy): Eukaryota > Metazoa > Chordata > Amphibia > Caudata > Ambystomatidae > Ambystoma > Ambystoma mexicanum. The sequence goes on along the minus strand of NC_090925.1, from coordinate 1,246,033,894 downwards.
GACAGTTTCATGAAGGAAAGGGATGCACTCTGGATAGTAACAGGAGGGTAGTTGGTAAATTAATCAGTCTCACTGTTCAAGGTTATTGGTTACAGCACCAAGGGGGCAAAGGGTCATAACTGCCTCTAGGGGCCTTTGGAGAAGGACACGGGGGCAGAACCACAATGTACCTAGTGCTGTAGAAGGTCTTGGTACTCGATAGCGTCGAGGCGGTTCCAGGGCGCTTCACAGCCCTTGAGACAGAGTTAGTGGCGGGAGACAGCTGCGGGTACCAGGCAGCAAGCAGTTCTGCAAGCAAGGCTGGATGGACATCTGCAGGCTGTCCGGCGTGATGGCTTGGGGACAAGAATCGTTATCTGTGTTCTGGATGGTGGATCTGGAATGCTATTCGAGGCGGCTCGGACGGCTGTTGTGACTGCAGCATGACAACAGTCAGCGGTGCAGCCGGATGCAGTTGGAGGACTCGACTGTCTCAAAAATCCTTAAAAGATGGACACTGGGTGATGCCTGTGTGGCGCTTCTCCTAGCTTCTTCGCAGGGCTCGTAGCGTCCTTTCAAGGCAGTTGGCCCAAAGCACAGAAGAGTGATTATAGGCAATGGCCTTGTCCTTTGTCCAGAGACTCTCCGGCACTTCCCACCTAGGAAGCTTGCTGGCAGAACCTAGCAGGGAACGCAGTGTGCTGGCTGGGTACCAGTTCTGGAGCTGCTGCACGGGTTCTCTGAGTTTGGTATCTCCCTCTGATACCTGGGAGATGTTTAGGGGAGGGATCTTGCTTCCCTCTTGGAACTCCTAGCCTTCCCTCACTGGCTGACGATGTAAGGTAGACTGTACCTTCAGCCTGGGTCCAAATGAGTTCTTCTTCTTTCTCCTTTTCAAAGTCGTCAGATGATCTCTCAAGTGAGGGGTTCAGCCCTCTATTAAAGCCAAATGGGCCCCAGTGATTGTGCAGGCTAAGCCTACCTTAATGAACCAATCCTGGGTCCCCACCAACAATCTCCTGTTATGCATGAGGTCAGGACCAGGTGTGCTCTGCAACAGGGCAGACAAGGGGTGGCAACATATACCTAAGTCCCACCCATCTTCCTGACTGTTGTATATCAAAGTGTCTCTCTGATAAACTGAGCCCTCTGTGACTCTTCAATAAATGTCAGGTCTTCCATGAAGTTTGTGCAGGGAGCAGACTTCCTGTCTCCTCTAAATCACATCCTTTGTTCCTTTAAAAGAGGTCTGCTCTGTAGGGACACCTGCGGTTTCTGCTGGACCCAGACAGGCCATTCACTGCCTTTCATACAGAGAAGTGGGGACTAGCTTCAAATTGACACATTGCATACCAAAGGGTTGTTAGTCCTGCTTTCCTGTTGTCTCTTCCGGCAACCAAGCCTCTCATGCTAGCCTCAATTATCTCATTAGTATGCACTGCCACCAGCCGGAATAGACATAAGGAATGCAGATCCATAGAACCTTTGATATTTAAACTAGGCTGCCCATGGCTGGAGGAAGGTGTGCCTTTCCCCCTCTTGAGACGCTTTGATGTACCCGGGGCTGTCACCTTCCAGCCTAATATGACAGGTGAAGACATTGCCTGTATGCTGTGCCTTCCAGGAGTACACGTGACTATCCGTTTTGTGCAGTGAGCAAATAAAATGGGTGCGGAATGGCCGCACACATTTTGGAGGCTAATCTCACATCATTCATTTTATTTATCAAAAAATCAAAAAAGCTCAGGGGAGCGCACTCTCCCCATGCGGATGGTTGAATTCCTCATATGACCCCCAGTCTCAACATGTGAACCACCACCCTACTGAGGGTCTGGTTCATCAGCAAGGTGAAAGTATTGGCTGAGGCCATCTGCATTTCCATGCTGGGAGCCTGGCTTGTGCTGGATGTCCATATCTAATCCCTGTAAGGATATGGCCCAAAGCAAAAGCTTAGGGTTCTCTCCATGCATGGCCATTAACCATTGCAGAGGCCTGTGGTCTGTCTGGATTGTAATGTGAGACCCAAAGATGTAGGGTTTCAGCTTCTTTACGGCCCACACAATCGCACATGCTGCTTCTTCTATGACAGCCCAGTTCCTTTTCCTTTTTGTCAACCGCCTGCTAATGTAGGCTACAGGTTGCTCTACCTCTTCAAAGTTCAGCTGCGCTAAAACTGCTCCAATCCCAAAATCACAAACGTCTGTCTGGATAATGAATTCCTGACCATAGTCTGGCATTTTCAGAACTGGGGCCCTGCACAATCCATTCTTTATTTCCTGAAAGGAGGTTTGACAGGCGGGACTCCAAGCTACCGTCTTTGGCATCTTTTTGGACGTTACATCATTCAGGGGCATGGCTATGGTCCCATACCCTCTGATGAATGACCGGTACTACCTGGTGAGACCTAAAAAGGCTCTCACCTGCTTCTATGTTGTTGGGGTGTCCCAATCCTTCACAACCTGTACCTTTGCTTCAACAGGATGTTTCTCATCTCCACCCATGAGGTGGCCTAGGTAAGTCACGGTACCCTGCGCTATCTTGCACTCTTTGGCCTTAATAGTCAGGCCTCCATACTGCAGCACCTGAAGCACTTGGTTCAGGTGGGATATATGATCCTCCCAGGTGTGGATGAACACTGCAATGTTGCAACAAAACCTGGTTAACCATTCTCTGAAAAGTGGCAGGGGCATTCTTCAATCCGAAGGGAATCACAGTGAAATGATAATGTCCTTCCGGGGTTGAGAGTGCTGACCTCTCTCTCGCTGCCTCTGTCAACCCGACCTGCCAATAACCCATTGTGAGGTCAAAAGTACTGATGTACTTGGCAGTGCCGAGCATGTCAAAGAGCTCATCTGCCCCAGGAATGGGGTGAGCATCTGTCTTTGTGACAGAATTGAGCCGCCTGTAGTCCACATAAAAGCAAACTTCAGTTTTCCCACTACTGGTCTTTTTAGGTACCAATACCACTGAGCTAACCCAGGGGCTGCGGGATGGCTCTATCACTTCTAGGGACAACATCTTGGAAACATCCTCCTTGATGGTGTCCCTGACCTTATCGGACATCAAGTGAATCCTACTCTTCACCGGTTTACTGTCTCCAGTGTCCATATCATGGGTGCACCAACCGACACGACCGTGAGTCGGCAAAAACAGATTGGCAAACTGTCCCAGTAAACAGCGACAGTCTGCCAGTTGCTGTTCTGACAGGTCTGTTGCAAGGTTGACACCTTCAACTGACCCAACTGTGGCTTCACTGTGCAGGAGGTCTGGGAGGGGATCTGCTCCTCCTGTCAGGAGATGCCCGCTTCCTACCTGGTCCTTGTGGCAGAGATGGAAAGGATATTGTGCTAATGCTGTGCTCACATCCCCAAGATGGCGCTCCGTAGCTCCATGGATCTACACCGGCAACAACGGTCTAGTCTGCAGTGGCATTAAAACCGATGAGGGACTCTGGAAGGCAGTGACCACTTATTAGGAGCAACATGACGGTAAGCGGATGTGTCGCTTCTTCTTAGCAAGCACTGGCACTAACTCATTATTGTTATTTCCTTCTCTTGTTTCCTGGTCTCTAGTATTCCTGAGCATCTGCAAAATTCTTGGTTTTATGTGTTGAAACGCTTCATCTCCGAAGCTGTTCCAGATTCCTCCTGCTGCCCTCGGCGTGTTCTCTCTTATCTCTTCATTCCGCATTCGGTGACTGAGGTTACCAGTCCTCGCTGCCGTATCCTGCATGTCTTAGAGACACTGATTCTCTTGTACTCCTTCATACTTCTTTTCCCCTTTATTTAGTACTCCCATTCCTGGATACCCCTCTGACCTGGTATTCTCCCTTCTCGATTCCTGCCTTTCAGAGTAGCATCTATATCCATATCTCCCGCGCTGCTGCTTACCATCTGTATCTGGATTTCCCACACTGCAGCTACTCTTCACGACATTGGAGTACAACCTTCATCCTCAAAAACAACAGCAAGGGTTTTTTCATCCTTACAAAAGTTTTTCCTTGCTGACATCCTGGACGGCTCTCGAGCACCCTGTAACCACAGGGCCTCAAGCGCTGTTTGGGCAGTCCAGCTCTCTCTTCAAACAGAAGACTGAAGAACAGGTTGGTGCATGCTTACACTTGATAGTAAATGACGCCCAAATATCCTGGCATGGAACAAGTCCAGCAGCTCACGGAAGCCGTGCAAGCCCTAACTCTGGAAGTACAGAGCCTTCAGTCTGATAACAACAATCTAAGACAACGGGTACTACAAGGGGCTCACATACCGAATTATATCCAGGACCTGTGTTAGGAGGCAAATTCGATGGACATCCCAAGAAAGTGTAAGAATTCATTGACACATGTGTGGTTCAGTTTACCCTAAAACCAGCATTTTTTCCTACAGGTCAAGAAAAGGTTAGTTACATGATATCCAATATGTCTGGTGGTGCCTTGGTTTGGGTTACACTCCTCATGACCACTAATAACCTTATCCTGCATTCGGTACAAGGATTTATGCATAGTGTCAGACACATGTTTGCCCATACGGAATCAGTGGTGTCAGCCCAAGAAAATGTGTTAGATTTCAAGCAAGGGACTATGCACACTTTAACCTACATAACCCAGTTCAAACAAATGGCCCATGAAATCGATTGGCCCGATAGCGCCTTAATTAAGATAATGCAAAGAGGACTTTCTGAAGAAATCAAGGATGAGCTCGCCCGAGTACCTCATCCACCCATCCTGGCTGAACTCATTACTTTAGTCTTGCAACTTGAGTACCGACTTCTGGAACGAAGGAGTGAGAGGAAAAAACAAAAAAGTTCTCGTAGTCTTCCTGAAGTTACTTGATCTTCCCCTAGAACTCAGTCTGAGGATGAACCCATGCAATTGTGAACAACTCGAGGTCCTCTGCCTATTGAAGAAAGGAACCAGAGACGTGAGGGAGGTCTTTGTATGTACTGTGGATCTCGCAACCACTTGGTCTGTTACTGCCCCCTGGTCCCTCCATGTCATTCGGGAAACTCCAACCCCCGACCCTAGTGGGAACCAAAGATCGGGGAGAAAATATGAGTTCCCAGACTAATGCAGCAGCTAATTTGGAAACTCTAATGGTTGAAGTTCGAGTGTCCTTGACTGATTCTGCAACTTCTGTTAACCACATTCCTGCCCTCATCGACTGTGGAGCAGCCGGTAATTTTATGGATGAATTTCCCAGAGTGAAGAAGTCACTACAAATCCCAGTAGAAGGGGTTGACGGCAAGCCTTTATCTTCAGGAATATTCATGGAACAATCTTCACCAATCCTGATGTCTCTGGGTTCTCACAGAGAGCAGATCCAATTCGACCTGATTAAAGCAGCTCACTATACCATACTCCTAGGGTTACCTTGGCTTTGGCTCCATAATCCTTACATCAATTAGGCTGCAGGTACATTCTTTTTGGGATCAGAACACTGTGTCACTCGTTGCCTAAAGGAAGGAGCAATAAGGATGCATTCTCCTGTTGAAAGAGCGAATAATTCAGAGAAGGTCACTAGGATCAAGGTTATACAAGCCTTGCCTTCATGTTACCAAGAGTTCCAGTCCATGTTTGCAAATGAAGATAGGTAGAAAGGGAGGGGCTAGGGGCCTTCTTTTTTGTTAGAGGGGGGCCTGACTCAAAAAGGCATCATATAGTAGGAAGAGAAGAGTCATCGGCTACCCCTATTCTAACCGTGTGTAGGAGGTAGGCTATGAGAGGCAGGTAGCCAGTTTTTAGATGCTGGCTATACAGGGTCACACGAACATATTTAAAGGTAAATAGATTTATTCAAAGATTTTTACACACATCTAAAAACAATAGGTTTAAAACAGAACCTATTCAGAGTTTGCTTGAGCCAAAACCTCGACACAGAGTTCAAGCTGTTTTATACATCACAGTTCAAATAGGTGGAGGTTAGTAACATATTGTGCGAGAAATTCAGTACTACTTTGAGAAATAGTAGTATTTGTTGTCGACAAAGAAATGTGTTTCCAGTCCGGGATGGAGTCAGCCTTCACTTGAACGTAGAAGTGTTGCTTGGTGAAGGGTCCGGACTTTCATCAGGAAATGGTTCAAAGAGAGGGGGAGTTTCTTAAAAGGATAGAAAGTCTTTAGAAAGTGTATTGGAAGAGGGGGGACCACAAAAAAGATCTGCGTGATCAAGGCCTACCTTGAAGTATCAGCGGTTAAACTGGAAAATTTGAAAACCTGCGCTGTTGTCTAGGCGGGCAGCTGTAGCCTGAGTCTACAGGAAAAAATGGGTAACAATTAGTTACCTTGATGTAAAATGGATTCACAGTGTAATGTTAATTTAGAGGAGGACATACCTTAGATGAAGGTATGTTCAGGCCCAGGGGTCAAAACTGGAAAACGAGGGTCGTTGTAGACAGTGACCGAGAAGATGTAGGCACTGTTGGGATTGAAAAAACCCGTTAGGTAAGGTTTTGAACTGAGGCGGCAAAGTGATTTGGGTGATGCCTGCATAATTAGGTGCTATGCGAATTGTGATATTATGGAAAAGAGAAGTTGTTGATGGAGGATTTCTACCGTGATTGTGTTTAAAAAGTGACTATTGTCAAAGATGGAACGTGATGGATCATTTAGAACGGCCATCGGTGATGTGTTGTATAACGTGACAATTGATATCTGTTGATTTAGACAAAATGCCGGCGATTTAAAAATCGTTGAGAGCGGCGTCTGTGTGATTAAATAGCAGAGTAACCGAGTGCACCAATCAGGCTGAATTAGAGCGTGGCCGTCTTAGTTGAAAAACTTACCTAATAATATACAGCTCCAGCGATGCTGATCGTTCGCGGTGGAGAGCTGTGGCTATCCCAAAGTTAAATGAAGGAAAGTCGCATTGAGCGCGCATGCGTGCATTGGAGCGCTGGGTAAGCTCTAAATGCACATGTGCGGCAGAGAGCGCTAACTTAGGATGGGAACCGCATGCGTGGTGAAGAGTATATCAACAAGGTTGGGCAAGCAACTCTTTAGAGACTGAGGGAGTCATGTCAGTACATTCTGTTGGGTGCATCAAAACAGCTCATAGTTTAAAATTGCATTTGTGACAAAAATGCATTTGTGACAAAAACCACATGACATACAATGGCAAAGAGATAGAAATAGACTGAAGTACAAATTATAGACACCGGTCATGGCATGGTCTCGCCGGTATTAACTGTTCATGTGCTGCGTCTATTATGGTTTGTCAAGTATTGAGAAAAGCACATATTATACATATTTTTGAGAATGGCATCTTTGTCGATACAGATAGCGGTTCACTGATAATTAGACCAAGCAATTTCAAAATTGAAAGGCATGACTGCTCAGAAATGCGTGATTAGAAAGAGCAAAATTGGGTGAATTGATTGATTGACAGAGTTCTGGTGGGTTTTTTAAAAGAAAGGGTACTAACATTAGAAGTACTTCGTGGTTGTGATTATATTAGAAAAACTTTTTTTGGGAAGAATTTTTATTTGAAAAACAGGCTCCATTCGATGGCAACATTGAGGCCTTGCTTGACTGAGTTCAGGCGATATATCCATTGTTTCTCCAATTTTCGGAGTGATAGATCTCTGTCACCTCCTCTGAAGGGGTTTCTGGCCGTTTGCAAAATGAACCAAAACATGTCGTTGTGTGTATGTTTTTTCTCTTGAAAATGTGCTACCATTGGTTTGTCTGGGATTCCGTTCTTGATGCATGAGCGATGCTCGCAGATGCGTTGTCGTATTTCTCGTTTACTTTTGCCAATGTAGAGTAGTTTGGAGGGACATTGTATGGCATATACCGTCCATTTGCTTTTGCAGTTAGTAAATGTGTTGAAGGACCAAGTCTTGCCATTGAGTTCGATGGATTTCATGTCTTTGGTTAGGCAGCAAACAGAGCAGGACTCGCATTTAAAATGCCCTTTCACCGGCGGTAGGTTCCATAAGGTGTTCTGTCTTTCAATGGGTTTGGTGGGTTCAGTGTAGGTGTTACCCAGTCTGTCCTTCAAATTTCTGCTTCTTTTGAAGGCAAAACGAGGTTTGAGAGGTTTGAAAGTTTCCGTATGTAGAATACTGAAGTGGTGTAGGATGCTTTTCTTAATTTGATTACTTAAGGGAGAGAAAGTAGTGACACAGGTCATTTTGTCTTTACACAGATCCCGTGGTGTGGGGAAGAGACAAGATTCTCTGCTTCTGTTTTTTGCTCTTTTTCTTGCTTGACGAATGATGTGACTCGGATATCCTCTTTCCTTGAGTCGCAATGAGAGGTCTTTGCTGGTTGTGTCGTAATCCTCCCGGGTTGTGCAGTTACGCCTGAGGTGTAAAAACTGGCCAAAAGGTAGATTGTCTTTGAGGGCTGCAGGATGAAAACTCTGGAATTCCAAAAGAGTGTTTTTTGCTGAAGGTTTGCTATAGAGAGTGGTAGCCAGGGTGTTAGTTGCGGTTTTGTACACAGTTAGATCTAAAAAAGGGATGGAGATTTTATCTGACTGTATGGTGAACTTAATGCCGGTGTCTTTGCTATTGAGCCATGTGAAGAACTCTTGTAGTTCGACTTCGTTCCCTTTCCACGTCATAAGTACATCATTGATGTAGCAAACTCAGAAACCTATCTGGTCTTTGAATGGGTTGTTTGTGTTGTAAATAGATTTGTCTTCAAAAGAGTCCATGAAGAGATTTGCTATATCTGGTGCAAAAGTCGCTCCCATTGAGGTGCCGTGGCACTGTTGGTAAAACGGTTTTTCGTAGATGAAGTAGTTCTCTGTAAGGGCAATCCGGATACATTCAAGTAGGAAAGCAGTTGGTGGGTCCATATTGGTTCTTCGGTCGAGGTAGGTGGCTAAGACATCAATGCATTCACGTTGGGGGATGCTGGTGTACAATGATTCAATGTCAAGGGTAACCAGAAGGTCATTTTGGCCCACAGATAGCGTGTCCAATTTCTTTATGGTTGACGTGGTGTCTTGTACATAGGAACGCATTTGTCCAATGAATGATCGTAGGAAGAAATCAATATAGATAGATAGAGGCTCTAGGATTGATCCTATGCCGGCCACTATCGGTCGGCCTGGTGGGTTTGTAGCGTCCTTATGGCTTTTGACAAAAAAGAACTCTTGGCTCTTAACAACCTTGAGAATAACCTCGAATTCCTCATTAAACCCGCCGACAAAGGCGGAAGTATAGTCCTTTGGGCAAAAACACTGTACAACACGGAAGTCCAGAAACACCTCAACAATACCAAATTCTACCGACAGATACCCACCGATCCAACAACCAGACTTCTCACCGAAATCGAGAGTCTGATGTGCCACGCATGGCAAGAAGGTTGGATCGATGATGATGAGAAACTATTTTTGATAAACCGTAACCCCATCTTACCAGCTTTTTATTTATTACCCAAAACCCATAAGGACGCTACAAACCCACCAGGCCGACCGATAGTGGCCGGCATAGGATCAATCCTAGAGCCTCTATCTATCTATATTGATTTCTTCCTACGACCATTCATTGGACAAATGTGTTCCTATGTACAAGACACCACATCAACCATAAAGAAATTGGACACGCTATATGTGGGCCAAAATGACCTTCTGGTTACCCTAGACGTTGAATCGTTGTACACCAGCATCCCCCAACGTGAATGCATTGATGTTTTAGCCACCTACCTCGACCGAAGAAACAATATGGAACCACCAACTGCTTTCCTACTTGAATGTATCCGGATTGCCCTTACAGAGAACTACTTCATCTACGAAAAAACTTTTTACTAACAGTGCCACGGCACCTCAATGGGAGCGACTTTTGCACCAGATATAGCAAATCTCTTCATGGACTCTTTTGAAGACAAATCTATTTACAACACAAACAACCCATTCAAAGACCAGATAGATTTCTGAGTTCGCTACATCGATGATGTACTTATGACGTGGAAAGGGAACGAAGTCGAACTACAAGAGTTCTTCACATGGCTCAATAGCAAAGACAGCTGCATTAAGTTCACCATACAGTCAGATAAAATCTCCATCCCTTTTTTTAGATCTAACTGTGTACAAAACCGCAACTAACACCATGGCTACCACTCTCTATCGCAAACCTTCAGCAAAAAACACTCTTTTGGAATTCCAGAGTTTTCATCCTGCAGCCCTCAAAGACAACCTACCTTTTGGCCAGTTTTTACGCCTCAGGCGTAACTGCACAACCCGGGAGGACTACGACACAACCAGCAAAGACCTCTCATTGCGACTCAAGGAAAGAGGATATCCGAGTCACATCATTCGTAAAGCAAGAAAAAGAGCAAAAAACAGAAGCAGAGAATCTTGTCTCTCCCCCACACCACGGGATCTGTGTAAAGACAAAATGACCTGTGTCACTACTTTCTCTCCCTTAAGTAATCAAATTAAGAAAAGCATCCTACACCACTGGAGTATTCTACATACGGAAACTTTCAAACCTCTCAAACCTCGTTTCGCGTTCAAAAGAAGCAGAAATTTGAAGGACAGACTTGTTAACACCTACACTGAACCCACCAAACCCATTGAAAGACAGAATACCTTATGGAACCTACCGCCGGTGAAAGGCCATTTTAAATGCGGGTCCTGCTCTGTTTGCTGCCTAACCAAAGACATGAAATCCATCAAACTCAATGGCAAGACTTGGTCCTTCAACACATTTACTAACTGCAAAAGCAAATGGACGGTATATGCCATACAATGTCCCTGCAAACTACTCTACATTGGCAAAAGTAAACGAGAAATACGACAACGCATCTGCGAGCATCGCTCATGCATCAAGAACGGAATCCCAGACAAACCAATGGTAGCACATTTTCAAGAGAAAAAACATACACAAAAACGACATGTTTTGGTTCATTTTGCAAACGGACAGAAACCCCTTCAGAGGAGGTGACAGAGATCTATCACTCCGAAAATTGGAGAAACAATGGATATATCGCCTGAACTCAGTCAAGCAAGGCCTCAATGTTGCCATCGAATGGAGCCTGTTTTTCAAATAAAAATTCTTCCCAAAAAAAGTTTTTCTAATATAATCACAACCACAAAGTACTTCTAATGTTAGTACCCTGTCTTTTAAAAAACCCACCAGAACTCTGTCAATCAATCAATTCACCCAATTTTGCTCTTTCTAATCACGCATTTCTGAGCAGTCATGCCTTTCAATTTTGAAATTGCTTGTTCTAATTATCAGTGAACCGCTATCTGTATCGACAAAGATGCCATTTTCAAAAATATGTATAATATGTGCTTTTCTCAATACTTGACAAACCATAATAGACGCAGCACATGAACAGTTAATACCGGCGAGACCATGCCATGACCCGTGTCTAGAATTTGTACTTCAGTCTATTTCTATCTCTTTGCCATTGTATGTCATGTGGTTTTTGTCACAAATGCATAAACTATGAGCTGTTTTGATGCACCCAACAGAATGTACTGACATGACTCCCTCAGTCTCCAAAGAGTTGCTTGCCCAACCTTGTTGATATACTCTTCACCGTGCATGCGGTTCCCATCCTAAGTTAGCGTTCTCTGCCGCACATGCGCATTTAGAGCTTACCCAGCGCTCCAATGCACGCATGCGCGCTCAATGCGACTTTCCTTCATTTAACTTTGGGATAGCCACAGCTCTCCACCGCGAATGATCAGCATCGCTGGAGCTGTATATTATTAGGTACTTTTTTCAACTAAGACCGGCAACGCTCTAATTCAGCCTGATTGGTGCACTCGGTTACTCTACTATTTAATCACACAGACGCCGCTCTCAACGATTTTTAAATCGCCGGCATTTTGTCTACATCAACAGATAGCAATTGTCACGTTATACAACACATCACCGATGGCCGTTCTAAATGATCCATCACGTTCCGTCTTTGGCAATAGTCACTTTTTAAACACAATCACGGTAGAAATCCTCCATCAACAACTTCTCTTTTCCATAATATCACAATTCGCATAGCACCTAATTATGCAGGCATCACCCAAATCACTTTGCCGCCTCAGTTCAAAACCTTACCTAACAGGTTTTTTTCAATCCAAACAGTGCCTACATCTTCTCGGCCACTGCTACAACGACCCTCGTTTTCCAGTTTTGACCGCTGTTCCTGAACATACCTTCATCTAAGGTATGCCCCCCTCTATATTAACATTACACTGTGAATCCATTTTACATCAAGGTAACTAATTTTTACCCATTTTTTCCTTTAGACTCAGGCTACAGCCGCCCGCCTAGACAACAGCGCAGGCTTTCAAATTTTCCAGTCTAACCGCTGATACTTCAAGGTAGGCCTTGATCACACAGGTCTTTTTTGTGGTCCCGCCTCTTCCAATACACTTTCTAAAGACTTTCTATCCTTTTTAGAAACTCCCCCTCTCTTTGAACCATGTCCTGATGAAAGTCCGGACCCTTCACCAAGCAACACTTCTATGTTCAAGTGAAGGCTGACTCCATCCCGGACTGGAAACATATTTATGTGTCGACAACAAATACTACTATTTCTCAAAGTAGTACTGAATTTCTCGCACAATATGTTACTAACCTCCACCTATTTGAACTGTGATGTATAAAACAGCTTGAACTCTGTGTCGAGGTTTTGGCTCAAGCAAACTCTCAATAGGTTCTTTTTTAAACCTATTGTTTTTAGATGTGTGTAAAAATCTTTGAATAAATCTATTCACCTTTAAATATTTTCTTGTGACCCTGTATAGCCAGCATCTAAAAACTGGCTACCTGCCTCTCATAGCCTACCTCCTACACACGGTTAGAATAGGGGTAGCCGATGACTCTTCTCTTCCTACTGCAAATGAAGATATAAAGCAACTTCTCCCTCATAGAGAAGATGATTACGCAATTGAATTACTTCCCAACTGTGAGGTCCCATTTGGGCGTATTTACCCCTTGTCAGCCCTGTAGAGAGAGCCTTTGAAAGAATATCTTACGACCAATTTACATCACAGACCCATATTGGAGTCTAAATCCCCAGCCGGGGCATCACTCTTTTTTATACCAAAGAAGGATTCTAAGGAACTAAGAACATGCATCGATTATTGGGGGTTGAATAAAATCACCATTAAGGATAAATAACCGTTACCCTTTATATCCGATATTTTGGAGGCAGTGAGACATGCTAAACTCTTTTCCAAATTGGACTTGCGAGGCGCCTATCCCTTGGTTCGTATATGTGAGGGTGATGAAAGGAAGACAGCCTTTCGCACTCCCTTAGGTCACTTCGAAATCAGGGTGATGCCGTTTGGCCTGTCCAACACCCCATCACTGTACCAACACTTCATCGATCATGTATTCTCAGACCTCCTCCTCCCTTATGTTGTAGTATACCTTGATAACATGTTGGTTTACTTCACTAATCTTGAAGAACACATTAAGCACTTCTCTGAAGTCTTAAGATGGCTTGAACAAAACCATCTCTACGTTAAAGCCGAAAAATGTGTATTTCATCAATCCACTGTTTTGTTTCTCAGCTTCATCCTATCTGCTGAAGGAACATCTATGGACCCCTCAAAGGTACAAGCAATACTTCAATGGAAGGAACCATACCCTGTAAAAATAATTCCGAGATTTCTAGGATTCTCCAATTACTACCGTAAGTTCATTTTGAACTTCTCCAATCAGATCAGACCACTTACAGAGGTATTGAAAAAGGAAGAAAATACCTCTGGAGAGAGAAACAACAGACCGTATTTCAGAATCCGATGAAGACTATCATGTCAGATCCTATCCTGAAGCTTCCGGACCAAGATCGACCATACAGTCTAGTGACTGATGCATCGCATTCTGCTCTTGGAGCATTTCTGAAACAGAAGGACCATGATGGCTTCGAATACCCAGTTGCCTTCTTATCTAAGACTCTAAGCCAGTGGTATTCAAACTGTGGGTCGCGACCCCCTAGGGGTCGGCGGGTGCATCCCAGGGGGGCCCTGAGAGCTCAGCATGAAAAAAGATTTTTTTTTTTTTTTTTTTTTTTTTTTAGATTGGAAGAAATGGGCAGGGGTGGCCCACATGGGCGGGCTGAAGCATGAAACTGTCTCAGGCAACAATGAAAAAGTGGCCCACAGTTGTAAATGGATATTCATTCCTTTAATCACAGACTGGGCCTCATTACTACTATGGCGGACCAGTAACAACGGTGCTGGTAAGCTACCGGCACCGTTGCTACCGTTCCGCCATAGTAAGAGTTGTGCTCGTGGGTGCTTGACAGCCCCCGCCAGGTCTGACCTCAGCTCGTCGGATGCACCGGCACCGTTATTAACGGTGCCGGTGCATCCGAGCTCCCCATTCCCATTTGAGCCATATGGGGCTCAAATGGGAATGGGGATCTACCGGCACCTTCGAAAGGGCAATTATCATGTCCGCCTAACTCGGCATGACCTAGTAATTGCCCATTCGCGGGTGCCAGACCCGGATGCAACTCCAGTGGCAGCCGTGCCGGTTTTACGGCACAGCTACCGCCAGAGTAGTTATGAAGCCCACTGTTTCAATAGTACCCAAAGGGGTGCTTTGTGTTAAAATGTAAGTAAATTGTGATATATTCAGCAACAATGGTCAACATTACTAACTGCATAGTTAAGTAACTCATCAAAATGGTCCACATTGGCCAAAATGGTGGCCCATTTTGATTGGCCCAAACTAGCATTTTACATTTTTGGTACAGGCATTGCCCTATAGGCCTGTCCGAGCCTGGCGGCTCATCCATAATGGCAAGAGGCGCCCACCCAGTGGCCCCTCACCCATTATGGAGGAGCTAAGGAGCCAGCCCAGTGAAACAGTGAGCACTCCCTCAGCTGCTTTATCCAGCTAATGGAGTGCTCCTGGGCTGGCTGAACTGTCAAAGGGAAACACTGTTTCCCTTTGACAGTTCAGTTTAGTTCCCCAGCCGCACATGCTCACTGAGCCATGCAAGTGCTGGGGCGTTTTGCTTCGCCAGCATTGCATAGCTCATTGGAAATGCTGGCTGGGGCACTGCATGTCTGTATGTCCGAGGGGGAGCTCCTGCGCCTCCTCGCACATACGGACAGAGCAGCTGGAGCAGGCCGTTTCAGCACCCACACACAGGCCAATGCAGAAGGTACGTTTATGTTCATTGTTTTTATTTAAACATGTGTATGGATGCGTTATGAGTGAGTGTATGGTGATGGATGCTCATGTGAATGATAGAGTGATTGCTGTATGAATGTGCAGCGCCTTGCATATACACATAATCATGTTCATTGTGTTAGGACCAGTGGGGCCCAGGGGACAGGGATGGTATCTTTTTACCGGACATCTATCATTCAAAACCCTCTGCCTTGTCCACAAGGCTTTCTGGGGCCTGGGTCCAAAATACCTTCAGCTATTCCTCCGCAAATACCTCCCCTCTCGAGCTCTTCACTCCTCTACCTCCAACTCCCTCAGGGTCAGTCGTTTATCAAAGAAACGAGCTGGGGGTAGATCTCCGTCTTCGGCTGGGGCCTCCCTCTGGAACAGCGCCCTGCCACTCTAAAACTTGAGGAGAACCATCTTTCTTCCTGCACTTATCAGACCTACCCTGTCTGCTGCCTTAAACGTAGCACTTGCAAATTGCTGGCTGCACTACCACTGTTTGTTGCCTTTATTATTTATTTATTGTTATTTATCTGTTTCTCCTCTGCTTCGCACTTTCCACTTCTCCCCCCTTCCATGCACTTTTCCCCTCACACTTGCGCGTTCTCAATGTCACTGGGCCTAGTAAGATCGCTGTTTTATTCTCCTCTGTTCCCCTCCCTTGCCTTGTCACGCTCTGAAACTCTTGTGTACGAGCGCGATAGAAATAAAATATCAATGCCTGCCCCCTGGACTCCCAGCAACAATTGCAAACTGTTTGGCTATTTACCCATTTTTTGTTAAAAGTATGCTCTACAATGCAACATTTTAACCTATTATTTAAAAAAAAATTCACAGGGGGAAACCCCCCCGAACCTCCCCTTAATGCCCCTCCACTTAAAAAAGATTCACCAGCCGCCACTGGCCCTCAGACTGTGTTGGGAACGGGATGGGGGAACCGAGGGACTATGGTGGGAGCACAATGGGCGGAACCATGGGATAGTGATGGGAGCAGAGTGGGGAGAGCCCTGGGTGTGTGATGGGGTGGGGAGAGACCAGCGACTGGGTAGGAGTGGGATGAGGGAGCCCAGCGACTTTGATGGGAGCAGGTGACGGCGCGCAATATATACTGTCCATTTGGCATTTCTGGGGCGTCCCGACCTGCCCAAATTTTGCTCAGGGGGGCCCTGGCCAAAAAAGTTTGAAGACCACTGCTCTAAGCCCATACAAAATTAATTACTCCGTTCTCGAAAAGGAGCTTTTGGCCATAAAATGGCCATTTCAAGAGTAGAGACATTTGCTTCTGGGATGATCTTTGCAGATTGAAGAAAGGACAGACCATCGCAACAAACAAATGGAATGCCACAATTACCATCAAGCTAGGTGGGCATATTTTATTCCCAGTTTGACATCTGGTTTACCTTCGTCCCGGGCCCTGGCAATATCCAGGCCAATGCCTTATCCCATTCTGAAGCCATATCGGGTGGACGCCTTAACACCGAAAGGTTGTTTCCTTGTGCAAACATTCTATTCTATGTGTCAGATTTGATCAAAATGGTAAACACCATTTAATCGAGATACAGGATATCATCACCAGATATATGCTGACTTCAGAACAGGATCTTCTATTCAGAGATCACAGGCTATTTCTACCCACAGCCGCCATACAAACACAAGCTATGTCAATGTGCCACGACATAAAGGCCGCTGGACAATGGGGAATTCGCAACACCACAGATCTCGTGCTGAGACATTTCTGGTGGCCTTCCATCAGAGTAGACATTAAGGCGTATGTGTCAACCTGTTCCATATGTCCACAATCTAAAGTACCACATCATCAACCCTTTGGTCTGGTAGTACAACCCGCTTTACCTTCACAATCCTGGGAAAACATTTCCACAGACTTCATCATTGAACTACCTACGTCATCCTAGAATATCGCTAATATGGTAACTGTAGATGCTCTGACTAAGATGGCTTATTTCACTCCCTTGCCTCAAGTACCCACTGCAGCTCATTTGGCTCGATGTTTCTTGCATACCATATTCCATCTGCATGGTCTTCCTGCAAGGATAGTGTCCGACAGAGGTTCCCAATTCACCTCTGCATTTTGGACACATTTGTGTAAGATGCTAGGCGTTCATAGAGCCTTGTCCTCGGGATACCATCCTCAAGCCATTGGCCAAACTCAGTGGGTAAATCAGTCCCCTGAGCAACATTTGCAGTGTTTTGTTTCCACAACACAAGATGACTGGAGTGATTTGCTACCCTTTGCAGAATTTGCGCACAAAAATTCTCTACATACCTTTACTGGACTCAGTCTTATGTTTTGCTCTTATGCCTTCCATCCCGTTTCCTTCCCCACAGTTCGCCCTGGGATCCAGAACTTGCCTTCTCTTGATTCTCTCATCAGCAATATTCAAGCAAGCCATGCCACAGCCCTATCATCCTTGGAGGATTCCTGGGCTAGGGTTAAGACTATGGCAGACAAGAAGCGGTGTCTTGAGCCTTCTATCTCATCAGGAGACCTCATCTGGCTGTCTTCCAAAGATCTACCAAGATGCCTAACACCTACCAAACTGGCCCCTAGGTTCTTTGGGCCTTTCAATGTGATGGAACTTGTTGGGAAATTTGCTTATGGCCTCCAGTTACCGTCTTCCTGGACGAGGATTCACCCAGTATTTCACGTCTCCCAATTGAAGGCTCACGTGGTGGATCATTTCTTGAGATTGGGACCTCCCCCTACCCCTGTGGACACTGAACAGGAACCTGAGTTTGAGGTCGCAGCAATTTGTGATTCCTGTTTCTAACTTGTGAGACTGCAGTACCTTGTTGCCTGGAAGGGTTACGGTCCAGCCGACCGTTCTTGGGAACCTGTAGCTGCTGTCCATGCGCCAAGACTGTTGCAAAGTTTTCATCTGCGTCACCCCAGGAAGCCCGGGCCGCATGTCCTGGGGAGGGAGCATACTGTCAGGAGACGGCCGCTTCCTACCTGGTCCTTGTGGCAGAGATGGAAAAGATATTGTGTTAATTCTGTGCTCACATCCCCGAGATTGTACTCCAAAGCTGCCTGGATCTACACCAGCAACAACGGTCTAGTCTGTAGTGGACCGAAACTGACAAGGGAATCCAGAAGGTAGTGGCCGCTTATTAGGAGAAACATGACTGTAAGCCGATGCGTCGCTTCTTCTTAGCAAGCACTGGTGCTAACTCATTATTGTTATTTCTTTGTCTTGCTTCCTGGTCTGGTATTCCTGAGCATCTGCGAAATTCTTGGTTCTATGTGTTGGAACGCTTCATCTCCAAAGCCGTTCCGGGTTCCTCCTGCTGCACTCACCAGGATCTCTCTTATTTTCACAATCTGTCACCAGTATCAAGGTATGGAAGGCAATAACTCACCAGGAATTAGGAAGGAATCCTGGCCGGCACTGGTACCTCCGTATCCCTAAAAAGGGATGCTCTAACTCCGAAATGTTTTCTACTCAAAAATACCTTCTTTATGATGTACTTCACTAGCTGATCATTATAAGGAAAGCTAGAGGAGTTAATCACTGGAAAGGGCGAGGAATCCACCAAAACAGGAAAGACATCAGGCTGCAATAAAGGGCACAATTCAGTATTCATCCTTGAACAGATCGTGGTAAGTAAACCCAGGAAGATGCTACACTAACCTGAGTGCAAAGAATCCTAATTTCCTGGTTGGCTGTAAACACCTCCTTGGCTTCTCCTAGGAAGGCGAGTTATAATAGTAAATACTCTGAACCGTAAATTGAGCGCCCTCCACCCTCTTTCCTTTGCCTTGAGTGCGTATTTTCTCCCTATATGTCCTCTTACCGTAAGGAGAGCTGATGGAGTCCAGGTTGAACCAGAAGGTGACACCAAGGTAGGAAAAATGAGGAAGACAAGGTTAGTCATGGACTAAAACCCGGACGGCAGGAGGGACGCACTAGAGTCAGGTTGGAGCGCTTGTTGAATATACAGGAGAGCGTCCATAAAGTTCTGTGCACGTCTCAATGATGGAATGGTAGGATGACAATGAGGAGGAGTGAGCGATTCTCAGGCAGTGGATCCTCGAAGTGAGGTAGAACAGAGCGGAATGTGCAACATCACCTGGATGGAGCAGCGAAGTTGCATGCAGAGGAATGGGCAAGGAAGGCCTGATGCGTGAAGTGAGGTCCGGAATATTAAGCAACACATGATGTGGGCGGAAACAAGGAAGCCTGTTATGCAGGCCGAGGTCGTGGAAACCGTAATTGACAAATGCCGTGGGCGAAGACAAGGAAGTCCGTTAGGCAGGCTGGGGTCGTAGATATCTGTGAATGACAAATGCCGTGGGCGGAGACAAAGAAGTCCAATAAATCAGGCCAGGGTTGTCAACAGAGAAGCATACAGACAGCCAAACGGGCGTAGGTATACCAGACAGAGCTTCAAAGAAACAATATCAGAAGCACCTGATTCCTGCCCACTGATGGTTTAAATAACGTCTATGAAGACGTATCCCTGACGCGAGGTGCAGTTCTCTGTGACACGTCACCTCCAAGAGTCGCAGGGTCAGGACATTTTGCGTGGCGTCTTTGGAGAGCATAACATCGCCATGGCAACCTCCCAGTGAGTTTCCAGAGACAAAAGAATGGTCTTGCAGCCGTTCTATGGGCAAACAGCTGATTTATATAACGCGAAACGGCAGGCAGTCTGGCATTGGGGCTGAAGGCGAACAAGTGGAGGAAGAATCAGCAGGCATGGCACTTATCTCTGCATTCCTTATTCAGTGCTCGAGGTTACCAGTCTTCACTGCGGTATCCTGCGTGTCTTAGAGATAAGGGTTCTCTTGTCCTCCTTCCTACTTCTTTTCCCCTTTATTTAGTACTCCCATTCCTGCATTTGCTTTCTTACCTGATGTTCTCCCTTCTCGATTCCTGCCTTTCGGAGTACCATCTATATCCGAATTTCCCACGCTGCAGCTACTTTTCACGACATTGGAGTATAACCTTCATCCTCGACAGCAACAGTAAGGGGTTTTTCATCCTTGCGAAGGTTGTTCCCTGCTAACATCCTGGTTGGCTCTCGAGCACCCTGTAACCACAGGGCCTCGAGCGCTGTTTGGGCAGTCCAGCTCTCTTTTCCAACAGAAGCCTGAAGAAAAGGTTGGTGCATGCTTACACTTGATACTTCCTAAATCTCTCTGTCAGTCACTAATACCATGACCAAGTCATCCCGGCTATAATGGGGTTTTAGGCAGTTGACGTGAAAGACCCTGCACATCTGTTTAGGTCTTTCACGTCAATGAGATAATTCACCTCACTGACCTTTTCCAGCAAACAGTAAGGCCCAGTCCACTTGTCCTGAAGGGCCCTGGGTTTGACAGGCTCCATAATCCACACCCGCTGGCCTGGAGAATAGACTGTAACTGTGGCCTTCTGGTCGTGCCAGTGCTTCATCAGCTCCTGACTGGCCTTTAGGTTCTTTGTTGACTGTTCCATGTACTTTGCCATTATAGACCGAAGACCGAGTACATAGTGCACCACATCTCATGAAGGGGAGGAGGGTTTGCTTTCCGAATCCCTCCTTCACTAGACTGACGGGACCTTGTACAGGGTGTCCAAACAGAAGCTCAAAGGGGCTAAACCCCACTTCGTTCTATGGCACCTCCCTGTAGGTGAACAGAAGGCATGGCAGGAGAATATCCCCTTTTCTCCTCAGGTGCCTCTTCCAAGCCACCTATCATGCCTTTCAGGGTCTTTTTGAACCTCTCAACAAGCCCATTGGTTTGTGGATGGAAGGAGGTAGAGAACCGGTAGGTGACTCCACACTCTTCCCACATAGCCTTCATATATGCTAATATGAAGTTTGATTCCCTGTCAGAAACAACTTCCTTGGGGAATCCAACATAGGAGAATATCCCAATCAGAGCCTTTGCAACCACTGCGGCTTTGATGCACCTCAGAGGGACAACCTCACGGTATCTTGTGGCATGGTCTACCACCACCAAGATGTATCTGTTCCCTGAGCTGGTTTGAGGATCCAAAGGACCCACAATATCCATGCCTATTCTCTTGAAAGGCGGCCGCCCAACCACAGCTAGTGGAATTAAGGGGGCCTTTGAGGCACCACCTGGCTTGCCAGAAGCTTGACAAGTCTGGCAGGATCGGACACATTCCTTAACTTTTATGCCAGTAAAAGTGCACAGACAACCGGTCTGATGGCTTAGTCACTCCCAAGTGACCTGCTAAAGGAATTTGGTGAGCCAAATCCAAAAGGAACTTTCTGTGGTATTGGGGAACCACCAACCTTCTGGTGTCCTCGCCCTCAGAATCCTTTGGCCCACTGTACAGGAGTCCATCCTCCCAGTACTCTTTGAACAGTCCAGGGGCCTTGCCCATAGCGTTTTCCTCCTCCTGGGACACTCTTTCTGGGCTGTGTAGAAGTTAGTCTTATCTCTGCCCAGAGCTGATGCAAACTCATCCAGCTTGGGCAGACCCTTCAGATCAGCGCGCCCGTGGTCCTCCACTGCAGGTTCCTGCTCTGTGCCAGCCAACTCTGAAGTCACAAAGCCCCCTGCTACCAAAGTAGGGTTCTCCGTGGCTACTAGCCCCTCTCCCACAGGAGTAGGTGACTCCGTTGTCAGTGGAACTGGACAAGGGCCTACCGGACACACTGGTCCTTCCAACCCGCCCTCTGAAAGCACTCCAGGCCCTAAGGCTCACAGAATGTTTAATCTGGCGATCTCTTTGGCCCTCGATCATGCAGCCGATGCGACTATTTCAGGATCAGGAAGATCATTACCCAACACACACGGGACAGTGATGGATTCTTTCACCGCTACATGGTGCTGGATCATTTCACCTCGCCATCTGAACTCTACTATTGCCAAAGGTCACTTACTCTTACCATCAAATCCACTTATGCACAAATCAGGTCCAGTAATATACTGGCCTGGCTGTACCCACTGCCGGGTGGCAGCGGTGACGCTAGCTGCTGTGTCTCGGACTGCAGAAGTTTTGTGTCCATTCATGTACACGTGCTCTAGATATAGTTCAGTATTATTGGGAACTGGGGTCTCTTCTGGAGATCTGGTACCGTTCCCACTCATTGTAACCAATCCACATTTGGCCACTCATTGACCTAGTGAGAAATCCTCCTCTGAGAGGCCCACACTAATGAAGGCCTCCTCCACGAGTCCAACATTCACCATGGCTTGCTTGGGTAAGCCCTTGCAAGCAGGATCTCTTTCCTATGGCCCAGCTCCTTTCACACCAAAAAACCTTTGGGTGGTGAGAACACAGGTGTCCCAGTCTTAGGGGTGCTTGTGCTCTTCTTTTCAGTGTGCATGGCTGAACTAGGGTTTGGGGGTTTCCCTTCGTTCTTTTGGGGACCTGACTTTGAAGAGGATTGGATTGGACCTTTGTCCTTCCCATCCTTCTTTACTTATTTATCTGCCAATTTCTCGTCTGGTTTGGGTGTGCTCGCCTGGGCCTTTTTCTGGACTTGAGTACTCACAAACCTATCGGCAGCTTTTGCAAGCTCCCTGGGGTCTGTGATAGTCTTGTCCACTAGATGCTGGTGTAGGTCAACAACACAATTGTTCGACACATGCTCACACGCAATCAAATTGTACCTCCCTTTAAATGTGTCAACTTTGTTACCAGTCACCCACCCACTCAGATATTTCAACGACAAGTGGGTGAATGCTTCAACTTTTCTTTCCGAGCTCTCTCGAGCGCTTGAGATACTGTTCTGAGGTTTTACACTACTTCCTGAGTAGGGCTTCCTTCATGCTTTCAAAAAGGGCCTTTCCTCAGGAGTTAACTGAAGAATTGCATCAGTCCCTGGTGTCGGTAAGCGACTCATCATGGCTGTACCCCACAGTACCTCATCCACCTCCTGCAGCTAGAATGCCAGCTCGAGCGCTTCAAACCGGTCGAAAATATCCTTCCCCACTTCATAAGCTTGTACTAATTCATTGGGAATGTGCTGTTGGAGCTTATCCCGCGCACTCTGGTTTGAGCCACCTCTGCTGCTTTCGTTAATGGATCTGTTGGCCTCCTTCTCTTCAAGCACCAGCTTGTGCAGCTCTATGGTGGCCCTGTCCTGCTCTATGGTGACCTTGTCCTGCTGTTTCTTTTCCTCTCGCGCTAGTCTCCTCTCCTTGAGCAGGAGCTTTCAAGCTGCTACCTCATTAACAGCCGGAACAATTACTGGGCCACTTAGAGACTTTGCTGAGGCCTGGAACGTGCGGGATGCCGCACTAGCCCCTGTCCTGACAGACACTCTAGAGTGTTGAGAAACCACATTTTCCCAGCAGCGGGATGATTGGCGAGAAACACTGCTCATGCGGTCATCCTCGTCATTTACCCCCTCCAGAAGGTCTTGCCCGTTCGGGTACGCAGGACCTAGCCCGTCCCATGGGGTCTTCTCCCCCAACTGCCCTCGCTTCTACCCAAGCTTGGAGGCTGGTCAGCAACTAAGGTTTATTAACCATAGTCCTGTGGGGAAGTCCCCTCTCTTGACATAAGACGAACAGGACATCCATGGCTATGCCTTTTATAGTCTCCAGGTCAAGCTCCATGGCTATTACTAATACCTAGTAGTGACTAAACCTTGCCTGCAATAGTACTTTTATCATCAGGTGATTAAGCTGTGACAAATCTACTTTCGGGCACCAGAGGTCCAGGGATGAATATCGGTTTCTAAACCATCAATTAACCCCACACCTCTAGTACACCAGAAGGGATCTGAACAGATTGGAAAACAAGTGAATTATAAGACCTCCTTGTCCAATTTTGGTAACGTGGACGGAACGGCAGGCTTATCTCCGTAAGGCCATGGAACGTTGGTTAGTTGCAACACAGCAAAAATACAATTATTTCCCAGTGATAAAAGAGACTGTCCAGTCAAGATTGTATGAAAATATCTCCTTTATTATTACTACAACAGACAGTTCTAGCACACTACAAATATGACCCACCCTGTAAAGACACACAGAGGACAGACAGTTTCAAGAAGGAAAGGGATGCACTCTGGCTACTGACAGGAGGATAGTTGGTAAAGTAATCAGTTGTACAGTTCAAGGTTATTGGTTGCAGCACCAAGGGGGCAAAGGGTCGTAACTGTCTCTAGGGGTCTTCGAAGAAGGACCAGAGGGGCAGTACCGCAATGTACCTGGTGCTGTAAATGTTCTTGTTGTTCGACCGCATCGAGGCAGTTCCAGGATGATTTGCAGCCCTTGAGACAGAGTTGGTGGCGGGAGACAGCTTTGGGTACCAAACGGCAGGCAGTTCGACAAGCGAGGCTGGACAGATGTCTGCAGGCAGTCCAGCGCGGTGGCTCGGGGCCAAGTATTGCTGTCTCTGTGCTGGTTGGCAGATATGGAATGCTGGTCGAGGTGGCTCGGGTGACTCTTGTGACTGTGGCGTGACAACAGTCTGCGGTGCAGCTGGATGCGGTTTGAGGACTCAACTGTCTTGAAAATGTCCTTAAAAGATGGGCGCTGGATGATGCTTGTGTGGCACTCCACCTAGCTTCTTCGCAGAGCTCATATCATCCTTTTAAGGTGGACGGCCCAAAACTCAGGAGAGTGATTGTAGGCAGCGTCCTTGTCCTTTGTCCTTTGTCCAGAGACTCTCCGGCACTTCCCACCTAGGAAGCTTGCTGGTAGAACCTAACATGGCATGCTATGTGCTGGCTGGGTACCGTTCCTGGTGCTGCTGGGCTGGTCCTCTGAGTCTGGTATCTCCCTCTGTCCCCTGGGAGATGTTTTGGGGAGGGATCTTGCTTCCCTCTTGGAACTCCTGCCCTTCCTTCACTGGCAGAAGATGTCCTTCTTTTTACTCCTTCCAAAGTTTTCAGATGATCTCGCAAGTGAGGGGTTCAGCCCTCTCTTAAAGCCAAATGGGCCCCAGTGATTGGTGCAGGCTAAACCCACCTTAATGAACCAATCCTATGTCCCCACCAAAAATCTTCTGTTATGCATGATATGATATGACATGATATGATAGGTTATTTATAACACGCTAAGTACCTAGAAGGTTCTAAGCTCGGACCCGGGGATCGAACCTGTGTTGCTCCATGTCGTCTTGCTTCCAAGGCAAGCACGTTGCTCCAGAGCTATCCTCTCGAGACAAAATATGATCCGGACCAGAGTGCTCTGCAAAAGGACAGACAAGGGGTGATAACATATACCTTAGTTCCACCCATCTTCCTGTCTGTTGTAGATCAAAGTGTCTCTTTGGTTGACTGAGCCCTCTGTGACTCTTGAATAAAGCACATGCCTCCCTTGAAGTTTGTGCTGGTAGAAGACTTCCTGCTCCCCTATATCACATCCTTCATCCCTCTGAAAGGGGTATGCTCCGCAGGGGCAACTACATTAGCTGCTGGACCCAGACAGGCCATTCACTGCCTTTCATACAGAGAGGTGGAAACTAGTTTCAAGTTGACACATTGCATACCAAAGGGTTGTTTGTCCCGCATTCTTGTTGTCTCTTCCAGCAACCAAGCCTCTCAGGCTTTCCTCAAATATCTTGTTAGTATGCACTGCCACCAGCTGCAGTAGACAAAAGGAATGCAGATCCATGGATCCTTTGATATTTAAATTAAGCTGCCCATGGCTGGAGGAAGGTGTCCCTTTCCCCCTTCTTGTAGGCTGTTTCTTCACATACACATGACTAGATGTTTTGTGCAGTGAGCAGATAAAATGGGTGCGGAATGGGCGCACAAATTTTGGAGGCTAATCTCCCATCATTCATTTTAATTTATCAAAAATCTAAAAAGCCCAGGCAAGTGCACTATACACGTCCAGATGGTCGAATTCCTCTCTGCACGTGCGGATAGTCGAATTCCTCACAAGAGTAGTGCACTTTGTTAATATGTTTAGACTGAGATTGTGTTTGTCATTGATTTGGGTTTAATAATTCATATGCCCTTTCCTTATGTGGTTGTCAAGTATTTTCCTCATTGCTGTTTTCCTTGGGGCACTTTTTTACCTAGTGATTGGAGTGAAAAGTGCTTTACTATAGAGATTGTGGGGGTTTGATATGCTAATCTTGATCCTTCTAGATGTCCTTCCAATGGATACCAAGCAATGCTAATTGTCCAAAAAGCAGATTTCTAGAACACATTGGGCCTCATTACTAGTACGGCAGTGCAGGAAAAAATGGTGGTAATGCAGTAGTAACTCTGTTGCACAGCTTATGGGTGCCACTCTGAAGATATTGCTGGTGCCCTAGCTCACAGCGGTGAGAAGTGGATCCCACTCAGGCAGGGGGCCCCCAAAGACATTTGAACAGCACAGACCACGTGGTGATGATCTTGAATAGGCCCATGTGGTGGACGGGGCCAGCCAGAAGAATGAAATTGTGGGCACCAGGCCCCAGTTGCATCAGGGGACAGAACCAGTACCATATCACCAGAAGGACAGACCCATGAAGGTACTGAAAGGAGATGACGGTTTTCGTTGCTGGATCTTTGGAGGGGGTATTATCAAATCTGGATGCACCTAAACTATACGGGGAACATGGCGTTCATCTGCCACATGCGGCTTTAAAAATGTGTCAATATGCCCAGAGGAATCTCCGGAGTTCCCATACGATGCAGGGACTAATACAGAAAATGGCCAAGGACAAGTACTTCCTGTGAGGGTTGTATATTAAATGACCTTTTCACAATTGACCTCGGGAGAATTGACCTCGGGAGAATTGACCTAATTTAGAAGGTCAATTAGGACATATATGCGGGGGGAAACCCCCCGCAACCCCACACCCAATCCAAAACCCCTTCCAACACCCCACCCAATCTCCTTATATTATATATAATACAAAACCAACCCAATACATATTTTAGTTATTTTATATACTATAAAGGTCAATTGTGCAGAAGGTCAATTAGGACCACTATAATTAGGTCAATTGTGCAAAAGGTCAATTGTAATAGGTCAATTTGGGTAATACCTCCTGTAAGTACTGGTATACATAGACAATATCATTATGTGTGGCAGAGCACTGGAGCAACACAATATCTGAAAGACCACGGCCCATAGGTGGGTGTGGCCAAGTGCCGGTCCTGCAGGACGAGTGTCAAATACACTAGGCACACTGTTTCAGCAGATGGGATACCAGTGTAACCAGCAAAGGGTACACTGCATGTCAATTGGCAACAACTTCAGACCTTTTAGGAGTTACAGAGTTTCCTGAAATTCTGCAATTATTACCATTGCTTTGTCCCTGAATTGGTCAACATCAGCAAACCACTTGGGAGCTCAACAGAGAGCATTCATCTACACAAAAAGACATGAAGTACACATTATCAAGGAGCCATTATATCACTTCCGGGAGCCCTGCGGTGAGAGGTGAATGGACCGGAGACAGCAAACCTTCGTGTACCTGAAACCATCGCTCACAACTGTTAAAATCCTGGACTATACCGACCCTCAGCCGCCTTACATCTTGCACGTGGACACAAGCTTGGATGAGTTGGGAACTTTTCTTTGCCAGGAGACCAGTGGTGGGATGGGACCTACAGCCTTCACCAGCTGAGGGCTACATGCTTCTGGGGAGAATACCAGCCCACAAGCTGGAATTCCTAGCCCCGAGGTGGGCCATAACAGAGAAAGGTCCTGATTACTTCTGTTATGACAGCTTTGCGGAACGCACACATCATAACCCCTTCATGTCCATGCTAAAGTCAGCCAAGCTGAATGTCATGGGACATCTTTTGGCCTACAATTTCCAACTGTGGCAGAGGCCTTTGTCGCACCAATGCAGACACCAGTGCACTCTCCAAGAGGCCTCCTTGTCCAAGTCTGCTGACCGGAGAGAGATTGCTGCAATTGGTGCATACGAGCCACCTGCCAGTCTACCATCCATCAGGACCCATTCAGAGCCATGACCAGTGCCTGTTTAGGGCACTGGCTGAGGCTGTTCCACCAGGGTGCTGTAACATCGCCAGCCTGGAGACACCATAACTACCTCACCTGACCCGAGACGCTGTTTGCCCAGTTCGCAGGTCCAGGCATCGTCCATTCTTGAGTGCGAACATGGACAGCTGCTGATGGGCCTGGTTGCCTGTGAAATGACCTGGACAATTCTTAGCTTCTGAGGGAGTGGAAGATGTTAGTAGAGAGAGGAGGGATCATCTATAAGGAGAGTCACACCGCCGTCTGAGTCCTCACACCATTTCTGACCGGCTGTACTATTCGCGTACCATGACCACTAGACATTTGGCCACTAAAGAGACATTTGACGTGTCTTCTCAAGGTTTTGGTGGCCATGCATACCTGAAGAAGTGGAGCTCTTCTGCAAGCACTACGTTAAAAAAGACATTTGATCACCAATTCGCCTATCACCCCTATTTGCAGAATCGTCATTGCGCGGTGGTGAATGTGTGGACTTTCAGCCATTTGGTGGCCCCTTCCTGCCACAAGTTTATCCCTTCCTAGATATCGTATCTCTTCAGGACTAAAATCTTTGCACTGGCTCCCAGTGGCGGTGAGGATTAAGTTCAAAACCCTCTGCATTATCCACAAGGTCTTCTGGGGCCTAGGACCTCAATAACTTCAACTCTCTTCCTAAATATCTTCCTTCCCGAGCTCTTCGCTCATCCGCCTCCAACTCCCTCAGGGTTGGTCGCTTCTCCAAGCAGTGATTTGGTGACAGATCTCTTTGTTCTGCTGAATCCTCCCTCTGGAAAGGCCTACCTGCCTCTCTGAAACTTAAGGAGAACAATCTCCAGTTCCGGAAGCACCTCAAGACCTTCCTCTTTGCTTCTGCTTTCTCTCACCCCTCCCCTGCTGATCTCCTGGCTGAAATTGAAACTGCTCTGGTTACCTGGCTACCCTCTGATCTCGGGCCCATGTTGCCCCCTCCCTCCAGTTGCACACCTGCACTGCCCCCCTGGCAACCCTTGCACTCGGGGACTGTTTCTGTATCTCGACAGCCCCTACTAGCACTTGATACCTGATGTCTACACTTACCCTTGCACTTGCCACCAGCTGGCTGCACTTTTATTTATTGTCTCTATTTATTTTTCTGTATTGCACTGCCCCCTCCCCTTGTCCCCTGCTTTCCTGCACTTGTTCCTCTCCCCCCCTCCCCTGCACTTGCGGGATCTCAATGTCACCTGGCCTAGTAGGATCGTTGTCTCTGTCTTCCCTCTGTTTCCCCTCCTTTGCCTCATTGCGCCTTGAAACACTTGTGTATAGGCGCGTTATAAATGCCTTATCATATCATATCCTGGTCAAGTGGGAGGGCGCGGAAGGATCTTTTAAGGGATGAACCCTCACTTTGTAGAACTTGTAAAACTTTTCAGTGGCACAGAACTTGTCTGTGAGCCCAGAGGTCTACACAATTAAATCCTAGTGTACCAAAAAAACGGAGAGTAATGTAACAATTGAATATGTTCATGATGATGTGAAATGCAATAACTTTGTTTTGTATTTTTCTCTTGTTCCCTCCCAGGATATAGGACCCTCCTTGTCCTTTCATAGTTTAATCTATCCTCCCTCTACCTCCCCTTCTCGCCATTTCTCTATCACTTACGTTTAAGTGCCAGAAAAAAAAGTTTTGAATGCTTTTTTTTTGTTTTTTTGTTTTTTATGGGGGGGGTCCCCCCAAGCCTCTGTTTTCTTTTTTTTAAAAACTTTTTTATGCATACTAAACAAAAAAATATATAAATAAATAAATCAAAAAGCATTCGAAATGTTTTTTTCCCGCTCTTTTTGGTTTCGGAAAATAGGGCATTCGATCCCTTTTTTTCCCGAAACTATGACTTGACACAGAGCTATCCTCCCGAGACACTCTGCCGCTTTTCATCAGTTCCTTTCTTGGTCCCTCCTCCGCACACTCTGCACCCGTGACCACTTTCTCTCTTGCTCCCTCTTGACCACTCGCTTTCTCCCTTCACCTATTTCTTGCTTGCTTCCACCTCACTGCTTCCTCTCCCTTTATCCCTTTCGTCCTTACTCCCTCCTCCCTGCACACTTTCCCTCCTCCACCACTCTCCCCCTCCTGTGGCCAGTTTCTCCCTGACTCTCTCATCTCTGCACACTCTACCTCCTTTCATCAGTTTCTTTCTTGGTCCCTCCTCTGCACACTCTCCCTCCTGTGACCAGTTTCTCTCTGGCTCCCGCCCCCCCCCCCCCCGCCCACTGTGACCCTCCTGTGACCAGTTTCTCTTTGGCTCCCTCCTGCTGCCACACTCACTCCCTCCTTTCATCAGTTTCTTTCTTGGTCCCTCCTCTGCACACTCTCCCTCCTGTGACCAGTTTCTCTCTGGCTCCCGCCTCCCCGCACACTGTGACCAGTTTCTCTTTGGCTCCCTCCTGCTCCCACACTCACTGCCTTCTGTCATCAATTTCTCTCTGGCTCCCTCCTGCCCGCACACTCTCTCCCTCATGTCATCAATTTTCCTCTGGCTCCCTCCTGTCCGCTCTCGCCCTCCTGTCATCAGTTTCTCTCTGGCTCCCTCTTGCCCGCACACTCTCCCTCCTACAGCACACTCTCCCTCCTGTCACCAATTTCTCTCTTACTCCCTCCTCCCCGCACACTCTCCCTCCTACAGCACACTCTCCCCCTCCTGTCACCAGTTTCTCTCTTGCTCCCGCCTCCCCGCACACTCTCCCTCCTACAGCACACTCTCCCTCTCCTGTCACCAGTTTCTCTCTTGCTCTCTCCTCCCCCCACACTCTCCCCTCGCACCCATATTTCATCGTCAGATCCACTCCCGGAGACTCTCTGTCTCCTGTATCCTGCTCCCTCTCGCCTCCATCGAACTCTTTATCCATCGTCTCCCCTGTCTCTTTTCACCCCACGTAGTCCCTTCCTCGCTCATAGTTCCCTCCGTTCCCCGTTTCCTGACTCCCTCTCTCCATCTCTGTCACTCTTCCTCCTCCCCTCCCTGCACAGCCGATTTGATGATGCCTGGAAAGGGAGGGAGGGAGAGAGAGAGAGAGAGCTTGGTTAATAACCGTCTATTTTTGGGGCACAAATTACAGGTTTGGAGCCTGGCTTGTACACAGGCTCTGCTGTTATTTTGCTGCCAATGTTCCCTCCTTTGTGAACGGGAAGGAAACAACCCCCACCCCAGGCCTTGAACACACTCTCTCTACCCCGGGGACTACTGGGGTGTGTAGGGTGATGGGGATGGTGGGAGTGTGAAGGTGGTGCAGGAAAGAGGGGGGCGTTCGGGCATGTTTTCTGGGTTGTCACAGATGAGCGTCTCTGACCCAAGATACCCGCTTTGGAAGGCGGAAGACCCGCATTAAATAATGCCCCCCACCCCCGAATAAGACACCCCTTGGCCAGTTAATGTGTTGGAAAACGCTTAAGCTCCGCCCCCCCCGCCCACCTTCCGCCGCGCACCCAAAGCCAGTCTGTGCTCAGAAGTAAATAAGGCATAATTAATTCTTGAATTGCTCTCTGAAGCTATCATTTTAGGAAGATGGGATGCATTGTCTGCAAAAAATGAACAAAAGTCGATGTATGGGTGCAATCAATGCCCCTCGGAGTGGCTCGCAGAAGGCGGCCCCCCGGGAGAGAATGGGCCCGTCTCGAGCGCTGCGCACTGCACGCGGCCGGGGAGTCTTCATAAAGGAAATCATGAATCGACGTATGTGCAGGTGGCGCGACGGGAAAACATATTTTTGTGGGCGGGGGCCGGAAAGAGTTTGCATCTCTCTGACTGAAAACTTTGTTGGCCGAGTGAAGAGGCCTGCCCCTGATGTCCTAATCTGTGATGCTTGTTCTAGCCTTGCTCTGTTTTCAAACCACGACCGTCCACACCCCTAGGAGGGCAGCCTGACCGGAAACTCACATACCCCTATACAGGAGCTGTATATACAGGGACCACTTACACCAGTGGTCTTCAAACTTTTTTGGCCGGGGACCCCTGAGCAAAATTTGGGCAGGCTGGGGCCCCCTACAAATGCCAAATGGACAGTATCTATTGCGCACCGTCACCTGCTCCCATCACAGTCACTGGGCTCCCTCATCCCACTCCTACCCAGTCCATGGTCTCTCCCCACCCCTTCACAGACCCTGGGCTCTCTCCACTCTGCTCCCACCACTATCCCATGGTTCCCACCCCTCGTGCTCCCACTACGTCCCTGTGCTCCCCCCATCCCGTTCCCGACCTAGTCCGAGGGCCAGTGGCGGATGGTGATTTTTTTAAGTGGAGGGGCATAACTATTTCCCACAAAAATGCCATAGCGACCGAGCACAGTGAGGGGGCCCGAACCAATAAAGGGGAGGTCGCGGGGAGGTTTCCCCCCGTGATTTAAAAAAAAATAATGGGTTAAAATGTTGCATTGTAGAGCATACTTTAAAACAAAAAATGGGTAAATAGCCAAACCGTTTGCAATTGGTGGTGGGGGCCCAGGAGGCAGACATGACATTTTTTACTGGACATCTACGATAGATGGAAGGCTTTGCTATCAATGCTAAATATTCTAAACCTAGAGAACATACACGTCCTTGTAGCAGGAAAGTGATGTCATTCTGTTTGTGTAGACGTTGCTGCAGCCATGCATTGCAAAACAGCAGAATTGCATAGTGTTAAGCTTTTGCTGCACAGGTTGGAGAGTGAAAACCTCAGATCTCTATAAGGGTGTACTAGTATGGAATTACAGAGCCCTTTACAATATTTTGTATCTGCATGTATTTTAGATGCAAAACAGATCAATGTGGACGGTGTTAAAAAACAAACAGGAAGATAATTGATGTTTGTGACAACAGTGTGATGAGCTACTTGTGATCGCTGCAGGACCAGATGCTGTATCTATTAGTTTATTAATTTGATTTTTTCCCCAAAAGATGATAGAATGCTGTGACAATCCCCAACCATACCACACCCCTATGTGCCCGATTTACAAAACATTTCCAATGGGATTTTTCCATTGTAAAGTGCTTTTGTAAATCAGGCATATGGCGCCTTCTAGGGTAAAGCAACACAGAACAACATGCTGATGTGGATTGTCGTAATATTTAAAAACCTTCGCACTGCAGCATGTATGTTGAAGGAGATACTGACATTTGTATATAACAAAGCCCTAACCCTGTGACAACTAACATGCTAAACACGCCACAAGAACTGCATTGTTTTTTTTTTCATCAGTGACCAAACCCCTCTTCATTTCGCACCAACCTTGTTTGGCTTTGTTTATGGTGTGAAAGCTGTCGCATAAAAGCCTGCTATGTTCCCTTAGGCTGACAAACAGTGTTAAGATCCACAATGAGCCACACTGCAATGGCACTTGTGCTGTCTGGCAGAAGTCAGGGGGAAAGCAAGCAGAGAACTCGCCACCGCAAAGAAGGCCCGCCACAGCAGAAAGGGCCCTATGCTGTGTGGAAGGGGCGGGCCCTAGCACAGGGGCCCGTGGCTGACGACTGCTAGATCCGCCTCTGCTCTTAGGTGTGGAGGGAGGACATTCCATTGCAAGGCTGCGATGACTAGGAAGTCAGCAGCACCCCCTGCTTTGGCTCGTTTGGTTTCGGGAACTGTGAGCATGTTGGCATATGGGGCTTTGTTAAGTCTGGAGGATGTAGTTCTGTGTGTAATCTTTGAGGAAGGTAAAGGGGGGCTGTGTGATTGACGCATTTGTTAGGGATTCATATTTTGGAGGGTTAAAAAGGAAATTGCGCATTTAAAAAAAATGTTTTACTGAAAGGAAGGCAAAATGAAAGGAAGTTAAAATGAAAGCTGCATCGACCCCCAAATCAGGTGTGGCTGCGGACATGACACACTTTGCAGGTTCGAATCCCGTGGCTGGGCCCATTTAGCCTTTCACCCTAAGTCGATGAATCGAGTACTTTGTAAATGGGGTGACAATGACTCAGAAGCAAGCGGAATCTTGCATATATCGCAATATAAGCGCTCACATTATTATTCCTATTAAACGAGGGTGACTTATCTGAAGGTCTCCTTTAGACAGAGGGTATCCCCCCCCCACCTCTCTTCCGGGGGTAATGCACGGGAAGCATCTGTAAATCTCTGCAGGGACAGGAGGGACACACCTCTAAAGAGGCTGAGGGGTTCAGGGTCCGAGGTCATCGAGACCTCTCTGTATGGGATGCACACACGAAGAGCTACAATGGCCGGGTTAATAGGGGTTATGTCAATGCTTCAGCAGGCATGGCAATCCGGCACCAGGCCGCTCGGGGAAGTGTCCCACACCAGTGTGGCACCAGGCTGCGGGGGGAAGTTTGTTTTATTCATATTTATATAGCGCACAACAGCCCGAGGACATTGCAGCACTTGTTACAGTACAAAGCTTAGTTACTTAGTTACATGGTCATTAGCAATATATATACAGGTTGCAATATAGTTACATAGTCATTAGCAGTATATATACAGGTTACAATATAGTTATATTATATTTGTGTCATATTACAATATACATGGTAGAAGTGGAGGAGGCAGTCCTCCACTTGCTAGTTGAGGAGAGTGGCCTTGAGGTTGTTTTGCGAAAGACAGAGATGGAAGTTTCAGCTCTAAGGATGGCAGGGAGTGAGTTCCAGAGTTTCAGTGCAATATAGGAGAAGCCTAGACCTCCCACTGTGGCTCTCTTTATGCGTGGTATGTGTAGCTGGTTGGTGTACTGAGCTCTGGAAGTGCGAGTGGATGTGGTCCTTGATATTGCTTTAGATAGGTATGCTGGAGCAGTTTTGTTGATGCACCTGTGAGTGATGGTGAGGATTTTCAGAGTAATACGGTCTTTGACCTGGAGCCACCGTGCTTCACGTCTGGCGTGGGACATATGGTCTCTTCTAGGGATGCTCATGGCGGCTCTGAAGGCATTGTTTTGTGTCGTTTGCAGTCTGAGAATGTTTTTGGCGGAGGTGCCAGCTGAAGGGCGTTGCAATAATCGAGTTTGGCTCCTATTGTTGCTCTAGCTATGGCCAAGCGGTTAGGGGTGGATAAGTAGGGTTTAATGGCATTGATGAGTTTGGTGCTGAATGCTGATGCAGAGGCTATGGCGCTGACTTGTTTGTTCATCGATAAATTTGCATCAATGTGAACACCTAGAGTCTTGACAGAGGATGATACGGAGATGGTTGAGTTGTCTATGTTGAAGTTGTTGTATTGGGGGCTTAGTTTCGATAATGTGTTTGTCTGGCCCAGGATGAGAATTTCAGTCTTCTCCCCGTTAAGACAGAGGCCATTGATTGCCATCCAAACTTGGATAGTGGCACAGATGTTGTGAAGGGCCGTGGCGTCTTGGTGATAGAGTCCAGATAGGGGTAAAAGTACTTGAGTGTCGTCTGCATAGTTTGTATTTGCAACACCCATCGAGTCAAGTAGGTCGAAGAGGGGTTTTGTGAAGAGGTTATAGAGGGTGGGGGCTGTACAAGATCCTTGGGGGACACCGCAGTTTCTAGTGGTAGGATCTGCGTTAGCTGTGTCGGAGTAGACCTTCATGGCTCTTCCTTCAAGGAAAGAAGTGATCCAGGATGCTGCTTGATTAGAGAAATTGGCTGCATGGGTGAGGTGGGAGGTGAGTGTTTGGTGATCTACCAGGTCAAAAGCAGCTGATAGATCGAGGAGGAGGAGCAAGGCAGGTTTGCCTTTGTCCATGATCTGTGAAATTTGATTTTTGTAGGTCTAATAAGGCGGATTCTGTTCCATGCCCGACACGGAAGCCAGATTGTCTTTTGCCTAGTATGGAGTTAGCTTCTATGTATGATTGGATCTGGATGTGAGCTGCTTTGTCCAGGATTTTTAGGAGGAACGGGACGGTCGTTATCGGTCTGTAGTTGTTGGGTTGCGCTGGGTCAAGTGTGGCCTTTTTTAGAAGTGGCCCTCACTGGCCATGGCACCAGGCTGCTGGGGGGGGAGTGGCCCATGCTGCCCGTTGCACCAGGCTGCAGGGGGGAAGTGGCCCACACTGGCTGTGACACCAGGCTGCTGGGCAGGAGTGTTGCTAGGTCTGGAAAAGACCAGGGGCTACGCTAATGTCGGAAGTGTCGGGACTGCGGGCTAGCTACACTTTTGTTTGTAGCCCCTGAGATTCTATCCGGGGCTACAACCAAAAGTCCAGGGGCTATAGCCCCCTTAGCCACCACCTAGCAACGCCTCTGCTGCTGGGGGAAGTGGCCCGTGCTGGCCGTGCCATCAGGGCCTTTGTTAGCTCATGGACACGCAAGATCTGGGCGCGCAAACGCTGTCTCATACCGGCTGCAATTACATTGCAGTTTCCATGCAATGTCCTTTCTTCTTAGGCAGGTATGGGGCTACCCAGTGGGCCATGGTGGGGGCCTCAGTATTCACTGAGGGCTTCCGGCCGTAGGGTGCAGCACGGCAGAGGAGGGACTGGCGAGGGGCTGCTTACCTGCATCCGGTGGGGTCAGGATATTTAAGCCAGTCAAGCCCAGGCATCCTCTTCTTTCCCGCACCTTCCGGATGAAGTTAGCTTGGGTAAGCGGCCATTCATTTGTATCGAGATCGGTTGCGAGGCTTAGGGACCCGATGTGGCGTGACACGCTCGTGTATGATGGATTTGCATGTTACTGGTTGGGAGCTGGGAGTCTATGGCTTAGACAGCGTCATCATGTTTTGTTGGAGGCTTTGCACGGGGTTCAGTTCCATTGCCCGAGGGTTTAGTGCTCCATATAGTCACTGCATATAGGCAGCAAGTCAGGGAATTTATCTTGGGCAAGTTGGCATTCCTAGCGCATCACTTTGGGGGTACGATCTTAGTATGCTCTGAGATGATCCAGAGGCACGACCGGGGAAAACGGGTGAATCCCGCAGCTATGAACACATCATAAAGAAGTTGAACATGGAATTGGCAGAGGTCATGAGCATGCCACGGCTATGCAGCTTTAGACATGGTTTATTAAGACTGCCCTCCCCAGAGTGTTTCACAGAGATGGTCTCCATCTCGCCTGAAGGTTGTGACGTGTTCATTCAAGATTTGCTGGGGGGTATTCACAGGTGCCTGTACCCAAGCACTGGGCAGGGCGTTCGGACAGTAGCCCAATCAGCCCAGTGGTGCTGTTGACGGGGACCTAGAAAACAGATTATGAAAATGTTCAGACCATAACCAACTAACAGGAACTATGAATTTGCTACCCGGGTTGTGGGTTGAGGGGTCCACTCGAGTCCAATAAACCAAGCAGGCGTGGACGGTGAGGGTGGCCCCTCGGGTTTCCCATTTGGTGGATATTTAGCCAATGCTTGGTTGTTTGGATTGTCTGGCTGGGCATTGGATTTCTGCAATTAACTCTGGGACAGCTCAGGCAGCCATTAGGCCAATCGGGCAGCTGGCGGGTCAGCAGGGCTGCTAGGGTCAAGGTCATGGTAACCGATGATGCAAGATGTAAAAGACCTGTAGGCCCTAGTCAGAATCGTTGTGGATTTTCCTGTAATAAAATGCAGCCTGCTTACCTCCAAAATCAGTGTCATATCATTCGTACTATACAATGTGTGTTTTTGTGTTATCAAGACATGGGCATATACAAGTGCACCCCTAATAGTAACAGGCAGCTGAAGTTGTGGTGTTATGATCACTGCCTGGCTTGTGAACAATCTCGAATTTGTAATCTTGCAATATCATGCCCCACCTGTCAATCCTGGGTGTAGCGAGGGCCTGGTTACCTATAATGATTGTGAATGTACCCCCTTAAGGGAAGCAGCAGAACTGTTCTCATGTCAAGACCAAAGCCGGTGTATCTTGACAAGACAAGTCATGGTAGCATTTGTTGCCGTCCTTTTGGAGAACACCTGTGCTCTGTTTAACAGATACATCCTCTTGTCAGTGTGTGGTGCTCTGTCTGAATATTAGAGCTTGCTTGGTCCACACAAAGCCATATCTGCTCACGCAATTCTACCACCATAGACAAGACCATGGAGTAGAGCTAGAGGTGACCGAGTAGGGCTTACATTTCCCTCCCCACCTGCCTTTGGATGAAGAACTCACATGGCTCTGCATAGGCTTACCAACTCTTCGCACGCTCCGGAGGCCTTCGGCGCTGCATCCCGCATCTGAAAGACAAAACAAGGTGCGTTTAAAGACATTGGGGAACTTTAATACTCACGTGCCATTACTCCTTTCCACATCTAATCCAGTGGGTATTCCGGCACCCTGCAGCCGCTCCGAACTCGTACCTGCAAAATAAAAAGACAGAAGATACGGTAGTCGCCCAGTCAAGACCGGCGCCTCTGCGAGAATCAGGTGAGCGTTACACTTCGGTCCGGGAGCATGAGAAGGAGTGCCCCCTACCTAAGTGAGGCCCACCCAACATTTTCTTCTCTCCACTTGCCCTTTCTTATCCCTGTGGTTGGTGCCCCTTCCCTACCCTCCCTTCCCTTCCTTTCCTTCTGTGTCGTGTGTAAACAGAACAAAACAAATAGAAAACAACAAAAATAAAGAAAAGGCTCCTTTCAGAGCCACCTTTCACAGTTCAAAACTGGGAACACAAATGTATATGTTTATGTTTATGTTTATTATTTATATTGCGCTCCAGGTACCCATAGGCTTAAGGGCGCAGACAAACAGAAAAAACAAACAATACAGACAATTCTTACATGAAACAAAAACGAGCGAAAAAAGTATCCACACCAATATGCACGACCAGGGAAACCTCCTTAGGCCGAATGAATAGTCAAATAATCAGGTTACATCTGGTGGATCCCCTCAGGATGTATCTGCATAGTCTTAAAAAGGCCGGTAGGGAACTGGTCCCACATCCCACTAGGACGCAGTCCTTATCGTCAAGTGAGCTCCAGTCTCTCAAATCCAACCTGCAGAGAATTTTAAGATCTGATAATCTGACCACACCCGGCCCAGTTCTCTGTCTGAGCCAGGCTAGGACTTTAAATCGCAGGGCTTCTTCAGGTTCATGGCCAATTACCTTACGGATGTTGGTGATAATGAAATTTCTCTGGTCTGAAACAAAATCCTGAATACTCGTGTCTTCTATTTTGGGCATCCAACACTTTCTAATACACAGGTTATGGGAGGAGCCCAATTTGGAGAGAACATTCATCTGTATGGGGGGTTTGCAGACCTCTTGATCCGGTTTCGATGCAACTGTTGCAATAGCAGCAGAAGGTTCCAAGGTGGAATTAACAATGTTGGGCCTTGTAATTATGCTACTTTTATTTCTATGGGGAGTGTATGGTACCAGAACTACCTTGCTACGGTAGTCCAATTGTGAGGCTTTATCTAGTAGCTCTTTTTGAGGGTTGAATTGACAAGCCTTGTCCAGGCTGCTTGTCTGGGTTCCAGCATTAGGACAGGAGGATTCATTAGTTTGTGAGGCCATATTCTTGCTGGGAAGGCTAGAATTTGCCACATGTTTACTTAGTGAGTCCACTAAGAGTCCCAGATCAAAGGGGCTTGTGCATAGCAGCAGCTCCTTGGCAATATTGGCCATAAAGTCCGGCCAGTGATCGAGAACAGCTTGATCAAGGGAGGCTGGAGAGCCAGCCTGTCCCATTTCCATTTCGGTCTGAAATGTGGGAACTTTATCAATCCACGACTGGGAGTGAAGAGATCTGCTCCTGGATCCTTGGGCGTCGATTATAAAAACATCCTTTTTTACTGGTGGCCAAATATGAAGTATTCCTTACATGAATTTGATCAATGCGCCAGCAGAGTAAGAAGCTAAGCGTATGTGCAGCCCCTCTCACCATGGAAAACCAAATCCATATGAGCGACCGCACACCTCCTCTCTATCTGTCTCGTACTTCCCGCACTGAGCAGCCAGAAGGGGGGATAAGCAAAAACAAAATGCAACAAAAGATGCCAGAATAGCGTTTTGAATCTTTCACCCCTGTATATCGTGCCTTACGTGCCATATCGATACTCACTGAAATACGGCTCCCGATTTGGATCTGTTAGAGCAGTAATTGTGCAGCACACGTGCAGTTCCCCGTACTGGACGCCGTTCCTGGGTGCCAACGGCTCTGGAGACTCTCGGCTCTCGGCTCTGGAGGCCCCCGGCCGCGGCCTCCGCAAGGAAACTAGAAGCTGCACAGAGTTGCAGCCAGCACGCCAGCCAGAACGCGTTGATTAGAGGAAGGGACCTAGCATCAACAGTGAACGTCAAGCCGCACGCCGTAACCGCCGCTTCCGACGCCTAGAGACTGAAGATCTCTACTAGGCAATTTTACCTTAGGCTACAAGGACCTAAACGACTCCAATGCCTCCACCATAGCCAACACTATTGTGGAAGCAGGCCTCACTACATGGAATAACGGCCCCACGCACTCTAAAGGCCGCACATTGGACTGGGTCGCAGACATCAACTGCATTTCACTCATAACGGCAATTGAACCTTGCATATGGACTGATCACTATCTGATTTCATTGACCATTTCAGACCTCCCCCAACCTAAATCTACTAAACCTCATGCTCCTCCTGCCCTCACCCACTGTAAAAAAATATAACACTCTTGAATCTTCTCCCCCTGATCCAACCTATCACTAATCACTCTAGCCTGGTCTCCGACCCTAATGATCTAGCTGACCTGTACAATAACACCATCAACTCGGCGATTGACGCCATTGCGCCACTGAAACTCACCAAATCTAAACCTATTGCCCATCTTAACACCTGGTTCACTCCCACGCTAAAAGCCCTACGCAAAGAGAAATGACAAGCAGAAGTCTGCTGGAGAAAAAACCCTTCTCCCCATAACAAAAACCTCCTCACTGCCCTTACTAACAGCTACAAAAACAAATCATTCAGGCAAAAAAAGAGACCTTTAATGACAGAATAAAAAAAGCAAATTCGAACACCAGGGAAATCTTCTCCATCCTGAGAGAATTAGAATCCCCATTTGCACCCATAGACTCTTGTACCAAAGACAAAGCCTGATGCGCAAACATTCAAAAGGCCTTATGCAACAAAATCACAAAGTTACAAGACATAATATTAGCCAAAAAATCCGCCCTCCTCAAAATTGCCCTCTCAACGCAAGAAACCATCCTTCAGGAACTTGCCGCCAACCAAACTAAACCCCCTAACCAATTTAGTTTTAGAGCCATTTCTATTGCGGAAACTAAGAACATCAACATGTCTCTTAAACCGTCTCGATGCCTTGGTGACACCTGTCCAGCTCCAATTATTAAAGAGGCTGCACATGAACTAGCACCCTTCGTCACATCATTTATCAACTCATCATTCAAATCATGCTCTGTGCCAACCAACCTTAAAGATGCCTGGATATTACCTCTCCTAAAAAAAGCAAACCTGGACCCCAATGTCCCAACGAACTATAGGCCCATAACAACTGTCCCGTTCCTCCTCACAATCTTAGATAATGCTGCATATCTATAGATCCAATCTTATCTGGAAATCAACATTCTACTAGGGACAATACAATCAGGATTTAGACCGAGACATGGAACCGAAACGGCTCTCCTTGATCTTAAAAAACAACTAGACGAGCGCAAACATAGAGGAAACATCTCTATTCTCCTACTCCTAGACCTATCAGCTGCCTTCAACCTGGTAGATCACAAGGTACTCTGTAATCACCTCAAATCAGCGGCCATCTTCTCCACAAAAGCCACGGGTGTATAAACTCATTCTTGGACCAGAGAACCATAAGAGTCTTCTCACCTACAGCAGCAGCAGATCCAGTCCCCATCACCTGTGGAGTCCCTCAAGGGTCATGTGTTTCCCCCACTTTGTACAATATTTTTACAAAGCCTCTCTTTGATATATTGGACAAACTAGGGGTCTCATATACCAACTACGCTGATGATACCCAGATTCTTATCCCAATCCAGGGTGACTATGAAAAGGACACCAGCCTCATAAATAAAATCTACCAAATCATCCAAACCTGGATGGCCACACATGGCCTATGTCTTAACGACAAGACCAAGCTCTTAATCATCGGGTCTAACAGTAAACTTAACAAATTACCCTATCTGTACAATTCCATCATGATTGATGGCATCAAAATCAAATCAAGGTAGCCAAGGAAGTTAAAACCTTGGGATTCTACTTAAACTCAGCTCTCACCCTCGACAAGCAAGTAAATGCGACAGATTCAGCAACCAGTTACACCTGCAAACTTATTCACGCCTGTAAACCTTACCTATCCACAGACAGCTGTACCACCATAGCGGGAGCCCTCATCCTCTCCAAATTAGATTACTGCAATGCACTGTACCTAGGCACTAGTAAACATAACATCAACAAACTCCAAACCCTGCAGAACAATGCCCTTAGAACAGCCCTAGGTATTCCCAAAGGGCAACAAATATCTGTTCATAGAAGAGCTGTCAACTTGCTGGCCATCAATGACCGTATCAAATTTAAAACTCTGAACATTACACACAATTGTCTGAACAACAAAGCACCTGCATACCTCACAGAAAAATTCACAAAGTACACTTCTGAATGACCCATCAGAAAGGCCCTCTCAAACAGCATCAATATCCCCAACTTTAAACTGAAGAGAACTGGTGGGTCCAGCTTCCCAGTTCTAGCAGCTCACCTCTGGAACTCCATCCCAGATGCACTCAGAGCCACCCCTTCCTTCCATGTGTTCAAAGCTAACGTCAAACTCTGGCTTCACACCAACGACTGCTAAATGCCTCAACTGTACCTAATACTCTGTACATTTATTGTAAAATACTTGAAACTGTAACATATCCTACATGTAAGTCATCTGACATTGTAACATAAGAAATGCTTGATATATGATCCTGTAACATAAGAAATGTAACATGTTTATGTACCTGTAACTTAAGATTTAATTTTTTGCAAGCACCCAGCTGCTTAACGGCCAGGTGCGCTCTATAAATAAATAAACAATACAATACAAAAATAAAATTGGCAATGAAATGATGCAGGCCGCCACACAGCCTGTAAGGTTTGCGGACAACGCAGTAGTCCATGGGCATCTAAACTAATACGAGGAGCAGCTCTGTCAAAAACATTGCACTCGTTTCCGGGAGAAAGTGGTGGCTCTGAAAAGACCCTTTTTGTGGTGTTTGAATGTTTTTCAAAGGGTTGAAATGGCCAACACCTACTGGAAAAATGCTTGCTATACTTGCAAAAAATGCTGCAATGCATTTTGGATATTTCTCAGAAAAAGCTGATTTCCAGCATCAGTAAAATGTACTCAATTTCTGCGATATAAATGTTAGTGCAACGAAACGTAATGTTTTCATTGTGGAAGGGGGACATGCCAACATCTCTCAAAAAGGCGCAAACAGCCTTGTTGACATTGTGCCTCGCTTTCTCCATTTCTGGACCAATTGAAATAGAACACAGCCACATCTGTCTCTGCGCAATGCGAGAAAAAAATACTCTGGAGTTTGGAAACATGTCCATGACTTGCCCCAGTGTCTCCTTCATTGCAAACTGCAGAGAAATTCCAGTAACATGTCCTAAACTGTTCTCTCCACAATGAATAATAATAATGTCTGGATGATCGAGCGTCACCAAAGTTGCACAAAGAGGAACCACATTCAGCCACTTCATTCTACGTACTCCATACTAGTGGACATCCACATGACGGAATCCAAGATGTGCAGCCACTCCACAGTGTTCTGCATGCACTTCCAATCAATGTATCCAGGA
The DNA here is from genome assembly GCF_040938575.1 of Ambystoma mexicanum. Lineage (NCBI taxonomy): Eukaryota > Metazoa > Chordata > Amphibia > Caudata > Ambystomatidae > Ambystoma > Ambystoma mexicanum. The sequence goes on along the minus strand of NC_090925.1, from coordinate 1,245,990,308 downwards.
GTCCCCCAAAATCCATACACTCTGCCTCCTGAACGACACAGCCATAACCATAGCCATCTGCACGCCTCTCTGCAAACAGACCTTCTGCCCCAGTCTCTTTTTACACAGCACACCCAGGAAACCTTATTGACCAATCCCCTAGCCTCCACAGTCCCATTTCCATGCCTGCCATCCTCAAAAGCCCCGGATGTGGCATGTGCGATCCTCGAACTACCGCGGTGTCCGCAGACATATTGTGCTTTGTACAGGGGTGGGAGAACACATTTCAACCAGGTTAGGGGATTTCCTCTTTAGTGGTGGCTCTGAAAAGAGCCTTTTTTTAAAGGTGCTTGTAAACAAACACCTTTGTTTTGTATTTTTGGGGGGTTTTTCTCTTCTTCTCCTCCTTACATTCTTACACGAGCATCTCCAAAATATCCCTTAGATTGTAGAACAAAATAGCATTTTCAATGGTGGACAAATAAAAGCCATCTACACTGAAAAAGTTCACATTAAAAGCATTCATGTTCTCATTGTCACAGAAGAACATCCCAGCACTGAACAAAAATGCAGACATGCCTCCATTTACAAAACACCTTCCGACCTCTTGCTGGGAACAAAGCACATTGGGATTGTTCCATACTCTTCTAGGTGGTATGCATGAGAAAACCACCTTTGCAGTGGGAAAAAGCTGCATCAGTGCTTTCACCAAGCCCTTGATCCCACAGAGCAAATTTACAGCACTGATGTAACCCAAATGCAGTGCTGCACAATGCACCAGTAGGACATCAACAGCACTCCAAGTGGTCACATCTCTGCAAACTGCAAGCACAGCTTGCAAACTGCGCACAGGCACACTGCAACACAAAGTGTCCACTCCTTCAAAACCAAAATTGTCATCAATGCCTCTTCCCTGGGCATACTTCTGCAGATCACCCACAAAGGAATCACCCATGATCAATACTCTGCATCTCTGCCATCTTCACTACACACAGCAATGAAAAGAAGTATTACCGCCCCTTCCTGTTAAGGGAAACCCTCAACACCTGATTGGATAATCCCCACAGTCCCATTTCCATGCCAGCCACGTTGAGAAGGGCAGGATGTGGTAAGTGTGATTCTTCAACTTCTGCGGTGTCCGCAGACCCTGTAAGGCAGGGGCAGCCCTTCTTCCCTTTCCACTACTCTCTTTCTAGCACTCCCTCATTGGGTACTGTTAAGCAGTCAGACACACATCCACCAATCACATCGAAGACCTCTGCATCTAACTCTATCATCTCTGTTGAACATTCCATATTTACCGTTAAACACTCACAGTACAGGTCTCCTATGATTGAAAAGCACCTCCAGCAAAAAGTACTGTGAAACTATCCAAGATTTCTGCTTCCAAATTCATCCACATCTCCATCCATCACCACAAACTAGAGGTATGAATATGTTTTAGACAGTACATTTGCAACTCTGTTTTAAGTGCCTTTCAACAGGGTACCTGCCATTTACCGTCCAAAACCTACTCAAAAAGCGTACTGTAATTTGTGTCACCACCTATCATCAAGTGCCACTCACAATGCTATGTGCTTTGAAATTTTTATTTACCCTTATCACCCATTGTAATGTTCAAACTCTTACTCTCTTCTTTCCTTCAGTCATTTTTACAATCTTTTCCCCCACTAACACACCTCCTATGAAATTCCTAAAATGCTCACACAAAAGGAAAACTGAATCTATCCTACCAATGCAAACCAAGTACATACATTGCATGCATATCAACAAGTTACCTGCCACTTACCTTGCACACTTCACAGAACGCACATTACTTAATCCCCCACCCCAAAAAATGTATCTGTACATTGAGAACGGTACCATTTATAAATGTGGATAAATAAATCAAACAACTGAAATGATTGCTCCACTCATGTAGCAAGCATATATTTGTGGAAAAGTTAACGGAATTGCACACATGAAAACATTCTCCTTTCCAATCTGTACATCTTTCCAAGCCTTTTTCTCAACCCTCTACAACTAGCACTAATCCATTTTCAAACTAAATAGTCCTACAGCAACACACACACTTGCTAAAGTGCACCTCATACGGCACATTTACAAATAAACAACTTACCCCCTTACTAAAAATGCGGATGCTCCCAAGTCCCCATTCATATACAAAGCTATGCAATTTCACACACACACTAACTCTTCCTGCCAAGACATCGTCCTACAATTTTAAATAACGTATTCTCCAAATGCAATCACTATGCCATTAACAAACATATGTTCTTACTTTCTTCTTTCACAGTTGCAATAAGCACCTCTCTCCTGAAAGCCAGTGGCATATCAACTTGAAAATACAACCAAGAAGAAACCTACTCTCAACATCCAACAAAGTAAGTGCAATACTATTGTAATGTTCTGCCTCTTACTCAGACAGTGCAGTGTTCCTCTATTGTAAGATACACAATTCCATCAACCCAACAGTATTTTCTTCATTCTTACTCATTACACCTCAACGAGTGCCCACTTTCTATTGTCATCTGACCGCCATTATAGTAACACCCAGATACCAATACAGCCATCCCAACGTAAAGTAACAGCCCATTACACAATCACACACCTCTATTTATATGGCTACCTCATATTCAACCACTCATGCACACTGCACACATGCACATTGCAGTATCTGACACCCACACTTTCCTTATTTCTCCAACAGATACTACAGAATGCCTACCAAAAATCAACTCCATAGAAAAGAACGCAGAAATAGATCAGATCAACAGAAAAGCATACAAAGTAGCCATCCACCTCTAGCAGAATTTGTACAGAAAGTTCAAACACAACAGCTAATACAGTCACTAACGAAAATGAAAGCACCTAACAGTAAACAAACTTTAACTCCTCTTTCAAGATGTAAAAATAAAAACAAATGTACTATAAAGATTGCAACTATCACTACTGCTAGCAGAGCACATACAAATGGTATCGTAGCCACAAGCAAGCATTCCAAAAGATTAATTTTACAAAAAATGTTCCACCTTAGAGTCCTTCAGAACCTTATAAATACAGGGGAGAAATCATGCTCAACCCTTAAAACTTACCGCAGAAAAGTAATCCAGGAAGCTCTTGTAGACAGTGGAATGCTCCTCAAAAGGAAATTCTTTATATTAATTTTAAACAGAATGAAACCACTAACAAAATTAATTAGTAAACTACAACCAGTACTTCGCAACAAATGCTGATATTGCATTTGGCAACCTTTGGCAACATCTGTACAGGCGAGTGGAGTCACACCACCAGCACAGAGCCATACTTCAATGAAGAATCATACAAACAAGGGCAAGCAACCAAATTGCCATACACAGCAGTGGGCGAGGGTATGAAAAGGTAGACAATACCATATTGGAAGAAGAAACACTGCTTTCACAAATATCCCCATCAAACTGAGATTTAACTCTCCATTCCACCGGACCAATACGCCCCATCTACAAATGGTCGTGCACATCAATGTGTAACGTTCACCAAAACTCTAAGAATCTTTGCAGCAGTTCCTCAATCACTATGTGAAAGCCAACAACAAAGGAAAAATGAAAATACTACAAACTATGGACTCCTGTGCAGTGCGCAAATACACAAGACTACGAGGACACTCATTAGCCTGCATTTCTGGACCTGCTTGCAAAGGCACCTTCCACCATAGCAACACACCATTCTACTGTAAGAAATCTCGTTCTATGGAAAAAGTCCAGCTATAGCACTGGAGCGTTTAAATTATATTCTCCTACACGCTATAGCCAAACAGCTGCTCGAACAAATAGACCACTTCCAAAGCAAATATTTTGAAAACTGAAGAGTACTTGGAAACTCCTGTACCTTCAGAAAACAGTAGCGACAACCTTGCAGATGTCAATTTTCTATTACACACATACAAAAAAGAAATAGACAAGTTCAAAAGCACACCTGCTGAAGTACCAACCAAGTATGTGTGTGTTGTCGCAGAACTTTTTATACAAAAAGCACGAAAACTATAGATATAATGTACAAAATAGAAGACAATGAGGAATCCCAATGGTTCCAATTAGCTCACTATCTTATAGCAGAAAACAAATACAAAATTACTAACCCCTCAATATTGTGCACATACTGCACTGCAAATGTTGACAATAACCAAATGCCTTCATGGGCTATCAGTAATAATTTGGAAATATTCCCACTGCCAAACGCACTCCAACAGCTTAATTTGTATGAGACCATTATAATCCAAACAGTACACCCATTTCAAGCAATAATACGACTACAACCAAAACCTGCAAAATTGCCTCGCCCTGAATTACTGAGAGGCATGTGTGGCAAAGTAGTTTATTTGCCATTAGATCTCAAAGAGTATGTAGACACTCTACGAGTGCAACGGCCAATAGAACAATCTTTGATTATCCTGGTGAATGGTGTACCTACAAAAGACAAAGAAATATGGCAGCAACTAGTGGACTTAAAAACGTTTGAAAAGCCCTGCAATATCTTAAAGACAACAATGAATACTACAAAGAAATAAACATTCAAGAAAACCTGAGAGAAACCACCGAAATAATTCAGGACTCCTCAACAACTGCCCAATTTGAGCTTCTAGATCCTACTGCAGCCTCCAATATTTTAGACCACTATACAATTCACCGACTGCACTCCAAAGACACCATAGACGATGCACTGGAAACATATCAAATGCAGCAAACCAAAGGATCGCCAATCAGTATATGGGAAAAAGTGTAGAAGCAAGAGCCTTTCCTTTACACCTCTTTCCGACTGGAAAAGGTGGAATATACGATGAAAGATGCACACAAATAACAGCATCAGAATACCGTTCTTTATGAATGTTTTTTTAAAGACCCTAGATTCAGACAAAATGTGGAATACATATTCCACCTCCTCTTTGAAAGTGAACTAGCAACTCTATGTTATGGAGTTGCACACACATTGAAAACAGGTTCCAATTTTCAAAACATGTCTGCTACACAGCTACTTCAAAAGGTGCAAGATAAAGATGAACTTTTACAGTCAGGTATTACAAATCTCTTGGCAAACATGCGTGGTACGAAAGAATACTGGTTCCGATGGCACGCAGATGCACGGTGTATGCTACGCAACCTTGGCCCACCCACATGGTTTGTCACTTTAAGTTGTGCAGAGAATGCATGGGAAGACTTGCTCAATTTCCTACGCATAGCAAACAAAAACAAAACAGGTATAGACATGAAAACACTAGGAGAACTCTGCTCTCTTGATCCTGTAAATGTATCAAGGTACTTCGATCATCGCTTTATTGCCATGCTGCACTTCATGTGTAATAAAACACTTCCTCCCCTCAGAGAAGTGGAACATGTCTTTTGGAGAAAATAATACCTAGCCAGAGCAGCACCACACATCCACATGCTTTTGTGGATTAATATGCTCCTAAATTTGGTCAGGACAGTGATGCAACTGTTTTGCAGTTCATTCACAAATATGTCACTTGCGAAATCCCTTCAGAAAGTACACGTAGCGACCTACATGCACATATTTTGCAGTTTCAAAGACACGTGTGGCAAGATTGTCGGCGCAAATATAAAAACAAAGGCAAATACTACACCAAATGCCACTTTGATTTCCCTAGACCAGTTTCAGCAACAGGGCAAGTAAACAGTTTCATGCCTTCAGTTAGACACAGTGTGAAAGGCAAATCTCCTAAGAACACATACTGCATAAAAAGAACAGAAACATCATAGTACATCAATGATTACAATGCAATCATTGCCCTCCTGTGGAATGCAAACATAGATGTGCAGTACATTGCAGACAATTCCACTGCAGTTGCACGATATGTCACAGCCTACTTAACCAAAGCAGAGAAAACAGAACTCAAAGACCTCTGGGATGATATATCATCTGACAAAACACTGTCATAGAAATGTACAACGTTGGCATAAAAATACTCTCCAATAGAGAATGTGGCTGCTACGAAGCTGCAGACCGTTTAACCGGCACCGCCTTATATGGGAAATCTGAAACCATAGTCTGGCTAAGCCTTGGACCTGCTGCATACAGAAAAAGAGTTCTGAAATAGTTCCAAGACATAGAAACAATAGCCAAAAACAACCCCAACAGCCAGGACATTTTGAAAAATAACTTATTGGACACATACTACCCAAAAAGGAGTACTGCTTTAGAAACCACGTGCCTATACCACATAGCCCAACACTTCTCATACAAAAATAACATTAAACCAGATGAGAAAAAGGTAAATACATAATCGAAAGTTGTGAAGACAACCTGGTGAAACTTACCAAACGCAGCCTGATTAATCATATGAAGCTGTCATTAAAAACTCCTCAACACAAAGAACTGTACTACATGGCCCTATTGCAACTTTTTAAACCATGGAGAAAGGAAGACGATTTGTTAGACACCCATGGCTCCTATGAAGATGCTTTCAATGCAATTGAAAGTACCGTAAGAGATATAAACTTTACACAGTACAAAAACATGTTGGACAATGAACGCCAACAAGAAGAAGAACTTCAAGCACAACTAAATGTAGACACTCCTGAGAGCAGTCAACCTTCTCTGACAGCAAGCCAATAACTACTTGGACAGCCACTCATAGCAAATGAGGCCGAATAAGCCATGACTGAAGTAGAGAACACCATTAGTCAGTATGAGCAATCTGCAGAAGACTTTGCTCTACTGAAATCACAACTAAACAATGAGCAGCGTACCATTTTCCTAGAAGTAACTAAAGAAATGTAACATGGTATGCAGCACAAAACTAAAACATGTACCTGTCAACACTATAAACCTGTACTGCTGTATGTAAGTGGTCAAGCTGGTTCAGGCAAAACATTCATAATAAAAATCATCAGTACATTCCTCCAACAATTAACAAACAACAAGCTTTCAGCTGTTGTAACCGCCCCCACAGGTTTAGCTGCCTACCACATAGGTGGTGTCACTTTACGCCGACTGCTACTCCTTCCAGTGGAACATCAAACAAATTAGAATACAACAAACTTTCAAGAGAAGCTGCTATGGAGCTACGCAGAGTTTTGAAACAAACGAAAAGGCTCCTAATAGATGAGGTGAGCATGGTCTCCAACCTAATGTTGGCTTTGATTCACCTCAGGTTGGAAGAGGTCCTCAAAACAGACTACGAAGGACTCTTTGGCGGAAAACATGTTATTGTTTTCAGAGATCCCCTTCAATTAACACGAGTGACAGTTGAACCTATTTTTAAAACCTTAGGACACAAACTATGCCGGAAAACTCTTGGAAGCATAGGGACTGTAAATCTCTGGCAACATTTCCAATACAGAGAACTAACTGAAAACATGCGTCAGTCTGCAGACCTCACCTACACCAACATTTAAAAAGCATTCAGATTGGTGAACTATCTAAGGAAGCTCAGTCTATCCTAAATACTAGACGCATCCATGAGCTATACGGGCATAACCCATTTGCTACTGATGTCATGGAACAATTAGCACACAAAAATGTCAACTGTATGTCCTTAATGCCAACTCTAGCAAGATGTGCACAATTCAATGAAACTATGCGGAAAAAAGAAATGCAACCACTAGGGCAAATTTACTCCACAGACAAATTGGACGTACACCGTAAGACAATACCTATGTGTCAACAAGCCATAGCACGACTAAATACCATAGAAAACTCTATCTCTAACACAGCTGGTTTGGAGAAAATGTTAACATTGGGCCTCATTACGAGTCTGGCGGTAAGAAACAGCAATTACCGGCATGCCAGTACTAGCGTGTCTGTGTTGTACTGTGCCCGTAATCAACGGGAGATTGCGAGTCCGCGTGCACGCGCGTACCGGCATGCCGGTAACGGAAGCACTGTCATGTTTGTAAGGCCCATACCGCCCCAAAAGTGGCATCATTGAATGCGCAGAGGCCTCCACTGGCATTGCTGAATCCGCTAAGAATGGCACTGTTCACACCGCTATCGCTAATACCAGTACCGGTATCACAGCCACCGGAAGCAACGTCATCGCGGCGGAACAGGAAATGCGCTGGCAGCCATCTTTGAAAACACAATCCATTGCCATCCATTGCAGACAGGACCTGTTCCACAGAACACACTACCCTGCCTGCCAGATCATGTCTAAGGCAACCAGAAAAGGTACCCCTCGCCTGCGACAACCCAGGTTCAGTGATGATGAACTGAACATGCTCACAGATACACTTGTCGAGCATTCCGACGTAGTGTTTTGCGCTGACCCGCGCCGTGCAGTGTAAATCAGGAAACACACATATGGGAGGAGGTGGTCAGGAAGGTTTCTTCCGTGGGGACAACACCACACAGCGTGAAGGACTGTAGGAAGAGATGGGATAACCTGCGGCTGTGAGTGCGAAACATCCTTTCTGCCAACCGCAGCCAGGGACAGACCACAGGTGGCGGACCTGCCTCGCCCATGAAGTTGGCACGGTGGGAGGAGATGTGTAGCTCCGTCATGGATATGGAGGCAATTGAAGGGGTTGGCCATGCAGAGACGGGAGTCCCATCATCGGACGATGACGGTGAGGGACCCTTTGCGCAATACAGAAGTCACCACACACACCTGATGTCCCAAGTAAAAAGTTGAACTGCAAATGGGAAGTAGATGGGAGGAAATACATGGCCCATCAGCCTCACCTAAACAAATCCCAAAACCAAACACCATATCACGGCCAAAAAACACACAAGCAATCCCAATGCTACAAACAAAATGACCACACAATTGCACCCACAGACAACACATGCATGCATACACACACACACACACAACCCTGTTGAGATGCTGGGATCACCACCATCCCATTAAAGTGCATGCTGCACGCCTCTCCACTACCAAATACACACTTGATACGTAACCAAATAGCACATGGCACACAGCCCCTGAGCCATGGCTATAGCACAGAAGCCATGACACACCTGTAGGCCACCCAACAGACACCATGGACATCATGGCAGTACAAGAAGGATGCCAATGCAATTCCCCCCCAATTCTGCAAGCACCATTTGTGCCCCTCAAGCATGCACACAACGATGCACATGACCGAAATTGTACCAACATCCATGCATGCAGGATGTAAGTTCTCCCATGACTGATGCCCTGCCTCTCCATCCCCCACAGGCACGAATCCAGACAGCGACGCCAAACACGCCACATCAGCAGGGAAGACATCTGCACGCATTGAAAGGGGCCCCTAGGGGTCCCTCGTGCTATGGAAACAAGGCAATGACCATACACGAAAATATGCGCCAGACACGAGGTTTCAAATTCCCAATGCTAGGGTTTATTGCAAGCAAAAGATAGTATCAATTGGCCAATTCTGATCTCACGCCCCGCGACGTGAGTTTCCTAGACCTCGAGGGACGCAAGAGAGCGAATTACGTACATCAGTTACATATATACAAAATGCATATCATACAATCAGCAAAGTCATGTACAACACCCCTCTGTATTAAGTTCCTTTGAACTCGGGATGACGATGGACATATCTGACGAGTATGACGATTATAATGCTTTCGATGTCTATTCTAGTAACAATGTGCAATTTAGAAAGTGCAGAGGCATCTTTTAGAACACGGTGGTTCTGTTCTTGGAAGCAATCTGTACACTGGGGAAGAGCCACATTCCAAGCTTTGCTATCTATGATGTACTATTCGTGTCCTGGGAGCCGACACGTTCTAAAGGGTTTTGCGAAGGGGGGCCGTAAGAGAAGGATAATTCAAGCCTTTAACTGTATTATTCTAACATATTCTACCATCGTACGAGACTGGCTGGCAGCTGTGAAGTGATTAAATGCCCTGCAGCTTCCTCCCAAGGCTACAGAGAGGGAGCGTGGGCATTCCTCTCTGGGCTACTTATGAGGAGTTTCAGCAAACTCTTCAGTCCCGCAACCTTGTCCTTTCATATTCAGACAACAATGTTAACAGTTGAGCAGAGTAAGCAGAATCCGCAAGAATTGCAAGCTGCAAAGCAGTTTTTAGACAGAAAGCAATGAGCAATGGTTAACAAGCAAAATGGCGATTCTTACTACATTTAAAATGGCCGCTCGTCGGTCAAGCATAGCAGTTCATATTTCTCCAATTCGGTGCATAAAACGGTTGGCCCACGACCATCAAGTTACGTCTATCATTCAAATGAAGGGTATTCATTTTTCCAGATTGACAGCATGGGCCGGGGTGAGGATGACGCCACCAGGCCATCAAACTCTAGGGCTGCAAAGCGTAATACAGGGACACCAAAATCACACACCAGTGCCCAACAGGGTGCACACCCAAAGGGCAGGACGAGCAGGCACCTGCAACAGGCACTCAGGAGCACCATGCCGGAGAAATGTGTGCCATAAAGGCTCACTTGCAACAAGATGCAGCTGCCAGAGAGGTCACACCAATGAGGAAACTGGCCCCCCGAGCAGGCACCTCCTGCTTACCATGACCCAACCACAGTGGCCAGTGATGTTGAGGGTACACATTCAACAGCCACAAGTTCCATGGGCGAGGAGGCAGCCTCAGCACAACATAGCGCTGAGGAGGACGATGGGCCTGAAGACGGACACACTGCAGGACCTACCATGTTGGGGGATGGCCAACACACCCCAAGCATGCAGGACACCCCACAGTGCTCCCCTTAACATGTGGCTAGTGCCCACAGCACTGAGGAGGAGATGGCTGAACATGGATTCAGCCCTGTGATGAGCATATCACCACCTCCCGTACAACCATCTGGAAGCACAGCCATACAGGACATCGAGGGACGGCTGAGCCGAATGGAGGCCAGACAGCAAGCCATGCATGACATGGTCAAAGAGCACTTGGCTGAAGGGGAGGCCACACGCAGGGCAAACAGGGAGAACACCCAGGCAATAATCTGTGCAGTGAACCGTGTCGCGAGGCGGGTACATGAGGGCATCTTAGCCTTGACACAGACTGTCAACCGTATGGCTAGCAACATGGCGAAACAACGTCATACCCCGGCCGGGCAACAACCACCATCGACGAGCACTACACCTGCAAGCTCAACGCAGACGAGCCCTGTCCGCAGGTCACCGCGTAGTCTGCACTGGCTGGAACCACATACCTTTCCATCCAAAAGGGGGTGACAATAGCCAGGGACACTGAGACATGCAATGTGACAGTCCTGTTGAACTCAATTGGTCTGAGAGGGCATGGGTGTGTTGGCGTGTTGTGAGGTGGGGGGCATAGGTGTGAGGGCGTGTTGGGGTTGGGGGGCATGGGTGTGTGGGAGTTTTAGGGGGTCGGGGGCATGGGTGTGTGGGGGTGTTGGGGGTGGGGCTGAGTAGTCTGTAGCGTAATGCGGGTGAAGGGTTAATTCATGTACACAGTACCATTTCATTAATACACCTGTTGTGTGAAAAAAGTTAAATGACTGGACATTGCTTCTTGAGTGTTTGTCAATTTATTGTTCAACAGTGACCAGTGGCCAGAGTCCCCCAATCCCAGTGCATAGTGTTGCACATTACTGGCACCATCTGTGACCCAGTGGATCAAAAATTGTTCATGTCCATATGCAATACATTTCCATTGTCAGCTATTGCCATCACATCTGTGCAAATATCAGGCCTGTGTACTACTCGGCAAGCCATGGTGGGGGGCATGGGTGACGTACACAACTTAGGGACCTTGACATGAGATACACCACTCACCCAGATGAGGTGTGAAGGTCCATGATGTACTCACATGTGAGGGGTGTGTGGCAGTAAATTAACCATATGCATGTTGAGCCCTGTATGATGCATTTGGCTGACATCCTACATGGTACAGGTGGGTGTGACCATCATGCTTTCAATTAATTGATAATGCCATGCACATGCCCCTTGACACCTTCACCCATGTGACCATGGCACGATGTGATTGGTGGTATGGTCCACCAGTGTAGGGATTCGTCACTTTACTGATGCAGGTTGTCAACTGGCATGCTGTACTCCCCCCCCGCAATCTACCCAATGGCCCAGGAAGCAGACAGGGTGCATATGCATGTGGTCCCTCCACCCCCAAATGAGCACCATGGCCCTGTGGTCAGTCTTACCCAACAGCCAGGCACGTCGTGCGGCATGTCGTTCCATGGAGTGTGGGGCATGGAGTTCCGCAGCACCATTGAATCATGTGTGGATCATGGGTGTCTGGCACAGCAATGTGTTATCATCTTGCTTGAATTACACACCATCTGGACATTGATGGAGTAGTATTGCTTCCGATTGCCGCACACCACCTCCACGACATGCCGGACTACCAACTCCACGTGGGTGCAGTCGAGGGCACCAATGACGTTAGGCATGCCTGCCAGTGCATGTAATGCAATTTTGGTGTCATTCACCTCCTGTGCAGTCCGTGGTAGGGATATGTAGGCACATGTGGATGCCGGTAAGTGCATGTCCGTGCGACTCGTAATGTCCTCTTCCTTGCGGCATGCTAGTCTTACTGGCAAGGCGGCTGAGTGTCTGCGCACAGTCCGGTAGGATCGGCATTGCAGATTGTGATAGCCAGGTCTGGTAAGCGATGCCGGTATTGCCTTCCCGTATCATTATTACCGGACCGCCAACCCTGTAATGAGGCCCATTGTGTTTAAGCTGTAGAGTAATGCTGAAGCGTAACCTTGACGTGGAGCAAGGTTTAGTTAAAGGGATGGTCTAGTAAAATGTTTTATTTAAAAAATAGATAGGCCACATAAAAAAAAAAATACTAGCATCCTCCGTTTTAAAACTTCCTATGTAAAATTTTGAGCTATTCAAGCTCAAAATTCGAAAAAGCAAGCACAGGGGCGCAGCCATTTTGTGAAATGGAGGCCCTCCTGTGCTGGCTTTTGCTTTTGCGGCACTAATGAAGGAAAAGCCAGCCAGCTGTAGTAAACAAAGTCTACCGCTGGGTGGCTTTCCCTTCATTAGTGCCGGGACTCGGAGGACGCAGACCGGAGACCAGAGCAGGAAAGCTGCAGCTGAATCTCGGTAAGTGCTATTTATTTTTTTTACATAAAATAAGCACTAGCTGCGTTTTTTTTTCTAAATTTTCTGGGCTGGAGGAGCCCAGAAAACTTAGAAATAAAACCGCAGCTTTAAAAATGTTGTATTTATGTTTGCGGTCGCTTTTGAAGCGACCGCAAACATAAATACAACGTTATTGTGTCGGAAAACGCTGCGGTTTTTCTTTCCATGTTTCTCAGGCTCCTCCGGCTCGGAGGAGCCTGAGAAACTTGGAAAGAAAAACCGCAGCGTTTTCCAACACAACCGCGTGTGTTTCTGCCTGCTATGGCTATCACTTTGGGTCTCCGGTGCTCCCAGGGGAGCACCGGAGACCCAAAGTGAAAGCCACAGCAGGCAGAAACACACACGGTTATGTTTACATGCCGCGTAGTGTTTCTACCTGCAGCTGATTTCCCATTTGGGGCTCTCGGGCTCCCCGTGGGGAGCCCGAGAGCCCCAAATGGGAAATGCTAAGTGCTGCGTTGTCTGCCTAAATCTGCTTTCCCATTTGGGGCTCTCGGGCTCCCCGTGGAGAGCACAGAATCTCACCCACGAACAAATTCAGAGCAGGCCATATACGTTTTCTGCAAAGTTTAGTGACGATTCCTCCAGGGGGAGCGAAGTTATAAGCCATGAGTTTAGCAGCTTAACCATATATTACTACGGATGTATACGAATTGTTCGAACTACAATTGTTCGAATTACAATTGACCTTTGCCCAATTGACCGAATTGTGAAGGTCAATTGTTACATATATGCGCGGGGCAACCCCCGCAACCCCCCATTACATATATAAATATATATATATACATATATATATATATATTACCAAACCAATATATCTATATATATTTTTATATATATATATGTGCGGTCAATTGTGCAAAGATCAATTCGGACCCTCGACTTTCGGTCTATTTGGTAATTCGAACAATTGTGTTCGAACAATTTGGGTAATACCATTACTACTACCGCAGGCCCTGTAATATATATTAGTGAGCGGTTTTATGTGGAGTGAAACCTATATAACCAAAATAACTTGGCTGGACCAAAAGAATAAGGGATTCCACAAATGCACTAAATGTAAGGTAAGCAAATTTACATCTGATTTTGGATATTGATGTGAATATCACAAGTAGAATAACATGTGAAATAGAATATGTTGTTTATGTACTAGAATGTACATGTAAAAAAATGGTATGCAGGAAGCACGAAGTGCAAACTGAAAATTAGGATCCTACAACATATGAGGGCCATCAAAAACAAAAACATTGCATACCCTATGGCGAAACGTTTTTGGGAAAAACATGATGGCAAATTGATGGACTTCTCATTCTTTGGTTTACACCATATTGAGCTCGGACCGAGAGGGGGTTACAGAGAGAAACTTTTGAGACAACAAGAAAGTCGCTATATTATAGACTTTGAGAGTAAGACGCCCAAAGGACATAACATCGACAAAGAATTGTATACTTTCTTAGGAGAATGATTGAACAGACAATTTTTGTGCAGTTATGTTTTCAATAAGTAATCAATTGACATCCCTCTAAATATGATTGAAAATATAGAAACTATATACATTATGTCCCATAGAAGTAAGACATGTCTCTCTACATCTCCACAAAAATGAAAGTATTGTAATGATTTCAGTCCAAATGAGTGGTAAGATGTATTAACTCAAATAGAAATAATTAATGATGACTCAATTGAGAATGTTGGTAAAGAAGGAATTGAGTCAATTTTCAATGGTTGGGCAAGTCTTTTTGTTTACTTTTGTTTTTAACTTTTTCTAGATATTGTATATGTGCTTTTAATATATTGGTCAATAATTGTTGAGTCTCATGAACACAGCCATAGGTTTAACACATTTTGTTTGTACACAAGCATAGTCATGAAATGGAACAACTTTGAAAGGGTTTTGGGGAGATTATGATGTTGTATTTTATAATTGCAGAGTAAAAAAGACTGAAATGAAATTAAAAGCATTAGTTCTCGTATTACTGGTGGACAGGCATTTAGCACCTTATAAATGCTACTAGGCACTATGCACTTTAGCACTATACACTTGATAAGCTAATGAGGTCATCTTAGTGATAGCAATATGCACTATGCACTTTGGCACTATGTACTAGATAAGCTAATGAGGTTATCTTAGTGATAGTGATATGCACTATGCCATTTTAGTGCAATTCATATGTTAATCAGTATTAAAACTCGAGAAAATATGCTTACAGTAAAAGTAGAGAAACTATATGAGACAGAAAATAAGCAACAGATCCTCTAAAGAACTGAGAATGTTTGACAGTGAAGGTGATGAAGGCTCAAATATTAATAAGGAAACGGAAATTGTAGTTTTGTCATCTTTGGTCTGCCATGCGCTATGCGCAGTATATGATAAAAAAGATTTAAAAAATGACCTAAAATAACAATTACTTAAGTAAAAAAATTATTTAGATCAAGAGCACCATACACAATGCACTCACTTGCAAGCCATCCGTTAATCTAAATTATAATTGGAGTCATCAAACTTGGCAAAAGCAGACCTCCATTTTATTATATCAATAAAATTAAATGCGGTTGTAAGGATTGAAATGTTATAAAAACAGAGATATAATGCTACTTGTTAGAAATTACAGCCTACCTATTAATACAATGGATTATGCCAAATATCAAATGTTATTTGTATCAGAGTGTTAATTCGACTGTTGTTTCGATACTGCTTCCCGCAATAATTAAGAAAGTGTGAATAATCTCACCTTGACAGATCGAGTAGACCGCCAGAGAACAACCAAGTGCAGCAGTGAAAGCTCCCCTAGGACGGCCCTGTCCTCTCCGACCCGGAGTGGGAGTAACCAGGGGAAAGAACAGGGTCGCCAGGGAAACCCTCGATAGGGAAGAAAACCCTGGTAGAATCAGGAAGTGTCGTGGATCCGGATGGCTGATGAATGTCTTCTATTAGTGGCAGTGGAAGGCAGGCAGGAAGGCTTCGTCTGAATGCGCAAAGGAAAATGGTCAGAGTAAGTTTGTAAAGAAGGGAATGGGAGTGGTAATTAAACGACACAGTAAAGATGTCTCACCAGCAGAGGCAGGAGTGAAGGATAAGATGATTGCTCTAGGGCCTCGAGGGAGAAGTGAATGGGAGACAAGAGCTCTAAAACAAATAATAATAAGGTCAGAATCAGAATCGGAGAGAAGGAAAGGAATTCTGGTAGAAGGGCACTTACAGCTATCGGGTATCTCAGAATAGACGAAATCAGGGTTGGCGTAATTGTGACGCCGATGGATATCTGGGCTCGGTGAGAAATCCTGAGAGAAGGGAAGACCGGAATGGAAGGGGGAGTCCGGAGATGAGAGCTTGAGAGACAAAAGGTTACAGAGTTAGTCGAAGAAGTCAGTTAAGAGAGGCAGAGATATTGGAATTCCTAGCAGCGAACTCACGGAGCGTCTGTTGAAACAGAAGCGACGTGAGGAGTTGTCAGCTTCCGTGTTTGATAAAGGATCACGTGAGCAGGCAAGAGCGTCTCGGAGAGACTTGAAAAGACTAGACTGCTACCTTCAGCACGGAAGTCATCTTGAGAAGGATTCTCAGGAGTCGCGTAGTGAAGAGTACCACACAACCGGTTGCGAGCCCACAGAGACCACCTCCCACAATGTGTAACAGTATACCCCCTCCTCCTGGGGGGAGAGCCCGGTTTGCCTGGGTGAAAAAGAAAGAACCGTTGAATCAATTTAGGAGCATGAACTCCAGAAGCTGGTTCCCAGGATCGTTCTGCAGGTGAATAGCCTTTCCAATCAAACAAAAACTGCAGTTTACCCCTCCTGTAACGAGAGTCACAAATATTGGCCACTTCATATTCAGATCCAGTAGCAGTGAAGACCGGAGGCGGAGGAGGAGCCCCCGGTCTCTGAAAACGGTCCGGAACGACCAACTTGATTTGAGATAAGTGAAACACTGGATGAATCCGAGACCAGGAAGTCGGTAGGGCGAGTCTGACTGCAGCAGACCCAACCCAGCATAAGACTTTAAAGTGTCCAAAATACCTGGGAGACAATTTAGAAGGGACAAGATGCCGGGGAAGGATTCGGGATGCCAGCCAAACAGAATCTCCCGGGAGGATATTAGGGGCTCCCTGACGATGCTTGTCTGCGTTCCTCTTAGCCCGATCTTGAGCCTCTTTAAGTGATAGTCTGGCTAGCTTCTGACCCTCTTGTATATCCGAGATAAGACTGTCAACCCCAGGGCAACAGGAAGCAGGAATAGAAATGGTAGGTACAAATGATGGGTGATAACCATAGGAACAATGAAAAGGACTGGTGTGAAGTGCAGAATGCTTGGCATTATTGTAGGCGAACTCCGCAAATGGGAGCAATTCAACCCAATTGTCCTGGGCTGCTGAGATGAAAAATCTCAAATATCCTTCCAAAGTTTGGTTTAAGCGTTCTGTCTGCCTGATAGTCTGGGGGTAATATCCGGAACTTAAGGCTCTCTTGATTCCCAAAATGTGACATACCTTCTGCCAGAAAAGAGAGGTATATTGGGGGCCTCAATCCGATACAATGGTATCTGGGAGTCCATGTCGAGAAAAGATTTCGGAAAGAAAGATTTTTGCCATAGTCGCTGCTCCAGGAAGTTTCACTAATGGGGTGAAATGCACCAGTTTGGTAAAGTAATCGATAGTGACCATGATAGTGGTTTTATTCTCAGAAGAAGGTAGGTCTGAAACAAAATCAGTGGAAATGATCTGCCACGGTCGGACAGGAATAGGCATCCTTGAAAGTAAGCCCAGAGGAGACATCCGAGGAGACTTAGTCTGAGAACAAATAGTGCAGGCTGCAACATAATCACGGACGTCTGCCTTTACTTCTGGCCACCAAAAATGTCGTTGGACGAGCTCCAAGGTTGAGGCGTATCCTCGATGGCCAGCTGCTTGGGAGTTGTGACACATTTGTAGAACTTCTTGTTGTAGGGAAGGAGTGGGAATCAGAACTTGATCTCCTCGAAAATAATGGCCCCTCTCTTCCGTGAGCTGATGGTTAGCGGCAATTTCTTCACATAGAAGTTTGTTCTGATTAGTGGCTGTCAGTACTTCTTGAAGAAAATATGTTAAGACTGCGATAAATCGTGTTGTGGGGAACATCTTTTCAGTACAGAAATGAGAAGTAGGAGAATCTTTTCGAGAAAGAGCGTCGGCCCTTAAGTTATGTTTTCCCGGAAGAAAGGTGAATTCGATCCGAAAGGGGAGAAAGAAATAGGCCCAGCGAGCTTGTCTACTGTTGGTGGTCTGGGCATTCTGGAGTACTCGGAGATTTTGGTGATCGGTGCGAACCTTGACAGGAAATGAAAGTCCCAACAGCAGATGTCTCCACTCTTCGAAGGCCCACTTAATTGCTAAAAGTTCCTTCTCAATGACTGAATAATTCAGTTCTGCTGCGTTGAATGTCCTAGACAAATACGCGACTGGTCTTTCTTCCCCCTGATCAGAGAGTTGTAAAAGCACAGCTCCCAATGCGTATTGAGAGGCGTCAGTCTCCACGATAAATGGCTTAGTCTGATCAGGGGTGATCAGAATAGAGGCAGAAGTGAACATTTCTTTCAGAGTTTGAAAGGCACTTTGGGCTGCTTCATTCCAGAAGAATGTGACGTTCTTCTTTAGTAAGTGTGTAATGGGCAGAATGATTTCAGAAAAACAGGGGATGAATTTCCTGTAGAAATTTGCAAAGCCTAAAAATCGCTGAATGTCTTTAACACAGGAGGGAGTGGGCCAATCTAAGACTGTGGACACCTTCTTTGGATCCATAGATATGCCCTGGCTAGATAACATGAAACCTAGGTATGTAACTTGCTCCTGATGGAATACACACTTTGAGGCTTTGCAGTAGAGATGGTTTGATTGGAGTCGACCAAGAACTATGTTAACATGATTGATATGGTCTTTCGGGTTGGAGGAATAAACAAGAATATCGTCCAAGTATATGATTACGAAATGGAACAAGATGTCAACGAACATGTGATCCATGAATCGCTGAAACACTGCTGGTGCATTCACTAGACCAAATGGCATCACATGGTATTCAAAGTGTCCGAACGGGGTGCGAAAAGCTGTTTTCCATTCGTCCCCAGGAGCTATTCTGATGAGGTGATAAGCTCCTCTGAGATCGAGTTTCGCATAAACACAAGTCCCCCGGACTGCCTCTATGATGTCAGATATTAAGGGCATGGGGTACTTATCGGGAGTAGTAATTTTGTTGAGACCTCGGTAGTCGATACAGGGACGGAGTTCATCAGAATCTTTTTTAGGAATGAAAAAAAGAGAAGCACCTGCTGGGGAGACTGACTCAGAGATTAGACCATTACGTAAATTGGCCTGGAGATAGTCCTTTAGAACTGCCTTTTCTTTTTGGGACAAACATACATTCTGCCAAAGGGAATGGGTTGTTCTGGAAGAAGGCTAATATGACAATCGTCTCTCCTATGAGGAGGTAAAGTGGGAAATAAGGGATTCTCAAAAATTGACTGAAACTTTCGATGACACAGAGGGATGATCTCTAGCTGGTTTATGGTGGGTCCTGTTGGAAGGTTTGACACTTCAGTAGGAATATGAACACCCACAGACTCCTGGGACAAACAATGATTTACACAGAACTCAGACCCTAGGAATAGAGTGCCAGCTGACCAATTAATATATGGATTATGGAGTCGTAACCATGGGAGACCTAAAATAACAGGGAAGTGAGCGGCTTTAATAAGGTCAAACACCAAAGTCTCTTTATGGTTGGCAACCATACAAGTAATCGGTTCGGTCTGTTCCTTGATTGGGCCGGAGCTCAATGGGCTCCCATCCGCTCCTTGGATGGGAGTAATGATGGATTTGGATACAAGTTGTATTTCATGTTTCGTGGCCCAATCATTGTCTAGAAAATTGCCAGTGGCTCCACATTCAATCAAGGCTGGTATGCCCGTTAAAACTTGTCCTGAAAGAATCATGGATACAGATACCACCACCATGGTTTGGCAGGTAGCTGTGTCAAGCGACATTCCCATTCGATATGGGGAAATAGAATTTGGAGCCACTACCGTTCTTCCCCTTGAGGTAGGGCTTTGAAGTTTCCTGATTTAGGATTTGGGGTACGTCGTGGAGGAACCAAGTGACAATCCTTCAAGACGTGTAGAGAGGAACCACAATACATACACAGTCCACAAGTCTTTCTTCTTTCTCTTTCAGAAGCAGAGAGTGGTCCCCTCACAGCTCCGATCTGCATGGGCTCTTCATTTTCGACGTGTGGTTTATTTCCTGTCGGATAATATTCACTAAAGGATCGGGTACCCTTGCTCTTTTTGCGTTCATAAGATCGTTCTTGTAAACGGTATTCAATTTGCATGGTTAGAGTTATCATGTCTGCCACGTTGGCTGGGGGAGGAACTTTAGAAATCTCGTCTTTCAGCTTGTCTGTTAATCCCCTACGAAAAAGAGTAAGAAGACCCTCATCCGGCCATCCTAATTCGGAAGATAACTGCCTAAAATGGGTGATATACCCTAATAGGTCCTTTCCGCTCTGTTTTAGGTCAAGGAGTCTTTCCTGAGAGGATACTGTGATTTCTTTCCTACCAAACATGGATTTTAGACTATTAGTGAAAGCAGAATAAGAATCAAGGATTACATTGTTTGAGGTAACCAAAGGCGTGGCCCATGCCAATGCGGGTCCAGATAAATGAGAAATCACACGCCCCACCTTATCTTTGTCCGTTGGGAAAAAACAAGGTTTAAGTGTAAACTGGACCGTACAGCTATCAAGAAATTCTTTGAGCTTGTATGGGTCGCCATCGTACATTATCGGGTGTAATGTAGAAGGGGGATTGTCAGAAAATGCTCTAGCAACTTGTCGTAATTGTACATTGTCCTGCTTAAGTGACTGTACCTCTAAAGATATTTTGCTGCATTTGTTGTTCCATAATGGTCTTCGCCTGTCAATATTTTTTTTTTTGGGCGTTGCTTACTGTTAATTCGACTGTTGTTTCGATACTGCTTCCCGCAATAATTAAGAAAGTGTGAATAATCTCACCTTGACAGATCGAGTAGACTGCCAGAGAACAACCAAGTGCAGCAGTGAAAGCTCCCCTAGTATGGCCCTGTCCTCTCCGACCCGGAATGGGAGTAGTAACCAGGGGAAAGAACAGGGTCGCCAGGGAAACCCTCGATAGGGAAGAAAACCCTGGTAGAATCAGGAAGTGTCGTGGATCCGGATGGCTGATGAATGTCTTCTATTAGTGGCAGTGGAAGGCAGGCAGTAAGGCTTCGTCTGAATGCACAAAGGAAAATGGTTAGATTAAGTTTGTAAAGAAGGGAATGGGAGTGGTAATTAAACGACACAGTAAAGATGTCTCACCAGCAGAGGCAGGAGTAAAGGATAATATGTTTGCTTTAGGGCCTCGAGGGAGAAGTGAATGGGAGACAAGAGCTCTAAAAGAAATAATAATACGGTCAGAAACAGAATCAGGAGAGAAGGAAAGGAATTCTGGTAGAAGGGCACTTACGGCTATCGGGTATCTCAGAAGAGACGAAATCAGGGTTGGCGTAATTGTGATGCCGATGGATATCTGGGCTCGGTGAGAAATCCCGGGAGAAGGGAAGACCGGAATGGAAGGGGGAGTCCGGAGACGAGAGCTTGAGAGACAAAAGGTTACAGAGTTAGTCGAAGAAGTCAGTTAAGAGAGGCAGAGATATTGGAATTCCTAGCAGCGAACTCACGGAGCGTCTGTTGAAACAGAAGCGACGTGAGGAGTTGTCGGCTTCCGTGTTTGATAAAGGATCACGTGAGCAGGCAAGAGCGTCTCGGAGAGATGTGAAAAGACTAGACCGCTACCTTCAGCACGGAAGTCATCTTGAGAAGGATTCTCGGGAGTCGCGT
The DNA here is from genome assembly GCF_040938575.1 of Ambystoma mexicanum. Classification (NCBI taxonomy): domain Eukaryota; kingdom Metazoa; phylum Chordata; class Amphibia; order Caudata; family Ambystomatidae; genus Ambystoma; species Ambystoma mexicanum. Next base: position 1,245,968,412 of record NC_090925.1, on the reverse strand, counting down.
AGTGAAGAGTACCACACAACCGGTTGCGAGCCCACAGAGACCACCTCCCACAATGTGTAACACAGAGTATTATCTAATTGCTTGAAATTTCTGTGATTATATCAGAGGACGGCAGAGTATTTGCACTGAGACTTAGTACAAGCAATGTGATAACAATTCTATGTCAAGACTTGGAGGCTCAGATTACACTCTGAACTTCTCTTTACTTTACTTCTCGTGCAGGAAGTTATGAAAAACAGACTACGAATTCATTGGTTTTGCTGGGAACTGTAGTTTTTTGTGTGATTGTTTTTCATAATTGTTATTTGTTGAAATTGCTGCTCGAGTAGTAAAGAGTAGTTCAGAGCATAATCTTTCACCTCCGAGTCTTTAATAGAATCATGACTTTCTGTAACGCATGTATGGAATATCTGCACTGTCAGTGAAGAGGAAAAAATATGAAAATGTGTAATAGTCCTCTTTCTATGATAACCGCTGGCTGTGGGAGTGTTTACTTAATGAAGGAAGCTGAACGAAACAAACTATGTGATCAAGCCACTAGGCATGGCGAAATGCTTCAGTTTGTTTGCCTCCCGAATAATCTTGCTGGGTAATGGCTGCTATGATGCTTTTTAATGAATTTGTGGAATAAAGACATTTTAAACAGAGAAGTAATATGGACTGCGCTTATTCGTGTTGGAATTCTCTCCTGCTAGAATCAATTGATGTGGAAAGCTGCGAGTGCTATTTAATAACACCAACGGAAGGTCTGGTGAATAAGAATATATATATATATATGTCCAATTTTTTACCGTTTTTGGCTGGGAAAGTGGACTTTTATTATTGTGTCCTGGTCAACCTGGAACTGGACGTCAATGTTCAGTGCCACGTTGTTGTTTATACCAGTACAACTTAAAATAACATAACAGTGTGGGCCAACGTGGAGATAAAGATGAGATGAGAAAGATTTGCTAACTCATGAAGTCAATCCAAATGATGTATTTTCGGGGCCCAGCTGAACTTCATGCTGGCCCCCCTAATATGCCTGGCTGAATCTTCAGAGAACATCTGCAAATATTGCGGTGTCCCGCCCTCAAAATTCAGATGAACCCAAAATATTTTGAGTTGCCTCGGCCAAAACTAAAAGCCATGTGACGGCAGTCCAGACTTCAAAGAGGCCAGTGGATATTTTATTTTTACATAATCCCTGCAACCCCCTCCCCCCACCCTCATATCCACCCCTCCCAGCCTTATTTCTCCTGATGGCAGCAAGCGGTACAATGCAAGGGCAGTGGCCTACATAATTATGGGGCTAATCGGGCAGGAGTTGTGACACAGGGAACATGGTCCTCCCCTGAGCAATATCCTGCTGAGTCTGAAAGCCAGGGAATACCGGCCCTCTTTTATGGGGTGTGAGTCGTGCATGTGGTGGCCCGCCTCCGGTCACCGGGGCGGGTCACATCAAGTATCGGGATCACCCGAACACACAGGACCTCTGCGGGCACACAGCAGATCTTAGGCAGGGGACACCCTGCATCGCCCGGATCAACGGGCAAGTTACCATGGAGCTGGGCCTCACCCCAGCTGTGGCAGCCTTGGCGCTGGGGGCACCCAGGCCGAAGCTGCTAGAATAGGCCACAACCATGCGGTTTCCAGCCCACAAAGGAAAACACAGACACAAGTTGCCGCTTCCCGGGGCTCTGCTGCACTGACCCTGATGTGCCAGCAGAGCCCCTTTTATTAGAGGAGTGTCATGACGATGTCATGAAGCTTCCTCGCACAGCAACACTAGCACACCCACAACATCAACGTTGGGCCACCCATAACATCGCAGCACTTCTCTGTAAGCCTTGAGAAGGGGCACCCTCTGTAGGGGTGACATGAGGGTGAAGGTCCCTCTGTAGGGGTTGTTCGACACAAGTAGCACCTGCACCCCTATGCAAGTACTCTAAGAGAGGACACACTACGGCTTTAATTATGTCACAGTCTTGGGTTGTTAGTTAACAAAGTTTGAAATCTGGGCTTGAAGTAAGTGTTAAGATGGATTTCTGAACTCTGACCTGGAGGGGGAGAGGTTCAGAAGGCCAGCCTAGTTTCTTGGAACAAGGTAACCTCTGTACAAGCTGGACCAATCAGGGTGGCTGTGGCAGGTGGTCAAGATTAGGTCTCATGAGGGGTGAGGGTGACTGCAGGACCTCAATGAGCACACAAAGCAAGGATACTTACAAATTACTCCCGACAGATGTTATATCAAAAATATAGACACATTTATTACAAGGCCTTTGAAACATGGACCATAGCAAAAGAATCACAGTAACACTAAGCAAACCAACACAACACTATCAACACAATGTATATACAAGATCATTGGGATCCACAGGGGATAAATGCACAAAAAATGTCGACAACCTAGATGGGAAGGAAACAGGCAGTACAGATAGTCTTTAGGCCCCTTTCGACATCGTCAACACACCTAACTAAGAGGCAGTCCAAGCCCTAAGAAGAGAGGAGCCTTATGATCAATAGCACAGGCAGTGCAAGTGCACGCGGTTGGTCCATTGGACAAAATAGGGTCTCTTCAGGGGTCTCTACCAGCTCGGGAAGGTGGATGAGGCGATGAAGAACAAGTTCCCTCTATTCAGGGAGGACCTCCACTTGAAGGCAGAGGCAGTTCCAGAGAGCGGGATGGAGTCGCTAGTTCGCACTAGCAGTGGAAAGGAGAGGGACCCCAGGGACCACTTGTGCGTAAAAGGGGCTCTTGTAGTGTTGTAAGTACTCACTGGTCCCAGGCGCACTTGGACCCAAACTTCGTCCGTTCAGTCCACTCGGGTTGCAGGTTTGAATGCAACAAAAAGGACGTCTCTGCGGCTTTCAGTTCCTGAGTTACAGCGATGATTCCCAAACGGGACAATGGCAATTTCTCTGCTCCGGGTGGATGAATCGACCCAGTTTCACTGCAGGCTTCAGGGGCAAGAGGGCCACAAATTCGCCGTGAGGGTGCCGGGGACAAAGAGCTAGCAGTATACCAAGTTTCGAAGGCCTCCTCAAAACAACGGCAGAGCACAGCAAAAGTCCTGCGTAAGCTGGTCAGCCCACTGGTTGGCCCAGGGACACTTCAGAGAAAGCTTACTTGCAGGTTTTGGTGAAGATGCCGAGAATAGTTGGTCCCACTATTCCAATGGGTCAAAGTGTCTTCGCAGACCTTCTAGGACGACAAGAGGCAGCGGGGTCCCACAGGATGACAGCGGGCTCAGGGTGCCAAACCTTCGGGGGTCACCAGCAGTTCCTCAACTCGGCTTAATAGTTGCAGGATACTTGGATCCTATCCTTTGTTCAGTGAGAACTCAGGAGATCGACATGGTAGGGGTGTTTTTGGCCTCCTCTTATCCAAAGTTCCCTTCGCGCCAAAACGGACAGGACCCAATTGGAGATCTGCTCACAAACACACACTCCATACGTGGACCAATCACGGACCGCGGTGGTCCCAGTCATTCATGGCACTCCATACTCTCTGGCACCCAGGATGTGTATTGGACTCAGACGTTCCAGACCACATCCTGGAGGCACACACACAGGCATGCAGAAGCCGGGAAATCATTGGGTTTCGTGGGAAAGTGCATGACCAAATAAGGACTGACCCGGGTCGACTCGACCTGGGGAAGGTGAAGGGGCAAGATGGCCAAAGGACAGGACAACGACCCTCGTGGCATGGCCATTTTGGAGCCAGTCCACCTATTCGTACCAAACACGGTTAACGCAGTTAGCATGGTAGGAAAGGGTTCAAAATAATGCACAAAGATAGCTGCCACCAGTCCTGTCCATGACACACCTGCACAGTTCATAAAAAGTCCAACGAGAGTATCTAGGGCCTTTGGAAAATGACTATAGACCCAAGTGTGCTGTATCGTAAGATATATTGCACACTTGTTACATGTTGCACAAAAGTTGCAACATGGGAAAAGGACTAAGGGAAACAAAGACTCCCAGTACTGACTGTCTTAAGGGCATGTCAGTTTCCCCATAAAAAGTGAGCGAAAGCCCAGAGGAGTGCAGCTGAAGGCTGTGCTTCTCTGGCAAAGTCAGTCAATGGTGTCTAAACAGCAGCAAAACGTTTGGGGGTGTACACATGGAGGGAAAATGACATACAATTATTAAATCTTTCCTAACACTCACCCCTCCCAGACCAAGGACAGGGGGAATTAATCCACCCCTGGATGAGTCTTATGTTCAGGTTGGTTAAACATTCTGGAAAACCCGTCAGCATTGCTATGTTGGACACCTGGCCTATGCTCAATGGTGAAGTAAAAGCCTTGCAGACTTATGGACCACCTAAGCAACTTTGAATTCTCTCCCTTCATGCTCATTAGCCACTTTAAGGGCTTATGGTCAGTCTGCACAGTGAAGTGGGTCCCATAGAGGTAGGGCCACAGCTTCCTTAGGGCCCACACAACAGTGAAACACTCTTCCTCTACTGTGGACCATCTGAGCTCCCTGCCCTTAAGCTGGTGACTAACGAAGCCAATAGGGTGTTCCTTGCCCTTCCCATCTACTTGTGATAGTACAGCTCCTATCCCAGTGTCAGAGGCATCTGTCTGCACAATAAACGGTATTTGGTAATCAGGGGGCCGGAGAACAGGGGCCTGGCACAAGGAGTCTTTTAAGCTATTGAAGGCCTTCCCACACTCTTCAGACCAAGTTACCTTCTTGGGTTTCTTTGGAGTGATGAGAGCAGTCAGAGGGGCAGCTATGGTACCAAAGTCTGCCATGAAATCTCTGTAGTACCCATTGAGTCCCAAAAAGACCCTCACTTGGGTCTGAGTAGTGGGAGTAGGCCAGTCTTGTACTGCTTCTACTTTACTGGGTAGAGGCTGTATCCTCCCTCCACCTACTTCATGTCCAAGGTAGACCACTGATACTTGTCCAATCTGGCATTTAGTGGCCTTTATGGTCAAGAGGGCCTTCTGAAGAGCCTGTAACACAATCCCAAGGTGTTTCACATGGTCTTCCGAGGTGGCAAGGAAACCTGCTATATCATCCAGATATGCCAGGCAGAATGCATCCAACCCATACAACACATGATTCACAAGTCTCTGGAAAGTGGCAGGTGCATTCTTCAACCCAAAAGACATTACCTTGAACTGGTAAAGACCCTCTGGTGTTGAGAAGCTGTCTTCTCCTTGACATGTTCTGCAAGGGCTATTTGCCAGTAGCCTGCAGTGAGGTCAAACGTGCTGAGGTACTTGGAGGCACCCAAAGTATCCACCAGGTCATCTGTTCTAGGCAAGGGGTGTGCATCTGTCTTGGTGACAGCATTCAGGGCACTGTAATCCACACAGAACCTCAGTACATGCCTTTGGAACCAAAACCACTGGGCTGGACCAAGGACTACTGGAGGGTTCAATCACCTCAAGATCCAACATTTTGTTGACCTCTGTCTTAATGTAAAACCGTACTTTGTCTGACATTCTATATCCCCTACTTTTGATAGGTACACTGTCTCCTGTGTCAATGTTATGTTTGCACCAAGGTGTCAAACCAGGGGACTGTGAAAACAAGGGGGAAAATTGCCTAAGCAACTTTTTACCTCAGCTTGTTAATCAGAAGTCAGGTGAGGGACCACTTGGACATCCTCAGTGGAGCTGTCTGAAGGACTGCTTTGGAACAGGTCAGGGAGAGGTTCTGACTCCTCTTCCTCAACATCTGAAGCCAGCAGCAGTGCAGCGATTTCAACTCTTGGGATGAAAGACTTCAGTCTATTTACATGGAAAACTTTTGGAGCCTGCCGAGCCCTTCCAAGGTCCACTAAATAGTTGACCTCAGCCAGTGACTCCACCACTGTGTAAGGGCCTGACCAATTGTCCTTTAAAGGTGTGAAATTGATGAGGGAGGCCTTCTGGTCACACCAATGTTTCACCAGAGCTTGCCCTACTTTCAACTTTTCACTAGCCAGACCCATCAGGAGTACCATCCTTTTTCTGAGCCCTAGCACATAGTCTACTACATTGGTAGTAATGGGGGGAGTGGGCATCTCCCATCCCTCCTTGACTATGGCTAAGGGTCCCCTTACAGGGTGACCAAACAGGAGTTCAAAGGGGCTGAAGCCAACACCCTTTTGTGGTACTTCTCTGTAGGCAAACAGTAAGCATGGTAACAGAAGATCCAATTTTCTTCTTTGGGGTTCTTCCAGAGCCCCAATCATACTTTTCAAGTTCTTGTTAAACCATTCAACCAGACCATTGGTTTGTGGGTGGTATGCGGATGAAAACTTATAGGTGACACCACATTCCTTCCACGTGGCCTGCATATACTTTGAAATAAAGTCGCTACCCCTATCAGACACAACTTCTTTAGGGAAGCCAACCCTAGTAAATATGGCAGTTAAAGCTTTTGCAACTGACTTGGCAGTCACAGTTTTCAATGGGATGGCCTCAGGATACCTGGTGGCAGGGTCGACCAGCACCAGGATAAACCTATTGCCTGAGGATGTTTGGGGGTCAAGGGGACCAACAATGTCGATCCCTACCCTCTCCAATGGTATCCCCACAACTGGGAGTGGTACCAATGGAGCTTGGATTGTTGAGCCACTCTTAACTGGCAGAAGGCACAACTCCTGCAGTGACTTTCCACTTGCACCCCCATCTTGGGCCACTAGAAGTACATGGATAACCCTTGCTTGGTTCTCTTGATTCCAAGGTGACCAGCAAGGGGCACTTCATGCACCAGCTGCAGGAAGAAGGGTCTTACAGCAAGGGGAACCACCAACCTCCTATGGTCTCCTTCTGTAGACTCTGTAGGCTCACTTTACAGGAGCCCACCTTCCCAATAAATCATGTGCTTCCCAGGAGATTCACCCTCAAGCTGGGAGCAGACCTGTCTCCTTAGGCCTTCCAGAGATGGGCACTCATGTTGGTCCTTACTAAATTCTTCCCTGTCAGGACCACCTTCTACTAACAAATGTTTTAGTTCAGGATGGTAATTTGGGTCAAATACTTCAGGTATCACCACCTCCTGATCAGGTCCTGGTGATTGACCAACTACCTCCACCTTAGTGGTAGGTGAGTTAGGGGGAATGTTTTCTTTCCCTCTTTTGGTTTTTCTGACTCCTTTAGCCTTCGATTTCCCCTTTGGCGGGGCACTGCGTTGGTCATGGCCAGTGCTGCCCGTGTTTGAGACCTTGTGTAGGGTCTTTCAGCTGTATCTCCCACAAGCCCTAAAGCTCTGAGATCATTTCCCAGCAAAACCTTTCCCAGGACACTCCTCTGTATGCTCAATGGAATCCTGACTGCTGTACCATTTATAGTAAGATTTACAGGTATTACTGGGAACCTGAGAGGTGGGCCATCAGCCAATTTAGTGGGTAACAGAGGAGCTCTGGCAGCTTCCTCTGGGTCTACCAAGGTAGAATCCACTACAGTTCGACTACATCCACTATCCCTAAGAGCTAGAGTATCTACTCCATTGATCAGCACACTGTCTTTAAAGTAGTGCTTGGTACTATCTGGAATCCTAGCATAAGCCTCTGAGACTTTAGGCTCCCAGGAACCCAGGGAAAATAAAACTACCTCAGATTCTATCCCACTGGGGAAGGAGTCTGAGGAGAAGGATGCCAATGTAATATCTTCTTCCTCATAGGAGGAGAAGGCCAGATTAGCAGAGTGGACCCCCAAGGTTTTGACCTTACATATGGGGTCCCCCTTCACATGGTCAGTTGCTCCACAAGCAAAACAAGATCCACTGGGTCGGTTTACATAGGGAGGCTTACTATAACCAGAGTTCTGTTTTGGAGGCTGACCTCCACTACCCTGTGAGTTCTCATGTGTCTTACCCTTATTTTTCCTTTTGTGGCCTTTCTGGGAGGAAGTTTTATCAGAGTCCCCACCTTCCTTATCTTTGGACTTTTTCCCCTCTTCCTGCTTACCAGGATGAGTCTTGTCCTTATGGAACACTCTATGTGACACCCACAAATCTGCTGCTATGGAAAGCATCTTAGGATCTATCTCCTTTGAATCTGCCAAATTCTGCTTAAGTTCAGGGGAAGAAGATGCAAAAATATGTTCCAGCATGACAAGACATATCATACCTTCAAAAGTAGAGACCTTATAACCTTCATCCCAGCCAGTCAAGTTTTTTAAGGATTCAGTTACATAAGATACCCAAATACCACCCCTGCTAGGACAGCAGGTAAGCATGCACCAACATGTGTTTACACCCTCTATCCCCACCCTCTATGGTCCCCCATGTTGTTCCCTTGTGCCCCGCCCCCCTTCCTGGCCACAGGAGTCTGTCCTGATACATTCTGGTTTCACCATCACCATTTTGTGGCCAATGCTGGATTTGACTTTTATGGACTTCATTGATTCATGGTGTGTCACCCTTTCTCGACTCTCATGCTGGACTTCCTTTGCATCTTGTACTCATGGGGGCCCTGAATCATGCTGTTCCCATGTTCATCTTGTATCCAGACTTGCAACATTTTGTGTTACTACTGACTTCTGCAATTGTATTTGCTCTCCCCTCTTGCTTCTCCACTCTTTTTGACTGCTTACTCTCTGTTCTATACCCCCTCTCCCCTTTCCTATCTCCTCCCCTCCTCCCCTTACTTTATCTATGCACTTACTCTATCAGAATTGCCCCTGGACCTAGTATGATAGCAACCTCGTCTGTCGCTCCCCCGTCCCCTTACTGTCCCCCCCAGAAGGTCTTGAGGAGCTTCCGGAACCGTAGATGGTTCTCCTCAAGTTTCATGGTGGTAGGTAGGCAGTTCCAGAGGGAGGATCCTGCCGAAGACAGAGATCTACCACCAGCTCGTTTCTTTGAAAAACGACTGACTCTGAGGGAGTTAGAGGTAGAGGAGTGAAGGACTCTAGAGGGGAGGTATTTACAGAGGGATAGTTGAAGGTCATTTGGACCCAGGCCCCAAAAAGCCTTGTGGACAATGCAAAGGGGTTTTAAATTTAATCCTTGCAACCACAGGGAGCCAATGAAGGGATTTCAGAGCTGGAGAGATACGATTCCAGGGCTTGAGGCCAAGGACAAGTCTCGCAGTCCTGTTCTGGATTAGTTGTAAAGGGCAGAGAGTGGAGGCAGGTAGATTCAGAAAGTGGCTGTTACAGTAGTCCCACCTAGAGAGAATCAGAGCTTGGCAGACAAGGAGCTTCTGAGGGAAGGAGAGCAAAGGAAGAGTGCCTTTAAGGAGGTGCAGTGAGAAGTTTGACTTTTTGGAGACATCAGAGATATGTGCGGAGAAGGAAAGAGTGGAGTCAAAGATGACACTGAGGTTCTTAGCTTCGCAGGTAGGGACAGGAGGATGGCCAAGGGAGGCCAGCCAGAGAGTGAGGGGAAAGGATGGAGGGGGTGTACCAATGAGGAGGATCTCAGTCTTGTTAGCGTTAAAACAAAGATAATTTGTGGCACACCAGTTTTGAATGGCGATTAGACAGTCAGAAATGAGAGAAGGAGAGGAAGTGGCCAAGGAAAGCCTGAAAATGAGTTGGGTGTCGTCAGCATAGCACTGGAAATTTGAGCAGAAAATGGAAATGCAGTAGGCGAAAGTTGCCAGGTATTGGTTGAAAAGCCAGGGTGAGAGGTTAGACCCCTGGGGAACACCACAGGTAGAGAGGGAGATAGAGGATAGGAAGGACCCAAGTTGTACCTGGGAGGGTCGATCAAAGAGAAAAGAGGTCAGCCAGGCCAGAGCCTGATCGGTGATACCCAGGTTGTCACAGAGATGATTGAGCAGGGTGGTATGGTGGGTGGTATGGTTGACCGTGTCAAAAGCAGTGGGGAGATCAAGTAGGATGAGGACAGAGGGAATGTTAGAGTCAGACTATGTCTGACTATGTTAGATAGGACTATGGCCTTTTTCAGTTATACTTCAACAATTCACTATGTGTCCTGGTAGGAATAACTCGAAATGCCTTCACTAGTATGCAACACTGGATACCTTCAGTCCTATCTCACCGCTGTACACCAATTTGTTAAGATGTATTTCTGAACTCAGACCTGGAGGGGCAGAGCTTCAGAAGGTCAGCTTAGTTTCTTGGAACAGGCTAACCTCTGGACAAGCCAGACCGATCAGAGTAGCTATGGCAGGCAGTCAAGACTAGGTCTCAGGAGGGGTGAGGGTGACTGAAGGACCTCAATGAGCACACAAAGCAAGGACACTTACAAATTACTCCAGACAGGTGTTATATCAAAAATATAGACACATTTATTACAAGGCCTTTGTAACATAGACCATAGCAAAAGAATCACAGTAACACTAAGTAAACCAACACAACACTGTATATACAAGACCATTGGGATCCGTAGGGGTTAAATGCTCGAAATATGTTGACAACCTAGATGGGAAGGAAACAAGCAGTGCAGATAGTCTTTAGGCCCCTTTCGACATTGTCAACACACCTAACTAAGAGGCAGTGCAAGCCCTAAGAAGAGAGGAGCCTTATGCTCAATAGTACAGGCAATGCAAGCGCACGCGTTTGTTCCGACGGACAAAATAGGGTCTCTTCAGGGGCCTCTAGCAGCTCGGGAAGGTGGATGAGGCGATGAAGAACAAGTTCCCACTATTCAGGGGGGACCTCCACTTTAAGGCAGAGGCAGTTCCAGAGAGCAGGATGGAGTCGCTAGTTCGCACTAGCAGTGGAAAGGAGAGGGACCCCAGGGACCACTTGTGCGTAAAAGGGGCCCTTGGCACCAGGGGCCACTGGTTAATGTTGTAAGTACTCACCGGTCCCAGGCGCACTTGGACCCAAACTTTGCCCGTTCAGTCCACTCGGGTTGCAGGTTCGAACGTGACAAAAATGACATCTCTGCAGCTTTCAGTTCCTGAGTTACAGCGATGATTCCCAAAAGGGACAGTGGCGATTTCAGATGGCCAAAGGACAGGACAAAGACCCTGATGGCATGGCCATTTTGGAGCCAGGCTACCTATTCATACCAAATGCGGTTAATGCGGTTAACATGACAGGAAAGGGTTACAAATAATGATGCGGTTAACATGGCAGGTAAGGGTTGCAAATAATGTGAAAAGATAGCTGCCACCAGTCCTGTCCATGACGCACCTGCACAGTTCATAAAAAGTCCAATGAGTATCTAGGGCCTTTGGAAAATGACTATAGACTCAAGTGTGCTGTATGGTAAGATACATTGGACACTTGTTACATTTTGCACAAAAGTTGCAACATGGGAAAAGGACTAAGGGAAACAAAGTCCCCCAGTACTGACTGTCTTAAGGGCATGTCAGTTTCCCCATAAAAAGTGAGTGAAAGCCCAGAGGAGTGCAGCTGAAGGCTGTGCTTCTCTGGCAAAGTCAGTCAAGGGTGTCTAAACAGCAGCAAAAAGTTTGGGGGTTGACACATGGAGGGAAAATTGCATACAATTATGAAATCTTTCCTAACAATAAGGTCTTCCTGGGTACCTGCCACCTGAGCCTCCAGTCCGACCATTGGGCACCTTCTAATCTCCTGACATGCTGCCCCTACAGCAGAAAGGTTACCTTAAATGCCTGGTGGCATTGAAACACAAAAGGAGTGATTTCGAGACATAACTGCCCCACTGACAACTGTGGATCCCTCGCCCCCTGTCTGTTAAGACATCTCCTTCATCTTTTCTGCGAGAAGGCGCTCGGAAAGAGTTTTTGTTGATGAGCAGCAAACTGGAGAGTTTTGGGGGATGGAATGGATAGTGAGAATGAGCCGCAGGTATTTTGCTCTGTTGGGAGAGAGAGCTGTGCTCCCAGGTTACATGCAGCTCTCTGCAGCAGACACATTACCCCATGTAGCTATTTTAGCAGGAGGGGAAGTTCTTGCCTGCAGGGACCAAGCAAAACTCGGCAGCGGGCATTTTAATGCATTTTGGGTTATTTCATTGATCCTGCGTTGACTTCTTTTCGTTTGGTTTCATTTTTTTCATTTTTTAGTACATTTTCTTGACTACTAATTAATAATAATATATTGAATACAATTTTGATCGTTTTTCCCCCCTTTCAGCCCCAGAATATTTTTTAATGAATGGGAAAAACGGCCGCGTCTGTTAGGCCGCTCTGTTAGTGGCGTACCCCACACCTCTTTTAATGTTATTTGGGCTTCTTAGACCGCGTCAAACCCCCTTGAAGTCCACACCTAAATATTGTTTCATGACACGTTAGGTCCGCCCACGTGCTTCTCGCCTGACCTAAAGAACTAGGGATCCCCCTCCCTCACACGCATTGAGCGCTCTCCACAGGGGTCACCAAGGCTTCTCTGTGTAGAGGTTGGGCCTAGGCCCACATCCTCATGTATAGATACGCGAGAGAGGCGCCCTGACGGAAGCTGACTTTCGTCAGCTGACAAAAAGCTGCGCAGGGGGGCAGTGCGGGCGCGTTTGCCTTCTACTTACAGTGCGCTCACGATCCGCCGAATCTCCATTTTGTGAGATAAACACTGTACTGCTGACCTTGCCATTTTTGCGGCTCGCTCATTAAGTGGTTTGTTAGGGCCTTTAGTCCTAAGGGATGTGGCGGTGCTCGTTTAAACCAACAAGATCAGGGGCTTAGCGAGAGTCTGCATTCACAATGCCATACTTCCTATCTCATTAAACCTGCTACATAACTTCTTTTATACTGAGAAAGAGGCCTTTTAGTTTTGTTCTGTTGCTAAGAACAGGGGGGGCGTTTGTAAGCAGCACATATTGGCCAGAGAACATTCCCCTGTATCTTGGCTAAAAGCCCTCCCCCCTGCCCCCATCAGGGACGTCATTTAGGCTCCGCCAGGGGTCGCAGTTGCGACCCCTGCTGTCTCCCTTCCTACCCCTAAAAAAACCCATAAGAAACATTATTATTATTATGTTTTTTCAAATTAAAGCTCCTGGGCTGTGGCAAATGTCATGTGACTTTGTTTCTAAAGGGACTGGCTTTCTTGTTCAGGCTTCTTTAAAAAAAACTGTGGGTTCCACAAGTGTAACACTTTAAGTAGTGACCCTGAATAAGAAAGAATTGGAATAACAAATAATGTGTCTTTCTGGAATTCTATACAATAATTGCTAGACTCATTAAAGGTTTATTTCAGGCACACTTCAGGGGGTGAGTCACTGGTTTAGTCTGTTCTTAAACATCTCAAATTCACAAAGCAGACAAAATCCTTCAAAAAGCATTTAGAGAATAAGCATCCATTTCAAACTGTGTATTGTGCTTTTCGCAAGTTGCAGTTATAGCATGTCATTTTCTGCGATACATATGGTGATGCATTCTTGTAGGAAATGTATATCACGTCACAGTGATAATGTAACCATATTTTTCATAGTGTACTTAGAAACTGTGCTATGTGATGCCATTTCCTGTTTTGTCAAGGGGTAAACGGTCGTGTTCCATCGCTTTCCGTGACATCACTTTGGGGTGGGGTCAAAAGACATCCCTCCCTGTGATGTCACAAGGGGTCAAGGGTCATGTGATGTCACTTCCGCTACCCCTGGCCTTTTTGTGAAATGATGTCCCTGCCCCCCATGCACCTTGGGCAGCCCTAACTACCTCTGTTGGGAAGCAATCTCACATTGTAAATCGCAACTTGTGACTTTTCATGACAAACCCTTTGGGCTGCGCCTGGTGGCACCTTTTAACACCATTTGTGGCAAAGTGCGCAGCTGCACAGTGCATTAATTCCTCAACCTGACTCTCAAAATCACCCAGCACCCATGCCTCTCAAAATCAGCCAGAACTCACCTTCCTGCTCTATATGCCAGTCTGTGCCCGTCGACCAGGGCAAACCTCTCAGTGTTTGGGCAGGGAAATCCTCCCTTTCTCTTTGGTAAAGAAAACGTCCTTGGTCTTGGCTCAGGCAAATGAGTCAGTGTTGTATACGTGGTCCTCTAGCAGGGCATATGACGTGCATGTGACAGTGTGACAAAGAAGAGTTTCACTTTCGACATCTTCGACGACTCCAGAACCAACAAGTTCGGCGTGTCTATATATTAAAACAGAAATCCTATTTTAGGGAGTATAGGGGCACTTTTTATGGTCCCTCAACTTTTAGCTTTTTTCCTTTTTTCCCGTGTATCACTGACTGCCATTGCAACCCATTTTCCCTTATATAAGGTATATGGAATTGGGTCGCCACTAAGGCACCCAGTCCCCGGGATGTCTCTCAGGCCCTAAGGTGATTACATCACTGTACATTAGTTTTAGGATGCAGGTTGGTGGCGGCCATACTTTAGTTTTGGCTTCACCAGTGTGGCAAGCCATTTCAACCCATTGCTAGCCTAATGTGCCTTTTTGGTAGCTATTGGGGTACCAATGCATTTTATTTGAAATCCTGCTATTGAACATTTGGTATTTTAGGGCTCTCTTTGTTCAGAGCAACCACAAGGAAGGCACAAAAATGGCGATTCTGGCGACACAGGCTCTTAGTGATCTACCTGCCACCCTCCATATTGGTTTAAACTGCTTTAGGCCAGTGTAGGACCCTGGGCACACCTTCTCACTTCCTGAGGGGGTGATCTATTATGGGTGTCAGTCCTACTGACAAACCAGTATGGATGGCCATATGGACCTTTGCCCCAGCACCACCTAGTGATTTGTGGGCTGCAATTTCTTTGCAGTGGGCTTAAGGCACTGGCTGATCCCGGCTTCCATCTCTTGCTACTTTATTCTGCTACTTGTAAGGAGTTTGTTTCCTGCCGATTCCTGCTGTTTTTGCCATATACCTTACCTGGCCATACTAGCTTAGTGCAGTGTTTTTGGCATATTTCTGTTGGGGGCTTCTGCCTCTGGAGGTCCAGCGTGGGCGACCTGAATTCGCCTGCTGCCTCCCCACACCTTCTGGAACTGTTTTTTGGACCCTTTACCATTGCATACTGCCATTTTCCACCAGGATCTTGAGCTTGGCTGTGGGTTGCTGCCATCACCTAGAAGGGTGTTGGGACACCAATGCACCATTTGATCTGCTGTTTGGGCCATCCAAGGGCGCCCGCAGACATTATCCCCTTCTTGGGATCATTCTTTGCTGAGCTGTCAGTGCTCTTTCTGTAACAAGCTGTCGGAATCCAACTTTCTAGGTTCCGCGTCATCCTTGTCCGATTTGCATTAGGCATTTTGTGTGGCGATCTAGGACTGACTTGTGTTGTGGATACATAGGTGCGGTGGCCACTGCCAACACTGGTTGGTGATAGAGTTTGTGATCCACAGTCACTCCAGGATACTTGCTGTTCTCCGTGGTGGGCCTGTGCAGTAGCCCCTGGAGCGTTCCAAGTGCCAAATGGGATTACCAAATAAATGATCTCAGGCCCAAATAACCAGACAGATTCAAAGAATATGGCAAAATAAAATACTACTTTATTATCAGTACAATAAAGTAGGGAAACCTGCCGAACAAACAGATTGTAGCTCACACACTCTCAACGTATTTCAATTACACAAAAGGTTGTATACCTTGATGCACGTCAGCTATGACGTCATGCTACGTGACAAACAGGAAAAACCTATCGGGCATAGGGATTGGTTAAGGGAACATAGATATATACCTATAGTTCATATAGGTGTTAGTATCATCATTGGCTGGCCGTAATCTAGTAGGCATGCCTTGACCAACCTCTAACAACATAAAATACTGATAATAGCATAACACCAGCAGCTTATAGGCTTCTGCAACAATGTATAGTCCACCATTACATATGCCCTCATGACTGGTTGGCACTCTCTTCGACCCTTGGACATTTGGCTCATTAGCAGCACATAAGCAACAAAACCCATGTGGAAGGGAACAACGTTCCCTCCTTAGCTAATTTGCCTACCATCTTTCATCAGTTAGGCCCTAAACCAAGGCTTCTTTGTAGTTGACGTTGCTGACTGTCCTCTTCCTCTGAACTTTAAAGGGAGTGAAGGTACATTGCTATCTTCATCAGGAGCTTCACGAATAGGCCTTGTCTTCTGGTCTTGTACCAGTGTGAGGAGACCATGATTGTGTCCATTCTGTCCTTCTATTTAGTGCTATTTCATTTGTGCAGTAGCACCTGGAGTGTTTCAAGTGCTGGATGAGATTACCACAATAACTAATCTCAGGCCCAAATAACCGGACAGACTCAAAGAAAATGGCAAAATACTACTTTATTATCAGTTCAATAAAGTAGGGAAACCTGGCGAGCATAACAAATCGCTGCTCACACAATCTCATCGCATTTCAATTACACAAAAGGATTTATACCTCGATATACATCAGCTATGACATCATCCTACATGGCAAACAGTAAAAACCTGTCTGACGGAGGGATTGGTTAAGGGAACATATATACATATAGTCTGCATAGGTGTTAGTAACATCATTGGCTGCCCCATACCGAGTAGGCACGCTTTGAACTACCTCTAACTACGTATGATACAAATAATAGCAGAATAACGGCAGCTTATAGGCCTCTGCAACAATTTATTTAGATTTGTATAGTGCACTGCAGCCCACAGGCATCGAGGCACTGTTACATGAAACTGTGATGAGGCTTAGTTCATGGTTACACTGAAGACAGCCCAACAATACATTTTTCTTAGTTACACGTTACAACCCGACGATAAAATGTTCTTCGTTACAAGCTACCGTGGGTTCCCTGGAGGGCATGGTTCATAGATACAGTGACTATACAATGTATAGTCCATCATCGCACAGGCCCTCATGATTGGTTGGCACTCTCTTGCAACCTTGGACATTCGGCTGGTTAGCAGCACGTAAGCAATATGAAACCCGGGTGCAGGCAACAACGTCAGACCATTGTCCACTTGACTAATTAGCCTACCATCTCTCATCAGTTAAGCCCTAAGCCAAGGCTTCTTCTTTGTAGTTGACCTTGTCTGATTGCTCTCTTCTCTGGAACTTTAAAGGGAGTGAAGGTACATTGCTATCTTCGTTTGGAGCCTCATGAATAGGCCTTGTTTCTTGGTCTTGCAACATGTGTGAGGAGACCATGATTTTGTCCATTCTGTCCTCTTTTTTTGTGCTATTTGATTCCATTGTATCAGGTGCTACTACTCTCTTTGGCCTCTGGTGACTTGGTTGCTCCATCCTGCATATGTTTCTGCATATTTGATTGATCAATACTTGGCACTCACAAATGTTCACTCCTTTACTTAATCTAAGAAAATTGTGTTCTGTGTATGTAGCTTTTCTTCTTTGACTCCTTCCATGCCTTGCAGTGGCCTCTTGCTGCAGTATCCTTGATCCTGAGCCAAGCAAACATTCTTTGTTCTTGCACGAATTTGTAGTTCCAGTGCTTGTCCGCTCTGCAGCCTTGGTAATTCTCATTGATGCTTCTCGCTTATTATTATATGAAACCGACATCCATTTTCTCAAGATGGCTGCTTTACTACGTTCTCAAGCTTCTATATGTCTTATCTACCTTGTGTTTCTGCATACATGCTAACGGTGCCAGTGTTCCTGTGTCCCCACTCCCACAGAGTACAATAGGGCTGTATGGGAATGGGGATTAACAAATGTACTGGTACCTGACTTCCCGGTCGCATGACTTGTAATAGCCTGGTGGCACCGGGAAGCAGGCGCCAGTAAATTATTACGGGTTCGGCAGCTACTCGTCAGTAGCACCAGCAGGGTTATCGCCAGACCTGTAATGAGAACATTTGTCATGTTAAGTTTTGTCATCAAGTCACGTCCTAATATAGTAACTGGTGTCTGCCGTGAATACAATAGTGGCATGGACATATCATGATCTCCTATTATTAGTAATTCATCAATAAAAGGAAAGAAACTCATAGCCCCAGAGAATCCCTGCGCATTCATGGAAATACTGGACATTGGGTACTTTCCCTCTCAGACACAGGAACGGGTTGCTCACGTGTCTACAAGAAGTGAAAAAGTCTTGCCTCCTATCTTCACCTTAACCATTTGTTCCTCTTGTGGGTCTGGTGTCACAGATAGTATTGAACACATCAGATCACTCAGTGGGTTTTCCTATTGTAGGCATAAATACATCCCTGTACCTGTAAAAATACTTCCTCCCACTGCTGTCACACTCCCTATCCTGGGTGTGGGGCTTGTGGGGCTCCTGTATTTGCCTTGCATTGTGGCACTGTTGCTTGTGGCATCAGAGTGTTCTGTTGTTGTTGTGTCTGTACTTGTGTGTGCATAGGCACTTACTGTGTTTGTCCTTGTGGCGATTGTGTTTTGCAGCAGGATCTGCTGTTTGCCGTATTTGCAGCACCCATGCCTGATAGTGTGTGTGATCTTGGGCATAATACTCTGGTGCTTCTGTACTATACTGTGGCGAATAGCCCACCCCCCTCTTGGAGTTTGCCAGTTCTCCTGCATGCCCCCTCTACTTCTACATGTGCGGGCCATATGTCCTGTCCTCCCACATTTCCAGCACTGCTGCGACTGTCCTCCATTAAATCTTCCTCCCCTTGAGAGTTTTGAAATCTGCCTCCTCATCCTCTAAGTCCATTCCCTCTACCTCGTGGTCATACATTGTATCCACCTGGATCTATAGGGTACCCATATAGGGTTGGATAATTTTCGCTATTACACAGGAAAAGACATCATTTTCTCCTTCAAAACCAAGCTAGGTACAGACCAAATGAATCACATACCATAATTCAACAATGCTGATAAACCACTCAGCAAATCTTCCTGTCCAGGTTCAGGACAATGTCCCTGCTAACATTCTGTTAGGAAATTATCTAGTAGAGTTGGGGTTGATCTTGGATGGTCTACCCCCGACTGCTGCTGCAGTCACTAGATCACAGGTGACACAGGCTTTGGCTGTGAGTCAGGTACCCGAGCCAAAGGCGAGGCCTAAGGCAAGAAGAAAGAAGAACAAGAAGGCCACCTCTGTGAAGGGGGCCCCTTCTCTTCCTGCTGTTCCTACAGCACCCATTGGGATCCATGCTCTGGACGGGCTGGGTCCGGTGGAAAACCCAAACTCAACTCATGAGGGAGAAGAGGCAGAAGACTTTCTTGTGGGAGAGGTTCTCAACCTGGAGGACCACCCTGACCTTCAATGCCTGTTGGCTGAAGGGGCCCCTCCCGGGCGGACTTCTGTAAGGGACAGAGAGAGTGCCACTCTCTCGAGGGTCTGAGGAAACAGGCCCTGTCCGAGGCACAAGGAGAAGTGCCAAGGACATTCTAGATCTATTGGGAGGGTGAGCTCCCTGTTAGTGAGCCCACTAAGCCTGAACCTGGTGCCCTCAAGAGGTTGGTGGTACCCCAGGTTTACAGGCCCTTCCTGCTGCAGTTGGCGCATGAGGTGCCCTTAGCTGGTTATCTTGGTACCAAGAAGACGAAGCAGAGGCTCTCTTCCCATTTCTACTGGTCACGGATGGGAGTGGAAGCGGAGTCCCACTGCAGGACCTGCCCAACTTGTCAGTTATCTGGCAAGACTAGAGGCAGTGTCATTGCCCCACTGCAGCCATTGCCAGTGGTTGGCACCCCGTTTTAGAGGGTGGGCATTGACATTGTCGGTCCCCTTGACCCTCCCACTTCTGGTGGACACCGGTTCATCCTGGTCTTGGTTGATCATGCCACCAGGTACCCTGAGGCTATACCCCTTCAGGCTGTTACTGCCAAGGTGGTTGTCAGAGCTCTCCTGGGCATTTTTACCCATGTGGGATTCCCTAAGGAGGTTGTCTCTGACAGAGGATCCAACTTCATGTCTAGTTACATGAAAACCAGAGTGTGGGGTAACCTACAAGTTCTCCACCTCTTACCACCTCCAGACCAATGGTCTGGTTGAGAGATTTAATAAAACTCTCAAGGGCATGCTAGGTGCTTTGGAAGAGCCCCTAAGGAGGAAATGGGATCTCCTCCTACCATGCCTGCTGTTCGCTTACAGAGAGGTACCTCAAGAGGGTGTTGGTTTCAGCCCCTTTGAGTTACTCTTTGGACATCCCGTAAGGGAGCCCCTTGCCTTGATCAGAGAAGGTTTGGAAGCCACCCCTCCAGGTCCTGCCAAGCAAGTGGGGGACTATGTGTTAGGCCTCAGACGAAGGATGACACAGATGATGGGTCAGGCGACAGCAAATCTCAAGGCCAGCCAAGAACTGAATAAGTATGTCATGACCTTAAAGCCTCGCAAGTGGATTGGACTCCGGGACAGGAAACCTTGTGATGGAGCCTACCAAGCCTAGAGCTTTGGCAGACAAGTGGACTGGACTGGACCCTTCAGGATCATCTCCAAGATGGGTGAAATCAATAATCTGGTTGACATGGGAATCCCTGGGGTAGCCCCTCAAGTATCCCATGTTAACAGGTTCAAGCCTTTCCACGGGCGAGCAGAAGTCTCATGTCTATTGCTAGCTTCAGAGCAAGAAGAGAATGAGAGTGAGCCCCTTCCCGATTTGCTGCATAGCAACCCTCAGGATGGCTCAGTGGAGGGAGTACATCTCTCTCCAGATATGACGACAGAGCAGCAGAGGGACTGCAGGGCTTTGCTCCGGCAGTATGCCTCTCTGTTTTCATTGACACCAGGCCTTACACCGTGGTGTAGGCACAAAAATGACACTGGTGACAGTGTGCCTGTCAAAAGCAGGTGGTACCATATGTCAGATACAGTTAAGAACCACAACCAGGCTGAGGTCGCCAAGATGTTGGATCTGGGTGTTATTGATCCCTCAACCAGTCCCTGGTCCAGTCCTGTGGTCCTTGTCTCCAAGGCAAGTTCTCAGGCAGGTACCAAGGATTGGAGGTTCTGCGTGGACTACTGAGGAGTCAATGCCGTCACCAAAACTAATGCGCACCCATTGCCTAGGGCTGGTGAGCTCGTGGACACCATAGGTGCTGCCAAATTAGCACCTTTGACCTTAATTCAGGCTATTGGCAAATAGCTCTGATGGACCCTGCCAAATAAAAGATGGCGTTCTCAACACCAGAGGGACTCTACCAGTTTAGGGTCATGCCTTTTGGATTGAAGAATGCCCCTGCCACCTTCCAGAGATTGGTCAATCATGCGCTTAGTGGGCTGGAGGCCTTCTGTGTGGCCTACTTAGATGACATTGCCGTCTACAGTTCCACCTGGGAAGAGCATTTGACACATCTGGAAAAGGTGTTGCAGGCCTTGAAAAGGGCTAACCTCACTATCAAGGCCACCAAGTGCCAGATAGCTCAGGGGAAATTCACGTATCTTGGTCATGAGGTAGGAGGGGGTCAAATCCAACCTCTCCCCAGTAAAGTACAGGATGTATATGACTGGGAGACTCCCACTACTCAAACCCAGATGAGAGCCTTTTTGGGCCTCACTGGGTATTATCACAATTTCATGGCAGACTATGGAACCATAGCTGCACCACTGACAGCTCTGACTTCACCCAAACAGCCTAGGAAGGTCAATTGGACTGAAGACTGTCAGAGGGCCTTTGATGGCTTGAAAGAAAGTCTGTGTAGGGCACCTGTGTTGTGTGCGCCTGACTACAGCAAACCCTTTATCGCCCAGATGGATGCCTGCAACAACGGAATTGGAGCTGTCTTGTCCCAGTTAGATGACAAAGGGAGGGAACATCCTATCACATTCATCAGTAGACAACTCAAGGGCAGAGAACTTAGGTGGGCTACTGTTGAATATGAATGTTTCAGCATAGTTTGGAGCCTTAGGCGTTTTAGGCCCTACTTTAGGGGGTCTACCTTCAAGGTCCAAACAGATCATAAGCCCTTGAAGTGGCTTATGCAGATGAAGGGTGAGAACCCAAAACTGCTCAGGTGGTCTGCAGGGGCTAGACTTCACCATAGAGCATAGACCAGGGAAGAGTCACGATAATGCAGATGGCCTTTCCAGAAGGTATGTTGACCGTCTGGATGAGGGTGTCTATCTCGTGGGAGATTAGCCACCCTAACCTCAGTCTGGGGGGTGACTGTGATGCTGGAAATGAATTGGAGGGACAGGGCCTCCCTGTCCTTGTCCTGTAGTCCTTTTTCATTTGTGTTCTGTATTGTTTTCTGCCCAGGAGTACATGTGGGACTCCTGGCAGTGCAGCTCTTCCTGTTTTTGGTTTGGTGTACAGACCCATGAGATACCCTTATGGCACCCATGGGTGGGGGTACAACCCTGTGCCCCTAGTGTATGTTTTGGGCACTTGTGTGTCGCCCACAGAGCAGGGTATGGGCTTGTGGCAGTTCCATGCTGAATTTGACAGATGCTCTGGGTATTCTTTTTTTTTAGATACCCAGGCCCTGCCATTGGAACCAGTTGATTCCTGATAGGAAACAAGATGGCCCCTGTGGCCTCCTGCTTTCTATTGCCTGTTACCTTGTTTTCCCAAACTCCTGGAAAGCCCTTTCTCTGTCCCTTCTCCCTGACTGGCTGTTGGGTGGAAGTTCCATATATGGTGTTGTTGTGAAGTCCAGGCCAGAGTGGGTGGAGCCTTCCCTGTGACTGTATGTTGTGGGTACACCCTGTGGGTGGGACCTGGGTGAATGGAGTGTGTGACCAATATGAAATTCGTGTTGTGGATGTCTGGTTTCTGGTGTTTGACACAATGACTGAGACAGCCCTGCCCGAAACTGGTATGAATGCAGTTAGTAGTGTTGAATGGCTGGGTACTTGTCCCAATACACATTACTTGTTGTGAGTGTCTGAGAGGGAGGAGTATGGCCTGAATGCACTGTATGCATGATTGACTGACTCACTGCTGAATGCCCTTCTGAGTGATTGGTTGCCTGAGTTTGACCCAGCAGAATGAATGGGAGATCAACCAGTATATCTGGGGGCCTCTCACTGCTAGAATTCGTTCAGAAGCTGAAGTTGAAACTCACGCTTAATCTCGAAGCCGAGCCTGAAGAAGAAGGTTGACTGCTGTCTCCCTTTGCTGAAATCTGAAAGCCGAAAGCCGCAAAGACTGATCCAAGAGTGGACCTGGTTAGGCGCCCTCTTACCATGCTCCGAGGGCCCATGGAGCACCGCTAACCTTCACCGAAGCGCCCTGGAAGTCAGACCCTCGAAAGGCTGCCGAATGGAGACTGGGACCGCTGAGGAGAATGAAAACCAGCACTGGACATTCCGTCCACCGTCGTTGACCATGGTTCACAAGTTTGCTGTAATCGCTGGAGGCCCGTCGAAGCCGTGTTGCCCGGAAGAGGGGACTGCTTGACGCTGTGCCGCAGATGACCGGAGCCGAATGCTCCTTTGCCTAAGACTTTTTGATTTACGGGCGCGCTCATCTGCACCGTCGCTGCATTATCCCGCCGGAGAAGGCCAGGCCGTCGATGCGCCAAGGAGCATCAGCCGGTGGATTTCCTGCCACCCAACGACCGTAGAGACACCGGACGACTCGACGCCCTTGCTGGGCCACAGTTCTTCACAATCTCTTTGCGGTACTGAACTATCGACATCAAGGTGCGCCGCACGCCTCTTTCTTGTAGGATGCCTTCGCTCCGTCATCAACGAGCACCGCTGGGACCGAAGCTGCCGCCTCCACGCCGAGTTCACTTTCTTCAAGGGATCTCGATGACCCGTGGCTCCTGCTTTAAAGGGTGCAGCTGAAGTAGGATCCGTCGACGACCTGACGTCGAACTGTGCTATTCCAGGTACATTGGGGGGCTAGAAACATTATAGAAGGAAATAAGACTTATAGAACAATATATGGACTGGGCTTGTGATATCTCTTTACTTTACTGGTTGCCCAGGTGGGGGGATCGCCACACAGAACTGTGTTTGGGTGGGGGTGGAGAGGTGCACCCCCCTTCACAATACAAAATTCCCTTGCAGTTTAGGATGCCCCTGAGCCCCTCCTAAAGTGCAGCCTGCCATTATCCATTTTTTTCTTTGTTTACCAAACTTGCCTTGGCGCAGAGGGGCACATTGGTGTGCCAATCTGGCCCCAGGGTGCCCAATCCCTACTGCCCCATGAAATGGGGGGCCTGTCCCATGTTTTGGGGTGGACTTCTCCCCCCACCCCAAATGGAGTGTGGGGGGCACCTCATGTAGCCCTCCCTGGGGGCAGATATCTGCCCGTAGGAAGGGGCAAATGTGTTGTCACTGGGGGAGGGAGTGAGGTTCAGTGGACCACCAGGGATGGCTTGCAGGGGGGGCATGCTTGGAAAGTATGAGTGTAGATTTGTTTTTGCTGGGGTGACCGTAGGTAACACATGTTTTTTGTTAGTTTTACAGCTTTTTCTACGTGAGCAGCTGCAACGTTATGTGAGTACTGTTTTTTATTAGTCTTTGTTTAGGGCCCACTGTCAGTGGGGTGGGTGAGACTGGGGCTGGATTGTTTGTGGTGTGGGTGGGAATGGGCCATCTGAGCAGATATTTTGGTGGGCTGGGACTCAATTGCAGGGGCAGGCAACAAATTGCCCCCATGCCAGCAGAACATTGGTGTTTCCCTCGGAGCAGATGCCTCCCACGTGGGTTGTCCGTCTGCAAGCCCAGGCTCCAGCTCTGGCTGAGGGCCACCCAAAAACATTTTTTGATGGCTCTCTCTGTGATGCTGGAAATGCATTGCAGGGACAGGGCCTCCCTGTCCTTGCCCTGTAGTCCTTTTTCATTTGTGTTCTTTTTTGTTTTTTGCCCAGGACTCAATATGAGACTCCTGGCAGTGCAGCTCTTCCTGTGTTTGGTTTGGTGTACAGACCCATGGGATACCCTTATGGCGCCCATGGGTGGGGGTGCAACCCTGTGCCCCTAGTGTATGTTTTTGGGCACCTGTGTGTGGCCCACAGAGCAGGGTATGGGCTGGTGGCAGCTCCATGCTGATTTTGATGGGTGCTCAGAGTATCCTCCATTGTGGGATACCCAGGTGCTGCCATTGGAATCAGTTGATTCCTGATAGGAAACAAGATGGCCCCTGTGGCTTCTTGCTTTCTATTGCCTGTTACCTTGTTTTCCCAAAGTCCTGGGAAGCCCTGACTCTGTCCCTTCCCACTGACTAGCTGTTTGGTGGAAGTTCCATATATGGTGTTGTGAAGTCCAGGCCAGACTGGCTGGAGCCTTCCCAGTGACTGTATGTTGTGGGTACACCCTGTGGGTGGGACCTGGGTGAATGGAGTGTGTGACCAATATGAACTTCTTGTTGTGGATGTCTGGTTTCTGGTTTTCGACACAATGACTAAGACAGCCCTGCCCGAAACTGGTATGAATGCAGTTAGTAGTGTTGAATGGCTGGGTACTTGTCCCAATACACATTACTTGTTGTGAGTGTCTGAGAGGGAGGAGTATGGCCTGAATGCGCTGTATGCATGATTGACTGACTCACTGCTGAATGCCCTTCTGAGTGATTGGTTGCCTGAGTTTGACCCAGCAGAATGAATGGGAGATCAACCAGTATATCTGGGGGCCTCTCACTGCTAGAATTCGTTCAGAAGCTGAAGTTGAAACTCACGCTTAATCTCGAAGCCGAGCCTGAAGAAGAAGGTTGACTGCTGTCTCCCTTTGCTGAAATCTGAAAGCCAAAAACCGCAAAGACTGATCCAAGAGTGGACCTGGTTAGGCGCCCACTTCCCATGCTCTGAGGGCCCATTGAGCACCGCTAACCTTCACCGGACCGCCCTGGAAGTCAGACCCTCGAAAGGCTGCCGAATGGAGACTGGGACCGCTGAGGAGAATGAAAACCAGCACCGGACATTCCGTCCACTGTCATTGACCAGGGTTCACAAGTTTGCTGTAATCGCTGGAGGCCCGTCGAAGCCACGTTGCCCGGAAGAGGGGACCATTTGACGCCGTGCCGCCGATGACCGGAGCCGAACGCTCCTTTGCCTAAGACTTTTTGATTTACGGACGCGCTCATCTGCACTGCCGCCGCATTATCCCGCCGGGAAGGCCAGGCAGTCGATGCGCCGAGGAGCATCTGCCGGTGGGTTTCCTGCCACCCAACGAACGTAGAGACGCCGGAAGACTCGACGCCCTTGCTGGGCCACAATTCTTCACAATCTCTTTGCAGAACTGAACTATCGACATCACGGTGCGCCGCACGCCTCTTCCTTGCAGGATGCCTACGCTCCGTCATCAACAAGCACCGCTGGGACCGAAGCTGTCGCTTCCACGCTGAGTTCACTTTCTTCAAGGGATCTTGATGATCTGTGGCTCCTGCTTTAAAGGGTGCCGCTGAAGAAGGATCCGTCGACGACCTGACGTCGAACTGTGCTATTCCAGGTACATTGGGCTGGTAGAAACATTATAGAAGGAAATAAGACTTATAGAACAATATATGGACTGGGCTTGTGATATCTCTTTACTTTACTGGTTGCCCAGTTGGGGGGATCTACACACAGAACTGTGTTTAACGGTAGAGTCCAGTATTCTGCTAAATTGTTCTAACCAACTGCTTTCCTCCTATGTCTATTGCTGGTTACCTTTATTAAGTGATCTGTGTGACATTTAACCACAGTATAGTTGATGCACTTTAATGAGATCTGATAATAATTGTGGTACCACTTAGAACTGTATATATTTGCCATTATAGATTAACTAAGCACAAAGTGAGTTATTGTGATTGCATATAACCTTGAACTCATTTATATAAAGACTGTGTTTTAACTAATACAGTGTGTGGACATTCCTTTGTGGGAGCTTGGGGACTACACTGTACTTAACAACCAGCCTGCATCACCTCCTGAGAAGCTAGGCCTTGATTGCTCGTCCATTGGTACCACAATAGAGAATCTTGGCTGGGGTCCTCTGTACCTCTCCTCTACCATATAGAGAGCAGATGTACATACCCCCTCCAGTCTTTACACTCTCCTCCCGCACCCCAAATGGAGGGGGGTGTACCTCACACAGCCATTTGTAGGAGGCCCAGGGAGGCCTGCATGAGGTTTGGGGTGAGGGGGGAGAGGGCACCACAAAATGTCAGATAGGCCCCTCAATGGGTGGGGCATTAGATTTTGGGCACCCTGGGGGCAGAATGGCACACTATTGGGCTCATCTGCACCAAGGGGATTTGGGTAACCAAAGGAAAAAAGTGAAAATGGTAGACAGCATTTTAGGGGGGCCTGTGGGGCACCCCAAACAGACTGGGAATTTTCAAATGCGAAGGGGTGGTGGCCCCCTCGCCCCCACCCACAATGGAGTGGGGGCCATGTCATGCAGCCCACCCTTAGGGCAGATATCTGTTCCTAGGAAGGGACACCTGACCCCAGGGAGGAGTGCATGACAGCCCCCCTTATCCACCCACAGGGAGGGCTACAAGAGATGCGCCGCCCCTCCAATTGGGGTTGGGGTGGAGAGGTGCACCCCTTTCACATTACAAAATTCCCTCGTGGTTTAGGGTGCCCCTCAGCCCCCCATAAAGTGCGGCCTGCCATTTTCAATATTTTTCTGTCTGACGCTTTGGGGTGGGCTTCTCCCCCCACCCCAAATGGAATGTGGAGGGTCACCTCATGTAGCCCTCCCTGGGGGCAGATATCTGGCCGTAGGAGGGGGAAAATGTGTTTTCACTGGGGGGAGGGAGTGAGGTTCAGTAGACCACCAGGGATGGCTTGCAAGGAGAGCCATGCTTGGAAAGTATGAGTGTATATTTTATTTTACTGGGGTGACCATAGGTAACACATGTTTTTTGTTTTGTTAACAGCTTTTTCTATGCGAGCAGCTGCAAAGTTATGTGAGTACTGTTTTTTATTATTCTTTGGTTAGGGCCAACTGTCAGTGGGGTGGGTGAGACTGGGGCTGGATTGTTGGTGGTGTGGGTGGGAATGGGTCGTCAGGGCAGATATTTTGGTGGGCTGGGGCAAAATTGCAGGGGCAGGCCACAAATTGCCCCCCCCCCCCCCCCAAGCCAGCAGAACATTGGTGTTTCCCTGGGAGCGGATGCCTCCCATGTGGGTTGTCCGTCTGCAAGCCCAGGCTCCACCTCTGGCTGTGCTACGTAACAGATGTCACCTCCGGTGAGGAATGGGGATCCTGCCGGGGCTCCCTGGAGCTGCCGCTTTGCTTAGGGGACGGTACACCCACATGGTACATGGATGTCCAAGGCCAGGGACATCACCACCAACCGTCCTGGAGTTGCGACTGGGCTGCATTACAGCTATTCCCTTCGGGGAGGTATTGGCACACTGCTGGGACTCCCTGGTGTGGAGAAGCTTTAACGCAGGGCAGCCAGAGCTGCAGCAAAGTCGGCGGTAATATCCCTGGCCTTGGGCACCCTTCTCCCATGTGGGTCTTTGCCGGGGGTTCTGGGTAAAAAATTCTGGGCCGATTTGTGTAAGTCAGACCTCGGTGGATTTCCACGGGTGTCCTCTTTTGGGAAATGCATGGGGTTCCCTGTTTTCCTTGCTGGCTTCGACACCCTAGGCCCAAATCTGTAGGTTGCCCACATGAACAAAATGTGCTGTGCCAAAAGCTGTGGGTTTACCAGTGGGTTACCCTTTTCCTTTTGTGCCACGGTAGGTGCACCCACACATGTGAGGTACCGTTTTCGTCGGAACACCTGTGGGAACGCAGGAAGGTATGACATCTGTTGTTGAAGATGTGTTTCGGTGAGTGGACAGAGGGAAATGTCTCTGAAATTGGCTGGAAAAAGAAGACAATTCTCAGACATTTCGCCCCAGCAATCCACCGAAACACACTGCCTTGCGCAAATTGCCCCAGTATTTATTAGGCACAATCCCTGACAAAATGTGATATTTGGTGGGGAAAATACTGGGATTATGGGTAATAAATTCTGGGCCGATTTGCGCAAGTCAGACCTCTATGGATTCCCATGGGTGTCCTCATTTCGGAAATACATGGGGTTCCCTGTTTTCCTTCCTGGCTTGGACACTCTAGGCCCAAATCTGTATGGTGTGCACTTCCATGAAATTCATCAAATTCTGCTGTCGGAAAAGACTTGGGGTTAGCCGCGTTTTTGGCTCTCCTATTTACCCCCAGGTAGGTGCACCCACACATGTGAGGTACCGTTTACGTCGGGGCACCTGTGGGAACGCGTGAAAGTAGTCCATGTGTTGTTGGCGGCGTGTTGCGGTGGGTGAGCCGTGTCAAATCTGCAGAAATTGTTTTTTTTTGCCACATTTTGGACTTTGTCGGGCTTTCTGTGTAATACATTCTGGGCCGATTTGCGCAAGTCAGACCTCTGCGGATTCCCACGGGTGTCCTCTTTTTGGAAATGCATGGGTTTCCCTGTTTTCCTTGGTGGTTCGGACACGCTAGACCCATACCTGTATGGTGCGCCCTTCTGAAAAAATTGTGAAATTCAGCTGTCGGAAAATACTTGGGGTTAGCTGCGTTTTTGGCTCTCCACTTTGCCCCCAGGTAGGTGCACCCACACATGTGAGGTACCGTTTTTGTCAGGACACCTGTGGGAACTCGGGAAGGTATGACATTTGTTATGTTTGCGTGGTTTTCATATAGTTTCTATCCATTTGCTGCTGCCCTTTGTCACACGACCCTTTAATTTCCCAAATGTGACCTACATTTAGTCGCTGCTTTAGGCACCATACACTTTTGTAAACTGCACAAGTCACCTACCCTTGAAAAGGTCTGCGGGTGGTCTTTCAAAAAATGTATGCTTGCCCTTCCTCACCACATTGGTTTTCCTGATTTGCACAGTACGTCTGTTCAGGCCATAAGCATAAAACTCCTGCATACCATGGCTCCGATTCTTGGCTTGTGGTATTGCTTGTTTTGTAAAACATTACAAAACATGTGTGATTTCCTAACTGCAAGAGTCGGGGGAATGTAGCAGAGCATTGCTTTAATCAAAATTCATAGAAGCCATTGCCGTACCAGGCCAACCATGTCCCCCACATACCTTTTTTTCGGTCATGTTCCCGCTTTTTCCCCAAAATATGGAATTTCCCCCTACCTAGGTGTTGCCTGACCTGCACAAATCACCCCTTCCTAAACTTGGGATTTTGTCTACTTTTCAGAAATGTATTCCTTTCTGTCCTCTAATTCAGCTTTCTTACCCTTTTCTTCCATTCCGTCCACGCATGTCTATTTGGCAAAAATGGCCAAAATCGCCTACCTCTCACAAAACGGTTGATAACCACATCAAAATATTTTCTTTTCGTTTCCACTAAACCTGTTCTTAAAAGCCAGGAAATTGGGGAATTCAGCACAGCAAACTATTTGTTCCTAGCGCTTACAAGGAAAATACCACAGGCTTCTTTGTACATCATTTTATTGTCATTTTTTTTAAAAAACCCAAACTTCTCGCCATTTTTGCTTATTTTCTCTCCCACCCCTACAGCAACCAAAGATTCCTGGGTGGTGTTATGACTGCCTACATGTGGGAAAAAAAGGGGCCAAATTTGCCCGAGATGTTAGTTCCTTATCCGGCAACAATATTATGCTGTATCCCGGTGGAGGCCCGATATTTTACGGTGATCGATTTGAAAAATGCATATTTTTCGATCCTGTTGCACAAGAACTCACAAGAGTTGACTTCATTTATGTTTGCCAAAAAAAGACTGAAATGTATTTGGCTGCCTCAAGGGTACTGTGAGTCTCCATCGATCTTTAACAGAGTCCTACAGATGGATCTAGGTAATGTTGATCTCAAAAGTGCAGTGATACAATACGTAGATTACATCTTAATTTGCAGCACCCCAGAAGATGAGTGCAGACAGGATTCTATTCATTTGATGACTATTCTAGCAGAAAAGGGATGCAAAGTAGACAATTAGAAGTTACAATACTGCACCAGCGCGCACGCACCGAGGCAAGGTACAATAATAATATTATGATAATTTCACATGAGTGACCTTTGGGATCTGCCCAGCCAACGATGTTAGAGATCACTTTAGCTGCAGTAAATACTACTATCACTAGTTTATTCAAATTATATGAAACTTTAGACAAGCTTTCAGTTCAACCGAATCAAATGGAGCAAATTTCAAATTGGATTGCGGAAGAAATGAAAGCAAAAGAACGTAAAAAGAATTTTGTAAACATGCAAACTGAAACCACTAGCCGCAATCCTTATTTTAACACCACAAATGCTCATCCTTTGACTACTTTAAAACCAGTTTTAACACTATCAGCTGTCCCGCATATACAAGAAGTGATCCGCCAAGTAAATTATTCGGGTTGCCCGGATCCCAGGGCACAAAGAAATGATTCTTGGATAAGCTTGGAACAACATGAACAGAACCAAGATGTGAATTCACCAATTTTGGTCCCCGAGCACTTTGGTATTTTTTTAGATAAAAACGCCCAGATAAGAACATGGTCAACTTCTGACTTTCGACTAACCCAGAAAGGACCTCAAACAGAATTTAAATTAAAAACTACTTAAATCAAAAAATCTGAAACAAATAACCTTAAAGATTCTAAATTCTCAACCAATCTTAATCACTGAAAAATCAAACAAATGCAAATCGTTGACTGGTCAGTTGAGCAATGATGGTGCTCCTACTCATGCACTTTTAAATGATCTCATTGCCGCCATGGAAGAAAACTCTGAGATTACCCTAGTGAACACAAAACACTTACAACAGAATGTAAGAGAGACGAACACAGCCACGAATGCACAAGACTCACTGCGCAAAGATTTGCAATATGATTCACGGTGCAGTGACATAAGAAAAGCTGTAGATGCATATCTTGACTCGCAATTTAAAAACAGGAACTCTGTCTCTAATATAACCTCCATGAAACCAGACATACAACAGAAGACCACCGCAGAGTCAGGTGATTATACGCATGACCAGCACTCAGCCTATGAGCGTGAAACCATGAATCCCATTCCAATTAGGGGAACACTCAATCAACCCCTTACGTTGAACAAAGGAATATCGAAATTAGATGGGGCCACAAGGGTTGGATTTTAAGACAACAATCAAATCAGCATTCCACCAAAAAAAGGGTGCCCAAAGGTCACACTTTAATAATGAAATGTTGCTCTTCACCGCATCTAAAATATGATCTTTGCAGAATGAGTGTCATGAACATTCTTACTGACATTCCAGAGTTACAAGACATCACCTCATTAGACACCGAGCAAGTGTAATTCCTGAACGACGAAGAACTATCCTTTGTATTATTTAGATACCTTCGGGCGTGGTGCTTAACGCAATATGGAAATCCAAGATGGATTTATTCAGACTTAGATTAATTGTCGCACAGGACCCGCATGCCAAAGAAAATTAAAGCTCAAATATTGCCATCCTGTCCGCACTATCAAATTGTGAAAGATGTGCGCATGAGCAAAGGGCATCATTAACTAATTCTATTTCTGCCAAAGCATAACAATCAACAAGTTGTCCAAAAAAACAGATAATACTAGCTTCATGGAACACTCATGGCCACTCGCACCTTCAATCTGCTTTGAATAGCTCAATAAATAATTATGTCATAGTGGCCTTCCAAGAAACTTGGCTGACACATACTACGACATGGAATGATCACGATCTTATTTTGTTACCAGCTAAGACCACTGCGAAAGGTAGACCGACATCAGTTGTCCTTGGAACCGTGAAAAAAAGCTCAGGATTTTCAATATATCTGTGGGCCGCACCAAATATTTTCTTACAGTTAGTTAAGATCAGATTCCAAAAATATGAACTTGCATTATTAAACATCTATAGAAATCCAGGTGGTCTCACTGATGATACATTTTATACTGCCTTTTTGCAACTATTTGATCTTATAATATTATCTCCAAACATCTCTTCTATCATAATTCTAGGGGATATCAACTTGAATTGTTTGGTTGAGCCCCATAAGTCTAAGCTGCAAGAAGTCAATAGGTGAATTGAATTCTTGTCTGAAAGGAACTTCAGGATCCTTAACGGCTCTTTGCCTGGGAATGTACCGCCGCAACATACTTGGTCCAGAGGACCTTCAAAAAACAACATTGACTATATATATGTAGACCAACAACTGTTCAACATTGTGCATAATTTCACAATTGTAACTCAAATCCACAGCAACCATCACATGCTCACTATGACATGGAGATGGGTCCTAAAAGATCCTATCAATACAACATTGTGGTCCAAGCAGACTTTGATATTAAACAATGCAAAATCTCACTTTCGTACTTGAGAAACATGAAGGGCAGGAAGTGACAGTGTACAGTGACACCGCCTATGTGGTGTCAACTGTACACACAGGATTGTCACATTGGAAAAGCTGGGGCTACCTCCGCACAGGTGGCTCTCCAGTGCAGGAAGCATCCTTATTGGATCGGCTCATTAAGACACTAGAACTCCCAATGGCCATCATGGTCATTAAATGCCCAGCGCATACTAGGCAAACAGATTTTATCTCTTGCAGGATTGAAGCCGCATATGCAGAAGCCAAAAAGGTTTGCATACTCCCCAGAAATTTCGAGTGCTGACACTGCCAGTTAAAAGAAAATTCAGTTACAACAATGCTAGTGCAAGAGGGGTTTAATAAGTTGTCAATAACCCAATTCATAGAAATTCAAGGAAGTATGCCACAGGAAGAGTAAGAATAATGGAAACAAAGGGGGTGTTCTTTATCCCACACAGAAGCCTTATGGTGACAGGATAGCACTGGAAAGCCAGTGATGCCAGTAACTTTGTTAAAAGTCGCGCTTGAACAGCTGCATTACCCTGTGCATGTAACTAGAGAAAGTCTTGCTGCCAGTATTGCAGAAGACTGGCTAATTCCTAATTTGTTGGAACATGTTGCACTATTTATGGTGAACTGCATTGTGTGTAGGGGTGTACTGAACTTCGGCTTCGAGTAGCTATTCTGCCGAAGTTCGGCTGAAATCAGCTATTCGGCCTTCGGTAGAATAGATACTGGAATCTTACTCGAAGCCGAAGTTGCTTACACCCCTAGTTCTTGGTTGGAAACATTTTCTGCCGTCCACAAGGTGGTGCCATTGCCTTACATTGAATGGAGGGGAGCTCATCCTCCTTAAGGAATAATCCAAGACATGGGATTTAACAGGAAGGAGAAAGGTGGTGGTGGTGTGGGGGGGGGAGTGAGGGGCGCCCGGGAGCAGTTCCCTTTGACACTCGAGCCAGCATGACCCTGTGCTGCGGGAAGCACATGAATTCCCTTTGTTGGATTATGCACAACTTAATTACTGACAAGGCACAGGATGAAGGCATGCGATTTGCATAGCCTGCAGGCACCATCAAAAGCGACGGGAGATACTGCTGCGCGCCGCCCTTGCCACTGCTCCACTTTACATATTGAATTGATGAGGCTGTTTTATCTGTGACATTAAACAATGGCTCTTGTCCATGACCTCAAATCGCCCACTGCCTGAGACAGGTAGGCACTGCAGGGAAATCCCTTACAAGATAGCAAGACAATTACAGCTCAGGACCCTGGTAGAGAGTCTGTGCTCTCTTGTGTTGGGAGGGAAATACATAACGCGCCTACTTGAATGCTCAGAATGAACCCCAGACCTGATGGGTTAATCGCACCCGACATGGGATCATTTGAGAACTGTGCTTGGGGCCTGTCGGCAGCTGTACTGAATAGCTGCATTTGCTCTTCCAATGTGAAGGGGTTGGTTGGGAATTTGGGGTGATGACCAGCTCTCTGGATTCTCTCCAGGCTGTTATTTAAGTTCTGGAGACCTGCCGGCATCTTTTGACATATGTCTGCAGTTTATGAGACATACATAATAAACGTTTTTAGAGAAAAAAAAAGATAAGCACTAGGTATTTACTAGAGGGGGCACGAGAACTGTGCGTCTTTGAATCCAGAAGCTAATTAGGATCAGGCTTGCAAAAGAAGACTGACTCCGTTCTCTGGACGCTCAGCCCCCCAAAAGTCACTGCAAAGCCTGTCACCTGGAATCGCCTCCGAAATAATACCTGGAAGTGGATGCGTTTACAAGAGGCTGTGGACACTTGTGGTGCCATGAAGGCGTCAGTGCTTGAAATCGCACCAACGAGGGAGGGGTGGGTTAGCGGGTAGGGGTTCATGGCTTGGCTTCATTTATTAGCAAGGCACTGTGGTAAAGTCGGGTGGTCTGGGAGGAGAGCCAGGATGTTTGCTTTAAAGTAAGCAAATGGCTGCTATTAAAATGCGCTGCTTGCTAGGCAGGGGCCAATGATTTTAGATATGGGGATACTTCCTAGTTGTTTGCTAGGGAAAACTTTTTCTCTCTGAAGGGATAACGGGCAAACATTACATTGGGTTTTGCGAATTTCTATGACCAGGCCTGCTTTTTTCTGTCCACACTGTATGTAGATGTTTTTAACAGAACGACAATTTGTTAGGTGTATCCCCAGCCGATTTACAAAAGTGTCTAATAAGCCAGCACTGGCAATGCCAATAGTTTTAGGCTTTTGTGTAGGCGTGGGAAAGGCACTTATCAGGCACTATCCGAGTGCTATTAACTGGCCATTTATGGTAGCATGTGCAAAATGGTGCGAATACCTTGGCATGTAATAGCAATGCCGGGCAAATGTCTAATACTTATGCACAAACCAAAACTGTTGGCTTTGCCAATGCTTGTTTTTAACAGGACTTAGGTGAAGCACACAGGGCACCATTATAAATGGTACTCTCCCACCAACGCGGTCATGCTGGACTATGCTTACTGCGACCTGAGAGCCTATCCTTTTTTCATGATTTTTTTTCAGTTTCTAAGCCGCAACCCGTACATTAAATTAAGGCCCTTGTGTCACAACTACCACTGCGGCATGGCGACCGTCAAAGCTGGGCATACCTCCCTCCCCTAGCCGAGCACTGGGCAGGAATAAAGGGGCGAGCAACAGGAGCCAGATGACAGGCCCACTTCAACAGCCAGCACTGGGAAGACACTGAGCACTGTGCCCAGCGTATTAGGCACTTTTCAACAGTCCGTTATTAATTGGCTTCTTTGCTAATATAGCAGTGCCTATTCCAATATGCAGTGGTTTAAGTAATTGAGTTGTGATGGAACGTTTTATACTGAATAACTCCCACACAGCCACAGTTCCATACTGAATTTCTTATTAGGCAACAAAAGCAATCAATAATAAAACACCCTTTCTAAAGCTATGATCTATTTATAAGCACTATGCATGTCCTTTACTGACGTCCTGTT
The DNA here is from genome assembly GCF_040938575.1 of Ambystoma mexicanum. NCBI lineage: Eukaryota > Metazoa > Chordata > Amphibia > Caudata > Ambystomatidae > Ambystoma > Ambystoma mexicanum. The sequence goes on along the minus strand of NC_090925.1, from coordinate 1,245,932,582 downwards.
AGAACAAGCAATGGTAACGCCAACCATTTTGGCTTCTTATGCATATCTTGACACATTTCCAGTAGTAATCTACTATTCGGTCACTATTCGGCTCCGGACGGATACTTTCGGGCAACTATTCGGTATTCGGCCGAATAGTAAATTTACTATTCGGTACACCCCTAATTCTGTGTCAAACATTTACTGCTGGGCATACACTGAGAATGATTAGATGAGTAATACCTCAACCGAATGGTCAATTTCAGCATTTACATATCGACTAGGTCGATATGCTGCAGACATGTAATGGATATAGGTATCTATTAGTGGTGATGTGTCCCTTTTCTAGGTGGAGTGAGGCGGGTCTGTGTACACATCCTGATGCCAATTGCGGAGCAAAGTTTTTAGTGTGCAAGGTGTTCCCGAGGTGGGGTGTGTATGAGGTGCTAAGATCCGATAATGGGCCGCATTTTGTCAATGAGTTACTTGAGCAGATAGGGCTTCTATTAAACACAAAGCACAAGTTGTCTTCTGCTTATCACCTGCAAGTGAACAGGATATGTGAGAGACTCAATGGCCTCCTCAAAGAAAGGATTGCCAAGATGAAATTGACTTTGAAAAAGGAATGGCTATATTGCCTACCCCTAGCCTTATGTGCCCATCATAGTCAGCCAGGATCAGACCACCACCTCACCCTGCATGAGCTAGTTACAGGGCGTAAAATGAGAACGCCCCTTACACCTCTGTCTAGGAGTAAAAGTAATGCCCAAACCGTAGCTAAAACTTTAGGTGATGAGAGAAAGAAAGAATCACTTGTGATATAAGAAAGAATGCAAAACACCAATTGATGTTCCTAGGATGGGAGAAGGGACAGCCATCCTTATGGACCGATATTGGGCTTGTGGATCCAGAGTTTACATGGGGTTACCCAAGGATTGGGGTGGAGTATGTTCTTTGGTGCTCATTCATGTTCCAGCATTAGTGATTCCTCAAAGTGACCTGAACATTGGTGAATTTCCAAAAGTGGATGCCCGTTTGAGAAAAAGAAGATTGCTTGAATTTCTCTATCAGACAAGGAGAGAGAACTATTTCTCAGCCAAATCAATAACAGCATATGACTCCACTCCCAAGGAAAAATTGATTGTTCAGCAAGACTGCCACAACATTGATGACTATATTCATGCCTGGGATCCAAACAGTAGCAAACACCAAGTGGCTACAGATCACCAGATGGGAGCTTCTACAGACAATCAATGTTACCATAAAGGAATTTAATACCATTAAGGAAGAGCTGAGGGCCATACGACTGATGACCCGCCAGAACAGATATGTCCTTGATATGATCACAGCAATGGAAGGAGGCGTTTGCGCCAACATTGGTCCATCATGTTGCACATTCAAACCTTTTCATGATGAACAAAAAGGGACCTTGACAGAGGCCATAACGTTGTTGACAGAGTTGCATAATAAAATGGAAGACAAGACAGATGACATTGAAGATGACAGTTGGTTTGCCTCCCTGGTCTTGTGGATTCCGCAATGGTTGGCAAATATATTGAACATTCATGGAGTAATATTAGTGTTGGTGATGTTCGGATTCTGTGTAATCAGGATAGCAATTGCCGAATGCAAGAAAATGGCAAAAAAGGTGGTAGGAATAAAGATCATAATAGATGTCAACCCTGAACATAACACCAAGGAGCTGACTTATGAAGCTGTCAGAAAATATGTAGAGGCTAGCATCGTAGCACCTGAAGGAACAAAGTTCCTGTATCCAAAGAATCATAAGAAGTGCATGGGACGATGGGTCTATTGTACCTCGAATGGGCAAGGTAACTACATGACCTGGAGTGTAGATGAACATGTCAAATCAGCCGGCACCATGAGGAGGTGATGAAGATATGCACACCAAAGAAACACTTCTTCAAGAGAAAATATCAGGATGTGGAAACAATTGAGGAGGTGTTCAAGGACTCGACCAGAGGGGGGAATATAGAGGAGCAGCTGCATGCCTCTGCAGGAAATCCTGCCCCCTACCTCGTATATGTTGGAAGCCTGAGATCATCCCGTGTTTGACACCAGCAGTGGAGCCAATACTGCAGCGTATATTTGAAAGATGGTACCCATTGAGACAACCCTATGGAATGTATCCCCGAAGGGATGACAATCTGATGGGGGAACTCCCTGAAGGAATATGAAAAACAACAAAGAAAGAAGCCTGTGATGTCATAAGAGAGTATGAACGACGTCGCAGGGTACTGGCTGAAGAAAATGTATGGATCCTGCAGAAACTAATGATGAAGTAAGAGTCAAGTGAACTTTCAAATATGAAAAAAGAATATCACACGTGCACAAAGTGCTGTCAAGAATCAACCGTTCAATAATTTTACAGAGGCTGAAACGCAGGATAGACTACGTCATCATAGAAGCTGGCTATATGTAGTGAATAGAATGCAGGTGAAGCCGCCATTGTATAGGAACTGGACATTGGCATCATGAATTTAGGAAACCAGGACCCATGAAGGGGAAAGGGAGAACTGTATCTCAGCAAGAATAAGCTGAAATCGTTGGGCTGCATAGCGAGGCTGTCTGGCCTGAAGTCAAGATTGGAGCGGCCAAGGTCGGCTATCTATTCTGGAAAGGAGTGAAAGTGTGAAGGATGAGTCATCCCTTGTTAAGGTGCAAAGAAAGAACACCAAGAGTGCCAAGTTTAATTCATTTAGAGCATGTAAAACCTGCAAAATGGACCAAATCGTGGTCTCCTGTCACGTGAAGCAATAGGGTGCGAACTTGGAGTCCTAGAACACAATAGTGAATGCCCAAACTCCCATGTATTCTCAGAGACAAGGATACTTTGCAAGGCCAAGTTCAAAGACAATCTTCATGGCAGAAGGCTTCGATGATGAGAGATGCTGGTTTAATTGGGTGGGGAGGTAGAGTCAGGCCCATCTCCTTACACCTGGGTCTGGGCTTACGTGCTGTTAAATGAACCGAATGTTTCAGCCATGACACAAGCATGCCAACCAATTGTAGTGGTCCATATAACGAAGGACCTTAAAAACTAATGAGAAACAACAGATCTAATGGTTTTAAAGATGACATGTTTTAGAAGTAGGCGTATATTGCCCACTTGACAGTGGGCAGCCAATCACAATCCTAGTTCCTATCTAATGTGTACTTAGATGTTCCCCTTAAGCCTATCCCGACCCCAGTAGGTTTTTTATTATTTGCCACATAGAATGAAGTCACCTTTGTTGTGTTTTTAGTATAAAGTCTATGTCGTGTGAAAAAGTCGATGAGAGAAATCGAGCGTATGTCCCTTGATGTTCGTTGTAACTTCCTGTTTTAGGTAATTGTTAATAAAATAGTGCTTTGCCATCTTCCTGAGTTGGTTTGGTTATTTGGACTGTTCTGTGAACCCATCCATTGCATGCACGTTCCTAAAGGGCCATAAGCTCAATTTCATCATCCCTTCGTCCTCTAATTCCTTCTCATTTCTTCTTCCCTTTTTCTCATCTCCCTTTTCTCTTCTTCCTCTCGCCTTCTTTGCAACCTACGTTCTTTCAATCTCTGTGTTTCAATTTTTTCATATTTATTCTACTCTTTTCTCTCTTTCTCTTTTTCCTGTTCGTCATACCTTCTTTGTCCTTCTTTTTGCTTCCTCTCTTATTCCTTTTCCTCTTTGTATACCATTTGCCTTTCTTTTTCCTGCTGTTCCCATTCCTCTCTTTCTTCTCTTTCTTCTCTTTCCTTTAGATCAATACCCTTTCCGTCTGATTTGATTAGTATCTATCCTCCCATCCACTCGCTATATACTGTTGTCACTCTGCTAGCTCTGTCTTTCTCTCCTTTTTGTCTCCTGGCTTCCTCCTCTACCTCTACCTGTCTATCCCTTCTTTCATCATGCTTTTTATGTTCATCGCATGTGGACATATATGGACTTTCTTTAATCTTGCTTTCTTCTATATTTTCTAAACTACTTTAAGCAGGGGACAACTTCTGTCGGGGGACATAGTGATGACTGTGCTCCCCAAACTGCTTTGATGGGTGCTGTATCTACAGTCACATTAAATCCTTCATGTGCTGGGAAATCATTGTCTATTAAACATGGGATGTTGCGAACCCTATGGGTAAGCCTATGGATTTGCCAGTGAAGAATGACTTTTCTCTCACGAAGCAGAGTATGTCTGAGACTCTGGACCTGAACCAGAGGAACTGCATTATAGATCAGAGAAACTTTGTTTTAACTAATGTTAATAAAATCAAGTGGTGGAAATCTAGACAATCCTTAAAAAATAAGATTGTTTACTAGTTGCAATCAAGAGTGGGGCCCGGATGCATTTCAATGCAAGATCTTAGATTACTCCACAGGATTCAGGTCAAGGGTTGGTCCACAGAGGACAGACAGTGACTGTTTCATTATAGGTTATGGATCCAGTAATCTTCTTCTTTTCCTGAGTCTTTGTAAAATGAGTGGGCTCCCTGACTCCAAGATCAAGACTGTTCTATGATATGGGTTTTGGACTGAATAATTAAACTTGATATTCATGTCAGGTATTTTTTAGTTTAATTAGGCCTATGTGGTATACATATATATGTCCTGTGTTTTCTGTTCATATTATGTGTAAATGTGCACCTAGATGCCTGCAGGCTTTTGTCGCAATATAAATAAATAAATAAATAAATACAATTAAAATAAATATCGCATTAACATACTCCGCGGCTGCTTTAAACTCCTTTAGGGAATACAATCCATGTATCTAATCGGTTGTGCATTTGTCTTCAGAAGGGGAATGAGGAGCCGAGGGCACTGCGCCCTCCCCTCTATGTTAATTAAGCATCCACTCATTTTCTTGAGCATGGCTTCTTTCTCGCTCTGATACATTTTCCATAGCTCTAAAATAGCTAACCTTTTTTGTAACTTCTTCCCCAAGTATCCAGTATGTAAGTATGTTGCAAAACTGTTCTCGATAGCAAACCTTCTTGAGAACAAGGCATGAACATTTTGTCAGCCGTGACTTTTACCCACTCGGCATGGAATTTCCTAATCTTAAGTGTGTAGCTCAGTAATGTCTTGCATGGGTGTAGAAGGGGGAGTGTCCCCCATAATGACTGGTCATTTTTAACTGTCAATACTTAATGGTTCTTTCATTCTGTTATTACTTTAAATAATTTAAATCACAACAATCACCATAAATCGCCGCCCATTTCCCAAAGACAATTCTCGAAACAATTTTTTAAGCCTACACAATAATATTCTTTTTGCTTCTTCGTTCATGGTTCTATCTATTCTTACTATCCTGCTTTCATTTTGTGACAATCTAAGAATCTTATTTTATCTCTATTTTTTTCTCAACTGCTATCCTCCTACTGTTGGTGTCAATCGCTTGTTTTTAGGGTCTAGTAATCAGTTGGATTATTGCTATTGTTCTATAATTTCAACCCACAACCTATATTAACACAACTAATACAAAACACATCAACTTTTTACACTAGTATTTTCACAACCCCAAACAAATGTGCACAACAGTTTCCATGATCATCTTCCTTACTGTTTCTATTAAAAGTATCTCAACTCTATTTTACTCCATTTTGGAGTGTGTCACGCATCCTTCTTTGGCCTAGCTGCAGGAATCCCTTAGAGAATACTCTGTTCCAGAGTGTGATGCAGTCCCTTCTATTTCCTTCAGTATAGGAAACGAAATGAGGTATCTCTCTGTAAACAAATCCCAATACGTTCCCAACTATTTATACACATGCAATACAATCCCTCCCCTTTTATTTGCCACTTTACATGGTTCTACTTACGTCAGTTGTTTAGTTTGAGCTCTTCGGTACCGACTCTTCCGAAATCGAACACTTTGCCTTCAGTCTGCTGGGTGCCCGTGGGGACCGGACATGAATTTCTTCAAAGAGGCACCTGCCGACCGTCTCGTCTTACACGTGTTTTCTCTGTTCTCCGGGTGATGGTGAAAGACGTCAAGAATCTGAGAGTGGATCCTGAGCCATCCCCACCGCTAATAGAATGTGCAGTAGCACGTGGAGAGTTCCAAGTGCTGGATGGGATTACCACAATAACTAATCTCAGGTTAAAATAACCAGACAGACTCAAATAATATAGCAAAATACTTGTTTATTGTCAGTTCAATAAAGTAAGGAAACCTGGCAAGCATAACAAATCGCAGCTCACACACTCTCATCGCATTTCAATTACACAAAAGGCTTTATAAATCAATGTATGTCAGCTATGACATCATCCTACGTGGCAAACAGTAAAAACCTATCGGGCGGAGGGATTGGTTAAGGGAACATATATACCTATAATCTGCATAGGTGTTAGTAACATCATTGTCTGTCCCTTATCGAGTAGGCACACCCTGAACTACCTCTAACTACATATAATACAGATACTAGCAGAATAACAGCAGCGAATAGGCCTCTGGAACAATGTATAGTCCATCATCACATAGGCCCTCAAGATTGGTTGGCACTCTCTTCCAACCTTGGCCATTCGGCTCGCTAGCAGCATGTAATCTAAACAAAACCCAGGTGCTGGGAGAAACATCAGACAACTGTCCACTTGACTAATTAGCCTACCATCTCTCATCAGTTAGGCCCTATGCCAAGGCTTCTTCTTCGTAGTTGACCTTGCTAACTGTTCTCTTCTCTGGAATTTGAAAGGGAGTGAAGGTACATTGCTACTTTGTTTGGAGACTCATGAATAGACCTTGTTTCCTAGTCCTGCACCACATGTGAGGAGACCATGATTTTGTCCATTCTGTCCTCTTTTTTAATGCTATTTGGTTCAATTGTATTAGGCGCTATTGCTCTCTTCGGCCTCTGGCGACTTGGTTGCTCCGTCTTGCATATGCTTTCTAAATCTTTGATTGTTCAATACTTGGTATTCACAAATGTTCACTCCTTTACTTAATCTAAGAGAAATATGTCCTGCATATGTAGTTTATCCTCTTCGACTCCTTTCGTGCCTTGCAGTTGCCACTTGCTGTAGCATCCTTGATCCTGAGCCAAACAAGCATTCTTTGTTCTTGCACAAATTTGTATTTCCAGTGCTTATCAGCTCTGCAGCCTTTCTTTTTCTCCATGAAACTTCTCGCTGACTATTATACAAAACCGCGGTCCATTTTCTCAACATGGCTGCTTTACTCGTGTTATATTTCCTACATTAGCAAGCTTATATATGTCTTATCTACCTTGTGTTTCTGCGCATATATACATTTACTACGTTTCTTGTTACTTATCTTCTCAGCGTATATAATTTCTTTATATTTGCATGTATGTTCACTTTGCTACTTCAGTCAAATCTTCATTCTATAAGTATTCATATATTGTTTCAGTTCTCCATCGTGTCTTCTCTTTGTGATGTCACTTTATACCTGTCAGACTTCACTTATAGTTCTTTGATGTCTAGTGGTGTCTGCAGACTTTTTTCTACCACATCAGTTTGAGGGTACATATGGTACTGCTGTCAGAGCTCATAACATCTTTCATATCTTTGGTGTTGTATTGGGATGATGCCCAGTGTCAGGCACAGTGTCTTCTTGTTGCTTTTCCAATATGATGGAGGTGAGTGGGTGCGGTCTAATGACATATACATCTGCCTCTCTACATTCCCCCCTCAACCATCTCCTCAATCTCTTCACCTTTTCTTCACACTGTGCTTTCTTCAGAATCCATATCTTTGTCACCTCTCTGAAGTCTCCTGCATTCTTTATGTTTTCATCCAGACTTCAGGTCATATATGACAGCATATGACAGCACTCCCCAGTCGGTGAACAGAACACCCAACATCCCACATAGTTCTTATGATCCTTAGGATGCTGACTCTTCATTCCCAGAGGTGCCAGAGGATTTCCTTTCTGTTGCTCACTGGTGGTGTTTTCGTTTTGTGTATGCTCATCACTCACAGCATTCACATTGATCATTATCTTCATTCCAATAGCTTTCTTTGCTGTCTTCTTGCATTGTCCTATGATTATTCGACAGAATCCCAGCAACATTAGCACTTGTATTGCTCCAAACATTTTGAAGGCATTTTCCATCAGGTTGGAACCCACGAGAGCAGAGATAAAACTAATCTTGATCATCGGTCTCATGTACTTCTTCCACCATCTTCACATGCAGAGTTGACAGGATAGTTATTGCTTCTGTCAGGGTTCCATTTTGTCCATCATGGGCAAGTGTGTACGTACAGCAAGAAGGCCTGATTTTTGCGCACACGCCTCCTTCTATTGCTGTAATTGAGTCCAAGACATACCTGTTAATTAAGTCCAAGACATCCCTCTTCTGGAGGGTCATGAGTCTGGTGACCCTTAATTCTTCTTTAATCGCATTAAATAATTTCATTGTTATGTTAATTGTTTGTAGCAGCTCCCATCTGGTGATTTGTAGCCACGTGGCATTCTCTGCATCTTAAAGTCCTTGCAAGATATTGGCTGTAAATATCACTGCAGTCCTATCAAACAACGTGTGCTCGAGGGGCGCTGTTGCGCGCGAGACGGAATGGTCGCACTCGCGTGAGCTCCTGCGACGACCAAGGCCTGGAAGCCAATACGATGAATAATTCGACTTGGTTCGCATGAAAAACGCGAATAACTGATAAAGCAAGACCTCAACCAACTGCAAGCGAAGTCCCGTGAAGAAACTCGCTAAATTGACAGAACCGCGCCGTGAGAAAGATCATACGGCCCAGAGCGCTGCTGGAAGAGGGGAGGCGGGCTCCCGGAGACGCGGAGGAGGCACAGCGGGCCGGGTGGGGGACGCGGGCGCTCCGGAGGCCGTCGAGCGCCCGCTGGCCTTCCCCCTCCCGCCCCCGCCTGGGCACGAGACGAGCCAGAGGATCGAGGACAGGGCCGCGGCCGGCAAGGTAGGAGGGCGCGGGTGCCAGGCTGGACTGCTGCTCCCGGGGCGCGTGGGAGATCTGCATCAAGGGACTGGGCCTCCCCGCACTAACGCGCATCTGGGGACACCGAGGAACCCGTTTGGAGGGCCAGCGGGGAGCTCTCCCTTCCCCCCCACCCTTGGCGCGTCCCTCCATACCACATCCCTTCAATAAACCTGGACACCCGGCGACGAAAGGCCCCCCCAAAGGGACATCCCACGGCTAACTCGAGTGTAGTCGCTTGACAACTGGGCACAGACACGAAGGCACATTTGGAGGGGGCTGGTGGGCAGTGGCCCTCGGGGGCGGTGGCAGTTGAGGGCGACGGGCCTGCGGCGCTCTGGAAGTCACTGGCGGTGGGGGAGTACTGCAACAGCCAGCAGCCTCACGTGCAGGATAAGGGCCAACTACTCCAATATGGCTTACCACTATCACAGACATCACACCCCAACACGCTGAGAGGATACGGAAGAACTTGGGGCCAGAGGAGTTGTGGAGCTGATGGGGCTGCTCCCTGTTGGGGGCTAGCGTGGTCACAGCGATCACAGCGGACACATAGGCCCAGTACCGGAGGACAAAGCAACTAATAGGTGGGGTGGCAGGAACTGGAACGTGCTCTCAGGCCACGGCGTTAGCATCAATCAGCCTGGAGGAAACACCACAAGCTTCACACATAAGCGGGTTGAGGACTGTCCCCGGACCCTCGTGAGGAGGGGGGTGAGGAGTAGAATCCCTACAGACAATGCCCAATCGTCCTGGTCAGAAGAAAGGGAAGGGATCCATTGAAAGATTCACGAAGGCACTTGATAAAGGAGCACAACCCTTGATGTCTGAAGACGGGCCTCCACGAGAACAGCCGGCAGCGCAAGCGGCCATGATGGATCCGCAAGCGGTCTTCCAAGCTATGCAGCAGGGGTTTGCCGCGCTCAATGTCAAATTGGATGGTATAACAGCTGAGGTTACATCCATTAAAACCAAGCTAGACAAGACAACAGCACGCATTACAGAGGCGGAGACAAGAATTTCCGGAGCAGAAGACGCACTTGAGGCGTTGAAAACCACGGTGTCTACAATGCGATTGAACTGGGAACAGTGAAATCTAAGTGTGAGGATTTGGAGGCCAGGTCTCGGTGGAACAACATCCGCATTATCGGGTTTCCAGAGGAGGCTCTAAAGGGGCCAATGGAGAAGGCGGTGGAGGACCTCCTCCGTAACCTACTGGGGGACCCTGACTGGTCGGCAATGTTCATCGTGGAGAGGGCACACAGATCACTGGCACCCAAACCGAAACCTGGGGCATATCCCAGGCCTATTGTCGCACGCCTGCTCAACTACAGAGACAGAGATCTGATATTGAGAACTGCCAGGGAGAAACAGGAATTAAGATGGGAGGCCAACATAATCCGCATTTTCCCAGACTTCACTATGGCGGTACAGCAGGAAAGGAAACTGTTCACGGGAGTAAAGAAACTACTACGCGAACGACAAGTAAAATACGCCATGCTCTATCCGGCAAGGCTTAAAATACAGCACCAAAACAAGACATACTTCTTTACGTTCCCCGAGGAGGCGGCAAACTTTGTCGAGACACACATCCCTGCCGGGGTGCCTGGAAACGAGGAAGACTCATGAAACATACGAGAGACTAAATGCTACTATGGTGCCGATTCAGAAGGGACTGCAAACAGCTAAGGCCCCCTACCGGGTGGCCCACATGTGGGAAGATTAAGACTAAGCTGAACTATCACATATGCTAGCTCCACCCGCATGTGCTGACATGTATGAGAGTAACAACTGAGAACCAGACATATTGGAAATGACGAAGAGAGGTCCGGGCAATGGTGGTCGCTACAGCCCCCCCTGTAGCAGGTGCACGTTATATGTTGGGAGGAGGGAGGGTGGGATCAATAAGCATAGTTAAAGTTCGGGGAACTATGAGGGAGGGGGGAGGGAATGGGCAGATGGTTTGGGATACTAGTTATGAAAAAGTTGAGGTTAAAATGAAAAGCGCACAAGCCTACGACACTACAACTATTGAATACACAGTTAGGTTACACTTCCAAGGAAATGGTCATAATCAGTGGTTAGATAATGGCTAGACCAGACACTGACGGCTTGAAAATATTGAGCTGGAATGTACGCGGTTTGGGTATCCACATGAAAAAGAGAAAGATAATAGCATACATAAACAGGCTAGGCCCCAAAATGGTTTTCCTTCAGGAAACACATCTAGGGCCCCAACTAGCTGGACATCTAATCCTGAGCTGGGGGCCTCATCAATATTTTACAACCTACTCGAGAAGGGCGAGGGGGGTGGCGATCCTTATTCATAAATCACTTCAATTCAACTGTATACATTCCGAAATAGACCCTGAAGGCAGATACATATTACTACATGGAACCCTTAGTGGCAGCGAAATGGTCCTCCTCAATGTGTACGGGCCGAACATAGATGACCCAGACTTTTATGCTGGAATATTCAAGAAATTGGCAAACTACCCGACTGCCCATTTAATTTGCGGGGGGGATTTCAACACCATCCTTGATGTAAACCTAGATCTCACGTCAACAAGGTCTAGGACACTCACCAAGGCGGCACAGAAAATACATCTTCACATGTCTGACCTCAACCTAAAAGATGCGTGGAGAGCGCTAAATCCGTCCAAGAGGGAATACACATTCTACTCCTCAGTACATGACATGCACTCAAGAATAGACTTATGGCTGATTGACAATGAGTTGCTGGGTTGGGTTACAGATACACATATTTACCCCAGGACGTACTCAGATCACTCCCCAATACAGCTAACAATAAAGGCTCCCGGAATCAGGGCATGTAAACCACCATGGAGGTTCAAGCCGCTGGCTCTCCAAGATCTCATCTATAGAAATGCAATGGCTAGTAATATACAGGAATACTTTGAGATCAATGAGGGAACGGTGTCTAGTCCAGCAATACTGCAGCAGGCGTTCAAGGTTTGCATCAGAGGCAGCTCTATAGCTGTTGAATGCGGAGTCCTGAGGGACATTAGGGGCAGACTGTCACGACTAGAAACACAGATAGCTGCCTTGCAAACTCAATATGCACACTCCCCCTCAGCGAAAACAAGCGCTGATATTAAAATCAGTCTGGATGAATTCAAAGAAGCAGCCGATCAGGAGATCCGCTATTTCGACAAACCAGTGGCGGCGCGAAGGTATGGGGAAGGCGAAAGACCAGGGAGGCTGTTGGCGAGAATGGTAAGGGGTGAGAGAGGCATGACAACGATACCGTGCGTACATCTACCAGATGGCACAGTGACCACTGACGATCTTAAGGTGAAGAAGGTATTTTATGACTTCTATAAGAAACTCTACTCCCCTCAATGTGACAGTACTGATGAGGAGATAGACACCTACCTATCCCAAATTCCGACAACGCTTCTGGCTGACGCCACCAAGGAGTCCCTTGAGACCCCGATCACAGAGGCAGAGATTGCCGAAGCGATAAAAACGCTGCCCAACGGGAAAGCCCCAGGCACAGACGGTTTGGGAGCAGAATTCTACAAAGAATTCAGCGATCTCCTTGTGCCCAGGCTATACACTGTGTGGATGGAGGCCTTGAAGAAAGGGGAACTCCCTGAAACAACGAGGGAAGCAGTGATCACACTATTGCTTAAGCAGGGGAAACCACCTGAGGAATGTGGCTCGTACAGGCCGTTGTCACTAATAAACACAGATGCGAAGATTTTCGCTAAAATGCTGGCAACCAGATTAACATCGTTAATGCCATACATGGTACATGACGATCAGGCAGGGTTTATTATGGGCAGATCCACAGCAACCAACATCAGACGATGCCACAAGATTCTAGCAACAATATCCCCAGAGACCCAAGGAGTAGCGGTCTCACTAGATATGCAAAAGGCGTTCGATACGGTTTATTGGCCCTTTTTATTTGGGGTGATACGCAACTATGGCTTTGGCCCCAATATCATGAGGTGGATTCACGTCTTATACGCTCACCCATATGCCAGGATCAGAATCAATGGCGCTTTAACGGAAGTCCTGGAACTGTTGGGAGGCACTCGACAGGGTTGCCCCCTGTCGCCATTACTGTTCGCCCTAGTGATAGAACCGCTGGCTGACATTCTCAGGGCACGCTATAGCGCATATGGAATATGGTTGGAAGGCAGGAGACAGATCATCACCTTATATGCCGATGATAGCTTACTATATCTTAGGAACCCGGACCGTACGCTGGGCAAAGTATTGGCGGAGGTGAATAGGTTTGGCGGGTATTCCGGATTGAGACTCAACCCTAGTAAATCAGAGGTATTCCCACTCACGAAAAATACAACGAAACCCAGTGACCTATGCGGCCTCATATGGAGCCCCACACATATACTCTATCTGGGAGCATACATAGCGAGGACGGCTCAGCTCACACGAGCGCTAAACTATAACGCATTGTCTGACTCCCTGTGTGCAAAAATGAAATGCTGGAGCGCCCTTCCTATATCACTAATGGGGAGAATAGCCCTTGTTAAGATGATCATGCTGCCAAAACTTTTCTACCTGTTCCACACAGTCCCGGTCTGGCCGGGACGCGCACTGTTTTCCAAGTTAAAGAGTGCCTGCACATTGTTCGTCTGGGGCGGGCACCCCAGGCTTAACTGGAATACATTAACTAACACATACCAACGGGGGGGCTGGCGGCTCCGGACTTGGAGCTATATTACCTCTCGGCGCAGGCTTACTATGCTGCATACTGGGCCGCTAACTTTATTGACCCGGGGCCGCCCCCACATGGCCAACAAGCTAGAGAATCAATACTGGCTCTACATAAGATGCTGGAACCAGCCCCGAAACACCATAATTCCTTAGACCCCACGAAGGTGACAACCACAGCATGGGCTAAGATAGCGGATATATTTGGCAAGGGCAAGCTGTATCACCCGAGTATGCCGATATGGGGGGATCCGCGTTCACCATTCTCTCTCGACGGGGAGGTGGCTATGCACTGGAATTCCAGGGGGATTGCGCAGTGCGGCCAACTGTTCCGGGATGGGCTATTTGCCACATGGGATGACCTAAAGGAAGTAGTGGGGAATACGAATAGACACAAATGGCAGTACCACCAAATTAGAGACACCATGCAAAGGGCCTACCCCTCCTTCCTGGAAGAACCAGAAATAAATATGGGGCTGGGCTATATGTTCACGAGCGGGACCCAAAAAGTCACAGCAGCTGCACTCTATAAAATCATAACCCAAACACGCCTGGAAGGGGTCCACCAGTCCAGGACCAACTGGGAACTAGACTTGGGGCAACAAATAGAGGACCACGAATGGTCACAAATATGTATGCTGACCAAAAGTATTTCGTGCAACTCCAGATATAAGCTTATACACTATAAAATAATACATAGGCTGCATTACACACCTGCAAAGCTTATGCGAATCTACCCCTCCACCTTGGGATTGTGCCCGAGATGCCATGCCGAAGGCGCAAATATCTACCATATGCTTTGGGAATGTATAAAATTGAAAGAGTACTGGAGGGAGGTCTGTGCTGCGCTTGATGAGATGGCGGATCTACCTGTCCAGTGGACACCAAAGCTATGTTTGCTGGGGGTGGTGGGGAAGATGAACCCGTTGTGGCGTAAACTATTAAATTTGAGCTTACTAATTGCCAAAAGGGCAATATTGTTGAAATGGAAAAGTGTAATGCCCCCAACTAAGGCAGATTGGGAGAAAGACATGTTGTGGACTAATGACACTGAAGAAATGTATATAGACTCTGTACTACCCATAGCCAGACCCAGAAATATATGGGACCGGTACAAGCAATACCTTGCGGACAAGGCTACAGCGGAAGAATCAGAATTGGAGAATACCTGATTGTGTATCGTTATTGACGTGTAATTACGCTGGAATGGTGTATTGTATGTGTTTGGCTTGTGTGCACCAATAAAATAAAGTTTTTTTTTTAAAAAAACAACGTGTGCTCGCCTGGAATGTTGTGACAAGCTTCTATTGATCTTGCTGAAAAATAGTTTTCTCGCTTCTGTCGGCCGAGGTTGAGCGACCTCTTCTTCCTTTGAGTGCATCCATTTTCAGAAAGTCGGTGATGTGAAGATCACTTTGGTGGATCACCAACACAGCAACATGTATTATCACTATAGAACATATTCTGTACCAACTTTTAGGTAGCTTCATGTACGCTTTGGATCCACAGGCCCAATAGTGGTTCATCATCATAGCAGTTCCCTCCTGTCATTCTTGGCACATCAATTATTTGCTTGCAGTGTTAATATTCTCCAACTTTGGTCAGACCCCTGTTTCTGAAACATAATGTTGCATTCTTTATGGTCAGTATGGATACAAGTCCTGCTTCACCTTCAACCCATGTTAGTAATTTTGCATACTTGGCCCAATCTTTAAGACATTCGTCATTCACTATTTGCCCTACCTTTACTGGTGCTGTCATCAATAAGTGTGCACTGCATCCCAACATCCCTACTTCCCATCCTGTACCAGTGGCTACTTGGCCATATAGCAATGACTGAGGTCTCTCCCAGCATTGTGATAATCTTGGTGTTTCCCATGTATCTGCAAAATTTAGTGTCTTTTTTTTCAACAATCCTCATCACTCCTCCAGTCAGACCAACAAACGAGTACACGTGCATTCTGCTCTTCCAATGCGGGTCAATTTCCATATTCTGTGTCTTTTTGAGATCTATCATAGAGTTGCCCATTTCCCTTCAAATTGTCCACTTGTCATGCATGCTGCTAGATGGCCAAGACACTTTGCTTCATGTATAGGTATTTATCTTGCTATAAATGTTCTGGCTGTGCTCATGGCATAAGGGATGAGAGAACATGCATAGCAGCTCCCAGCTGATGGTCTCCTCCCCACCTCACTCATGTGTTGAAACCACATGTTATTTCTTAAATGGGCTGAGCTATCAAGGTACATATTTATATCCAGATAATCTTCTCCAACCTCCCCCTTGACTTGGTTAATTTGTTTGGAAATATCAGGGAAAACATCACTTGTGATTTTGTTAGGGATAGAAAGAGATGTCTCATTGTTGGATACTCCATTTAAATTATAATACATCATTTCATGAATTGCTATGAGCATAATGAAGTAAAGAGAAGCCATTGTGCAAAATGTAGCTACAAGAAATATTGCAAAATAATTCATGTGTCGATTTGTACCGAGTGCAGTAAGCAGTCTTCCTGCTAGCAATGTCTGTTTACAAACTGGAAGATTCCCATTTGCTTTTATCAAAGTTCAGTTGCTGTCACTTTTATATTAACCACACATTTTTTATAATGGAAATTGTAATATGATTGTAATTGTGATCCTGAAAATAATAGGACTGTTTTTAGGATTTCCAAAAAAGTGACAATTTCAACGTGTCGTCTCACTAGAGCTGGATAAGATCGAAGTATGCATTCAAAAACAGCATACAGAAAAGTGTGCAACGGTACAGGCAACATAAAGTGTCTTGTGTGATCTCTGTGTTCTATCTTCAAAGCATTGTTCCTTTAGTCTAATATGAATATTTCTGTGAATACTGCAAAGTTTGTTCATTTCCATTTAAACTTTGGAATAATTGACAGTTCAAATAGTTTTTACTTCATCTGTTCTTTGTTGGCTCTTGCTAGCCAATCTAGTCTGCATTTGCGGAACCTCTTCTCTTGCTTCACTGTCAGCAGGTGCTGGAGGGGTAAAATTCTCTCCTTTCTAAAGCTTTATGTCATTCGGTTGCAACCAAGCTCTTCTCCCTTCGATCTTCACAGCAGTGGGAGTGACCCCCTCTACTAGGTACAGTTGTTTGAAACAGGGCTTGTTACAAGTGCAAACAAATGTCCTAACACTTGGTCACCAGGGTACAAACTGAGTGGTTTCCGCAAGTCTATAAGATCAACTGTTTGACTGTCATCTTCAATCTTCTTCTATCCTTCCCTCCGATTTTTGATCTGTTGGAAAATAAAAGAAACACTAGCAGTCATATTTGAAAAATATTCATGCATTTTATCCCCTAATGTTTTTGCTACACTATGGGCATTGGTTTTTATTTGAGTGGGAGGAGTGAGGGGTACTTTCATGCGGCGTCCTGTCATCAACTCGTGAGGAGTTAGATGGTGATCTGAGCCAGGATGTTTTCTCAAAGCAAAGAGGGCAATGGGCAGGTAATGTAGCCATCCTTTGTTCAAAGTCATCTTGATCTTGGCTAGCCTTTCTTTAAGGAGTCAGTTTAATCGCTCACAGACACCATTCGGCTGTGGGTGATAAGCAGATGAAATCTTGTGCTTTGTGCCTAATAGAAGAGCCGCAGGACTTCACACACACCCCATCTAGAATGCACCTCACATGCAGGAAATTTGGCAGCACATGTGGCATTGGAGTGCCTACATGGACCTGCCTCAATCCATCTGGAAAAGGAACATACTATACAACCAACATAGATCTGTGTAGCAATTGTATGTTTGCAATATATCCACATAATCTATATGTAGATGCTGAAATGGACTATTAGGTCTGGGTATTGCTCCTCTCACTGTCTGCAAAGTATGCTGTGAACTTCTGGTAGACAATGCAGTTCACAATAAACAGTTCAACGTGTTCTAATAAGTTTGGCAAAAACCAGTATCCTGCAATCATGGCAGCAAGATTCTCTCTGGTTGTATGCACATGATAGTGAAGCTGATCCAGCACAACTCTCAATAATGCTTGAGGCATGACTGGCTGCCTAGTTCTATCTTGGCTCCATATACTCTCTGTGGGGTATAAAAAAACACCCCTGTCTTTTCCCTAAATCCTGTTCTTCCTGTGGAGCTCGAACTTGAAGCTCAATTAACTGTCCAATGGATAACATATTAAAACATTCCTTCATCTTCATGCAACGTTCCACCATTTGCTTCACATCATCTACTTCAAAATTTGAAATACTTGAGAAATATGCTGCTCTTTTGGTTTCAACATCTGCGGCTTTGTTACTGCTAGAAATCATGTCTGCCCTCTTAATATGGGCTGCGCACTTCACCCCGGCATTAGCCAATGGGAGTTTTAATATTTTAATAAGCTTGTCCAATACCGGCACATGTTGCACTGGTGTGCCGTCTGCACGGAGGAAACCCCTCCTTTTCCAACATGACAATCCTGCATGTACGGTTGTCATCACATAAGCGGAGTCAAGTACACTGTCACTTCCTCATCCTCATATCTATGGAGTGCAGCCTGTGCGGAACAATGAAAAGGCAATCGTGCACTTGTCACTACCTCAATTCACCATCAAGTTTTAACTTTACTCCTACTGATACCATATTTCTTTCTCCTGTCGTTTGATACATTTTTGAAGAACCATCAATTAATAGAATTCCCATCCCCCCGAGAGCATTTTCTCTAACATGGGGAATATCGGTATAGAATTCAGTATACTTTGTGCAGTCATGTACATAGTCCTCTTTCCCTAATTGATCTGCTATGAACGTCACTGGTTTCTCTACTCTACATTTAACAATTTTGATTGCTGGGTTCGAAAATAATCACCTCATACCTTGACGCTCTTTGTGTAGTCAATGTGCTTTTGGGTTTCTCCAAAATGGCGAATAAGGAATGCTCAATGAATAACGTAATTAAACACCCCTTTGTATTGCTGGCAGCTTTTTCAATCGCAAAAGCAGTAGCAGCTAATGCTTTTCCGCAGGGGTAATGCCTTTTCATTACTGGGTCTACAACCCCACTAGAGTAGGCTAATGGTTTATGTATGTGTCCTAATGTTGTCTTCTGAGTGAGGACTGCTGTCATCACTTCTCCATTTGAATGTGAAAATATGTAAAACTCCTCATTATAGTCCGGAATCCCTAACACAAGGGCTGTACAAATCACCCCTTTTAATTCTTCGATTCCTTCAGTCATCTCATCTGTCCATGTTATTTCACTTTTAACTATCTGTGCTTCCTTGAGTCCTTTTAAATGTGGTTAAATATATGTACTGCAATAAAAAAACTGAGGCCCTACAATAATTACCTAGGCTGAAAAATTGCTGCATTTCCCTCACTGCTTCTTCTTTCTCGGGTGTCACTTTCTGTGCTCTTGAAAGATTGGTTGTCCTAGGTACAGGACCTCTTACTGGCAATACTGTAGTTCTCTTTGTCCACTTTGTATTCTTTTCCTGCCAATACTGTCATTAACTTGACTGAGCATTTTTCGTCTGTCTCACTGCACACTAGTATATCATCTATGTACTGAATGATTGTGCTCTCAAATTGTATGTTGCCTAGGTTACCCCTGTGGTAATCTTGTTTGCTTCCAGTGCTGATTTCTATACGAAAAGCAAATAAAATCTTGGGAATTGAAAAGAAAGCGATTTTTAAATCTACTACTGTAAAATATTTAGCTGTAGCTGGGATGTTACATTATATCATAGCTGTGTTCGGAACCAGAGGAAACTCGGCTTTGACAATATTGATTAGGGGGCACTAATCATGAAAAAATGTCATGACCCCCCCCCCGCTGGTTTCTTCACTGGGTACACAGCCGTGTTACACTTGGAGTCTGATGGTACTAGTATTCCCTGCTGTACTAAAGCAGAAATGGTTTCGGATATACCTTCATCAGCTTCGCTGGACATGAGGTACTGTTTTGCTTGTGGTAAAATTTCCCCTGGCTTAAGCTTCATTTTAACTGCTCCTGCTCCGCTCAATAGACCCACGCCATACAGACTGTTGGACCATCAGATGCTTGCCACTTCAACTTCCCTGGAAAAATGACAGTTTCATTCTCACCAATGCCATTCTCTGTGGTATTTCCCTAGTCTCAACTTTTATCCAATAGTAAGACTAAATCATCTGCATTCTCATCTCTGAACAACTCCTCATCTGTCAAGTCTGTTAGCCTATATCCTTCATCAAGAGCTATTACTGTTCTCCATGCTCTTCCTTCATCATCTGTCCCATGAACACCCTTTCCTCTCTTACCACGGCTGCCTCTAGTTCTATGGGAATAAGCTGTCCTTCCTTGTCATCCATAGGTATTTCTGGCCTACGCAAAAACATTTCAGGTATCCTTTGTAATCTATTTATCAATCCAGGAAGCCATGAGTGATGAGTACAAAAATGATGATTACAAAGGATGCATTACATAAATAGATTAACACTAGAAAAAGGGGCTAATCATCATCCTGGAGGGATGCAAGTTCTGCATGCCACTGAGAAGGGCAACTGTTGACCAATACACCACGGCACTAAGGGTCTGGATTCTACTTACATTTTGGGACCCAAGCAGAGGACCATCTATGAGACCAATGTATGCATTAATATGGCAACAGCAAAGTAAGAGATGAACTGTGGTCAAAAGGGGACATTCACAAAGAACTAGCAATAGCCAGTAAGGTGGTGCACACCATGCAGCGTATCAAAACTCAGGATAAATATCTACACCACAACATCAGTCTTCTAGAAACCAGAAAGTACTGACTGTGTAGCCAACACAAAACAATGCACGGACAAAGGGCAACTAGAGGCAATACAGAGGCAAGCACAGTGATGGTGCAAAGGAAAGTGATGGTGCTTGACTGACAGCACCTACAATGAAGTCAACAGCAGAGACTGCCTGCTGTCAAGGATTGTATGCAGGACATTGAATCAAATTGGCCATTTGGTCAAGTGCTGTAAAAACAACTGCAGTAGTAATGTGGTGGAGACGGTTTGCAAAAAACTGGAAGACGGAGCATTTACCATAGAGGATTTAGAAGATGAAGAATCAGTGCAAAGGTCGGCAACACACTCGAGGGGAGGTCTGTGGAGATGATGATGAACTGAAGTACAAAACATACTCGTGCACTGAAAAAATATTTATCCAAAATTTCTGTAAAACATCTCTCTGCAGGAAAGATCTCCATCCCGTCACCTATAAAGTTAAACACCCGGGGCTCACAGTGTGGTTTCATGATGAGCTTGGTTTCAAATGGTAGAGGAAAAGGTTTTTGTTTCACTAATGGGGCAACAACCCAGATGTGCTAGGCACACTGGAAACATCTAGAAATCCAACAAGATCCAAATGCGTTGAATGTTGTGCTGGCCGGTAAAGACAAGACTTAGGATAAATTGTACATGTTCAGTGAAGGAAATTGGTGACTCAAGCAATTCACCTATAAAACAAAATTGTGTGGCGAGGTAATGCCAGTAGTACGCAACCTATGCAATATCCACGAAAGAAGAAATAAGTTGAGAGCTCCATGAGCTAGAGTGACAAGACATCATAAAACACATAGAGGGCCGGAGTTGGCCTTCAACCAAAAACAAACAGGAAGCTACATTTGTGCATAGATCAGAAGGTACGGAGCAGGAGTCTAACACCTGATCACCATCCAATCCTCAACATTGATGACCACCACTGGTAGAAGACAAACATTTTTCAAACCTTGATCTCTTCCCTGCATACCTCCAGGGGCTTCTCTACCCTGAACACAAATCATTGATGGCCTACATTATTACAGTTTCAATCTATGGTCATTGGGTCTGTATCAGCAAAGTCAATTTTCTAGAGTATTGTGTATCAGCTGCTTCCGAACGGGGAGGGGATCATGCTCTTTTGGAACACCATCCTGGTTTACCGGAAGGACCTGTAGACCATCCTGTACAGGTCTGCCTGGGGAACATAGCTGCCGATTACCAAGGGTGTTGAGCATTCTTTCAGCTACTGGTGTAAAGCGCAATTAAGAAAAATGCAAATAGAATTGAGAACAGATTCAACACATGGGCCATATCATCTTTGGGAAAGGGGTGGATCCCAAAAAGGACCTTGTTGGAAGCGTCACGGAAACACCAGAGCGTACTGACAAGGAGCAGATACTTTCATTCCTCAGTAGGGCAAACTATTACGGAGGTTTCACGCCAAATGTGGCAGACAGTACAGTGAATATGCATCAACTAGTCAAGAAAGGGAGATGTCTTAAGTGGAAAAAAGCATGTGCAGAAAAATGGAAGACTTGAAACTGCAAATGGATTGAGGCCCTTAACTTACCAAGTATAAACATGGAAAAGCAGCCATTGTAGCTACCGAAAACAGCAACAGGGTTTGGGGACTTCTCTTCCCCAGACAGAGGGTGCAATGGAACAAGCAATTGCCTTTGTTTCTCATGTCCTCGACGATGTAGAACTCTCTTATGCTGTGATGGAGAGGAGATGCTAGATGTGCAAAGGACCATTGACAAGTTCAGGTGGATCATTTAGGATCTCAGTCTCTAGGTATGCACTGACCATCAAAGGGTGTAGACAAAGCGTGCTTGAGATTTAGGAGGTGCGTCACAAGTTCACAAGAGCACACTTTCTCATTGATATATGTTCACAGGGTGAAAATCAAGCCAGCAGTCTGTCTGTGGGGCTCAACAACCAGCGAGGAAGGTAACACCAAGGGAAAAGAGGGACTGGTTTTGATGGTTGGGTAAGGGGCTGTGTCACATCAGGATTGGGAGGAAGTGAAGCGAGAGGACAAGGTTTTGTATAAG
This sequence comes from Ambystoma mexicanum, assembly GCF_040938575.1. Lineage (NCBI taxonomy): Eukaryota > Metazoa > Chordata > Amphibia > Caudata > Ambystomatidae > Ambystoma > Ambystoma mexicanum. The sequence continues at coordinate 1,245,910,197 of NC_090925.1, read as the reverse complement.
ATTAAGGAAGTTGTCAAGAGCAATACGATCAACCAGGAGCTGCTGAGGATGTGAAGGTTTTAATGACACAAGGACTGAGCTTTATGTTGAGTGAGATTTATCAAATGGGGCGACGCAGTGATCCTCCACCAGGTGTTCTCAAATGCATTAATTCTTTGGCACATGGAGGACATCAGGGTATCACCAAAACCAAATAGTGTATAAGAAGTGATTACCAGTCACCTGCTTAGGGTCTTCTGGTAGATAGTTTGGCTAGAAAGCATTTGCATTGGAAGACAAAGGGACGGCAGGGGGAAAGGATACACTGTTCACTGCCCTGCCATGACCCAGGTATTGATTACCAAACTACCTATTGGAAATTTGGGACAATATGAAGCAGTGGCATGAGCACACATTGCATTTGTGCTAATTGACCTTCTCAGTTGCTGGGTGGAATTCAAATACAATAGTGAAATATGTGTAAGATATAGTCATGTTTTAGGAGGACGTCATTTACAGGAGAAAGGTCTATCCTTCCCTATTATTGACAGACAAGGATTCTTAAGGGGTAAGGATATAGAAAACTGCACCAGTGCAGTCTATCCTCTGGGGACCAATTGAGCATTGGAGAGGTTCAACAGGGTGATTAGGAATAGTATTCAGTGTGCCATAGTCTCTGGGAGAGATCGGAAGGAGGCTGTCTTGGAATGTGTAAGTGACTTCAATGCAGCACTCCAACTAAGTCAATGCCTAGTCTGGGATGCCCAATGGAAGCCCTTATTTATATATTTGTATGTCAAAGTTCTTAAATCTGGATGATGAACCCTTATATAACGCCCCTCTCTTTGAACCCCCCTGACCTCACTGAGCCAAGAAGTAGGTTTGTTTTGCAAATTAAAAGATTTATTAGAAGAAATAAACAATATATATCACACGTTTATGAATAAAATAATATTTGATAGCACACTTATGAGTATAGTAGTGATCAACAATGGGTAATATTACAATAGCACACTCTCTTTAATCACTGAGGAGTTGGAATAGGAAGGATAAGGTAGCAGAGAATAATTTTATGGTTCAAGGAAAGAATGCAACACAGAAATAAACTTAATATGGTTTCAACAAGAGATAATATGATCACTTTTTCCCTTGTGACAACTCACTCTCCCCCTATGCAATATGAAGAGATGGAAAGGAGAGCACACAGGTTTCAGGAATACAATCACAAATGCAGTTCAATTCCAGTTCCCCCAGCAAGCTTAGAGAAAACCGGTATGATTTTAAACAGGCAAAAATACTTTTGAAGGTGGTTGCAGGGAATGTGAAAAATATGCTAAAATGATTTTAATTCACTAAAGAAGATTCAGGATGAGTAATAGTTACTTTTGGTTCAGGTCAACACTAGCAATGATTCATGAATGATTATCAGATTGAAAACGAATTTCAGCAGCGGAAAGCAAGAAGGAGCGATTTTTAACATGTGGTGAGATTGAGTAAATTGCAATTCGCAGCACTTTTTCCACATGCATACATTGCGATTACGGAAACAATATAAGGAAAGAATATACGGAATTGGAATGTCGTTTTAGGTTTGTTGGAAAGCCGAGGATTTTAGCTTTAAAATGACAGTTAAATTCCACTTCTAGGACGTGTGGTTCAAAAGTTACGGACGTTTTTGTGAAGGTAGATTTTCAGAAATAAAGTCAAGATTTCAGAATGACAGATGGCGCTTTTACAGATTTGAAATCAACAGGATAGACACAAAATTCTAAATGCAGTTATGGATAGGTTGAAATGGATGGGATAACATTACTTTAGACTAAGAGATGACTATGCACAGTTCTAGACTAAATACTGACTCCTAGTTTTGGAATGGAATGGAAATGGGCCTCATCACCGATCTGGTCAGGTTTGGACTTCACTCGCCACCGGACAGGTCTCAGGCCCTTTAGGTTCTGCGTTCAGCACTGCATGGCGGTCTGCGGCCTCTGGAACGGATCTGACGGGTTCTGGATAGAGCTCTGCTTTCTGGGTCTGGAGTCCTGGTTCTAGCACAGGGTTCCTGGCTAGAATCAAACAGCACGGCCCGGCTGTTGAAGGTGAGAGCCCCTTGATGTTTAGTGGTTAGAATCAGGTTGCTAGATTCTGAAGCCTGCTGAGAAGAGTTCAGCTTGTGGATTAGGCTTCTGCTTCTCCAAGGTTCTAGAGTTTGGGATCTAGAGTTTGGTTCTGGAGTCTGTCTGGAGTCTGGAGTCTAGAGTCCAGAGTTTTCCGCAGAGCGCTTCGCAAGAAATCGGTGAGTAGTGGAAAGAAGTGTGTGTTTGCCTGTCCAAAGCAGTCTCTTTTTATGTGTTTTCAAAGTGGGTGTGGAGGCTGACTCTTCATGCCCAACCCACTAAGGATTTGATACATGATTCCCTGTGACCTGACTGGAGAAGGGATTAGTGTGTCAGAGTGATGCTGTGTTTATGGCTTAGCTGTAATCCTTCCCCTCTGCTTTTTGATAGAAAATCAATTTTTCATAACAACCAGGTTTCCTAGATACACAAGTTGTTGAGAATACATGTACACATCATAGATTCATTAAGGTACATCCTTGTCCAACTCTGATTTTCCTAAGAGCTTTAGTGCAGAAATGATAATGTATTCACAATTTTGGCGGGTTTCGCAATATTGGACTTGCACCCAATTTTACACAGGCATACACACCCTCTCTGAGCATATTACTGTAAATTGTTATGTTTCTAGCATAAACACAGCAGCTACAATATTAATAATTACAGGGTTTGGTCTTAGAGCATCCCACAGCGTCAAGCTTAGTCTTGAACTGTGAGCGAATGTGCCATTTTAAGAATCTCAAAGTTGTACATTTTTATCAGCTGGTTGCAATTAGTTATCAGTATTCTTATAAAACATATATTTGCCTTCAAATCAGTTCACCCAATGGTTTGTCTCCGCCCCTAGAATCTGGCTTGACTCAGAGGTCACATGTCTTGTTTCTCCCAGAGCAGTGTTGTTCAGTCACACCAAAAATCAGCATATTCTATTCAGTCCCAAAGCCACCATTGTTCCTTTCTCCAGGCTGCAGGGAAAATCTCCTCCCTCTTAATTAACAGGACCATGCGATATCCTGCCTTCTGGTGTGGAGCCCCCAGGTGTGAAGGATTCTCATGAATGGCAAGCCTTTTGAAGTCTGAACTGCATCAAGTTACTTCCTGATCAATTGCACATACTTCCTTGTGAACAAGAATATAACATTATAAACTGAAAATAAGCAACATAGCTTTAAATCAAGTCGTCTGTTTCAGAATACAGCTTTAAATTGTATCCACCTCTTAACATGTCTTTCTTTGGCATAGTTTGAGTTCACTTGTTTAACCTTACAAAGAATTTGGTTTAAAACGCCAGCTGCTGTTAGTGGTGAGTACCGGTATTTCACCCATTTTTGACAGCTGTCTTTAACATGGGATTTTGTCCTAATAACATATGATTCTTGCTGATATTGTATTGAGGTGGATTCTTGTAGTAGAGTAATGTGGAACACCCAACAAAAAGGTTGGATCTTTATGGTGGTTTTGTGAGCCATGATTCTAGCAATGTTTGACACCAAATAAAATGTATTTTTGAACAGCTCTATATTCCTTTGCACTGATTTTGCTCTGTGTGCGGCCAAAGGATGGGGTCTGGCAATGGTCTCCTGTATTAACGCTGACAGAGGCAAAAGTGGATGGTGGCCTATCTGTCAGGTTTTCACTGTGCTTTTTCTGGTTATTTCTGGCGAGCAGCATGCTTTCCAGTGGCCATTCTGATGTTTCTGCTACCAGCAAGTTAGAGTACTGTTGTAGGGCTTGGATGCGTGGGTGAAAACATCCCACAAATGCAAGTGTAGCTCATCATCTTTCACCTAACTCCACTATGGGAGTGCCTCCATTTGAGACGTTTGGAGGGGGGAAGTCCAATACCAGGTTATTTATGCTATTCCTCAAAAGAGCTGCCAGGATAGCCTTTGATCAAGTAGCCATACACAAAAAGAATGGGACAAGGTAGTCCAGTCACATACTGGCCTATGGTAAACACATGGCTGCTTAGGAGATCAGAGTCAGGAGAGGGAAATGGGTTAGAATGAACTCATCCATCAATCTGCGACAGGGGGAGTCATTGTGGTCCAAATCACTATCAGATATAATAGGTTTATCATAATTTATTAAAGACCTCAGATAGAAGGAGCTGGAGCTGGGAGATTAAATGCAGGCCAGTGCGTACGTATCTGGGTCATTACAGAACCCCACCCCTCTCTTCTCTATCTCTTTCTCCCCTTACTGTTTCTCTCTTATTCCAATCATGGCCCACCCCAGAATTGACCCGCTGCATGCTTGTATACCTCTATGATCTCTCCCTCGGACTCCACAGCGGCTAGGGTGATACTAGCATCACCATTCTAAGCGGCTGGAGCAGGGTCTAGCTCCCTCCTTGGTCTCAAAGTCCATAGAGGCTGCATGACAGAAGGCCACACTCCAGGAGTCTGTCTGGAATGACACGGGCGGGCCTCCATGTCTGCACATGCATATGATTCCTCACCACTGTGAATGACTATTATATTCTTTTCTTATATTAACCATTCCCTAGATATCATGCTTAATGCAATAGGAAAACAATGCTAAGGAAGAAAAGGTGGCATTAAAGAATATTAATTGACCCATGTGCTGTTGGAGCCAGGTAAAGATTAGAAGAAGAAATTAAAATAAGAAGGCAGATCCTTTTCAGACAAGCTAAATAGCAAAAGGAAGGGCCCTTTTTGTGGTTGCACTATAGACAGATGTCGCAACTCATTCTGTCTATCTCTTCATGTTCATGCAGTGTTTCATCGATGGAGATTAATGATCAAACATGGTGACAACAACCTTCCTTCCTGCCACAGTTGCCCGAGGGAAGGACCGTCACAACCCTCCTTACTTCCAGAGTCGTGCTTGTTTATTTATTTATTTATTTATTTTGATATTTATAAAGCGCACCGAACCCAGGGGCATCTAGATCTTCTACTTACTGGTCTCAGGTGCCACGTCTAAATCCTGTAATCAGTCCAGGGATATTGCTGTGACTGATACTTTTCCCTGTAAAAAGGGGTCTCCCCCGTGGAGAACTGCGTACATTGGGTAATACTATTGAATTGGTGTGGTGATTTCTTGGACGGCTCACCCAGGTCAGTAGATCAAAAAGGACTGAGAGGCTTTGAGTCTGAAACTGTTGCGGCTGCTCAAGTGACCATAGAACTTTTCTCTTATGTCCATACTGCTTGACAGGAATTGGTCAATGCAATGCCTAAGGAAAAACCCCTGGCAAATGACAGCATGTAACTTGCAGTTTCGCAGTTGGAACACCTATATACTAAACGTGTGCCCAAGTCCAGAATTGGCTGACTGACGTGAAGCTTATTGGTCTCCAGCCTCAACTCTTACTGAGGGCTGAGTCTCCCTGCTTTGCCAGCTGTGAGAAACAATTCAAAATACTGGCTTGAGATGGTTAATGATCCGCATCACACACAGTAATTACAGACACTGCAGCGCCACAGCATGCTGGCACACATCACGTGATCATGCAAATTGCACTTGAAGGCATTCTCTGCACTATTCATATTCATGCATGACGTGGTGATGATTTCACATCGTATGTAGGAAAGAAAAGGCCACATTCCATTTTTATAAGTTTGTTGTACACAATCATTCATCTCCCAAATGCATAATCACAAACGCAGAGACACAATATTCTCCCATGTGTGTTTTAAAAAGAAATGGTCTTTCAATATTCTCATGTATTGACTGGTTGCTGATTTCCTGAGCACTTTGATAAAAAGCACAGGTGGGATATTCAGAAGGGTGATGTTTTCAATCATGTGCACACCTTGTCTACAACATTGGTGGCACACTCTGTGTGTCACCCAGACACAGCTAACGTAGCCTACAGTTCAACGAATGTTTTGAACATCTGAACGAGGGCACTGTGTGTGTGGGTGTGAGTCAAGTAGTGAGGTATATAGGCTTTGTGCTGCCTAAGTCTCAACCGCGTGTTTGAGGCCTCCTTACCTTACAACACCTCTTTTCTAGACTCCACCCTTTCTGCAGGCTCCGTCTGCTCTGTTTTCTCCTGAAGACATAAAAGCGCAAATATTGAAATGGAGGGGGGGGGATTTGAATCCATACACTTTGTTGTCTTTTCTCGCAACTGAGCTGAATAAGATATGAAATTATGTTTGCGGTTTGCACTATTTACCTGTGAATTGTGTCTTCTCCCACATTTTGGGAGTACATTAACTTTGCATGGAAACTAACATGTGCTCACAAGCACAGTGTTTAATGACTGTCACTCACACTAGAATTGCAGGTGCCCAAATTGGCTGAATTAGCAAATGGGTGCCCCTATGACCAGTAATGTCGCACCATGGCTTCACCTTTGACCCTGAACATTCAAACGTCTTTCACAGCTCCCTTCACACAAAGAATGTCACAGTGAATGCAAAGGGCGGCCACTGAACTACAAACAACAACAAAAGGGAAAACTGTCATGTCCTGCCAATGGTGTCACGTGGCCATTCCTCCCAGACTTGGCCCACCTGCCATGGCTGGAGGCCTGGATGCTTGCTCAGGAGCAGGGCTGAGAGATATGAAGTCCGGCTGCAATCCCTCTTTGCGGTGACGTAGGCGACAGGTGCTAAAACAAAAGGTGAGGGGACTTATCCGCATACAGAATGTATAATAGCACTGCTGCAAGTGGTATCCAAGGACGCAAAGTTATAACAAGGTTCTGCCAGCCCCTTTTAATAAATGGCTGATGCATGAAACACATCCTCTTTGTGACATTATTTTGAAACAGGCAGTGCTTCAGTCTTTGACCAATTTACTTATATCCCGAGATCTCCCCAAACCCACTGATTTTGTTCCATTAGGACAGGTCACGGCTCTTTCAAATTGGGCAGGGTTTGCATTACAATATAAGTAATCCCCAGACATCCATAGCTGTTGCTCTGCCCATCTCTATCTTATACCTTGGATTCTTTCTCCTTCTCCAATCCACTTTGCCAATGGTTCCATTGCCAGCACAAAGGGTAGTGGCATGAGCAGGCAGCCTTGCCTGGCACCTCTGCCCAGTGTAATGTTCTAAGAGCAAAAATCATATGTATTGATTGAAGCAGTGGGTTTGCAATACAATATCCGGATCCATTTTTAGGAAATTGTGACCAAAGGCCAATTAGTTCAGTGTCCCAGATAAAAACCTCCATTCAATGTGGTCAAAGCCTTTTCCGTGTTGAGTGACAAAACTGGCACATTAGTATTTAGCCTCTTGCTCTCGTACTCGCTGAGAATCAACTTGCCGCGTTCACAGCAGCCATACGACCTTTCGCAAAGCCGGCCTGATGTGCATTTACAATCCTTGGTAAGACGTGCTCTTAACATTTAGCTAACGCGTTGGCCAACGTGTTGCAGTCTTTTGCAGCAGGAGGTATTTATTAGGCTTATTGGTGTATATCCATTCGGAGGAGTAGCATCTTTACCTTTCTTTAGGAGTAATGAAATGGATGCATGTCTCAGTGTTGCGGGTAGCGGACCATTTCCAAATGTTGACATCTCTCCAAGCGTCTCATATATTGTTTATGGTTTAATCCTGAAGAATTCAGCAGAAAGACCATCTGGGCCAGGCCATTTCCCAACATTTAGGCTACATGTCACTCCAATTGGTTCTTGTACTGACAATTATTTGTCTAAGTCTTCCTTTTTAGCTAATGACAGCTTTGGAAAACATGCATCTTCAATGTCTACGTGGCCCCTTTGGCCCACCTGATCTCTACTTTCTGCTCTAGCTTCAGTGTTATGCGGATGACGCTCAGCTTTCTTTTAGGCTCCCCACACCCCCCTCTCCTCTTTCGCTCATTCCTGACTATCCACAATTCAGGATTTGTGCGCCTCCAGCGATCTCTGCCTTAATGCCGGTAAAATGGAGATCCTTCTCATTGGAATCCCTGCTCCCACTTTTCCTCTCTCACTCTGTCCGCCCTCCTTGGGCACTCTTCCTTCGCCATCCTGTCTGGCAAAAAAACATTGGTGTCATCTTTGACTCCACTCTCTCCTCACATCACAGACCTTGACAAGAAGCACCACTACCAACTGCACCTCCTCAAAGGCACTCCTCTTTTTCTATCATTCCCCCAGAAGCTCACTGTCTGCAGAGCCCTGGTTCTCTCTAGGCTGAACTCTAGGCTGGGCTACTGCAAAAGCCTCTTTCTCAATCTGCCTTACGCTACTCTCCACCCTCTGCAACTAATTCAGAACAGGACTGCAAGACTTATCCTTGGCCTCAAACCGAGGGACCGTATCTCTCAACCCCTGAAATCTCTCCACTGGCTCCCGGTGGCTGCAGGGATCAAGTTCAAGATCCTCTGCACTGTCCACAAATCTTTCTGGAGGCAGGGCACGCACTGCATCCAACGCTCTCTTCCAAAATACTTTCCTTCTCGAGCCCTTCGCTCAGCTACCTCATACTCTATGAGGCTCAGATGCTTCTCCATGCAGAGAGTGGGGGGTAGATCTCTCTCCTCTCTAGGTGCCTCCCTCTGGAATGGCCTTCCTGCCCCTCTCAGATTGAGCCGGACCACCTAAAGTTCTGGAAGTAGCTCAAGAGCTTCCTTTTCTCCTCTGCTTTCTCTCTCTCCCTCCCCTGCTGACCTACCTGTCTGCTGCGTTGACTGACTGCTTGGCTACCCTCAGAGACTCACTGGGTACCAGTCCCCTCCATGATCAGTCGCCCCTGCACTGCCTCCTGGCCTGCCACACACTGGCGGCTGTAACTGTTAACCTCTACAATCCCCTGCTTCCTTGCACTTACCCATAGCCGTGCTGCCCTGGCTGCACTTACTCAAAGCAATGCTGCCCTGATTGCACTTCCCCTGCCCTCTCCCTTGCACTTCACCTGACTTTGCGCTGTCGCACTTGCACAATCTAAATGACACAAGGCCTAGTAAGATCATTTGTCTTGTCCTCCATCTGTTCCCTCCCTTGTTCTTGTCGCGCCTAGAAACACTTGTTATAAATGACATATCATATCACACATCTTCAAAAAACCGACCCATTTCTCTATCATGTATCTTTGTGTGTCAGCAGTATATGTTTTCTAGTAGAAATTCCAGAATTCTTTCTTGATGACATTGGGGATTTAAGTCAAATTACCAGCACTGGCTCCAGTGGCACAAATAGCCCTACCAGCATCCAGTTTCCTCCGTTGGCGTGCCGGTAGATGGCTGCATTTATCACATCCTCATAGTAGTTATACATGGTTCTAGATAGAGTGAATTCTGCTTTCCCCCGCTCATCAGTTTGTTAAATGAATATTTTAGTTGGTAGTTCCGGTCAAATTTCTCCCATTTTGCTGCATGCCTAGTCCTTCTCTAGACTTCTGATGTCCCTTTCAAGACTGTCTGCCTCAAGGTCCTTTCCTTTTTTTGGCTTTGCTATAGCGGCCAACTAGGAGATAGTGCATTTAAAGGACTTCCTGATTGTTCTCTATCCACTTCTCTGTTCTTGTTTATCTCTATAAACGATATTGCTTCTTTAACTATTTTCTCACGAATCTCATCTTTCTGCAGCAATGTGGTATTTATTTTCCATGTTGATGTTTTCTTTATTGGGAAGCCCAGTGCCACAACCATAGTGATCGGTACATGGTCAGAAATGTGTATGTTTCCTATCTCATTACGCATGCAACTTTGCTTAGCACCGCCACCAGATGCCAATATGGGTGTCCATTCAAATGGTCGAAAATAAAAGATCGAATGACCATTTGATTGACAGTCAAATGGTCGGAAAAAAAAGGTCGATTTTTTAAAATTTATTTATTGGCGCACCCGAGTGAGTCCCCGTGGAGTCCCCGCTTTTGCCGCTACACGCTGCTGCAGTCTGCTCTGCTCTGCTCTGCTCTGGATATTTACCTTACTTCGCCGGACTACAACGCCCAGCAGGCTTTGTGCTGGTTCCCTGGTGGAGGCGGGCCTACATAAGCCCCGATCCGCGCGCACCGCGCGCGCGCACCCGAGTGAGTCCCCGTGGAGTCCCCGCTTTGCCGCTACACGCTGCTGCAGTCTGCTCTGCTCTGCTCTGCTCTGGATATTTACCTTACTTCGCCGGACTACAACGCCCAGCAGGTGATATCAACCTCCAAGAAACTTTTCATCCTTTAACTTCATATACAAGGCGGACTATATTAATCACAGCCTATTTATATTTATTTAGGCTTTGTGCTGGTTCCCTGGTGGAGGCGGGCCTACATAAGCCCCGATCCGCGCGCACCGCGCGCGCGCACCCGAGTGAGTCCCCGTGGAGTCCCCGCTTTGCCGCTTCGCCGCGGCGTCCGGGGGTCCACGGGGGTCTTGCTTTCCTTTTTCATTTCTTCTTTTCTCTCTTATTCTTAAACGGTAGAGCATTCTACCACACAGTCTGTTCTGGTCATAAAACTTGTGTCGTTATATTTAAAGCATGACCACTAAAAGAAACGAAATCTATCGTCTTACAACCGATATGCCTACGAACACACGGCTTCGAATAATGTCAGAAACACAGCCTTTGCTGGTTGCGTCGGCGGTCGAAAGACTTCCACCAAGTCCTGCAACAAATATCTGTTCCACGCCTGTCCAACATTTTGCTCAAATCAAATGCAAATCAAAGGAAAAAATGAAAAAACCACCGATGGATAATGCTGACATTCGGAAATATGGCTTCGGGGCGCAGTGTGGAACGACTACCCCAGTACCCCTGACTAATCAGATGGTAACTGTTGTGCATGTTAATGACATTATTGATATGGTACCAACTAACTCTGAAATAGGTAGTGGAGGCGAGCGGGTGCTCATATCAGATGACAACCTGAATTTAAAAGAGACATTGGAAACCTCTAAAATGCCTGCCTCTATGTCAGACAGTATGCTTTTAAAAAATGCCTTGTCTGGTGTTGTGCAACCTGGAGATGCTGCAACACTTGAAAAACCAAGTGAATTAACGAATGCTCTAGAGAATAACAACTCGGATTGCTCGGCTAGAGCAGAGGGCTCTAAATTATCACAATCTCCAGATATGTTCCATCGTCCGGATTGTGATCTATCGACTCTGGAGGTATCATTCATACCACCAACTCCACGAAGATCGAATAATAATCTTACGAGTCTTGATAGATCACTCACTAATCACAAATCTGAAAATCTGACTTTGGAAGTCATGAATATAGCATTAATGGCTCTTGCGAAGCTCTTTGAATCAGTGGATAGCACCTTAAAGTGCCTCACTGCTAATGTTAAAACTCTTGAAAATAATCAAACCAAACTATTATCAGAGATGTCCTTTTTACATGATATTAATGTAAAAATAAATAATGTCACTCATTTACAACAAAAAATAGCCGAGTCTCTGGCCCAGAAGCCGAGTTGTACATTAAAAGAAAGTGTGATTGGGACCTGTATAAGCACTCAAACTATAGAAGACCCAGATTGTCAAATCGTAGAAATTATTATGGACTCTCAAATTTGTCTTGAATCACACAAATCCAGTGTTCCATACTCTTCCAAGACAGCGGTTCCCTTCGTACCAGGTATCATAGTAGAAAAAATGGCACCCCAAGAACCTGTCATATTACCCTCCATTGAATGTTCTTCAGCACAAAAAGATAAGAATAAAGAACTAGAATGTACTCAAACACACAAAATGACCTACTCTGTCTTTGATAAAAAAACTATCAATGAAGTGAATGAGAATCTCTCAAAAAAGAAGAGCTCTAACCAAACGGCTGCAAAAAAACCAAAAAATATGAAAACTGTAAAAGCAACAGCCACTCCATCTATCAAACAATTTGTCAATAATATCACAAGGGCGAACTCTAGATCAACAACAGCAGCGAACCTCATAACTAAAAAATATGTTGCTCTAGCAAAATCTAAGAAGCCAAAAAACATCGTTAGCACTCAGTCAGTGGGAATGATCATGGATCATCCTCCATTGAACGATCTGATCACATTAGCAGAGACTGAAAGCTTATCTCTTAGAACTCAAAATAAACACGCCTGTGTGCCTTCGAGAACCACTGTTGAAAAAACAAATGCGGTGAGTGTCTCAGATACAAAAGTGACAGATGTAGTTGCATCATCAAGAAAAGCGGTGAGTGTCCCAGATACAAAAGTGACAGATGTAGTTGCATCATCAAGAAAAGCATTAAGGGAGGAAATTGATTTATATCTGGAGACACGTAAATTTGACCCCGCAGTCTTCCCAATCATAACTAATGGTCCAGCAAAATTTTCGACTCTTAATTCTCCGGATCCTATACCTTATGCGATGCCTAATGAATCAATAAAGCCTTCAGTAAAACGAGTATCGTTTGCTGACTCATTTTCATATGCTGATGAGAAAACAACACGAGAGGGGTCCGTTAATAATAACATGTCACAGTCAGATCTAAACGAAATTAAAGAGTCCATTGCACGCCTATGGATGTTAAATTCCAAAGCTCAAATGCAAAACTATCCAAAAGATGATAAATTTAAAAAACAATCAAACCTACATCAATTCGCTAACCAAGACCCAAAACTCACTTCTGATAAACCAACACAGTCTGGCAGAAGACAGCAAACAAAAGTAGAAAATAGACATTCCTTGCTTTTAACGGCACGAGAAGATCTAACTACATCATACAACATGAATCGACAAAGCATTCTTAGACTTTTCTCGGATGTGAAATCCTTGCGAGAGATCGACTCTAATGATATTGATCAGATTGAATTCCCTCGCAGTGAGGATTTAACAACAGTCCTTATATGGTGTCGGTCTCTAATTATTCATAACATCATTTGGGCTGCCCGGAACGAACTATTTGATTTAGGATTTGCAATCTCACGCAATAACAAAGATGAAGGACCTATCAAATCTTGCTTGAAGTCTACCCATAGATTTCAACCATACATCCCTAAACATAGGAATGAAACTGATACACCTATGTACAAGAACTCAAATGTCATGACTAGAGTATAACTAGATCGAAATAGGGAGCAGAGTGATTTGTCGGTGCTAAGTTGGAACACTCGAGGTTTCTCTCATCTTATTAATAACCCTGAGAGCATACTGAGTGATTATGATTTGGTTTTTTTACAAGAGACTTGGCTGTCCACTGCACCAACTTGGAACAATTACGATATACTACTTGAGCCAGCATTGTGTGCTTTGAGAGGTAGACCTATGTCAGGTCTGCTTACTGCATCGAATGCGCTAGCAAATATCCACCTGTCTCCATTGCCTTTTAGCAATCCGTTCATCCAATGCTCCTATATTTCGGTTAATTCTCTCAAAATTGCTTGTATTAATGTTTACTGGAATCCAATGGGCATTACAACTGCCAAGTTTTTGAAAGATATAACAGATGTCCTGGAAAATGTTATGCTTGTGCGAGAAATTGTATATTTTGTTATTGCAGGTGACTTGAATTTGCATCTTCTTAACAAAGAAACTTTAAAAGATCTTGAGCGCATAAGATTATGGAACAAATTCATGAAGACATGGAATTTAATTATGCTGAATGGCACAAGTGCAGCGGATTCACCTCCGTTACCGACATGGCATAGCCAAAAACAGTCAGCAATCATTGATTTTATCTTTGTTTCCAGAAATCTATTCGCGCACACTACTGATTTTGCCATCAAGTCATCACAATACAGTGACTACTGTCCATTAACATTTAAGATCAGGCTGACCCCAGCACCGATTGTAGAAACCCAATCACTTATGGGCAAATACGAAACCAATAACTCTCTAAATCGATTAAAATGGTCTCACGAGTCCTTAACATGCTATCGTGACCATATAAGATCTTATGTAGAAATCTCTCAAATGTCAGTAGAATCATATAGATTGGTCCCTTTTGATCTTATGCAATTATATGCCACAAAACAAAACATCAAACAAAAGTCTGCTCAACCTTATGACACTGCCATTCGAACTAGGAAAGCTCTATTTAAAACACAAAAGCGACAAGCTCTCAAGCTAGCCCCATCTTTAAAGACTCACACATTAAGAGCTATCAAAACTGCATATAGAAATTGGATGAAAGAATACAAAATAACAAAGCAACAAAAAGAAGGGGAAGCTATGTTAGACCAGATTAAGAACAAAAATACAGCACAAATCTGGCAATTCCTAAACTCAGTAACTAACGCATCGCAAGTATCATCTCATATAAACGGAGTGTCGGAAAACGATTGGTGCAATCATTTTTCATCCATATATCTTGCTCCAACCGAAAGCGAGCCATCGGACATGATAATGTCACCTTTTACTTTAAAATTTGATCAAGATGACATTTTTTATTATATTAACAAATCAAGCATGTCACGGGCTCCTGGGCCTGATGGACTCTCGAACGCAGTCTTAAAGAAACATATCGATATGTGGGCACCAATTCTGTACTCACTTTTTCAATTAATCATATACCTTCAAAAAATTCCAAGCTCCTGGACACATTCTATCATTGTCCCTATTTATAAAAAAGGAGATAGGCAAAATCCCTTGAGCTATCGACCTATTGCCTTATTAGATGTACCGGGAAAAATTTTCTGTAGGCTAATATTGCGTGATCTGAACAACTGGTCTCTCCAGTATAAGCGTAGAGACCCGTTTCAATCGGGTTTTGTAGCAGGTCTCGGAACAGCTATTAATCTGACCATTCTTAATGCAATTAAACAATCCTATGCCATGCGAAAACAACCCTTATATGTTGCATTTGTGGACTTCCGCATGGCATTTGATTCCGTTGACCGAGTACGTCTTCTGAGGAAATTGGCGCATTACGGTTGCCCAGGGAGACTGTTAAAAATCGTGAGTTTGCTACACTCTAACACTTCTATCCAGGTGAAACTTAATTTAGAGGGCCTGTTATCTAAATCTATTCCAACTGAGAGGGGGCTCAAGCAAGGATGCATACTTGCCTCTACTCTTTTCAATCTATTTTTGCTTGATTTGGCGGATGATCTCGCGGCGGCACAATCTGATCCCCCAAAGTTGGGAAATCAAGCTGTTGCTTGGCTTCTGTATGCTGACGATTTAGTCCTCATTTCCCAAACTCCCAGTGGGCTTCAACACTTATTAAATGTCCTCGACCTTTATGTGACAAAAAATAACCTCACAGTGAATGAACATAAGACACAAATTATTATCCTTGGGAAACAAAAGTTGTCTCTACGGACTAAATATACATGGTCGATATGCAATAAAAAACTACAGATCGTGAACGAATATAAATATCTAGGAGTATATTTTAACAACTTTGCCTCAGAAAATGCACTGGAGACAATAATTCAAACCAAACTAACAGGTTTAATTTCACAGGCCAGAATAATTCATGCAAGATTTGGTAAGTTTACTTGCATTCCGATTATGAAATTTTACCAACAAAAGGTAATACCTGTTCTTATATATGGTATGGAATCTCTGCTCCCACGAACTCTCAAATTCTGGAATAGTATTGAAGCAAAATTTTGGAAACGAGTATTTGGACTCCCCAAGTCCACACCGAACATGTTACTGAGGTTTGAACTTGGCCTGCTGTCCATTCATGCTCAAGTCACATGGAAAATGTGCATCCTTCTAAGAAAATGTCTTATGGGGATAAACAAGCGAGATAGCCTTGCCATCTTAGCAAATTACCTTTTATTCTCCACTCATTTATTTCCACAAAGATGGAGAACACATGTCATGAATGCCCTTGTTGAAGCACATATATCAATTGATCTATTGATTGCAAATCCGAATCGAGCAAAGACTAAAATGTATCAGACCGATTGGATAACCACTCAAGAAAAATGCCTAAGACTAAAAGACTTTAATAGATCTCTCTTTGGTCACAAGGAATTTGGTTGTATGGCTGACTATCTCACTAAATGTCCATCTGTAAATTTAAGAACGAAAATCTTGCGTTTGCGATTTAATCTATGGCCAGTCAATGAAATTTTGGTAAGACGTGGTGTGGTTACAAAGAAGCAGAGCCATTGTCGGTTTTGTAATGATAAATCTCAAACAGAAACGCTTGCTCACATCATTATCCAATGTAATGCCTTTGTTCCACATCGACTTAAACTGATGAAAGAAATGACACGAGAACATGTCAGTCGATCCTATGATGAAATATGGTATGAAATTTTCAGTGCAAGAAAAATATCGATCATCATTGCTGCTATACAATTACTTGACATAGCATTTCCTTGTGCAAAAAGAATTTCCTAAAAAGTTGTATCCTTTTATACTTGAAAAAGAGGGAAAAATATCTATTTGTAATTTTATATAGCTTTTTTTTCTTTTCTCTTTTTCTCTTTTTTATATGCTGTATCTAAATGTTGATTTTATTTGTTTATCTATAAAAAATGAAAATTTGTAAAGTTGTATTAACAACTAAATCAAATAAAAAAAAAAAAATTATTTATATATTTTTTTTAGTTTTGGTTGGTTAAAAAATATTTTTAATAAAGAAAACGGGGGGTTGGGGGTGGAAAACCCCATTAAAAAAAAAAAAAAATCGACCATTTTTTTCGACCATTTGACTGTCAATCAAATGGCATTCCATCCTTTGGTTTTCGACCAAATGACTGGTAACCGCCAATATGTAATCTATCCTGGAATAAACATCGATAACTGTAATCTCTTGCTGTGGGGTGTTTGAGCCTTTAAACATCTGTGAGTTTAAATTCCCTAAATAAACTTATTTAGGGCTCTTTGTCCCTGGCTATCTTCCATGTGTCTCTTCCCTGCTCCACTCCTGTCTAACATGGGATTAAGATCCTCATTAAAGTCCCGGCTCAATCATATGTTACCGGTCGTATCATTAGTGAAATTCTAGTTTTAGCAGCCAGGATAGCCCTGCTTGTCAATGAATAATGAGGTTTCTGATATAAACATAGAACACTAAATATTGCTGCCACAATAAAATCTGCCACCAAAGGCCCACCCTGCACCCACGTCAATGTCGCCTTTTTCATCCAAGAAAAAGCACAGCACTTCCGCATGGCTACGTTGCCTTCTGCGATTATGAAACAAACTAATGAATTGAAAATGAGGAAACTGAGAATACTCCGAGTACCATTGGTGACATTTTCTAGGAGTTTCAGAAGACAAGGATCTGGAACCAACTGGCAAGAACTCGGGATTTAATCATGAGGAACAGAGGAGCTGTGAATCACGCAATCATGTCACCAGCTGAAATAAATACTCCACCTTACAAGAAGAGGATGTACACATTTTACCGACTACAATTGAAACAGCAAACACTCAGCCAGTGTACAGTCAGACATATTGGAATTGTGCCAAGAAACTGAAGTCGATAGATATCTTTGAGTGGAATAACCAAATGTTCTGTGGCAAGTCAGAAGATGGACTTGGACCAGAGGACATGCTATCAAATGGTTTTATTCAACATAAAAGAAAATGCCTTTCTAGCCCATTTGCTAAAAGGGGAGCCAACCGCCTAACAAACTATACTCAGGTGCTTGTCAGTAGTTGAAACAACAAAATGTCCTCTGCCCAAACCTAGCCTCTAAAGTGGAGAAAAACTAGACAGAGTGTCCTGCCTTCAGAGTTGTTCACCCTGATGTCTTTGGGGGTTTCCAGGAATCCCTCTTTGCTTCGGATCCAATGCTTATCCGTAGAAAACAAGTCTCGCAGGTTTAACAGTTCTTGTCCATCTTGTCAAAGTTCCTCAAGTTTACAAAAATAAAGCCTCAAGCTCCAGCAAATATCACTTGTCCAATTTGTTGTAGGTGGAGGGATGCCTTCTTAATCCCTCTCCACCACTTGGGTGGGTTTCTTCCCACTATGTTCACATATTGCTTGTCTCTGCGTCCCCCTTGAATTTGTTTTTCGGTTGTCTCATTGGGCCTCTCTGGCTCTCTTGGGTGTCTCTGTCCCAATGTCTCACTTAACTCCCAGGGGTAATGGGAACTCCTCTTTACACATGCCTCTCTTGGCTCGTGGCTGTCTGTAGTCTCTTTCAGCTGTTTGGGTTATTACAACATTTGGGTTTCTTGGGCTCCTGTAACCCTTGTTGTTACTGGTTTCTTTCTCTCTTTCTGGGCCTTTAGGCCCCTGCCACGGGGTTAGGGTAATCCTTCCTTCTTCCCCTTTCACTCTCTTGTCTTTCAACCCCCCTCCACTATGAGCAACCTGGGTACCTTCTACGTCACAGGGATTGCTCCAGTGAGGTGACGTCTGCTTGGTACCGGTGGCGTTCTGCATTACTTTCTAGCATTCCTGTCTGCACACACGAGAGCTTTGTGTTCCCCTTGTCTCAGCGTTTCTCTGCTGCTCGACTCCTTCCTTGTGAGCAGAGGATTCGTTCCTCCCTCATATTCTGGGTTCAGCGTTGTTTCTTGGGCACTGGGCCCACCACATCCTCTGGATGGTGACGCCTCTAGATAAGGCCGGCTTCGCTCTGCCGTTGCCTCGCAAACTCTGCACGGCTCAGTGCCGAATCAGCAACATCTCTCTCCTTCCGCCTCTCTCCGTGCCACAGCCAACTCTAATGTGCAGCACTGCTCCGCCACTCTGTGATGTAGTCACGTCGAAGGCTTGCCTCTGCGTATTGCTTCTCCTCCTTTATTCAAGGGTGATTGTGCCTTTATTCTTGCTCTAAGATCAAAAAGTGCTGTGCTGTTTATGGTCAGCTGTCAAGCCCACAGAGAGACCAGCACTGTCTCGAGCCAAACATTAAAAGGCACTTTCTGTGCTATTTTGAGGCATGCACTTGAATGTATCGTCAGTTTCTCATAGTCCCATGTATGCAGATAATGCTTTAGTTATAGGGAGCTCCCAAAGGGAATGGTAGTCCTTGTCCTCTTGAGGGGAGTCGCTCCCAGTGAGGTCCCGCTGTCCCAAACCCCTAGGAAGTGTGTTGCTGAGTGGGCTCACCTCCCTGGCCTCAAGGGGGGGTGGCTTCCCTGAGGGAAGCATGGACAAAACCTCCAGATTTCTCACCGTTTTTTTTCTCCATTATTACAGAATGCACAGAGATTCCACTAAGTCAAAGTCCATCCCAGGTTGACAGACACCAGCCAACACCTCATTCACTGACACGGTCCTAGAAGCCTCTGTTCAGAAGCCAAAGCACCACTGTTCCAAAGTCTAGAGCCCAGTATCAGACAAACAATTAGCTTCACAAAAGGTGCACCCCATGATAACTAAACCTAAAGGTCATTTCTTTTAGGGTTATACTTCTCTAACTGGAATCCTGAAGATCAAAGATAATTAACGGAGGTGATCAAGTCTAAAGATAACAGCTCCAGTAATAACCAGCTCTGTGACCTGGCGTGTTTAATCCACGGTATGGACACACCTGTGCTTCAAAGGTACAGGAATTCAAAACTGCTTGTCCTAGGGTTTGGCCATATACATGTCCAAGGCTTTAGAGTCCAACAATGAAGAGACCCCATTTTATTGTTCTCAGAATAAACACAGTACATTAATTATCTAAGAAGACCTTATTTTGGATCCATGGTACCGGTATACAGAATGTGAAGATTGGTTGTCACTGAAAAGCCCTTGTCACTAAGGAACCTCACCATTAACATCTACTGCAATTGCGTCATCCCAGAACAAACCTCACATTTCCACCAACTGCAGACACTAAATTGCACTCTCTGTGGGTAATTGTTGTCATGCAGCTCCCATTCACACCACTACTCAGTAAGACCAGCCCACTAGAAACATCCACCAATGCCGTGCAAGCACCACCCTCCTAACCAGTGGCGCTCCTCTCAACACTAAACACTGACATATGACTTGGTCCTTAGGTGTAGCACGCTTCTTCAGCATGAAGGGGTAGAACGGAATTCGTGTAACCAAGGTTTTCTGTCATCACTCTCCACAAGTCTCCACTCCAAGCTCAGGCTCATTGCCTCCACTGCTCGGAGGTTGGGCACAGAGCCAGCTATAGGGCAAAAGATCCTGTGCCCAACCGCCTGCCACGAAACCGATAACAAATGGCCAGCTTAATGCACAATCTTCAGTCAAAATTGCACCCACATCTACAAAAGCCTTTGTGAGGGGATGGATGCTTCAAAAAGCATCCACTCAAAAACGAATCGCCAATGGTATGGAATTGGATTAAAGATAACATATGCAATGCATCTACTAATGCTTTTATTCCTCGTTGTGGCAGAGTCAGAGCACTTACCCCGTCCCAGAGTATCCCTCCTACTCCTTGACCCATCTCCAAACCCAATGATATGTACTCTGGAGACCTGGGGTACTTTAATGCTCATCTGCACTTTTCCTTAAGACCTATTCCCCAGCTGCACATGAGGTCACAGGCCAGGACTGCTTGTATTTTGTAATGAGATTCATTGACTATGTCAACTGGACACGAAGGTGACCGGGACTATGAAACGAGTTTTCAATCTTTAGCACTGAATCCAGCATGCCAGTTTGGACCCTAGTGGAGACTCATTATCAAAGAACAAGGGTTGCTGCCAAGATGCACTGCAGAGCGACTTCAATTGCTGCTTAGTCTTAGAGCTGAAACACACAACTTCTCACCATAGACTCCTATAGGTCAGATGGAATCCTCACAAACACTCAATGATGATTAGGAAGGACCCCGAGCAGTGGAAAGCGCCTCAGCTGCAGCAGTCAGTCAGTCAATTACTTTATTCGGCCTTTGGGCCATCAAAGCACTTCCTAGCAAAACATTTCTAAGCTACTATTACAACAATTCACCCATATTGGGCAGCAATAACAAGTCTCTGTCATCAGCTCTACCGGCCCAGTGCTACATTACTCCCAGATCGCCGAAAGCCCAGGTGGGTGAGATTCGACCCAGATAGGAATTCATTACCAGGGAAGTTTCCAGGGGAGCCCACAGATCCAGGAATGGGAGATGGACTGACTACAATCCCGCTTCTTGCGGACAGGACAAACCACTTGCATTTTCTCAGCACATCCCTGGCTATTTGTTCATCCTTAAAAACCAGTTTAACAGAATCTACGGGATAGTCACTGGACAGTCTGGAGCACCCCACCATCGCATCCATGGTTACGAAGGCAGACTCTCCAACGGAGTGGAGCCAATGAAGGCATTTATTTGAAAGGGTGTCCCTCGGTTCTCGTCTATCTATGGGAAATTTTGGTACGCCATGAAGAAACACAGTGGATCTTCTTGGCCCCTCATGACCCTTAAGCTTGTGCAAATACCTCCCATAGCGAGGGTTACTTACATTGGTTACCCTCTCACCAAGGCTCTTGGTGACCGAAATGCTAGGGGCATCAGTTGCCAACGTGGGGCGATCAATACCCAAAGTTGGGACCTTAAGGGGCATTTGGTTTAAGCGACTGGTTAATCTGAGGTTGCCTCCTCAGTGTTGTTACATCGAGGACAGCAGGTGCTTTAGACTGGTGGGGACACAAGGATAGTGGCCCCATATTTACAGTGAGAGTGCACACAGACCCACCCTCCAGTAGACCCTATCCACCCCTCCTCACCCCTCCCTTCCCCTGGACCTCAATCCAATCCAATAGTAGTTTTTTTTATAACTGCCAGTTCAGAGAGCACCTGATCACAGGAGCCACCCCGGATTGTGTTGGGCTCTGGGTATGTTGGGTCTGAAATGGGCAGATTCTCTTGGGTGGAGCACTTGTCTGCCCAAAGGGGTGCTAGGCACAGGAAGGAGCTATCCCCCTAGTGTGCGACTAGCATAGTCTCGCTCCAGGTACTGCTGGTGGAGCTAGAGGAGGGATTATCCTCAACAGTTCCTTCAGTGTCCAAGTCCATTAGCTCTGTGGAGGGGTGGGTAAGAATAGGCGAGAGATGGACAACATCAGGCCCAATGCCAACCATGTCTCAGGGGCCAGGCAAAAAGGTTCAGGAGCTGGTCCTCGTGGTGGCCCAGATGGCACAGATGGGGCCAGAGAGAGCTCCAGAAAGTCACAAACCCAATAAGTCTGGCTATACCCAGGGTCAGCTTCTCGGCCCCTCCGCCCAATGAGTCAAAGAGGTCAGTGGCATCCATGCAGACTGGGTTCCCTGCAATGGTGGACAGATTTGCATTGAGTGGAGGTTTATCTTGGTTCACACTTGAATGGCCTTCCCTGGGGTCCTAGTTGAGGGGTTAAGGACAGGAGGTTGAATTCTTCCATGTAGTCATTGGCAAGTCTCCCCATTGGGGCCATGCGTGCTGCCAGGTTTCTCACAAGTTGTCTTCCTTGTTAGTCCCCCTGAAGCACAGAAAGTGTCGGGAGCGGCTGGGGCAGGGGCCCTTCCCAGATCGGCATTAGTACCCATAGACTGAGCTTCACCTCTGCCCGAGGGACCAGACCCCATCCTCCCTTTCTTTGCACTGCCTTGAACATGCGGCTTGATTTGGGCTCTAAATGCCCTTGCAGATTAGAAAGGAGAGCAGACTTGAAAAAGAAAAGGGGAGGAAAGGGGGACAGGGACTCCACCACCTCCTCCATTGTAGGAACTCTTACACTTCCTCAGCAATATCCAGACCAGTCTTTCACAACAGAAAAGCCCCCCAACCCCGGGCTGAAGTCTCTCGTGTGCTCTTCTAGCCCCTAGACAGGAACACCCAGCGGGAGAAAAACACCCACAGACTTTCCCCCGGCGGGCTTCACCCTCGCAGGGGGATGCGGCAACTTTTGTTGTGGATGGGCGGGGCTCCAGCAGCAGCAGGAAGGACGGCCTCAGCAGGAGGAAACACCCGCAGACTTTCCCCCCGCGGGCTTC
Source organism: Ambystoma mexicanum (assembly GCF_040938575.1). NCBI lineage: Eukaryota > Metazoa > Chordata > Amphibia > Caudata > Ambystomatidae > Ambystoma > Ambystoma mexicanum. The sequence continues at coordinate 1,245,887,436 of NC_090925.1, read as the reverse complement.
ACCCTCGCAGGGGGATGCGGCAACTTTTGTTGTGGATGGGCGGGGCTCCAGCAGCAGCAGGAAGGACGGCCTCAGCAGGAGGAAACACCCGCAGACTTTCCCCCCGCGGGCTGGAGCAAGCGGGCAGGAGCAGTCAGAGCCGCTGAGGAGCTGTGGACAGTGAACATGGAGTTGCGAGTGGATGGCAGGACTTCTATCTGATCTCAAGGTGTCCATCATAGATCATAAAGCCTTGTAGGTCTGCTGACATGTAACAGGTATGACCAATGGCTCAATTACTAATGGGGGCGTATTCGGACGCAGAGAGCAAAGAAAGCAGGCCGCCAACCTACAAGGTTAAAAGACCAGCCGCTGTACGAGGGGCCCATCTAAGGCTGGAGAAAATGAGTCTGGGGCAGCAGTCATTCATAAAACAGGGAACCAAACAGCCAGGACTCTCATCAGCTGGAGCAATTGATGTGTGAAGGAGCGTATAGCTCTAAGAAGGTTGACAAAGCTACAAGAGATCGAAGAACTAAGAGGCGTGAGATGCTGCACAGCCAGAGAAGAGACCTAGGACTGCTGCCAAGTATCCTGGGCATTATAGCCCAGAAGAGTGAGTTGGGCACCATACCCCTGATGTGTGAGCTAGGCACTAGGTACTGTAGTGAGCTAGGCACATTAACCCTTTTAGACCTACAAATAGCAAGCCGAGCACTATAGCCACGAGACAATGGATGTGAAAAAGAAGCAACCTAGTTTCCATATTCCTGGGACTGTGTCCTGAGAGTAAAAAAGTGTGCAGGGTGCTATATCCCTGGGAATGTGTTTTGGAAGCTAAGGGGAATGCTGGGCGCTATATTTCCCAGAGGCTGTGTTTTGGGAGGAAAGCAGTGTGCTTGGTGCTATATCTCTAAAATGTTGTTCTGAGGGGCGAGAAGGATTCTGCGTGCTGTATGACTGAGACTGTGATTTGAGCATGGATCCAAGGGGAGATCAGTATCCCTAAAAGGCCGAAATAGCATTGATGTAGTATAATTTACCCCATCCTGACACCTTTTCCATAGACACTTCCAAGATAGGAACACCCTTCTTTGCTGTAGATAAAGCCATACCTCCCATAGGAATTTATCCCATGGATCACCCTTACAAGAGTAAGAGGTTTGCCCCACCACCTGTTCATTGTTAGGGGTCCTGATTGAGTGAAAGAATGACTTAAATAATATATTTCTCAAACTTTCAAAGTATGCCCTCTTCAGGATACAAAATAAACAGTGAATAGGGGGAAAAGGCAGAACTACTGGTAGCATTACAGCTTAAGAAGGCTCAGTGTAATGAAAGGACACATTATGGCAGGGTGAGAGCCGGATAATGAGGTCTGACCCAAGGGCAATTATTGAGGGACTTTGACAAATCTGACACCCTTAATCGTTCTGAATGGTATGGCATAGAAGCAAGAGAAATTGTGTTACTTAAGCTCATTTTCTGTCTTCTGATCTGACCTGAAATCAAGTGTGCCCTGAAGAACATGGCCCTTTGGGAATAGCATGGTGATTATGGCCGGTTTATAGTCATAATATCGAAAAAATAATGTCGAATTACAAAAATGTCGAATGCAAAAATGTCGAATGCAAAAATGTCGAAAACACATACATATAATAGAAAAAGTCATTAATTCGAAAAAAAATGTCGAAAAAAAAATCGAAAAACCAATGTTAAAATAACTATGTAAAATGTCACACATACTAATGTTTTTTATTGGGGGTCCCCCCCCAAACCCCCCATCCCACACCCCTACCCCAACCCTCCACTCCTCCCCATCCCCCCCAACACCCCCCATGGATATACCTTTAATTTTTCTAAAAAAGTATTTAATAAAACATTAATTAAATAATTAATTATTAAAAAACCCCATCCCAAACCCCTACCCCAACCCCCCCTCCTCCCCATCCCCCCCACCCACCATGGATATACCTTTAACCATTTAAAAAAATTATGTTTTATAAACTATAATTAATTAATTATTTATTTAAACATTAATTCGAAAAAAAATCAACATTTTTGTAATTCGACATTTTTATTTTTGACATTTTTTTTTCGACATTTTGACTTTCGAAAATATTGCATTCGATATTATGACTGGACACCATTATGGCCTTCTCACAGAATTTTATGAGATATGCAAAGATGTAGTTGCACCAATCCTTGCAATGATTTTCTCAAAGGCCAACAATGGCGATGTGATATCACTCCCCTGATATTAAGAGAGTGCTTATATCAGTCATCCTTACACAGTAGGGACCCCACCAGACCACTCCTTATAGACAAAAAGTATTTTGATGGATATGCATCTCCTTTCCTAGCCCAAGAGCAAACTGACTAACCAATAACAGCACCGAAGGGCCACATTCTGGTGATAATAGACTACAAATAGCTTCACATAACATAAAGAAAGCTATGCCTAAGCAGTCATCATTTAACTCTATTGTTCCATATGTAAGCATATCCATACATCTGAGGCGGAATTAGTCTCCTGAGGATCTTCTGGGAATAGCATGCACATGCCCCTTTATGTTTCATGGCACGAGATGCAGCCTGTGGTTTGTAAAACAACCTGGTCTTTGGATGCCGTAAAGGCCTTAGACAGGGTCGAGTAGGAATAGGTTTTCTGGAGTCCTATCAGGTTAGATTTGGGGGACTAGTTGGTTCAATCACAAATATTCTTCCAGGCTAATTTGCAATGGCAATATCTTAAATGGTTTACAAACTCATAGGGGGAACAGACAGAGATGCCCACTTTCTCCTCGTTGACTCCTTTCAGTCCTAGGACCATTGTCCGTTACCTTTCAGAGCAGTGTTAAAATTAAAGTCATTGATATTACACTTGGGGATGTTAAGGTTATGCTATGTGCTGGAGATAAAATGTTCAACCTGGGCGACCCTAAACCATCCTTAAAAGGTCATATGATGATCCTACAGCAAGTCCCAAACTTCTCAGGTTAAAAGATCAATTGGCAAAACCCACCCCAACCAAAACTGGCAGGTAGATTTCAATTAAAAACGATGATGAGAGGAGTTAAATACTGAAATAGATGAGGATGAAAGTCAAGAGAGGGTTAGCTGACATGGTTCCACACTATCTGCAAACACATTAAGTAACACGCCATTATTCAGGGCCCTACAATAAATACCACTCTATCCTGTCGGCAAAGATGACTTCGCAAGAATACACCCCCAGCTTCACATTGAGGCACCACCCTGGAATAACCACAGATTGAGCATAGGTGGAAGCCCTTGCCTATGTCAAAGTTAGCTGAATAAAGATGGGAGTGCATTTGGTGATGCGTGGAAACATGATCAAATGTTAAGGTTTGGCCCACTCCTTCAGCAGTTTAGGCTGAGTGACTGTTTTGTCTGGGTTTCCTGGTTGGTCCCTGGTACCTGAATGCATGGTTAGTGATGTCATGAAAGGAATGTCCTGAGTGTATGGTTTGGGCGTGAATGAAGGTCCCAACCAGGCAGTTGGAAGTATGTAGCCTGGATGGTGGGAGCCAGTGGGCTCCACTCTGGTCTTTCTGATCTACCTATGTGCCTGTGGTCACGATTACAGTTGAACTGAGCTTGTAACCTGATTAAAGAAGCCTAATCAACATACCTGCAGCCGCCTGAGTATTTATCTTCAATGTAACAGCCACCATCAGTGCAGGAAGTGCTTACAGCCCAAGTGCTGCCTGGGTACAAAATCCACGTCCATCCCACATAGATAGGTGTAACCTCTCTAAAAGCAGGAATTTTGCACAAGTAGAATGGGGCAAAAGGTATAGTTTCAGCCTCTTATGCGAAAATGCTTACAACTCTATAAAGTACCCCATTTCTGAAACCCTTAAGCCTTAGTAGGAAGAGACCTTAAGGTACTGCTTGTCAGATCATCCATATACAGAATTGCAATGAGTCACTCCATGGTTTACTCCTACAAAAATGACAATAATCGCCAAAGTGTGCCTGGAACAAGAGGGGTGTGGCAACACAAGGTCTGACATAACACACTCTGAATTGTTTGGCCCTGCCCTACCCAACTTCACATATGGCATCAAGTTTTAGGTCACATGATGAAGGTTTGGGTCAGAGTAGTGTGACATAGGCCAAATTGGTGCTATTTCATGACTTCTTAGAATCAAAACACATTACTAACCAGAGGTGTACAGGGTTGCTTACAGCGCTAAGGGCTGGCAATTGCTGTATATTGCGAAAGTGGGCGACACCCAACTTCATACTCTATTGAACAATAAAACTCAATAAACATTGTTAAAAAGAAAAGTAAATGGAGGAGGTCACGGTGAGATGGTGGGGATGCACACCTACTGAATTCCCAAGGTGTTTCTGTGATACTCAGAAGAAACAGATTGTGAGTTCTGAGTCCTGAGTCAGTGGGCCTCATTACGAGGCTGGCGGTAGCCGTGCCCTTATTAAGGGCTCAGCTGCCACCGGTAATGATTTTTTACCTGGCCCATGGAATGGGCAATTACCGGGTCATGCCGACCTTGGTGGACCCGGTAATTGCCGAGCGGGCCCGTTGTTAGCTCCCTGGTCCCCTCACGGGACCCGGAAAGGACGTCTGGTCTGACCAGACATCCTTTCCGAGTCCCACGAGGGAACCTCGTAATAGGGCGGAGTGGGTTTAACGGCTCCAGCACCATTACCGGTGCCGTTAAACCCATTCTGCTAGCCTCGTAATGAGACCCAGTGTGTCTAGGAGGCTTAATGTGATTCCTGAATCCTTGATGAGTGTGGCTAGGAAGCAAAGTGTGAGTTCTGAGTCCTGGGTGAGTGTGGCTAGGAAGCAGAGTCCTTGGTCTGTGTGGCTAAGAAGCAGAGTGTGCGTTCTAAGTAAATAGGGATTTCAATGTTTTCTAGCACCCCACAATGACTCTAATGGCCCCAAGGAGAGGCTGGAAACACACAGGACAGGAGAAACAGGGGAAAGAGGAGGGAGGGGTTGGAAGTAAAGGTTAGAGGCAGGGGACAGGAAGGCGGAAAGGAAAGGGAGGGTAGGACCGGAACCACACACATCTCCATGCCCAAGCAGAGCCCATCTTTGGGACCATATAGTCACAATGATTGATACATCAAATATAGATATATCATGTATAAGGTTTCTTAAATGTAGACCATATTGCCTTGTAAGCATCCTGGGGATGATGTTTTTGTAAGACCTTTCCTCTGTCAAAAAGTGTGGTAATTTCATGTTACTGGTCCGCCTCTGGCGATCTCTTCAAGCTCTTCCAATGTCTCTGCACAATATGCTTCTCTATACATTGTGCACAATACAGTCCTTTTTTCCAGTCTTTGGACAGAGGAAGTCCAATAGGATCACCAACACGGCCTGTGTTAATGTTGTAGATATAATTAGGTCTTACTTCTCAAGGACATCAGACCAGAATCCCCTGACCTTAGCCATAGCATATGGACCATTGTGCCTATCTCCTTCTTTAATGATTAGCACACACCTTTGTCTATGAGTACAGATTTATGCATCTTGTGTGTCATTCAGTACTGCTAGAAATCTATGTGTTGCTGAATAAACCTGGACATAAGGTCCACCTTCATCCTTAAGGGTTCTGACAGATAGAGCTCCATTGACGGCCATTGATAGCCACAGCTTTTATTTAGATGTATCCAGCTCCACGATGGAATTACCCATTCCCACTCAGAAGCAAGTGACAGAGTGGGCCTGCTGTCTTTCCTCACTCATCTTTTGCATATGAAATTTTAGCTCAAATCTCACAGGTCACGCTAGCTAATCTATTGGAAAACACATGTACCAAGCAACTCTTTGGGTACAGCTGGACCGGAGGAACTACGCTCTAATCAAGCACTCGTTTCTGCAACAACTTCCGGGTGCTCCCTTGGGGAGCTGACACTTCCAGTTTCTTGATCTCCAGTTCATGAGATGTGCTTTTCTCCACCTGAGGTTTCTCATTTGTTTTTATTGAGACCATCAATTTCCTTTTCTGCAAGCTCTCCAACTTTTCTGTTAGGCCTGGTGTCAATCTCTATTACAGTCTTTCTGGGCATGGCTCTCTGCAAGACATGCCCTCTTTATTTTGTATTCCATGCACCTTAGCTGAAGGAGCACCTCATCAGGGGATGTGAAGTTAGTGAGTCTTATGCAAAGAGATTAAAGAGAAGGTCCCAACACCTTCTGTTGGTCTTGGCACTCCAGGATCAGGAAAGGGAGGCTGAAGCACATCAAGACTCTCAGACTGGAGTTTCAAAGTCATCTGTTAATTCTTTGCAGCAGAGCAGAACACAGGATACAGCATACTGAAGAAAAATCTGGAACTTCCACATCCCCTGAGCTCTCACCGACTTTAATACAATTTAGAAAGGTGAGGTAATGGTATGATCAATGTACAACCCATTTTCCTCCCTGTGATTAGTTGGCCTACCCTCAACTCAGACCCAGTCTGAACAGGTTTCATCTAACTCATTCTACACCAGTTGCCTCTTCATGAACTTCTATGAAATAAATTGTATACACTGACCTCATCATGTCTAGCAGAAATCAACCATTGTGTATGCTCAAGCATCGATCTTAGGGTTGCCTGACTTGTCTTATCAAAAATGGCTGACCAAATTACGAAAAGCCAGACCCACTTATTTTTACCCAAACCTACTTGACATATTCTCTACAATGCACAACATTCTGACCCCACAAAATAGATCGTTTTTAAAGTGCGTTTCTGAAAGGCACTACCTTTTACACGGTTTGATGGGGAGGGGGTCTATCTCCAATGCATTCAGTTTGAGGGGGGTAGGACTACCTCCTGTACAAGATGTCTAAGAGTGCTGTCTTGAGATAAGTGTTCCCATGAAGGCACTTCTTACAGGGACGTCATTTCACCAAAATGCCAGGGGTAGCGGAAGTGACATCACATGACCCTTGACCTCTGATGACATCACAGGAAGTGATGCCATTTGACCCCGCCCCCAAGTTACATCACGGGAAGTGATGGCACACAACCTTTCACCCCTTGACAAAACAGAAGTGGCATCACATAGCACAGTTCCTCAGTACACTAACAGATGGTTATGTCACTGTAATATGATATACATTTCATACAAGAACGGATCACCATATGTAGCGTTAATATCAGTGTGTATATGACCATATTACCAAATTACTGTGAATGTAAGCATTTACACTTACCTTGGCTTGCCTGCAGTTACGGTCATCTCGAGGTTCCGGACAAGGCAATAGAAGCTGCTCCCGCTTGGTGTTGGTGTGCTGCGGCCATCCTGCTCCCAGTCCTGTGCCACAGGATGCAGAAACCTGGCATAGAGGAAAATGGCAACACATGGTCATGGTGCACAATTACACTTAAACTAATGCAACATGCACCTAACGAAAACCAAAGAGGCAACCAGCATGCAGAAAAGTACCCCAGCAGTGAGCACTTAACCGTCTGAGCTGTTTTACCAGCTATCTATCCTTAAATGTGCATACCACATCATTTGGTAATGTGTTGGTTATGGGGTTAACATTTCGTATTAACATAACACTTATTATTAGAGTGCTCAGAAGTAGCAGGGATATGTCATGCTGCAGTAATAAACCCGATAATTGTAGTGATAGATAGTTTGTAAAGAACTTGTGAGGTTTGTGTTTAGATATCCTCATAAATGTTTATTTCTAATTGATTCTACAGAATATTGTGTCACAATTGGATAGCTCAGAGAGTTTAAATCATATGGCCCTTTTCTATTCCCGCTGCAAAATGTGCTCTAAAATGTGCTGTTTCAACCTGGAGATGGTTAAAGCTCCCTTGCATCACTCAGTGGGGGAATCTCTTCCCCTGTAGCAAAAATCAAAAGCTGCCACCCATTAATATATGCAGAGTAAGTGAACTTATCTTGAAATGAAATATACACATTTCGTTCAATTGAGCTAAGGGGGCGCTGTGGGACACTTATGACTCCCCTTGCTCAGTGCAAAAAGAGTAGTAGGGTTGGGGAAGGGTGGCACTCTGGGACATGCTTGAAAGTTCACAACTGCCACTGCAGTTTGAGATTCCCATGCTTGACAATTCATTTGAATTCTGTGTTTACACAACATGAAGAGGAGAGCAATGGGAACAGACAAAATAGATTTACTGCTTGATGGAGGTCATTTCAACAAGAGACACAGAATTGTTGACAGTTCTACACAGGCTCACATTGGCAACTGCTGGTGAGCAAAGTGATAGTGAACTGAAAACTATGAGAAAGCGAAGTCCAAACCTGCTATGAGTGATGGTGACAAGTCACACAAGGCGTTGGTACCCCATTTTCCTACTTAGTTTGCACCCTAATTCTGGGGAAAGCAAGCTATAACACATGCAATGAACTGAAAAACATTTGGAATGTTTTCAGAGAGGGCAATCAAGCAAATCCAAAAGATTTTCCGGATAATGGATGGGCATGAGGCACCAACAACCACAACCTTGTCGTGATCTACGCATTACTCATTTTCTTACCAAGACCCCAAAGGATTACGTTGGTCGTCTATTTTTCTTTTCATCAAGTCTGTTGCATTATTTAAAGACCCACTTTCCTTTCTAGATGCAAAAATGTCACTTTCCAGCTTCTGAAAACTGAACTTCTATTTAAACACAACAAATGGAAAAACGGACGTACTACTTGGGCTAAGTGCAAGCTTTACAACATCTTCACTGAGTGCGACTGTGCCTCCTCACACACCGGTGTCCCAAGGCTGCTGGTACTCGCGCTCATCGCTGAATATCGCTGTTGCCAGGTGGCGACAGGGAGCGCCGCGGTCCCGGGTCAGCTGGCTGCCCCTGCCTCTAACGGGAAGACGCACCAGGTCCTGAGGCGGTTCGGCCCGCCAGCGGTGCCTGGGAATAGCCTCCTCTGGCGGTGGAGGAGGCCGCGCATGGCCAAGCCCCTTTCTGCCCCGCGCGGCTCTTCTCGGCTGCATCCTCCGCTCCTCCCACCTCCAGAGGTGCTTCTTCAGCCATGAAACATGGCGGAGTCGAGGCGAGGCAAGGTCGGACAAAGTTCATGGTTGCTAAGCAACCATGAACTTGCGCGCTCCAGCCAGCCTCCAGACCTAGTGGAGCCACACCCGCCCCCCAGGCAGGCATCATGGAGCTTGCCTTGCCGCGCAAAGCAGTACTGGTTGAAAACTATATTTTAAATGCAGCGCCTGCCTTGCTGCATTTAAAATACAGTTTTCAACCAGTTTTCAACCCAGAGGTCGCAAAATGTTTACAGAGGTCGCAAGGGAATCACAGAGGTCGCTGTTGCGACCTCTGGCGACCCCCAAATGACGTCCCTGACTTCTTAATCAGGCTCATCACTCTTTTCCCGCTGGGTTGTACTAAGCCCCATCTAATATTTGAACAGACACTCAGTGAGAAGAACCTTATTCTGGGAATCTGCATGCCTTAGGGCTCTCAGGTAACAGCGCTCCCTTAACTCATAAGTCTTCATAGGTGGCACGCCTGTTTTCAATATAGCAACTTTTTTTCTATACAGTCGTACATTTACTGAACATTATTTCTTATGTGATCAGTGTTTCCAGATCACATCCTCATTCCAATCCCACCATGTGTCACCAAGGTCATCCTTTTATCCAGATCCTGGTACCAGAAGAGAACAACTTGCAGTCTATAGTCTTGGGGAGGAAGGATAGGTCAGGGGCAATGCGTTTGTCTTGGAAGCAAGACAACGCAGCGCAACACAGGTTTGAATCCCGATCCCATGCTTAGAAATCACTTGTTGGTATTAAGCATGTTATGAAAGAATAATTATAATTATACGGCAGTACTGCCACAGCTATCTATGGGGCAGCAGTTGGAATCTAGGGGCGAGACAGAGACTCAGTAAATGTCTTGGCTCACATTTGGTAGCAGTGGTTGAACAGTCAAGGCCTACGCTCTATAGGTGTATGTTTTTGGTGTGGCAAAGTATAATACATATGTTAAGTTCATAAAGATAAATGATCAGCCAGAGGTAGTTCCTTTATAAAAGGTATAATTATCTAATCTCACAACCCAAAGTATCTCGCAAGATCTCACCATTGAGATGTCCTGATTCCAAAGAGTCCACAACAAAATGGTTTAGGTTTGGCACATATGCAAAAGAGACACTTCTGCAGCATTAGGATCCAGTTCTTAGATTGTGAACATTGATTTTCACCTACCTTCGCTTTAGGTCGGATAAGGGTACTTTGAGTCTTGGGACTGGTGGTTTCTTTCTTGTTCCCTTGAGGTGTGATCCTTGTGCCTTCTGGTGTCAGCAGGAGTGGGCATTGCAGCCAGCTGGAAACAGCACAGAGGAACCATTCAGATTGTGATGACTCCTTGTTTATTCTCCTCTGGTCCTGGTACTCAAGGTTGCTTGAGTATGGTGTGTAAGTAGTATGATGGCCGTCCAATGTTGGTCTTTGGGGCTACTTTCCCCTTAAAGGTGCACCTCGCCTGTGCTGTTCAGATGTTTCTGCATATCAGCAGTGGCACGTTGTGGCTCATGGTAGCTGCTTCTATGGTGGGTGGATGATTTCTCCTTTTGTAGGTACACAGTATCCTGCAGTCCCGGGTGTCTTGTCCCAGGTAACTCCACTGGGAAAGAAGTGGGCAGATTGGTAGAGCCCCACTATGGAAAGCTGCTGTTTGAAAGTCTTGGTGGATTTGAGTGAAGCTCTAGGTACTGGCCCAGAGCCTTCCGTATTCATAGGCATTCAGGGGACTGGAAACACCATCACAGCCCCAATCACATTCAAGCATTCATTCGAAGGGGCGGGTCCTAGCCACATCAGACCTAGCACATTCCCATTCTTTGCAACCATAATGCAGCTCACTGGTGCAAGTCGTTTTTTGGATTTGGTTAAGGAAAACAACTCATATGATAGTCAGTGCTTTTCATTCTGAACTTTTACCAGAGTTCAAGGTGAGCAGGAACAAAAAGGAAAGCAGTTCCACTACATCTATTTTTTTACGTTTATACTTGCACTACCTCTTGCAATAATTATCACTTTTCGAGGGCTGTTCTTAACACGTGCAATTCCATTTCTAGGACTGTTCTTTTTGCAGCTAAAGCTTGCATTTCCATGTCTGGCACTGTTGTTTATGCAGGTAAAGCATGCCTTTCCATGACCGGGACTGTTCCTTTTGCAAGTAAAGCATGCATTTCCATGTCCTGGACTGTTCTTTTGCAAGTAAAGCATGCATTTTGATTTCCGGGTCTGTTCTTTTTGCAGGTAAAGCATGCATTTCCATGTCTGGGACTGATCTTTTTGCACGTGACAAATGCATTTCCATGTCCGGGTCTGTTCTTTTAGCAGGTAAAGCATGCATTTCGATTTCCGGGACTGTTCTTTTTGCACGTAAAGCATACCTTTCCATGTCTGGGACTTTCTTTTTGCTGGTGATGCATGCATTTCCATGTCCTGGACTGTTCTTTTAGCAGGTAAAGCATGCATTTCGATTTCGGGACTGTTCTCTTTGCAGGTAAAGCATGCATTTCCATGTACGGGACTGCTCTTTTTGCAGGTAAAGCATGCATTCCGATTTCCGGGCCTGTTCTTTTTGCAGATAAAGCACACATTTCGATTACTGTGACTGTTCTTTTTGCAGGTAAAGCATGCAGTTCAATGTCCAGGACTGTTCTTTGTGCAGCTAAAACATGTATTTCCATGTCCAGGGCTGTTCTTTTTGCAGGTAAAGCATGCATTTCCATTTTACTATGAAGCTAATGTCGTCAGATGAGCTCCCGCTCAACTGGAAAAACAGTGTGTTAGTGTTAAATGCTACTCTCTTGTGTCAGACTAAAGTAAACTGCAGGGAGAGCTGTCTATGCTTAAAGATACGCATTTTGCAAAGAACGGCACTCACGGGGAGGAGCATATACTCATCAAATGAAGCATCTATTTTGTTTTTCTTATGGCTTCTAGCAAAGCTTTGATGCTCAAACATATTATTTCTTAGATTCATGCATCCCTTTGATATATGGTTTCCCGTCCCAATGCTTGCTGGCTGAAAGCTGTGGAAATGTATTTTTCACATAAACACAACCACTTTAGGGTCATTAGGAGCTTCTACAATGTTACATTATTTATAATGTTAACAGAGAGGGAGCAATGGGAGGTGGTGTTGCTATTATAGCCAAGGAAACATTAAAGTTGTTTAAAGCCTCATTCAGCTATGACGGATGTGAAACTATCCGTTTGAAACTGACGTTTACCCCCAATAGTTGTTTCAATTTAATAGTTGTATACAGACCTCCGCCACTGAGTTCAGACTTCGCTAACGAACTATGTTCTCAATTAGTCAACCTGAAATCCACCAATGTATCCTCCTTGGCGGTAGGGGACTTCAATTATTGGCGTGGGGATATGAAAGATAAGGAAGCTATCTCATTGGAGAAAGCACTACATAACCTAGATTTCATGATTGTAAATAAGGTACCCACCACTCCTCAAGGGAATCAATTGGACTGGGTTATAGCAAATAACTTAAAATACCAAAACCGTAAGAGAGCCATGCATATGGAGTGACCATTATTTAGTCACTTTGAATATAGAACTTAAGGCCCCTCTGACCAAACATAATCCTCATGTCAAGGACACCAGCAGAAACTTAAAAAATCTGACCTTAGAACAGATCCAGCCATGCTTAGATACAATACTCGCCTCCTTTCAGGAGCAGGATAGTTGTGATGTAATGCTTAAGAAATATACCACACACATGCAAAAATTAGTAGACGAAATAGCCCCTATTAAATCTAAGCAAGCCAGGAAAACCAGCAATCAAAAGAAATGGTATAATTCGGATATAGAAACCACTAAAATCGAAAAAAGAGCTCTTGAAAGGAATTGGCACTCAGACAGGACCACCGAAAATAAAGAGAGATGGAAAATAGCAAATAAGAAGTATAAAGATAAAATAAGATTAGTCAAGGCCAACTTTTTCAACAAGGAAATTGAATTAGCAGATAATAAGACCAGCAAACTCTTCGAAATACTCAAGGGTGTAGAGAAACCGCAAAATCTCACCCTGCCTTTTTTACCATAGAAAGAAGATTGCAACACTGTGCAAAATGCGTTCTCCGCCAAAATAGCTAAAGCTAGGCAGAACATTATCAACGCAAGAACAAACTAAAACAGGACATCAGCACCATGGAGACTGGTAGAAACCAGGGACAGGAGACTTTTACATTCACTCCCATAACCGAAACAGAGTTACTGGAGGTGCTCGGTCATATGAAGCACACATCCTGTACGGAAAATGTTTTACCACCTAACATTATTCTTCAAAATAAAGAGCAATTTGCTCCCATTCTGCTAAGAATCATCAATGCCTCATTTAAAGAGGGAACAGTTCCTGATGAAATTAAAAAGGACATCATCACACCCTTAGTGAAGAAAATTGGCCTAGATCCCAAGGACCCAGGGAACCTACGGCCTATCACTAACTCTAATTTTATACTCAAGATTTTAGACAAAATAGCTACCCAGCAGCTGCAGGACCATCTATAAACCCATGCATCCCTACACCACCAATAGTCCTGTTTTAGAACGGCACACAGCACGGAGACGGCCATGCTGGATCTCCAGAACCATATGCTAGGACTCATGGACAAGGGTAAAATTGGGATTCTGATGCTTCTAGATCTTAGTGCGGCATTTGATCTGCTCAATCATGATTTACTGGTCAAAGCCTTGCGAGATATTGTGGGCTGCTCGGATATGGCACAGAAGTGGCTAGTTTCATTTCTCACAAATCGCCAAGCTAGAGTTCATTGGGGAGACAATTTTCCAGATCCCACTCCAATACTTTTTGGAGTGCCCCAGGGCGCTAGTCTTTCACCTATGCTCTCTAATCTGTATATGCGTGCACTGTGTGATATCTTGATGGAATCCAGAGTTTTTTTCACCAACTACGCAGATGACACGCAACTAATAATAGAGCTAGATGGATCTCACAGAGCAGATAGCGATAAGATAGGACTAATATACAGCAAAATCGATGACTGGATGCAAGCCAACTGGATGTGCCTCAACGATTCTAAGACTGAACTCATGTTGTTCGGATCCAGCTGCCTTCTAGACAAACTGGGGGAGAGTATAAATCATTTCAGATCAAGGAAGCCATCATAAAAGTATCCAGCTAGGTCACAACCTTGGGTATGATGATGAACTCCTCTGTCAACTCAGAGGCTGAGGCCAATTTCTTGCGTAAGAACACAGCCTACTATCTACAGCTTATGAGGATTATTAGACCCTTTCTGAGTGAAAACAATATGGCCACCATTGCCAGGGCTGTGGTGTTGTCCAGGCTAGATTATGGCAATGCCCTTCTCATAGGTGCTCGCGCTAAAGATCTGCACATCTGTCAAGTCATTCAAAATGATGCTGTAAGACTAGTAAAGCGCCTTACGAGAAGAGACCATATTAATATGGCTAGAAAAGTACTACACTGGCTCTGAGTCGAAGAGAGGATCAAGTTTAAATCCCTTACCCTTGTGCACAAATGCCTCTTTGGGAAAGCACCCTATTATCTGAAGAAGAGTATTGTACCTTATACGCAGAAGAGACAGTTGTGGTCAGCTGGTAAAAATGTGCTTGCAGTACCCAAACATAACCTCAAAAAAGCAATGGGCAGATCCTTTGTCGTGCAGGCAGTTCAGCTGTGAAACTCTCTTCCATTGATCCTGAGACTACAGGAGAACCACTTACAATTTTGAAAATTTCTGAAGACTCACCTCTTTAAGTAATCCCTTTTTTTTTTTAGTTTTTGCTTATCTAGCTGCTTTCGTAAGCTCCTCAGATAGTTTGTGTTTTGTTTTGTCAATGCGCCCTGATGCCTGCGTGCTACCGGCGCTATAGAAGTCTACATTACATTACATTCCGTTATCTCTCAGAGTCTGTGCGGAGGAAGAGGGGCAGGTTCAATCCAATTCAGTTACTACCTCGAATAGTCAGGACCTTCCCCCCTGCGGATCTCTTGACTATGGCCAGGTCCGGCTGGTGAGGCCTCATCCAGTTCTTTGTTTACCTTTTGCATTCTGATAGCATTCTCCCTTTATAAATGTGGTCACAGATAAAAGAAAGAAAGAGGACTGGATGGGCCACACCTAACTGGATGGGCCACGCCCACATTTCATGGGTCTGCCCTCCAAACCCTTAGATTTAGTTATTTTGAAGAAACATGGGTCACTGTACCACTAGTTTTCTTAATGCCTAAATACAAAATGTGTATATCAATACAAAATGTCACATCAGGATTAACCAAGAGAACACTATAAAAATGACAGCCCCCTACACTTTTTCTAGAATGTCTAGAATTTGCAGGAGCAAAACCTCTCTAAGCTCTCATACAAGTTATTGACTGTAAACTACGAAATACCAACGACCTGCTCACCCGGCAGTCTCCCTCACACGTGTTGCTCCACGATTGCGCCTACGGCATAGGGCACACAGAGCACATAGCAAAGCATAAGGGTTGTCAGGCATTTCTCCAGACCGAGGAGGGGGCATCCAGCAGTCTTTAAGCTAGTGCTGCTCATCTATTGCCTGGACAGGAACTAGTTAGTAGGTCTGCAGAGGTCGCTCTACGTCCGCTCATTCTGCCATTCAGAGTCAAGAAGTAGTGGCCAAAAAGATGAATCTGGCTTCAGCTCTCCTCCACTATCAGTGACATGCTTCATGATATTTGGAATAACTTGTACATTAGTTATAGAACCCATTGTAGTCTGGCTATAAAGTATCACAGGTGCATTATTTTGAACCCAATTACATGTCCAGGGAAGGACCAGTGGGTTGCTCGCAATGGAAAGGGAGGAGGATAGAAATGCAGCCGACACTTAGCAAGCATCTGTTGTATGCATAGGATTTATGAAGAGAACATTAGCTGGGAATCAACAGGGAAAAAAGAAAATAATGTAAAAAAAAGAAAAAATCTTTTTTGAAAAAAGAAAACCACCCACAACACCATAATTACAGTAATCATGTGTATCACATTGCTGTCATGCAACAAAATTGAGGGCATGTCACCATAAGAAATACAGCATCCACACTCTATGTACAACAAGCTATCTGAGCATGGCATATGCAGACTGGCAACAACATTCCCTGCTCAGGGTCATGCTGCCAGTGGCCATAATGCCAACAAACAAGGTCATTTAGAAGCACATTATGGCCCATGGCACAGCTAACTGTTGACTAATACCAGTGAAATAGACCTGGGCATGTGGTTCTGTGACATGCAATTACATCCCACGGCAACAGGCAGATGCACATATCCATATCCAAGTCCGAATCCATCACATGCACCACCAGTGTTGACCTGGTACAGGGACTGTACACAATGTGAATATGGCGTAAGTGTGTGAAAAAGGAAACGGTCCCAATTGATGTATGGCTGTAAGAGTACCACCTAGGCACGGAAGTGGAGAGAGTAAGTCAATGGAGTTGTAGATAGGAACAAAGTATAGTGACCCACAAGTTGAGAGGGGCATGGACCCATGGAGTGTGGGCTGAGTGTGGGAGGGTAACAGGGATCAGGCCTCACAACAATTTTCCTCAGGAGTCATTACCATTGGGGCAGCAGGGATGTGACATATGCACACTCACTCAGGGCATGCAGTAAGGCATGTTGGTTGTCATCTTGTATGTTCTATGTAGCATGGAAGCACCTACGTACTTGTATGAAAAGAGATTCTATACCCTGCAGGGCATGAAGTATAACTCGTATTTTGGACACAAGCACATGTATAGCAGAGCAGAGTCACTGACATCAAGGATGCAGCTAACAAGAGTGCACACTGTGGTATCATGTTGCAGATGTTGTGGGGGTATGCTAGTGGGGGATGAGTACTGTCACACAGCCAAGTTCAACTAATGCACATCACATGGGCATCACTGGACAGGAGTCAGTACTCCACGACTTGGCTCACCTGGGGCAGTCATTCAAATGCAGCCAGATGTACACCACAATTATTCATCTTGGTGATGCTTCACTTCACGTACTCAGGATGCACAATCTTGGTCACTCATCGGATGTGTCCTCATGATTTTCCAGGCCTCCCTCGCCTTGCACCTGCTCCAGTAGAATGAATTGATTCATAGCCTCCACATGTTCGGTCAGCTCTGCTAGGTTGGCACCCATCTTGGACTTCGTGCAACGGGTGAGGTAATTCCTGCCCTTCACTGCCTGTGCAACAGTGCACTTCTCAAACACTAAGACGTTGATCTCATCCATGACATGCTGTCAATGCACCATATGATGAGAAGGTGTATGTGTGCTCCGCGGTTGGTGGCACATGTCACGATGGTGAATGGCCACGTAGTTAATGAGGATCTTGAGTTCTTTATCATGGATGTTCTTCTTCCTCAATGTGCCAGTGCCCTGTGCCGTGTCATGGGGTTTGGCCTGTTCCTGCTGTGTAGGCTTTGCCTTCTTGCCACAAGGTTTTGTTGTCACCGTTGTGTGGCTGGGACCACTATGGGGTTCAGATGCTGGACCACAAGTGGCCTGGGGCATGGCATTACCCCCTGGGGCGGGGGCAGCCGCTTCCACGGCACGTCCCTTACCCTTTTAAGCTGGGGCAGCTGCTTCTGCAGCACGTTCCTTACCCTTTTGGTCTGGGTCAGTTGCTTCTCCAGCATGTCCCTTACCCTATTGGGCTAGGGCAGCTGCTTCTACAGCACGTCCCTGAACCCTTGGGTCTTGAGCAGCTGCTTCTGCAGCACATACCTGGACTCTTGGGGCTTGGGCAGCTGCTTCTGCAGAATATCCCTGAACACTTGGAGCTTGGGCACCTGCTTCCGCAGCACGTCCCTAAACCCTTGGGCTTGTCCAGCTGCTTCCGAAGGACGTCCCGGCCACATGTGCCCCCTTTCCCTCTTGGGGCCTTTCCACTCATGCTCCAGGTGTAAGGGAAAAATGGAAGGCCCACCAAGCAATTGTTCTGGGATATTTGAGTGAGTGGGGAGTCTATGTGATGGAAGATGTAGTTATGTGGTCCAGCAAGGCTCAAATGTACCGCAGGTGTGAAAAATACGGTATGCGTAATGCACAGGCACCCAAATAAAAAAGATGCCTACGCGAGACCAGGGTAGCTTCCGGAAAATGAAAAAAGTGGTACATGATACACAGTGGCACCCAGCAACATAAAAATTGCATACACGAACCCCGGAAAGCTACCAGAAAGGAAAGATTCAAGGTACGCGATACACAGGGGCACCCAGAGTTGAGAAAAATGCATACGCGACTCACTGTCAGCCTCACAAAAATCAAAAGTAGATGCACATATGCCACAAAGCCAATCCTCCACCAAAATAAGAAGTTTGTACGGTCCCTGAAGTGAACGGATTGTGTTGCATCCCAAAATACGCAGAACTCCACTCACCCATCTCTTCCCCTTCATACACACGTTTGGAGTTGCTTCTACATGTACTAGTGTATCCTCGATTATGGTGTGCTGAATGCCTGTGCACAGCGCATGTCACGTAAGTTACGAGCTGAGGCCCTTTCCTCTGATTTCCCGTGTCCATGCTTTTCCCATGTTTTACGTGCACTCTGTTTCTGGATGCCTACATTGCGAGACATGGAAAACTCACACTCCTGTATCCGTGGCATTTTACCTGCCTCCTACTGCCCTGTGCTGCCTCCAATTTAGCCATCTGTTGCTGCCTGTCCAGTTGGTGTGCCTGCTGCCCACCTGCACTGTGTTTGGAGTGCCTGCTGTTCATCCATTGCTGATGCTCCTGTCTTTGGCCCTGTGACCTCCTCAGCTGCTTCATTGGACTCCCACCATGCCATTCCCCCACCACCACTCCACAGACCAGCTCCAGGACCACCTTGCCCACCCACACCTGCCTCAGAGGTTGCCATGTCAGCACAATCATCCTCTGACCAGAGTGACAACCCTGTGGCAGCAAGGCAGAGGGCTGTCAACCTCACCGCCAGAGAAGTTGACATCCTGGTGGAGAAGGTCCTGGAGCATTATGATGCCCTCTTCAACCCTGTGATGCAACATGGCAAGGAAGGACGTCAGCAGATCTGGGATGGGATAACGGATGCCATCAATGCAGAGGAGGTGGCACCCCGCACCTTCAAGACAGTGCACAAGCGCTGGGAGGACCTGTAATCCAGGACTCACAGCAAGTCCTTGCGCTACGTCCAGGCCGGTGCCAACGCAGAGGTGCAATCTGGGCGTGCGGGTCCTGGAGAAGTT
Source organism: Ambystoma mexicanum (assembly GCF_040938575.1). Classification (NCBI taxonomy): domain Eukaryota; kingdom Metazoa; phylum Chordata; class Amphibia; order Caudata; family Ambystomatidae; genus Ambystoma; species Ambystoma mexicanum. The sequence goes on along the minus strand of NC_090925.1, from coordinate 1,245,868,218 downwards.
GTACCCAGCACTGCACACCAAGGTCTGCGAGTTATGTGAACGTATGGAGTCGACTGGTGAGTAGCCATGTGTGCATGCACAAGACATTGGTCTCCATGTGTGCATTCGTACCTATATGTATTTTAAATGTGCTATCACTTACATTGTATGTTGTAGTGCTGGCTTTCAGACCGTGCACATGCAATGTTACTTGTGTCTGAGATGTGCCAGGGTGACAAGTGTGACAGTTGAGGTAGTGTTACCCGCGTCATGTGCATGCATGATGTTCATGTGTATGTGCCAAAAATGGGAATGTGTGGCTGCGCATCACTCACGCCTGGATGCAACACTTTCATTTGGATGTCTGGCTTATTCACGTAGAGGCATTGCAGTTCACAGGACTCTGATGTGATTGGTCATCACACTGCTTGGGACCTCTTAGCCGATGTGTGTGCATGCCATGTGTATGTGCTTGTTGCTGTGGCATGCTCACATGTGCTTGTGCAAATTATGCATGTGTGTATAGCATACGCAATTGATTGGTTGTGACAGTGGCAAGTAGCTCAAAGTGATGGTGTGGAGTGATGGCCAGGCAGGTGTCTGCATGGATGTGGATTGCATGTCCATGTGTGTGGGTATGGAGGTTGATAGTTATTCCGTTGACAAGTCATGTTCATGTGAATGTTGGTGATGCCACCCCCGATTTGGTGCAGTACACTGATGTTTCTGTTCTGTGTCTCCTTTTCCACAATTGCATTTGATGAACAGGGCGGAACCAGTGCTGTGGAGCATGGTTGCAGGGATGCCTCCACCAGGCAGAGGTGCAGACCCCAGCCGCCCTCCCATGACAGCTCATCTTCGGGGAGCGATGTGGCTGGGGCAGTGCCAGTGACATCGGGCATGGCTGCTGGGGGTGAGTCCAAGAAGGTGAAGGTGGGAGGGGACTCCTCAGCAGAGGTGGGGACAGGTGATGCTGGAATACGCACCAGAGTCATCCAAGTTGATGGAGGGGGAGAGGGAAGAGGTGGCCTTTGCAGCCCAGCCCATGGGGTCAGGTGGGGGTGTTGAGGCGGGCTTGCTTCTGCAGCCCTGTCCCAGGGTCATGAGGCTGTGCAGACCACCGTGGAGGTGGCTGTGCAAAATCTAGTCCGTGGGCCATTGGATGCAGCAGTATGCGCCTGCCGGAATGCATACACCCAGACCCACCACCCAATGTCGGCTGATGTGTCCACCCAGACCGCCACCCCTTACCATCTGGTGTTGCCATCAAGATTATATGCTACACCTGCAGGCTGGGTTGGCGAGGCGGACAGCTGTCATCCCTAATGATGTGCAGCCTGCTCATACTCTGCTTGCACATCATCACAGTGAGCTATCCTGCCTCATCGCCTGGCTTGCAACATGTCTGTTCCATGGTGTCCTCCATGGGATGTTCACTGCTGCAAACACCCCCTTGTTTTCCTCCTCTGTGCGCCAGTCATCCTCCAGGTTCCTTCCGGGCCCAGATACCATCGGGGCCCCCGGTGCACCAATCCCACTGACAATACCCTATCTGGTGGAGACCAGATCCCTGCCCGAGTTGGGAGTCCAACGCACATCAGCTGAGGTGGTCACCGTGTCTACCCAGGCACCGAATAGGGCACCAGCAATGGTGGGACAGCAGACACCCATGTCGCAGTGCAGGTGACGTACGCCCCAGGGTATCGTCATCAGCTCTGAGGGCGTACCCACATAGTAGGCAGCGGGCACTGTGGCAGCAGGTGGCAACACGGAGAAGGCTATTTGTTTCAGGGCAGACCACCGAAAGGAGGCAGGTGCGAAGTGTGAGGCAGGAGACACACGTGTACCTGAGGGACAAGATGGCTTCCATGTTCCGAGGATATGAAAAGCAGATCAGAGCAGAGAGGCAGCGGCCTCGGGAAGTGACAGTAGTGATGGCCAGGGCTGAAATTGCGCTGCATCGGGCAAGGAGGTGGGTTGCCTTACTGGAGGCCACCTGCAGGGACGCCCGGTGATAGAGACACAAATACTGAAAAACCTGCTAGCCCTCCAGGCAACAACTGAGGCCCGCCTGAGGGGTGAGGACGTGGCACTGGACTCAGCCCTGGTAGAAAGGCTCATTGAGATTGGAGATTGGATAGGAGGAGGACTAGCCTGCTGCCTTTGTACGTATTTTTTTGGGTGTCGGTTTCCCCCAGACTTTGAAGACTTTCCTTCCCAGTTTTAAATGTATATAGTTGTTTAGGCATAGGATATTTGTTTTATTTCATATTTCCCTGGACTACTTTGAGCTTGATTCCCCGTTTATTTGTATACATATTTATGCCCAATACATCGTTCAGTTTGTTACATTCCATGCTTCATGCAGTTCATTTGCATGTCAGCCTCTTTGATAGTTCTATTTTCAGCCAGTGCATCTCTCCATTGCAAGTCATGTGTCGTGTGGCATGCATGCTTGTGTCTTGTTGGTGCTGGGATGGTTGCTGATGGTAGGATGCACATGTGCCTGACATGTGGGGGTGGGTCCATCAGACGACTGGGTTTGCACTGTATGTTTTCATTAGCATTTACCCTTGCAGCTTTGCTGTATGTTTGGCAGCAGTGTGGTTGGGGTGGAGGGAGATGTGCTCACTGTGGAGGAGTTCCATGGTCAAGTTAATAGCATGTTTCTTTGGCATTACTGTGTAAAACCCATGTCGTGCAGACACGCCCACCAGCATGTGCACTGCCTTCTCTCATGTGTTGCTCGACCTCTACCACTGGAATGCAGTAGTGTGCCATGTTTGCTCTTCCGGAGTGGCAGCACAATTCTCCTGTCTCTGTGAGTCATGCTCTCTCTGACTGCCTTACCATCACCCATGCATGGCCCTGTCATGTGATTGTTCCTGACAGGTATTTTGGTACCCATTCCACCCAGGTAATTTCTGCTCAGGCTGTGACAAACCTGGTCATTGTTTGTGTATGTTGTAACATCTTTTGGTAGGTTTGCTTCTGTCGTGGGCACACATCCAGTTACTGTGCTTTGGTGCCATGGACAACATGCACGTGGATTTGCATTCACTTGTCACATGTGTATGGGGTGGCTGATTAAGGCCTGGAAGGGTGTGTGAGCACTCATGGATGGACCTCCGGTGCTTCCAGTTGGTCGTATGTGCAGTGTACATGTTGGTGTTGCACTTCGTGGTGCTGTCAGATGACGGAAGTTCAGGTGAGCTGCAGACACGCATTGCACTGGTATTGTGGGAAACTGTCAGGGGGCTGCTTGGGGGGGTGTCACATGGGGAGGGGGCTTGGGGGTGGTGCCCAGCCTGTACAGGGGCTGCCTGTGGGGTGTCCAGTCTAAAGTGGGCTGCCTGGGGCGTGTCACAGGTGAGGGAGGGATGGGGTGGTGCCCAGTCCAGACAGGGGCTGCCTGTGGGGATTGTCCAGTCTGGAGTGGGCTGCCTGGGGGGTGTCACAGGTGAGGGGGGTGGGGGTGGTGCCCAGTCTGGGCAGGAGCTGCCTGTGGGGGGGTGTCCAGTCTGGAGTGGGCTGCCTGGGGGGTGTCACAGGTGAGGGGGCTGGGGAGTGTTCCCCAGTCTGGAAAGAGGTGGCCTGTGGGGGGTGTCCAGTCTGGGGTTGTCTGCCTGGCGGAGTGTCACAGGTGAGGGGGGATGGGGGTGGTGCCCAGTCTGGAGAGGGGCTGCCTGTGGGGGGTGTCCAGTCTGGAGTGGGCTGCCTGTGGGGGGTGTCTAGTCTGGAGTGGGCTGCCTGGGGGGGTGTCACAGGTGAGAGGGGCTGGGGGCAGTGCCCAGTCTGGGCATCGGCTGCTGTGGGGGGAGTCCAGTCTGGAGTGGGCTGCCTGGCGGGGTGTCACAGGTGAGGGGGGCTGGAGAGTTGTGCATAGTCTGGAGGGGACTGACTGTGGGACATGTCCAGTCTGGAGAGGGCTGCCTGGGGAGGGATCACAGGTGAGAGGGGCTTGAGGGTGGCCTGTGGGGGGTGTCCAGTCTGGAGTGGGCTGCCTGGTGGGGTGTCACAGGTGAGGGGGGCTGGAGAGTTGTGCATAGTCTGGAGGGGCCTGTCTGTGGGACATGTCCAGTCTGGAGTGGGCTGCCTAGGGAGGGATCACAGCTGAGAGGGGCTTTAGGGTGGCCTGTGGGGGTGGCCAGTCTGGAGTGGGCTGCTTGTTGGGGGTGTCACAGGTGAGGGGGGCTGGAGGGTGGGGCCCTGTCTGGATAGGGGTTGCTCCCTGTGAGGGTTGTCCAGTCTGGAGTGGGCTGCCTGTGGTGGGTGCCACAGGGGAGGGGGGGTAGGGTGGTGCCCAGTCTGGACAGGGGTGGCCTGTGGGGGGGAGCCAGTCTGGAGTGGGCTGCCTGTTGGGGGTGTCACAGGTGAGGGGGGCTGGAGGGTGGTGCCCTGTCTGGATAGGGGCGGCTCCCTGTGGGGGTTGTCCAGTCTGGAGTGGGCTGCGTGGGGGGGTGGGGTTTCACCGGTGAGGGGGATGTGGGGTGGTGCCCTGTCTGGACAGCGGCTGCCGGTGGGGGTGTCCAGTCTGGAGTGGGCTACCCAGGGGGGTGTCACAGGTGAGGGGGGCTGGAGAGTTGTGCATAGTCTGGAGGGGACTGCCTGTGGGACATGTCCAGTCTGGAGAGGGCTGCCTGGGGAGGGATCACAGGTGAGAGGGGCTTGAGGGTGGCCTGTGGGGGGTGTCCAGTCTGGAGTGGGCTGCCTGGCGGGGTGTCACAGGTGAGGGGGGCTGGAGAGTTGTGCATAGTCTGGAGGGGCCTGCCTGTGGGACATGTCCAGTCTGGAGTGGGCTGCCTAGGGAGGGATCACAGCTGAGAGGGGCTTTAGGGTGGCCTGTGGGGGTGGCCAGTCTGGAGTGGGCTGCTTGTTGGGGGTGTCACAGGTGAGGGGGGCTGGAGGGTGGGGCCCTGTCTGGATAGGGGTTGCTCCCTGTGAGGGTTGTCCAGTCTGGAGTGGGCTGCCTGTGGTGGGTGTCACAGGGGAGGGGAGGTAGGGTGGTGCCCAGTCTGGACAGGGGTGGCCTGTAGGGGGGAGCCAGTCTGGAGTGGGCTGCCTGTTGGGGGTGTCACAGGTGAGGGGGGCTGGAGGGTGGTGCCCTGTCTGGATAGGGGCGGCTCCCTGTGGGGGTTGTCCAGTCTGGAGTGGGCTGCGTGGGGGGTGGGGTGTCACCGGTGAGGGGGGATGTGGGGTGGTGCCCTGTCTGGACAGCGGCTGCCGGTGGGGGTGTCCAGTCTGGAGTGGGCTACCCAGGTGGGTGTCACAGGGGAGGGGGAGGGTTGGGGGGTGGTACCTAGTCTGGACAGGGGCTGCCTGTGGGGATGTCCAGTCTGGAGTGGGTTGCCTGGGGGGGTATCCAGTATGGAGTGGGCTGCCTGGTGGTGTGTCACAGGGGAGGGTTGCAGGGGGGTGGTGCCCAGTCTGGAGGGGCCTGCCCGTGGGGGGTGCCCAGTCTGGCAGGGGCTGCCTGTGGGGGGTGTCCATTCTGGAGTGGGCTGCCTGGTGGGTGGGGCTGTTTCCAGTCTGGAGTGGGCTGCCTGGAGGGGTGTCACAGGTGAGGGGGGCTGTGGGGTGGTGCCCAGTCTGGAGGGGCCTGCCTGTGGGGGGTGTCCAGTCTGGAGTGGGATGCCTGGGGGGGTGTCACAGGTGAGGGGGACTGGGGAGTGGTCTCCAGTCTGGAGGGTGCAGCCTGTGCTTGCGAGGTGAGGCGTGCAATTTCACTGAGGTGCAGTCTGGGCTTGTGAGGGAGGACCCGTGTTTTTGGTGGGGTGCAGTCTGGGCTTGCGTGGGAAGACCTGCATTTTCACGGGCGTGCAGCCTGGTCTTGCGAGGGAGGACCCGCGTTTTCGCTGGGACGTAGCCTGGGCATGCAAAGTGAGGTGCGTGATTTCGCTGAGGTGCAGTCTGAGCTTGCGAAAGAGGACCCGCGTTTTTGCTGGGGTGCAGCCTGGGCTTGCGTGGGAGGTCCAGCGTTTTCGCTGGGGTGCAGCCTGGGCACACAAGGTGAGGCGTGTGATTTCGCTGGGGTGCAGTCTGGGCTTGCGAGGGAGGACCCACGTTTTTTCGCTGGGGGGCTGCCTGTCCTTGCAAGGGATGATCCGCGTTTCCGCTGGGGTGCAGCCTGTGCTTGCGAGGCAGGACCCGCGTTTTTGCTGCTGTGAAGCCTAGGCTTGTGAGGTGAGGCGCGCCTTCTCACAGGGGTACTGGATGGTGGGCGAGGTGTGGCGCAGACGCTTGCGCCATGTTTGATCTTTTGCTTGCTTTTTGGTGTGCTTGGGGACGTGTTGTGGGCGTTCCTCACGTGGCTTTTTTTATTTGTGCAACAGCTAGTAATGTGTCTTTTTTTTCACCATTTTTTTCTGCACCAGGGCTCACACAGGGTCCTTCTCGGCCCGCGGACAGTGCACCATTTCGGACATTCCATGGATCGGGCCTATGTGCTTCCCTTAAAAAAAATCAAAAAACATTTAATTTTTATGATGTAATAAGGAGAATGGGATTGTTGCCTTATTATATTTCATGTCATATTGCAAATGTTTTTTTTTTAACTTATCTTTTCTCAAGGTTTTTTTGTTTAACCAACATGCACAATACATATATTTTTTTAAAATAAATATTCACTTTTGGTGGCAGAAGTAAAGAGCAGGACGAACATGCATAGCTGTGCACCACTCTAGAAAACGTAACTCACAATACAGCACTCTGTTACAACAACTGCTTCAAATATTAGGTAGCTTCTATCAGTACTGTAGTCAAACTGAGCCTTGTAGTAGTAGTGTCGTATGAGTAATGACTTCATTTGTAGTGTGACAGTCTTTGTTTAGAGTTGTTGTAGGAACCTTAAAATTGGTGTTTCCAACATTAATAAAGTTTACTTTTCATAAGTAATGAACGTAACACTTCTGTTATACATCTTTTTCCATCGATCAATAGAGAGGAATACGAATAAATAGATAAAAAGAAAGATAGATAGATTGGTAGCGTGATACTTGTGACATAAACTACGAGACTGAAGGATGAGTGGCTTGTAAATGTCGACAAAAAGATGAGATGGGATTATTGAACTATAATACACATGTTTCAGGTTATGCACTTTAATATATCCCTCCCAGTGAATAAAATCCTACATTTAGAGGAATTATATTCAAAATCAGTAGCCTTACAAGTGGTTTAAAACAACAACATTTGACAATATTGGGGTAAGTCACAAGAGCTTGACATTTACTTTATATGATAAATGGCCTAGAAAGATTATTATTATATTTTCTTTTTTTTTTCAAAACAGGGAAATAGTTATTGAGCTATTTTTATTTATGGTATAGACAATATAGTCAAAAATACTTTTTGTCATTAACACAGTAAGCTAATTCAAAACAGATTAAGAAAAACAACAATACTTCAATCAAGATGTAAAAGAGAAAGGGATAAAACCTCTAACAAATAAAATATAAAAACTGCACAATAGAATTGTCACAAACAACTTAAGGAGGAGGATATCAATCCCCTCTCCCGAACCACAGAAGCCGAATGGATCGACCCTCCCACCGTGGTTGGCACGGGCGCCTGGATATTTGAAGTACAGGAAGCCACGTGGCAGCCAATGGGGGGAAGAAGGAGTTAGGGAAAGGGGATGGACCAATAAAGGGAAGGAAAGGGAAAACAACAATGCATATAGAGCAAAACTCAAACTACACACCTGTATTTCTACCCTGGTAATTCCTGACCTGATACTTGAATATTTTGGAACCTACCACTAATCACATAAACTAGAGAAACATAACATAATTCTCGTGAAACATACTGAGCACAATACATGAACCATGAATGTTAGTTAGCATGACTTACAAAGCATGACTTAATGGCAACACAAACATCAGAAGGCAAGTCTTTGGACATGTAACACCCTGTGGTGCAGTATATAGAACATACATTGAGCGGGCAATGACACTAAGACAGAAAATGCCCCAATTTGGGTAAGCACAAGCAACATTACATGGAACAATTCCCTCCACATATTGAGAGTGTTATTGTGACTTGTGATTGCAGGCCTAGCTGATTTCAGGTCTCCCCTGGTTAGCCAGCCTTATCGATGACCCTCCTTTCAGCAAGAACGTATCTTAACATACCAATGTCCATAGTAGCACAAGAATGCGTATAAGAATACACTTAACTGATTGTCCGGACGTCTCCTCAGAACGTCCGGACACCAAAGAATGAAGCATCTAACAATCTCAATCACCGCCGCGACCCAGGAAGTACACGGTCTTCAGCACTATAGTAGAACACACACACAGGGCACTTAACTGAGTGTCCGGGCGCCTCCTGCGGCTGCCCCGAAGCCGAAGAAAAAATGCAAGCCGAGACCAGCCAGTGCTCACCGCCGCCGCCCGAGGTATGAGCCTGCCGCTGCTCATGGCCCAGCGTTTCCCTAATATGCTGCGTAGCGTTTGCCAGCCTCCTCCTGCATCGCTGCTCCGCTGCTGCCACCGCCCATGCTCTCCAACATCAATCATCAGCACCAGAGCACGGGCGGACGGCCGTTAAGAGCACACCTTCTTAATTCACAATTGCCTGCAGCTGTGGACAGGCGCGTTTACAGGGAACTACACACTTTTCCTGTGCCTGCTGGGAAATGTAGTTTTTCCTTGCTATCTATACATTACACAACTTTTCCTGCACCACAACCCCTGATTCCTGACAGTACCTCCCCTTCCAGGGCTCTTCCCAGGACCTGTCTTTTCAGGATATTTTGCATGAAACATTCTTACCAGGCGAGGAGCATGAACTGCATTGGCAGGTTCCCAGGAACAGTCTTCCAGTCCATATCCAGCCCACTGGATCAGATACCACAAACCTTGCCTTCTTCTTTTTGAGTCCAAAATCTTCTTTAACTCATATTCCAACTGACCCTCTTTGTGGATGGCTGGAGGTCTCTGCACACGTGTTCCAGGCACTGCGGGTTTAAGCAGACACACATGGAATACCGGGTGGATCTTTAAAATCTTAGGCAATCGTAACTTTACAGCAACTTCTTACACACATTTGACAATTTCATAGGGTCCAATAAACTTGGGAGCAAATTTGCGAGATCCTATTAAAGGCAAATTACGTGTGGATAACCATACTTTGTCCCCAACCTTGTAATGAGGAGCCTCCCGTCTCTTTTTATCTGCATATATCTTATATTGAGTCTTTGCCTGTTCACGGTTGTCTTGAGCCTTCTGTCTGATGGTCAGAAGCAATTGTTTTCTGTCTTGGAGTACTGGAATGTTTGTCACGTCCGGTAACTGCTCAGGCAACATTTCCTGTGCCTGCCCATACAAACACTAATTGGGCGCCATTCCCACGGAAGCATGCTCAGTATTATTATAGGTGAATTCAGCTAACCATAATGCTTGAACCCACGACTCCATGCCCTCATGTAAGTAACAGCGCAAGTATTGTTCAAGCGTCTGATTTACTCTTTCCGTTTGTCCATCCGTCTGAGGATGATAACTGGTGGACAAGGCACAATTGATTCCTAGCATCTGACAGAAGGCGCGCCAAAACTTTGATGTAAATTGCGGTCCCCTATCTGATACAATAGTACGTGGTAGTCCGTGAAGCCGGACCACATGTTGCAAAAGTTATTCAGCCAACTTCCCTGCTCCTGGAATGCTTCTAAAAGGCACAAAATGAGGTAATCCACTACCACCCATATCGTATCATACTGATCATCCGGGGGTAAATCTGTGATAAAGTCCTTTGATATGTGTGTCCATATTTTAGTCGGAGTAGGCAATGGTTTAAGTAGTCCTGCCTTCTGGGTGTGATCAGCCTTACTTCGTACACATGTTTCACATCTTTGCACGTACCTATTTACCTCCTGTCTCACATTAGGCCACCAAAAGTATCTCTCTGTTAGAGTCTGTGTCTTTTTACTACCTGAGTGCCCGGCCAAGGGTGAGTTATGACACCAATGTATAGCTTTCTTTTGTAGTTCCAAAGTGGGCAAATATAACCGCTCGTCATAATAAGGAAGGTTATTCCTAAATGTTTCCAATGGATTATTCACTCCCCAACTCTGATTCTTTTGTTTCCTTATTGCCTGTTTCAACTGCTTCATCAACTTGGTGACCACCGCACCTATCACCTTCTCTGCCGGGATTAGGGATTTTATCTCCGATACCATATTGTCCAGATTTTGTTGGTGAGATAATGCATCTGCCTTCCCATTTCTTTTCCCCGGCCTGAAAGTCACCACAAAATCAAACTCATTGAAATATTGGGACCACCGTAATTGCCTGGGACTCAATGTGTGAGCTGTCTTGAAATACTGTAGATTTGTATGATCCGTCAGCACCAACACCTGATGCTTGGCCCCCAGTAAATAATGTCTCCGTTCCAAAAAGGCCACCCTGATAGCTAATAGTTCTTTATCTGTGATGGAGTAATTTTGTTCACATGGAGTGAGTTTTCGTGAATCGTAGGCCACGGGATGCCAAATCCCTTCTGGGTCCTTCTGGGATAACACAGCACCCACTGCCACATTGGACGCATCAGTTTCCACTTGAAACATTCTCTCAGGATCAGGATGTCGTAATACTGGTGCTGATGTGAACGCCATCTTCAATTCTTGAAAGGCTTTTTCAGCCCCCGCGTCCCAACAAAAACTTGTTGCCTTTCTTAATAATCTTGTTATAGGTGCCACAGTCTGTGAAAAATTAGTAATAAACCGTTTATAGAAGTGGGCAAAACCCAAAAAAGATTGAATATCTTTAATACACTGGGGTATGGGCCAATCCAGAACTGCTTGCACCTTACTCTTGTCCATGATTAATCCTTCCGGGGTCAATATGAATCCCAAGAACTCCACTTGTCTCACGTGAAAGGCACATCTTTCTAATTTTACATATAACAGATATTCCTGTAATTCCTTTAAGACTGCCCTCACATGGCTCACATGCTGCTCTTGTGAATTGGAGTAAATTAAAATATCATCAATATATACAATAACAAAAATGTCCAAAAACTCACTTAATACCTCCTGCATAAAAAACTGAAATGCTGCAAGAGCATTACATAAACCAAAGGGCATAACTAAATATTCAAATAATCCAAACTTAGTTCTAAATACAGTTTTCCACTCATCCCCTCCCTTGACCCGAATCAAATGATATGCTCCACGTTAATCAAGTTTTGTGTAGACCACTGCTGTCTTTACTTGATCCAGCAACCCTGAAATCAAAGGTAGTGGATATCTGTTTTTTACCGTCACCTTGTTTAATGCACGATAATCAATGCATGTCCTCAAAGTACCCTCTTTTTTCGGTACAAAAAACAATGGAGATGAGACTGGTGATGTAGAATGTCAAATAAACCCTTTCTTTAACATATCATCCAAGTACTCTTGAAGATGTAGGTTTTCTGTTTCTGTCAATGCGTATATTCTGCTACATGGCAATTTAGCCCCTGGTTCTAACTCAATGACACAGTCATATGGTCTATGGGGCGGCAATCTTTCCGCTCCTCCTTTATCAAAAACATTCACAAACTCTTGACATTGAGCCGGAACCTGTAACCCCACAGCACCCACCACTTGGGATGCCGATGGCTGGTCAGATAGAGACATTCAACCCATCATTTGTACAGTAACAAAAATAATATGAGCACTCTACAGAAATGATGCCATCTCCTTGTCATTGTTAAGGCCGGTAACGGTGGAATTAAAAAAGCATATAGTGCGTGCTTCTGACTGCCTCAAAGCCTTGAGTCTATCTCCTCCTCTTTTGCTCAGTGTAACTTGCTTGAGGCCTATAAATCTAAAATCCACCTTATTTTGCATCTGATGACAGCTTTGCCAATGTTCTGCTAAGGGCAAAGAAATGTCTTGACTGCCAATTTTCACCAGATGCTCTCGAATGCGTATTCTTAGTTCTCTTTTGGTGCTGCAAATGTAAATCTTATTACAAACACAAACAATACAATAAACAACAAATTTAATTTTACAGTTAATCCCCTGGCGGATGGACCATTTCTTGCCATGACCATCCGTAAATTCCGTCGTTTGGCAGTTAACAATTACAAGGAGATGGCGTAATTTATGTAGAGTGCTCATATTATTTTTGTTACTGTACAAATGATGGGTTGAATGTCTCTATCTGTTACAGCTAATTTACCGATATTACGCACTTACATTTTGCGTAAAGATAAGCATTCCCTTGTATTGCTAGTGGAGGAATGGGTAATTTATGGGATCTGGCGACTAAAATGATATTAGGTGATGTGGGGTTTAGCACACATAATAATTTCTAAATAATAAATGTTCGTCTAGTGACTTTGTGTTACAACACCTTGGGACTTTATACATTATATTGCCTTTTGCATATGGGGCACAATTTGCATAGAAGCAAGTGATATGTTGGGAGACTTTAGCCAGTAATTAGGCTTACCCGAATTGCATTATACTTTTTATTTTTAGATTTATGCTGGGAGATTTTAGCCGCTAAATTAGGCTCAGTCACATTTGATTATGTATTTTGATGGGGGCCGTGGTAGCTGCCCATTACAACAATTTTTGTAATAATGGAGTTTGGGAAGCACTGTGTTAACGCGCGAGTGCATGTCTTTTTGTTCTCAGGTTTTACCAATCCAGTATGGCGGCATTAGTGGCCGCTGAACGCTTTAGCTATGGTGAGCAGGTACTAGAGAGGCTCCCATGGCAACAATGTGACGCGTTACCATGGTTTCCTAATGCCTCTTTAAGGGTATTCAAAATGGCGCCGGCTGCCTTCGCAATGTGAGCAGCCGACGCGAGTGAAACCGGAGTAATAGAGTAAGTAGATAATCTGTACTTACTCGGAGTATAGAAATGCTTTCATCTCAGCCCGCACACAATCGTTGAAAGTAAATGCTCTCACCTCACTTCGCACATACGCTGGTGCAAGTGGTTACATTTGTAACCTTTCCTGTCAGGACTGCCGTGCAAGATGTAACATAATGGCCATTGGACCTCTTATTCGAGTGCCTACAAGTATAATAATTGGGGCTTGAATGCCGCGCTAACCTAAACAAAATGGACACTAGATTATAAGGAGGACAGTCACTTCTCACTTGTATGTTTAATTCTTTTGTCAGAATTATTAAAGCATTTGGCTATGAAAGTATAATATTAGCAGCTACCCCACAGTAATAAAGGTATGGGGACCAGGACCTGTATGGGTATCCACTCCACATTTGATATAGGTTGCCTTATTTTCACTATGGGTGACCGTTTGATGATTATATTATTAGACTAAATTGGGGTTATTTTTAACTCTTCAATTCTAGAGTTTCTGTCTTTGGGATTTGTCCCTATTACTGTATATCGGACAACAGTCCTACGGATCTTTTCAGAATTACGTTGGTTAAGCAGATTGTCTAATGTGTATCTTATGTTTTACTTTTCTAAATCAGGATTCTCCTTAATCCTTCAATTGTACTAATGGGTACCTTTCGATCTTCTCTCTCCATTTATGTTTTGTTTTTACATCTTTGTGTTCACTGTGATGTTTTCTGAACCCAATCAATCCTCCCCTTCACCAACCCTTGTTTCTCTGTCTGAACCAATGGCATACATGTTTGTAAATTACTAATTTGATATGTTATATGTAATTTTGAATTTTTTGAATTGTGGTATGAATGGTAATACTTCAATATATTAATATGTTTGTTTGAACTACATAGCCCTGATTTGACAAAGGCTTGTGGGAGCCGGAACGCGTTATCAAGTAGAGGGCTTATGCTAATAAACAACCCTTACTATTGGCGCTGAGTCCTGGAATCTTTTGTGGTTTTTCTGATGTGTTTGGACGTATGGGCTTAATACCCGTCTGAATCCGGTGACCAGCGACAAGTAAATAGGAATCAGTGAATCTACTATATTAACACGTGGTAAACAACAGGGATTGTAAGGAGTCGCCTGCGTGAGCAACTTTGCAAATAAGCCCCACAACTTTCCTCCTCGAAGTGAGCTACACATTCCGGATTCTCGAAAAAAACCTCCCTAGCAACCCAATCAATTCTTCGGTTATGCTGAGTCAACCAAGGAATTCCTAAAATAAGTCCAAACTGGGGAGCTTCTATTAAATCCAGTACAATCTCCATGTGTCCTGACCTACACCTCATTTCTATAGGTTGAGTTTGCTGACAAATGGGCCCTGAAATTAAAGTGGACCCATCCACCGACTGCACCCCTTCCACCTGAGTCTTCTCTCTTAATGGCAGCCCCAACCTTTTGGCCAAGCCAATGTCAATGAAGTTCCCAGTTGCTCCCGAATCCACCATAGCTGACACCATCTGTTTTGTACAAGAAAAAAATAAAGTTACCAGAATATACAAATGGGAATTACCTTTTCGTGTAGTATTTGCTACCCAAGTGGGGAACCTTTCTACCACTGAGCCTGACACCTGAGTTCCCCCTAAGGCCGGCCCAATCCTTTTCCCTACTCTCCTTTGCGCTTTTCTCCGCCAACTACCTTCTTAGGTGTGTTTGGACACGTACGGATATAATGTCTAGGTTGACCACAGTACAAACACAAATTATTAGCTTTTCTCTGCTCCTTTTCTACAGCCGATAATGGTCTCCTCACCCCTCCAATCTGCATTGGTTCACCGTCACCATTCCTGTTCACCTTTCCTCTATCCAACCGTACAAAGGGTACCACCTCTGGTTTTTTCCTGTCTCCCTTGCGTTCATTCATCCGATGATCCAACCTTAATGCCAAACCAAACATAGCCGTACAAGTACTGGGCTGAGGCTCTACCTGCGCCATAGCGTCTTTTATTTCCTCTCTCAAACCTTGATAAAACAAAACTGTCTGTTTATTTTCTGGCCAATCTGTTTCAATTACCAGCCTATTAAATTGTGTCACATAAGAAACCAAATCTCTTGTACCCTGTTTTAGTGCCAATAATTCTTTATCTTGTGCCAATCAAACTTCTCTGCGGTCAAACAATCGACCGAATTCTGCCAAAAAATTATCCCAATGATATAATAAAGGGTTATCTTTTTGTACCAGTGACAATGCCCAAGCTGCCGCATCTCCGGTTAAGTATGAAATAACAAATGCTGTCCTCGCCTGAATAGTCTCAAATGCAGAGGGTTTACAAAGAAAATTTAACCTACACTGTGTCAAAAACATAAAAAACTTCTTAGGGTCCCCGGAAAATCTTTCCGGTGCCGCCAAAGGCACACTACTGGGAGCTTGAACCACTACCGTGGGTGTTCTGGTCGCTGCTCTTCCAGTAGAGGAACCTGCTTCCTTCAGCGGGGTCCCTTGGCCTACCAACCCCTGCACTTGATTCTTCATAGTACTGGATTCCTGCCTTACACGTACTAATTCCACCTGAATATCCTTCAGTGCCTTCAGCACTTCTGCTAAAGAAGGAGGGTTGTCCATTTGGCCTGGGTGGTTCAGTAATCCCGAAATCGGGGGCTGATGATTCTGTCACAAACAACTTAAGGAGGAGGATATCAATCCCCTCTCCCGAACCACAGAAGCCGAATGGATCGACCCTCTCACCGTGGTTGGCACGGGCGCCTGGATATTTGAAGTACAGCAAGCCACGTGGCAGCCAATGGGGGGAAGAAGGAGTTAGGGAAAGGAGATTGACCAATAAAGGGAAGGAAAGGGAAACCAAAAATGCATATAGAGCAAAACTCAAGCTACACACCTGTATTTCTACCCTGATAATTCCTGACCTGATACTTGAATATTTTGGAACCTACCACTAATCACATAAACTAGAGAAACATAACATAATTCTCATGAAACATACTGAGCACAATACATGAACCATGAATGGTAGTTAGCATGACTTACAAAGCATGACTTAATGGCAACACAAACATCAGAAGGCAAGTCTTTGGACATGTAACACCCTGTGGTGCAGTATATAGAACATACATTGAGCGGGCAATGACACTAAGACAAAAAATGCCCCAATTTGGGTAAGCACACGCAACATTACATGGAGCAATTCCCTCCACATATTGAGAGTGTGATTATGACTTGTGATTGCAGGCCTAGCTGATTTCAGGTCTCCCCTGGTTAGCCAGCCTTATCCATGACCCTCCTTTCAGCAAGAACGTATCTTAACATACCAATGTCCATAATAGCACAAGAATGCGTATAAGAATACACTTAACTGATTGTCCGGACGTCTCCTCAGAACGTCCGGACACCAAAGAATGAAGCATCTAACAATCTCAATCACCACCGCGACCCAGGAAGTACACGGTCTTCAGTACTATAGTAGAACACACACAAAGAGCACTTAACTGGGTGTCCTGGCGCCTCCTGCGGCTGCCCCCCACCCGAAGAAAAAATGCAAGCCGAGATCAGCCAGTGCTCACCGCCACGGCCCGAGGTATGAGCCTGCCGCCACTCAAGGCCCAGCGTTTCCCTCCTATGCTGCGTAGCGTTTGCCAGCCTCCTCCTGCATCGCTGCTCTGCTGCTGCTGCCGTTAAGAGCACACCTTCTTAATTCACAATTGCCTGCAGCTGTGGACAGGCACGATTGCAGGGAACTACACACTTTTCCTGTGCCTGCTGGGAAATGTATTTATTCCCCGCTATCTATACATTACACGTCTTTTCCTGCACCACAACCCCTGATTCCTGACAAAAGTCCTTAGCTATCCACAAATCTATATGCATCTAGTGGCCGTAAGTTCATCCAAAATGTTGACAATAAATTCCCAACATTTTGTAAAGTGAGCAATCAAATTATTATCCTTACAACCCATATAGGGGTCTCAGATGTTATCAATAGTCAATGGGCCTCATTACAAGTGTGCTGGTCTGGAAACAACGGTGCCGGTAAGCTTACCGGCACCGTTGTTTCTGGACCTGTACATTACAGGTTTGCCTGACGGAGCCGCTGTACCCGACAGGGCTGACCCTGCCGGACACAGCGGCCGCGGTAGGCAAACTGTCACGGAAGCACCAGCAGGGTTACTGCCAGACTCGGAATGAAGCCCAAGAATTTTTTGTCAAAAAAACATAGGCCAATAGAATGTTGCTGCAAGTCCTTTCAAGACTTTCCCAGTTTCTATTGTAGCATTCCCACGCAGTCTTCAAAGTCTATCCGCTGTGGGAATGTTTTGCCTAGCCCCAAATACCTGCAAGGACTCCATCGGGTTAAATTTAATTTTCAGAAATCTCCAGAGTATGCTGTTATTAGGATAGTGGTGATACAGGCTGGGGGTCGTAGTTGTTCCAAAGAAGAGAACAAATATCGACTGCTATTTGATTTATTAGATAGGCCAATTATTGCCTATTCGCTGGCATAGTTGAGTACACTGAGTTGTGTAGTCATTTTATAGTGATCAAATCGGTATCCAGTCATTTTCCAGAAAATAATTCAGGTTTTACCGAAGTAAGAGACGACAAAATAATACCGAACATTTTAAATAAATGTATATATATATATATATATGGTAGTGGGGTAAGCGGTTAAAATGGGTGGGGGTGGGGTTAAAACGGCAGCAAAACGGGAATTTTGGTATTTTTTTCAGTATTTTTTCCCTCAGTAAAATTTACCACTCTGAATTTTACTTCAGCAAAATCACATATAACCGGTCAAATCCACTGCAGTCTACATCTGCTGTGAAATGATTGTTCTATTGTTGTTTATTAAGGAAAAGATGCTTCAAAGGGCTCCCGCCAAGAAACTGACTGTGGGCGCTGTAAGCTTCAATGATGGTGTGTAGCAGAGTTCCAGGTGCAGCATTGAGACATTTCCAACAGAGATTTAGTCACTGCATCATCAATATATCGGAGAGGTTGCAGAGATAAACTCAAGATGTACATACTCTATGGGTGTGGAGAAAGGAAGTTTGAGCAATGACTTTAGGCATTTACTTTCAATACAGTCCAATGCATTGCCGTGTTTTATAGCCCAAATATCAGCCCCATATGTCATTATGGGTAGTATTTTGGGCCATCATTTTGATTTTCCCAATGTTGATTTTTAGGCCATTTCGAAGGGCATAAGTATGGGGAATATTCAATTGCACTTGTAACCCATAAGGAGTGTGATCCATTATGACAAGATCATCGGCGTACTCTAGCCATTGAATGGTACTCGTCCTGATTTTTGGTGGATTAGCATTTTCAGTGAGAAGGACATCAAGTAAATCGGCAACATATAAATGGAAGAGAGTTGGGGCCTATATGCAGCCTGGGTTTAGCCCTGTATATGTCGATACCCAATGGGTGACTGCTCCATTCTGATTAGTGCATACTCTAACTCTTGTGTTCGTGTGAAGTGAGATAATCATAGTAAAAAGCCCACAGGGAATATTCAATTTCAGCAACTTGTGCCAGAGTTTGTTTCTCACCACAGTATCAAAGGCGGCACTAAAGTCGATAAAAGCTGTATAGACGGGTAATTTTACAAATGTACTAAGCAAACTCAACAGTAGTGATGAGGGCAATGTTGTTATCCAAAGTGCAAGTATGTTTTCGGAAGCCAGTTTGGTACATTGGATAAATGTTATGCTCTTAAATCCAGCTATTCAATTCATGCAGTAGGATATGGGTGAAGATTTTACAAGGCACATCAAGCATGGCCAGTAATCTGTTGTTGCTTGGGTTGGCATAGAAACCTTTTTTGTGAACTGGCACTATCATGCTATCCGTCCAGGAACTAGGAATAATACCAGAGTGGCTTATCTAAGTGAAAAGCCTGTGTAAAGTATTGGCCCAGAGTAAAGAGTTCTTTCTAAGGAGAACATTGCAGGTGCCCTCAGTGCCTGGTGCCCTTGAAGGTTTGCTGTGTTTAATAATGGAGACTACTTTGCATCCAGTGTGCAGGCATTGCAAGTGATGTTTATTAAAGGAAGCGCTAATCCCATCAGAGTTAGTAAAACCTAGAGCTGTTAATATGAAGGCCTCAATCTTCTTTAGAGACACCGCAAAGTAAGGATCGAATTGCCTTAGTGCTGTTAATGACAATCCAGAAAGAGTTGTGGTCCCTAGAAAGTGAACTCAAGGCAAGAGAGTGCCATAGTGCCCTGTCAACCTGTCTGAAATGGGATCTAAGCCATTTCTGGTAGGTTGCTCTACGCGCACGCACCTTGTCGGAAATCTCAGTGTCAACTATCTTCACTTGTGTAATATAGCGGATGTCACGTCTACGTTGTTTTTTTGCTGGATGTATTTTTCTGTCAAACCTGCAAGTGTACTTAAGGTTGAAGTTTAAGGCAGGATTTGATATCTTACTATTTATCCTGCTCATGGCACAATTGGAGATATCAGTAATGGGCATCTCATAACTCCTAATAAACAGCATCCTGACGTTGACAGACCATATTGGAATCGCCATGACTAGGGACATTGAGAGCTCTCAAGGAGTCAATTGCAACAAAGCTTGCTTTGTCGAGGCAGTCGGTGCTCCACCTAATGTGCTTCAAGCCCACATTTAGGGTGAGAGGACCTGCATAGTCTAGGCAATGTCCAGGAGTATCTAAAGTGAAGACTGTGAGTAGTGGAAAATGATCACTTTCATCTCTGGTCAAGACCATCATGTCCATTACAAGTCAGCATCGACAAAGACATACTTAATGATGGAGGCATGATTACCGACAATTCTTGTGAACTGTACACAATAGATCAAGTTCCCAAATGTGGGAACTCCCGTCCTCTGCACTCTATAGGTGGCTCTGTGAGGAGTCCTTATATGTTTGATTATTTGTTAAGTAAGTGATTCAATAGTTTGATTTGCGCAAAAATGTAAATAATTTGCTTAGTGACATATATCAATACATATATCAATACACATTGACACAGTTAAGTATTTTTAGGAAAAATCCATTGATTTATTAGAAGCCCAACGCGTTTCGTGAAATAATTCACTTCTTCAGGGGCAAATTGCATAATTTTTCTTAAAGTAATCTGGAAGACATAATATTGAAGTAGATGCATATTAATGCCAATAGTTCACAAAGGAAAATTGTATAATTTCCAATAGCAAAAAAACTTTCATGGCGGATCCATATATATCCTATTGTCGAATATCTCATTAAGTTGACATGAGTTTCAACTTAAAGCAAATCATACAGTAGTGACCAATAGTGACCATTTAGAAATATCCTCACGTTCAACAATGATCAGTACATTGACATTTTTATGTTATAAATAAATTACCTATGGACAAGATTCTATTGTGTACATTTTTTCAACCTATATGCCAGGGTTGTTATTTTTCTCCTCCGCACCTTAAAACTAATAATTCTCAGGATATATCTTTAAAAATACTCTTGTGTAAAAATTAGGAGTGCAACTTGATTAGTTCTTACTTGGAAATTCTTGTGAACTGACCAGGGCAGTCACCAATACATTGCCCATGCAGCATGGTGAATCCATGTCGATATAAGAAGTTAGCCAAATGCAGACCATTGTGGTCTGTGCATTGCCCAAATGTTAAATGCTGAGCGGAGTCACTGCTGTGAAAGTCATAGTCCAGTGGGATTCTAGCATTGAAATCTTAACAAACTATGGTCGGGGTCAGTTAGGTAAATCCAATTTCTTATTCACTGTTTTGATATTTTGGAGGTGATTACTGTTAGAGGGAGGATCATATGAATTACTCACAAGCAGTCTCCGTTCAGTCCTGGTTAATACACAATCAGTGACAGTATCAACAATCATGATTTGAATTTTGTCAAGACCTACTGCAGGCCTCCATCTTGGGTCCTTAACCAAGGGGGCTAAAATCGTTTGCCTCCCCTCCAATTTATCAATCAACCATGTTTCTTGAACAATAACTACACTCTAGTTAGAGATATTTGGAAGCAAACTTTCCTCAACAGTGTAATGAGAAAACTTGCAGGTGTTCCAGGAGAAGGAGATGAAGGGAATGCTAGGGTTGCTTAATTATCAGGGGTTGAAGGGCCATAGGGAGCCAACGTCAGTCTTCAAATGTATGAGCTTCAGGGTATTCAGTAGTTATTGTTGTCATAAGTCTTCTGTTAACATGTTGAACTAGCTTTGTTGTTCACTGATCATGGCTTCCCCTACCAATCTGACAACTCATGTCTTGCTCGGATACAACTAGTGGTAAGAGTAAGACGCATTTTGTTTACTTCTGATTGAGGATTTGGTAGCTCACTCTGCCTACTGTATATGATGTTAATTACCATACAGTCATAACCTTTTTTACAGCGTTCAATATTGTGGGATGCCACATATTCAAGAGGGGATAAACAGTTGAAGTTAACTACCACCGTTATGTATCTGTATTGTTGGATACTTCTGTAATGCGCTCTGTTGCTTCTCTGAGCTAGGTCCGCGCTCAATAAATTCCATAATAATAATAATTACTATAGCAATGGCTTAATTTGCTTCTTCAATCTGTTCGACTAATGCAACATCATCTGAAGCCACGTTGCGCAAAGGAATTACGCTGTTAAGCAATTGCAGCATAGCTGTTGGATTTATATACTGCCGATGTTAAGCAGAAAAGACTATGGATTTTTAAAGCACGTTTAGTCGTGACTTGATCTGCATTTGCTTCATTAGATCGAACGGTTAATTTATTCAAATTTCCCTTGTTAACATGCAAGACAATGGGCCCTTTAGAATAAGGGTGATCTCTACATGTTGAAATACACAAGGCAGAGGGTGCAATGCACTTCATCCAGCTGCAAGAGAGCAGCCACACCATCCGGCAGTGTAGAGTCCTCTTTTTTGTGTTCACAGTCAGCTGGAAGACTGTTCGCTGATTGCACCGTGGGTATCTCACCTATGTTAGGTGCCAGGGTGTCATCGTAGACTTTGTACAGAAAAGTGCGAATGTCAGTAGTATGGTTCACGTTAGGTTGACTTCGGTTGCTTGAAGATATCCATGGCTATGGAGCGAAGTTCCTACTTTCTAGAGTTCTTTTTGTTTTCCTTCTTTGAGCCATCTTTATGTCTATTGGAATTTCTTTTCGGGCAACTAGTGATGTCATATTTCCCTGGCATTAGTGATCAAGTTACAGAATTGCGATGATGACGTGACAAGTTCTTGTCCACCTCTTTGTTGTTTTGTTAGTTATTGTACCTTTTCGTGTTTGTTCCTTGGCTTGGTTAATTTTAGGAGCCGAACTATTAGCCATCTGATCTGCAGCTGGTTCACCACTCCGGACCTGCGATACGCTGCGTGCTATGGTCATCTCCATGTCGGCGTTGGTTCCTGGGTCTGTCTGGGAATCAATGATTTCGATGTGTGAAGGGTTGACAGTTGCAAGCCGCATTAGAGAGTGGTCTTTGAACGGGCAGCCGATCAATGGTGGTATTTAGCAACATTGTGTGTGACGCGGCCGGATGGCGCAGTTCGTTGCAGGCGTTACCCAAGGTTGTCAATAACCGTCCCGGAGCTTCCATTTGCAAAGTGGAAGTAATGGCATTTTTCTTTCTCCAGAGAACGTGTTATTGAGCTATTTCATAGTTTGCAGTAAGAAAAGAACAGAAAGTATACTTCTTTTCTATTAGTGCGTGGGTTTTAAATTAAGACATTTTCATTTTGCCACTGAACATTTTAAAATACTTTTCTTTTGTCGACTAGTTTTTTCACAGCTACAAAAAGTAGCTAACAATGGAATCCATCGCTGGCTGTTTATAGTCCTGGTGCGTTTACTTTCCAAGCGATTAAACAAAGGGCAAGGACTATATTTGTTCTGACTTGAGTGTCGTGTAGACCGATGAGACCTCCGTCCCCAAGTGCCGCACAGGGGAACTAAATAGAAACCCGCTGTACGACCCTTGAGGCCACAGGTGAGAGATGTCTTCTCGGATCCACGGAGCCTCTTGGAACACCGATGCTGCTGTCAAGAGGGAATGAGGTTAAGTACCAGGCAAGCACAATACAATGAGGAAAACAAGTAACTAAAGTGTCTTACCTATCTGGTGTAATGGAGACCCAGGTGACCTAGTAGGGAGGTTCGAGGCTCATTAGATGCGGCGATCCTTGGAATGGTAGAACCGCAGGTTCAGCGTGGATGAAGAGTAGCCACCTGTGGGAGTCAGGGCTTGACTTGAATCCCCAGTGGGGAAAAAGGCGTAGAAGATCAGCAAGGTACCAAGGGATGATCCAAAGACAAGTCGAGGTGCAGTCCAAATATCCGGCAACAGGTAAACAGTTCCAAGCAAAAGTACCAAGGGGTGTCCGAGGGAGTCCGAGATAGAGTTCCGTGATCAAGGTAACAAGGAGCAAGTTGTAACGCCAAACAGTGTCCGAAGCCAGCTGAGAAGCAATGAGCGTTCTGTCTCTCAGACCTTTATACTGGTCGCCCCTGGGTCATGTGACTTCTCTGGATCATGTGACGTCCACCAAGATCACATGGGGAACGCCGTAGTGTATCACGTGACTGGCGTGAAGACGTAAGGCCGCCCTTACTGCTATACGTTCTCCAAGGCAGTTGCCAATGCAGAAAGGGTTGCAATCGAGCCCGTACACTGGTACGGAGCTTTCGGTTCTGTGGGTTCACCGAATCACTTGAGCCTCGAAGCTTGGGAGGAGATGTTGGGGGAATGTGGGCAGTGTTCTGACGTGTCGTGGCCTGGTGTGCAGAGGATCGCCTAACATAGCCCCCCCCCAACGGCCCACGACCCCGTGGGCAGGACGGATGATCCCTATGGAAGCGGGCTACCAACCGCGGGGCGTTCAAATCAGATGCGGAAACCCACGAACGCTCCTCCGGGCCGTAACCCGTCCAATCCACCAGATACTGGAGCCTACCCCTAAACCACCTAGAACCCAAAATGGCCGACACCTCAAAAACATCAGGAGAGGTCAAGGACACCGGCGCAACAGGGGTACGAAGACGGACTGAGTCAGGACAGGGTTTGAGGAGGGAGACATGAAACACAGGATGGATACGCCAAGAGCTGGGGAGAACTAGACGGAAAGCCACCGGATTAACAACCTGTGAGATCACATACGGCCCGACAAAGCGAGGCAGCAACTTCCGGCAACCCACCAGGCGAAGATGTCGGGAAGATAACCAGACCCTAGAACCCACCACCAGAGGGGGAGCAGCACGACGCTTGCCGTCCACACGGGCCTTCATAGAGGCCTTTGCTTCAGTGAGATGAACCACTGTACTCGCATGAATAGCAGAAAGATCCCTAAGACACGTCGTGGCCGCAGGATTCAAAGAACCAGAGGCATCAGGGACCGGCAAAACCTTGGGATGTTGACCATAGAGGGCGTAAAAAGGAGAATAACCAGTAGCTGAATGAGCCGCGTTGTTATACGCGAACTCCGCAAGCCGCAAAACGGCCAACCAAGAGGACTGATGTTGCAATATGAGGCAACGAAGGTATTGTTCCATCGATTGATTCGTCCTTTCGGTCTGACCATCGGTCTCCGGATGATAGGCCGAAGAATACCTCGTATCAATGCCCAATAGTTTCGTCAAGGCCCTCCAAAACCGAGAGGTGAACTGTGAACCTCGATCGGAAACAATGACCGAAGGGAGGCCGAATAGCATAAACACATGTTCAAAAAACAAGTCCGCCAAGACAGGGGCCGAAGGGATACCCCTACAAGGAACAAAACGGGCCATTTTAGTGAACGTGTCCACCACTACCCAGACGGTGTCAAAGCCTTTTGACTTGGGGAGATCGGTAACGAAATCCATTGTTAACGTATGCCAGGGCCTGGGAGGTACCGGAAGTGGAAGCAACAATCCAACCGGTCGACCCCTTTGATGTTTAGCCTGAGCACATACCGCACAAGATCTGACATAACACTCCACATCGCGCTTCATAGAAGGCCACCAACACCAACGCTTGAGTAGATCTAAAGTGCGCTCTTGTCCGGGATGGGCATTGAAGGGAGCGTCATGAGACCACTCAAGGGCTAGATTACGTGTATCAGGTGTAGGAAGAAACAGGCGTTCATGTACGAAGGGTAAACCATCAGAATATACAGGATCCCATTCTCGCAACTGGTCAGAATGACTGCTAGTCCAGGACCGGACCGAATCTAATAGTGACAATGAGGGTGTACAGAGACAAATCACATGGCTCTTACCGAGAACAGTGTCGGGGAATGTAGGCAACTGGACCCCTCCCGGAGAACGTGACAAGGCATCCGCCTTCCCATGTGAAGTGCCAGGACGGTGCATGATATGGAAATCAAAGGCGGAAAAGAAAAGATGCCATCGGACCTGTCTGCTATTAATGCATTTCAAAGAAGCCAGATCCTGTAGGTTCCGATGATCGGAGTATACCGTGATGGGATGCCTAGCCCCCAGAAGATGATGACGCCAGACACGAAAAGCATCCATGACAGCCAAGAGTTCTTTCTCCGTAACGGTATAATGAGACTCAGTACTGGAAAACTTACGGGAATGATATGCAACTGGATGTAATTTGCCTGTATTTGGACATGTTTGTGATAATACCGCACCGAGGGCAAAGGAAGAGGCATCCGCCTCTACTATGAACGGAAGATCAGGATTTGGATGTTGGAGTACCGGTGCGGTAGTAAAGGCGGTTTTCAAAGCCTCAAAAGCCTCCTGCTGTTCTCTCTGCCATTGATAAGATACCTGAGGACTAGTCAGGGCCGTAAGCGGGGCTACAATTGTGGAGAAGGAAGAAATGAAACGTCTGTAAAAGTTGGCGAACCCTAAAAAGGCCTGCAAGGATTTGAGTGTTCGAGGTACTGGCCAATCTAATACTGCTTTGACCTTAGATTCATTCATGGATAACGCCCCAGGGGTGATGTGAAAACCCAAAAACTCAACAGTTGTCTTATGGAACTGACATTTCTCAGGTTTGGCAAACAAGGAATGTTCTCTCAAACGGGTCAATATTTCTCGGACATGGTTCACGTGTTCATCAAGATCACGAGAAAAGATTAAGATATCGTCCAAGTACACAACCATATATACATCCAGTATATCCCTGAATATGTCGTTCATGAATCGTTGGAAAGTGGCCGGGGCGTTACATAGGCCAAAGGGCATGACCAGATATTCGTACAAGCCATACCGAGTGCAGAAAGCGGTCTTCCACTCGTCTCCCTCGCGGACGCGTACTAAGTTGTATGCGCCGCGTAGGTCGAGCTTAGTGAAAACGGAAGCGTGTGTTAAATGGTCTAGAAGTGGAGTGATTAACGGGATGGGATACCTATCCTTTTTTGTGATAGCGTTAAGACGCCGATAATCTACACAAGGGCGTAAATCCCCCTCCTTCTTGGGTACAAAGAAGATAGGACTTGCCGCGGGTGAAGTGGAGGGGCGGATGTGTCCTAATCGTAGGGCGTTCTGTACATAGTCTTTCAACGCCAGTTCCTCCGAAGGGGACAAAGAATAGATCCTGCCCGAAGGAATATTGGAATCGGGAAGCAGTTCGATTGGGCAGTCATATGGTCTGTGTGGAGGGAGTACCTCAGACGAGCCCCGGTCGAACACTGATTCGAATTCTCTGTATTCTGGCGGAATCCCAGATACCAACCCCCCAACAGTATGTGTATGCACCAGCTCTGGATCGTCGACAGTCAGTGTGAGTTGGGCTAAGGCCCCCAAGGCCCGAGAAGGTGTGTCAGGGGCTTGATGGACCGGAAGACAATAATTCTGACAGATATCAGACTCAAAGACTACAGTACCTGACTGCCAATTGATCAATGGATTATGTTCATGTAACCATGGAATCCCTAGGATGATGCCGAATTGGGGTGTGGTGATCAAATCAAAACTCAGGGTTTCGGTGTGTACTGCTTGTATGGTTAACAGGAGGGGTGCGGTTTGATGTCTGACAGGACCAGAAACCAGTGCAGAGCCGTCTACGGCTTGGACATGTTCCGGTCGTGTTTTCACCACTAAAGGTAGGTTGAGGGAATGGGCCAAATCAATATCTATGTAATTACCAGTGGCACCTGAATCAATAATGATATTGACTGCATGAAGAAGGCCTGTAGAGGGACATAGGGTAGCCTTTACAGAAATGGGTTGAACACGAGTAAAGGCAAGGGAGGTCCCCGGAGAAGATGACGGAACACTCGACCTGTTCTCCGGTTCTAAGGTCGAGCCGTCCGAAAAACCTGACTCTTCCTGGGCCGTCGAGGACACTCTTTCACGAAATGTCCAGTGGTACCACAATAAAAGCATGCATTATCCACCCTTCTACGTTCTCTCTCAGATGTTGTAATAGGACTACGTAACCCTCCCACTTGCATAGGTTCTTCGGTACTGGAAGCAGGAGTGCCAACAAGAGTGGGAGAGGAAGAGGCCCCCATTTCAGCTCTACGCTCCGATCGTCGTGCATCTACCTGTAAGACCAGATCAACCAATTCCTGATACTGAGTAGGCATAGAAGGGATCACTGCTAATGCATCTTTCATGGTGTTACTCAACCCCCTATAGAAAACCACCGCCCTCTTGTTTTCTGGCCATGATGTTTCCGCAACTAGCTGATTGAATCGGGTGATGTAATCTATCAGAGACCTTTTACCCTGAGTCAATTCCAACAACTCCAAATCCCTAGACTGTACCTTGTGTCGGGTATCGAATACTCGGGCCATTTCTAGGACCAACAAATCAAAGTCATAAAGAACTGGGCTATTGTTCTCTAACAGGGGATTAGCCCAAGCAGCTGCTGTTCCGGCCAAATGGGAAAGGGCGAAGGCCGCTTTAGCAGTGGTGGTGGGAAAAGCCAAAGGTCTGCATAGGAAATGTAACTTGCACTGATTAATAAAGGTTCTGAACTTCTTGGGATCCCCTTGATAGCGTTCAGGAGCAGCTAAGGGGGAAGGGGTTGGGAGTATCATCGGAGTCGGGACTACAGGAGCAGTAACGGGAGAGGGTGTAGTGGAGGAGCCGGTATCGCCAAACTCAGGGTCTGCAGGAAGGGAATGCTGAACACTTTGTATGGAATCTAACCTTTGATGGATCACAGTGTTTGCGGCGGCCATATCTGCCCTTAATATTGTAATTGCCTGAACCAAAGCAGCTATGGGTTCATCCGTGGATCCCTGCATCGTCTAACACGACTATACGGCTTCTCAGTCTGTTCTGACTTGAGTGTCGTGTAGACCGATGAGACCTCCGTCCCCAAGTGCCGCACAGGGGAACTAAATAGAAACCCGCTGTACGACCCTTGAGGCCACAGGTGAGAGATGTCTTCTCGGATCCACGGAGCCTCTTGGAACACCGATGCTGCTGTCAAGAGGGAATGAGGTTAAGTACCAGGCAAGCACAATACAATGAGGAAAACAAGTAACTAAAGTGTCTTACCTATCTGGTGTAATGGAGACCCAGGTGACCTAGTAGGGAGGTTCGAGGCTCATTAGATGCGGCGATCCTTGGAATGGTAGAACCGCAGGTTCAGCGTGGATGAAGAGTAGCCACCTGTGGGAGTCAGGGCTTGACTTGAATCCCCAGTGGGGAAAAAGGCGTAGAAGATCAGCAAGGTACCAAGGGATGATCCAAAGACAAGTCGAGGTGCAGTCCAAATATCCGGCAACAGGTAAACAGTTCCAAGCAAAAGTACCAAGGGGTGTCCGAGGGAGTCCGAGATAGAGTTCCGTGATCAAGGTAACAAGGAGCAAGTTGTAACGCCAAACAGTGTCCGAAGCCAGCTGAGAAGCAATGAGCGTTCTGTCTCTCAGACCTTTATACTGGTCGCCCCTGGGTCATGTGACTTCTCTGGATCATGTGACGTCCACCAAGATCACATGGGGAACGCCGTAGTGTATCACGTGACTGGCGTGAAGACGTAAGGCCGCCCTTACTGCTATACGTTCTCCAAGGCAGTTGCCAATGCAGAAAGGGTTGCAATCGAGCCCGTACACTGGTACGGAGCTTTCGGTTCTGTGGGTTCACCGAATCACTTGAGCCTCGAAGCTTGGGAGGAGATGTTGGGGGAATGTGGGCAGTGTTCTGACGTGTCGTGGCCTGGTGTGCAGAGGATCGCCTAACAATATTGCTGTTCAGCTGTTCTCCACACTGTCCCCCTAACAATGCAAAGCAAGGGACAGCTTCTTGCGCGAGGGGTTCGTTGCAGGACGTGCTTTGCTTATTCAAAGCCATTTTCATTCTTAGAGAAGCCTACGCTGGATTCACAAAGGAATATTGAAACCTGGAGCAAGCCTGAACTGCAATGTGGGACTGTGCCGGCACAGAAACCTCTCGTGCATGGATATTCTCTGAGAATGACGTGTGTGCAGGGCGAGATCTAATCATATTCCTCATTGGCCCTGAAAAGGATGCATGTATGGGCGGTTTGTATCATTCAGTTAAATTGACAGCCAAACAAAGCTTACACTTGGCGACTCCTAAAATGATAAGATTGTATTTTTAAAGGTTGGTTGTCAAGAAGAGAAAGTTCCCAAAATAAGTGTGGCTGCCACACAGTCAAGATATGCAAGTTTATTTGAATGGGAGGGATTCCCAAATGCGCCAATCTATGAGTTCAAAAAGGCTTATAGTTTTCAGGTGAGTCAATGTTCAAATAACAAGCTGACACTGAGTTAAATTGTTATAAAGTTTGTACTCTTTTTTTCTTTTTATTCTTGATTGGACGGAGTTACTTCACACCAACATCACTCAAATTAGTAAATTACAGTGTTTCTCTATAATATAAGTCTTTGGGCCTCATTACACGGAAGGCGGTGGTCCAGGGTGCTATTAACACCCTGGACCATGCCGGTAAAATACCGGCACCGCCTTGGCGGAAAGGGGATTTACCGCCCCATTCCAAGGTTGGAGGGGCGGTAAATCCCCTTTCCGCCATTGCCCTTCCCCATTCCCATTTCTGCCCCATAGGGCTCTATGGGACTGGGGAAGGCGCTAATTACGGCACCGCAATTTTGCGGTGCCGTAATTAGCTCCGAGGTCCCTTAGCGGGTTGGTATTTAACGCCTGCAAAAAGCAGGCGTTAAAACTCCAACCCGCTAAGGGACCTCGTAGTACGGCGGTAAGGGTTAACGGTCACCGTTGCCATTAACGGTGACCGTTAACCCTTACCGCCGTCCGTGTAATGAGGCCCTTTGTCATGTTCATTGTTTATAAGTCTCTCTGCAAAAGTAGCACTGAAGCAACAGAGTGACGTGCAAGAACGGGATGCAGTAAAAAGTTACATTTGGGTTCCCAATAGAAGAGCACATTTTGCAGGTCGTCAAGCAGTGCAGAGACTTGTATCAACCCCCATTAGGAAACATTGCTTTACAGTACTTGCCATTTCGAATCTTGGCCGACACGTGATTTGACCTTTGATGTGGTTCAATCAGTGGTCGGCAGCGCCCTGTGCCAGATTGTTCGGTGCGCTCCCAAACCCCCAAAATGAGGTCCTCAGAAGAAACCCCACTGACATTTCAGGCCAAGTTACATGTGCATATCAACCCTTCAACTATGAATGCCACAAGTCCCTCAAACATTAACCACGCTTCCCTTTAAGCAGTGACGCAACAAGAAACCCTTGTGGCGCCAACCGACCACAAATGCAGAACAGCATGATACTATCAAGAACAAGTATCAGCCGAATAACAGAACGGGGCCCCCTGCTGTTCTTGTAAAGTGTGTTTATGGGGCGTGATTCTTTAATAGGCGCTGGGCCAGACCGATACCTTAGTTTACATGACACTGAGCTGGAGCCTCCAGCTCAGTGTCATGTAAACTGGAGGCAAGGCACCCTTTATTTGCTGCACCCCCTCAGCACACCTTGAGCTGGCGCTGGGTTCAATACTCTGCATTTTGGCGGACCACTTACCACACATTTAGTTCTTGTCTTCTCATTGTGGACATGCCTATCAGAAAGGTAACTGCACCCCTTCACTCTCTCCACGCTGTGGTGCTATATGCAATGTGCAAGGTATTAGCGACAGCAAACGTGCCAGACTGTCCAGAGCCCTGCAGTTTAGACACTGCAAGCCATCCTCAAGATGGAACCTGGCCCACAATGATGTACTGTGCTGTGCTATACTTATGTACATTAGAACAATCATCGGTACTGTACAGGAACGGCAGGGACGGAAAATGAAGTGGATGAGGGCATAGCTCGCCAGGGGAACATGTCAGAGGGAATACTAAGGGGATCCCGGTGCAGTGTGCTGACTCTGGGGCAGGGCCCATGTCATCGGGGAACGCAGAACCTTAGAAAGAGGAACAGCCTGACAATCCGAGGCAGAACGCCAAGCGGGCAGCAGGGTGGAGAGTGGTTTGCGGGATGTAACATTATGGCAGCCAAGGGGCAGCCTTGTCGCCCCTGCAGTCCCAACGCTGACTAAAGAACATTTGTGTTGGTGCCGTGTGAATTTATACTGCCTGTAGCGGGGGAGAGATGTATGGAAGCCCAACTGCACAAGACAACTGGTGAGGAAGAGGTTGGCTGCCTGGAGCTAGGGCTATGTGGCATCTACACTGTGGAGCTGAGCTGGTGCAGGCCACTGCGGATGCCAGCCCCGCTTGATCACTTTGGGGCTGGGCTGCATTTGGAAGTGGTGGAGGCTGTAGTGGTCTCCTGCTTGATGCTCCGATTTGAAGATGCCTTGCTTGGTCCAAGGACACTCCTTCACTGCACTGCCAATTTGCAGTCAAGTCATGGGACCGCACTGCGCCTGCCTCACCCATGCCATTTGTCGGGGTGGTGGATGTGCTGAGCTCTTCGCAGAGGCTCTTGCACACCTGAGTCCACGAGTGCCGGGTTCTGTCTTCTGTTGGCTCCGCTGTGCCCTCTGCCTGACCTGCCTAACCCTAAGCCCCATTGCTGAGTAATGCAGCGTAGCTCACAGGATTATTCATCATTTGGTTTTCTGGTGATCGGCGTACAGGCTTCCCAACAGAGGAGCGGCGAGGGAGCCCAAGTATTTGGATTAGGTGGACTTCTGCTTCACCTCCTCTTGCAGCTATGTTCCCTCCAAGGGGTGAAGCACATGATAGTGTGCAATATAAAAAAAATGCTACCCACCCTGGTGATCCCCCAGGGGCGAAGGTCCAGGAACTTGAAGGGTGTGTCTCTTGCACCCTTGCCCAACATTCACTAATTAGTTCCACCCACCAAAGGAGGCATCGCCCACACGCTTCAGGAACAGAAAGTGGTATTGCACATTGTGAAAATGACCTCGCTGCCTCTGTCAGAGAGTTGCACCATGATCTCCAAGAATTGGAATAGAGGGTAGAGGAGGCGGCCAGTACCTGCTGTGCTCGAGCAAATGAACAGGAATTATTAGCTGAAGGGGGCAACTGCCATCGGTCAGCCAAGATTAAAGATGGTGAAAGCAGGCCCCGCAGGAGCGACACCCACTTGAGGGGTATTCCCACTGCAGTATGCAACTTGGACTTGGAAGCCCACTCTCAATAACGTTTTGAGAGACTTCTAGGCTCTGATGCCCTTGAATCCTGCTCCACGGCAGAGCTCGGCATGTCTGTTTTGCATTTCAGAAGCAAAGAAACCTGATAGCCAACGTTCTCATGAGTATTAATTATTCCCACATTAAGGAGCAGTTCAGGGAGGCTCATCTCGTGCCACTACCATTTTGAAGACTTCGCACAGACAACCCTCCAGAATTGACGCCAAATAAGGCTGATGACACAATGGTTGCAGCTGAAGGATGTACCCGTACATATGGGGCAACCCTTTCACCTCTCTTTATTTTTAATGGTGAACTCCATCACTGTTCCACCTCTGACACAGCAGTGACGCTTGTGAGTATGTTGGTGGATTCTGCTCCTCAATCACAGTCTCGGGCCTCCCGGTCTTTCTCTTGGTGGTCTTAGAATCCTAGTAGGAGAGAGCTATGGAGGAGGAGGCGGTACAGGAAGGTGTCCCTAGAGCACCAGGAACGCAGTATGGGATCCAAATCGGCCTGATTTGTGACTCCCTAAATTTGTAGATTGACAGAATGATCTCCTCTTTGCATTAGTTTTTCCTTAGGACTTTCTAGTTGATTAGGATCAATTGCTGTGCTGCTATGTTTTATGTCTACCGTTGTTGCACATTGGGGGTCCCTATTCACAACAGGCTCTTAATGGCTTTGGGAGTATCCCCACCTCAACGATTGTTCAATCTTTGTGTCATTGGCTTTTACCCCTTAAACAGAGTGCTTTGATCATGTGTTTTTTTCTTGATGATGTTGGCCTTTTTTGTCTCATTTCTCTCATCCCTCCCAATTGTTTTGCGGGTGTACCTTCTACATCTCTTGGTTAGGTGGATGCTTTAACAGTAGCCACAGCCTTTCTATTCCGTATTGCTCTGATGGGGGATTCTGGTCCCAGTGCGGTGCACCTTTGGGTTCAATGATGTAGGACGACTGAAGGAAGTCAGTCCCATAGCTCCAAACTTTGGGAGCAAATATCATTTTTTTGCAAGAAACCTATTTGTTGTGAACTGACCAGCACTGGTTATGCTACCGTTTTTCCCCCCTAAACAGTTATTTTCCTCTGCTGAGTCCAAATGGGGTAGGGTGGTCGTTCTTCTTAACGAGAATATAACTGAGAATTTCTTACAGTCTTCAGGGATAGTACTGGTGCATACTAGATTTCCAATTATGTTTTGGACCTCAGAAACTCAACATTTTTCCAATGGATCTTCCTAATGATTGACACAACCACATTTTCACCAGACTCATACACATAATCAGGGGACCCTTCTCGATGCAGATCTTGGACAGATACCTACACAAATGTACATTAATCCCCATTAATCTTAGATTCTATGAATGATTTAGGGCCTCATTACAAGTTTGGCAGTCTGGAATTAATGTGTCAGTAATTCCTTTTACCGGGACGTTTTTGGACCACCAAACTACAAGTTTGCCACTGGGGTTTGACTGATTTACCTCGAGCCAAGAGCCGGTAATATCAGCAATCCTCATTACCACTGTTGCCGGCATCTGTAATATCCTGAACATTCTTGGATATCAGGTGCCTGTAACTGTAAGTCTGTTTGCCAGTATCGCTCTGTAATTACAGGTGAATTTATACTGACTCTTAGACTAGACAAAGGTCTGGAGACACTTCAATCCCACATCACAAGATTACACATTTTATTCCCATGTTCACACGTTCTCAAAAGAATATTCTTCAATAGACTACTTTCTTATCTCCAAATTCCTATCGCAACATGTCCACTGGACTGATAGGTCAATTACACTGTCAGAACATGAACCAATAAAATTGTCTTTCATCCTTCCGAGACTGATAAATGAGTGCCAACTTCGGGTGGGTGATATTGTAAGTAAATATGTTCTCAGTAAAGCGCTTTGGCAAAGCACTATATAGATAACACATTATCATAGCTATGACATCAACACTTGGGCTTAGTCAGACCCACATACCTTTGAGAAGGAATGACTCTTTATTACAGGACCCAATTATTCTTCACACCCTACGTGAAATCTTTTTTAATGCCAGCGGAAATACACTCCGGATTCAACGTCAGTCCTATAGGATGCTTTTAATCCTGTTATGAGAGGACATATACTAGCTGCTGCTGTCAATCATAATAAGTTGAAGCGGCAGGCCATACTCGAGCTAGAGACAGATATACAGTCATTAGAAAGGCATCATAAATCCACAGGTTCCCAGAAATCACATGGACTTCTGAGGAAAGTTAGTGCCCAGTTTGCCACCCTTAGTGGTAATGATACTGCACGTAGCCTACTGAAAACTAAGCAGATTTATTTTACTAACCCAAATAAAACCAATGGCCATCTGGCATACAAGCTACAGGTAAAGAATGCAAGAAACACAATTAGGCCATTTAGGGATCCTTCATGGCACAAACTTATATTGGATTATGAAAAATGTGAGGCTTTTACGTACTACTACACGAATTGTTTTCTGCACAACCCTACCATGACCAGGTACAAAGGGGATTCTTTGATACAGTGAACCTTCCTAAATAAGCAGAAACCGATGCTGAAGCATTAGTTCATCACCTACGGCTTGTGGAAGTTGACACAGTTATCCGTGCCCTTCCTTTCAGTAAGACCCCAGGCTCAGATGGCGTTCAGTATCTTTTATATAATAATGAGCTCCTATACTGACCCCATAGCTTTCCAAACTGTTCAATAGCTTTTGGGCTGCTATGCCTCCAAAGAATGAATCAGTGCTTAGCCTCATCATCCAAGAACGGAAAGATAACACTGGCTGTACCTCTTACATCTCTATTGCGGTGCTTAATTACGAGGCTAGGATTTATTCCACAGTTTTGGTGGCTAGAATAGCTCCACTTAAACCAAACTGATTTATTCCGATCAAACAGATTTTACTTTGGGAATACAGACACATGACAATATATGTCGGGATATCAATCTGATTAAATAGATTGGATGGAAAATTGCCCCATTGGCATCAGACACTCACAAGACATTTCACCATGTTGACTGGTCTTACCGTTCATTAAACTTACATAAATTCTCACTTAATCCATCTTTTATCAAATTGGTTCGCATTTAGTATTCCTCCCCTATTACGAAAATGTGCATGATTGGACACTTGGCACCCATGCCGGTAATCAGTGGCACAAGGAAGGGTGGTCCCTTGACCCACTTTATCTTTGCTATTGGTATGGAACCCTTTGCCCAAAGGATTCAGGCTAACAACAGTATCACAGGACTAATTCAGTGAGACTGAAAATGTTTTCAGAGACGCATCAGGCTGAATGAATAATTATGGTAAATCCAATGCCTTGCTGATTATCAGTTAGAAATCCATAATCCAGCAGCAACAGCACCAATATAGCTTCACCTATGAACTTAAAACAAAAGAAAATACCTGACAGTCTATCTTTCCATCTACCATCAAACGATCAATCAGCTTGGCAAGGTGGACTCCACTTGAACTTTCATAGCGAGCAAAGATTTCCTCTATAAAAACAAACCTTTAACATAGGCTGGTGCATGTGTTTCAGGCCCTCCCCACCTAGTTTGCTACTCTGAGCTATTCGGAGTTCTAGCCATGCTTTTATTTTGGTGAATAACGGCCCTCACAGAGCATGTTCTAGCTTGATGCCATCACGATACAATGGTGGCCACTCCCTTCCCAATCTCTAAAGATATCTTTTGACTTCTCAAGTACGTGCCATTTTTGATTGGGTTAACGAGACATTAGACAAGAAATGGAGGGGATTTCAGAACTACAATACAGACTCTTTTTATCCGTTATATAAACATTTCATCATCAGGTTAGGTGTGTCCTGGTAAACAGATTGGTTACAGAAAGCACTACTCCCACCTATTGGAAAGAAGCCCAGCATAAATATCATTGATCTAACTAGCAACCTCCCCTCACTCTGGTTTTTAAGAACCCAGACTTCAGCCAAGGCTTTTCTCCTCTGGTTTCCCACTGTTGGCCATCCGGGAGGCTAAGGTTCCTTCTCCAAACATACATCCAAAATCCTCCCCTGACCTTCAAACAATAAAACATGCTTCCAAAATCTGTAAACAGAATTCCTTTGCTTATGCAAGTGAGCCTCTTGTTGACGTATCCCAAGAACAAAGTAGGGGGAAGTATAGATACTACTAAATTTGAAGATGTCCGCCTAGTAGGGCTCCCCTCCAAAAGAGTTTTAGTCCTGTATAGGATATTGGATATAGTGAGAGGTTCCTGCACACATTTGTATTACTTCATGTATCTGCATTTCAGAAAGGGCAGATAATTCCTTCCTTTCCACCCAAGTGCTTGAGAACACTTATAAGATTTGGTTAAGTTGGTATTTCACTGCCCCCCAACCGCACAGTATGATCCCTGATACATTGCCTCTTTGCTGGCGTTGCCTCTTGGAAAGAGATGATCACATTACACCAATGGTGGAACCCTTGTACTAATCACCACTTTTGGGATCAGGTTATTTTGAATATTTGACTGATCACCCAGGTAGTCTTCCCTAGAAGCCTCATGGCCCTACTATTGGATCATGTAGACAAACACAACCTTTACACATAGAGGGGCTCTCACTGAGCTCTCATTACCCACTGTCTCATTGCAGACAGAATCACAATAGCTGCTCATTGGAGGTCCTGTAACACTGCTCTAATTTGTAAGTTGTGGGCTTGTCTACAGAATCTCATTGCTATGGATAGCAGCTACATTTAAAAATATCATGTGATATGATAGGTTATTTATAACGCATTTAATACAGAGAGGTTTCTAAGCGCAGACCCGAAGATCGAAGCTGTTTAGCTCCATGTTGTCTTGCTTCCAAGGCGAGCACGTTGCCGCTGATGTGCAAATATATGGTGGCTTGGTCTCTATTTTATGAATACGTTGAGGCCAAATATTACCCTAAGATTACCACAGACAGCAGACTTTGATTCCCCCTATTTTGTACTAATAGGTGAGCCCTCTCCTGTGCGCCCAACCCATACTCTGGGCTAACTTGAACCTTTATCACATGTCAGTGGCCTACAAAGTCTTTCTTCGCCTGCCTTTCTTCTTTACCCATCCCAACCTTTCCCCTGGTAATGTAAGAATTACTTATACTGCCAAGTGTGATGTCATTATACTCATGTTTTTTTTTTACTGAGAATGTTCTAGAACTTCCCTTGCCAAATACAGCTAAAGTAATTGGGAACCCGGGAAATCCTCGTACGAAGGATTTGGGTATTATTACTGTGAATTAGATGGTGTTTCCTTACTCCAGGAGGAACTGTCTGAAACGAGTTAATTGCTTTTTAATATTTGATTAATGGCAATGTATTGCCCAGACAGTTTGATATGCTTTAAGGGTATTTATTCACTTGTCAAATTGCTTCCAGCTATTTGTAGCCCCCACTTCTCATTGGCAAGGAAGTTATGCTGGCACATCTCGGCACTCTTTGTCTGTATGTATCACTTAATTCTAACAAAATGTTAATGGCAAACAAAAGAGAAAAAAATGGTTCCGAATTATGAGTTGGGTTCAAACCTCTCACCATCAGTGTTTATTTTTAAAATGTAATCCATTATGACCTAAAATGGCCTACAGTTTAAACCCAAACACACTGTTAAACTGAAATGTACACTTTGTCTTTTAAATAGATTCCCTGAGTACAAAATAAAACAGAATATACCATTGTATTTTTAATACGTTATTTTGTTATTTACAACCATACAAAGAGTCTGATTACACCCGGCACCCACCCAGCATAGTATTGTACATATCAGTAATACATAAGCCAAAACAGAATATACAAAATAAGGAGTCGATTACAGGAGAGAGCTAAAATGGAGTAGCCATGGGAGCTGGGTTTGAAACTATGCACCAGTAAAAGGACATTAGTCATCAAGGCGGTCGTTAACTTTGCCACTTAATGAGACCAATGGAAGGGCTATTTTCTGCACTCCCCGTGGCAACGCCTCTCATCTGCCAAAGCCACAAGGTCATACTAAGAATGACTTTGAATAACAGTGTCACAGATGGCAAATAAAACACTCAGTCTTGAGGACATTTCAATAGTTTTTATTTTCATTTGAAGGGCCTAGAGCCATCACCCACTGTCTTGTTTGCCCACGAACCTCCTTCCAGCCCAGGTGTCCATAACCCCTGCTTAGTTCAAGTACTTGGTAACCCCAACTGTCTCCAACCTTCTCTTTTTCTATAGATGGTTTCCCTAAAAGCAGGCTATTTTAACTCCCTCAGGGACTACTGTGGGGAAGGTTTGGAATTGAAAATAGTATTTTCATTGTATACCTCTCAGCGGCATTTAATCTTGTTAATCACAACATCTTAAGCCGCCACCTAGCTACTGATACCCACTTCTTCAACAACGCCATAAGATGGATTTAATCGTTCCTTTTGAACCGATCCATGAGAGTATTCTCATCCACGGCGGCTGCACGCCCTACTGCGGTCTCATGCAGAGTGCCTCAAGGATCATGCGTATCTCCCATGCTGTACAATGCATTCACAAAACAGCTCTTTGCTAGACTAGACAATTTGGGTGTGACATATACAAATGATGATGACAACACCCAAATACTACTCTCAATCACGGGGGACTATGACACAGACTCCAAAGCACTCGACGCCATCTACCTTACAATTCAAGCCTGGATGGCCCAAAACAAACTCTGTCTCAATGATGACAAAACAGAGATCCTGATCATAGGCAGCCCAGAGAAACTCCAGAACCTCCCACCTTCTTAACAAACATTCGACATATATGGAAACAGTATCACGGCAGCTAAAGAAGTCAAGACACTAGAGGTGTACCTTGACTCATCACTCACCCTTTCTCGACAGGTTAATGCCATCACCTTGGCCTCAACCTACACTGGCAAACTCATCACTGCATGCAGACCCTACCTTACTGTGGAAAACCGCGTCACTCTTGCTAGAGCACTAATTCTCTCCAGGATAGACTATTGTAATGCAATCTTCGCAGGCTCCTCTACTAAAAACATTAAGACTCTCCAAATTGTACAAAATAATGCTATCAGAGTGACTCTTAATATACCGAAGTCAGACCACATAACCTCAGGCGGAGGAAATATTCATTGATTACCAGTTAGAGACTGCATTAAATTCAAAGTACTTTCACTCACCCACAAATTCCTATCTAACACCGCGCCTCGCTACTTGTCAAACTTGATTTCCAAATCTCAATCAACCAGACCGACCCGCTCGGCCTATGCAGGGAAACTGATCACACAAAGATACAAAAGATGAAAAGCAGGTGGATCTAGTTTCCCAATTATGGCAGCCAATTATTGGAATGCCATGCCCTCGGAACTAGGACAGAACCATTGCTATGGTCCTTTTGCAAAAAGCTAAAAACATGGCTCTTTAGCCAGGATATGACGAATCAACCATGCCACACAAATGAGTACTAGGCCCCCCTTGTGCCACTGACTGACTGAAGACCATACCTAACAAAACTGTGATTCAATACTGTGTACATGCTATGATGTTTGTATATAATGTACATGATGTGTTGATACTACCTGCACTGTAACTGTACTGTATAACCAAGTTTCTTATATGTAACCGACTTCTTAACTTCAAGCGCCCAGATGTCTGATGGTTAGGTGGGCTATATAAATGAAATAGATAAATAAATAAAGCATGTACTTCCTTTGCATATTACTGATTATAATATTGAGGAGATACTGCAAACTTCCATTCTTAAACACTGTTTCTTGCTTGTGCAAGTTGAGGCTT
This sequence comes from Ambystoma mexicanum, assembly GCF_040938575.1. NCBI lineage: Eukaryota > Metazoa > Chordata > Amphibia > Caudata > Ambystomatidae > Ambystoma > Ambystoma mexicanum. Next base: position 1,245,828,139 of record NC_090925.1, on the reverse strand, counting down.
TAAGCTTTAGTGTGCATGTCTATGCAATGAAGGCTATTCGCCTAGAGTGTAACTATGCTCACCTTCACATCTCCCGCTTCTGATGTGTTTCCCTCTTGGCATATGTAAGCATGTTTCAGGCTCCCGCCTTCTTAGGAAAGGCGACATTAGTAGACAGAAGTCATTATACTGTAAGTGTTTTCTCCTACCTCAGAATTTTTGAGGAGTATATTCACCATCACTAAATGTATTACGATATGCTGTCCTCACTGATAACATTGTCTAACATGAAAGAACACAGCTAGTATCAAAGGCTTGTATAGTGGGACTTTGTTCCCTGCTAGCAACATTGTTTCAGTATGATTCCTTGCTTCATCCAGACCACTCCTTCTATTGAAATGCATGTGTTCCTTTGGGTATAAGAGATTGCTGCTCAGGGGGACAGGGTTTTCACTTGCGCCAATGTCTCAAGCTATTGTTGGTTTGTGTTGTTCTGCTTTTGCTTTTACTAATAAATTGTTCACCAGTCCTCGTGAATCCACTAATTAACTCTCCCTACACTATCGATAGGTTAGTGCTCTAAAGGGAGTTTGGATAGTGCCTTGTGTATCCAGGCTAGATCATTCATGTCCATTTACTTCTTTGCCACTACTATTTCTACCACACATCTCCATTTAGTACGTCCACAAAGTCCCTCTGATGTTTCAATCCTCCTACTCCTTGCCTCCACCCTTTGATGTACCAGCTCACCGCCAGGCGAAGCCGCAAGGAGAAGGCCAGAGGACAAGGCCTGCACTCCTCTTTGCAGCTCTTCGCTGCTCGAAGTCTGCCGTTTACCACGGACTCTTGCTGGAATCACAAGGTAAGGAGTCCCGCACTCCGGAACTACCCCACACACTCGCAAAAAGGCGAGACCGTCACGCACACGTACTCTACCTAGCGTATTGGTCACTCTGCCCATCCCCACAAGTGCACGCAATGCACGACTACAGTCGAGAACCTTACCTACAACTAACCGAAAGGCCACCTCCCCAGTACTGCATCTATACCACAAACTAATCCACACAACGAAGCTGACCCCACTTATCAAGCACCACCGTGAGCCATTTGCATTGGATACAATGTCTAAGACTCTTGTTAATGTGTCACTCACACGTATGAATGAAATTACCGCTATTTGCAATTCTTCTACCACTGCCTTGCTACCTAATGATGCAAATGCCACTTTATCTATATCTATGACCCCAGAAAACATGCCCCCCACTGGTTTGAATGAAATTACCGCTATTTGCAATTCTTCTACCACTGCCTTGCTACCTAATGATGCAAATGCCACTTTATCTGTGTCTAGGACCCTAGGAAACATGCCTCCCACCGGTTCGGATAGGCCACCCCCGACCATCAATGTCACCCCTGAACCGCACCTCAAATGTGCCCTCATCAACGCCCGCTCCATCAATGCGCATGCACTAGACATCCACAACCTTATTACCACCCTAGATCTAGATCTTCTAATGGTCACCGAAACTTGGCTACATGAAGCCTCAGGCCCGCCCTATCCCTCGCTCTCCCACCTGGCTATGCCATCACGAGACAAGATCGCATGACCACTGGAGGCGGTGTCGCACTCATAGCCAAAGATTCAATCACCATCAGAAGGACTGACAAAACTATCAACAATAACAGCGACTACCTTCAATTAAAACTCACCATCTCGCACCAATGCACCATCACCCTACACCTCATCTATCGACCACCAGGCCCCCTAGGAGACTTCCAGGCCTCCATCACCCACCTCCTGGCGGACAACCTCAAAAAATCATCCAAAGCCATTCTCCTTGGAGACATCAACCTTGGCCTGAATGACGCCAAAGACCCTACAGCCAAAGCACTTGACACAGCTCTAGCCACCCTAGGATTCATCAACACCATCAACAACCCCACACACGCCCTAGGCAGATCACTAGACTGGATCGCCCACCACAATTGCCCCATCACAGTCACGGGCAACACCCCCACCCCATGGTCCGACCACCACACCATCACCTTTAACATCCCCACCACTACAACCACATCCCACCCCCCTCCTCCCTTGCCTCCTGCCTTTACAAGGAGTGCCCGTCAACTGACCAAAGAAAGACTCCTACCCTTCTTACAGGGACCTGCCTTCACAGCCCCATTCTCCAACGACCCGGAAACTCTGGCAAAAAATTATGATACGGCCATCACAGCAGCAATCAATACCATCGCCCCACTTAAACTTCGGAAAACCAAACCCACTAGACACGCTAATGCGTGGTTCACCCAAGACCTTCTAAAACTACGCTCCGACAAACGGGCAGCATTAGCTCTTTGGCAAACATCACGGGATGAGAAAGACAAACTCAACTTCAAATCCCTTGCAACTAATTACAAGAAAGCCATCATTAAAGCCAAAGCTAAATCCTTCGAAGAAAGAATTGCTGAGGCCAAGTCGAACACCAAGGAAATGTTCGCCATTTTCAGGGAACTTGAGAACCCCACACCCACCCCCCAAAACTTCACTAAGGACAAAGAATGGTGTGACAACATCCAAACAGCCATGCGCAATAAGATCAGCTCTCTCCAAGCCAAAATCTTGAACACCAAACTAACTCTCTCCACCCACACTACACCCTCCCCACCACCACTGCCCCCATCACCCACTGAGGCCCCACCCACCTTCTTGTTTAAAACCGTCCAAGAAAACGACATGATCAACATTATGAAAAACATAAAACCCTCCAATTGCAAAGGCGACCCCTGTCCTGCCTCCATCATCAAAGACTGCGCAGACACCTTGGCCCCTTTTCTAACAGCCTTTGTCAACGCCTCCTTCACCACTGGGAGAGTCCCCGCCTGCCTAAAGGAAGCATGGGTCCGACCCCTCATAAAGAAACCCACACTTGACCCCACCTCCCCTAATAACTACCGCCCCATCACCACTGTCCCTTTCCTCCTCAAGATTCTAGACAAAGCAGCCTACCTGCAGGTCCAGCACTTCCTCGAAGAACAGAACCTCCTTGGACTGAGACAATCCGGCTTTCGCCCTAGGCATGGGACAGAGACCGCCCTACTCAACCTAAAAAACCAAATGGACGACGCAAGGGACCAAGGCAAACCTGTCTTGCTCCTTCTCCTGGATCTGTCGGCAGCTTTTGATCTTGTAGACCACGACATCCTCTGCCACCACCTCTCCTCCACAGCCAACTTCTCTCAAGAAGCCATTACATGGATCACCTCCTTCCTCCAAGGCAGGACCATGCAGGTCTTCTCTGACCTAGCCACTGCATCACCCTCTATCATGCTATGTGGGGTGCCCCAAGGCTCCTGCCTCTCCCCCACCCTCTACAACATCTTCACCCGCCCCCTCTTCCTCATCCTTGACGCCATGGGCATCTCTTACACCAACTACGCCGACGACACACAGATCCTTCTCACTCTGACAGGCGACTATGACACGGACTCTGCTACCCTCAACAACATCTACAACACAATTGAAATGTGGATGGCTATCAACGGCCTCTGCCTTAACTCCGACAAAACTGAGCTCCTACTCGTAGGCTCCCCTGACACCATCAAGAAACTTGACGCTCAGTTCAGCCATTTCACCATTGACTCAATCACGATCCCAGTACTTGACACGGTAAAAACACTAGGCGTCTACTTAGACTCCAATCTATCCATGACCAGACAAGTAAACGCCATTGCCTCCTCGGCCGCTTACCATGCAAAACTCCTTAACGCAATCAGACCTTATCTGTCAAAAGACACCTGCACTAACATAGCCAGGGCCATAACCGGCTCGCGACTTGATTACTGCAATATTCTTTTCCTTGGGACCTCCAACAAAAATCTTGAGAAGCTCCAAGTAATACAGAACAGTGCCCTACGCGCTGCACAAGGCATTGCCAAGAGAGAGCACATCACCGCTGCCAGAAAAGCTTCCCACTGGCTCCCCATAAAGGAGAGGATCCTATTCAAGGCTCTAAGCATCACCCACAAATGTGTCCATCTTGCCGCCCCAATGTACCTTTCGCAGAGGATCCACCTGGTCTCCTCCACAAGACCCACTAGATCACCCTATGCCAGCATGCTCTCAGTACCCAGGGTAAAAAGGACCAGAGCAGGGGGCTCCAGTTTCCCGTACCTCGCTGCCGTACACTGGAACACCCTCCCTAGCTCCCTGCGCTCTGAACCCTCACTGACCGCCTTTCGGAAAACCCTGAAAACGACCCTGTTCATCAAACAATTACATGGCCTAGCCCTCATAATTGTATTGTATGATGTATTATGTGATATATCTGATCACAGGTCACTGCCTTACTGTAACCCAAGGCACAACCTGCTCACATTGTAACTAAGTCTTCCTTGCAAGTAACAGTGCCACAATGCCCCTGGGCTGCCTGCGCGCTATATAAATTTAATAAATAAATAAATAAACTCCTCCCAATCCACTTGACTACTCCCCTTCTCTTTTCACTGTTTTCCTCCTCCCACGACAACATTGTTTCTCCCACTACCAAACTCCTACTCATACTTCTACATTCCTAAACAAACACCTCACCTTCTCAAACAATCTCCTTGATAATCCACTGCACTTTCCTTTCTCCTGCTTGCCCCTTGGATATTCTCCACCTCAGCCCTGACCTCACCGGGTTCACCCACAAATTTCCTGCCTCCTGTCTTCCTTTAAAAATCACCCTTTACTAGGGTTTGGTCTTCTTTCGCTATCCAATCTGGGCTGCTCTCCCTGCCCCCGATGTGTATGTGAGCAGGCAAGCTTTGAAATGGGCTTCAATCCCTCATGCCAACTGGTTCAGCGGGTGTTCACTACGTAATGGGAGCATAACAAGTTCAATACAACAGTTCGTATTTCAGGAAGCCATCTCCCTGACAGTGTCGGTCAGTCCCTGGTAATGTCCCTGGTGGTTTAGTGGATATATACTGTAATTAAGGCATGGTATCAACAACAAGTGACCACAGTTCAAGGGTGTTTACTGAACTTCAAAAAGGGTTTGAAAAAACACCTATCTAATCCTAACTCTAAAGATAGGAGCAAGCTATGACCATCAAATTATAATAACGCAGTCCTAGTGGTGTCTTGTCAAAATAAAAGGTCCTATACTAATAAACCTATTGCCAATCCTTACCTCTAAATACAAATAGTGTCGGAATGTTATGTAAAAGAAAGAAGTTTAGAAAAAATTATATGTCAAGATATTCAGGTCATTGACCTCCCTTCCCCACGTTTTTAGAACTGGACAAGGCGGTACACCCGAGCTTGGCACAGTCTATGACTTCTTCAGCACAAGGGTGCAGTTCAAACAGTAGCATCAGGGCCTTCTGTGCCTAAGTCTCTTTGCCTTTCAAAGTCTTTTCTTTCTTAGGGCCTGTTGCAACAAACAAATAATAAGTTCCTTTCCTCTTAGGGTTTCACACATATTCAATTTCTCAGGTGATTCACTATTCACCTCGGATCCCCCTCAGCCGGACTCAGATCCCCTTTAACACAATGCTTGTAGGATTTTCATGTATCCAATTTCTCAGGTGATACACGGTTTACCCCTGATCCCCCTCAGCCGGGCTCAGATCCGTTTCAACACAATGTTCAATCAGTCTCCCTATGCTGGGCTCAGACCAATTTTACTTCACTTTAACACAAACTTGCTTTAACCCAAAGCTTTCAATTGATCGCCCCCATTCAGGCTCAGACCAACTTTATCTACTTTGTCATCAAATTCTTTACTGTATCAACATCGAAGACTTTTGATTGTGCACGAGATTTGGCTTGACCCGTTTTAGGACCACTTTGACCCACAATCCTTTGCCACTCTTTCACTTTGGCTACTGCTCAGTTGGATACCTTACAGAGACATTCGAATGGGCACACATGCGGCACCAGACCACTCTGTCACAGGTACCGTATCTTGGTTTCAAAGTTCCATCACTCATCTGTTGTTGAATTTTACTCGGGTTGGTTATCACATGCGTTCCATGTTTGCTTCAGCACTCACCATACAATGTTGCCGCTTGCAACCTTGGTTTCAAAACAGACTGGTCTGATATCGGCCTCACCAATCACCAGCTGTGTTGATTTCACAGGCGCTGCTTTGCTTTGGGAGCCAAGGACAGTACGACGGCAGCAGGTGATTCTCCCTGCCTTGATTATCGACACAGGCTTACCCAGGGTATCTAAGACACACAATGGAGGATTCTTCAGCTGCGTTTTCTGGTCTTATACTTTCCATTCTTGTTAGTCTGTTTTCTCTCATAGCGAGCTGCCTGTGAGAAAGTGTTTGTGTTGTGAAAGGGGGGGTTGCATTCCTAAGTATTGTACCTCGTAGGATGGGGTAAAGGTGTTACAGGGAAAGGGATACTGCGTCTCACCACCTGGTGTCCCACTCCCACTCCCCGAAGACCCTGCACTGGTCTACCCCCAGGCACTGGATCCAAAGCTATGGCCGCGTCCTGGCTACCTGAATGATAGATCCCCAGGGACTAGTGGGTCAGACACCTTCAGGTTTCTCACATGCCCTTCCCTTATGCGATGTAGCCGCATCTGTTTTATAAGGAAACTGAGAAAGGAAATGTACGTTTCCTTGGTTGTTGCCTTTTCGGTGCTCCACAGTGAAACAGTAGGGATGCAGGTCTAAGAACCATCGCATGATTCGAGGGTTAAAATCTTTTCGCTGGCTAATCCATAATAATGGAGAATGAGCCGTAACAAGTGTGAATTTCCTTCGTAGGGGGTAACATCTAAGGTTGGTGATGGCCCCCTTAATGGCAAGGGCCTCTAATTCCAGCACAGAGTTATTTATTTCAAGTGGGAAGAGTTTGCGACTAGTGAATAGAACAGGGTGTTACAATCTGTCACAAATTTGGGACAGGACTGCATCTAGCCCAGTAGGGGAGGCGTCTGTTTGAAACACAAACTCCTTTGAGAAATATACTACCTTTAGGATCGGGTTCTGGTACAAGGTTTGTTTTAGGTTGTTGCAACATACATCATCTTTGTCAGTACAATTCCTTTTCTGTGGTTCGCCGTTCTTTAATTTATCGGTCAGCTAAGCTGTCCTGTCTGAGAAGTTAGCGATAAACCTACGGTAATAACTGATTACCCTAAGAATGCTCTGAGGTCTCTCTTAGTTTTAGGCGTTGGGTATACAGAACGGATTTCACTTTTTCGTGCTGAGGTTGGACACTACCATTTCCTACAAAGAAGCTGAGGTATTTCACAGCTGATTGAGCCAGCTTGCATTTGGATAGATTGACACTTAGGCCGGCTTCTCTGAGGGCTTGCATAATAGTAAAGAGATGGAAAAGATGGTCTTCCCATGTTTTACTATAAATGACTATATCATCAATATAAGCCCGACAGAAATCGGAGTAGGGCTGTAATATCTTGTCCATACGTCGCTGGAAAGTGGTGGGAGCCCCGTGCACGCCAAAAGGGAGGACTTTGAACTGGAATAGTCCCAGGTCCGTCGAGAAAGCCGTCTTTTCCTTATCAGGTACATGTATTGGGACCTGCCAGTACCCCTTGGTTAAGTCCAGGGTTGATAGGAAGGTGGCATTTCCGAGTTTATCAATCAATTTGTCGATGGGCAGCATGGGATAGGCATCAAAGTCAGAGATGCCTTTGACAGGTCGGAAGTCTATGCAAAACCTCCAGGAATGGTCCGGTTTTGAGACCAAAACTATGAGGGAGGACCACTGGCTTGAAGAGGGTTCGATAATATTCGCTCTTGGCATTTTGTTCACCTCCTCAACCCCTATCTGTCTACAGCACGGGTCTCCAACCTTTACGTTAGCTAGAGCTACTTGTAGTGGAGGCCAACAGTGGAGAGCTACTAGCAGGCGATATCGAGGTGGGGCTATTTATAAACCTCTGAATTTTTACCAATATTTTTTTGGCCCAATTATTTCCTCTCTATAAACAGATGGAATAACATATGCCTTCACGATTATATTAAGAACTTCAAAAACCTCTTTGTTGCATTATTATTTATTAGTAGCTGTCTCAAAAAGACAGATATTTGTTAGACTACCACACAAATATCCTGCAATTTTTGTGCCCTTCCTTTGCGTTTTATGCAGGCTTTCTACATGCTAGGCACACTATTGTTTTCCAAATGCGCATTTCACACTTCCATAAAAAAAACAAAAGTAATTTCCAAATTGAAAAATGCTGCTTGCGTTCGCTAGTTTTTTTAAATGTTTTTTTTGTTAGACACCACACATACTCTGTTATTTGTTTGCCCCTCTGTGTTTTAGCACAGGTTATATTTATAAAGATGTTATATGCTTGTCAAACTGGTTATTCACAAATAAATGTTTCTGTGTTGCTGACAGCAGTTTTTAGGAAATTAAACTGTGGGTTCATGGGTGCCAACTTTTGATTTTCACTACAGGGGCATAACTATCCCCAACTGCGCCCTGAATATAAGCAAGCAACCAGCCCAACCCATACCTGGCCAAACACATTTTATAGCACTTTTTCTATGATTCCAGTGCTCTGCGGACGACACTCAGCCCATTTTCAGGCTACCCTCAGCCACCTCTTCTCCCTCCCTCATCTCTGACTGCTTGTCCGCCACCCAGGAGTGGTGTGCTGCCAATGATCTCTGCCTTAATGCCAGTAAGACCGAGATTCTCCTCATTGGAACACCTGCTCCCTCCTTTCCTGTCACTCTCTGGCCGGCCTCCCTTGGCCCTCCTCCTGCTCCTACCTCTGTGGCTAAAATCTTCGTGGTCATCTTCGACTCCACACTCTCCTTCTCTCCTCACATCTCTGACATCTCTAAGAAGTCACACTACCAGCTGCACCTCCTCAGAGGCATTCTTCCTTTCCTCTCCTTCCCCCAGGTGCTCAATGTCTCCAGAGCTCAGGTGCTCTCTAGACTGGACTATTGCAACAGCCTCTTTCTAAATCTGCCTGCTTCTACTCTCCGCCCTCTGAAACTCATCCAGAACAGGACTGCGAGACTTGTCCTTGGCCTCAAGCCCAGGGATCGTATCTCTCCAGGACTGAAATCTCTGCACTGGCTCCTGCTGGCTGCGAGGATTAAGTTCAAAACCCTCGTATTGGCCACAAGGCCTTCTGGGGCCTGGGGCCTCAATACTTTCAGCTCTCTCTTCCAAAATATCTTCCTTCTTGAGCTCTTCGCTCATCCGCCTCCAACTCCCTCAGGGTCAGTAGTTTCTCCAAGCAACGATTTGGTGGTAGATCTCTTTCCTCGGCTGGGGCCTCCCTCTGGAACAGCTTCCCAGTCTCCCTGAAACTTGAGGAGAATCATCTCCGGTTCCGGAGGCATCACAAAACCTTTATCTTTGCTTCTGCCTTTTCTCCTCCTCTCCCCTGCTGACTTCCTGGCCGATATCGAAACTGCACTGGTCACCTGCACTGGTCACCTGGTAACCCCCCCTTCTCTCAAGCCTAACCCCCCGCCCCAGTCGCACACCTGCACTGCCTTCCTGGCAACCCCCCGCACTTAGGTACTGTTCTGTACCCCTACAGTTCCACCACTAGCACTTGACACCTGATGTCTGCACTACCCTTGCAATTGCCACCAGCTGGCCGGACGCTACTGATTGTTATTTATTATCCCATGTACTGCACTGTCCCCTTCCCCTTGCCCCTGCACTTTTCTCCTTCCCCCTTCCCATGCACTTGCGCGATTTGAATGGCACCTGGCCTAGTAGGATCATTGTCTGTCTTCTCGCTGTTCCCCCTCCCTTGCCTCGTCGCGCCTTGAAACACTTATGATATGATATGATACAGCATTTAGTTTTGATTATATAACATCTCAGCATGGGTCTGTCAACCTGCTGTGCTACCCTGGTAGGCTTCTACTGTACAGCGTGTCTATGGATCGCTTAATGTACTAAAAGTGGGTGTACCTGTGTCATGGAAGTGATTTAAAGTGGAAATGTACAGTGCAGAGTTTGGAAAGAAGCCACATGAAAGAAATTGCACCATTTTTCAAATATTATTTTGAACATTTCCAGGCGAGCAGCAGTGCTACTGTGATATTTTCATTGCATGGTCACAATGATCCTGATCCTGCCCCAACCCCTCTGACATCTCTAGCAAACAAGAGCAGCTTGCTTAAGCAAGACAGTGTTGGGGGCGCACAAGGCCAACTCTGGTACTACAGGCGGCCTGCAGAAGCAGAACGTGATACTGACATCTGTCAGGGAACTTGCAAGCAGCTCCATGTGGCACAGCAGCCAAGCTCCCCGCCCGCAATTGGGACAAAATAACCGCAAAAACACAGCATTGAATAATTTAACTTAAAAAAGTGTTTATTTTTCAGTATTTCTAGCACGGGCGACTGAAGAGGCTCAGGCGAGCTACTAGTCGCCCGCGATCAACCGTTTGGTGACCTCTGGTCCACAGGCTTCGGGGAGTCTAGACGGATTCAGATGGACCACTTTTCCCTTTGGAGTTCTGATCTAATGATAAGTGCCTTGCACTGTTCCTGGTTTCCCAGAGAATACATTGGGGAATGTTGTGACTAAATCTTTTAAGCCTTCTTGCTGTTGACTAGGGGAATTAATTCAAAGTTATATATTTTTTCTGGTACCAAACAAAATAGCATTGTGGCATTGGCTGCGGAAGAGTTTTCCTTCCACTCTTTTAAGTGATTTACATGGTAGAGATGGGTCTTTTGTTTCCTGTCAGGTTGGGCTACCTTATAGGTAGAGGTCCCTGTTCATTCTAATATTTCATACAGCCCATGCCACTTTGAGACAAGTTTGTTTTCAGAGGTAGGTAGGGGGACTAATACTGTTCGTCCTTTTGAAAATTATCTTAGGTTTACCTTTTTGTCGTATGTGGACTTTTGTTTTGCTTGGGCTTTTTCCATATGAGTATAGACTAAGTGTTGAACAAGTTTCATACGCTCTTGCAATCTGGTATCTGTTTGCGAAAGCGGAATGGGTGACTCTTCTCTTTCTTCCCAGGTCTCCCGGAGCATGTCCAGGACATCGCTTGGTTCTCTAGCATAAAGTATTTTGAAAGCAGAGAAACCAGTGGACGCGTGAGGGGTTTTTCTCACTGCAAATAGGGCCGAGAGGATCATGCGGTCCCAGTCCTTCCCGTCCTTATCTACCAACTTTCTTAGGTCAATTTTGAGTGTTTTATTGTATCTTTCTACCAATCCATCTGTTTGGGGGTGATAAACTGAGGTTCTTAATGTGGCAATATCGAGCAATTCCTTGACTTCACCCATGAGCTTGCTCATAAAATTGGATCCTTGATCTGTTCGAATTTCCTTAGGAAAACCAACCCAGGAAAAATATGGTTATAGATGTTTCAAAATCTGCTGGGTTGTGTTGTTCTGTATAGGGAATGCCTCTGGGTTTCTGGTAGCGTAATCAATGATTACGAGGACATATTTGTTACTTAGTCTAGAGGTTTCCAACAGTCCAATGATATCCCTCCCAATCCTTGGGAAAGGGACTTCTATTATTGGCAAAGGATTCAGAGGGGCAGGCAAGGAAATATGAGTGCCGGTTTTTGGACATATTTCACATGTCTGAATTAAGTTCTTGATATCTGCATAGATACCTGGCTAGTAAAACTTCCCACTAATGTGTGCCTGGGTGTTAGATTGTCCTAAGTGTCCCCCTGTGAAATGAGAATGTGCTCTCTCTAATACGATCTTACGATGGGTTTTGGGGGTTACTAATTGAGTTTTACTTAGGCCCTCTGTGGATGTTTCCTTTCTGTACAGTAATCCCTCTATTAGGAAGAAAAAGAGACTTCCCTTCTCTAACCCTTCCCCTTCAGAAGAATCACCTGCAAGAAAGCCTCTGCGAGTGCTGGTTAATTTCACTGGGTGAAGGATAGGCCGGGAAGGATGGTAGGTTCTTCTTACCTTTTTTGCTTCAGTGGAAGAAGGTTCAGCAGCTTCCCCAAAGTCTAAGGTACCTCTCTCAGTATCTTTAGGGTTCACTTTCTCTAAAATGAGGAAATAGGTCCCTGTGCAATTTTGTCCCCACAATGTACGTCAAATTGAATTTTGCCATGGTTCTGTAGGAGAACCTGTATGACTCCTCAGAAGTTGGGATCTATGACGCCTGCTAGGGCATATAGAGCAAACTTCCAGGCCAGGCCAGATTTTAGAGCCAATCTTATTTACCACCCAGGAGGGGGTATCAAAACTAAGTATGTGGGAATCATTCCTCTTTTCCCTGGGTGGGATAGTAGCTTCTCTGTTGCAACAGACATCAAAGCCTATGGATTATTTTGTGGTGATAGAGGGATCTGAGGCTCTATGACTAAGTTTCTAGAATTGTAGGGTTCCCCAATTTGTCTCATCCCACTTCTGACACCACATATAAGGAAGGCATGGTATCAACAGTGAAACAGACACAAGTCACCAGAATTCAAGGTTGTTTATTGAACTTCAAAAAGGGTTTGAAAAAATACATATCTAATTCTAAATCTAACGATGGGAGCAAGCTGCGACGATCAAACAATAATAACACAGTCCTAGTGGTGTCATGTCAAAATAAAAGGGCCTATACTAATAAACCTATTGCCAGTACTTACCTCTAAATACAAATAATGTATGAAACAATGTTATGTAAGAGAAAGAAGTGTCCAAGAAATGATATGTCAGGATATTTGGTCGGTTGGCCTCACTTCCCTTTGTTTTTAGCACAGGACAAGGCAGCATACTCAAGCTTGGCACAGTCTGTGACTTCTGCAGCATGGAGGGCAGTTAAAATGGTTGCATTAGGGTCTTCTGTGCCCAAGTCTCATTGCCTTTCAAAGCCTCTTCTTTCCGGGGGCCTGATGTGACAAACAAATAATAAGTTCCTTTTCTCTTAGGGTTTCACATGTAGTCAATTTCTCAGGTGATTCACTATTCACCTTGGACCCCCCTCAGCCGGGCTCAGATCCCCTTTAACACAATACTCGTCGGATTTTTATGTATCCAATTTCTCTGGTTACTCATGGTTCACCCTGGATCCCCCTTAGCCGGGCTCAGATCCGTGCCAACATAATGTACAATGGGTCTCCCTCCACCAGGCTCAGACCAATTTTACTTCACTTTAACAAAAAATTGCTTTAAACCAAAGCTTTTAATTGATCTCCCTCGTTCGGGCTCGGACCAACTTTATCTACTTCATCATCAACTTTTTTAACTGTATCAACGTCGAAGACTTTCGATTGTGCACAGGATTTTGCTTGACCCATTGCAGGACCACTTCGATTCACAATCCTTTCCCACTCTTTCGCTTTTGCCACCTCTCAGTTGGATACCTTACAGAGACCGTCGAATGAGGACGCTCGCATCGCTGGACCACTCTGTCAGAGGTATCATATCTTGGTTTCAAAGTTCAATCACTCATCTGTTGTTCAGTTGTACTCCCGTTGGTTATCACATGTGTTTCATACACTGTTCGCTCCAGCCGCTCACCATACAATGTTGCTGCTTGCAACCTTGGCTTTAACACAGACCGGTCTGCTATTGGCCTCCCCAACTCACCCGCTGTGTTGATTTCACTGGCACTGCTTTGTTGTGGGAGCCAAGGACAGTACCACAGCAGCAGCCACGGAGAGCCCTGGTACCTCCGACACACAATGCAGGATTCTTAAGCTGGGTTTCCTGGTCTTTTGCTTTCGATTCTTGAGGTTTTGTGAAAGTAATGGTTCCTTGGGGAAGAGGCCAAGGGCGCTTCCCTCCTCGCAATCCCCTTCTTTTTCGGCGTCGTTCTCCTTGTGTTAAACTGCCATCTTGGAACTGGTGTTTCTCCATGTGCTTTGCCTCGCTCAGATTATGCTCTTGTGCACCACCTTTTATCCGTGTGGGGAAATGTAATGGAAGTCAAGTGTGCATGATGGTCAGTAATTGCCTGATTCTGCCTGACTATTGTATTGAGGCATGTCAGGTATACGGCTCAGGTGTTAGTCCGTCTTCTCTCATAGCGAGCTGTCCATGAGAAAGTGTCCATGTTGTGAAAGGGGGGGAGGTTGTGTTTCTAAGTATCCTACCAGGTAGGATAGGGTAAAAGTGTTACAGGGAAGGGGATATCACGTCTCACCATCCAGTGTCCCACTCCCACTCACGAAGACCTCTCACCCAGGTGATCCTCCCGCACTGGTCCACCCCCAGGAACTGGATGCAAAAGCGATGGCCGTGTCCTGGCCACCTGGATGACAGATCCCTGTGGACAAGTGGGTGAGACACCTTCAGGTTTCTCATAATACAGGAAATCCTGCCTGTGTGTCCTGGCAGGACTGCATTGTCTATGTGATTGCCATGTATGCTCGTGGGTTTCCGCTGCCGCTCTCTCTCCTTCCTATATTCTGGGCAGCTCTGCACTGGCTCATCCTGATGTAAGAGTCTCTTCAGTAGCTCTGGAGGGCTTTTATTTCTGATGTGGGTGATGCTGGTTGTATTGTTTCTTTTGGATTGGTCAAGCTGACACTTAGGCATCACTTTAGGTTTCTAACAAGAAAAGAACCACTGGCAAGCATCTTTGTCAAGAGGTATGTCAGGAGAAGGGTCTGCATGAAGCACACTGGCACAAGAAAGGGAGAGACAGAAATGAGTCCCTCTCTGCTTCCACTGTCCACCTCAGGGGTAGAACTGGCTCTATAGGGCTCCCTGGTAGGCCTTCCAACCCCAGCTGAGAGGAGTTCCCATCGCCTCTTGACAAGGCTTGATTGCTGACCATTTTACAATAGGCAAAGTAAAAACAATAATAGTGATATATAAAGAATGATATTTAAATAATAGATGCTGTGACGAATCACAGTTATTCGCCCCATCTCGCCATGGGGGTGACCCCCTATAAACCTAGGGAGGTGAGCTCTCTCTTCAAAACCCTCCCTTGGGGTTAAGGCAAGTGGGACCTTAACGGGAGAGACTCCTCTTTGGGGACAAGGATTCCTTTTCATGTGAGGAACTCCCTAGACAAACAAATATAGTTGCATACATGGGACTGTGAAACCAGATATTATGGAGAAGCCTGGTTTGTTATCATTAGAGAATCATTACCCATTTAGGGATTTAGTTATCCATCATTCATTCTGATTAGTAGTGACATGAGTAGTGATATTAGACTATCCATATATGTAGCCATTTGCTATAGAAAGAGGCCTGTTATATTTGAAGTGCCTTGCTAGAGACATATAGTGCCTTGCTAGAGACATGTAGAGATAAACTGACTGTTATGTAGTATGTATGCATTTAGAGACACGCATGAGTGTGCACTTAGAGTATGCATTGAGACATTATGTATAGTGCTTGTCATTGCGAGAGAGAGAGAGAGAGAGAGAGAGAGTAAACGCTAGAATGCATGAGGCCTATGGTTTTGAAGCCATCCTGAATGAGACAGAAGAGAAGCGCCACTTGGTTCTGCAGAGAAATGTTAGTGAAGCATGTGTAAACAGTTTGGTTGTTCAGATAACGTGACTCTTGTCCGAGTAGAGAGGAGAAGGGATGCTGGCTTATCAGGCCTGCCTGGGTTGTGTTCGCAGACAGAGAAGGTGGGGGCATGCAGCGAGTGCTTTGCACAGAGAGACGAGTAGAGGGATTTTAGAAGCTAACAGTGGAGTGAATAGAGGAATATGGAGGGAGATGGTATGGTAACACGTAACACAGATAGCATAGTACAAGATATGATGTACAAATGTCACGATGACAGAACACGCAGTACAAGAAGTGCATCACAGACTTTCAGGCACTGCTCGGATTTAGAAATGCTGATAGAGGGGCGAGTGAATGCTTAATGTAACCATAGAGATGCATGTACATCATTTGACACTATAACTGAGCAGTAGGAGTGTAAGTTGTTCTCTGACTCTGAGATTTATAGATGTAGATGGAGCTGACTCTGAGATCGAGGGAGTTTTGGATGGAGCTGCTCTCTGACTCTGAGATTGAAGGGAGGTGTTTGGTGTGGCATTGATGGAGGCTTCGTGAAGTGTTTTGGGTGCAGCAGAATCGGATGGCTTCAGGAGTTCGGAAGCTTGGGGAAGTATTCTGATGAGAGCTGATGAGATCGATCTGGCAGAGAGAGTTGGCAGGAAGACCAGACCACTGAGAGATCAAGGGGAGGCCCGACTCACTGGCTGGTTGCAGAGTTAGCTGGAGAGGAGAGACATGGCAAGAGGGGAATATTGCTGATATGAAGCCTAATTGATCTGAATAAGACACGTGCCAATGGGGAATTAGGACAGACCCTCACACAGAGCTTTGGGTTTGATAGATGGGGTAATCAGAAAGGGATTGTCTTAGTGAGAGAGTGTGAAGTGTGGTGTGGATTGGAGAGGAATGGTGAGGATTGGGGAGGAATGCTGAATGCTGACGCTTGCATTAGGCTGCATTAGCATTATAGATCCAGCTATCAGATTGCTTGCATTAGAAGCCTGTAAGGCGTACAGTTATTGCATTGTATTGTAGATTTGCACCCAGAGCATAAAAGGTGCAAATTCGAGATTTGCATTATAGTAGTGTTTGCATCATGCATTGCTGTGTATGAATAAAAGTGTTTTTATTGTTGAATCGATTCATGTGTTTTCTTTGTGTCTTATGTTTGTGTGTGGATAGTATAGTAATTTAGGAGTAACACAGTGCACAATCGCCCTGAGATACAAGAGCGGGGGGGCATAGTGATCCACACCCCCCAAGGAAGATTTGGAGACTAGCAAGTGGTTGCCCATAAGGGGTTAGGCCGGAGGTACTTTTGTTTTAGAATAACAGGACTATCTGGTAACCTGAAAAATGAGGCATCCTTATTGTTGGCTGAAGGTAAAGCAAGACTAACCTCAGTTGCACAAGAATACGAGATGCATATTTAACTGTGACAAGGATGAAGAGAAGTGAGGAGCCTGATGTGCAGGGGAAGCCCCTGGACATCATCATGCTTGCTGGAGGCAGAGTGCAAGCAGAATGGAACCCACGACTTGGATAAAGATAGAGAACCCGATTACAAGATGCCAGATAAACCGGCATATGCAGACGTGAGAAGAGTCTTGGGTCGACCGAGAGAGAAACAAGCAACCCAGTGGTGGATTGACCACAAGCTGGATGTGGTGGGCATGACACCCCAGGAACAACACCAATACCAGTCGTATTGGAAGCATGGGTTGCTTCTAATCAGCAGTCCCAGTACAAAGCAGGTGTCTAATGCAGACCCGAGAATGTGAAGCTGAGAAGAAGAGAGAGAGAGGGAAAACTGCCCCGAGGGAGAGCCGAACCCAAGCACTGGTACGTACCGAGAGAGAGGTACCTTGGGGACTAGGAGAAGTGGCAGGCCTGCGTGATATCGTTATCAATCAGCAAAAACCCATCCCAGTCACAAGAACGAGAAAGCAGGGCTAAAACTATGTGATGGGAGTTAGAGGCAAATAATGAGTAATCCATAGAGGGAAGAGAGTTGTTGTAAGAAGCTGGAACCTCGTCCCAGTACTGAGTACGAGTTATCAATTAAGCAACAAAGTTAATCAAGACGTGAAAAGCCTAGAAGATAGAGGCTTAACGCAGACAGCTGTCATATAATCAGTAAAAGAGGAAACACTCTAAGACTGATAACTTATGATAATGAGAGTTTAGAAAACGGTGAAGGAAAACCCTGTTCAACTATTGCTGGAGTGGAGGCCTGTAAGGAAAATACAAGTAACAATCTGATTAACACGAAATGTTACTGTGGAGGACATTCTAAAAAGGGGGCCAGAGAAAGTATGAGAGAGAAAAGTGTTCTTGAGGAAGTACAAGAATTGATCACAGAGACTATTGACTGAACTGGAGGAGAGGCCATAGGAAGACAAATCATTCCTTTGGTCTATTTTAAGTTAGTTAGAATTAGTGACAGGGCCAGAAAGGGTAGTTTGGCTGGATGACATATTTTCTTTTGGACTTCATGACAACGGACAAGCACTGTTTATTTTCTTTAGAAAGATACAGTATTCACTGTAGGGATAGGGAAAGTTAGGCCTTCTACTTATAATTTACATTAAAAGAACCTGAAGCATGTCTTCCGAGTGTCCCACTCCTTCTTCCAACCCACCACAGAGCTCAATGCCTAAATTGTACAAAACACCATTTTAAATCTCAAACAAAATACAGTCAACCACTTCAGAAGGCGTTAGACTTTGGTTTTGACTTATTGTTTTGCAATTGAGCAGCCCTAGCTGAGCCCATACCTCAGTAAAGCTATGGAGAATTGGAGATTTGTTAAAAGGCCTTTCATGAATGGAATCGGGGGTGGGGGAGGGGTGTTGGTGCCCGAAACGTGCCGATAATCTGTGCTGTGCTTTCCTACACTTGTCTGATTGAGCTTCAGAACCAGAGCATTGGTAGTGTAGAGCAATCGACTTTGGAACCACAGGGATGGATCACGTGAGTCCAGTGCTCTACTTTTTATCAATTGTTTTAAATGTAAACTGATATGATCTAAAATGGCCGAGGATTATAAGGTGCAGTTGGATTGGCCTTAATACGGCAGCAATGCTCAAGTCTGAGGAGTGGCTCCAGTGTGTCACAGGGAGTGGAGCTCAAGGTCAGCAGTGACTTTTTTCAAAAGGTACAGATAGGCAGTTTGTATGCCAGACCACCTGTCATCTACAATGGCTTTCCCTCAACATCCATTGGGGCCATAAAATAATATGAAAAGAGTATTGCCCGGGGTAGGGGGTCAAACATTGCAAATTTGACCAATGAGATGAGTAGCTGCAACCATGTTTATCAAGTCACTGCAGAGTAATGGTTGCCTTAAGTGACTTAAGCTTGGTCAATGCAGACTGTTATACTGGAGGCGATCTCATACAGTTCCGCTTTAGTACTGATACCCTGCCCAAATCTGCACATCCAGGCCTAATTCCTAAGTACCTTCTCTGTGGTGTTTCCACGGGTAACAATAGCACTGGGCATAGTGCTTCACTGCAACGGAGCCGGGCTATTTTATACCATGTTAAATTGCTCACCTAAAACAAATGCTTTATCTTGCAACTTCTTTTCCTTTTGCAGCAGAGGTGTGCTGTAGGCGGGACACTTTGAAGGTGTGGATTCCCTTCCATGTCACCCATTCCTGTCTACTTGAGATACAATGTAAACAGGGAGTATCCTTGTTGAATGGTGTGGAAGGTAGGACAGAAGAGCAGGATCGGGGCACGCTCCTGTCAGGCGGCACCGGGTGATGTGGTGGGAGGGACACACAAGAAGAAAGTCCAGAGCTTGCTGGGGTGTCTGTACTAAAGCCAGTAGGAACAATCTCTCATCAACTTACCACGCATAGTCTCATGCATGCCAACATGCCCATTTCATTCTGGGAATGCCTGCCACCAGCAGATACAGCAGTACTCCAGATTGGCTCATTATAAATGCAGGACTACACCTCCCAGAATACAAAGAAACTCTTGGTGAATCATCTCCCCAAAAATGTATCTGAGTTCCCTGAGCAGTTGTTTACATTGAGCACAGAATCATTATAATTAGTAATGTGGGAAGGAAGCTTAAATAATACGAGAACATTGGTTGAGAGGATCCGCGGTGAGTGAGTGTTCTGTCCTATGTGGAGTAAATTAAAGTTCTGTTCACAATCAACAGGACATACCGGCAGATATTCCCTCTTTATCCCTTCGTCGATCAGGTGCATCGGCCATCCGCATCCTCACTTCAGACCTCGCTTATCCCCTGAATGCATCACTCATTCAAATGGGCAGATTCATTCAGGAGGGGAAGGCACCACACACTGGTCCACCAACTCTCTAGCAATGAAGCGTGCCAGAGTGCAAAGGTTTCTGGTGTACGCTGTGAATAGAGCATTCATGTGCATGCCCGTGTTGATTGAACCTGAATGGCCAGGAGATGACTAGTGGTAAAACAATCGATGGCACCTCGCGGCAGTGTATCAGCCACATCTCGGGATATTTTAGGGCCAAAATATTGGTAATTGTGAGTTGTCTGTTTTGGGCAAGACGCTTGTAATTTGTTCAAATGTTGCTCTCATAGACCTATGACTTGCACCAGGAAAGATCAAGAGCAAGTGGTGGTCAGAGCTAAAAGGAGGAGGGGCGTTGCTATTTTTTGTGACTCCCCAAGCTTTGCATTGGGGTGGATCAATAGGTGGCAGGGTTCTGCACTTGCATTGATTGTCCTCGGCCTTTGCGTTTGCAACTCTGACCTTGAATATGAGAATTGGGGGTGATTATGGTTTAATGTATTTCTTGAGGAGTGTTGTAGAGCCTCACATGTCATCTTATGCCAACTTAATAGCGCTCACTAATACAAGCAAGGCAACAACCATTACTAAGTAGGAAGAATCCAACTGAATGCGAGGGAAGGAACCAGTCTATTATTCCCTAGTGACTGCCCCGTGTAAAGGCAGATCTCGGCCGAAGAACAGGGTTGGATGGTGTTCCACAATCTGGGCCCTTGTGCTACACAGGAAATGAATGGCCTCCATGCTTGTACCGCTTGAATGATCATGGATTAATCAAGGGTGCATTTGTCGATTAGAGCTTTCTGGCTTGTGCATAGTGCATCACCAGTTTTCTCCAGTGATCCTTGTGTGTGGTGCAGGGTATATTACATTTCATTCTTTACTCCACTCACAGCCAATGCAGTGCGTTCGAGGCAGGTTTCACAGAATCTCGGTTCTGGAAGTTCTGCCTCTTTTTGGCAGCCTGATTTTGTTCTTTGGAGTTTGCTGGTAAGTTATTGTGGCGTACGTTTCAGTAGTACAGGCATGCTACCACCTAGGTTCTCAATAGCTTGGCGCGGTGGTCAGTTTGAAGAAATGGTTGAATTTCCCTTAACAGTTGACTCCCTAAACTACTCCATTTGTTTGAGGGCCATGAGATAAAACTCTTCATCAACTATCACTATCCCTTTGAGGGGATGGTCTGCGACTTCCCCAGATTAGATGGCCAGACATCAGAGCTGCTGAAGCAGGGGACGCTCTCCTTCATCATGTGGTGTATGAATGTGGTTGAGACATATAGTACTGTCTGTCCATTTCCCTGAATAATCCTCAAGACGGGTGTGAATGTGGGTGCAACTTGAAAGCCTATGCTGATTAAGGACCCGAGAAAGTGCACGTAAACATTTAATAGAAGGGGAGAAAGCAGGGTTCCGTGGGACGCCACAAGGCACTCTTCCTCATTATGATTTTGTAAAGCCCCTCTGAGCTTGTTGGCTTCTGTTAAAGAGGAAGACGTGGGAACATCCCACTGTAGTACCAGTCAACTCAGCTCGGTTTCTTAGCCTGTTCAGCAACACAGAGACGTCTACCATATTGTACGCTGCAGAAAGCAGTCTTCTGGTCCACAGCCTGGGATCTGAGCAGCTCCTCACTAACAATGGTGTGTTTTCTTTCTATCCCTCTCACTGGCCTGAAGCCATATTGACGGCGTTCTGTTCTGTATATTCTGGAAGTGTTCTAGTCAATCTCTGTACAAGATGTTAGTGCCATATAGTGGATTGAATCTTGATCAATAGTTTCCAGGCATCTGAGAGTGTGCCGTAGGTTTCTTCTAGATGTGGAAGCATACCGTTAAAAGTGACGCATGTTGACATATTGTGATGACTTCCAGGAGCACAGGAAGGAAAAGTTTCATGCAGGATGCAGGGAAAGTGTCCTCTGGTAGATTTGATGTTTTGATTTGCTGAGACTGGCATATAATCTTCTCCACTTCGAGGATTTGTTAAAGAGGAAGCCTTGGGAGGTTAATGGCGGATATGAAGAGGATGAAGTGCTGTATATGATGGACTCTCAGATCAGGGTTATTTTTTTTCTTCAAATAACTGCAGGAGGTCTAGAGAGTGTTGGTGGATTGTGCAATCAGAGTTATTAAGCATTTTGGCCAGCTCATGTAATATATGAAAGATCTCTCTCAAATGATTAGGGCAATGTTAATACCCTCAGCGAGAGAAGCCTTTGGCATTTTAGTGGTAACACGCCCTTATCTTTTGCATTTCATTTTGGTTTGAAAATAAACTGTAAGGAGATCTATTTTGGTGGCACTTGTTTTTGGATTGTTGTACATATCACCTACAAAGGTCCCTGGGTAGTTCTTCATATTTGTGATTTTTAAATGTTTTTGATTCTTGGATGTAATGGTGTCTGGATATTTTTTAGTACAGGTTGTGGCCCATGCTGACAAGGTAGAGTCCCCGTTTCCATGCTGATTGGTCACTGGATTTCAACCATTGATCCTGTGAACCAAATGGATTTGGAACTGGATCAAGTAGATGCAGTGGGTATCTAAAAGGAAAGCATGAAGGCCAGTTTTGACCAAGTTGTGTCCTAGTTTTCTTGCTGATTGGTCAGTGGATTTTCACGAATGTTCGAGTGAATTTTAATGGATGGTCCAGTGGATTTTCCAATGGATCCAGTGAATTGACCCAGTGGTTTTTCACCAGTGTACCAGTCCCTTTCTGCCAAACTAGTTGCATATTTGCATACCTGGAGATGGTGCACATGCGGTGTGCAATCGCTTACATCTATGTCCATTTTTGTGTTTTTTTCCTGTGCTGAAACTACATGTATTTTTTGTTTTGTTATGGGTAATTTATTATGCACCTATACACGTGTGTCTCAAGGCGCAACAAGGCAAGGGTTGGGGGGAGGAATGATTCTACTAGGCCTTGTACATTTGGATCGTGTAAGTACGGGTTATTTATAACTTGCTTGAACCCGAGATCGGTTTGAAGCGCATATCCGGGATTCGAACCTGTGTGGCTCAGCGGGGTCTTGCTTCCAAGACCCGCGCGTTGCCACAGAACTATCCTCCCTTCACATGAGAGTTGCAGGTATGAGCATCCACAAAATAGCTTTGCCCTTAAGGACCATTTACCCTAATTGACCAGATTGGTGTTGCAGGCTTCGAATTGGTTGTGATGCATCACTCATGTGATTGTTATTGGTGAATTTTTAGTAATTCCTTGGATTTCTGTGAGTGTGTCTGTGAATTATGGGACATGGAATATCTATCTCTCTGTCTTTGCATCTATCCATCTATCTACCTATCTATCTACCGACAGAATGCACGTTGCTGTTCTTCACTTTAAAAACATAATGGGTGACATTGCACTTGGTGGCACCTATGCCCCCATTCTGCGGCAATGGAAAATGTGTCTGTATTATGTTTTTCTCAGAATCTTAAATTCAAGTTCAGTCACTCTGAAGATGCTCCCTCTCAGCAGTTTGAGTGTATATATGTGTTTCCTCTACAGTAGTGCACATTTGGTGCAAGTAGCGTGTTGCTGACAATACCATCTAACCATTAAACCCTCGAACTATCAAATGATACCGATTGATCGCCAATCGTCCCTTCTTGAGGAATATATTAGGGAATTAGTCACTGCTACAGTTCAGAATGGCACTGAATCAGATGTCATATTCCACCATAAACTATCTGATTAAGTATTGCAAGCACTCTTTCATTCATCACAAGGGAAATTCTTAAAGCATCAGGCAATAACCAACAATAATCAACTGCGGGTGCTGATCTGTCCAGCCATGACACAACCTATGATATGGTTGACCACAAAATCTTCTTTTATCGTTCCAAAACACTACAGAAATAAGAGGGATTGCGCTCCAGTGGGGAAAAATCCTGTCAACAAAACCGAAGCAGATTATTGAAACTTGCCCACTTCCACTTCACCCCACAACCCCTTACTTCCAGGGTTCCTCAGTGCCCTGCCCTTCCGCCATGTCAATGTACTTTCTATATACACTCCTTAGCAGATGTGGTCACCAGGTTTACCGCTTGTTTGCAATTCTGCGTAGATGACTCAGATCCTGTTTAAACTGCCTGACAATAACAGCAAATGTGACCACATGCCCAAATATCTTTGAACCATAAACAACTGGATATCTTTGAAATCAATTGAGCCTCATTACATGTTTGGCGGTAGTCTTGCCGGTAAAACCGGCAGTGCCGCCAAACTTGTGAATTTTTCCAGCCCCTGGTAATGGGGAAATAAAGGGCCATTACAACCCTGGCGGACCCTGTATTTCCCCATTGCCAGGGGCCGGAAACTTTTAATCCCCATTCACATTTGAGCCCCATAGGGCTCAATGAGAATGGGGAGGTCGGATGCACCGGCACCATTCAGTATGGTGCCGGTGCATCCGACATGCTCTGCTCGCGGGAGCCGGTCCGCCCGGCAGGCCAGTCCTGGCGGGTGAAAAGGCACCCGCGAGCAGAACTCGTAGTTTGCTGGTCCGGTAACAACGGTACTGGCAAGCTTACCGGTACCGGTGTTACCAGACCAGAAAACCTGTAATGAGGCCCAATGTATCTTAATGGTGAAAAATTAGGCCAACTAAGAACCCTTTACCTTTCAACGAGCACAACTTGTCAGGTAAGACACCGCAACTGGTGAATAAAGCCACCCTCTTTAATTCTCACAACAACTTCATCCTACAAATAAACAATTTGACAGGTCTTTCTCATCACTTTCAGTCTGTGAAATAGTTGCTACCCTGCCTTACAATAAACCACAAAATCCAGCTGATCCAAGCACTAATTCTAACTAAACTCTACTATTGATTTGGCCTCTTTCTTGAAACACCCACATATATATGAACCAGCTTCACATGGTCCTGAAGAAAGCAGCAAGACATGGCTTAGGGCTGAAACAATGCGACCATATTTCCACTGCTAAGAATAATTCTTAACTACTTGCTGAACCCTCTAAGCCTTTTGGGTACAAGACTCTGGAAAATAAATATTGGGGATCTGCACACCAGGGACTTGACATGAAGGTACTTTGGGATCCAGTAAACTGCATAAGAATACTAAGAGGGGGCGCAGCAAACTCCATAAGATTACTAAGAGGAGTCCAGCAAACTCCATAAGATTACTAACAGGGTGTCCAGCAAACTCCATAAGATTACTAACAAGGGATCCAGCAAACTCCATATGATTACTAACAAGGGATCCAGCAAACTACATAAGATTACTAACAGGGTGCCCAGCAAACTCCAATGAATTACTAACAAGGATCCAGCAAAGTCCATAAAATTACTAACAGGGGTCAAAAACTCCATAAGATTACTAACAAGGGATCCAGCAAACTCCATAAAATTACTAACAGGGTGTCCAGCAAACTCCAATGGATTATTAACAAGGATCCAGCAAACTCCATAAAATTACTAACAGGGGTCCAAAAACTCCATAAGATTACTAACAAGGGATCCAGCAAACTCCATAAAATTACTAAAATGGTGTCCAGCAAACTTCAATGGATTACTAACAAGGATCCAGCAAACTCCATAAAATGACTAAAAGGGGTTCAAAAACTCCATAGGATTGCTAACAAGGGATCCAGCAAACTCCATAAGATTACTAACAGGGTGTCCAGCAAACTCCAATGGATTACTAACAAGGATCCAGCAAACTCCATAAAATTACTAACAGGGGTCCAAAAACTCCATAAGATTACTAACAAGTGATCCAGCAAACTCCATAAGATTACTAACAAGGGATCCAGCAAACTCCATAAGATCACTAACAAGGGATCCAGCAAACTCCATAAGATTACTAACAAGGGATCCAGCAAACTACATAAGATTACTAACAGGGTGTCCAGCAAACGCCATAAAATTACTAACAGGTGTCCAAAAACTCCATAAGATTACTAACAAGGGATCCAGCAAACTCCATAAAATTACTAACAGGGGTCCAAAAACTCCATAAGATTACTGACAAGGGATCCAGCAGACTCCATAAAATACTAACAGGGTGTCCAGCAAACTCCAATGGATTACTAACAAGGATCCAGCAAACTCCATAAAATGACTAAATGGGGTCCAAAAACTCCATAAGATTAATAACAAGGGATCCAGCAAACTCCATAAGATTACTAACAGGGTGTCCAGCAAACTCAAATGGATTACTAACAAGGATCCAGCAAACTCCATAAAATTACTAACAGGGTGTCCAGCAAACTCCAATGGATTACTAACAAGGATCCAGCAAACTCCATAAAATTACTAACAGGGGTCCAAAAACTCCATAAGATTACTAACAATAGATCTAGCAAACTCCATAAGATCACTAACAAGGGATCCAGCAAACTCCATAAGATTACTAACAAGGGATCCAGCAAACTACATAAGATTACTAACAGGGTGTCCAGCAAACTCCAATGGATTACTAACAAGGATCCAGCAAACTCCATAAGATTACTAACAAGGGATCCAGCAAACTCCATAAGATCACTAACAAGGGATCCAGCAAACTCCATAAGATTACTAACAAGGGATCCAGCAAACTACATAAGATTACTAACAGGGTGTCCAGCAAACTCCAATGGATTACTAACAAGGATCCAGCAAACTCCATAAAATTACTAACAGGGGTCCAAAGACTCCATAGGATTACTGACAAGGAATCCAGCAAACTCCATAAAATTACTAACAGTGTGTCCAGCAAACTCCAATGGATTACTAATAAGGATCCAGCAAACTCCATAAAATTACTAACAGGGGTCCAAAAACTACATAAGATTACTGACAAGGGATCCAGCAAACTCCATAAAATACTAACAGGGTGTCCAGCAAACTCCAATGGATTACTAACAAGGATCCAGCAAACTCCATAAAATGACTAAAAGGGGTCCAAAAACTCCATAAGATTACTAACAGGGTGTCCAGCAAACTCAAATGAATTACTAACAAGGATCCAGCAAACTCCATAAAATTACTAACAGGGTGTCCAGCAAACTTCAATGGATTACTAACAAGGATCCAGCAAACTCCATAAAATGACTAAAAGGGGTTCAAAAACTCCATAGGATTGCTAACAAGGGATCCAGCAAACTCCATAAGATTACTAACAGGGTGTCCAGCAAACTCCAATGGATTACTAACAAGGATCCAGCAAACTCCATAAAATTACTAACAGGGGTCCAAAAACTCCATAAGATTACTAACAAGTGATCCAGCAAACTCCATAAGATTACTAACAAGGGATCCAGCAAACTCCATAAGATCACTAACAAGGGATCCAGCAAACTCCATAAGATTACTAACAAGGGATCCAGCAAACTACATAAGATTACTAACAGGGTGTCCAGCAAACGCCATAAAATTACTAACAGGTGTCCAAAAACTCCATAAGATTACTAACAAGGGATCCAGCAAACTCCATAAAATTACTAACAGGGGTCCAAAAACTCCATAAGATTACTGACAAGGGATCCAGCAGACTCCATAAAATACTAACAGGGTGTCCAGCAAACTCCAATGGATTACTAACAAGGATCCAGCAAACTCCATAAAATGACTAAATGGGGTCCAAAAACTCCATAAGATTAATAACAAGGGATCCAGCAAACTCCATAAGATTACTAACAGGGTGTCCAGCAAACTCAAATGGATTACTAACAAGGATCCAGCAAACTCCATAAAATTACTAACAGGGTGTCCAGCAAACTCCAATGGATTACTAACAAGGATCCAGCAAACTCCATAAAATTACTAACAGGGGTCCAAAAACTCCATAAGATTACTAACAATAGATCTAGCAAACTCCATAAGATCACTAACAAGGGATCCAGCAAACTCCATAAGATTACTAACAAGGGATCCAGCAAACTACATAAGATTACTAACAGGGTGTCCAGCAAACTCCAATGGATTACTAACAAGGATCCAGCAAACTCCATAAGATTACTAACAAGGGATCCAGCAAACTCCATAAGATCACTAACAAGGGATCCAGCAAACTCCATAAGATTACTAACAAGGGATCCAGCAAACTACATAAGATTACTAACAGGGTGTCCAGCAAACTCCAATGGATTACTAACAAGGATCCAGCAAACTCCATAAAATTACTAACAGGGTGTCCAGCAAACTTCAATGGATTACTAACAAGGATCCAGCAAACTCCATAAAATGACTAAAAGGGGTTCAAAAACTCCATAGGATTGCTAACAAGGGATCCAGCAAACTCCATAAGATTACTAACAGGGTGTCCAGCAAACTCCAATGGATTACTAACAAGGATCCAGCAAACTCCATAAAATTACTAACAGGGGTCCAAAAACTCCATAAGATTACTAACAAGTGATCCAGCAAACTCCATAAGATTACTAACAAGGGATCCAGCAAACTCCATAAGATCACTAACAAGGGATCCAGCAAACTCCATAAGATTACTAACAAGGGATCCAGCAAACTACATAAGATTACTAACAGGGTGTCCAGCAAACGCCATAAAATTACTAACAGGTGTCCAAAAACTCCATAAGATTACTAACAAGGGATCCAGCAAACTCCATAAAATTACTAACAGGGGTCCAAAAACTCCATAAGATTACTGACAAGGGATCCAGCAGACTCCATAAAATACTAACAGGGTGTCCAGCAAACTCCAATGGATTACTAACAAGGATCCAGCAAACTCCATAAAATGACTAAATGGGGTCCAAAAACTCCATAAGATTAATAACAAGGGATCCAGCAAACTCCATAAGATTACTAACAGGGTGTCCAGCAAACTCAAATGGATTACTAACAAGGATCCAGCAAACTCCATAAAATTACTAACAGGGTGTCCAGCAAACTCCAATGGATTACTAACAAGGATCCAGCAAACTCCATAAAATTACTAACAGGGGTCCAAAAACTCCATAAGATTACTAACAATAGATCTAGCAAACTCCATAAGATCACTAACAAGGGATCCAGCAAACTCCATAAGATTACTAACAAGGGATCCAGCAAACTACATAAGATTACTAACAGGGTGTCCAGCAAACTCCAATGGATTACTAACAAGGATCCAGCAAACTCCATAAGATTACTAACAAGGGATCCAGCAAACTCCATAAGATCACTAACAAGGGATCCAGCAAACTCCATAAGATTACTAACAAGGGATCCAGCAAACTACATAAGATTACTAACAGGGTGTCCAGCAAACTCCAATGGATTACTAACAAGGATCCAGCAAACTCCATAAAATTACTAACAGGGGTCCAAAGACTCCATAGGATTACTGACAAGGAATCCAGCAAACTCCATAAAATTACTAACAGTGTGTCCAGCAAACTCCAATGGATTACTAATAAGGATCCAGCAAACTCCATAAAATTACTAACAGGGGTCCAAAAACTACATAAGATTACTGACAAGGGATCCAGCAAACTCCATAAAATACTAACAGGGTGTCCAGCAAACTCCAATGGATTACTAACAAGGATCCAGCAAACTCCATAAAATGACTAAAAGGGGTCCAAAAACTCCATAAGATTAATAACAAGGGATCCAGCAAACTCCATAAGATTACTAACAGGGTGTCCAGCAAACTCAAATGAATTACTAACAAGGATCCAGCAAACTCCATAAAATTACTAACAGGGTGTCCAGCAAACTCCAATGGATTACTAACAAGGATCCAGCAAACTCCATAAAATTACTAAAAGGGGTCCAAAAACTCCATAAGATTATTAACAATCGATCTAGCAAACTCCATAAGATTACTAACAGGGTGTACAGTAACTCCAAAAGATTCCATACAATTACTAACAGGGATTGAGCAAACTCTACAAGATCACTAATAGGGATCCAGTAAACTCCATAAGATTAATAACAGGCGACCATAAACTCCATAACATTACTAACATGGTGTCCAGCAAACTCCATAAAATTGCTAATAGGGGTCCAACAAACGCCGTAAGATTCCTCGGCAATATGGCCATGGCTCTCTGTCTTAACAGGCACGTAACCTCTAATATGAGTCAACAGACTCATTTTGGGAAATCTTCCCTTAAATAATTGGAACACTAAGCTTGGGCACTAAGCACTCATTCCCTACCTAAAAATGTTTAGAATGTTGTCAAACCAGCGAATTCTGAAACGTTTAGCTCGACCTTTGCTTCCTCCGAGGCCCACAGACCCCTCACTTTTTCTCCTATCTGCCTGTGTTCTGAAGTCAGTTGTTAACAATGCTTGATGTGATATGTTTTTTAAACATACATGTGCGTGTTTGGACTTTTTCTATTTCCATAGTACACCTTATCACCACCGGGTGGCAGTGCCGCACCACTAGAGTCTGTGAATCTGCACAGGCCTAAATATAGAAAGCGGTCTGGTCTTTTCTTGTGTTTTTGCTGAACGCAGATCCGGCCATTTCGTATGTTAACGCGATGAGCCGAAGTTATGGCTATACAAAATAAGAAGTAAAGTGAGGCACGGTCATGGAATATGTGGTAGCAACGGGCGAGACTAGACAGTGTGGCTAACACCCGCAAGAACACGAAAGCAAGGTAGTAGGGGTTGGTATTTTCTGATCATCAAATCAAATTACACAGCTGCTGGTTAAACTAGGTTAGCAAGAAGGAATGCGTCAATATAAGGTATTTTCGGACTTAGGGTCTGATTTACAAAAATGTTTTCAATGGGACTTTCCCATGTTTAAAAACATTTTAGTTAATCAGGCCCTTAATGTTCCAGTTGGCCGATACGCACTGATAGTCACGCAAGAACACCCGGAAGCCCTGTATCGACCTTTCCATGAGAGGAGTCACATTTAGATATTTAGGGCACGAGTTCCAAAGAAATACAGGCATTGACAAACCCAACAGTTTTGGCTTTTGTATAGGCATCAGGCATTTTTCAGGCACTTCTAAAATAGTACTACCGGGCCATAAGAAGGCAACAGCTGACAAACGTGTGAGTACCTGGTCATATGGGGGCAGTGGCAGGGAAATCCCTATTTAATGTCTATAGTAGAGCCCAAACTGCTGCCTTTTGCCAATGCTCGTTTTTTAATGGGAATTCCTGCTGGCATTGGTTTTCTCCACAGATCAGGATTTTAAGTAACCCGGTTTTCAGGGTGTGTGTGTAAATATTATTTAAGCCAATTGAATGTACTGTATAGCACAAAGGCCTGACCTTTGGATGCAGACAGATCTTTACAGTAGGTGCATTAACCCACTGTAGGAGCATACTGCGTGTAATGAGGACATCTGAACTACAAGTCCCAGCATGCGAAAAGCACTTAGCTGATAAGTCAGAACTGGCTCAAGGTTCGTAGTTCTGTTTTGATGGTCCCTTGTCAAGTACTGGCCTTTTCAAAAGGAACTGGTTCTGCAATGTGCCGAAATAAACGTAACTCCTTGTTTAAAACTCTACAGAATTAGAACTAAAACTGAGAACTACATACATGTTTCATGCTCAATTTTGGAGTAAACCTTTAATGTGACGTCTACGTGCATACATTTAGCAAGCAGCTACAGGCACTAGTAAGAACATGTGGAAGATGAACGTTTCACTAATTGTTAACACTGATGTTCTTAAGTTGCTGCTTCTGTCCCTGACTGCCCCATGTACATATTTGTTTATAGAGTGAAACACAGATTTCTTACTGGAAGAAGAAGGGAGAAAGTCTTTAGACCCAGTGCACAGGATCATTTGAATGACCTTGACTGACAGTGTTTGGCACATAACACCAAGAGCCATCTTTGGCTCTGCAGAAGAGTGAAACGTGCAATAAAACAATGAAGTCTCTGACATGCAGATTCCTTAATTGCAGCCATGCCTCCCACACAGCAAGAATTATAGGGGAGCTGTTGCCCAGATTTTTATTCTGACAATAAAAACAGCACCATGAGTGGCAAACATGAATGGGCAGGTGGAAAGGTGGAGGGTGGGAGGGAAGATACAAAAGGAGCAAAATCCACAGATTTCACCATTGACAGCAGCCAGACTTTCCAGAAATACAGAGCCAAAAGACCCAAATGGCCTGGCTCCTAATGTCCACCCTTCACAAAATCAAACCCTTCATCCCACAGCAGGATCTCTGGACTGTAGTGCAGGCACTTGTGATCTTGCACATTGATGGGGGAAAATGGCCTCCTCTAGCTGCTCACTTGGCTCCCCTTAAAGAAGTCCACCATGCTGCAGCACGTCTTGTTACAGGTGTGGGGAAATGTGACCGAATCACCCTTGTCCTACGCAAACTACATTGGGTTCCACTCCAGGCCAGGTTACTTTTCAAGACTGCATGTATCATCTAAAAAGCAGTCACGAGTAGCACACCAGCATACTTAGCGGCTAAGCTCCACATATCTGGGGGCACGCGCTCCTCGCGCAGCAAACTGGCCAGCTAGGTCAAATTACAACACATCTGCAAAGAGAGGACCACAAACAATCCTTCTCCTTTGGAACCTGATCCGGGTAGCAGCTCAGAATGCCCTCACAATTCTCCAATTTTGCAGATTTCTCAAAATGTGGCTTTTCTCTCAACAACTGACCTTATCACAATGGGTGCACATACCGATGCGCATACAGCAACTCACAGTTCTGTGCTACTGTTAAAATATGCCAGCCCAAACACTGGCTACCATACATACTCTGTATAGCACTCTGCTACTTTTGAGCTAAGTTCGCACTTTAAACAATAAAATAAAGGTTAAAAAAAAGGTGGTAGAGGTCAGAGGCCAGATCCGGGATTTGGGAGTTAATGGAGAAAATTTGGCAGGGATAGTGGGAGGAGGAAAATTGTGCATGCCATAGAAAAAAGGCTGCAGAAAATATTTTAAAAAAATGAATCTACGCATGAACTAACATCACACTACGGAAATTCTATATGTGGAAAATCTTATTTCCCATGAAATGTTCTTCACTGGGTCACACTGTGGGAAAGAATCTGTCTAGGTTACAAGCGTGCAACACTCAGCAGTGTTTTCTAGTGCACAAGGAAACGTGTTTATGCCGCTTTGAAAAAACAGAAAGAAGAGAATGGCCTCATGGAACCCGTAACAATGCAACATTTGCATGTACTAAGGTATGAGAAGCACTGTATTTTCGTATTGCTGATGGCTGGCGTTAGGTTAGATTTTCATTTCTGTGATAAATCTCCCTCCACTGTGAGACCTCCAGCACCTTTTGCTGGACTTGTGGATTCTTTTTCCATGTTCCTGAGTGAGTGGGAACCTTTTTCCCCAGTCATCCATTCTTTTACTCTTTTTATGGGTGTCATTTTTCTGACTATCCATAGTTTATTTTTGAATCTATACTTTCCTATCCGTTTTTGGGCAGCTACATTTTATTATTGCAGCACAAAGTACTTTCTGTGCAGTGTTGTGGGTTGCTCCTTGGGCTTCCCTTTCTATTTTCTCTTACCTTACCTTGCAGAACTACTGTTCTCAAAGGTAGAGAGGGATTTTCATCCCCTTTACATTTTATATAGTGAGACCAGCACACCCCACCTTATGTGGAGTGCTGAGGAAATACATAGTATCCCCTTTCCTACTGTGATATGATAAGATATGATATGGCATTTATAACGCGCCTATACACAAGTGTTTCAAGGCGTGACAAGCAAGGGAGGGGGAACAGAGGGAAGACAGAGACAACGATCCTACTAGGCCAGGTGACATTGACATCACGCAAGTGCAGGGAAGGTGAGGGGGAAAAGTGCGAGGGGGAAAGTGACAAGCATACTATTACGGCTGGTGGCAGTGGACATACTTTTCTTACTTTTGTGTTAATATTGCACGGAGACTGTCAAATCAGCCGCAGTAATGTACAGAAGGGACACCATTCTGCTAGAAGGGTGGCTTCTTTCTTTTTTTGCCAGTTTTAGTATGCTTGTCCTTTCTTGGTCCTTCTTCTGCCGTACTTGGTGAGGGAGCTCCTGGTTATTCTTTTGTCTTCGGCAGGAACCCTTGTGTAGCCCGCCGAGGCTCCAGCGTGTCTGAGAATGCAGTAAGTGAGGGAGGAGTCTGAAACTCCACTCACCTTTGTCTTCTGGTGTGCCGGAGAGAAACCAGTTACCACTGGGTCTGGCTGTCCTGATTGGACAGCCACCCACCCCTTTCTGTAAACTGCTGAGACAGCTTGCAGAGGTTGTGTGTGGGTTCCTGTATATCTGGCCTGGATCTTGGAGCTGAAGACAAGTCGACCACTGGAACAGAAGATCTAATGAAGAAGAAGATAAAACTGCTGTAGCTACTTCCAGCGAACAGAGATGCTTGTTATGTAACCTCTGCATGTGCTGACTCCTTCTTTGAAGTGACATAGAAGTCTTGAAGACGATGACACTGATCTGGATACGCTTGAGACCCATCAGCCTCTATACAACCTGCATTCTGAGCTATCCCATGATGAGCTGTGACCTTCCTGGGCTGCAAACCACCAATACCCTGGGACATCAAGTCTGTATGCTGTGCAGCATCTTTGGAAGAACAAATCCTGTTGAACCTTTGGGGGACTCCTGCTGGACTTCCAGAGACACACTTCCACTCCTTGATGTCCCCTCACCAGAGTGCTGGACCGAGATATTGAGGCAAATCTGATCAGCAGTGATTGTCCTTCACCTGGTACCTTGAAAAGGGCGCCAAATCCACAGAGCCACGAGAAGCACAGTTGCCTGCTGCTGCATATTCCCATTCAGTGTCCGTTATTTTGTCACCACGACCAGGATTCCAGAGACCGGGTCCTGTGCTGTTGCATCGTGAAGGCAGCTGTCTGCAAGCACTTCCTCACTGCTAAGGTACTGCGTGGCTGAGGTTGTTACTTACCTAAAGTCTTGTGTTGCTCCTGTATAGATAAGGGGGGTTATTTGTGTGTTTGGGAGATCGCCCATGCTATTCGCCCAGGCCTAACGCTGAAACACATATAGGGATCCTTCTACGAAGTCCCTGAACGCTTTCTACTAACTCTAAAGTCTGTACTTACTTGTTCAACAAGAAATCCTCTGGAAATCTGACTTTCCTACCTCTGAGCCCTATCCTCACCTGCCTTCCGTTAGCCTCTGGACCACCAGTGTCCCTCTTTTGCCTCGGAGATCATTCATGCTGTTGAATAGGGAAGGACTTTTAAGTATAAAGCCTCTGACTAGAAAATATAACAAGTGTTGCAAATTATTTTACTTGTTAGTATGTATTTTGATTCCTGAAACAGAATACGTTACAGTGTTACTAAGTTCTTACTTACCTTTGAGTTGCTTAATGAAGTTATTTACTTACATTTGAATTGTGTTCTACTCTTCTAGAAGGTAACTGAGTTGGTATTTCTTTATTATTCCTGAAACTGAATAAGTGTACAAGTCTACCAATAGGGTTTACTCATATTGAATAGCTGTTGCCATTCTAAATGTGTAACATTAGGTTCTTATCTACCTTGAACTGTGTACTGCCTTTCTGAAAAGTCCTATAGCCAACTGTTCCTGTAATAGAAATTGAGTTAGGGCTAGAACCAGTAGCCCCAGGGATGGCAGCTTGAGAGCTGAGATCCTGTGCCCTGTATCCATCTCGTATATACACTCATAATGGCTGACATCAATCTTTCTGAAACACCCCAACCAGCAAAGAGACAGAAGGGTGACAGAGATAGTACTGAGAGTGAAAGGAGAGAGGACAAGCTGCTGGAAAATTTAACCAAGGTGACTGCTGACATTGCAGGGATCAAATCAAAACTGTTTGCATCAGAGGAGAGATATGTTGAACTCTCTGCTAAGGTTACTTCTGTAGAGAGTTATTTACATTCAATAGGTGATGAAACAAGGGGAATGACTGAGCAAAGAGCTACAAATACAAAATGAGAAGTTAGCCCTTAAGTGCCCTGAGCAAGAAAACTTCTCAAGAAGGAACAACATCCGTGTTTCAGGATTTCCAGAGAACATTGAACGGGGATGTCCTATGGATTTTCGTGAGAAAGCCTTAATTAAACTGCTCAACCTGGACCCAAAATTGCCATTGGAAATGGAGAGGGCTCATAGATCCTTGGGTCCAAAACCTGCACTTGGACAGAGACCAAGACCTTTCATAGTGACGTGCTATTCCCTATCGGAGAACTGATTCTGAAGAAAGCCTGTGAAATGGGTGACCTGGCTTGGGGGGGGGAGGGTCATATAATAATGATTTTTGGAGATTTGAGCAGAGATGTTTTGGAGAAAAGAAAACATTTAACATGGCTAAGGAGAAGGCAAGAGACAAACACTAGAAATACTACATAGTGTATCCGGCAATTTTTAGAGTAGTTCTGGAGGGTCAGGTTCACTCTTTTGTTGATCATCGTGGAACAGAAGATTTCTTATCTGACCTGGATCAAGAAGCAATGGAAGAGTCTACAGCAACACAGAGGAATGTGGTTTTTGAAAAAAAAAGAAAATTGGATTGAACTCTGTCTTTCTATCTTTTGTCTCTCTCAACAGGAGATTATAGCTTCAATTAAAACATATTTGTTTTAGATATAACTAGATGCAGTTGTACCCACTCAACATGTAAATTAAGTTTTTTTTAATTGTTATTTCACATGCAAAGTTAAAGAAGTTGTAGTCCATTAAACAATTTAGGATTCTAGGATTTTGTTTGCTGAGAAGAGAGAGTTCGGAAAAAAAACATTAGAGGAATGGACGAAGTAACCCTGTGGAGTAGCGTGTCTGAGCATAATGGCAAGTAACTAGGAATTGGATAGCGAATTTGGATACGCAAGGCATGGATGGAGAAATAGTGGCCGGATTTCAGGGCAACTCTGCAATGTAGGTGGTGGTGTCCGTGTGAATGCTGGTACCCCATCGTTGCACATCCGTGGTATGGAAATAGAGATTGATTTCTGTGTGAGGACTCACAACGCTCGATAATGAAGCATTCTCACCACTCCAACAATATCGATCGCGCAACTCAGAATCTGCTTTGTATGGCGCTCATGGACGGAGTCTGCTTTTATAGACAAGACCCCAAAATAACTACTGATGCACTTGAACTCAGGTTGGGAAGGGTACTCATTTGCGCTCTTTGTCATTCTATTTCCTATGTCCACTGTCTGCGAGTCTTATAAGCATATGCTTCATAACGGTCAGCTGTGTTTGAACTCTTACGTATATTATCTATGTTTGCTTCTCATGTTTGAGCATATACGTTGAGGCAGGCTTCTTAGCATTATACATGCTATGGCATGCAAAAGTGAATAATTTGAAGTTTGTTTATGTTTTTCAATGGCAGTGGCACTCATTCTTGTGAATATAGTGATGGGGACAGCTGTTCTGTTAAGAATTGTGGCTCAGATGGATGCCCAGCGTATACAAAGTGTGAGGGAGGGAGGATTTGCAACACAGGTATGGAATAATTTGTCATTTTCGAATGTTGGCTGATTAGGGACTGCGGGTGTGCAGCAACCGTCTAGGGGGGCCAGAACATTGTAATTATCTCAGACTTTTAAGTATACAATACGGCTGGTGAATGTGCTGTTCTTATAACTTGTGGTGTGTTTTGAAGACATAGATCTAGAAATATTAGTAGAACCAAAAGGATTTTAGTGATGCTTAAGATGGAAAAACGATTGATAAAGACAGAAATACATGGGTCCATAATGTTAGAGTATCTATGGAATGGGGCTCTCCCACAAGGCCTGGTAGTACACGACGAAACAAGACTGTTTTTATATAACTATGAATTCAGACTCCAGGGGAGCTATGTGGCCAATAAATGTGGTCATGATTGGATTATACTAATTATAGACACAGCGAAAGGAATGGTGGACAAAATAGTGATTGAACTTAACAAACTGGAAGAAGAAATAAGAAAACTGGTCCCCAAAGAAGTGTTAAAAAAAGGTTAGAAGAAATAAAAGCAGAAATGATGGAGTTCAAAGATTACACCACGAAGGAACGAATCAGAAGGCTAAAAAAGATCTGATGAACTTTAAACATGAAAAAGCATTCCTTCATGCCAAAGAAGATTTTAAATACCAAGAGGGCGACAAGTTCCAACAAATACAATCTAGAAAAAGAGTGAGGTTCGGCAATACCTCTTACAGCTCTACGAATTATAGTTCAGGAGATGATGTGATCAATTTACTAGATTAATAGTAAGAAATCATAGAGGCCCATACAATCAGAGACCCAGAGGAAGAAAAGGAAGAGGTAGACGAGGCCAATATGCTAGGTCTTTTTTGGAACAGGACCAGAGATCATGGGAACTGGAACTCAGGGTAACCAGAAGCCACCAAACCTTATAGTCAACCTATCCAACTGCATTGTGACGGACAGAGAAAAAAAGATATTGAATAAAGGACTAGGATTTGTGACCACAAATAAACATGACAACTTTAAATTTCGAGTGGATTTCAAACAATTCATGCGTAAAGTACACCTTCGCCAATTCTTTCAGAATGCAGAGTTTGATTGCATTAACAATGAATCAGGACTAAAACCATCTTCTTAGTTCTCACCACCAACACACAGTCACAGTGCCGAAGCAATAGTGTTTAAACAAAGTTTATTGACAGACCTCGAAACCTTGCAAAATACTAGTAAGAATCTTTTCTAGAACATATCACACCAGGAGAGAAATGCAATATTGGATCTATCTAACAACGAAAACATTGTAAATGCGCAAAGCCAACAAAGGCAGAGGAATTGTAATTCAGAACAGGGAAAAATACATTGGGAAATGCCTCAGGCAACTGAATGATGAAATATGTTGCGTCAAACATGATGCAGATCCAGCAACAAGATTACAAAGCACTTTGAAACTCAAAGTGGAGAAAGCTCTTGAAAGAGGGTGAATTTTCAAACAAGAGGCAGCTTTTTTGATAACTAAAAATCAGACTGCACCTTTATTCTACACGGTACCAAAAATACATACAAATCTCAGTAGCCCACCGGGAACAACGATTTTTGAACTCAGTATTAGAACCATTGTTCATATTTGCAGACAACTATTTGAGATCTATAGTGAAAGAGATGAAGTCACAAATACAAGACTCCACTGCATTTATAAAAGAGATTGAAGGGATGAAATATGAGGGCTAATCAAAAAAGCTTGGTAGAAGGAAGACAAGCATTTCTAGTTAAAGGACTGCTGTTTCCGTTATAGTTTGGTGATTTAGAGGACCATGAACAGACAAGACACAAGGTCAAACACATAGGAGAACTGCACAAGATTGTAAGGCTCTTGGTAGCATAGCCTAGTACACAGTAAATGTGAAAACACTGTAAATGTTAACAACAATAAAGTGTGGATGTGAGGATATCGAAGGGACAAGAGCCCCTGAGGAAGTTCTAAGGACATAAGCCTATGATACAAGAATGAAACATTATGGGCTGAAGGTTGGGGTTTAAAAAATATACCCCCCAAAAAGATGACTAATGTGACAAAAGTTTGTCAGTTTGTGTTGTTTTATTAAGGTTTTTTAATGTAATTTGTCGCATGTTTTTGGTGTAATTGCATATATTGCATTTGTAGCATGGTCCGTGCTGATTTTATACTACAAATGTGGAGTATTATTGATTGAAACATTACTGAGGCAGAATGAATTGTTGCATTGTTTGTTCCTGTTGATATCCTGTTAAAGACTACTGTGCTGATGATGAATAAATGCATTTTGATAAGAAATTAGGTTTTGGAAAAGAATTAAAAGAGCCATCAAGGGTTTAAAAAGAATGAATAATGTGTTTTGTCAAAAACAGTCCACCCAGGTCTAATTGGTTGTTTTTCAATGCTTAGGATGGTAGCTGAACTTGGTGAATGGCAAACGTTATGGAGATCGGTGTAGGATGGGGAAGAATCGTTTTTTTTTGTTTAAATAATGTGTATTGGTTGTATACACATAAACATACCACCTTACAACTGTGGTTAAATTCAAACAATATACATTCAATTAGATTTAGCTGTCTTTCCCCCGCCAAAACCCCCACCCATCCCGGCCTATGTCACACCCCTCCTTCCATACCACGTTCTTCCATCTCCACCCTCTACCCTCTCGTGTCATTCATATAGAATTCTCTTCCAGGTCTTGAGCACCTTGTTCCGAGACAGCTAGGTCAGCTACTAATTGCCTCCAAGCCTCCAATCCTGCCTCCTCCTGTCCCGGATTTCTACCTCTCACCTCCTGCCACACCACAGATTCTGCATTGCTCCATTTTAACAGATCCCTCCACCATACTTCCACTGCCGGTCTTGTTCATGCTTTCCCTACCATCGCCATTCTGTGCTTCGCTAGTATTTATGCCAAGTCCTTTAGTTTGCTCACCTGTTTTTCTCTTTTAGGTCTCGGGAAACCTCCTAACAGACAAGCATTAGGGGATCCCACCTCCAGAGTAACCTCCATTTTGGCCAGTATTTGGGCTACTTCCCCCCAATATTTGCCAATCTCTTTGCATGCCCAGAACATATGTACCAGATCTGCATTCACCTCCCTGTATTTTGGGCATGTCTGTATGTTTGCTCGATGAAATTTGGCCATTTTGTTCAGGGTCAAGTATGCTCTGTGGGTAATGTACAGCTGGATGGGTTGTAATCTTGCATTTCTCAACACCTTCTTGTGGTACCCCATCGCTCTACTCCACATCTCATCTGTCATTGGCTCCACTTGGTCTGACTCCCACTTCTGTCTTGTCTGTCCTATTTCTTCCCCAACCCTAGACATCACTAGCTCATATATGTGTGATACTTCATGTCCCCCTTCCGATACGTCATAAAATGTCTCTATTACCTCGTTTGGTTGTAGGGGCAATTCGATCTCTGCCCAACTCCGCCTGAGGTGCTTCCGGAGTCATGAATACGTGATATATTGACCTCTGTGCACTCGTGTGTCACTGATCAGCTCCTCAAACTCCTTGTGCCTTCCTTCTTTTAGTATATCTCCCACGGTTGCTACCCCCATGGGTTCCCACCATCTCCTCACACACAGCATGACGTGTTCATCTACACCTTCCAGCGCTACTAGCGGTATCTGTGGGGAAAACAGTGTTGCATTCCCCATCATTAGACATGCCCTATGACACATCCTGCTCCCGAGGCACAACAGTAGATTCCCGCTGGTCGTGCACGAATCGGGTAATCAAATCACTTCATTCAAAAAGAACAGGATGCTTTCCTTATGTAGCAACCTTGACTCCGGTGTCTGTCCGTCTGATAGCCATTTGGCCACAAATTGCAGCTGACTAGCAATAAAATACATCTCAAAATTATTCAACTGTATACCTCCTTGTTCGTATGGGTTCTGAAGTTTCTGCGGTGCCACTCTGCATCTTGAATTGTGCCATATGAAGCTCCCACATATACCATGCAATTTCTTTTAAACCTTGCTAGGTATCGCAAACGGGACATTTGCTAAATAATGTAGGAGTCTCGATAGCACCACCATCTTCAGTAAGGCTGCTCGCCCCATCATAGACAATGGTAGTCTAGACCAGAATGCCATACACTTCTCTATCTTGTTCACCGCCTTCACGGTGTTATGTATATGTTCTAACTTGGGGTCATGGTACATATATATATGTATACCCCTAGGTATCGAAATGTTGCTACTTCCCACTTAATCGGTAGCACCGGCAGCTTGATTATCGGCTTCCCCACATATCCTCCACATCTCCTCAAATGTGGAGTGGGACATAAGAGAACTTCGTTATATCATCCTGAATCAAATGGTGTTGTTGAGAGGATGAATAGATGTGTAATGGAGAGTGTGAGGATGGGAGAGGAGTGTGGTTTGGACAAGTTAGCCATGATACAAAACAGGATGTGGGCTCTTAGAATGGCGCCACATTCTGTTACCGGATTATGCCCGTTTGAGCTTATGAGGGGCAGGAAGTCGTTTTCTATAACGTGCCCACCTTGGCTTGGTAGGAGTAGGGAGTCTGACCTGGTGGTAGATCAGGTAAGGAAGTCACTGGTAAAAAGAAAATCAGAATGGGTCATGCGTGAAAATATGAGAAGAGGAAAGAAAGAATTGCGTGTGGAATGTGGAGATTGGGTCAGGATAAGGAAAGGGTTTCTCAAAAAGAAAGGAGATTCCCTTTATTCGGACCCGGTCAGAGTGGTGGCAGTCATGAAGGGTGCAGTACGTGTGACCGGTGGGCAAGTGTGGAACAAGAGTAGGATAGCTACTGTGAAGAGGGGTCATGTGTGAAAGGAGAACACTTTTGTATAACAGACAGTTGGGAAAACATTTTTTTAATGTAGTTGTTTAAGAGGGTTAATGAATTCTAAATAAAAAATTTTAAAAAAAAGGAAAAAAAAAATGAGATGAAGGGAGATGTGTTGTGATGATGTTTCTCTTTGGGAGCAGAGAGAGCTAGTGTTTATGACATAAGCACAGCAGGGTGTCTCTATGATGTCACTGGAATGTTCGCTTGCATGTGATATTTACGTTCTAAATGTGTCAGTTGATGGAGGTTTTGATGGGGAAGGATCTCGTATGCTCGGGGGTCTTTCTTGCCTTCATTTATCTTAAATAAATGCGAATTCAACTTACCGGCGTCTGTGTGCTGCTTCGCAACACATAGCTCTCCATTTATCGGCTAGCTTAAATGTACGTAAAAGCATGTTTAAGACTTTTGCTGAAGGGGTTGGATGAGCAAACTTGCTATCTGATCTGTCTATCGTCGGGTCTAAAGTGCAATTAAAATCCAACCCCCCCATATCACCGCCCCCATCCCTATATGGGCTAATCTTAGGATATAAAGATCTGAAGTAAACTGCAGTATCTTGGTTCGGGGCATACGTATTAATGACACATATT
This sequence comes from Ambystoma mexicanum, assembly GCF_040938575.1. Lineage (NCBI taxonomy): Eukaryota > Metazoa > Chordata > Amphibia > Caudata > Ambystomatidae > Ambystoma > Ambystoma mexicanum. The sequence goes on along the minus strand of NC_090925.1, from coordinate 1,245,785,680 downwards.
TCTCTACTTTCGACCAATCCCCTCATCATTATCATCCTACTATCTGTATCTCAATAGATCTGGAGGGTCTAGAATGCGACCGTTGGTGCTACCCAGATTAAGACCCCTCTTGCATAAACTGAATATGTTGAGACCAGTCACCCCGCTCCATTTCCGTGCTATAATATCTTGTTTCTCCTTGGTTAAGTGGGTATCTTGCAGAAGCGCTATGTCTATTTTCTGTATTCGTAAATATGTCATAACCTGGTTCCTCTTAATATAGCTGTTCTGGCCTCTCACGTTCCTGGTTGCTATTTTAAGTTCCCCAATAGTCTCTGGTCTCTCCCCTTCCAATCATTAGCTTGACATTTCCACCCCTGTTACCTTGTGCGTCTTCGTAGGCCAACTTCCCTCTAACTACACCAACTTCCCTCCCTCCCCCCTCTCAACCGTTCCCAACCTTTGCCCAGCTCTAATACTGAATCTCGGGCTTCCCCGCATCTCGCTCCTTTCTCGGCTTCAGCCAGTACTTGAAGTGCAGCAGGAGGATACTGAACTACTTGTATCCTAACTAAACTACCTAATGTGGGTTAATAGTGTGATTCCTAGCTCCGCCTATACATAGGCAGAACCTGTGCTACCTGCGCTTAGCGACAGTGAGAAATGCATACATTTTTAAGCCGAAATGTCTTTAGCGACTCGATATGCATTGGCCCTCATGTCCCAATAAAGTATATTCATCAAAAAATTGCAGCTCCACTTATCACTTCCTTCCCCCGTCTGATCTTCTTACTCCGTCGGCATACTCTGCAAATCCATCCACTTGCTCACATCTTCTGGGGTCTCAAAGAAAACAGCACAGTCTTTATGCAGCACCTTCATCATTGCCGGATACAGCAACATATTTTTAAGATTGGCTGCACATAACCTTCTTTTAACAGCCCCGTATCTCACCCGCTGTTTTTGCACCAAAAAGGTGTAATCCGGGTATGCTGTGATAGATGCAGACACTCGGTTGATCGTTCCACCTTTCCGCAAGTGTTCTAAGATTCTCTCTCTGTCTTTATAATTCAATATCTTAGCAATTATTGGCCGGGGCGAGGCTCCCAGCGGCGGTCTCCTTGTTAGGGCCCTATGCGCTCTTTCTACGGTAAACCCTTGGGTGAGTGATCCGGCTCCTATTTCTTGCAAAACCATGTCCTCAACATAGTTGGTAGGGTTTTGACCTTCTTTGCCTTCCGGAAGGCCAATTGTCCGCACATTATTTCTTCGTGCCCGACCTTGTGCTTTTTCTACCCTGTTTTTTAGATTTCGCACCTGTGGCTGCAGCACAGAGACTTCCTGAGAGTTTTCTTTGCAACTGTTTGTGTTAGCTTCCACCTCTTTCTCCAACACCCCAGTGCGTTCCGTCAGTGCTCCAACGTCTTGTCTCAACAGGCTCAAGTCTATTCTCATTGCGTCAATTTTAAATTCCAGCGTTGACTTCAATTCTGCTATTGCCGCTAGTATTTGCTTGTCCATATGTCCTTATGGTTCGTTTTCGCTTACATCTTGCATTGTTACTTTCCCACCTTCTGTCAGCTGCGTGGGTTCGGTGAATGCATCCATCGACGACTGCTTACCTTTATCATTATTTGCTTTTGATGTCATTGTGCCGCCTACTCTTTCCTCAGCACACTCTACTGCTCCAGTTCACTTGTAGCAGCCTCTTAGCTATCTCCATCCTGTGATGGGGAAGTATCTCTGCTGAGGGCTAGCGGTCTTGACAATATTATCTCTTTTCAGGATGCTGCCTTTTGATAAATTTCAGCGCTCACCATTCTGTGTCTCTCTCTGCTATTCTGTGTGATGGGGAGCTTTAGTGTTTTCCTGTTTGGTGCAATGCCAGCGTGTCATTCCAGGTCTGATGGTGGGTTCATATTCCTACTCGTTTTATCTAGGTCAATGGTTTTCACTCCATCTCTGGACATCCATCCGTACTGACTCTACACCCCCCATGGGATCTGTGGTGTCTAGGCTGGCTTCCACACAATCTGCGCCAGCCTGCTTCGGGGAGGATTTATATTAATCCCCCTGTGTTAGAGGCCTTTGTTGTAATTTGCGTCCTGGTATCTTGTGTTAACCCGCTCTCAGGGGAATTGCTCGCCCTCGGTGTAGTTGCGCATATGCTCCAGTAGGTGCAGTGGATCTCTGCCTCATCTGGGGGCTGTATGGGTATTGTGTTCACTCCCAGCACTGTGTGTCTGAAGGCACGCGTAATTTAGTGTCTGTCTGTTGTTATTTACAGCGTTGTTGGACTGTTTTCAGCCTTCTAGTTGCTCAAATCCTACAGTACACCTTTTAGCAGCCGATCGGCAGCAACCCGTTTAGCCTGTGTCAGCCTCAGGTGTTTGTCTGCCTTGGGACCAGTCCCGCTGCTTAATCTCTATTAAGGCACTTCTGGACGGTGTGCTTCGCACATCAAATCGCTGTATCCAAATTAGATGTCATTCGTACATTGGTTGAGCTGGTATATTGGTATATTGTTCCTCTTCTTATGTCCCTATTCGTCTGGTGGGCTTTGCTGCACACTTCGTGCAGTGCCGGTCCCTCTCTGCGATTGTGCAATGCCTTTGTGCCCCGTCTGTAATCCCACTGTTGTGATTTGCTGTCCGTGATGTGAATTCCCTTAGTATCCGTAATATATACGCTTACCGACGCTCTGCTCCAATGTCAATATCGCCCTCATTGTTCTGCTAGTCCCGATCCCTGCAGCACTGCTCTTGTTACTTTGTAGCTTTGCTATGTCCATCACAATGTTTCCGCATTAATTTGTTAGGCTCCTCATCTGGGCCGTCTGGGTGCTCCGCACATCAGATGCCGCGAGGAAACGTTCTGAGCTGCGTCCGACACTGTGTGGCTATGTGTAAAATAACAGGATTTGGATAGCCGTATCTTCTTTCCGCATTCCTGCTTTCAGTCGGTGGACCTCACAAAGCTGTGCGCTTGTACCCTTACGCTGCTGCTACTTGTAGCGTTACTTCTACCACGCTCGTGTTTGCCATTAACAAGTATGAGCCTCCGAACTTCCAATTTAGCCTCAGCTCCGCGCAGCGCACACTCGGTCCTGTCTCATGCCGCAGCAGTTTTCCTCGCACTTGGCAGCCTTGCTTGCAGCAGCCGCCTTTTTAGTCTTATTCATCAGTTTCCGGACTCACCGTCAGCGAGTGGGTTGCCCCTTATTAGCCTCCAGTTCACTCTTCATACGGCTGTGTGACTGATTTGCAGCTCTCTTCTTTGTTCGTTAGGTGCCATCTTGTTTCCTTCTCGACCTGAGCTCTTCAAACTTCCCCAGCTCATATTTCATTCATCTTGCTGCAAATTCCTCCGGATTTTCGACCACTGCATACGCTGTATGTTCATGCTTCTCTGGGTAATAATTGACACTGTCGTTCGGGAGCCATTTGCATTTTTTCTTCAGGATCATCGGCGGATCTGCAGGAGCACCCAGGAATCACAACCTACTCAGTGGCCATGTAGCCACACCCCCGGGGAAGAAAGCTTAATTTAGTTATGCTTATAGTGGGCACTGCAAACTGGGGTGGGGGTATGGTTCAGAATATTTTGTAGGTAGAGTGTTTGGTATTCATATTCAGTCTGGGCTGGTTTGTACTGCTAAATTATTCTTTTATTTCTATGCTTTTTTTGTTGTTTTGTGTTTGTTTTTTTTGTCAATGTTTTATGTCTTATGTGGTTGTGTTACTAGTTATGGGATATACTATGTGAAGGATCTAATTTGGCTCAGAATTCAGGACTATGGTTCTTGAGGTGTTGATATGTTCTTGGGTTATGTTGCTTGTGGAAGGTGTGTTGAGAAGACTTGCTGCTGCTGGAGTATTTATGGAGCTATATGGTTATAGGAAACTTGCTTTTGTCTTCGAGGTGAATGAGTGAACTGACAGTTGTGACCTGGAATGTTAAAGGGCTTAATTGCCCGTTGAAGAGGAGAAAGGTGAAGTCTAGGGTATTGAGAGTGAGGGCAGACTTAGTCCTTTTTAGAAGAAACACATTTGACTGACGAGGACAGGAAATATCTGACTTGTCCAAAATACCCTTGTGAATTGTCAAATTCCTTCTCAACAAGGTCGAGCATCATCTTTAGGAAAGTCATGCCTAAGATGAGTAAAAATACAAATACCCCGACTCTTATGCTCACGATTGGTCTCATCATAATCATGGCCTCTGCTACCTTTAGCTCAAGTCCACCCACACACAGAAAACGAGACTTAGGTCAAGACTACCCTGCATCTAAGAACCTAAAAGAAATAAAACAAGCAATACCACTGGACTCCTCTCCACCCCCCACCATCTGGCCGAGCGAGCACAGGTAGCTAAAACAGTCCCTCCTATCTTAGTGCCGGACCACTCGCACATAAAGAAGCATTCAAACCAAATTAGACACACAACCAAACCCTCTCACAATCCTAACCCTAAGAGCTCTTTAACGCTAACGGGGTCAAACATCAACGCAAGATCCATGGTTGCCCATGCCACCGAAAATTGCAGACATCCTAAACAATGATAACCTGGACCTACTCGCCATAACAGAGACCTGTCTCCACTAGGCTTCAGGACCTACCCTGATGATAGCTATACCTGACAGCTACCAGATCCTTAGGGTAGATAGACCCAATACCAAAGGCGGTGGCCTAGCCATCATCTCCAAAACCACCTTCCCAATTAGGCTTGCCACCTGTCCCCCGTGTTCTTCCTGTGAAATACTCACAGCCAAATTGCTGTTATCTAATAACCGCATGTTGACCATCCATTTGATCTACAGGCCCCCAGGATCACTAGGGACCTTTGAAGACGACCTCACTAACCTTATAGCGAACAACCCTCAAAACCACTCCCAAACATTGCTGATGGGCGATTTCAATATTGGCCTCAATGACCTAGATAACAAACATGCCAACTCTATTGCAGCTCTACTTAATGATCACGGGCTTACCCAAAAAGTCCTCGCCCCTACCCACATCAAAGGCAGAACCCTCAACTGGGTATCAGACTTCAACTGTAACATTGCCATCACCGACATTATCCCACAACTCTGGACGGACCATTATCTAATAAACCTTACCGCCACACTTGATCTCCTGAGCCCTAAAACTATCAACATGGTATCCCCCTCCCCACCAGAAGCAAAAAAGATATTACTGCCGAAAATCCAGTCCATCTCCTCCTTCCGGCTATTAATAGCCTGGACAATAACACTGACCCAGACACCTTAGTGGATACCTTCACCAAAGCTATGACCACTGAACTTGACACCATCGCACCAACCAAACTGTGCAGAGGTAAGCAGGAAGCACACATGAATGCCTGGTTCACACCCCAATTTAAGGACTTAAGAAAACAAAAAAGAAAGCTTCAAGCCATCTGGCACAACTCACCTACCGAAAACGACAAAGTTAAACTAGTTCAACTATCCAAGCTCTATAAGAAAGAAATCATCAATACAAAATAAAATCTATTTGACGATAGAATCACAAAAGCTAAATCAAATACCAAGGAACTCTTTTCCATCCTCCGGGAAATGGAATCCCCCCTACAACCAGCAGACACCACTCCCAAGGACAAGACATGTTTGTACATTTACAGTCTCAAATACAATTGATAGCGAATTGGTCTTTGGTTGACAGTGAGGGTCATTACGACCCTGGCGTTAAGGGTTTAACGGCACCGTAAAAGGTGTCGGCGCCGTTAAACCCTTAACGCCTGATTACGAGGTCCCTTTGCGGCTCCCGATCTTATTGGCTGGTCTGGATCAGCCGTTAAAGTAGGGACCCGCAAAGGGACTTCCGAGGTGAATACGGTACTGCAATTTGCGGTACTGTAATTACCGCCTTCCCCAGTCCCATTGAGCCCTACAGGGCAAAAATGGGGAAGGGCCAATGGTAAATGGGGAATCACCACCCCACCAACCTTGGAATGGGGCGGTATTTCCCCATTTACCATTGGCGGACTCATTACAATACCGGCAGCAACCATGGTGCTGATAGCGCCATTGGTTACCGCCGGTGTTGTAATGAGGGCCAGTGTTTTTATTTTGGTAAAGATAATTTGGGTGCTGCTTGGTGGTGACTAGTAACACTCAGACTGCTGAGTGTGTCACAATTTATGAAGAACAGAATTTTCAAGTCACCTTCTAGCGCACCTGAAGTTAACGCTAACTATAGGTTAAATGATGTTCCAAAAATCATGTTTGTTGTATCATGGGGCTTTTTTATTCCAAAAATGATCCTCCAAAAATTATTCTTAAATAGTAGTGCCCTCTACACGTGTTTCACCAAAACTATTTTCCCCCTTTGTCAGCTTGTTTCACTATTAGATCTGTATCATGTTTTGTTCCTTAAAAAACAAATCAACATTTTATCCTCAATTGCCAACTGGCAACATTGTGGACATCTTTCAAAAAGCTGTACTGAATGATCTAAGATCCAACTACCTCAAGAAAAAAAGAAATAAACTAGGTCTAAATTTCAAATCCAATTTAACTCTCTTGGAGAGAAAAGCGATAGATGAATTAAAACATGATACAGATCTAATAGTGAAAAAAGCTGACAAAGGGGGAAAAATAGTCTTGCTGAACACCAAAGACTATCTTAAAATGGCTGAATTACACTTGAACGACACAAATTGTTATGAAAAACTTAAATTGAATTTTCTGTTATAAATCCCTCCTGATAAGCCAATAGATTTGGTGAAACAGGTGTACAGGGCACTACTATTTAAGAATAATTTTTGGAGGATCATTTTTGGAATAAAAAAGCCTCATGATACAACAAACATGATTTTTGGAACATCATTTAACCTATAGTTAGCGTTAACTTCAGGGGCGCTAGAAGGTGTCTTGAACATTCTGTTATTCATAAACAAGGACAAGACATGGTCCCTCATTAGGACCCTGGCGTTAACCAGGGTCCTAATGAGGCGCCATGGTTAACGCCGGTAACTTACCAAATCGGCCATGGTGAAATGGGGAATTACCACCCCATTCCAAGGTTGGCGGGGCGGTAATTATCCATTTACCATTGGCCCTTCCCCATTCCCATTTTTGCCCCATAGGGCTCAATGGGAATGCGGAAGGCGGTAATTACGGTACCGCAAATTGCGGTACCGTAATTACCTTCAAGGTCCCTTTGCGGGTCCCTACCTTAACGGCTGGTACAGACCAGCCGTTAAGGTCGGGAGCCGCAAAGGGACCTCGTAGTAAAGCGTTAAGGGGTTAATGGCGCTGCAACCTTTTACGGCGCCGTTAACCCCTTAACGCCTGGGTCGTAATGAGGCCCATGGTGTACCAACATACAAAACGCCCTATCTAACAAAATCACCACCCTGCAACACAAAATAACAACAAAAAAAGGACACTCTGCCCCTCTCTGATCAAAAATCATCATTGCCTATCGAGCCAATACTATCCCTCCTTTCAGTTTCAAAACTATTTCCATTATTGACACTGAAAAAGTAATTCTCTCCCTGAAACCGTCCAACTGCAAGGGCGACAGCTGCCCAGCGCAAATAATAAAGGATACAGCTAGGGACCTTGCCCCTTTTATCTCAAAGCTTATAAATTCCTCTTTTAAATCAAACACAGAACCTACCAACTTGAAAGAATCTCGGGTCCTCCCCCTACTCAAAAAACAAACCCTTGATCAATACCATCCCAACCAATTACAGACCCATCACTACCGTGCCATTCCTTCTCAAAATCATTAACAGAGTGGCCTATTTACAAATCCAGGACTACCTGGAAGCCAACCACCTGCTAGGTTCTCGGCAATCAGGTATCCGCCCCCTCCATGGTACCGAAACAGCCCTGCTAGACCTTAAGACTAAAATTGAGGAGTTGAAGGATAGCGGAAAAATGGCATTGCTACTTCTACTGGACCTGTCTGCAGCCTTCCACCTGGTGGATCATGCAGTTCTATGCAACCACCTCAGGCTCGCTGACAATTTCACAGGGGAAGCCATAGCATGGGTTCGATCCTTTCTAGCTAACCGGACTAGGAGAGTCTTTTCAACATCAGCCTGCGCTGATCCTATCCAAATAACATGTGGAGTCCCACAGGGTTCCTGTGTCTCACCCACTATGTATAACATTTTCACCAAGCCACTGTTTGACAAGTTGGACAGACTGGGCGTCACCTACACAAATTATGCAGATGACACCCAGATCCTCATACCCCTTTCGGGCAACTATGAAATGGACCTGGCTTTGGTGAATAAGATATACATCCTCATTCAGGCATGGATGGCGACCCATGGCCTCTGCCTGAATGACGATAAAACTGAGCTACTGCTCCTCGGATCTGACACCAACCTAAAAAAACTACCCCCAAACTACGCATCCTTCAATATTGATAACAATATCATTACAGTTATGCCTGTAGTAAAAACACTAGGTTTCTATGTAGACTCCTCCCTCACCCTCAAAAAGCAAGTTAGCTCCCTCGCCTCCACAACAGCTTACACTTGCAAGCTAATCCGCGCTGCCAGACCAATGCTCTCCGGTGCCAGCTGTATCACCTTGGCTAACGCTCTAATTATGTCCAGATTAGATTATTGCAACGCCTTGTACTCTGGAGTCAACAAATATGTCACTGACAAACTACAACCACTGCAAAATAATGCCCTAAGAGCAGCTCTGAACGTCCCAACTAGAGACCACATCACTAAATCCAGGAAAGAGATCCATTGGCTAAAAATAAAAGACAGAATCCTCCTAAAAGATATTTACATCACATCCAAATGCCTAGACAATCTAGCTCCCTCATACCTAGCGGAGAAAATTGCTAGGAGAACCACGACCCGACCCACCAGATCTGCCAACTCATTCATGCTCGAAACCCCTCGATTTAAGCTGACTACGGCTGGAGGAACCAGTTTCCCAGTCAAAGCTGCGCAATCCTGGAATACACTTCCAATTGACCTTAGACGCCCATTACCCTACGCCAGATTTAGACACAATGCTATCAACTGGCTCCGCACCAATGACCTATAACCTTTTTGCCCCCTCTCTGTCACTCCACCTTCACCCTCAACTTGACTGTGCTTAGCCCTGGTCCTTGACTTGCACCTTTGATCAGCTAGAGCCTGTATTATACACTGTACTATATGTTGCATTCACATGTATATACCCACCCTAAATATAAGTAATGCCCACCTTGATCAGCTATATCTTGTATTATACACTGTATTATATCGTATTGTAGTGTATTGTATTGTACTCACATGTATGTACCTGCCTGAGACTGGCACTGTAACTAAGCTTCGAGAATTCTTGTACTGTTGCGCCCGTCTACCTAAGGGTTTGGTGCGCATTATCAAATTAATGAACAAACAAACAAACAAACAAACAAACATGAATATCACAGTTGATAGGGTAGCTATGGATGGCGAAGGCCAGATGATTTTTGTGGATTTGAACTATAATGGCAAGGTTTTTACTCTGGACTGTGTATATGGTCCGTGCTCACCGGGAACGTTTTTTTTTTAGGAAATGACACAGTTATTGGTCATATGCGTGAAGAGTCACTTATTTTGGGGGGTGACTTTAACTGTGTTATTGACCATAAAATGGATCGTACTGGCCAATGCAGATTCACAAATTTAGGACTATGGGCCTCTACACGAGTTGGGTGGTATACCACCGGGGCTATTAGCGTTACCGTCAAATGCTATTATTGCCGGATCACGGGTTTGGCGGAACAGTAATTCCCCATTCACCAATGGGCCCATTCAGGAATTCCCCATTCCACATTGGGCCCAATGAGGAATGTTCGGCGCTACTACCGATGGCGAAAATCGCCAGATTTGCAGCGGTTTTACCCCCAGCTATTAGCTGGGGGTAAATCCTGCAAAACCTGTGATTTGGCAGAACCTTAAATGTAGCGATAATAGCATTACCACCGCATTTAAGGGTTACCACCAAACTCATGATGAGGCAGTATATAAGGAAATAAGGAATTTAGAATTTTTCTTCACAGATTTGACGTAGTGGTTATATAGAGGGGTTTTACATCCATCTGTAAAGAATACACATTCTACTCACCAGTACATGATTCATTTTCAAGGATAGACTACATTTTAATATATGACAAATTAATAGACAGGTCCTTGGGTATAGGCATTAGGGAGTGGGAGATTTCGGATCATTCTCTAGTAGACATTCATTTGGATCTTGGTGGGGAGGGATCTATGTTTGTAAGGTGGCGGCTTAAAACAGGGATTTTGATAGTTATTGACATAGTGTCGGGTATTCAAACATTCATTGAGGTATTTTAAGGATAATATGGGTTCTGCAAATGCCATGATAGTGTGGGATAGTTGCAAGACAGCTGTGAGAGAAGAACTAATTGATAGGACTTCCTGTATTAGGAAAAAAGGTCCCTTAGAATTAAAATCTCTCGTGGCTGAGCTATCCCGTTTGCAGCAAAGGTATGCGCAAACTGGGAATGTTACAGACCGTCTGAGGATTAATCGAGTTCAGGAAAATGTAGCTAATAAGACTAACTCAATGGCGGAACATTTTTTTTTTTTCATGAAACTGAAATATTGGGAAAGCAGCCATAAAAGGGGTAAATTGTTAGCTAACAGATTGAAGGGGGTGAGTGAAAACTCGTATATTTAGGGAATAGAGGATGAGCATGGACAAGTGATGGTGAAAAATGTTGGCATATGTAAGAGTTTACTGTCTTTTTATGCATCAATATATACGGAGGACGTATTTCCATCACGCTCTGACCAGGAAGACTTTTTTGGGTCTATTGGAATTCCTTTGTTGAGTCAGGATGAGAGTGCTGCTCTGGAAAAACTGATAATGCTTGAGGACGTTTTATTAGCAACTGCACAACTTAATTCTGGAAAGTCTCCAGGTTTTGATGGCTTACCTGTAGAGATTTATGAAAAAAAATTTGGATCAGCTCTAGTGACCATTTTTGGTGAGTTGTTTATTGTTTGGTTTTCATACAGGATGAGAGTGTATGTCCATCTATGCAAGACGCCATGATCACTTTGATACTGAAACCAGAAAGAGACTATAAAATATGTGGGAATTATAGGCCTATTTCACTACTTAACGCAGATGTAAAAATGTTCACTAAAATGTTAGCAAATAGATTTCATAAATGTATTGGGAGTCTAATTCACGCATCTCAGGTTGGATTTATGAGCAGTAAGTTTGTGTATGCTAACATTAGGACCATAATTGATATAATGGGTCTTCTTCAAACATTGACTTTGGATACTGTGTTGGTATTCATCAATGCAGAAAAGTCTTTTGACAGAGTCAACTGGGAATTTTTCAACTTTACAATGCAGAGGATGTGTTTTGGAGTTACCTTTCTTAAGGAAGTTGGCTGCCTACATAATGCAGTGATGGCTAAAATTTGGGTGAATAATTAAATGTCAAATTTGTTTACTCTTACACGGGTACCAGACAGGGTTGCCCCTTGTCACCTTTTTTTTTCAATATTGCTTTAGAGCCTTTGGCGGCTCACATCAGAGGTGAGCAAGAAATTAAAGGTCTAAAGTTTGGGGAAGTTGAGGTTCAGGTTCTTTCTTATGTGGATGACATGGTGGTTATCCTCTCTAATCCGGAGGAGGGTGGTACAATTTTGAAAAATGCATTTGAAAAGATAGGTGGGCTTTTGGGCCACAAAGTTAATTGGAACAACCCAGAGGTTTTCCCACTTTCAACCGCCTGCAGGAGAGGGGATTTTGTGGATTGGAACTGTAAGTGGTCAGATTCACATGTGAAACATTTAGCGATCTATTTGATCAGGGATCTGAAGAGAATTGTATAATTCGATTTTAATAGGGTGGCAGAGAGTTTGAAAAGGGAGAGAAGAAAATGGGAGCGTTTGAATTAGAATATCTGGGCTAAAGTCAATGCAATAAACATGACTATATTACCAAAAGTGCTTTATATTATACAGTCCATACCCCTGAGGTTCACAAAAAAGCTGAAAATGATTGATCAGATCTTTCAGAATTTTTTATGGGTTGAAAAGAAAAAAACAAATGTCCTGAGGTTCATTCTATTACGTAGTGTTCATTTGAATAAATATTATAGGGATTTCATACTGAAGAAAGCTGTACATTATGCATCACCTGAGAATCTGTATGAGCCTATTCGGTTATCAATTGAGAGGGGAACCTTTAAACCATATACATTGAATAGTATTTACTCAATCGGGAAGACACCAAAGGTGTTTGAGAAGTTGCCCACCACTGTTGTGACTAGAGAAATACTTACGTGGTGGCTATCTAACGTTGAAGGCAATGGGTCTCATTACAAGGTTGCTGGTCCGATAACAATGGTACCGGTAAACTTGCCGGTACTGCTGTTAACCGACCGGCAAACTACGAGGTCTGCTCGTGGGTGCCTGTCAGCCCAGCAGGTCTGACCTGCCGGGTGGAACGGCACCCGCGAGCAGGCCTACATGGTAGCACCGGCACCATTATTAACAGTGCCGGTGCTACCGGTCTCCCCATTCCCATTTGAGTCCTATGGGACACAAATGGGAATGGGGAGTAATTTGTACTGGCAAAGGGGAATTACCAGGTCTGCCAGAGCTGGAATGCACTGGTACCTCCCCACTGCCAGGTGCCGGTAATAAAATGACTACGGCGGCAGCCGCACCGGTCTTTACCAACACGGCTACCGCCAACCTTATAATGAGGCCCAATGTATATTTTACTCATAAAACCTCTCTATGGCATAATCCTGGTCTCCAAATTGCTAATAGGACATTGAATTGGCCTGGTTGGATTTCAAAGGGAGTACTTGAAATAGGGGATGTACTACGGGATGGACAAATAGTACCTTTTGAGGAACTACAATGGTTATATTGTTGAGCGATAGCGAGAGAGTTAGATTCAACAAACTTGAGGAGCTTTTCTTACAGAGACTTGGCATGTTATCTATGCCAGTGCAGGATGAACCGACAGGATGTGCTATATTTGCTTCGTTACCACGCATGGTATCCACATATATTAACCTAATGCCTGTGGATTCTCTTATTGATGCCTTCTTGGGAAATATTGAAAGGGACATGGGAAGAGGATCTGGGTTGTGAGATTTTGGATAAGGAATGGGGGCAGATAGGGCAGGTAGGCTTTAGGAGTAAACTAGATCTGAATTGGAGGCTTACACATCAGAGAATTGTGGGACGACTGTACTGGACTCGGGTGCATATGCATGATTTGGGTTTGATTGATAATGCTGTTTGCTGAGAATGCGGTAAGGAGAGGCGTACTCTTCCACAAATGTTGTGGGATTGTTTAGGTCAAAGGAATTTTGGGGTGTTGTATCGGACAGAATGGACACAGTACTGTCAATAACCTTTCCTAGAATGCCTTTGCAAGTCCTTTTGCTGACCAAAGGAGGGCCATGTAAGATTGCTAAGCAGTATTGTCAATGGATTGACAAAGTGCTAGTAGTGGCTGCAAAACAAATACTAAAATTGTGGAAAACGAGGAAAGAAACGCATGTGTAGAGTTGGGTGAGTGACGTGCAAGTATTGTCTGACTCTGAGAGATTTTGTTGCGGAAACGAAATAAAGAGGATGATTATTTAGAATTGTGGTCACCTTTTTATAGTTTATATGGTGGGTGAGTGTTTAATTACTTGCAAGTGAAATAGGTTGGTAAGAAGAATTCTGGTTACGGGGAGGGTGTGTGTGTGTTTTTTTAATGTTTATCTCTGTGTCGCCGATTTGGTGTGTTCTGCTGGCATAATCTCTAAGGACAGCATGTATTAGAGAGGACTGTGTTATATTGCAGTCATTGTAGTATTAAGCTTGTACCATAGGATTCTTAAGATGTGTTTGTGTATTCATTGATTTTTTCAGAAAGGAATTTTAATTCTGATGTTTCATGAATGATCATATTCATTAATTCTTATTGGTTGTATTGTGAAATTAATAAATAAATTGTTTAAAAAAAAGAATAGTGTTATGGTTTATGACCAGTAAAGTTTTACTCACCTTGAATAGCGTATTGTCATTCTGAATGTGTATCATGAGTTCTTACTTACCCATGAGTTGCGTACTGCCCCTCTGAAAAGTAATTGAACAATGACTGCTTACCTTAAAATTGTGTTCCACTATTCTGAAAGGTATTGTTGGTGTAACTATCATTCCTGAGAGAAGAATAAGTTACACATATTGCAAGGGGTTTACTTGTAACAGTGTTGCTATTACTAAATTAGTCCTGCGATTGGATAAGTGTAAAAGTTTACCAATGGGGTTTACTCGCCTTGAATCACATACTGTCATTCTTAAAATGTACTAATGTGGCGTTACTCCCCACAAATAGCATACTGCCATTCTGAATATGTAACACAATGTTTTACTCACCTCGCACTGCATACTGCTATTCTAAATAAGGTTTATACTTTGGTTTGCATAACACAAGTATTGTGTTGGTTTTTATAATTGTGTTTATGAATGATAATAGTACTTACCTTTCTAACAAATTCTCTTTGCCCGTGTACATATAGAATGAGCCATTAATTTTACAATACATCAGTGCATCAGTGTATATTTGGACCATATGCATGCTACACGCTCTTTGTAGCTATCTACAGCCCTCTCTCCCTCCTAAAATAAGCATGGCTGATCTGTCATTGCTACCATAATATCAGGTGGTACGGGTCTATACTAAGAATTGGAGTTTCTTTATTGCCCAAGGTATAGTTTTATAAAGCCCCTAATAGTTGACAAGTGGACCCATGTCAGATGTCACTTTGAACCATCCTGGCTTTTTTTTCTAACAGTGCTTTACATACTAGGAGTAGAAATCTATTTATTATTAAGACAGCTAAATTATAGCAGACAGTGATTTTAACAAATCGAAAATGAAAAATGCAATTTTTAACAAACCTAAAACAACAAGAAATCGTTTTAAAAAAAAGAAATCATGTGGGGATGGGGTAAGTGGTTAAAATGGGTGGGGAGGTGTTGGGGTGGGGTTTTAAGCATAGGGAAACGGGGGCTAGTGGGAGGACGTCCCCAGAAGAAAATATATATATATATGTTTTCGTTGTTTGGGTTAGTTAAAAATGCATTCTTCATTTATTCATTCGTTAAAATCACATGTAACCCTAAATGACAATTTCAGAATGCAAAGGAGTGTTGTTTGAAAAGCAAGGAGTGGCTGAAGTATGGCAACTTTTCACCTTTGTCCCTTGCCAAGTGTTTGCTCTCTACAAAATGAGGTGATTTGGTGTGAAGGCAAACTAAGGTGCAGACACCCCTTTATAACTCTATGAAATTAAAAAAAGAAGCAATACAAGCTATGTGCGTGTCATGCCTCATGACCAACCCTCAAACCGGAAGTTGATGCGCATACAGAAATCGCGCAAGTTTAGCCAGAAGGCACAGGCACTAACTAGAAGTGTGGATGCTGATCATTTTATGAGCAGTTTGCACTGATGTTCTTACCTTAAGCTGCTGCTTCTGTCCTCGACTGAACTCTGGGTGTACTTGCATAGGAAGGGAGACAGGCTATGGGACCCTTTATCTTTTGCTAGAGATGTCAAAGTAAAGGTCCTGCAGTGAGACGTGCTTAACAAATGGATGAGCAAACCGGAAAATAAAACATATCTGCAGGAAGATAACAGCATGGCTTCCACAGCCTCCCGTGCATGATCGATTCAGTATCATTAAAAAGTAGAGACCAGAGTGTCCCATGAAACAGAAATGGGAGGTTTTTTCAAGTGTAAGAGGGTTGTAGGAAGGCGCTGCTTATAAATCAAGTGGCTGAAGACACAGTTGGTTAATGCATTTTTATAATAGCAAGAACTGATTGCCACCTGCAGTTAAGTCATTACCTTTCAGAAGACTACTTAAACATAATAATGACACCCCCTTAACAATACATAGTTTGATGTTTCTGTGTTATATAGCTAGCTCAAAGAAATCCAGGGGGCAAGGGGGTGTTTGAGTGAGGCGGGGCCAGTAGGAGGTGGGAATGGCCATAGGGATTAGCATGGCCTGGGTACTCATTGTGTGGGCAAAGAGTCAAACAACTCCAACAGGCTTTGTGTGCCCCCTCATATCCTATTTGCCTTTTATCTGTACTCAAATGCCAATCGCTTTGGCTTAAAGGTAGCCTTATAGCACCACTTTATAGCCAAAACTAATAAAGGAGAGGAATAATTACACCTGACCAATGGATGCACATACTGACACACAGACCTCAACTCACAGTACTGCGCTACTTAAAAGATGGCACCCCAAATCCTGGCTACCCACAATCTGTACAGCGCTCCGCTGCTCTCGAGCTAGGTCGGCAATTAAACAATACAATAAATCAAAAAAAGAATTGCATACAGAATGTACACTACCACAGGAATTGACATCAGAGACATGAAGTCACTGCAAGACAATGTCAGCCCCTTTTGGTAAATAGCCCTAGTCTATACTCATGATGTCTAAATCACAATTGTTAACACACCAAATACTAATCCCTTTGAGAAATTAACATGCATATTCTATATGGACCAGAATATCTCAATAACAATAGTGACCGTCTACCGACTACAACAACCAAATGCCAGACGCATAACCGAAAAGTCCCCTTTCCAAGTTAGCATCCAACGAACCACCCATGTGGTCTTGAGAGATATAGATCTATGGATTAACTGCCCTGACAGTCCTGGCATTAAATTGATCACGCACATCATATCAACCCTACAGTTTCAGTCATGGATTAACAACCCAACACACAGAGATTATCACACCCTCGGCATAATTTACTTGTCCATTTAAAAGGCATCTCTCAGGCCAATTTACTAGGGTCCACTCACCTGCTACTGATTATGAATACAAACCAGCAAAACCTCTACCTACCAATAAAACTAGAGATGTCAATCTCAAACAGAATGAGTTAGACCATAGCGTGAATAGGTAGAACGTGGAAGAGAACGGCTGTCATCCTGAAAGACAGAGCACTATGTTATCCCACCCAAACGCTTCAGCCAGAAAATAAGTAAAACTCTGGGCATCATTACCCAAAAACTACCAAAGAAAACCCCAAAACACAAAAACAGAAGGTGACCTAATGGTATGATGAAGAACTTGCCATATTTAAAATCTACAATCTATTGGCAGGTCTATTGCAAACAGGAACACCCTTAAATCATCTCGGGAGTCCGGTATTTACCTACCTGATGCCTTCCATGACAAAACTAGAAAAAAACACTATGAAATCACAAAAAAAGGCTTAATTGTGCCATGTTAGAAGCCAAGACAAGGACCAGGCCCCCCATGTTTTCCAGATTCCCCACAATAACTTTAGAAGAACGAACCAAAGTGGCCCGAAACCACAAAACTCTAGCAGAACAGCGAGATCTCTACTCTTCATGGACTTCATTGAGGTTCTGTGACGCCCTGCTTGTCTGGACCGTTTTCTCCATGCTGATTTGTCTGCATGCCTGTTATCCCTTCTTTGTTGAATTAAGCATAGGTTACAGTTCCTCTTGTTCCCAATTCCAGTTCTTCCAGGGTGTAAAAATGCATGCCAGTGGCACCCAATGATGGTGAGCTACCAGACAGTCACCGAATGCGTAGAAGACCTCTGCAACCCCCCTATACCCAGGAAACCTTCCACATTGTGTAGACACCATCCATGTGAGCAAGACCCCAGCAACTCCCCTCCTTGCTTTCTACTCACAAAACCCTGGAAAATTGTATTTACACTTATTGGTCTTGTTTTTCTCCAGTAAGCCTATCTACCTTAGTCCAGCCACTTTATGTGGGCCGTCTGTGCATGTCTCCACATCACACAGACAGACATAAGTGTAAACAGCTCTGTTCCTCTGGATGCTTTTGCCAGGCAAGCTCTGATTTAAGATTAGGCTTTTTGCTTATCTTCTGGAATTCCCACATGTTACGCCATTCACTGTGCTCTTTGGAAACATGCCTATATTTATATTTATGTATAAACTGCACACATTCATAATTGTATGATGCTACCAAAAAACAAATGAAATGAAGTGAGAAATAATTAACAGGGTTGTACTTGGCCCCCTTCAGATAAAATTGCTTGATTGGCAGCTGAATGACCTGCGATAAACTGACCGCTATGGAGGAAATGCCTCAGTCCAATGAACCTAGTAATGGTGATAAATTGATGCCCACTATTCCCATTCACCCTTATTTTAAAAATATGCAGGCTATCTGTACAGCTCACCCCTAACAAGAGACAATTTGAGATCTTTCTAAACTTTCCTCTTACTTTAAAGACTTTAAAACATGTTCCAAAAGTATGTGTGGTAAAGTCACATAAACAGGTGAATACTTAACAGCCAATTGTGGCCATTGTGGTGTTTTGGATTTTAGATGCAGATGTTCAGATAATAAATGCTGGGGTTGCAGGGCATTAGGTAAGTGCAATCCAGCATGAGGCTCTGCTGGGGTGCTCAGCTCCAAATCCTCATACGTAATTGGGATACTGTCCACTTCCTCCTTGGCTGTACGCAGGCTGAAGGTGGACATGATACACTTGTGAACCCGTAGGCCCTTTAAGACGAGGTAACAGTATCTGAGATGGGTGGGGATGCAGATCTTACTCATACATCAATAATCAGACCGACTTAGGAAGTTTGGCCAAATCGCGGCTGTTTTATTAGCAATGATCTAAAACAGGGAGTACAACGGACATCAACGGACGTTCGCTAAAGTCTCTCAAAGATTTTCATGAAAAAATACAACTTTATACTAAAAATTCATCATAAGTGATGTCATACTACGTGACAAAATAAGAAAACCTACTAGGGGATGCTTAAAGAGAACATCTCATTATATGTTCTGTAGGGACGAGGATCGTGATTGGTTATCTAAGGTCAGGTGGACAACTAAGGCTACCCCAAGTCCAAGTCATTTTCCGTGTTAGACTAATACATGATGTTCTATTGGCTTCTCAAACTATAGGGCTCCTTGTTACGTGGCCCTCTATAATTGGTTGGCATGCTTGTACCCTTCTGGAATATTCCACTCGCTAGCAGCAGACAAGCTGGTACCCCAGGTCCTGGGGGTTGGCCTGGTCATGCCTCCCCACCGAATTAGCTCAACATCCATCATCAACCCTGCGGTCTGCCATTCAATTAATGCGTTTGAACTCGGCCTTGCAAAGGCTCACTGTGCCTGAGAATAAAAGGGTCTGAAGGTATGGCCTTCTTCTGGTCTCGGTGTAGGTCACGTCAAAGTCTATTTTCATCTGACCACGTGACTAGAGACCACGTTTTGAGCTCCTTCATTGCATTTAATACTATTAAATGAAGAAAACCTGGCACGTCTATGGTTTTTCCATTACGCCTCAAACAGGATCTCAGATCGCTTGTTACATTCATTGTATCTTCTCGAGTAGATAACCAGGCTCTTGGCGGCCCGACCCTTGACAATGGGTCAAGCAAGCCTTCTCGAATCTTCCTTCGCCTTCAGCTTGTTTTATTCTGCTGCTCCACACTTCCAACCCTTTCATTCACGGGGTCCAAGTTTGCTAAAAATGCATTGTGGAACATCCAGATTCTATACATTCCTATATATATTGGCGGCACCGTCTGCAGTCTATTCACCATGTAGCCAGCCTCATGATTACTTCGTCTACTTGTGTTACTGCATCTGTACATTTGTAAAATGGCTTTGCATTTTCTTCAGTGCTTCTCTGCACGTGCAATCTTCATTTCGCTCGCAAAATATTGCTTAATTCGCTACTTCACCATCAGATTCTATAAGGTCTACATACTTTCTTCATTGGCATCTCTTTGGGTGCGTCATTTCTGCTTCATGTGATGTCACCAGTCTTCTCTTTCATTCATCTTCACACTTCTTCTGGAACTTCCTTCAGAAGGCCGCCATTTCTTTGCGGATACGTAAAGGTTTTCTCAATGGATAGCTTGTTTCAAGGACTCTTCGTGGTATAAGTACCATTATTGGCTTTGTGCATGTCACAATTTCCAGCTGCCAACATATAGGCAGAATGGGGGCGGGACTTCCAGTAGAGTTACTTGGCTCCTCCTCTACACTCCGCCCTTTGGTTGATTTATCGACCACTCTCCCATCAGTCTTCACATCTAGACATCCTTTTCTGAAGAAGTGCTTCATTGGAGTCCATATCTTTATTATTCCTTTTAGACATCCTGCTGATTTCACATGTTCATCGGTACTACAGGTCATTAAACTACATTGTCCATTTGGGTTGCAGTAGATCTATCTTCCCACATACTTTTTGTGGTTTTTCAGATACAAGAATGTTGTTCCCTCAGGTGCATGAATACTGGCTTTTACATAGCCTCTGATTTCTTCATGTGTCAGCTCTTTGGGTCCAAACCCAGACTTGTCATCAATCATGATCTTCATTCCTGTTGCTTTCTTTGCTGTCTTCTTACACTGTGTGATTATTATTCTGATCGCACAGAATACAAACATGATCATCACCAACAAGGCTCCAAGAAACTTGAAGATATTTGCCATCCATTGTGGAACCCATGAGAAGATCAACGCAAGCCAGCTGTCATTAGCAATGTCTTCTACTTCATCTTCCATCTTGACGTGTAAGTTTGTCAGCATCGTTGTGGCCTCTGTGAAGGTCCCATTCTCTTCATCGTGAGAAGGTATGAATGTGCAACATGATTCTCCGATGTTGGCACAAACACCACCATCCTTAGGTGTAATCATATCCAAGACATATCTGTTCTGAAGAGTCATCAGTATTATGGCTCCCAGATCTTCATTGAAAGCATTGAATCCCTTTATGGTAGTGTCGATCGTCTGCAGGAGCTCCCATCGGGTTATCTGTAACCATTTGGCATTTGCCATTGTTTGGATCCCTAGCATGAAGATTGTCGTGAATATCGCTGAAGTCTGGCTGAACAACCTGTGTTCATATGGAATGTCATTGAAAGCTTCTATCGATTTAGCTGAGAAATGGTTCTCCCTTTTTGCTCGATTGAGGAATCCAACTGACCTCCTCTTTCTCAGGTGAGCACCTGCCTTTGGAAATTCTCCAATGTTCAGGTCACACTTCGGTATCACCAATGCTGGAACATGAACAATCACTATAGAACATAGTCCTCCTCAATCTTTTGGCAGCTTCATGTATGCTCTGGATCCGCAGGCCCAGTAGTGGTCCATTATCACTATGGTTCCATCCTTCATTCCTGGTAGATCGAAGATTCAACCGCACTGCTGGTTCTCTCCAACTTTCTTGTGCCATTGTTTCTGAAGCATAGCTCTGCACTAGCCTGAGGCACTATCTGCAATGGGCCTCCTTTGTCCTCGACACATGTCAACAACTTTGCAAGCTTCAGCCATAGAGGTTTGCATCCTTTTCCCACATGATCTATAACTGCTTTGTGATGTTGTGTTACTGCCACAGCTCTGCATACGACTATGCCTTCTTCCCAGCCATCTGGAGAAAGTACTATTCCCCAGATCTGCATTTGTACTCTTTCCTTGCATCTTCGTATTAATTCATCAATTTTTCTTTGACAATTGAGCTTCTTATTTATCTCCCATTTGATTCCTGCTCCTTTCATTCCAGGATGCTCCTATCTTATCACAAGATCTCTGGTGTGTGCTCTTGGAATTAACCTCTTGTATCGCAGAGTGCAAGGTGGGTCAGGCAATGAGCTGTTTGGACATCTATTTCTATAGCTATGAATATCTTGGACTTCCCCATAGCATAAGGTAGGAGAGCACAAACATAGCAATCCTCCTCAGAGGTACTCTTTCCCACCTCGTTCATATGTTGATACCACATGTTCCCCAAATGTGCTGTGCTATCTAGATAATTATTTAACTTATAATCATCTTCCCTTGCACTTCTCTTGGGTCTCTTTCTTACCAAATGAGCTTGTATATAATGGTCAAGGAGTATATCAAAAATGGACCATCCTACACGGTGGATCATGGGAACACTTTTCAGAGAAATGGGTGACCTTACATGTGTCATTGGTGTAGGGATAGTCACATATGGTTTTGGTCTCTATGCAACATCTAACTCTGCATAGGTCACTGGAGTGGGAAAAATCAAAGGGACTCCTATCTTTCTAGGACCAGCAAGGTAAGCAGCGTAGATTAGCAAAAACAGAAAAACAATAATAGATGCTGTGCACACATATAGCCTTGTTAGATGCTAAGGTAGCTGCCTAATTTGCTTAATTATCGCTGCAAGCAGTCTTCTAAATGCAGGGCCATTCTAACGATCCTGCACAAAAGTATGTATCTCAGTGCTATGCCCAACCAGAGCAGGGTAAACTCGGAGTATAAAAACGAAGACAGCTAGAAGGAGTCTATGGATATCGACATCAGATAGGACCATGAATCTAAACAAAGACATTTAAAAGATTCCTGTGGCCCAAGAACATTGACTTCTGCATTCCTGCGAAAATAACTATAGAGAGTGTTCGGGGCGAGCCACAGTCCAAATGCACATGTGCTATTTAATCAGCAATCTTAGCGTCCTTCTTCCTCTTCATCGATCGAGTCTGCATGTGCTCTACTGCTTCTTCTTGTCTTGCTTCTGATTCAGCGGGTTGGGGTGTATCCGTCTCACCAGCATACGGCTTCACGTCGCCCAAGTGGATCCAGACATGCCTTTCTTGAACTTTTACTGCTGAGGGAGAGATATTTTCATTGATGAATGGTCCACCAAAACAGGGCTCGTGCCACTTCCTTGTGAAGTTGTGTATTAAAACGGGGTCTCCAACAAATAACTTGGGTATAGATAGTAGTTTCGAAGATCCGGTTGCTGAATAGTCTTCATCTGTGTCCTGAGACTGACACCCCTGACGCTTGAGTGGATCTGAAAAGACAGAGATACTAGCAGTCATACATATTAAATACACACGTGGCTCATTTCCTAACAATTCTGCATTCGTCTAGGCATCACTTCTACTCCGTGATGGAGGGGACAGGGTATTCTCATTCGCCTTCCTGTCACTAACTCATGGGGTGTGAGATGGTGGTCAGACCCAGGCTGATTCCTTAATGCATCTAATGCAAGGGGCAGGCAATACATATGAACGAGGTGGGAAATCGTTGCAGGATTCTGAACTAAAAGAAACTGTCTCTACAAGCTGGTTAATTGGCCTCATGTCCTGAATTTATCTCGACGACCCCCCTTTCAATTATTTTCACTGGGTACACAGCAGTATTACACAGTGACTCTGATGTCACTAAGATACCCTGTTCCATCATGGCTGATATAGTCTTAAAATTACCCTCATCTGCCTCTCGAGACATCAGGTACTGCCTTGCTTGAGGTAAAATTGCTCCTGGTTTAAGCTTAATCTTAACTTCTCCCAACCCCCTCAATAGTCCTACGTCATAGCGGCCTGTAGTCCATAAAGAGGTTGGCACTTTTTCCATGTCCTCATCAGAAAATGCTGGGTGCTGCCGCACTATCACCATTCGCTGTGGGATTTCCCTTCTCTCTTTTCTGATCCAATATGTAATACTCATCTCGAATACTACTTGATCATCTGATGGATTATCTCTAAACATGGCTACCAGTCATTTGGTCGAAATCCAAATGGTCGAATTTTTTGTTTTTTTTTACATTTTTTTTCCGCCCTCAACCCCCCTTTTTATATATTACATTTTTTTTAACCAAACAAAACAAAAAAATATATATAAATACATTTTTAAAAAATGTTGACCATTTTTTTTTCGACCATTTGGTTTCGACCAAATGGTCATTCGATCTTTTTTTTCCGACCAAATGAGCGGACACCTCTAAACATATATTCGTCTGTGACGTCAGTCAATCTATACCCTTCCCCAATGACAATTACCATTCTCCATGGCCTACCCTCGTCATTGTTTCCTTCGAGCATGGCCCATTCCCCTGGCACTATGGCTGCCTGTAACTCTAGGGGAGTAGTCTGTCCCCCTCTTCGTCCATAGATACCTGTGGCCTGTACAGGAACTCATCAGGTATCCTCCTAATTTCCCTACTAAGCCGGGTTAGCCATTTCAACAAAATGTGCACCCCATAAAGAAAGACCTCTGGCTCTAATGGCATCACTCGCAGTACTATTTGCCCTGTAAACGCTATTATAAATTCGCCCACGTTTAGATAATGTATCCCTGGAGTAGAACACACTATGCCTTCATCAGTAAAGGAAATCATCATACTTAGCTTTGTCTCTAAATCTCAGCCCAAAATATTAACCAGTGTCTGCCTTGAATACAATAATTGAACAGACATATCACACTCTCCTATAGAGACTGCTAATTCATCAGTAAAAGAAACTCTACTTGTAGCTCCAGAGAAGCCCTGAGCATTCATGGCATTTCCCGATAATGGATATTTTCCCTCTTTTATACATGAGCAAGTTGCCCCAGTATCTACTAAAAAAGAAAAGGATTTGCCTCCTTGGTTCCTGTTGGGGGTTTGTTGTCACTGATAGTACTGAACACATCAAGTTACCCTGTGAACTGTCCTATTGTGGGTACATGCTTAACCCCATACCTGTAAAAGGCCTTCCTCCCATGTCAGTGACATCCCCTAATCTAGGTGTCAATAACTGTCCCATGTTTGCACTCTGCTGTATCTGAATGGGTGCATGCTGTGACTGCCCTTGCAGTGGATTTAATGGTGCTTGCTGTGGTTGAAAAGCCTGTTGCATTTGCGGTGCTTGTGAGAGATACACTGTCTGATCTGGGACAACCCCATCCCTATTTTGTGAGCTACATGTTGGAAGATAAGCTGTCCCTCCTGAAAATTGCCCATTCTGTACATACGCTTGGCACATGTTCACGCAATGTGCCCTGTCATGCCACATGTCCAACATATAGGAGGGGTTCTTCTGAGTAGCCCCCCTTGATTAAAACCTCCTTGCACATTTTGGCTATCATTCTGCATATTCTGAAACCCACCTTGGTTATTTTGAAAACCACCCTGATTATTCTGGAAACCGCCTCTTCCTCTAAAAGCCATTCCTCTGTCTCGCAGCGTGGACCCATTGCCTCCTTGATCTGATTGACGTTGATTATTCGCCTGCAATGTACCTACTGCTTACTGCGTTACTAGCCCTTCTCCGCTTTCTCGAATCTTCCTTCACCTTCAGCTTGTTTTATTCTGCTGTGCCACACTTCCAGCACTTTCATTCATGGGGTCCAAGTTTGCTAAACTGCATCATGGAACATCCAGATTATATACATTCCTATATATATTGGCGGCTCCGTCTGCAGTCTATTCACTATGTAGCCAGCCTCATGATGACATCGTCTACTTGCGTTACAGAGTCTGTACATTTGTAAAATGGCTTTGCATTTTCCTCAGTGCTTCTCAGCATGTGCAATCTTCATTTTGCTCCTGAAATGTTGCTTAAATCGCTACTTCACCATCAGATTCTATAAGGTCTACCTACTTTATTGCCATCTCTTAGGGGTGCGTCATTTCTGCGTCATGTGACGTCACCAGTCGTCTCATTCATTTTCACACTTCTTCCTTCAGAAGACCTTCATTTCTTCGCGGATACATATAGGGTTTTCTCAATGGATACCTTGTTTCAAGGACTCTTCGCGGTATAGGTACCATTATTGGCTTTGTGCATGTCGCAATTTCCAGCCGGCAACATATAGGCAGAATGGGGGTGGGACTTCCGGCAGAGTTACTTGGCTCCTCCTCTACACTCATGTCTACCCTTGTCTTGTACCATGCATAGGTGCAAATCAATAGAAATGATACTCCAGCAAGATAGCTTTGTGGGTTAATTGCTTGCTGGTGAGATCTGCCCGTGATTTGCAGGTCACAGCTTCATTGTATTGTATTGTTTATTTGATAATGCGCACAAAACCCAGGGGTAGCCGGGCGCAGCAGGTACAAGGTTACTTAAGCTTGGGTTACATACAGAGTATAGGCGAGAAACAACATAACAGTACAGTAAGACATATCAATACTTGCCGTGTGGCAGAAGAAAAAGAAAAATTAGCATATTGTAGTTTTGAAAGAGTGTGCAGGTCTGAGAACAGACGTCATTTTGGACAACGGTGTTATGGACATTGGGTGTCTCAGGAGTTAGTTGTCGTTTGTCCAGAGCCAATTTTTTACCTTGCGTCTAAAATTGGAGTAGGGTAAGTTGGCTCTTAGTGGCTCTCATATCTTAGTGGCTCTCATATCCCAGTAAAGACAACTTCACCTTTCCACCTTCTGAGGCCGTTAAATAATTACCAATTTTGATAAGGTAATAATAATTGCATATCAAAATGTTCTATATAAGGCATTTTGGTGACATCTCTATATAAAAATATATGAGACAAGAATACCACCCAATTAATGTGGGATGATTCTTAAAGCGCAAACTGTATGCACATGTGTATTCCAAGTGACGGCCCATCCTCACTTGCGGTGCACACCTAGAATCATGTGGTTGCAGAGCTCCTCCCACTCCTCCACCCACGTTGGCATTGGTGTCCAATGGATAGCTAGGTGTCCATCGTATAAATACAAAAGGCAGGTGGGGCTACGAGAGCCTTGGGCTCCAGGAGACCCACATGCAAACGATGCTGGATGAAGGATGCAAGCAGCTCTTTGATCCTCACCTCCTGCATCCAGCATTGCTATTGAAAGAGGGACCATAGGCATTAAATAATATAGATTCTATCCAGTGTCTTTGGATAAGGATGGCTATTTATATAGGCCCCCCCACAGACTGCATTGTCTCTCTGCGTTCCCACAAAGGATGCAATTCTCTCCTGGCTCAATGGTACTTAGTGGTACTCCTGTTGAGTATGGAAGGCTGAGAGCGCCCCACCGCTATTGATTCCCAACAATCATTGTGACTCTTGTTATGTGTGAGGGCTACCGCGGCTCTAATATGCTGCTACTGGGCAGAGTTCTGCATTGTGTTCCTTTCAATCTGATAACTGCCCTTATTTACTTTTTAGCTGTTGTCTAACTCTATTGGTTCCCTGGATAGTTTTCTTTTTTTGGGGTTGGTGCATTCAAATGTAATTTGTGTTGCAGGGTTGGATGTGAGTTGTTGTAGGGGGTGGATGTGTTTTGTAGTTTATGGGGTTGAATGTGATTTATTGTAGTGAAGGTTGCTTCTCAAAGCTAGGTCCATAAATACTCAATAATGACAATAATAATAATAATAATAATAATAATAATAATAATAATAATAATAATAATAATAATAATAATAATAATAATAATAATAATAATAATAATAATGTATTGTTGTATGTGTTGGATATGATTTGTTGCTGTAGGGATTGGATGTAATTTGTTGTTATGGGGGTTGGATGTGATTGATTGTACTAGGTTTGGATGTGAGCTGTAAGGGGTGGGTGTGTTTTGTTGTTTTGGGGGTTGGATATGATTTATTGTAGTAGGCGCTGTATGTGAGTGGTTGTAGTTGGTTGGATGTGATTTATTGTAGTAGGCGCTGTATGTGAGTGGTTGTAGTTGGTTGGATGTGATTTATTGTAGTAGGGGTTGCTCCTCAAAGCTAGGTATGCGCTCAATTTATACAATAATAATAATAATAAAAATAATAATAATAATAATGCATTGTTTTATGTGTTGGAGGCAATTTGTTGTTATGGGGGTTAGATGTGATTTATTGTACTACGGTTGGATGTGGGTTGTTGTAGGGGTTGCATGTGATTTGTTGTACTAGGGGTTGGATGTGAGTTGTTGTAGGGGTTGGATGTAATTTGTTGTTGTAGGGGGTGGGTGTGATTTGTTGTTGTAGGGGTTGCTTCTCGAAGCTAGGTGAGCACACAATAAATACCATAATAATAGTAGTAATAATAATAATAATAATAATAATAATAATAATAATGTATTGTATGTGTTGATATGATTTGTTATTGTAGGGATTGTATGTAAGTTGTTGTTATGGGGTTGCATGTGATTTATTGTAGTATGATATGATATTATATGATATGGCATTTATAATGTGCCTGTACACAAATATTTAAAGGCGCAACAAGACAAGGAGGGGGAAACAAGGAAGGACAAAATAACGATCTTACTGGGCCTTGTGTCATTCAGATTGCGCAAGTGTGGGGAAGAGGAAAGGGGAGAAGTGCCAAGGGGGAGTGGAAGGAGGGAGTGCAGTTAACTCACAAGTGCAGCCAGCGGGTGGCTCATAAGTGCAGAGAGAAAGGACTGTTGGGTTGCAGATACAGACCCTTAAGTGCTGGGGAGCCCGGAAGCAGTGCAAGGGCAACTGGACATGCAGGAGCCTAGGCCCGAGTTCAGAGGGTGACCAGGTGACCAGTGCACGGAGCAGTCAGGTGCATCAGCAGGGGAGAGGAAGAGAGAAAGTGAAAGCGAAAAAGGAAAGTCTTGAGTTGCTTCCGGAACCGGAGCAAGTTCTGCTCAAGTTTGAGAGAGGCAGGGAGGCTGTTCCAGAAGGAGGCCCCAGCCAAGGAGATGGATCTGCCCCCAACTCTCTGCTTGGAGAAGCATCTCACCCTCAGAGAGTTGAAAGTGGATGAGCGGACCGCTCGAGAAGGAAGATGTTTTGGAAGAGAAAGTTAAAGGTACGGCGGTCCCAGGCCGCAGAAAGCCTTGTGGACAATGCAGAGGGTCTTGAAGTTGATCCTTGCAGCCACGGGGAGCCAGTGAAGAGATTTCAGAGCTGGAAAGATACGATCCCTGGGCTTGAGGCAAAGGACAAGTCTCGCAGTCCTGTTCTGGATAAGTTGTAAAGGTCGAAGAGTAGAGGCAGGAAGATTTAGAAAGAGGCTTTGCAATAGTCCAGCCTAGAGTGGACCAAAGCTCTGGAGACAGTGAGCTTCTGGGGGAAAGTGAGAAAAGGAAGAATACCTCTGAGGAGGTGCAGCTGATAGTTTGACTTCTTAGAGACATTAGAGATGTGAGGAGATAAGAAGAGTCGAAGGTGACACCAAGGTTCTTAGACTCACAGGAAGGAGCAGGAAGAGGGCCCAGAGTGGGTGGCCAAAGAGAGAGAGGAAAGGAGGGAGTGGGTGCTACAATGAGGAAGATCTCAGTCTTACTGGCATTAAGGCAGAGATCATTGGCGGTACACAATTCCTGAACTGCGGCCAGAGAGTCGGGTATGAGAGAAGAAGCATAGGTGGCTGAGGGGAGACGGAAAGAAAGCTGAGTGTCATCCGCATAAGATTTAAAATTGGAGCAGACAGTAGCGATGCAGTGGCCAAGAGGTTCCAGGTAGTGGTTGAAGAGTCAGGGAGAGAGGTTAGACCTCTGGGAAACACCACGAGTAGTGAGAGAGATGGGAGAGAGGAAAGACCCCAGTTGGACCTGAGAGGATTGGTCAGTGAGAAAGGAGGTCAACCAGGCCAGGGCCTGATCAGTAATACCAAGGTTGTCCCGGAGATGATTAAGCAGGATGGCATGGTTGACCGTGTCAAAAGCAGAGGATAGATCAAGGTAATGAGGACAGAAGGGAGATTAGAGTCTAGATTGGAGAGCAAGTTTTCGCTGCTGTTCAGGAGAGCAGTTTCTGTGCTTCTTGCAGCTCTGAAGCCAGACTGGTGGTCATGGAGGCAACCAACAGATTCAGTATGTAGATTAAGCTGGGAGATGGCCAGCTTTTCCAAGATTCTGCCCAGAAAAGGAGTGTTGGAGATCAGGCGATAGTTAGCCGGAGAGGAAGGATCAACAGAGGGCTTTTTTAGAAGGGAGTGCACAAGAGAATGCTTAAGGGGGAGGGGAAAGTTCAAGTGGCAAAGAAGTGATTGCAAAAATTGGCCAAGGCTGGAGCAAGGGTGACAATATGGTACTTGATAGTTCTGGATGAGGATGGGAGGACCTGCTTTGATGAGACTTTCATAGATCGGGTTTGACTAGAAACATTGTCAGGGGTGAACAGGGGAAAAGAGGAGAAAGGAGGAGGAGAGACGGCCTCAGACAGGCCAGGAGTGGTAGAGGAGGATGAAGAGGAGGTAGAGAAAGAGAGCGTGGACAGGATGTCCTGAGTTTTAGTAGTGAAATGAGAGGCCAAGGCCATACAGAGGGCCTGGGAGGAAACAGGAGAGGTAGAGACTGCAGCAGGATTGGCCAGCTCCTTGGAGATTTCGAAACATTCGGCTGAGTTTTTAGAGGCCGCAGAGATGCAGGCTTTGATGTAGGCTCTCTTCTTAGAGAGGACAGAGAGTCTGTACGGCCTTTGGAGCAGGCGGTAGGCCAGTTTGTCAGGGGGTGCACACGAGACCTTCCACTTCCTCTCCGTCGCCCTAAACTTGCGTTTCATGGCAGCAAAGTCAGAATCGTACCAAGTGTTGCACTTAGATTTGGGCTTCAAGCCGATCCTCAAGACAGAGGCATAGACATCCAGAGTGTTATAGAGAGATGAAGGTTAGGGAAGGCTGTGTCAGGGTATGAGTCAGCCAAAGGTACAGGAGGAAGAAAGAAAGAAGCGGCAAAAGCCTCAAATGACACACGCTTCATGAGTCGGTTGACCAAGAAGGTAGGTGGCAGTGCTGAAGTCGGCTTGACCTGCCGGAAGGAGAGAGAGAGAGAGGTGTGATAAAAGGAGAAAGTGATCACTTCAAGAGAGAGGAGTGGTGAGAGGGTTAGAGATGGGGAGGTCTGAAGAGATCAGAACATTCAGGGTGTGCCCTGCAGAGTGAGTCGGGACATAGGGAAGAATAGAAAGAGGGAATCGCAGAGGCTGCGAAAGAGTCCTGAAGAAGGGCTGGTAGCATCCAGGTGGATGTTCAAGTCTCCAGTGAGGAGATGTTGGGAGGTAGAGTCAAGGAGCGAGGAGGAGAGGTCAGCCCACTTCGAGAGGAAGAGGGCGACCTGGCCAGGCGGCCTGTAGCTAGTGCCCACAGTAAGAGAGAGGCCAGGAGAGATGGAGAGCCTGAGGACCAGGCATTCAAAGGAGCAGTAGTGCTGCATTGGAATGATAGAAGCAGGGATCTACTCTGGGAAAATCAAGGCCACACCCCCACCTGGGCGGTTGGTTCTGGGTTCAGAGAGGATCTTGTAGCCATCAGGAAGGAGAGTGTCGAAACTCGTGACAGAGCTGGCCGTGAACCAAGTCTCTGTGAGACCGAGTACATCCAAATCAAGCTCTTCCAGGAGATGGGATATGTCAGAGGAGTGTTTGACAGCTGAACGAGAGTTGAGAGTAGCGATGTGGAGCAGGTTGCCACATTTGAAGGATTTCTGGGGTGGGGTACAGGCCAGACGTACACCCTGCGGAAGTGTTGGAGGTGCCTGAGGATGGCAGAGGAGGAAGGAAGAGAAGGGAGGGTAGTCAGAGAGAGTGAAGAGAGTGCCAGAGGGGTGGCAGAGGAGGGAGGCAACAGGGTGGCCAGAGAAGCATCAAGGGGTGCCGATAAGGTGGCAGAGGAAGGAGGCGGCAGAGGAGCAAGAGAGGGGCAAGAAGGGATAGCAGGAGAGGAAAAGAAGTTGATAAGGCACGGTAAGCGCCTATCAAAGAGGAGGAGATTGGCCTGAGGGCCTTGGAGCAAGACAGTTCCATTTAAATAGACATTAATGATGGTCTTAGTGAAGTGGAAGGGAGCCAGGAAGGCCTCCAACCGGGTGCCACCATTAATGGGAGAAGAGAAAAAAGGAGAGAGAACAGAGACCATATGGGGAGTCCATAGGCCTGGAGAAGGAACGACAAAGAGTATGTCGGTAAGGGTCTGTCTGGAGGAAGCACTGGTTTAGGTATCAGCGATAGGTAGGCCTGTGTTGGAGATCAGGATGTCCCTTTTGAGCTTTTCCCTGTCAGACTTAATGAGAGGTATAGGATAGTCGATAGAAAAGCCGTTTGACAAGATAGGTGAGACAGAGAGCATCATAGCTGGTGCGAAGAGGAAAGACATGGGGGTAGGGAGAGGCGAGACCAGGCAGGGGAGTTCACGACGGGGGGGCGCAGACAGGAGGGAGGCACTGGTGGGGACACGAAAGGGAGGGGGGCACAACAAAGAACAAGAATAACATACCTACAAATCAGATGCAGTACAGAACCATCAGAAAGAAAAGGGCACAACAGGGAACCTAGAAGTAGAGAATGCAGATGCAATACAGGACCAAACGAAAAACACATAGGTAAGCAGGGAACCTAGAAGTGAAGAATGCAGGCAGTTGCAATGTGATGCCACAACCCGTGGATAGCAACACAATATCAAGAACCGTAGAGAGCAAACACCAATTCAGTTCAATCGACAATACAGTCAACAAGGCCCAGAACACAACAAGAACCTAGAAGAAGAATGCAGGCAATGCAAACTAATTCCAGAAAAAACATGGAGCATGAGCAGTGTCAGAATACTACACAATAGATCGAAGAGGGAAGGGCTGAGATACGAGAGGAAGGAAGGGAACCACAGGAGGGGGAACAGAAAAGAATGCAGGGACCAATGATGCGATGCAGCACACGCGGCCGAGTTGTTGGCTAAGTATTTGAGGGAGGATAGCTCATGGGCAACCAACGTGCTCGCCTTGGAAACAAAACGACACGGAGCAACACGGGTTCGATCCCCGGGTCCGCGCTTAGAAACCTCTTGGTATTAGGCGCGTTAGAAATAACCAATCATATTATATCACATCACATCACATCACAATACAAGACACACAGATTCGACTTTCCCAAACAGGCGGAAAAGGCTACGTTTTTTAGCACAGCACAATACAACACATCCAGATTCCACTTACCTGATCATTCGCAACAGGTCGAGGGCTGCAGGCTGTGTGCTACCATGGCAGACACCGGCAGACGCCACTGGAGCTAACCTTAGCCTCTGGTCCTTGGCGGAGGGGGCTGCCATGGCAGGGGGTGACTTGGGTGGCCGATTTAAAGGGCTTGCCAACCAATGGGAGCGCGGTGGGATGGAGGAGGGGGGAGGTCCAACAAATAAGGAAGCAACAAACAACAAACAAGGAAGTAGGGGTTGCATGTGATGTATTGTAGTAGGGGTTGGATGTGAGTTGTAGAGGGGGGTGTGATTTGTCTGTGATTTGGTTGTTGATATGGAGGTCCATTGGGTCCACATGGGTGCTTTGAAAAGAGCTGACTTGGGGACTGCTATGTCCTTTATTTTTGTAGCAGCGACCTTGTCTTCCAGGCAGTGATAATGCTAAGAGTGGTTTGGCCATCATTGGATCTGCATCTAGCGAATTATGGGATTGCAAGATTTATTTTTATTTGTATTTGGTTTTCTTATTGCTGGCAGGCTTGTTGTGTGTGCCAGTGTTGTTGTATATGGCACTGGTGTGCGTGACCGACACCTGGGTGCTTTGTGGGTTCTTAGGCTAAGGTTGGCAAGAGCTGGGATATTTCTTGTTGCAGCTTCATGTGTAATGCATGTGATTGGTCTTGTTTTGGGGTGTGCTTGTGTGGGGATGTTGTTATGTTGTGTCTGCCATTTATATACCTTCTCCGTTGAAAGGCATGGGCAAGTACCAGCCTCTGGGCAGTCTATGTGTACTTAGGCTCCTACGTGTTGGCATTGTACGGCCTGATGCATCGATTTTCCCGTTTTTGCTGTTATCGATTCTTTTAAGATTGGTATTGATTTGTTTTTTTTTTGTCCCAACCCTTTAGGGTGGCCATCGTTCCCTGGATCCCCCACCTCATTGCCGAGGCGGTGATAGAGCGCTCCAGTGGTCAATGTGTGCTTGCATGTAACACAGCGTGCATCCGTGGTCGCCTTGGTGGCTAGGAGCGTGCAGAGGGCTTCTGGCCACGCAGTAAAACCAGGAATCCCTTCCGGTGTTCCACGTTTTGATGTTGAAATTCTGAGTTACGCATTCTGACAGTGTCTTTGAAATTTCCCTGGCCGATTAAAGCTTTCATGGTGGTTGGCTAAAGGATTTCATGGCTCGCCTGATTGTTTTGCCTTACAATGGGCAGGCAGTTGGGAGCCCGGCGGGATGGCGGGACACAAGCCTCTGCTTTGAATTGATCTTTTCACAGCCACGGGCAGCAGGAGGACCTCCATGATAGGCGTGAAATACACAATATGCTAAAGTGATGGACAGCAAAGGAACTATACTCGAAGCCTGCGACCCGCATGGCGCAGGCTGCTTCCTGCGACTGCCTCTCTTTCATGCATCCCCCTGCATCTTGGCACATGCTTAGAGGGCCACAAAGCGCCCTGAAGCAGCCCAAATGCAGCACAGGGTTGCTATTAAAACCGCAGCTAAGATATCGAATGCAAAAAACAAACATAAAACAACGCACAGAATAAAGGCAAATGTGTAATACCAAAAAAAGTACAAGAAGGTGATACCAACATCTTCGATGATAGGAGAGGGGAAGGCGGTATATATATTTTTTTTAACAGAATGGAGGATGTCAAGGGACTTTCCAGCCCCCCGAAAAAAAGAGAGAGTGAACAAAGAATATCAAGGACAAAATGCAAGTGCAAGAAAACATTTTTTTTTAAAACACGCCTTTCCACAACATGTCAGTAATTCGTCGAGTTTACGCGAAACATTAATTAGACAAACATTTGCATTGACACCAAACATTTCGCCATAAATTGGTTCCACTTTTTTTCTTCAA
The DNA here is from genome assembly GCF_040938575.1 of Ambystoma mexicanum. Classification (NCBI taxonomy): domain Eukaryota; kingdom Metazoa; phylum Chordata; class Amphibia; order Caudata; family Ambystomatidae; genus Ambystoma; species Ambystoma mexicanum. The sequence continues at coordinate 1,245,751,179 of NC_090925.1, read as the reverse complement.
ATTATGCTTTCGTCAAGAAAACGATCTTGAAAATTGCAAAAGAACCGTGTCTGTAACGTGTGTCAATAGGCAGGCCCTTGGCGTCTGTGACGCAGCCGGCAATCCTTTCTAGGGGCGCTATTGGGACGGTGTGATGGCCAGTCCAGTATAAGGGGGGGGGGGGGTTGCAGTAGGATGGCATGAGTGATAGGATGTGGTTTGGGGGTACTGCCTACGGAGTGAGTGGATGGGGAAGTTATCTTTGATGGAAGCTCCAGCGAAGTGTTGCTTTTCCTGTCGTCGTCTGTCGTGGACAGGTTTGCGGCTAGAAGGATAGGTCGCGGGGTGTGTGAAGTGCCCGGGATAGGCCCTGTTGGTGTCAGAGAAGGCGGTGTTTGCTGCGCATTTCGGTACTGAAATTTAATCTTGGTTGCAAGTCAGGAGGTGGTGGGGTGAAGGCGGCAGGATGCATGTTCACTCAAATGATGTGGAGGGTGGTATAGGGCATGGTGGATGCCTGGGTTATGGTGAGACTACCTCTTGTTTTGTGCGTGTGCCCTGATGCGCTACTTAGAAGCCATCTGGGATGAGCTCATCGAAGATGGGGGATGGGGTGAAAGTGAGTCACGGTTCTATTATAAAGAGAGGAGCTAATTTGCACGTTGCAGGATGTGCCACCACGTCTGCTGCATGGCGGCTGCTATGCGCGTGGTTGATGGGCTCGGTTGTTGGAAGAGTACGTCATACGCATTGGAGTTGAAGAGCTTGTGGAATGTGAGTGTGTTGGTTGCTGTGACGACATGTCCACTGCTCTGCAGGAGTGCAGGCAAGAGTAGTGGCTAAGGCACCTACTCAGCCTCACACTACGACTAAACCAGGGGAAACAGACAGTCACAGCCCGACTGCGCCAATTGTGGCAGTGCAGGCCGAGGAGAGGCTATTTCTTCAGGGGCAAGAGGTGAGCTGATAAGAGAAGTAACCCAAACAACTGAAGTACTAAGATTCCAAAGTAAAAAAAACATTCCAATCAAGTGCCTGCAGAAATATAGGCTTTTAATCAAAGAATAAAATGCAGTCAACTAATTGGAAATCACTAGAAAAATCCACCCTTTTAAACGGAACACAGAGAAGGCAGACTTTTGTCAAAGGGCCCTCTGGGTTAATGAGCAGGGATGGTCATTCATTAGATTGGCAAGAATCAGGGCTCAAGACGAGGGGACACGCTGGTGGACGACGCCCACCCAGTTTCTTTCAGAGAGTGGGTGCCACTGCCATCTCTGTGTGTCTTACATTAATTAAAGCATTTTTTTTAAAGTGCTGTCGCCACTTCATAAATAGTGCCGTGTCCGGGATTCGAACCCTGGTGGTTAAGAGACAAGAAAACTAGTCGTGAGAACACAAGAGTCTCTAACATGATGCCTGTATGGAACTCCTATTGATTCTTTGCTGTATGGTAAACGTTTTCTTACACATTCAAAGACGAAAGTTGCACACCTTTTCTATATAGCTACAAATGTTTTAAGAAAACATGTTATCTTGGCAAATGTCTATTTTTCTGTGCACTTCCTGGATTTGGGAAAGACACCCTAAAACTAAATATGCACATTCCATTCAATTTATTTTCCCTGCCTCTGACTCCCCCATTTTATTATTTGGGACTTCAGTCCTTGCAACAATGTCAATGTTCAAGGATATGTCTCCGAAGAACAAAGTGGAGAAAGAGTGTTTAAGTCACTGTGGTCCCAAAAAGTGGACATGGAGGGGCAGTACCTTTACTCTTGTTTTTTGTGCTCAACCGTATCAGGCTTGGCTACTATGTGCTTTTTCTGTCGTGGAGCCAGTGTTATGATATGATAAGTCATTTATAACGTGCCTGAACACAACTGTTTCCAGGCGTCACAGGGAAGACAGAGGGAGGACAAGACAAACAATCTTACTAGGCCTTGTGTCATTCAGTTTTTGCAAGTGCAACAACTAAAGTGCAGTGGGAAGGGAGGACATTGTTGAAACAGTTGAGTCGATGTTATCCCGCTGGCAGTCAGCATTGAGTTGGTTCAAATATGCATTCTCCTCATGGGTCAAATTGGCATTTAAGGTGGCGAGATGATGGTCTCCAAAGGTTTGGGGCTGCAGTCGAGTCGGTGGCTAGATGATGTCTCTGCTGGGTCATGTCGATGTTTGAGACAGTGAGTTAGATGGCTTCCAGCAGTTGAGTTGGTGCTCGAGTCATTTGCTCCCATGATGTTAAGCTCTCGGTCGAGTCAAGAGAAGTTGGCCCTATACAATGGTTGGTCGAGCCAGCGTCTGGATGGCTCGAAATGCAGCAAGGGTATTGAAGACATCTAGAATGCCAAAAGTATGACTGCGGGTCCTTTCTTAGCCAAGGTGCATCAAGCGTGGTTCATCCAGCTCGAAGATGTCTTGAGGTGAAAAAAAACAGGATTACTGGTGCTTCTAGGGTTCTAGGTTGCCATGAGTCTCAATCCAGGGTGTCCAAGACAAAAAGAGTTCTTCTTGTCTGCACTTCCAATCCAGTGAGCTTGGCCCGCCCCCACAGGGGATCCTTCACCTCCAGTTACCAGGGTCCGGGTGCCAGCACAGCCAATATTTAAGAATCCATTCAAAGTAGGCACCCCCAATGTTGCCTGGGGATGGTTAGAGGACAGAGCTACCCTCTGCTTTGGAAGCCTTCTGTCTTCAAATCAATGACAGAGGACTTTGGTATAGAATGTTACCCGAGAGGGGTCCAGTGAATTCTTCTTGTTCTTCTAAGAGTGAAGAGATGAATCAAAGAAGGAGAGGAATTACTCTCCTTATAAAAGCAAAATGTCACAGGAGTGGTCCAAAGCAAGCCTGCTGTAAGGGGCCCAATCCAGGCTATTATAACAAACGCCCTTTGACTTCTGACATATCTCCCTGAGTGCCTTGCCTGCAGGAATTTAGGGGGGCAGGAAGAGATAGAGTCCTAACAGAACCAAGGTGCTGGAGCCCTTCTCCTGGCTTACCCTTCTTTCTGGGCTACTCTAGTACCAACCCCTTCCCATGCTTGCTAATTTGAAAGGAACTCCAGTTGTCAGAAGCCTGGTGTGAGTGTGGCATTGTTATGTTAGTGCTGCCTTTGAAACACTGGTTTCCAGGAGTTCATGTGCTCTATGTAAAGGAGTTTCCCTTCCTTTACAGGGATCCAAGAGGCAGCATCCTAGACATTGTTCCACATAGTGCCTGTGGAGACAGTCTGCCCAAACAGCAATACACACCAGTCCAGTCATAGCTGGGCCCTGCTCCCAGAGCGGACACTAGTGTGATATCAAATTGTTGTGTCACTATGATTGTATGCCCCTAGTAGTCACCATGCCAAGAACCAGACGTCTTATATTTAAAAATGTATGCACCACCAGACTGACTAAGCCATACAATTATTATACTTTTAGATCAGAGTTACACACAATTAAAAAGCCACATCTGCCTGCAGGACCCTTGCGTTTCAGCAGGTATGAGGAATGCACACGTGGCCTTTGAGACTGCCCAGAGCCACTGCAGGGCTGGTTCTGAGAGTGCCTGGGAGTAGGTATATGTGTGCACAACACTTTTAGCATGGAGCATTTATGGAATGGTGGTTTGATTAGCAGACCCCCCTTTCAGAGACATAATCGCTTGCACCATTTAAATGAATATACATCATAAAAGCTATGGATTTTACACTTCACAGATGACAATCTGTCACAGTTTTCTTTGTTGTAAATGAGTGTGTTTGTGAGAATAATGGAGGGTGGGGTAGTACTGTTAGTGGGAAGGGTGGAATGAGACACATTGGGGATCTCTAGATGCTGATGTTCTGGTCTTATACTATAGCCTTCCTGGCACTAATTGCCTCAATATGAGCCAGCCTTATTTCCTTGAAAATCCCAGGTCTAGCTGCAGATACAGTGTTTGAGTGGCAAACCTGGAATGTGAGCTGCCATGTGATTGTCGCTTTGCCAATGGGGTGCATGACATAGCTCCTGTGGAGACTTGTAGGCTCCTTGGAGCAGATGGAGATCTTGGGAAGGAGTCGTTTATTTCAGGGACCTTGGGTCATTTCTATGCAAAAGCCCTTGTATAGGCATAAAAGTAAAAACATTCTGCAGAATTCTTTTTCCCTTGTAGTTTCCCTTAAAGCTTCATGGCCTACTCTTGACCCCCCCCAGTCTGGCTTCAGACCCCTCACTGGAGCTGAATCCTCCCTGGTCTCTATCTGGGACGACCCCAAAAGAAGAGCAGACTCGGGCAGCACTGCTCTCATCCTCCTTGACCTCTCTGCAGCCTTCGACACGATTAACCACCATCCTCACAAACAGACTCTTTTACCTTGGCATAAGGGACGCTGCACTCAGATGGATCTCATCTTTCTTACCTGAACATTCCCAAATATTCTGTCTCTATCCTTTCTCCTCGCCCCCCGTCCTTTTCATACTCTACCTTTCACCCCTCCCCAAGCTCATCTGCTCCCACAATCTCACCTGTAACAACTATGCAGATGACACACAGATCAACCTCAAGATTCCCAACTCTCCCTCATCACCCCAACCAGACCTCGCAACCTGTCTTTCAAACATTGACCTGTGGATGACGAACAACCACCTGCTCCTCACCCCAAGAAAAAACCCAAATCCTAATCTGTGGCAGAACAGCTCTCCTTCCACAACGTATCCCCTACTACATCCCCTCTGTCAAAAAACTAGGATGCACTTTTAGCTCAGACCTGACCCTATCCTGCCACATCAATGCAGTATCCAGATAATGCACCTTCCACCCCTGCATCCTCAAACAGATGCGTTCCTATCTCTCATACCCCCATAGAGTATCCGCAATGATGGCCATCATCCTCTCGTACCTAGACTATTCTAACTCCCTGTACCTACGCGCGCCCACATACCAACTGAGAAAGTTTCAATGGATTCAAAACTCAGCAGCAAGGCTCCTCCTCATACTCTCCTCCAGAGAACACATCTCCATGCACTCAGGACACTCCACTGGCTGCTGATCTATCGACAGGCTTCTTTCAAGGCCATGTGCATAACCCACCGCGCAATCCACAAGAGAGCCCTGGAAATCCACCAAAACAAGCTCTTCCACTACCACCCTGCCAGAAATCTAAGATCAGGCTCTGCACACCTCCTGGTAGTCCTTGCTTTCAAGTTCTCCAGATTAGGAGGCGCCTGATTCTCTGTCCTCACACCCACATTATTAAACTCCCTGCCCCGTGCACTGTGCCTCATAGAGGATCACCTGGTCTTCAGGAAAGCCCTCAAAACTTGTCTGCTCCCTTTGACCTCATGATCCCCCACTCCTCATCGCCCACCCCCCCATCGCACACCAGTTTCAGACTGCAGTCCCCCTTTTCACCCCCACACCCTCATCACCTGACCACACACTCCCCCACCTGCCCACCTCAGCCACTAGCTTCTTCTTCCTTTAAACAGCCTTGTTTTGCCATCAAACCTCCTTGTGGAATGCCAAGCACACATGGAGGAATCAGGTAGCGGCTCCAGAAACCTGTACCTGGAACGAACCCTGACAGTGTGCCAGGTATTGTACCCTTATGGGCTTGGAGGGTAGCAATGCATCACACTTTAAATGCACCTCGAGGAATCACACTGATCGTGCCATATGAGGACCTCTGGGTACCTCAAATCTGTCGCTGATGTAGGGCATAGCTGATAACTCCAAGCACAGGATGATGGGCAAGGCTGCCGGAAAGAATCAGGAAACAGGGTTCTTGTTTTCGCACTAGAAGGACCTTGGGGTGACAATCTTTCTCTCTGAGAACCTCTCAGAGGGAGAATATTATGCATTCATCAAGCACTTTAATTGCCCAGTGAGACGCAGCAATGCTCCTTGTACATAGATGGAAGCCAGGTCGTTGTTTCGACAGCTAACCCTTTTCTCCCCTCGCACACCGCACCTTTGCAATCTAGTGAAAGGTACAGCTTCACTCCACGCACCCTGCACACACATACAACACAAACACTACTGCACATCACTGCTGCCATAAGAATGAAGCTACTTTTAACTAAAAAAATTCGAACGGCAGCTTCCCACATAACTCTTTATTGCCTTAAACACAACCCCCCACCCCTTTATTCCATAGCATTCCTCCACTGTGCCCATACACACTCCATTCAGACATTGGTTATTACCAGGCTGTTGGGCACCCTTGCATAACCTTAATGGCTTAAATGCACAGACACATAATATCTCATCCCAAACGTTCCCAAATTCTGGACTACGGTTCCCCCGAGGGTGTTCAACCAAAAGTGCGTTGGGGTCATAATAAAAAAAAAAAAATCTTTATTAATTTCCAACCGATAAACAAACATCAACAACAACAACAAACATCGCACTACAACTAGCACTCTGTGTTGGGATCCACACTCTATCATCCGTCTCCTTGGTGCATCGGCTTGGCGCCCTCCTTATTTGAAAAATAAGCTACAAGAGAGCTGGGTGGTCCTCTTTTTTCGGGGGCAGTGTGGATGAGGAAAATAATAATCATATATACACAGATTCCACAAAACAGCTTCCCTCCTTCACATCCAAAGGGTGTGACAGGCCACACGCAATACAGAAAAAGGGGAGAATAGTCTTAGTTAATTCAGACTGGAAAACAGGAAATTATGAAAATACATATTTTAATCATTATCTTATACAAAACACAAAATCTTTCTAAAAGACATAAAAAACACACAAATTGATGTGCACCAACAAAGAACAAATTCACAAAACACATAACTCATCAAAACCTCTCATATTATTTAGAATGAAAGTGAGGTTAGTATAGGAAGGTGCAGGGAAGTAGTAATAATCAACCCTTTAAACAATTCTTCCCAAACGAAGGACTTGTTTCTCTATGTACCCTCCTTATCTGTCCATAATGTTCAGTATTTGATCATCCCTGGCTCCCGCGTTAGGCCCCCTGTGGCATGTCCACAGCCCCTGCTGAGTTCCCTCTTTCATATTGTCGCCGGGAGTTCAATCCTCCTGCGGCCCACTAGGGCATGTTGTGTCTTGCCCATCTGTGCTGTTAAACAAGTCCTGTATGAGAGAGTTCCATGCAAGTAGTTTGGCCCCACTCCCCCCCTCTCCCCTCTGCATTGCTCTGGTCCACACTGATGTTTCTGCTATTGTCCCTTTTTTCAGTTCTGCCCACCACATTTCTACGGACGGCCCTGTGCTCGAGTACCATGCCATTGCTATGTGGCTTTTCACCAGAATACTCATTAGGCCTTTCATTTTCGCTATATGTGTTCTTTGCTTGCCACCCCTCGGGAACAGCCCCAGGAGATAAGATTCCGGCGACCACGCTTGCATTTGGATCCCTCCTGCCTCCATCCTCGTTTTCACTGTGTCCCAAAAGTTAAGTATCACCGGGCAGAACCAAAACATATGTATTATGTCTGCCTCTTCTGTCGCGCAACGTGGGCAACTTCGGGTTTGTTTGTCTCCCATGTGTGACAGTCTCTTAGGTGTGAGGTATGCCCTGGGCATGAGGTAGAGCCGCATTTGCTTAAATGTCACATTTCTGGAGACTTTTTAAGCATACTGAAGTGTCCTGCTCCACTCCTCATCAGTGAAGATCCTGTGAAGTTCCTCTTCCCATCTAGTTCTTGCTTGCAACGCCCTCTCATTATTGCTTCGCAGGAGCTGTTCATAGTCTGGATATCGTGTTTCCTCCCGCCGACACATTGTACCACGCGTCCAGTACTCCCTCACTGTCACCATCTCCCGGTAATGTGCTCCACCTCTTCTTGATCCTCAGTATCATGCTATTGTACAATAGAAATTGTCCAGTGTTTACGCCCTGTTCTTCCACCAAGGTCTGAAAATCCACCCACTGTCCGTCTTTCCATAGGTCTCCGGACTGTGCCACTCCCTTGTCTTCCCACTGTGTGCGGTAAATAGTCAGGGATGCCATGTGGATGTCGAATAGTCCTGCTAGGTGGATTTGTTTGGAGTAGGGGTCCCGCGCTGCTTGCATCTTCCACGCTCTCCTCCACAGGGTCAGGACAAGTTGAACTATAGTAGGGAGTGGTTTGGGTAAAGCTTTGTCCAACCATGGGAGTTCCCCCAGGTAATAGTGTTGTATTGCTGGCTGAAAAGCAGTGTATCTATGGATGTGTCATCCCCCAACCATTTAACAATGATTTGGAGTTGTCCTGCCTGGTTGTATCATTCAAAGTCTGGCAGCCTGATCCCCCCATTCATAATCTCTCTGTAGTGTGTTCAATGCTATCCTGTTCCTCCCCACAGGAACCCCCTTACAAGTGTGTGTAGCTGTCGAAAGAAGGGCCTGGGGATGTTATATAGGATATTAGTGAAGTAATACAGTGGGTGGGGCAGGACCGTCATCTTCAGTAGGGCTGCTCTTCCTATCATCCCCTGTGGGAGTGTCTTCCAAAATATCATAGCTCTTTCTATTTTGGCTAGGGCCGTCTGTGTGTTAGCTGTGTGCTTTGCTGTGGTGTATGTCCACTCCCAGGTAGCGGAAAGTGGTCGGTGTCCATGTGAGTCCTAGACTCTGTAACTGGTCAGGGGCGGCCTTTCTCAAGCGTGCCAGGGGGGGAAGCGCGAGGATTTCTCCCTGTTGATCGTGATGCCCGACAGTCTAGCAAAAGTCCCCAGTGCTTCTAGTAGGTCTGGCATATTTTCCCTTAGGTTCCCAACATAGAGGAGTATGTCATCTGCATATATCGAAATTAAGTGTACCACCCCGTCTATTTCTGTTCCCGCGTTCCCATACTCTGCCGTAAGGAAAACTGCAAATGGCTCCAGGGCTAGTATATGTAGCATTGGGGATAGTAGACATCCCTGTTTTGTTCCCCTGCCAATCTTCCACCCCTCTGAGATGTGCCTGACCGTTTTCCCCCTTCCACTGGTATCACTGTAAAGAAGCTGTATCCAGCGGCGGTACCCCTCCCCTATTCCAAAATGAGTAAGAGCCCCCAGGAACCAGTCCCAGTTCACTGAATTGAATGCCTTAATGGCGTCTAGCGATGCCACTGCGCAGTCCCCCTGATTCTGGTTTGTGCTCTCAATCACGTGGTGGATTCTGAGCAGGTTCCATGTCGTGTTTCTCCCTGCTACGTATCCCGTTTGGTCTGGGTGCGCCAGCCTGGATATTACCCACTTGAGTCGATTTGCTAGGGCTGCGGTCAGGATTTTGGAGTCCTGATTGATCAGGGAGATCGGTCTATAGGAGCCACACTCAAGAGGTGGCTTCCCCGGTTTCAATATGGGTATGATGACCGATGCTGCGGCAACCTTCCCTCCTCATATGCCTCCTGAAACACCTCTAGCTACCGTGGGGCCACGGTGTCTTTATATTTCTTATAGAATTCCCAGGGTAACCCGTCCGGTCCCGGGGATTTGCCTGTTGGGAGGTCGGCTATCACAGTAGTCAGCTCATCTAGCGTAAGGGGCACATCTAATGTCTGCACCTGCTCCTCCGATAGCCTGGGGAGGGGAATTTCCCCTAGGGCATCAGCTATATCTTCTGCCTCCGCTACTGTTTCCTGGAATACAGTTCTTCATAGAACCGCAAGAACACTCCATTAATCCCGTCTTGGGTCCTCACTTCCTCACCTTGCTCATCCCTAATTGCGGTTATTGATTTGTGCCTGTTTTCTTGTTTAATGAGCCAGGCTAAGAGCCTACCAGGTTTGTCCCCTTCAGCGTGTAGTCTCTGTACATACTTCCCATAATCTAATCTGCCCAGTTTTTCCCAGATTGTGCAACACTGCAATCGCAGTGCTGTGAGCTCCTCCGGTTCTTCCCCCTTCTCCCCCGCCCGTGCTTCTGCCCGTTCTATCTCCTTTTCTATTTTCCACAGTTCAGCCATAATGGATCCCCCGAGTCCGCCCGCCTTCCCTATCGCCGCTCCTCTGACCACTACCTTGAAAGCTTCCCAGACCATGCCAGTGCTGTCGATGCTGCCCACATTATGGTCAAAATAGTCCTCTATTGTCTCTCTAATATATTCTTGGAAAACCTCACCTGTCAGTGCCTCCGCCCTCAGTCTCCAAGTGGGTATAGGGGCTCCTCTGTATGTGTATGTCCATGTTTCTACCATCTGGCATGATCGGATAGCGTTCTTGCCTTAATGTGTATCCCCGTGAATTCCCAGAGGGACTCCCTGCCTGTAAATAACTAATATATGCAGGTGTTTGTGCCGGGTGGGGCGCTCTAATGTGTGTATCCCCTGGTATCGGCATGTACCTTCCTCAAGACGTCTTCCAGTTCCAGCTCGTCTAGAGTCTTCTGTAGGGCCCTGGCCGGCGGAGCTGGTTTGTTCTGCTTGCGGTCGGACCTATCCACCTGCGGGTTCAGCGTGCAGTTGAATTCTCATGCCCATATGAATGACGCTCCCCTGTAGGGGGCTACCGGCGGTGTAATCATCTTAAAGAACTCTGTCACATCGTGGTTGGGGGCATACGTGTTTATCAGGCACACCTCTTTGTTCTCCAGCATTCCATGTACAATCACCATTCTACCTTCCGTGTCGCTATCTTGTCTTATTAGTTTGAAGGGCACTCCCGGAGCTATCCATGTCAGAACTGCCCGGGCGTAGTTCGAGTAGGTTTAGCTATACATTTGTCCTCCCCATTTCTTAGCTATCTTTGTTTGCTTTTCCGCCATCAAATATGTTTCTTGTAGCATGGCAATTTGTACTTTTGGCCTATTCAGCCAGGCGTAGACCCTCAATCTCTTGACGTAGGCGTTTAGTCCTCTGACATTTCAGGTGGCTATAACAGTTTTTTCTTGGCCCATTTGGTTGTATTGCCCCGTGACCCATCTGTTCCCATAGGCCTGCCTGTCGGCTTGTGTCTACTGGTGGGCATCCTTGTTCCATCCTCCGCTGATTTCTACTGCCCAGGGTGGATCCAACCATTCCTGTTTGTGCTGTGTCTTACTCGTGTGGATTCGTTACGAGTTTGCTGCCTTGTTGTGCTTCCCCGTTAGCCTTCATCGGGATATGTGTCTGTTCGCGTGCCATTTGAGCTTCATTCCTGTTGCTTTCTCTCCCACTCGTGCCTTCACTCCTCCAAACTACCCACTCGCTAACCATAACTATTAACAAAACACCCAGCCACCCTCCCACTGCTTGGGCCTCGCTGATTCTCTTGCTTCGCCCACCTAGCTGGGACCGGCCCACCACAGTGTGATGCCTTGAAACTGACATCCTAACTATTAAAATTCTTGGGGGTTTTGTGTCCTGTTGTCTCCCGCGGCTGGACCAAAGCTTTCCGCTCCTTTATTTTATTCCATCTGGCTTGCAAAATGTCTGTGGTGTCCGGGCGGTTTTTTCCCCTTGATAGGTTCATTCCCGCTGTCCATGAGGCGGGTTATCATCATTGTTGTTGGCGTTCCTGGATCTCTGTTGCGGGATACCCTGTTGATCCATCCATGCGTGGGCCTCCTCTGTGGTCGCAAAGAAGTGTGACCTGCCATCTCGTATTACCTTAAGTTTTGCCACGTACAGCAGCATGTAGCGTATGCCCGCTGCTTTAAAGCAGTCTTTGGTGGGGCCATATCGCGCCCGTTGCCTCTGCACCATCTGTATTTCCGGATATATCTTATTCTGGTGGAGTTTCTAGTTATCACTCCCCCCTCTCTAGAAAATGTCAATATTTTCTCCCGGTCTTTGAAATTCAATATTTTCGTGATCATAGATCTTCGGGGGCGGGGGCGGTTGGGGTCTCCTGGTCTGGTCCCTGTGGGCTCTCTCCACCACAAAGCCTTGGGACAGTACCCCTACCCCAATCTCCTGCAGCAAAAGGTTCTCGACGTAGTTCGTGGGGTCGTTGCCCTCCTAACCCTCCGGCAGCCCGACAATCCAAATGTTCTTTCTTTGGGCCTACCCTTCCACGTCCTCCACCCTCCGTTCCAGGATCTTAACCCGTTGCAGCACGTCCGTCATTTGGGTCTGGGTGGTCGCAACATCAGTAGTGTTTTGCTGCACTTGCTGTTCTGCCATGCCCATTCTGTCCGCCAAGGTCCTTATGTCTTGCCGGAGACTCACGTCCACCATGACTGTGTCCATCTTGTGTTCCAGTGACGTTTTCAGGGTCGCTATAGCTGTGTCCAGCTTGGTTTCCAGTGATGCCTTCAGGGCTGCAATAGCCCCCAGGATTGGGCTCTCGCTATCATCTCCCCACTGCTTCACGGAACTGGGTGAGGCCATGGCTACTGCCGATGCAGAGGGCTGGCTTTTGTCTGGCTTCCTGGCAAAAGAATCAATATTGGTTTGTCTTCCTCTTCCCCTCTTTGATTTACTTGGCATGCTTTGCTATATAGCTGTATATAGTGTCTTCCCCTGCTCCTCCTTGTCAGGCGGCCTCCCAGGGTTCCTTCGTATGCCCACTGATTTCTCTGGAGGCCTGGTGTTCGAAGCCCTCCCTTTGTTTGTGCGGTCCGCTCCTTTCGTATGTGCGGCCCACTCCTGCGAGCCTCTCCCCCACTTACATGTGGGTTTGTCTGTCCTTGTTCCACTCTGGCGTTGGCCCCCCTTAGGGGGAAGGAGGTCGCCGGGTGCTGACCGCCACAGTCTACTGGATTAAGCGGTGCCACATGCTTTGTGTCCGTACTGGCAGGCCCAGCAATGGGCCCTTCTGAGTGGTGGGTCTGATGTGTGTTGTCCCGTGTTGGATCCGCTCCATGGATTTGGTTCCGCTGAGCACCTTCACCGGTTTTCCCTCTCCTGTTCTGACCCCCCCTTTGATGGGTAGCGGATGGATTATGCTCTCCCACGTCTCCAGTCTGATTAACCTTTGATTGATCCCTTGCGGCAGGCAGGTCTGGCCCTCCTGTGGTTGCGTTCTGAGCCCACAGGTGGTCCCAAAACTCATTATTGTCTCAGAGTGGGTTGTGTTCTCCCACGTCAACCATTTCCAGCCACTCCTACATACTCTCCTAGATGGTTCTTGGTGTGATGGTGCGTGCCCTGTTCTCTCGAGGAGTTGCCTTAATCTTGCCCGTTGTTCTGCGGGCGGGCAGACCGATGTCTCCTATGATCTCGCCTCACCCCGGTCGGGCCTATGTAGTCTCTTTGTGTGTTGGAGGAGGGGGGAGGGTGGGTGCTGTCCCTGCCCTTATGCATCTGACAGAGACATACTACTCAACACTGTTCTCCGGGTGGCTCTCGTGGGTTGTGGGTGCCCCCTGCATGGAGTGTGGAGTTCCAGGAGTTGTGGTGTGCAGGCTTGCGTTGGTGTCTAGCCCGCCAGCGTAGTATGCTGAGCCCACAAACGGGCCTGGGACTCAGTATTGACCCAGCCCCTCGTCCCAGATTCGGCACAGCAGTTCCTCTCTGCCGCTTGTTATTTAGCCGCTGGGCTGGGTTGTCCTGCATCTAGCAGACTTCCAATCCGTTTCTGTGCACTTGCATTCCCTGCGGCACTCTCCCCCTTCTCTCTTCTTTCTGGCATAGGTGGTCTCTGTGCTTGACCTTTCCCCCCTGTGCCTCACTCGGTTTCTGTGTCTCTGTGCCTTACACTTCTCTCTTCGAGGGGTTGTGCTCTCCCACTTTAGTTAGTTCCACTTTTCATTCACTCTTTTTGGACCCTCTAGGACGGCCCTCTGCTATGCGTATGTCCTGGTAGGGGCCCCTCGCCTGTCACGCCCTGCAGCCAATCCTCCTGCTCACCTGGGGTGTCATTTGTTGTACGCGGGCATTTGCTGGTGCTCTGCTCAGTCCTGCTGTTGCTTTCTCAACAGCCGTATGGAGCCCAGTGGGTTGTTTCTTCCCCATCCATCAAGTGCCAGTCCTTGAACTCGGTAGTTTCCTTCCCCCCGTTGCTTCTGCTGTGCCTCCGGATGTGCCCGGGATGATCTCCCAGTGTTTTCTGCCGCCGGTGTAATGCAGATCTCCTACAGGCTCCTCACTCTGTTTCGTGCCTTCCCCTCTCCGGTCTGGGCTGATGTGTCTGTACTCCCCAGTCAGTGGTTGAAGTGTACAAAAAGAAGTAGTGGAGCTATGTTCCCTGCTGGCCTGCACCCACTCCACACAAACCACATCACCAAGCGCCCTCCCACACACAATCCAAATCCCCAAACTCTTGCACCTGCTGTTTAAGGGAACATTCAGTGCAGTGCACTGAAAGTGCAAGCTGCAACATCTTCATACACTTTTATTTTAAAACGAAACCATTCTGGAACGGTTTCTTTTTAAAATAAAAGTATAGAAGACGTAAAACATAATTTAAAAAAGTAGAGGAACACCGCTCCCGACCACTCCCGTTCACTTCGACCACTGTCCCAGTTCTCTCTCTCCTCGCCGACTCTGCCCACCCGATCGGAAACACCTGGCACGCTGTGGCCACGGGCTGTGACCCCCTGATGCTATGGGCCGAAGGATGAGAGGCTGACCGGCCCCCGCAGGGGGCGCTAGAGGGACAGCCTACATAGCGGGCTGTCCCTTCTGGCCACCCCCTTCCGGTCACTGGTCAGGCCTCTCTCCTCTTCCTCTCCTCCTCTGAAGGGGAAGAGGCGTTCCCAGGGGGACCTGGCTTCCGGTCAGGTCCCCCTGCAGACACTTATAAGGGCGGTAGCTGCTGGCCATCAGTCTCTTTGCCCAGCAGCTCCCGCCCAGTGTGAATTGACACCCACCCACGCCTGAGAATATAATGCTGAGGTTAAACAGGTTGAAGATTGGTAAGTTTTAAAACTGGAGTAATAGGTGCAGACCGGTGGTAGGAGTAGGGTGACGCTTTCGCATCATCAATAGAATTAGTAGAGTGCCATAGTAGAAGTATTGATAAAATAAGTTAGTGTGTTGTTTGAGTTGTTCCTAATATTTTCGTTTCTTGTTACAGGCGGAGTATCGGGGCGGTCCTAGCCAATGATGTACTTCACGCTGCAGCTGCAGCGGCTCGGGATTGGCCGGGCTCGAGCAGATCCCTCGACGGGCACTGACTCCCTTCCTTAGGGCTTTAGGCCAACAATCATCCTGGTCAGTGCCCCTGATTCCTGCTGGCTGTGCCAGTGTAGCTGGAATAACCAGCAGTTTTGTCAGTTTGGCCAGTGGCTAAAGTGGTGACATGGTTCACCCGTATCTGACTGTTTGTAATGTGGCTGGGACCGTCCCAAGTTGTCTTGCTCCAAAATAAACTGTGACCTTGTGTTTTTCCAAAGAACTTTAATACAGTTGTCTGTGTATTCATTTATTCATTTCATTGTGTTATGATAATGACCTAAGGAGGTGGGGGTGTCCAATGGGGATCTCCCCGCTATGTTCTATACAGTATATTAGGTCCCGCCGGGGTTGCTTATGTGCACGTATTAGGTGCTACAGTGTCCTGTGCCCGTTGCCGGGCATCATGCTCTCTCACCTCCAGGACCGCCCGGGACGAAGTCAGACGCCCGGGGAGGATGAGGTGAAGGGGGAGGGGGGCACAGGTGTTCTTGGGCCCCATCGTGTGTTCTCATTTGTCCGCCCCTGCTGGATCTGGTCTGGAGCGTGCGGCTCCCCACACCGGCTCCCCACACCGGAGTGGTAGACGTAGATGGGTCGCCTCCCCTGCCCGATGCCCTGTGCGCTGCTCCCGCTCCAGCGGTCACGCCGTTGGCAGTGTAGCCGCTCTCTCCAGGGCCCAATTTCCAGTCCCCTAGCCGTCGAGAAGGGCGCAACACTTGTTGCCCACGACATGTTCCTGAGGAACACCCGCCACTTTGCTGCCTTTATGATCTGTCCCCCGGCAGTTCTTCTTTACGTTGGCTGTGCGCCGGTCCCTCAGTGCGGCAGCTCCTCTTGGGGGATCTCGCAGCATGCGCCCGCCATCTTAGATTCGGTGGGCGGAATCCTTTATATTGAATCTCGGTGCGATCCCATCTCCGATTGTGCGTGGCAAACTTGCCAGCTGATCACTTGATGTTCCGGCACCTATGCTTGTGTTGTAGCTGTGTTTCCCAGCAGTTTACACCAGGTATGTTTAGATGTTCCACAGGATCTTTCAGGAGCTCTCGAGCTTCGCCTCCTACGCCATGCCCTCCTAGCCACGCCCCCGTTGGGACCATAATTAAGGTGAAAGGCGCTATAATAAATGACAAAATGAATGAATGAATATAAGCATAACTTGCCACTCAATCTCAATATCTGTCTTTATAAGTTCTTCTTTGCTCCTGCTCTTCCTACCCTTTCTCTAACGTTTCCTCATTATTCACTTTTCTTTTGATGTTCCCCACTTCCTGCACGTTGCACTTTTCTCTTTACTTTACCCGAAACCCTCTTTTTCATTTCTGTCACTATCACTAATTTTACTTCTTTCTATCCCTTTGCCTTTTCTTCCTACTTTCCCACTTCCTCGCATCTGTGTGTTTTAGCTTGAGTTTTGTTTCTTCTTGTTCTTTGATTTTCCTCAGCTGTTTTGCTCAGGATTTGTTATTTGTTATCTGCGTCACTCTATATTTTATTTCATAGGCTTTATCTACGTTATGTTTAGATGCAATCTTTGTATTTTATATTGGTGTCTATCTATCTTAACCATCTTGCAGTATCGTTGTGATGGGTACTAGTCATTTTTCCAGACTAACCAAATCTAAAGAACGCCTTCTAGCCACAAGAGCTGGCGGAATCCCTGACAGTCATATTAAGGGTGGTCACCAGATTTGTGCTGGGGAGTTATGTGGACAAAAGGCCAGTGTTCTTGAGTGGGTGCTGGAGGAAGGACACATTCGACCAACTGCTTAACTGTATACATTTGCATGTTCTTTGCTCAACACAGGTCTGCCTTTGCCTCAGGTCTGCCTTTGCCTGCTGTGTTACCTCTTTGAGGCATGTGGGCTTCTTTTAAGCAGACGTCAGCCTTAACAACTCTGTGTCAGGGTGATGGTGTGACGAAAAAGTATGTGTGTTTTGTGTAATGTAGAAAAACACTACGCAAAATATACCCCTGAGGAAAGAACACAGAATAAGCAAAGACAGCAAGATGCAGCACTCTGAGAAATGAATCAGGGGTGAAAGGCAAGTAAAAGCCACAATGTTCTTTAAAAGGACATGATTTTAGAAGCAAAAAGGATTCATGATTAATGTGACCTAGCCAGTCTCTAGGGCTGAACTATGGAGCAAGGGGGCGGTTAGCATTCCATAATACCATTCTTGGTTCTTGGTGGCACAGTAGCACAAAACCAGACTTCTTGCCACTGTGCGAGCAATTCAAAGAACAGGAGAGTGACGAGTCCTGGTGGTTCGAATGTGTCAAAGGGTTCTTAAAACACAGCTCCAAGCAGTTTAATGGCGAAAACACTAGGGTCACAACTGCCTTGGCTCCCACGGAGCTGTGTGTCCCAATCTAGGGGCTCAGGGACAAGAGGAGTCCTTTTCTCGTGCTCCCAAACATGGGGAAGGCTGGCACACAACGGCAGGGTTTCTTCAATGTGGTTAGGTCCTGGGTGCTACAAGGCTGGCATAGAGGTAGGTCTTGCTTCAGCAGCAGGTCACTCCTCAGATTGCTATGAGTCCCACACCAGAGACTTGGGGATAAGATGGGTCCTTGTTCTTGGGCTCCAAGCACAAGGGAGGCTGGCACACAACTGCAGGGGTCCTTCTACACAGTGAGGTCCTGGGTACTGTGTGGCTGGCCGAGGCAGGCCTTGCTCCAACATCAGGTCACCCCCAACCAATGTTTCCTGGGGATGGTTAGGGAGTAGAGCGTTCCTCTGCTTTGCACAACCTGTCTTCACCTCACAACTGGAGGACTTTATAAAGGACTGTTCTCACAAAAGGGTCCAAACACATTCTTTGAGGGTTGAAGTCCAGAGATGAATCAACAAAGTGGTGGGAGACCCCTTCTTTTAAAGGTAAAAGCCCACAGGTGATTGGACAAAGGCAAGCCTGCTTTAAGGGTTCAATCCCTGTACTTGAAATAAGAGGACTTTGCCATCTGACATCACACCCAAAGTGCTTTGTGCTACAGAAAGTGTCAGGGACAGGAAGGAAAAATAGTGGCATAGAGGAACAAGAGAGTGAGACCTTCCTCCAGCTGTAACCATCTCCCTTTGTCTACACTAACCCTGCCCCATTCCCTTCTGAATAAAATCCACAACTTCTAGATATGCCACACCCTGGTGTGGGGATGTTCCTTTTGTGAACAGGTGTGGTCTTTGATTCCTGTTCTCAGGACAGTTTCCTGTGGAGTGTCTGTCTCTCTGGGGAGGGCGTTGCCTGCCTTCATAAAGGAACAAAGAGTGACAATTCCCAAGGGTACAGTCCTGCCAGCAGTGGCAAGCACAGTCTGTCTAAAGAAAACATACATAATCATTTCACAGCTGAACTGGGCTCACAGGGCTGATGCATGTGTGATATCAAATAGCTGTGGCTGTAATAACTATAACAAATACCATAGCTCGGGTTTGGCTTAAATGTAAAGATTATTCTACCACCAGAAATGTATCCTCATAATTATCGAGTTTTGGCACAGGGGAGATTATCCTAAAAGCAGCCCCTGCACTGCAGAGACTTGGCTGCCACTGCAGCTGTCAAATGGGCACCTGCGACCTATGAACCTGCTCTCTGCCACTGGAGAGCAGGTGCTGCAGATCAGACTACTGATGCAGCAGGCAACAAGTGTACACTGTTTTCGGCATCAAGCTTATGAAAGAGTAATATTATTGCAGATTACCCTTCCAGAGATGGAATTACCTGCATCATTGTATCAATTGATAAGATTAAAAAAGCCAGAGCTTCTACCCCCTTGCCAGATGACAATTCCTCACAAACTGGATGCTGCCTTTCCACTGGGAGTGGCGTTCTTCTGCTCTCAGGAGCTCCTGTGCTTTTTGGGTGACACTGCTGCACAACTTTCCTTTGGTAGGACTTTCCTCTCAATCACTAGTTAGTGCGAGGCAAGTTGGGTTCTGGAAACCTTGCAAATGATAAATGCAGAGAAGGTATGTTGACAAGACTCTCCGCATTTCTAGAACCGCACACTACTGAGCTCATTGGATTACTGGAAGTGCCTGCTGACAAGCATCTCCACGTTTCTAGAACCTCAGAGCACTGGACCCATCCGATTTATAGAAGTGTTGCAGTTAAGACTCTGCACATTTCTAGAACCACACACCATTGGGATCAGTGGATTTCTGGAAGGGCCTGCTGATAAGACCCATTAGAGTGTGTGTTGTCTGAGTCAGCCTGGCTTTTCCTGTCCGCCCGGTAGAGGCTTCATCTGTGGCAACTGACAGAATGTCTCTAGGACAGTGGTCTTCAAACATTTTAGGCCTGGGCCCCCTGAGCAAAATGTGGGCAGGCCAGCACCCCAACACCCCCCAAAATGCCAAATGGACAAGTCCAAATGGTTATGAACTATTGAGCGCCGTCACTGCACCCTACTTCCAATGTAGTCCCTGGGCTCCCCCAACAGCTCCCATCACAGTCCCTTTACTCCTTCATTCCACTCCTACCGAGTCCCTGGGCTCTCCCCACCCAACACAGACCCTGGGCTATCCCCAACCTGCTCCCAGCACAGTCACAGGGCCTGTGGCGGCTGGTGATTTTTTTAAGTGGAGGGGCATAAATATTTCCCCCAGATATGCCATAGCGACTGAGCGTAGCGAGGGATTCCCCCCATGGGAATCTTTTTTTAAATAATGGGTTAAAATGTTACATTTTAGAGCATACTTTAAAAAAAATTGGGTAAAAATCCTAACAGTTTGCAATTGGCACTGGGGGGGCCAAGTGGGCAGGCATGTTATTTTGTACTGGAAATCTATGATAGATGTTCAGCAAAAAGATACCATCCCTGTCCCCTGGGCCCTACAGTGCCTAACACAATCAACATGATTACGTGTGAATGCAAGTCTCCAGGGGGGCCCAGGGAGAAAGCATGGTATTTTTGATTGGACATCTATGATAGATGTCCAGTAAAAAAATACCACCCCAGTCCCCTGGGCTCCACACCACCTCAGAAGGAGAGCTGATTTTGGCAGGTAGGTAGGGGGGTTGTGCAACCCCCCTCTCACCAAAATCAGCTCAACAAACCAAAACAAACACACATTCCCACAGCAATCACTCTATCATTCACACAAGCACCCATCATCATACACTCACTCATAACACAAGCATAAACACATCCATACACATGTTTAAATACAAAATGAATTAACATAAACTTACCTTCTGTCCCGGCACTGAAGTTTCCTCCCCAGTGCTCAAGCTCCTGCATCATGAACAGGAATCTGGAAGCAAGCGCGTCACTATGCAGCTTGTAGTTTTGACCATTGTTATTGAATAAATATTCCTTAAATATCACTATTTGCTTACATTTTAACAAAAGACACCCCATTGGGTCCTATTCAAACAGTCTGTCACCTAAGGAATGAGTTGCCATTTGCAACGGTGGTACACTTTTTTGTTGGTGCCCAAGAGAGTTTTATGCTCCAGTCCGAACCCGTGAGCCGCCCCTGCCCATTTTCTCCATTTAAAGAAAAAGAAAAGAAATATATATATATACATATATATATTTATTTCAGGCTGGGGTCTCACGCCCACCCCAGGAATCCGGTTGTGACCCCATGGGGGGCACACCCAACAGTTTGGAGACCTCTGCTGTAAGAGATATAATCAAAAATAAAGTAGCAACACAATTCAATTGCCTTCTACTGTGTTTGTGGTCCACACAATGCACAGGTCTGACAATACAGTCCATCTTTTGTGTAATCAATCAAAAGTGTATATTTAGTTACATGGTTTCTGAAATAATTGTTCAAAATCATTTTCAATTAAAAGCAATGTGATCAAATAGTACACATCATAATAGGTCAGATGCATGTGGTCAGTCATATGATGGCATTTATGCCACTTGCATCCTGCAATCAAAGTGGAAGAGGGAACATTTGGTGGAACAATTGATATGTACCCAAGTAACACAGTGAAAGGGACATATAAAATCAATGAATATATTTTGACAGTCATTACAATTTATGGTTTAGCTATGTCTTTCAATGATTAGGACATTACACAAGTATCTACAATGTTAATTCAACTATTAAAGCAGGGGGGCAACTAGTTTCGGCTTGCAGATTGCACTAATTTAGTATCCACAAGCCAGCCTTCTTCAGGGCTGCTGTAAAAATGTGATCAATGCAAGGAGATTGCATCTAGATGTATTACACAGAGAGAGTCAAATGGAAATACCATCCTGGGCTTCAGTTAACAGCAATGGTATCTATACAATCCAAAGGGACTGTGTTGGGAAGAATTTCCTTTATTAACCTGTGTAGAATAGAAGTGCTCATTGGTTGATATCCAACACCGGGGAAAACATGGTTCTAGCAATACGTGTTACTGAAGACTTCAATGGTAAATGTCCACTTGGGAAGGGAACTGCAATAGATTCTGTCAACCAGTGACAGTGGTATATGGGCAACTGTAGTACATAATGGCTGTACCCTTTGTGCTGCTGGATGTGAACCGTAAAATAGTTTTGGCAAACTGTTTTATGTGGTTTCATGGACAGTTTTTGAATGGACATTTAGTTCGATCTGTTGGTGGTAGTTCAAGAATGTTTATCTTTTTTGAATGACCCCCCCCCACCTATATGCCTTATGCCCTCCTCCCCTACTTCCCTGCTCTCTCCCCATACCATCGTACATATACATAAATATATTTTTGGGTCAAACTACCCAAACAGTTAGAACTAAATGTCCAATCAGAAACTATTGTCGATGAAGCCACTGTATACCCGGAAAAGCTATGTCCTGGGAAGTGCTCATTTTGGGCAGAGCGGGTGTCTGGCTTGATGCTGTATCGCCTGCATCTTCTAGTAAAGAGTCATGAAGCTTCGATGATGTGCTGTCCCTGGATAGTTGTCTTGTGCTTAACTCCTCAAAGACTGAAGTCATCTACCTCCCGACCTCCACCGGCCCCCAACTCATTCTCGCCCACATCTCTTTTCCCCCAGCCTGGTCTTCCCCTCCCCCAAGGCACACAATGTTAGGGTGGCTTTTGACACTGACCTCAATCTTCCTCACTTTATCACTGCTACCTCAGCGTCTACCATGATTAAGTAGCTCAATATCAGGAAAACCTGCTTCTCCACACCTATCACTCTGCCAAAATGCCTATCCTAACTCTGGTGGTCAGTTACCTTGACTACGTGCTAACCTCCTCTTTGGTCTTCTCTCTACACGTTTTCCTTACTGAACCAAATACTCAACTTCGCCACAAGCCCCTGCTACAATATCTCCCCCACTGTTCTCTGACTTTCCAACACTGTATCAATGCTGGATGTCTACGGAAAAATCCTCCCCTCTTTAAATTTCTACTGATGTCTTTGAATCCATTCATGGGATTGCTCACACTACACAGCTGAAATTATCTAGCCCTTTCTCCCTCCTACTGCATACTCTCTGCCCTAACACCCTCCTTAATCTCGCGGTTCCCGGACCACCCTGTGTCACCTCTTATTTCGGTTTCTTCTTCCTCCTTGGCCCTTATCACTGGAACTCACTACCTTCCCAGGACACACCGCTATCATCCACTCCTTTACGTATGCCGTGAGGATCCATCTCTTGAGTCTGGAAGGAGCAGCCTCATTAGCATCCAGGAGCCATCCAATCGGGGAGCTCGGAACGCAGGCTATATTCTCTGGGATAAGCCTGCATTTTAAGTTCCCGAATGGCTGTGCACCCCTCACCCTGTGCCGTCCTAGCTCCCTCTCTCCTCCCCTTACCACCTTTAGACCTGTGAGTAAACACAAGCGTGCGCCAAAGGATCGGAAATGTACAAAAAAAGAGAAAAAAGTACCTTTCTCATGTCCGGCAATGATACATGTGCCCACTTTCAGTGTTGATTACGTCATTGTAATCAACACTGAGAATGGACTCTTGTTGCCGACGCAGCCTCGCGGGTCAGGAACAAGGTATGTTTTTCCTTCTTTTTAAAATGATCTTAGCCATTAGCACCCGCGTGTAGCTCTAATGGCGATATGACCCTCAGCGGCTCGGTATCATCATCGCTGCACATGTTATGGGACCCTCGCGTCACTCAGGCCCTTAACTTGGGCTGTGAGCCGTTACAGGCAGGGTTGGTCTTCGCCTCAGGTCACCTATGAATCCCGCCTCAATATGAATCCCCATGGCAACCCTGTGGCTGTGGTTTCCCGTCATGGGTTGACGTATTATGTGTTACACGGCATTGGCTAGTCAGTTGATCATCACCTTTCCCTCTCTTGGAAGGCTCCTGCTGCAGGGTTGGCCCCAACATTGTTGTTGTGGTTGTAACTGTTTCTGGGTAACATACTTATACCGTACGGATGAAACTATCGCAGGCTCAGGCGTAGTGTACCAGGTCTGCATCAATCCTCCTCTTTGAGACGGCGAGCAAGCCCAGGACCTCACCTGGTGTGCACCATGGGAGGGTGACAGGGCGGGGACCTGTGCCTCAAGGAATCGTTTCATTGCGTGTTATGTGTCTTCACACTAAAACAATACAAGAAAGGTGTTTTTACGACGGGCAGGTAACATAATATGGAAATTCCTCCTTATAAATATATATATATATATATCACTTTGGGGCCAGGACAAGCTGAACAGAACAGTGTCAGAATGTCCCGTTCTGTCGAAGAGTCCGGTGGAGAGGGGGAACAAAGGGATCAAGAGCGCCCCCTGCTCTCTGGTGGCACGTTCTTTTCAGATAGTGCCATCAGAGAGAGTCCATGTACTTCCCTGAAGATTGGAAGCACTTCCACTTCAGTTCATTGCACAGTTATTCGGCAGCATTCGGATCGGGTCACGCGCCATTTTCTTCTCTCTACCCCCAACTCTTTACTAAGAATGGGAGCTCGAATAATGTATACATACACACACCCGGTATACCGACGGCCCTTTGCCCGTTCATATTAAGTATCAAATAAAACACGCAACTATATATGTATTGTTCTTAAATGCATGGATACCCCTCCCCCATCTGTTCTCGTATTTGAAACGTCTGCGTTCTTCTTTTCCCATCGGCCTTTTCTTTCAAGTCGGAATTGCGCAATTAAGATGAAAATCCGTCAGCAGTGATTGTTCTATTATCTAACGCAGCCCACCCATGTCTGCTGCACACAGCGCACTCCCACCAGTCATCCGCGAATGCCAATATGCAACCATTTAAGTAATTCTTCACACCGCTTGACCTGCATATATGATGCTTCATGACTATTGTATGTTTGCAACCGGAGAACCAATTGTAACCTTTTCTGTAAGAGAGCACCCAGATGCCTTTGTGCTTGGCGTGCTATATAAGCAACTAAATAAAATAAAAAAATAAAATCTTTTGTTCTCATGGGGCACTGCCTTGCTATATGACAAGAGCCACAAACTGCTGCTGCGGACTAAAATGACACTGCAACAGATTTTTCTGCTGTCATCTCGCACACCTGTGCATCAGGCACTTCCCGATGTGAAGCAATAATGGTGTGCCTTTGTGTACTGTCCCGGCGAGGTTATTTGGATGGAAAAGCCTAGAGCAATGCTTCCCAGGTTGGAGGTTTCACATAGTCGGTGCAGAACTGATTTTGACAGAGGGCCGAATGTACCCTACATGCTGCCTACAGTGGGCCAAAAAGTGAATGTGTTTGGGGAGAGGCGGTTGGCGGGCGGGCAGTGAGGGGTCGGGCAGGAGACCTTTTCAACCCCAAATTATGCAATGCATGGCCCTGGTCCTCTCCCATAGTCCCCATCAATGGCATGCCCCAGGTCACGCCCCCCCCACCAAACTGCATGGCCACGGTCCTGCTCTAAAATGGCATATCCCATGTCCCTTGAGCCCCCCCAACAAACTGCATGCCCCCCACCCGCCACTAAACAGCATGCCCATGTCCCCCCACCAAACTGCATGGCACCCCCATGCCCTGCCAAGCCCCACCAATGGCATGGCCCTCATATCCTTTCAACCCACACCAAACAGCATGGCCCTAGACCCCCTATTCCCTCCCACCCACCACCAATGGCATGGCCCTGGACCCCCATGTCCCCCAAATCACACCAATGGCATGGCCCTGGTTCCCACCCTATTCCCCTCACCAATGGCATGGCCCTAGACCCCCCCAAGACCACCCCCCACCAATGGCATAATCCTGGTCCCCCCACACCACACAAATGCAAAGCCATGGATCCCCCTAATACCCCACCCCCAAACCAAACACTCTTCAGCATGACCTCCACCCCCAACCAAACACTACCCACCCCCAACCAAACAATATACCCCATGACCCCCACTCCAACCAAATACTATGTCCATGACCCACGCCACCAGCCAAACACTATGTCCCGTGTCCCCAACCAAACACTATGCCCCATGACCCCCACTCCAACCAAACACAATGCCCATGACCCCCGCTCACAGCCAAACATTATGCTCCATGACCCCCACCCCAGCCAAACACTATGCTCCATGACCCCCATGCCCCAACAAAAGCTCATCCCCATGACCCCCACCCCAACAAAAGTCTATTCCCATAACCACCCCAACAAAAGGCCATCCCTATGACCCCCCTAACCCAACTACAGGCCATCCCCATGACCCCATCACCCAAAAACAAGAGGCCATCTCCATGACCCCCTCCCAACAAGAGGCCATCCAAACACTATGCCCCATAACCTCCACTCCCCAAACAAACACCATGCCCCATGACCCCCATCTCCAACCAAACATTGTGCCCCATGGCCCCATTCCAACCAGACACAATGCCCATGACCCCCACCTCTAACCAAACACTGTGCACCATGACCTGCACCGCCCAGCCAAACACTTGCCCCACGACCACCACCCCCCAACCAAACACTATGTCCCATGACCCCCACGCCTTACCACACGTTACTGGCTGGCGAGGTGGATTGCAGGCGGGCCTCTTCTGAACTTGCACTGTGGCCCTGCTTTGGTGCAGCACACGCATTACGTGACTCGTAGTGCATGCGCTAAACCAATGGAGGGCCAGTATTTTTCCCGACCCAGCAAGGTAAACAAAGACTTTCCTAAGGCATGGCGGCCGTTGCTGCTTGCGGGTCGCCCCCCATTTGGAAAGTCTGTAACCCTTGCGGGCTGAGAAAACCAACATGCCAGGCCGAGTTTTGAGTTCTCTGCAAAAGATGATGGTGGCCCCGCTTGCTTTGGAGAGAGAGCTCTCCAGATTCTTGGGGTATATCCTGTGAAAGTTTACCTCATCATGTATTAAAGACCGGGTCTCTAGATGGTGTACACCTTTACTAAGGAGTGTCCTTCATCCTCAAGATGGTACATTGTCTACTAGCCATTTAGAAGAAAGGGCGGATGTATAAGGTATAGTAGGTCAGGCAGGTATTCAAACACCCAACAAGAATCTAAGGGAAGCTAATGGCGGGAGAGCAGGGGGCATGGGGCGATCCTAGGTTTTGGGGCTGAGGCAAGCTTTTCTGACACCTGCAGAGCTGCTTTCAACGCTTCTAGTCTGATTTTAGAGAGAATTGTCAAGGGGTAATTTCCACATTGAAAGCCTATCTGGTCTCCCAAGTGACACCATTCAGCTGCAGCATCACGTGAGGGAGATTGGCGGCTTTAAGCTGTGGGAGAAGTCAGCTCACACCCAGTCCACAGTTACCCTCAATGTTACGGCCAGTGCCACTCTCCTAGTGGTAAACGCGGTGACGCAGCCCCGGGGTAGTGGGTGGGTAAAGGCTCAGTCAGTACACACATTATAACATACAATAAGGCAATGTCCACACAATACATACCGAAAGAAATATATATTTAACTGGTTTGCTTTTCAAACAAAGGAAAACGACATGTGTGTAGCTTTGTTAAAGGGATAGTTCAGTGCGAAATGAGAGTCCTCGGAGAGGTGAAGACCAGCCAGATGTGTCAGTCAGGGCTAGGATATGCCTCAAAGTCGGGTGCTTTCTAAAGGGGATTCACGTTTGTCATGGGAATCAGTGCAGCGGTCTAAAGGCAGAAGGCAAGTTCTGACTATGAGAGGGAGCAGCCACGAGATGTCAACAAGTTTAAAAATAACTATAGGGTCTATCAAGGGAGCACGTTACACAGAGCAGCCTCCTTAGTCAGTCATTGGACTAGAGAAGAAGTGTCAGTGAACCATTCAGGAGAAGCAAAACTAGCAGGGGGCGAATGTCAGGGCCACAGTGCATGGTCTTTTCATTAACACGTGTCCTACCCACATTGGGAATACAGGGGCTCATCCCCACTGGGACTCTTTTCCTGTTGTAGTCCCAGAAATGCTTGACAATGTCCATCTACATAATTTCCATGGCTTACCCCAGCTTTATCCTCAAGAGTGAAGCCTAGCCCTTGGAGGCTAATGGACCACCTGCGCAGTTTAGGATTCTCCCTCGCCTTTAGGGCGTGGGGTCAGTGTGTATGTTGAAGGAGGACCCTTTCCATTAAAGCATCAGACTCCTTGAGGGCATGATTCACCAACCACTGAGCTATGGGGTGGAGGATGCTAATTTCTCCTTGGCACAGTCAATTAAGGAAATCTGCCTGTAACCAGAGGTAAGATTAAAGGCACTTAAAACATTAGAAGCAGTTCAAAGATCCACCAGCTCATCAGCTTGGGGAATAGAAGAAGCTTCTGTCTTGATGTCAGCAGTGACCCCCTATAACCTATGTAGAACCGAAGATCTTTGCTTCCTGAGTTAGAGACGCGAACTACAGGACTGGACCACGGGGTGTGGTGGAGTTTAATCACCCATAGGTCCAACATCTTGGCAACCTAAGCCTTGATTTAATCACAAAGCTTGCCTGACATTCTGTGGCTTGTGCCTTAGACAGGCATGCTGTCACTAGTGTTCATGTGATGTTTGCCTCATTGTGTAAGACCTGCAGTCCGGGAAAGCAGGGAAGCATACTGTTGCTGCAAAGCGTCACTGTCCTCTTTGGGGAAATCCTTTTAAACTAATACTTGACTCCCTGCCTGCTGGGGACAGTTTAGGGTCTGGTCTACTAATCCTCCAACCCTCTCGGTTGTGTATGCTCTATTATGGAAACCACTTGGCTCTGAAGGGAGGAATGCCCCTTCTCCCCCCCATGAAAATGACAGCCCGAAGAGTCAAGAACGCAAGATGCAACTCACTGTTTGGATAGCTCCCAGGAGGGCCAGTGACATCCACATGTGCAAACAGATATTCACTCAGACAACCATTCAAACCTTATCCCGTCAATGTCTTTATGGATACAGGTGCCACAACACTGGTCATGGATCCGAATGCCTCAATGGATCACATTGACTAATAATGGAAATCTACTGTGCGGACGTCCATTAGTGACACCACGACATAGCAACCTTAGTCATGAAGGAAACTCTCACGCGTGCACAAAGTTACACAAACACACATGCTTACACAGTTCTGTAGATAGAGGACAGATACATATACATACTGTCGAAAGCTTTTATTTTTTTCCTCATTAGCTAAATGCTGAAACGCAAGACGCAAGGCAAAAGAAGAGATGCAGAGCAAGCTTGCAGCAGCTTATTGCAGATAACCATATGGAACCAAAGGATCGTATAAGGAACCTGGAAGGATCACAATACTACTAACCTATAAGAAGAATAGTACAATATTGACATATAGCAATTATAGCATAACCATAATAGAGTTACATGAAGCCACAGGACTCAAGATGAAAAGCAAAGCAAAACAGAATCAGGCTGCACAGAGCAGCAAGCCAGGTCTCACTGCCAAGATCAGAGACGAATAGCACATTCCCAAGCTCACAGACAAGGAGCCATCTGCAATATACTAGTATAAATCCTCAATAATTGCAGACCAGAGAACTCGTCTTCGCGGTCCTCAACCACATGGCTCTGCCGAGCCAGACAATGGGCAATCACCTATGATGGAAAGATGAGCAGTTCACTGCGACTTAGACATGAAGTGAAACATGGAATCTTTAACAATGTTGCAACCCTGTAGGCACTCTGAAAGGCAAAGTGGTAATACTAACAGCTACACTGGTAACACCTCATTACGAGGTTGGAGGTAGCTTTTCTGGTTTTACCAGCAAGGCTACCTCCAAACTCGCATCCGGGTCCGGCACCTGCGAATGGGCAATTACCAGGCTATTCAGGCCCAGCCGGACCTGGGAATTGCCCTTTTGCGGGTGCCAGGCCTGGTACATCCCCATTCCCATTTGAGCTGCATAGGGCTCAATGGGAATGGGCAGGGTGGTCAATTCCACTGCGAAGAATTCTGCCACGGTCAAATCACGGATATCCATCCTCCACACTAACATGGACAGTTGTAATCTTGCTTTCTCAAATACACATAGAGAAGGCGGCCCAACATTCAATATATGCAAGGGTCTAGCAGGTCTAGCAGGTCAGCAAAACATGCAATTCATCAAGAAAAAACCCAAGTTTGTTTAACAAATCTTGCTGTCTGTCTGGATCATTGCAGTGGCAGTGGAAAATGCATTGTGGGCCACGAGACCGCTGGGAACCGCTGAGGAACATTTTAGCAGTTCTTTTTGGGTGAGCGAGGTCTGCTCTAAAACTTTGATAATGACTTCAGTATCTCTTAATGGAGAAGTCCTATGACCATTAATAAAGACACTCCTTAGGTAACAGTGTGTGCCCGGAGGTAGCTCTTCTAATGCCATCTGGTGGTGGTGCCGAGAAGATACTTCAACTTGGAATGTTATGCTGGTAACCTGCACATACAAGACTTATGCTTTGCAATGGGCATGGGCTCTCCGTTGGTTTTTTTCCGTGCAGTCGCAACATATGTGTGATCCTAGGTTGCCATTTACAGCCCCATGAAACACACACAATACTACTTTGTTGGCTTAAATGGGAACATTGACCAATCAGCACCTTTACGCAATTTCCTGACTGTTACATAGGCATCCATGGGCACCAGGAAAGGGAAGAGAGTTTGTGGACTGGACAGAGATGACTTTTGTTTTTTACCTAATTTTTGGCCATTTAAAAAAAAATCTGATGGGTGGTGGATCACAATTTCTAAAAGCAAGCTTTTGGGACCAGGCTGCCGTTCCCCATGAAAGCTTTGTGAAAATCCAGTGTTTTGGGCTGCATGTTGGAGCAACATATTTCTCCAATAGAATTTTGGGACCCTTCTATAATTTTGCCACCCTCTTGATGAAACAACACAAACATTTGAAAAAAATGGTCTGGTTTATATTTTCTTCTGGAAAGTTTTCTGCAAATCTGTCAAACTGCGCCAGCTTATAAGTGCCAAAAAGCGTTTTTCTAAGGGAAAATTAACATAACCAATAACTAGAGGGATGCTGTTGCCGACACTGTAAAATATTTCAGTGTTTTATTTTTCTATAAAGTGTGCCAGATGGTTCAAGAAATACTCCTAGTCTCAAAGCCTGTTCAAATGTTTTTTTGAAGATTTTGTGAGGCCCGTGTGTGTCTCTCTCGCTCTCCTCCTGTATCTCTCTCACCCCCCCTCCTGTCTAGTTCCATCTTTGGCTAAATTCCTAATCTCACTAGACTTCTAACTCTCGCTGCACTATCCAGTGGTTAGTCTTTTTATGGGAATTTGGAAGGTGCCTTGAAGATATGTCGTTTGGTTCAGGCCCTATGTAACACACTCGCGTTTACCTCTGCTTTTTCGACTCTTACTGTTTCTCCACTAACAACTCACTCCTACTCGGCTTTGCCGCTACCTTTTGTTAATTCTCCTTCCTCCTCACCACTACTCCCTCCTCCCCACTGAGACTCCATCCTCTACACTACGACTCCCTTATCCTCTGCACTCCTGCTGAAACTCCCTTCTTTCACGCAGTAACATCTTCAAAATCTTATCCTTGCACAAAATATTCTGCACAAAAACACACACACGCTGTGGGCCCACCACCACTCGAGCCAATACCTCACCTGCTCCACAAATCGCCTCTAATCAGCTGCTCCTTTTGTCCCTCCTACTGATCTCTTAGTTGTCCTCCACCTCTGACTTCACCTGAATAGCCCACGCTTCCTGCTTTACATTCCCCTCTCTTGGCCAGGATGGGATATCTTTCCCTAGGCCATTTGTTTGTCTTCCCCATCCAGTGCGTGATTAATATGGAAAATCATAAGTGGCGAGCTAGGGCTTGTCGCATACTGGAGATGGCGGTCCGGGAAGGCCAGTGTTCATGTCCCAGGGCCCTGTTCCGAATGGTCACCCTGTAAGCTCTGTGGGGGATTGTGGGTTTTTCAGCGTACTTAGATTGATTGTTGGGGGCAGGAAATGTGTTGCGCCTAACTACCCATAGTAAAAACTCACCATTCTGCATACTCACTTTGAACTAAATACAACCATACGTCTACCGCACCACAAACTGCACACACTTCACAACAGTAAACATGAAAGCACACTATGCACAATCATACCTCAACACCACACAACGCCTACCAACCAAAAACACGCCAATGCCTAAGGACCGGTTTCTCCAAACTGAAGCTGGCAACAGCCCATCAAAGCTCTCTTGCTCTTCTCCCTCTCAGTCCCACTAACAAACCCCCAACCCTCCTTCAATTGCAGATCCGCCAGGGCGCCTAGAGACCATGCAAGTGGCAACAGTGCGTGGTGCAAGACCCCATAACATTAATATTAACTCTGTTTATAAATACGGTGCTGCTGTTTGCGATGCTCCTTCTGCTTCCCAGGAGCCCGCCACCCTGTGTGTCACCCGCCAGTCTGCAGCCACAGCTAGGCACTTGGGGCCTATCGCTTTGGATTCAGCTAAAAACTGACGCAGGTCTGTGTGACAAGCATCGAAAATCTGCTTCAACATTACTAGGTTAAACAAACCATCAACATAATTCCATTTGTCTCCCTTAATCCACCCATTGCAGATTCTCATAGCAGCTTTTGCCCAAGTTTACCACCTTGCCTTCTCTTTCTTATGGTAGCCCCTGCACGTGCTCAGGCAATGAGTTGGGAGTCCTGCTGAACTTGAGCACAAGAGCCGCTCTCATGCACTCTTCTTCTTATCGCTATCATTAGAAGCTTTATTTCGGCCAGAAGCATGCAAGCAATTCATTCTGCTACATTACATACATTTCATTAATACAAAAATGAATGCAGTCATGATAAAATGCCAAACCAGTATAAATAAGATATGCAATATATGCATAAATAAATAAAAAATATAAACATGATTCTTCAAAGTCTAAAATTTAGATAAAAATGTTCATCTAACAAGCCATATTGTCATTAAAAAATCTAAAAAGGCATGTAATAGATGATGTGTGTGATGTGTGCTGAGTGCTGTTTGTGATTCATTAAGATAGTCAATCGCCATTTGTTTTAACCATCGTTTTCTCAATCTGAAGTAGAGTGGGCAGAGGATTAAGAAATGTTGGACATCCTCGACCCATTGGCAGCACTAGAGACATGCAGATGATGTGTGTGCACCCCACCACTCGTGAATGCTGCTAGAGAGGTAGGATGCAGAGGTGCAATTTGGTAAACAAAGATTTAGAATATTTCCCCTCTGGGAAATCCAGTTTTTTTTCCCCGAAACCTATAGTCCGCTTCACCGATAGGTACATAGAGGATTAGCTACACTGGGCACATATTTGTAGTTGGTTCTTTGTGAGCCAATCATGACATGCAGAGGGTAGGATCTGCTTGTATGCACTGCCATAATTGCAAGGCTCGCCCAATAGACACCCTCATTAGCATATTGTTAGTATATTTGGAACATTTTAGGGTCATGACACCTTGACATACATGAACATCACCTAGTGAATCACAGAATATTTAGTTCTGATGTGTTCCGCCATTTCAACCAGAGTAGAAGGGATTTCTGCCCAATTGTATCTCTAATGCCCATGATACCACATTCAAAGTAAATAGATGTTGTAGGTGCGTTACCCCTTTGTCCGGCATCCTCATCACAGTCCTTATTTCAATGAGGCGTAGCCTCCCCCGACAGACCTTGCAAACGACCCTTTCCCACATCAACATGGAGTATTTACTGGACTGGAAGTCCTACCTCCACGCTTATGTATTTATTTTTCTATACTCAAACCCCAAGACCTTCTCATCCCTGTGTAGGCCTGGTTTTTGTCTGCCTCCAGTCGCTGCCTGTTTCTCATCACCAGCCACAGAGGAGTATTTTTATTTACTAAAAATGGTGTGTGCGCTCTTGTTTCTTTTCCCACATGGGTATTGCCGGCTACTCGCTTCTGAGTGTATGATGGAGGTGTGAGGGCTCTGCTGGGTGCACAATGGTTCTAGAGTGATCCGCTGGCTCTGCGGTGCATGCCCAGAGGGTTTCTGCCTCCAACGGCCCCAAGCATGCTATTCTCGCTGGCAGCGATTGTGGAGTCATTCGATTCCTTCTGGGCAGAATTGGTGTCTGGATGTTTCCAATGGGTCCCTGCAGGGCGGTGCAGGGTTTAATCAAAGTCCCAAACAAACAGAACTGAAAGGCCCACTGAAAGAATGATCTGTCAAGGTCCAAAAACTCACACTTAAAATTGGCCTATTAAGGTAGATTATGTGGGTGTCTTTCTGCAGTTGAAATCCAGAGACAGCTACACAAAAAATGTATCCAGAGACAGCTACACAAAAAATGTATCAGAGTGCAGATTAGAAAGGCACATCACATTGCTGGTTGAGACACAAATGCAGAATTTTGACTAAAACTGCCACCCATTGAAAGGTGGTGCAATATGACAACATTGAAGGCATCATGAAGCAGACACAGACAACAGGTTCAAATATGATTCACAAAGTTTTATTAACTTTTAAATGCAGGATGGAGTAAGGCCTACCTTGCCCTATGCTAAGGTGGGATTTCCGTTAGAAAACTAAGGATAGTTTGTGTCAGGAAGTCCAAAACAAATGTCTGTATCCAAAACCTATACTTGCCCTCTGACTCCTCCTTCACATGTCCTTGGGATTTGAAAGTCCCAGCCAAACTGATTGGTTTTCTTACAACTAAACCGCTCACTGTTTTTGCGGGAGTCCCCTTTCCATGTTGTTGTTTGTATTGTCCTCTTCCTTGTCCCCGTACGAAAGTGGTGTTTGGTACTCTTCTGCGTCCCAGTACCAAAATGGTGTGTGTGTGAGTCAATGGCAATGGGAAAATAGGGACACCCTATTAAGTGCTGAGGGATATTTGATTCCCTATGAAGGGGAAATGGGGGATACCATTCCTCACCTAAGGACATCCTCTCCGCACTCCCCAAGTCTCCTCCACCCAGGTTATCCTCCCTCACATATCCACCCCCATGGTCAGGATCGAAGAGCAATGGCCTTTCCCCGAACACCTGAGAGGAGGATACAGGGGGAAAAGAATTGAGGACACCCTCAGGTCCATCACATACCCTTCCCCTATGTGGGTTACCTAGATGTTTCACAGGGAAACTGGGAAATAAAGTCGACATTTCCCTTATCTCGACCCCTCATGGTGTTCCACTGTGAAACAGTATGGCTGAAGGCTTACGAACCATCGCATAATTCTAGGGTTTGTTTCTTTTCACTGGCTTATCCACACTAGAGGAGAATGATGGGTAGCTAGTCTGAATGTGTGCCCTAATATGTAATATTTCAGATGGCCCACTTGATTGCAAGGGCCTCAAGTTCAATAAATGAATAATACTTTTCTCTAGAAAATAACTTTCTACTGATGTAGAGTATGGGGTGTTCCAGTCCATTGTGATCTTGAGAGAGGACAGCTGCTAATCCCATTAAAGAGGCATCCGTTTGCAGGGTATCGTACAAAAATAACGAAATAAATTCCCATTATAACGTACAAGAGGAGCAGGGGTTGCTGGGGTGTTCCCCGCTCCCTTTCCACGGTATAAAAGCAGGGGGGGGGGGGAATGAAGAAAATCCCAAAAGCTTGCGTTTCAGAATGGGAAAAAGTCAGCTTTGCAATTTTTATAGCTCGAGCTTTTGGGATTCGTTTTTTTAATGTAGCTCCGTTTGCAGCATGAACTCTTTTGAGAAATCAGCTACCTATAAAATGGGGCTCTGACACAAGGTTTCATTTAGTGTGGTATAGCATTTTTGATCTTCTTCATTCCACCCGATCCTTTGTGGCTCAGCATTTGTCAGTTTATCGGTAAGTCTGACATTTTTACTTGAGAAATTAGGAATAAATCGGCGGTAGTAGCGGATCAGTCCTAAAAAGGCTCTAAGGTCTTTCTTTGTTCTTAGTGTGGGGGTATCGAGGACAGCTCTAACTTTTTCCTGTTGGGGCTGCATGGTGCCATTCCCCACAAAAAGCCTAATATTTGACGGCTGTGAGAAACCCAAGGGTACTCTCACTCCTATTCCCCATAAACCCTCTGCGCAGGTAGCCAGGGAAAGGCCATCGCTCTTGGATCCTGACCCTGGGGCTGGAGAAATGGGAGAATCACCTGGGTTGATTGTCTTTGGGGACTGGGGTGCACTTGGAAGAGACATGGTATCCCCCCTTTCCTACCAACAACCCACCTGACCCTAACCAGACATTATTTGGGCTATTGTAAGCTGGTTTCCCTCACTTTCCCTAATATGACATATGATAGTCTCCTCTTTCTCATCACAGCACTAAGAGGAATTAACACCATATGTTTTCACCATTTAGGTACTGGGACAAGGAAGCTGCCACCTGAGCATTGGGAAGATCACGCATGTTTTCCTGTCTACGATAAGGCAGATCTAATTGACCAGGCACACATGCAGCCGAACAGAAGGCTGCAGGTACATAAAATGAGGGACTGGGAACACCCAGTAAAGAAGCTCCAGAAGCGGGAGAAGTGTGAGAAGCAGGCAGGCCAGTTTGGCAGAAACCAGCAGGGGACCCACTCTTCGTGGAGGCAGCAGTGGTGAGACTGGATGCCAAGCCAGGATCCTGGCAGACCAGGATCAGAGACACCATCCGTGTCCACTTGAAAGCAAAAGGAAAACCGGAGCAAGAAGTACCTGGCAGGCGAGCAGTGCTGTGGCGGCAGTGTTTCCCGGGTCCAGAAGCGGAGCGGAAACAGCAGGAGCTGCAGGGAGGAGCAGACCGCTGGTGAGTGCCAGAAAGGCACGTAGACACCGGGGAACTCCGAAACAGACCGCAGGCAAGTGCCGGTCCATGTATTTTAAATAACAAACTGAAAACAAACCTATATCTAACTACAAAAGTGCATTTTGAATACCAAACTGAAAGCAAATTCACATGTAACTACCAAAGTGCATTTTGAATACCGAATGGAAAGCAAACTTATATTTTACTTACAAGAGTGCATTTCAAACTTATATTTGAACTTCAAGAACAAGAATACATTTCGAATAAACAAGAGTGTTTTTTCATAACGAGACTTACACCTTAAGCAACACAAGTAACCATTGAATTGAGAGCAAATCACATTAAACGTATATTAACACCATTAAGCAGTTTGCATGTGAAGTCCAATAAGAACATTGAAGTACAACACTAGAGGCTGACAAAGGGGATGCCAAAAAGAAGGGGACGCTGTACACAGAGCCAGAAGACCCACCTAAAAACATTGCACAGGCACAGGAGACCTACCTAAAGACATTGAGCAGAGATACCTTGGTGCACAGAGGCAAGTGACAAGAAAGCCTTAGTGCATAGGAAGAAGTGCCAAAGAACACTGTGGGGCACAGGAACAAGCATCAAGGAAGCCTTTGGCGCACAGAAACAAGTGCCAAGGAATGAGCAAGGGGCTTTAGAGCCAGAGATCCTGGTTGCGTGACCTGTGATGGGTGGACCTTGTGGTTTAACAACTGTGCCTAGACCAGGGAAACCTGAATACTAAAGACACAGAATATTGGGAAAACCAACTGATAAAACGAAATACAAAAGGTGAAGTTGAAGTCTTGGGGAAGAGAGCCCTGAAACTGGAAAACCTGTTCATGTTGGCTTGAAAGCGAGATCTCAAGACCCCACCCCCCCTTTTTGTTTGGAAGTGTGTTGCATGACACTTGGGGAAAGGAACCCAGAGGATTATCTTGAACTATGTTGCTTGGAGCTCGAGAGAAGTGATCTTGAGACTTTTGCAGGACTATCTTATACTTGGAAAAAGAAAGCATAGAGCTGGAAGAAGCACCAAACTTTGCATTGAACTTTGCTTCTTTGGTTATTAACATCTCTAAACATTGTTAGTCTGAATGGTGAGGGCAAGTATAGGTTGTGGACACAGACAGACTTTCAAATGGAACTATTTGACTCAGACTTTCCTTAGTTTTAGTCTGATAGAAAAATCCCACCTTAGCATGGGGCAAGATCAGCCTTCAACCATCCTGACATTTGATTTAATAAAGCACTTTAGTTTGAAATATGAGTCTGTTTTCTGTGTCTTGCTTCATGATGCTGCCACTAATAGTGTCAACAGTGGGATGCAGCTCAACTGATACAAGTTGGGGAACCCTAACATTTGAGAAATTTAGCGCCATACCCCTCAGTAGCCACTAAGGGCTCTATCGGGTTTGATATCTGTGATAGTAGGGATTAAATAATTCCCCAAGGAGAAAGGAAATGAATACATCCTGGCTTGATATTAATTTCACCCACTAATACATATATTAGACTAGCACCTCAGCCGGTTTGGGATTGATGTTTTAGCAGAAGTAATAGACCCAAATTTCAGAGGCAAGGTTAAGGTGTTGCTACAAAACCCTGGGGAAAACACCTTCCATGTTTTTCAAGGGGTGATTGAGAAAGCAATGTTTCCCAAAATAGAGGAAGAAGAAGATATTTAAAGGAGGGCTTAGCGTTTCGTACAGATGAGAGAAACTTCAAATGATTCCCTATCCTCTGAATCCAAAAAAGAATGTCATGGAGAATTGAATGCCCCTCCAAATCTAGCCATGGGCCAAAGAAAGGACCCCTTCTAACAAAAATACATTCACAAGTAGTTTCAAAAACGGAGGGATTGTCACAGAGTCCCCCCTTCTCACCTGAGACCGATCCTTGCTGGACTCCGTGGGCGGTGTCTTGTTACGGACAGACCTGGACTTGAATAAGGCTGAGCGAGTCTCTTCCGACTCCAACGTGCGTTTAAGGTTCCGGGATGCAGCAATCCGGGGACCCGGGAAACGAAGACGACATGCTGATGGAGCGTCCAGGAAGCAAGAGGAAAGGGAAAGAGGCAAGGAATGGAAGTAGAAAAGCTAGGAACCAGGAAAGCAATACAGCGAACTACAGAGCACACATCTGATCGCTACTTGGCAATAGCATTCAGACGCGCAGAGCCAATGGGGGTGCGGTCTATTAGTAGAATACGTTACGTCCAACGTATAGACCGCGGAAGGTGTGTCACGCTGGACGGCCATGTTGGGAGTGTCAGGGAATGCAAGGCCTGTTGCGATAAGGACCAGGAAGACCAAAAGGGGCGCGTCCTGTGGGTCATGCCAGCATGCCTCCTCCGAAAACCTGTTCCTCCAGGTTTGCCTGGGTGTATCAGGTGGTATCTTCTGAGCAGTTGAGGGGTATTCAGATTAGAAAGCGGTTCCCAAGTTCTTTGACTGGGGGGATATCCTTTCCATTCAACCAGGTATTGAAGCTGACCCCGTTTATACCTGGAGTCGCATATCCAGGACACTTCATATTCCAGTTGATTGTCCACCACCACAGGAGTGGGTCTGCAGGATTTCTGGGAGGATTGATTGTAAGGTTTTAATAAGGAGGTGTGAAAAACTGGGTGAATCTTTTTCCAGGATTCTGGTATCTTGAGCCGGTATGAGACTGGGTTTATAATTTCCTTGATGGAAAACGGACCATAATACCGGGGGGCCAATTTGTTTGCCCGTAGATGTCGGGGTAGTAATTTTGAGGACAACCAGACTTGATCTCCAACTGAATAAGAAGGCCCGGGTCTTCTTTTGGAATCTGCATATCTCTTGGTCTGTGTTCTGGCCTTCTCTAAGTGCTCTTTGGTCTCCTTATGTATGTTTTAATCCAGGAGTCGACAGTAGGTACCAGTGTGGGTTGTGGAAGAACAGAGGATAGAACTGATGGATGGAATCCTTGGCTGCAATAAAAGGGACTGGTCTTAACTGCTGAAGGATCGGAATTGTTATAGGCGAATTCAGCCACGGGTATCAAGAGCGAGCACTCATCCTGAACCTTTGTGGCAAAACATCGAAGATATTGTTCCAGAGTCTGATTAGCACGTTCTGTGGCCCCGTTGGTTTGAGGGTGATAACCTGATGAAAGAGCGCGTTGGATTCCTAATATTTGACAGAGGTGTTTCCAGAATTGTGAGAAGCATTGAGGTCCTCGATCGGAAATGATCTTGGAAGGAAGTCCATGAAGGCGGAATATGTGCTCCATGAAGATTCCATCCAGTTCAGATGAGGATGGTAGCTTACTGAGGGGTGTGAAATGAGCCATATGAGTGAACAAGTCAATGGTGACCATGATGGTGGTGTACCCTCTGGAAGGCGGTAATTCCACAATGAAGTCTGTAGCGATAAATTCCCATGGCCTTGTTGGCAGTGCGGGTTGTAGCAGAACACCCGCCGACCTCTTGTTGTCATGTTTATTCTGACTACAGATTGCACAGGCTCGGACGTATAGTTGTACGTCAGTCTTCATTTTAGGCCACCAAAATTGTCTTTGTATGAGGTGGAGGGTGTTGGTGATGCTACGATGTCCGGAGTGAAGGGTATCCTGACAGACGGTCTTGGGAAAAGCTCAGTTTCATCTGATGAAATATCACACAGGCCATGGGAAACTTAAACATTATTTAAGAGAAAGGTTTTTCTGGTTTGGAATGGAGGCTGATATTAAAACTCTGATGCAAGCCTGTATAACTTGCCAGAAAAGTAGTACACCCATCCTATCTACATGTTCCTTTAATAAAGGGATAGAAACAAGAAAAATATTTCTTATGGGTCAACCCCATAAAACCTAAGGGTTGAAGAAAAGAGTAATTTTCCCAATCAGGGGGGTCATCATGTAGGGGTAACCTTTCAGGTCTTGAACGCCCAGGCCATACTTCCTATCAGGAAATCTGTACAAGGGAATGATTATCATTTAAAAATAAATATTTTTTTTGCATTTAACTGAAAAACAATTTTTTAGCAAAACAGGCAATTTTAAACCCCACTCCCGGGCATAACTTCCTTTAGCCTTTAGAAGTTTCCCCAACTTATCCTTTTAAAACAAATTAGATAAACATTTTACAACTGCAATCACATAGCACGTCTTGCTTCCCTCTATCAACGTTCTCCACCATAGTTCTTGATCGAGTATTCAATAGTCAGATAGTAGAGGGCCAAAGTAAGTTGTACAAGACTCTACTAAAGCTGGACAAAGTATGATGAGGTGCTTCAAAGTTTCCACCGCCAAAGAATCTTTACAGTAGCAGCATTTATTCCCATCTGAAATGGCACGAATTGCCTGTATCTCGTTTGTGGGAAAAAGATTCAGAGGAGTTCTCAGGAATTGGTCTCTATAGTTTCTGTTAGGAAACTGTTTTAGGTACTTGCATACAAAGTCCAGTTTTCGTGATTCCATGGGTAGATGGGCGATAGATTGGTAACTGACTGCTGCCTCCAATGTGGTGATCAAGTCTTGCTCTTTAAGTTTTTTCTTAATCCATGTAGGGTTGTTTAGTAGCAAGTCAATGGAACCACCAACCTTTTCCAGTCGTACAGTTATTTTTTATCTCCATTTGCTT
Organism: Ambystoma mexicanum; assembly: GCF_040938575.1. NCBI lineage: Eukaryota > Metazoa > Chordata > Amphibia > Caudata > Ambystomatidae > Ambystoma > Ambystoma mexicanum. The sequence continues at coordinate 1,245,710,608 of NC_090925.1, read as the reverse complement.
TGCTCAGCATGGAATTTTGAGGGTTAGTGATTTCCTTGTTGAGCATTTCCAGAATTTCTGTCCTGGGAAGCATAAAAAGCATAAGGCCTTTTCTGTAGAGAGCCATGCTGTTCCATTCCATAGTATATTTTAAAGAAGACAAGCTCAACTCTCGCTGCACAATTTGCATCGGTGTGGATGGAGGAATTCCGAGCACTCTCTTGCAAAATAAACCTTCCAGCTGCGGCCACACAGAATCCGGGATGTTAGGCATTACCTCAGCTCCTTAAGTTATGGCAGGGACCACCTTAGATTTATAAAACGACGTTGCCTGGTTCACTGCATGTGCCTGGCTTGCCACATCTTTGGTTTTTGGCTTTAAAGAGCCACCATGGGGGCCTCAGTTGTTGTGTCACTAAGCCATACACCTTGATATTTAAACAAAGATATTTGGTCGTTCCGCTTGCCTTCCAAAAACCACGAGCAGCTGTTTCTTCCTCTATTAGATTTTCCAAAACTCAGAATTTTTATTTTCTCTTTATTTATTTCTAAGCCATTTGCCATTTGCTTTGATGTAACAATACAATGAGTCCAACTGACGTTGCAGCCCTACTGATGTTTGATCGATTAGGACCACATTGTCTGCGTACAGTAGGCGTGACAGCTGAACCCCTCCTACCAATGGTGGAAAAAGTTCTAGATGACGTTTCTGTCCATTTCATATCTGCCAAAAAAAGTTGAATAAAGCCAGAGCCTTTGGAAACCCCTGTTTGACTCCCTTTGATGTAATCATTTCCTTTGATAGGAGGCCCGACCTGTTCAACCGAATTCTTAGGGTTGTGTTCTCATGCATGGCCTTTATAGTATCTAATAAGGCCCCCGGGCAATTTTTTGCCTCAGGTTTTGTCCACAGGTAGCGCCGGTCGAACTGGTCAAATGCCTGTACCATGTTCACAAAGGTACTCGGGCCTTAAGTATATTCAGTAATAATATATTCACGCTGGTCCCGATGCCCTTAACAAAACCCATTTGCAGGGGCCGTTGCAACCTTTTAGTAGGCTACACTTATGGAAATGGTCCAGGAGTATGGTACCATATAATTTTACGATCACATCGAGGAGGGCGATAGGTCTGTAGTTTCTGGATTTTTTCCTGTTCTCCTTTTTTTAAAACAGGGACCACTAGCTACCTTCTCCATGAACTCGGAATTTGATGCAATGAGGTGACCCGAGCAAAGCATGAATAAACCTCGCCCATTCTTTGGATTGTTCTTTTAATATAAAGTTGGTCAGTCCATCCGAACCAGGGGCACGCAAGCCATTTAACTTTTCAATACGTCTTTGGATATCATTTGTGTCACTCTAGCAGAACCAAGGCTCTTTGTCTTGAGATTGTGAGCAAGTAGAGATGGTTTCTGTTTCAGCAGCGTATAGCTTTTTAAAGTGTTTTATCCAGCTGCCTTCACTTATAGGATTGGTCTGTTCGTTATCCACTGGTCCAACTGGGGTCCTTCCTCTCTGACATCTCCCTCCCTCTCTTCCCGGCTCTTCCTCTGGCCCTTCTGCAGCCATCCCTCCTCCCTCCTTCTCTGCCTTTCCCCTTTTCTCTGCTGACGAGGTTTCCAGACAAGTCCGATCTATGAAAGTCTCATCTAAACAGGTTCACCCCTGTTCCTCCAAAACTATCAAGGACCACATCGACTCCCTGGCTCCTGCCCTGGCTGACTTTTGCAACCACTCCTTCGCCTCTGGAGTCTTCCCATCGCCCCTTAAGCACTCCCTTGTGCACCCTCTTCTTAAGAAACCCTCTTCCGACCCCTCCTGCCCGACTAACTATCGCCCAAACTCCATCACTCCCTTCCTGGGCAAGCTCCTGGAGAAACTGGCCATCTCCCAGCTTAACCTCCATGTTGAATCTGTTGGTAGTCTTCATGACCATCAATCTGGCTTCAGAGCTGCCAGAAGCACGGAAACTGCTCTCCTGAACATCCGTGAGGACCTGCTCTCGAACCTCGACTCCAACACTCTGTGTGTTCTCATTCTGCTCGATCTCTCTTCTGCCTTTGACACTGTCAACCATGCCATCCTGCTCAACCGTCTCTGTGATAACCTGGGTATCACTGGTCAGGCTCTGGCATGGCTGACCTCTTTCCTTTCCAATCGACCCTCCCAGGTCCAACTGGGGTCCTTCCTCTCTGACATCTTTTTCTCTACCTGTGGTGTCCCCCAGGGATCTAATCTTTCTCCCTGGCTTTTCAACCAGTATCTGGCACTCCTTGCCCACCACATCGCCGCTCTCTGCCCCAACTTTCAGTGCTATGCGGACGATACTCAGCTCATTTTCAGGCTACCCTCGGCCTCCTCCTCTCCTTCCCTCATCTCTGACTGTCTGTCTGCTATCCAGGAATGGTGTGCCGCCAATGACCTCTGCCTTAATGCCAGTAAGACTGAGATTCTACTCATCGGCACACCCACTCCCTCCTTCCCTGCAGCTCTCTGGCCAGCCTCTCTTGGCCCTCTTCCTGCTCCTACCTGCAAGGCAAAAAACCTCGGGGTCATCTTCGACTCCACACTCTCCTTCTCTCCTCATATATCTGACGTCTCTAAGAAGTCACACTACCAGCTGCACCTCCTCAGAGGTATTCTTCCCTTCCTCTCCTTCCCCCAGAAGCTCACTGTCTCCAGAGCCCTGGTTCTCTGGAAGCTGGACTACTGTAACAGCCTCTATCTTAATCTGCCTGCCTCCACTCTCCGCCCTCTGCAACTCATCCAGAACAGGACTGCGAGACTTGTCCTTGGCCTCAAGCCCAGGGACCGTATCTCTCCAGGACTGAAATCTCTACACTGGCTCCCAGTGGCTGCGAGGATTAAGTTCAAAACCCTCTGCATTGTCCACAAGGCCTTCTGGGGCCTGGGGCCTAAATAACTTCAACTCTCTCTTCCTAAATATCTTCCTTCCCAAGCCCTTCGCTCATCTGTCTCCAACTCCCTTAGGGTCAGCGGCTTCTCGAAGCAACGAGCTGGGGGTAGATCTGTCTCCGCGGCAGGGGTCTCCCTCTGGAACAGCCTTCCTGCCTCCCTGAAACTTGAGGAGAACCATCTCCGGTTCCAGAAGCACCTCAAAACCTTCCTCTTTGCTTCTGCTTTCTCTCCCTCTCCCCTGCTAAATTCTTCACTGAAACTGCACTGAATCTGCAACTGGCCAACTCTCTCCGACCTCGGTCCTTGGCCCAGCCACTCTCCACTTGCACTGCCTCCCTGGCAACCCCTGCACTGCGGGACTGTCTCTGTATCCCTACAGCCCCCCCTCCCCAGCACTTGTCTGCACTTACCTTGCACTTGCCACCAGCTGGCCCTATTATTTATTTTTTATTCTACTTACCCTGTACTGCACTTCCCCCACTCCCCTTCCCCTTGCACTTTTCCCTCCCCCCTACCCCTGCACTTGCGCGATCTAAATGACACCTGGCCTAGTAGGATCGTTGTCTGTCTTCCCCTTGTTCCCCCTCCCTGCCTTGTCGCGCCTTGAAACACTTGTGTATAGGCGCGTTACAAATGCCATATCATATCATATCACATCATATCATATCATATCACTGTCGAACCCACCGATTTTATCAAAGACCAAAAAGCCCTGTGATCTTTAGTTACAAGGGCCTTAAGCATGGCTTCAGAATCATTCTGATATGTTAGTCTGGTAGAAAACAGCCAGCTTTTGTATTTCTTATTTTCTCTGAGAGATATATCTTTGTCTATTTGTGAGGTAAAGTTGAAGTCTTGGGGAAGGGAGTCCTGAGACTGGAAAACCTGTTCATGATGTCTTGAGAGTGCATGAGACTTGGGGAAGGGAGCTCTGAGGATTATCTTGAACTACGTTGCTTGGAGCTCGAGAGAAGTAATCTTGAGACTTTTGTGGGACTATCTTACACTTTGGAAAAGAAAGCGGTGAGCTGGAAGACGCACCAACATTTGTATTGAACTTTGCTTATTAGGTTAATAGATAGTTCAGAAATATTATTGGCCAAAAAGATGGCCAATAATAAAACAAATACCTAAAATATATTTTATTGTAAGTCCCTATGCAAAGTTTCGCCAAATGAAGCTCAAACTTTGAAATTGCAAGCACTAGGGAGCATCCATTTTGTGAAATGGATGACGCCTGTGCTTGCGTTTGCAGCACTAATTAAGCAAAAGCCAGCCAGCTGTAGTAAACAAAAGCTACCACTGGGTGGTTTTTTGCTTTATTGGTGCCGGACTCGGAGGACGGGGACTAGAGACTACAGGCAGAAAAGCTGCAGCTGCATCTCGGTAAGTGCTATTTTATTTTTTAAAATAAGCACTAGCTGCGTTTTTTTTTCTACGTTTTCCGGGCTTTTAAAACGTTGTATTTATGTTTGCGGTAGCTTCAGCTTAAAGCCAAGGCAGGCAGAAATACAACACGGTTGTGTTTCCATGCCACGGTGTTTAGAAATACAACGTTTTTGTATTTGTAAATGCCGCAATATTTACAAATCTAAAAACGTTGTTATTCTGAATGCTGCAGCTTTCGCTGAGAGTCTCCTGGACTCCCTCGGGGTTGGGGGAGCCCAGGAGACTCCCAGCGAAAGCTGCAGCATTCGGAAGAACAACGTTGTTGTATTTGTGATTGCCGTGGTTTTCCAACCACGGCAATCACAAATACAACAACGTTATATTTTTAATTGGTGCGCCTTGGCTTTTTACCTTCATTTTACGTTTTCTGTGCTTCCCTGAGCTTGGGGAGCACAGAAAACGTAAAATGAAAGTGAAGGCAGCCTCCTCAGCTCTGTTTAGGCTACAGTAAGCAAAAGCTCCCAGTAGGGGCTTTTGCTGCTTGTTTAGCGCCGCAAAGGCAGAGCCGAGGAGGCTGCCTGAATTCACAAAATGGATGCCCCTAGAGCTTGCAATTTTAAAGTTTGAGCTTCATTTGCTCGAAACTTTGCATAGGGACTTAAAAAAAATATATATTTTAGGTATTCCTTTTATTATTGGCCATCTTTTTGGCCAATAATATTTTCTGACCGAACCATTCCTTTAACATCTCTACTTTGTTATTCTAAATGGTGAGTGCAAGTATAGGTTGTGAACACAGATAGACTTTCAAATGAAACTATTTGACTCAGACTTTCCTTATTTTTACTCCAATAGGAAAATCCCACATTAGCATAGGGCAAGATAAGCCTTCAACCATCCTGACATTTGATTTAATAAAGTGCTTTATTTTGAAATATGTCTGTGTCTTGCTTCATGATGTCTTCACACTGCCGATTGAGCCAACTTACATGTTTTTGGATTGGCTGTTAAGCTTGCCTTTCTTAAGACTCGCATGACTGTATAGCAGTGATAGACAGGTTTTACTGTGTATTACAATATGTCTATATAGGCCCCACAAAAATCAGAGTATGGTTGTAAGATCTTATCCATTAACTTGGAAAGTTGCAGGGTCCCATGTAGTGCGAATGGGAGGACCTTAAAATGGAAAAGACCTATGGTGTGGCAAAGGCAATTTTTTCTTTGTCAGGACCGTATAACAGAACCTTCCAATATCCCTTCGTAAGTTCTATGGTAGAGAGATAGACAGCGTTACTCAGCCGGTCAATCAAATCATCAATGCGTGGCATAGGGAATGCATCAAAAGCATATAAGACATTGACTTTCCTGAAATCAATACAAAATCTCCAGCTCCCATCAGTTTTTGCCACCAACATGATGGTGGAAGACCCGGGGCTAGTAGATGGTTCGATAATATTAGCCTCAAGCATCTGCTTTTCTTCCTGGGCAACTATGGCATTTCTGGATTCAGGTAATCTGCACGGTTTTCAATGTACCACTTTGCCTTCAGGAGTGTGGATATGAATGTAGATATCCTTCACTCTTCCTGGTTCCTCTCTGAATACATCAGTAAAATTGGAGTGTGAGGTCATATAGATCTTCTTTCTGGTTATTACTAAGTTTGGGTAGAATCAGAGTCTTCAGGCAACAAACAGGAACAAATGATGGCATTAGACTGTGCAGGGTTTTCCTTCCATTCTTTTAAAAGGTTTATATGATATACCTGGGTCTTTTAGCGGCGGTCAAGTTGGGATATTTTGTAGTTACAGGGTCCTGTCTGTTCTAACACCTCATATGGCCCATGCTACTTAGATATACATTTATTCTTAGAGGTTGGCAGTAAGACTAAGAGCTTTTGGCCTACTGAAAGGGATCTTAAGGTAACCTTTCTATCGGTCACATGTCTTTATAACAAAATATTGAATAACAAATGTATATATAACAAAATATATATAACGACAAAACATAACACATTTTGCTTTTCTTTTTTTGGGGGGTCACCCCCAAACCTCTGTTGTCCACTCCTAATAACCCACCCCAACTGTTTCCCCACAAGATTTAACCCTTTACCCCAACCACACATACATTTTTGTTATTTTTTCTGTTATATAAATTTAGTTATATATTAATTAATTATGCATTTGCCGTTATAAAGACTATGGGCCTCATCACGAGTTTGGCAATAGCCCTTAAATCCGGCGGTAGCGCATTTACCGCCGGATTTAAGGGTCCGTCAAATCACGGCTTCGGCACTGGGGGGAAATCCGCCGAGATTTTGCTGATTTTAAGCGCATTTACCACCGGCAGGAAATCAACCGGCGGTAAAAGCGCGAAATTTCCCCATTGAGCCCAATGGGGAATGGGGCATTCCCGAATGGGCTCAATGGGGATTTCCAGTTCCGCCAAACCCGTGATCCGGCGCTAACAGCGCCGGTGGGTTTGGCGGTAGGGCTGATAACGCCAGCGCTATTAGCGCCGGCATTACCGCCCAACTCGTGATGAGGCCCCCTATATGCCATTTCTATCATATGAGGTTTTCTGTTGTTCTTGTGCCTTGGTCATATAGGTTTGAACCAGGGACCTAACTACTGCCATATGTTCTTTAAGTCTGTTTTGCAGTTTGGGAGGGTGGAATTGTGGCTTCTATCCTTTTTTCCCAGTTTTCTCTCAACATATCCAGTATATCCTGAGGTTCATGTCCACAGACTAATTCAAATGGGGAGAATTCTGTAGAAGGCTTGGGGTCTTCCTAATAGCAAATAGAGCCCAAGGTATCATTTGATCCCAATTTCTGCTGTCCTGTTCTACTAATTTCCGCAACATGGTTTTAAAGATCTTATTAAAATTAAACTTTTCTATAAGGCCATCTGTTTGTGGGTGATATTGATATTGATATTTTATTTCTATCGCTCTCGTACACAAGTGGTTCAGAGCGCAACAAGGCAAGAGAGGGGAACAGGGGAGGGCAAAACAGCGATCTTACTAGGTCCAGTGACATTGAGAACGCGCAAATGCATGAGAGAGGGGGTGGGGGAAAAGTGCATGGAAGGGGGAGAAGTGGAAAGTGCAAAGCAGAGGAGAACAGATAAATAACAATAAATAAATATTAAAGGCAACAAACAGTGGTAGTGCAGCCAGCAATTTGCAAGTGCTAGGTTTAAGGCAGCAGGCAGGGTAGGTCTGTTAAGTGCAGGAAGAAAAAGGGGGGGCTGTATGGGTACAGATGCAGACCCCAGTGCAAGGGGTGGGACGGAGGCAGTGCGGGAGGGTGGCAGGGTGAGCAGGTACCTGGGCCCGGAGGACAGAGTGTGGCCAGGTGCACGGTGCCAAGAGAGAATAGATCAGCAGGGGTGAGGGGGACTGAAGGCAGAAGAAAAAAGGAAGGTCTTGAGGTGCTTCCGGAACCGGAGATGGTTCTCCTCAAGATAGAGAACTACTCCCAGCTCGTTTCGTTTCTTTGAAAATATAGCTGAAGGTATTTTGGACCCAGGCCCCAGAAAGCCTTGGGACAAAATGCAAGTTTTGAATTTAATCCTTGCATCCACTGGGAGCCAATGGAGAGATTTCAGAGCTGGAGAGATACAATCCCAGGATTTGAGGCCAAGGACAAGTCTCACAGTCCTGTTCTGGATTAGTTGCAGAGGGCGGAGAGTAGAGGCAGGTAGATTGAGAAAGAGGCTGTTACAATAGTCCAAGCTAGAGAGAACCAGAGCTTGGGATACCAGGAGCTTCTGGGGGAAGGAGAGGAAAGGCAGAGTACCTCTGAGGAGGTGCAGTAGGAAATTTGACTTTTTAGAGACCTAAGAGATGTGGGCGGAGAAGGAAAGGGTGGAGTCAAAGATGACCCCGAGGTTCTTAGCCTCGCAGGTGGGGGTAGGAGGAGGGCCAAGAGAGGCCGGCCAGAGAGTGAGGGGAAAGGATGGTGAAGGTGTGCCGATGAGGAGTCTTGCTGGCATTCAGACAAAGATCATTGGCGGCACATCAATCTTAAATGGCAGTTAGGCAATCAGAGATGAGAGAGGGAGAGAAGGTGGCAGAGGGCAGCCTGAAAATTATTTGAGTGTCATTAGTGTAGCACTGGGAATTTGAGCAGAAAGTGGCAATGCAGTGGGCGAGAGTTGCCAGGTATTGGTTGAAAAGCCAGGGCGAGAAGTTAGACCCCTGGGGAACACTACAGGTAGAGAGGAAGATAGATGAAAGCAAGGACCCAAGTTGGACCTGGGAGGGTCGATCTGAGAGGAAAGAGGTTAGCAAGGCCACAGCCTGATCAGTGATACGCAGGTTTTCACGGAGACGGTTGAGCAGGATGGTATGGTTGACTGTGTCGAAAGCAGAAGAGAGATCGAGGAGGATGAGGACAGAGGGAATGTTAGAGTGAAGGCTGGAGAGCAGATCATCACAGATGTTCAAGAGAGCAGTTTCTGTGCTTCTGGCAGCTCTGAAGCCAGACTGATGGTCATGGAGACAGCCAACAGAATTGCAATGAAGGTTAAGCTGAGAGATGGCCAACTTTTCTAGGAGTTTGCCCAGAAAGGGAGTAATGGAAATTGGGCGATAGTTAGCTGGACAAGAAGGATCAGCTGTGGGTTTCTTGAGAAGAGGATGCACAAAAGAGTGCTTCAGAGGGGAGGGGAAGCACCCTGAGGCAAAGGAGTGGTTGCAAAAATCAGCAAGGGCCGGAGCGAGGATGTCAATCTGGTCCTTGATGGTTTTAGAGGAACAGGGATGAACCTGTTTTGATGAGGCTTTCATAGATTGGACTTGTCTAGCGACTTTGTCAGGGGAGAAAAGAGGAAAGGACGAGAAGGATGGTGTGGGGGTGGCTAAAGGAAGGTCAGCAAGCACAGCTGGAGAGGGGAGAGGAGGGATCTGGGTGGAGAGGGTGGACAGGATGTCCTGGGTTTTTTAAATTAAGTGAGAGGTAAGGGGATTGCGAAGAACCTGGGAGGCAACAGGAGGGGTAGAGACTGCAGCAGGGTTGGCCAGCTCCTTGCAGATTTTAAAGAGTTCGGCCGAGTTGTTAGATGCTGCAGAGACACGAGCTTGAATGTGGACTCTCTTCTTGGTGAGGACAGAGAGTCGGTATTGCCTTTGAAGCAGGCGACAGGCCAGTTTGTCATAGGATGAACAGGAAGTCCTCCATATACCAATGTTCTCAAAGTGGTAATATGTAACAGCTTTTTCACTTCCCCCATGAGTTTGCTCATAAAAGTAGAGCCTTGATCTGTCAAGATTTCTCTGGGAAACCCTACTCGCGAAACGAAATGGAGTAGGTGTTTCAAGATCAGCTGGGTGGGCGTTGGCGAAAGGCTTCTGGATATCAGGTGGCATAATCTACTATTACCAAGATATACTTTTGTCCTAATTTTGATGTTTCCAGGGGGGCCTACAATGTCCATGCCAATTCTTGAGAATGGGTCTTAAATGATTGGAAGTGGTTGTAAGGCGACTGGTGGTATATGTTTACTGGTCTTTTGGCAGATTGTACAGGACTGAACAAAGGTTTTAATATCGGCATGAATTCCGGGACAGTAAAATATGTTGAGGATTTGGGCCTGAGTTTCTTTTGCCCTAGATGACCTCCTGTCAGATGCGAATGCTCTATCTCCAGGACTACTTGCTTATGACTTTTTGGGATGACTACCTCGGTTTATACTATGCCTTCTGAAGTAGTGTCTTACCTGGACATTAACCCATGTTTTAGGAGAAAAAAGGTCCTTCCCTCTTGTTCATGTACAATTTCCCAAAAGGCTTCAGCTAACAGTGGGCCGTTCCTTCAGGCAAAAGCTAGGTAGAGAAGAGTTTCTGTTTCTGTTTCCCTGACCCTTCTGGGTTCAGGGGTTTGAGGGATGCTAGGTGTATTATCCGCCTTTCCGATGCCTCGAGTACCTTGATCTGTTACTTCCTTCCCAGCCGAACACTGCTCTCTCGAGCACCCCTTTCACAATTGTATCCCCCTGATGGATCTGGAAGGGATCCTTTCCATGATTTTGTAACAACACTTTGATGTCACCTCTGAAGCCTGGATGTATAACTCCTGCTAGCAAATCAATTCCAAACCTCCGTGCTTATCCTGACTTGGGAGCCATTCTAATTTGGGGGATGGAATCAGAATCAGATCAGTGGGTATTAATCTTCTTTCACCTGGGGGAATGATCTCTTCCCTACTGCTGCATATATCAAACCAAATAGAGCCTTCTGTGGCTACTGAAGGGTCTGATGCTTGGGACTTAACTTCTCAAACTTATGGGCTCCCCAACTTGTATCGGTTGAGCCACATCCCGTACATTATACCATTTGTGAAGGCATCATGAAGCAGACACAGACAACAGGTTCAAGTTTTATTACCTGTTAAATGCAGGATGGAGTAAGGCCTAACTTGCCCTATACCAAGGTGGCATTTCCCTACCTAAAGGAAACTAAGGGTAGACTGTGTCAGGAAGTCCAGAAAAAGTCTGTCTGTGTCCAAAACCTATACCTGCCTCACGTCTAACTGTATAGAATGTGTAGGGATGTCAGCAACTAAATAAATAGTGTTCAAAGCTAATTTCTGAGTTTCTTCCAGTTCTCAATTTGCACTTGGCTTCCCCTTCCCCAAATGCAAAATAGTTCAAAAGGAAAGTTCCCTTCCCCAAGAGTTCTAGTTGCCCTGTTTTTCCAAACAACACAATTCCTTGGGACACTTTCCAGCTCCTATGATATTGTTCCTTTTCACTAATTCAAACGAGCAGTTCAGTCTCTTGAATTCAAAACACATAAGAGCTTATTGTACAAGCCAAGCTTCTTTATAGGGGCTTTCAGTGGCTCTGCTATACAGGGGTGCACTCAGTCTAGGCGCAATTGTCAGACCACATGGTCCACCCATTACAGGCCACACAAAAGATACCCGATCTTTGCTGCTTCTCCACCAACAAAATGCCACTGCTTCAGCATAACAGTGATGCTTGGTTTATTCACCTGTGTCACACTCTCTTGACACTGTATCGTGGCTTGTTTGGCCACTATACATGTGTTACACTTTCTTGCATTCTCCTGGCTCTTGCCAATGCTTGTTTCCTCATATATTACAGTTCTGTATATCAGGCAGATTCACAAACTTTCTTTCATTCTGCATAATATTCAAGAGCACCCAAAACTTGCTTTCATTCAAATGCACATCATTTGGCTTTCACTTTCCTTCCAGGTCAAAGGATTTCTCTTATCCCAATTTTCTCATATGGTTTCTCGATAGGTGGTTGGCCACCTTTAACCTGTTAAGGTTTTCCTTCACCCACCATATTTGGTACTAATATTCATTTCCAACTTTCTCGCATGCTGGTCACGATTTTGTGTTACGATTCATTTGTGGCTTTTGACCATGTTTATTCTTAAAGTTCAATGTCTTTCAAACACATTTGTCACATCAACTTTGTTTCTTGTTGAGTTTTCAATCATTCAGGTCAGTATTCAAAATTACTTAAAGTTCAACAATACATACAGGCTCAACCGCCCCCTCACCATGACTGGGCCCGCTTTTCTAGGCGTACTTACCGGATAATATGTACAGCGCTTCTGCGAGTCTCCCGCCTGCCACGGTTCAACTTCTCCATGCAGCGTCTCGTATCTGTGGTGTGCTGGCATTTGGCGGCTTTGCTTCTTCCACCGGCAGGCTGTCAGTGAGACAGGCACTTCCTTGCGGGTCCTCCTGCTCTCATCTGCTTCACTCCAGCAGTACAGCCTGGACCTCCGCCTCACACTGCCTCCTCCCTCTCCTGCCTCAGTTTGGCACTTCCGGTACTCCTGCAAACCTCTTGCCTCCACGCACGCCACCGGCTGTCACTACAACTCTCCCAGCTGGCTTCAGCCTCTCTGAATCCTACTTCACGGGTCTTGGGGATTTTAAAGTCCCTGCCACAATGATTGGTCTTCTGACAATTAGACCGCTTACTGTCTTTGCAGGTGAATCTTTTCCATGTTGTTGTTTGGTTTGTCCTCATCCTCGTCCCAATACCAAAGTGGTGTTTGGTACTCTTCTTCATCCCAGTACCAAAATCGTGTGTGTGTGAGTCAATGTCAATGGGAAAATAGGGACAAGATTGGTAACACCCTAATAAGGCCTGGGGGATATTTGATCCCCTATGAAAGGAAAATTACCATGTCTCACCTTAGGACGTCCTTTATCAACTACCCAATTCTACTCCAACAAGGTGATCCTCTCTCGCATATCCACCCCAGGGTCAGGACTCAAGAGTGATGGCCTTTCACTGGCCACTCGAGAGGAGGATACAAGGGGAAAAGAAGTGAGGACTCCCTCAGGTTCCTCACATGACTAAGACCCACTTTTCAGAATTAAAATGAACAGCAGGTAATTAAAAATATATTTTATTAAGGACTGAAATAAACCGCCCTGTACTTCAGCTGTCCTATTGAAAAGCCAACACTGTGTGAAAGAAAGAAGAAATCCACTGATGCAAATGCTGATGTTAGATAATGCAGTATGTGAGTTCATTCAGCTAAGGGCCATCTGTGGGTCTCTGGGCAGAATTTGTAAATGGCTTCCCCCACTGCAAGCCATTTGGCTTCTGGATCTGAAAAGGGAATTCCTTTGAAGCTCTTGCATCCCAGCTGTTTACAACTGCAATAAAGTGTGGCCTCCCCTTAATGGTGTTCAAAATAAACTTCCCCCGTGGCCAGACCTGTTCTCTCTGAAGGCTAATTTCCTTGCAGGGCAAATGGCCCAGCCCATACATGACTGAAATGTAAACAAGAGTTGCAATCAAGGGAAGCTGAATTTTGAAAAAAAATACAAGTAAAAAGAAGGTTTTTACATTAAAATGGTGGTCAACTTCAGATAAAATGACAGAATGCCAGATGTGCTAATGGCTTCATGACATCAAAGGGCGGCCTGGCCCCTCATCTCCAGTGAAAGATCCCTTTGTAGCCGATGCATCTCAACTATTTATGACCTACAGCCCACCAACCTGAAACAATAAACAAGCTAATTGCTTTTACCCCGGCCTTAAAAGAAAACACAGTCCAGGAGAGATAAGATTTGCATACATATGAAGATTTCCATTAGTTTCAATGGACTATCATAACTGATGCATTTTCTCAGACACCACAAGTCACACAGCATCCATTTATGTGTCATCTTTAAGATAAGTCCAAGGCGATTTTGTTGAAATAAAATGTATCCACATGCGACTTAGGGAATTGTAGTGACAAGCTAATGTGTGTTTCTGGCGGCTCTGAAAATGTCCCGAATTTAAGAATTGGCGAGCTGGTGGAGGGTAAAAATAGGTATTTGGAAAGTACATTGCATGTTCATAACTATTATACTTTTTGTATAAACAGTTAAAAATAATGCCACACACCCATGCAACATGGTGCAAACCTGGCTGTCATTTTATTAAATACCACATGATTAGCTGAAGTGGAATATATATATATAAATATATATATTTATATATATATGTATATATATATTCAAAAATCCTCGTTTAGCCAAAGATCTCTGCGCTCTACCTCTATCAAATAGCTGGTGCTACCGGGCTACAGCTTGGCTAAGCTAACAACATTTCAAAAATGTATCAAACTACAAATTCCAGCCAGAGAGGTGTTTAAGGCTGAGAATATCATAGCACAATAATGCCCAAGCACTCTAGACCACTTTGGTGAAAACATATGTATTTTATTTCTTCATTGCAATAATGAGCATCAGTGTTAAAAGTTTCTTATTCAATTCTATGCAGACCAGGTAAAAAGCATGATGAGTACCTCACCGGGTGGAGTTCGCCACGTGTTCCGCTCTATTCCAAGAGCTTCGTCAGGCTATTTGTAATCCATTTGGTTGCACTCCCGCTATTGTTTTTAAAAGGTAACCAAGTGGGCGTTAACGCGTTACGCGAGAACTCCGTCTCACTCTCTACATTGGATCATGTGATCACTACTGACTTTCTGACTAAACACGTCATAGTCATCTGACTCTGAATGAGCTGTGATCGAGATATCTCTAAAGCTCTAAAGTTGCACGCAGAATAACATCTTTGAAGGTCTAAGAGTTTACGTGATCTCCCAATAAGAAAGGCTGGTGTCTCTATATTTGGAAAGGACCTCTCGCACTCACTCGGTTAATATCCACTTGATTAGTTACAATCTAGATAACATTTTGCAGGAATATTCCACTAGTGTGATATCTATCGTTATGATAGGCTCGAGAGAACAGAATTACAATTTCTGTTCTCACGCCTATACAGCTCCCCGGTGATTACCATTACATGCAGAAACAAAGGAATGCAGTTTAAGTTACCTTTCCACATACTATCATGCACCTGGTGTCACTGATGTGTTAATATGCTTCACTGCCATGTTATACTAAGTTCTTAATTGCTTCCTAATTGGTTCTTATAGCCATAATCGGAAAGCTAGTGCTCGTGCTCATGTAATAATTGATTCCAACAATAAGTTGAATCCACATATGTATATGTATTTCTGAAAGTTAAATAGTTTGTTTATGCATGTTCAATTGTCTATGCATAACGCCGTGCAAAATTGCATTGAATAAACTGCAATAAGTTTGTGCAAATTTGCATAAAGTGCAGTAAGCTTGTGCAAATTAGCTATTTAAAGTGCCAGTGCATTATTCATAGTATCATATACAATGTAAAAACATAAGGTGCTGACTGTATGTTAAAAGTACTTATCTCATTCTCTAAAAAACAGGTACACAATATATTGAATTTTTAGGATACAGTTTAGATGTCCATATGTCAAGTCATATTCTCCTAATAATACATCAGAAAGAGAAGTAAAGTTCATAGTTATTTTTCAATTGGCTCTGAGCAGATTTAAAAGAGATAACAGTAGCTTCATCAATTTCATTTCTATTCATACAGGAACACATATAATTCTGAATCAATATTCAATCCATTAGGTTTTAGTGAATCAAGTTTACAAATTAGAGTGGCTTCAAGTTGGCGTAATTTGAGTTCTCTGTTTCCCATTCTTTGATGCTGGGGAACATGTGCCAAACCCACAAGAGACATTGCTTTCACATCACTATTATCCCTTTACTACTCATAAACGGTACTTTGGTTACATGATTACACATTTTGCAATGTCCACATTTGTTAAAGCCCACCTGATAGCTCCTATTCTGAAGCCAATTTGAGTCATTCTTTTTTGTTTTGACCGTACTTGGTGCTAAAATGTTCTTAAGCGTTGGTGCTCTGTGAAACGTTACACTAGAATTTTCACTTAATACTTCATTGAGGTCTGTATCCGTAGTTAATATATTCCAATGCTTCTGCATTATGGTCTTGATTTGTTCCGCCTGTTGATTATATCCTGTGATAAATCTGATCACTTTATCTTTGCTTTTTAACACAGGATTGAGTAAGTTAGTTCTTTTAACTTTTTCTGCCTTCATATAACCATCAGTTATAGTTTTTTTAGCGTATCCCCTGTTGATGAATCTGCTTCCTATTTTCTTTGCTTCTTTTTGGTTATCATCTTCCGAGCTACAAATTCGTTTTGCCCTTAAGAATTCCCCATATGGTATTGACCTCTTCAGGGGAAAGGGATGGTGGCTATTTGCGTGCAGCGTGGAATTAAGAGTTTGTTTCCTTTCTATATAGGCTGGATTTCAAATTGTTGTTTTCTATATTGAATTGAACATCTAGAAATACCAACTCTTTTTTGTTCATTACACTGGTTAATTCCAAATTGAAGATGTTCTCATTGAGGATGTTAGTGTATTCCTCCATTAGTTGTTCACTGTCATCCCATATGAGGAATAGATCATCTATAAATCTATAGCAGACTATTATATGTTTGGTATAGAATTCAAGCTCTTCTCTCCAGGCTACATTCATTTCCCACCATCCCATATAGAGGTTGGCATAGGTGAGTGCCATGCACAAACCCATGGCTGTTCCCTGTTTTTGCCGAAAGAGAACATCATCATACAGAAAGTAGTTATTTACCAAACAGAACTGAAGCATATCCAAAAGCATTTGATTATGCTTGCGATAACTCACTGATCTTCCATCAGGGAAGTATTTGCAGGCTTTCAGACCATATTGATGTCCTGTAGAAGTATAAAGTGATGTGACATCTAAAGATACCAAAAGATAATTGGCTTCCAAATTGGTGTCTTGTAACTTGATTAACAGATCAGCAGTGTCCCGAATATATGAATTTAAACTGAGAACAAAAGGCTGAAAGAAGTAATTAAAAAATCTTGACGTGTTCTCCAATAAACTTCTAATTGATGAAACTATTGGGCGACCAGGTGGATCCTCTAATCCCTTGTGAATTTTAGGATTAAAGTAAATAATCGTGTAGTTGGATGTGTTGTCTTGAGGAATAGGTATTCATCATCATCAATTGTTTTAGTCTCATTCAGAATTGTCATTTCAACTTTTTCATAGTGCATGGTACTGTCTAGTTGTCTATTTGCTTCTTTGATATAGTTCTCACTGTTCATGACTACCACTCCTCCGCCTTTGTCTGACGGTGTGATCACTATTGTGTGATCATTTTTGAGATGTTCCAGGGTTTGTAGTTGTGGTGGATTCAGGTTTTTTATTCTGTTGTTCCGCGAGATTCCACGTAAGGATTTTAAATCTTTGACAACTAGTTCTTCAAAAATGTCAATGGCACTACATGTGATATTAGGACACAAAACTGATTTAGGTCTCAAATTGCTCGAGCTGCTCATGCCAGTATCAATACCAAACCTCTCTTGTAAGTCATTGTCATTTATCATAATTTCTTGTTCCCTTGAATATGGATTTAATTGAAGTTCATTCAGACATGTTAATGTTGTCATGTCTGACTCCGTAAGGGGAAAGGGTGATAATGTGCCCCCTTATGTGGTTTGTTTACGTTCTTTGACTTGTCAGTTTGAGCTTTCTAGTAAATTTGAATAAATCAATTCTTGTCGCTGTGAAATCATATGTATTGGTGGAGCTGTATGATAATCCAAGCTGTAAAATGGATTCTTCTCCCGGGGATAATGCTCTTGATGAGATGTTGAAGATTTTTAATTTCATGTCTTCTTGCCTCTCGGCCTCCCCTTCTGATTGCTGCCAGATCTTGTGGCTATTTTGTTCATGCTGTCTGGATCGCCTGCCTCTCCTTGTGATGACTTGGCCATTCTTCCTCTTTGTCCTCTTCCTCGGTTTGCTGCTTGGCCTCTTCCTCTTTTGTCTGATCGGCTGTTCATGTGTAACAGCTTGAACTCATCTAAAAAATTCAGCTTTTTGGATATTCCCATTTCCACATCTGAGGTTTCTATTTCTGAACTACTCGGATCATCTACTTGTGGTGTAGTCGATACCTTTTTTGCTTCTTGTTGTTCCATTCTGGCTTTTATTGGGCCATCAAATCTTTTAGCAAAAGTGTAGATTCTACCTTGCTCATAGTCAAGCCTATCTCGTTTAAATTTGAGTTGTTTTCTTAATCTTATTTCTCCTTCGAATCTTTCTAAGTTTTCCTCTAATCTTGCCATTCTCTTTTTGCATTCATCTCCTTCCTCAGAGGAAAAAAGTTGCTCTTCCATGTCTTCTATTTCTTTAGTCAACTTGGTTTTGTCCAGCTTGGCATACTTGATCAGACTTTCTATCATTCTGAAGGAGCAAGTATTTGTATAGCTTGTCCATTCCTCTATGAGCAAGGGATCCATGTCCTCAAATGTTGGAATTGTCAATATTCTCAGTCCTCTGGGAATGCGCTTGGCCTCTAAATACATCTGTAATGCCATTGCTTCCCACCATTTTTCTTGACTCTCTCCAGTTTGTCCATTTTCTGTTGAACAGTCAAACTGGCTGGTAAACTGTTGTCTCCACTGTTATCCGCAATTGGCTTGTCCTGATTGAAGAGAATGAGTGCCGCTGCTATTCTCTTTGCGTCTACCAGGTCTGCCATCCTGATATCAAAAGTAAAAGTTTCTGTTGTATCTGATTTTGTATCGTTGATGCTCAATGGATTCACTCAAATACCCAGACTATTAAGAGAATTACAAGAATTGTACTCTTAAGTATGACTGACTGTTATTGACAGTAGTCTAGTCTGAGGGTCTACCCTTTATGCTTTATATAGAGGTGCGTGAACAATGCCCTGCTCCTCTTAATTTATCTAAAGCGAAGGGTGCTATACCGTGATACATGTACAAAGTTCATTCAGTATGTGCAAAATTGCACTATCACGGGAGGTGGCTGCAGTTCCTGTTTAAATTCAAAAATCCTCGTTTAGCCAAAGATCTCTGCGCTCTACCTCTATCAAATAGCTGGTGCTACCGGGCTACAGCTTGGCTAAGCTGACAACATTTCAAAAATGTATCAAACTACAAATTCCAGCCAGAGAGGTGTTTAAGGCTGAGAATATCATGGCACAATAATGCCCAAGCACTCTAGACCACTTTGGTGAAAACATGTGTATTTTATTTCTTCATTGCAATAATGAGCATCAGTGTTAAAAGTTTCTTATTCAATTCTATGCAGACCAGGTAAAAAGCATGATGAGTACCTCACAGGTGGAGTTCGCCACACGTTCCGCTCTATTCCAAGAGCTTCGTCAGGCTATTTGTAATCCATTTGGTTGCACTCCCGCTATTGTTTTTAAACGGTAACCAAGTGGGCGTTAACGCGTTACTCGAGAACTCCGTCTCACTCTCTACATTGGATCATTTGATCACTACTGCCTTTCTGACCAAACACGTCATAGTCATGTGACTCTGAATGAGCTGTGATTGAGATATTTCTAAAGCTCTAAAGTTGCACTCAGAATAATATCCGCCATCTTTGAAGGTCTAAGAGTTTACGTGATCTCCCAATAAGAAAGGCTGGTGCCTCTATATTTGGAAAGGACCTCTCGCACTCACTCGGTTAATATCCACTTGGTTAGTTACAATCTAGATAACATTTTGCAGGAATATTCCACTAGTGTGATATCTATCGTTATGATAGGCTCGAGAGAACAGAATTACAATTTCCGTTCTCACGCCTATACAGCTCCCCGGTGATTACCATTATATGCAGAAACAAAGGAATGCAGTTTAAGTTACCTTTCCACATACTATCATGCACCTGGTGGCACTGATGTGTTAATATCCTGCACTGCCATGTTATACTAAGTTCTTAATTGCTTCCTAATTGGTTCTTATAGCCATAATCGGAAAGCTAGTGCTCGTGCTCATGTAATAATTGATTCCAACAATAAGTGGAATCCACATATGTATATGTATTTCTGAAAGTTAAATAGTTTGTTTATGCATGTTCAATTGTCTATGCATAAAGCCATGCAAATTTGCATTAATATAAAGTGCAATAAGCTTGTGCAAATTAGTTATTTAAAGTGCCAGTGCATTATTCATAGTATCATATACAATGTAAAAACATAAGGTGCTGACTGTATGTTAAAAGTACTTATCTCATTCTCTAAAAAACAGGTACACAATATATTGAATTTTTAGGATACAGTTTAGATGTCCATATGTCAAGTCATATTCTCCTAATAATACATCAGAAAGAGAAGTCACGTTCATAGTTATTTTTCAATTGGCTCTGAGCAGATTTAAAAGAGATACCAGTAGCTTCATCAATTTCATTTCTATTCATACAGGAACACATATAATTCTGAATCAATATTCAATCCATTAGGTTTTAGTGAATCAAGTTTACAAATTAGAGTGGCTTCAAGTTGGCGTAATTTGAGTTCTCTGTTTCCCATTCTTTGATGCTGGGGAACATGTGCCAAACCCACAAGAGACATTGCTTTCACATCACTATTGTGTTTTTCTTCAAAGTGAATTGGTAGTGAATAGGTTTGGTCCTTATTTTGTATTGCCCGATAGTATTGCAAAATACGCAGTTTAAGGGACCTATTGTGGATCAAATGTAATGTAGTCCACAACTGCATGTAATAGCATACACTACATACTTGGTAATGCATGTTATCTTGTGTTTATATTTCCATGATATCCCTTTACTACTCACAAACGGTACTTTGGTTACATGATTACACATTTTGCAATCTCCACATTTGTTAAAGCCCACCTGATAGCTCCTATTCTGGAGCCAATTTGAGTCATTCTTTTTTGTTTTGACCGTACTTGGTGCTAAAATGTTCTTAAGCGTTGGTGCTCTGCGGAACGTTACACTAGAATGTTCACTTAATACTTCATTGAGGTCTGTATCCGTAGTTAATATATTCCAATGCTTCTGCATTATGGTCTTGATTTGTTCTGCCTGTTGATTATATCCTGTGATAAATCTGATCACTTTATCTTTGCTTTTTAACACAGGATTGAGTAAGTTAGTTCTTTTAACTTTTTCTGCCTTCATATAACCATCAGTTATAGTTTTTTTAGCATTGTAGTGGCAAGCTAAAGTGTGTTTCTGGCGGCTCTGAAAATGTCCCCAATTTAAGAATTGGCGAGCTGGTGGAGGGTAAAAATAGGCATTTGGAAAGTAAATTGCATGTTCATAACTATTATGCTTTTTGTATAAACAGTTAAAAAATTGACACACACCCATGCAACATGGTGCAAACCTGGCTGTCGTTTTATTAAATACCACATGATTAGCTGAAGTGGAATATATATATTACATGGCCACGGTAGTGGCCATGTAGTTATGGTTCAGTTGCTGTTTCCATAGGAAGAGCACTTTTTGGGCGGCTTATAACTTCGCTCCCCTGGACGAATCCTCACCAAACTTTGGGAAAAAAGTATATGGGCCACTCTGAATTTCTTTTGATGTTTGGTCTGGAGGGGGGAAAGTTATAGGGGGGGGTCCCAAAACGTCTTTTTTTCCCATAGACTGAATGGGGGAAAAACTACAAGCCAAACCGTTGGACGGATTGTCACCAAATTTGTGGCAGGGGCAGGGGCTTGGACTCGAAAGCGTGCTTTAGTAAATTTGGTGACAATCCGTCCAGTACTTTCTTTTAAAATGATCAAAAAATATGTCTCAATAAATTAGTGATATCTATGTCCGCTCCCCGGTCACATTTCCCTGTTTGCTCCGCGGACATGATACTGATTGGCCATGGGGGTGGCGTCATCACTGCGGAAACGCGACGTCTTCGCCGATTGGCTACAGCGAGCCGTGATGTACGTAAGAATGTGTGGATGCGCCCTACATCTTGGATCCGAAGACAGCTCGCTACTTACAAGAGGCAAAATGCTGTTTTCGAAACTGTTTTGCTCTTTTACGGTGCGTGGGGAGGAGCGCAGAGTAAGACATGGGTTAAATACAGTATTTGTTTGGCCGGCAGATGTTAATGATGTATTCGCCATGGGAAATGGTGTTTGGGAAATGATTTTGATTTCCTACAATGCTTGGGGAGGTTTAAACAGTAAGAGACAGATGAAATACTGTACTTGTTTGGGCGGCAATTGTCTCTTATGTATTCTACAGTGGCGCCTTCTTCAGGATGTTTGTACGTGCAAAAAATGAGGGATCTATTAAGGCTACTATTTGAGTCTGTGCTGTGTACAGGCACTTGAAAATGTTTGCAGGACATGCGTGGCGTTAGTCACCATTGCTTTTGAGTGTATTTCCCTATTACATTACATTTTCCTATGGGTGTTTTATTGATTAGTACGCCACCATGGACGTGACATGCTGCAGTGGTTGTGGGCAGGGCCTAGAGTCTTGGATGCATGGCCGTAGGCCGAAGGCCATACTTCCAAGACTGTAGGCCCTGTCCACAACCACCGCTGCATGTCACGACCATGCCTACACGTGTAGTATTGATTATCGCTTACATGGTTGAGGGGAGAGTGTACAGTGTTGGATGCATGGCCAAAGGCCATGCACCCAACAACAAAGTTGTAGGCACTGGAGTTATACGCCAGTGCACATCAATACATTGCAATAATATCTATGCACAAACAGCTAGGAGTGCAGTGTCTGGCCATGAATAAGTGAAGCATAGCACACGTATCAATAAACCCGTACAACTGTACATCAATGAGGTGATTGTGGGCAGGATGTAGAGTTTTACTTCTATGGCTGCAGCCCGTAGCCCACACATCATACTCCTAAAACCCTAGGCCCTGCCCAGAAACACCACTTCATATTACTGCAATGCATACACTCGTCCTATAGGTAAGCATGTGAGATGGTTCTGGGGAGGGTGTACAGTGTTGGTTGCATGGCCGAAGCACATGTACTCAGAAACGACCTTGTTAGCGGTGGAGGTATAAGCCATTGTACACCTATACATTCAAAAGTACATGGACATATATCTTATCCTCTAGGTCCTGCCATCACCCACTGAAGCACATTACACAGGGACGTTAGTGACTGTGTTGCTTTGGTGGAGTGGCTGTTTCCATAGAAAGAACTGTTTTTGGCTGCCTTATAACTGTCCTACCCTTGTACGAATCGTCGCCAAACTTTGAAAAAAAAATATATCTGACACTCTGACTTTGGTTGGCAAGTTTGGTCATGTTTGGTGAAGGGGGCCGGAAGTTATAAGGGGGGGGTGTTCTCAAAACGTCTTTTTTCCCCTTACACTGAACGGGGGAAAAAGGTTGTGCTCACCACCATGTGGCTCTTTCCCAGATTGTTTGCAGAACAGCGTGCTGTAAGGTGGCTTTCTTCGGTGGCCCCCTATCTTTTACAAATGTTTTCTTGTGCGCGGATAACGCCAGAAACACCTCCAAAACAAGACAGCATTAGACTTCTCACACTCAAGTAATAGTATTTCTCAAGGTGACCTTTGAGGGGGGCCAATGAGCTATGGAAGCACAAAATGAAAAAATGCAGTTTTCTTTTCTGCAAAATGATACATTTAAATGGAAGTTCGTGCTCACTGCACCACAACCAATTACAACGTGTGGATTAAAATGTGTTTTGGACTAATATTTCCCTCAAATTGGCCTCTTCAGTTTTGAAAACTAAGGCCATCATCTGCACTGTTTGCTTGAAACAGTGCTTCTGCAGCTGTATGGAAGTAGAGGTTCTCATAATTAGATTTCATTATGTTGCTTCAAAGCAAAGCAAGAATGTATTTGCCTTCTGAGTGAAGGCCACACAAGCTGCTTTTTTGGTTGACCACTCAGTACGCCCGCGCATCCGCGTGAATGTAAAGGGGCAATTGTTTTTTGACCTTGAGCCCAAGAGAAAATTGCTTGCTATTCACGGAATGAAAGGGTAAAAAAAAACAGCAATTGATAAGGTTATGTTTTAAAAAGTTTGTAAGGGACATGCATGTCAGTCAACGAAGATTCTTCGCTGCGAACACATTCGTGACTGATTTGCCGAAAAAGAATGGAGGCTGTAAATATTTTGTAAGTTTACTTTGGCCCACTGTACAGTGAACCGTGCTTTATTTTTACATAACTGCACATCAATTTGTGCTAATATAATTGACGTATTATTTTTCTGCCCTTGTACAATTTTCCTGTAATGTTGCAGAGTGCAGAGGTTGCTCATTTGCAGGGTATGACTGCACTCAACCTTTTTTACTATTTATATTTCTAATTTGAAACGCTTACTTTGTCCACATAGGTTTGTGTATAACTTTGCACGGTTTTTTGGTCTTCTTTGAAATGACGAGACGTAATTTTTTTTATTTGTCCACTCTTTTTTGTTTCATACCTAAATTATCGTCTTTCTGTGTACTTGCCATTTTGTTTTCTCTTACGGTGCATGCAAAATTTCGCCGTTTCCAACCTCCACCTATAGGTACACTTGATCATTAGTAAGATGTTACTAAAATGTCAACTTTCAGCACGTATTTTTGTGTAGCACTTTGCACAATTTCTATTTGATCTTTTAAAACATTTTGGTACAGGTTGGTTACTGACACTTATTTTTTGTACCCTTTCCAACCTAGGTATATTTTGCTGTACTGTACGTGCCATGGTTTTCAAATCCCGAGTCAGGGCTTCTTCGGACGGCAAATACAACTGCTGGTGAGCGGTTGCCTGTCTGTAACAATAATGTGGAATGACACTGTAAGCCCGCTTTGTCCGTTCGCTGAACTCGCTATTCGGAGCAACGTGACATCATTTATGGTGCTGTAGGTTCAACGTCATGACGACTTCTGGGAAATAACTGTGGAAACAAAGCGAGTGCTTCAACGAAGACCCCAAAATGTTTGTTTGAGCAAAAAAAACAACCTCCTCATCTTCAACATTTGCAATGCCTCCCTAACCAGCATTGTAATCATTGCATTGAGTATGCGCTTATTCCGATGGTCTCTGCAAGTTTGTTATTAAATAAATCTACTTTGTAACCTGTAAAATGGTCACGTGTTCTTTGCCATTCCACTGTTTTATTTGCAAATGTAACTTATTATCTTGTACGTCGCTGATTGTTTATTTACAGGTTTTGCGTCACGCCACGTACTTGTGCTTTTTGCAACCTACAATGGAAAGGGAAGTGGAGCAATGTATGCAATAACCGCCTTCCCTTTCTATGGCGGCCCTCTTGAAAGAGGATTTTCTTTTGTGATCCTTACTGCCAATGTGGCCTTGGATTACTACAAGTACACGTCCTTTTTAGTAGCGCACGTTACTGCATTCGTAATTTAGACTATTTCTGGCAAAGATTATTGCGCCTATGTACTTTACAGAGAAATAAGTAGTACGTGGAGCGTATTCAAGTTTTTTTTTTTCAATTATACTGTGAAAGGTCGTTAATAACCCATTATTAACTTTGTTTACGGGTGGCTTTATTTTTTGCCACGGCAGGCAATAAGGTAATATGCGACCGGCATTGAGCAAAAAGGCATCAAACGGTAATATGAGTGACTGTATGTGTGGCAACACATTTTTTCTTCTGTTATGTGCAAGGTAGCAACTCAGTTTCTTATGCTTTTGCATTACACCACTGCTGCTGTTTCTTAGGGAGGAAGGCTGCATTTAGCTGATGTCTTTTTCAGATAAGTACAACTTTCCCTACCAATATATAATGTGTAGTGCATTGGCAATCGCTGCATACCAATACGTGTTGGCGTTGTGTAAGGCAAATGTTGAAGGTGGACGTTCCTACATGATTATAAAATCTATTTCCACATTGCCCAACAGGCATACTTCGTTCCAGTAAGGGTACTGATTCTGGGACACGTCACGGTGCTGTACGACATTATTTTTTTCATGTGGCATTCTTCGGAAGCTATATACTGTTTACCAAACAACCCCTCCTAAAGGGACATTTTGGTTATGTTGCACTACTGAAAATCTGTGCCATGCCATACAACAGTTTTTTCTTAGCTACACCTTATACTTAATTTGTACTACTAAAAACCCGTCCAATTCACGCACAAAAACCTTTGTTAAGAGGACGTTATGGTTAAGTTGCGCTACTAAAAACCTGTGAAATTCCCTAAAAAAAACATTATCATCATGACATTATGGTTCGCGGTAAAACAGAAAAACCCCTGAAATTCGCCAGTTATGGTAGCCTAAGCAACCATAACTGCCTGCACTACTGTGCACTGTTAACACTAACACAAGCTAAGCAAGCATAACTCGCGCCACCACCGTGCACTGCTAAGACTAACACCCAGGACATCAAAGATGACATCACAAATATCATTCCTGACATCACTGATATATATCATTTTTTTTGCAATAGGGGGAGCGCTTTTTTAACTATGTCTTGTTTACTTCGGGGACCTGCATGTAGCTTCTTGTTCTATATATTTGTGTTATTCCCTTCATTTTCTGACATTGTTTTACTATTCCTCAATGTTTTGAAATTACTGGTCTAGACTACTGTGTGCTCTGGATCTGTTATGCTGCTTTTTTGCCTTTGGTTTTGGGTACTCTGACATCATGGTCTGCATTTGCACTTTGATGAACTAGCTGCTATTTTCTGCAATTTTTGCACAGTCTATCAGGTTGATGTACCTGCACTTTATAACATCCTCTACTTTTGAGGTTGGGTAGGCACACTGTTGCCTGCTGCTCTATTTGCTTATTTGCACTGTATAATTGACATCTGACGATCTAGCTGCTATTTTTGCTGTTTGCACAAATTATCTTGCTGGCTGTATTACCTTGCTGACATTTTTTAACATTTAGGTCCAGTCCCACTGTTTTTAACCTGATTTTACATCTAATCTTGGTTGACCAGTTTTATTGTTATTGTATTGTATTTTCTACTTAAGTGTCGGGAATGATATGTTAGTTCATGAGGCTGATTATGCATTTACATGGGGTGATTTTTAATGTTGGTTTATTTATTTTGAGTGTGGCTTATTACATCTTCCATGCTATGTGGTCATCATACTGCTATTTTATGCACTGTGCATTGATGTTTAGCGAGGTCCTCATATAGGTATTGATACATGTATAAGGGTTTTTTCCCTATTTGGAGACTGTGGTGTTACACACTATGTATTACACCTTGGTCAGTTTTACTTTACTTCCACTGATCATTGACAGAAGCGTTTGTAAAAGCACTGTGCTTTCATTCTTCTGTTTCAGCATGTTCACACACACCCTTCCAACATGGCCGCCCCTGTTCCCTCTTGTGTTGGTAGCAGCTGTTGCCATTGACATAGTTAAGGGACTGTTGTTGGTGGTGTATTTATCACTGTCCAACCCTTTCCCCCTCACGTGATCAAGCGCTCAGTATAGCGCAAAACGCGTTGTTTGCAGGCTGCTTAACTTAGGCGTCCTGCTGTTCTGTCTTCTATGTGCTGCTTTGTGTCGTGCATTTGTTTTTTGCACAGTGCATTTGTTTTTTTATTCTGTATTAACATTAAAAGACATCAGTAATTGTTTCACTGTGACTGCAGTGTTTTTTCCGACCCTCTACTGAACCGGGCATTTGTTTTGTTGTGCCTGCGGGAGTGCGATTTGCTTTTTCCTCCTTTTCTGCTATATATATATATATATATATATATATATATGTGTATATATATTCAGTAAAAAAACTTTGTTAAAGGGACGTTATGGTTAAGTTGCGCTACTAAAAACCTATGAAATTCAGTAAAAAAACTTTGTTAAAGGGACGTTATGGTTAAGTTGCGCTACTAAAAACCTATGAAATTCAGTGAAAAAACGTTGTTAAAGGGACTTTATGGTTCAAAGTAAAACCGAAAAACCCCTGAAATTCGACAGTTATGGTAAGATAAGCAACCATAACTCGCGCCGCCACCGTGCACTGCTAACACTAACACCCAGGACATCAAAGATGACATCACAAATGGCTCTTCTTTGTTCGGGAAAAAGGCGGATGACAGTTTAGAGAAACTGCAAACTTCAAAAGCAGCAGCAAAATCCCTAGGAGCTGCAATCCGTCAGACATCTTTTCGTCCCACAGGAACCTCTGCGAGGGGCAAGTCCTTTCGCTTCTACTCCGCATTCGGAAGAGGTAGAGGACGACCGGCTCAAAGGGGACAAAGAAGAACTACCCGAGGTGGACGAGGTAGATATTCAAAAGCCGCAGCAACAGCAGGTGCCTCTTTACCATCGGCATCTGCATCAGCCGCCCCAAAACCACTCTGAGGACTTCCCTCACAGGACACCTGTAGGAGGCAGGTTGACTCAACATATGGCGGTATGGCAGGCTATCACGTCAGATGCTTGGGCATTGGAAACAGTTGCCCAAGGTTACTGCCTACCTTTCCTACGTATACCTCAGAGTCATCCAACGGGGATCAGCTCTCAGAAAGCTCCAGATCCGCTCCTCTTGCAGGAAATTTTAGACCTGCTAGAGAAAGGTGCCATAGAACCGGTACCTGTAGCGGAGAGGAACAAGGGCTGGTACTCCCCTTACTTTCTCATTCCGAAGAAAGACGGAGGACTGAGACCCATCTTGGACTTGCGAGAATTGAACAAATTCCTCAGGAAAGACAAATTCAAGAAGGTCACTCTTTCTCAGATCCTCCAGGCCCTTCAGTTCCAGGACTGGTTGGTATCTCTGGACCTTCAGGACGCTTATTTCCATGTGCCTATCCATCTCAAACACAGGAAATACCTGAGGTTCGCAATTGGCAACTCTCACTATCAATTTCGAGTGCTGCCATTTGGGCTGACCTCCGCCCCGAGGGTCTTCACCAAGTTAATGTCGGTAGTGGCAGCAAGTCTAAGGAGGGAAGGGATTCAGGTCTACCCCTACCTGGACGATTGGTTGATCAGGGCTGTTTCTTCGGAACAAGCTCAGATCCAGCTAAATCACGTGTGCCACTCCCTTCACAGACTGGGCTTCTCCCTCAATTTAAAGAAGTCACAAATGATACCATCGCAGAGACTCCAGTTCATAGGAGCGATCCTGGACACTTCCCTGGGAAAAGCCTTGCCACCGGAGGTGAGGGCTCAAGATATTCTACAGATGGTTACCAAGTTCCAACATGCCCAACGTCTCCCAGCCTTCGACTTTTTGAGGTTGCTAGGCCTCATGGCATCCTGCATTTTCCTAGTGCCCGAGGCTCGTCTGAGAATGAGATCCCTCCAGTGGGCAGTGAGGACTCAGTGGTCACAATTCTCAGGGAGAATGACAGATCTTCTTCAGGTTCCCGACAGAGTAGCTCGAGACCTTCAGTGGTGGGCCTGTCAGGAGAACATTCTGAAAGGAGAACAGTTTTGGCAACCCTGGCCGGAGATAACAGTAGTCACGGATGCCTCACTCATGGGGTGGGGAGCCCACGCCAACGACTTGACCATCAGCGGTCGTTGGTCTCCATCGGAGTCCAGACTACATATCAACCTGTTAGAGCTGAGAGCCATCAGACTTGCGCTGAAGGCGTTCCTGCCAGCTGTACAAGGGAAAAACGTCCTGATAATGACGGACAACACGGTGGCCATGCATTACCTCAACAAAAGAGGAGGCGTAGCATCACTACCCCTGTGCAGAGAGGCGATGCAGCTCTGGATTTGGGCAATCCAAGAAGGAATCTCTCTATCGGCAGTTCACCTAGCCAGAGAGAAGAACTTGACAGCGGACGCTCTGAGCAGGCAGAGCACAGTCTCCCACGAGTGGGAGCTAGCTCAGGAAGTCCTTCAAGAGATCTTCGCCCTTTGGGGAACCCCTCAGGTAGATCTGTTCGCCACCAGCCTCAACAGGAAATGCGATCTGTTCTGCTCAAGGGAATTTCCCCCGAGAGGAGCTCTGGGAGACGCGTTCAGAGTGGACTGGGAGTTTCCGCTTCTGTACGCGTTCCCACCGGTCCCTGTCATTCTTCAAATGATCAGGAGGTTGAGAAGATTCCGGAGAACCATGATCCTAATTGCCCCGGATTGGGACAGGAGAACGTGGTACCCGGACCTTCTAGACTTCTCCATCTGCCCTCCAATTCGACTTCCACTCAGAGAGAACCTACGCTCACAGAAGGGAGGTCAGGTTCTCCATCCAGACATCAAAACCCTCAACCTTCACGCTTGGCTTCTGAAAGGCTGAGGTACAAGGATTGGGACCTCCCTGATGATGTTATGGAGGTGTTGCTTTCGGCAAGGAGGCCAGCAACAAAGTCTTTATACCGCTGCCGTTGGAACAGATTTTGCAGCTGGTGTAGAGAACAGAATATCGACCCTTTTTCATGTGGTACACCAGTGGTTTTGTCCTTCCTACTATATTTGGCAAATTCAGGCCTTCAAGTTGGCACCATTAAGGGCTATCTCGCAGCGCTATCCATCTTTAAGCGCACTGCGGAAGAACCATCCTATTTCAAGTTACCCTTGGTAATACAATTTCTTAAGGGGTTAACCAATGTTTATCCCCCAAGACCATTCCAAGTTCCCCTATGGGATTTAAACTTAGTCCTAACTTTCCTGATGGGCACACCTTTCGAACCACTCCATTCTTGTTCGTTAAGATTCCTTACCCTTAAAACTGTTTTATTAATAGCACTTACATCTGCTAGAAGGGTGAGCGAATTACAAGCTCTTTCTTGTAAACCCCCTCACACTATCTTTCACAAA
This sequence comes from Ambystoma mexicanum, assembly GCF_040938575.1. Classification (NCBI taxonomy): domain Eukaryota; kingdom Metazoa; phylum Chordata; class Amphibia; order Caudata; family Ambystomatidae; genus Ambystoma; species Ambystoma mexicanum. Next base: position 1,245,680,413 of record NC_090925.1, on the reverse strand, counting down.
GACAAAGTTGTCCTGCAAGTGAAGCCTAATTTCCTCCCAAAGGTGGTTTCTGAATTCCATACCACTCAGAAGATTACCCTACCATCTTTCTATCCTCCTCCTGACCCGGGGAAAGAGGAAGAGAGGTTACACAGGCTAGACCCTAGAAGGGCTTTAAGTTTTTACATCAGCCAGGATAAGACAGGCAGACCAGCTGTTTGTGTGTTACACAGGTCACAAGCTGGTGTCACCAATAACTAAACAGACCATTTCCAGATGGATCATTCTGGCCATTCTGGAATGTTATAAATTGGCAGGAAAAGAGCCCCCTCAAAGCCTTAGGGCTCATTCGACCAGAGGTATTGCAGCTTCATCGGCCCTCAAAAGAGGTGTGCCGGTTAAAGACATCTGTGCGGCCGCTACATGGTCGTCTGTCTATACCTTTACACGATTTTACAATTTGGATTCCTCCTCCAGTCAAGAGACTAGGTTTGGAAGGGCTGTACTGCATTCTATTCATCAATAGAAGACAGCATGAAGTCAGTACTCCCTCCTCCAATAATAGAATACTGCTATGGGAGCATATCTAAAATGAGGAATACGTCGGAGGACACAATCCCTTCGAAGAACAAGTTACTTCTTACCTTGTAACGTTCTTTCGACGGGGTGTTCCTCCGACGTATTCCTCATCGACCCTCCCATCCATCCCCGCAGTTCTACTTCCCTTGTTGTTGCAGCTTACGCTCCTTCAGGGTGATTAGTTTAGTCCAGAAAGCATTATTGTGGGCTACAAAACGCAACTGAGCAACGGGCGCTGCGCACGGCCTTTATAGCCCTCTAGAGAGAAAAAAATTTCCGTGGCCAGCAGAGCTGGAAGGAGATATCTAACATGAGGAATACGTCGGAGGAACATCCCGTCGAAAGAACGTTACAAGGTAAGAAGTAACTTGTTCTTCTGTATACATTTAACATATACATTTTTTTTATTACAGACCATACAAAAATTCCAAGCATCTCACAACAACAATCAGAGGATATCACTCTACAGCAGATTAATCAAAAAATGGACGACCTTATGCAAAATTTTATGGATTTGAAAAACTTTGTGGAAAATTATGTGAAACCCCCAACAGCACACCATTGTCCAACCTGCACTTGTCCCCCCTCACCCTATCCCACGCAGTTAACCCCAAACCCTGTCTATGGACCAAAGCGTTTCGATGAGCTTTCCTTCCCTTCTTCACCTGATCCCAGTTATCTAGAAATCCCTAATTCTCCTGTTTTGTTTCCGTTTCTGCCCCACCTTCCCAGTCATAATTGTATATATATATGAAATAAAGTTACTTTTCTTATATTGTGTTTTAATTACTTTCAGTTCCTTGTGATAAAACCAATTTAGGTGTCCACGGACACCGCGGTTGTTCGGAAATGTTCGTAAAGAAACGAAAATGTGACTGTCCTGAGGACACTTCATCTGTCTGTAATGTTCTCATGCAAGTTGAAAATGTTCTAAGAACACTCGTAGTGTCCTGAAATGTTCGTAAATAAACGAAAATGGAGGTGTCCTTAAGAACACTATGCCTATTCATAGTGTTCGATAGCAAACAGACACTGTTCTAAGAACACTCGTAGTGTCCTGAAATGTTCGTAAATAAACGAAAATGGAGGTGTCCTTAAGAACACTATGCCTATTCGTAGTGTTCGATAGCAAACAGAAACTGTTCTAAGAACACTCGTGGTGTCCTGAATTGTTCGTAAATAAATGAAAATGGAGGTGTACTTGAAACGCTATGTTTGTCCGTATTGTTAGCAAATAAATTAAACTGTGCTAAGAACAAACGGCTGTCCGTAACTGTTAGTTTTACATGTGACGCACTTTTAATTAGTTCAGGACCCAAACACTGTCCGCAGAACATCAACACGCATGCGCAAAACAATGTCCGTACATTGGGTGTCCTGCGGACGACCGCTACCTTAGCGAACATGCTCACAAAACAATCATGTGACCGTGCCCACGCTCATCTCGTGCTCTAAATGCGGACACTGTTCGTGTCCCCGACCAGTTTAAAAGTACATTGCCAAGTAATCCACAATATTTCTCATTAAAAAATCACCATACCACAAATCCCACATACTAATCCTAACTTTCCACATAGTTTTTGTGACTTTTTGAACCTTTTTTGATATTCGATCTGTCTTGCGGACGGCGTGCATGTCCGCGACCCACGCACAAGCACCCCGATATAAGACCACGCCCTAGAGCGCATTCTCATTGTGTTTCTGACTATTCCACAGAGCACACTGCATTTTGCTGCATACTTTGCAGATTTTGAGATTTCCATCTCCAAGCCTATGACATCCATGGCTCGACTATTACCACATGGTGCTACATCTGCCTCAGCACCACCCCCACCCCCTCCACCACCACCATTTCCCCAAGGGCCTGAAGAGGGGAACAGGAGTGAGAATACAGAGGAGGAAGAAGAGGATGACGAGAATGAGGTAGAGGAAATCCCTACTACCCACCCTTGGCGTGAATCTTGGGTGTGGCGATTGTTTACCATTCATGGAAACGGTCCTAAGTCTCATGCGAACCGTGTCACCTGTAATGAATGCAAAATGGTACTCAGTCGTGGGAAGCATGGTTCGTATAGCTTTGGGACCACTACCATGAAGCGACACCTGCGCTCATTCCACACTGGGGCCATTCGCAAGGTTGTACCTTGCGAGAAGCGTAGTAGGTTGATTGCCTCTACTTCATTCTCCGTTCCTGATCCTGTCACCACAAGGAACACCTCTGTGGGACAGCGTCTTCCTCAAGCTGCCTCACAGGCCATACAGAATTCTGATGACCCTTACCTTTCGAGGGTCACAGTTGTATGTGTGTACTGTGACACAGTACTCTGCAGGGGGGAACGACTTCGGAGTGCTTTTGAGACGATCGTCTCAGATCACCAGAAGACCTGCTCACTACCCAAATAAAACCCACTCTACATCTTCCTCTCTCAGCTCGCCCTTTCTTATCCCTGTGGTTGGTGTCCCCCTCCCTTTAGCCTCCTTTCCCTCCTCTCCTAGTGTGTCGTGTATAAAAAAGAACAAAAAAAATACAAAATAACAAAAATCAAAAAAAAAAATAAGGCTCTTTTCAGAGCCGCTTTTCACAGTTAAAAAATAGAAGTGAAGATACATAAAGCATAGCCATTTCCATTTCGTGAAAGTCCGCGGATGGTCCGTGAACAGAAAAACAATTGCATTGCTACCCTATTGAAACCAATGCATTTTCCTCTAACAGGAAGTGGTGGCTCTGAAAAGAGCCTTTGGGAGGTGTTTGAATGTAAAACATTTTAACTACGTAAAACGTACTTCAAAACGAATGCTGTATTTCTAAAAAAGGTCGCAATGCATTTTGTACATTTCTCAGAAAAATCTGATTGCCAGCAAAAGTAAGATGGACTCCATCTTTGCGAAAAATGTATGTACTACGAAACAAAATATTAACATTGTTAAAAGAGTACATGCCAAAATCTCTTAGGAAGGCACAAACAGCCTTATTAACATTACGCCTTGCTTTCTCCATTTGTGGACCACATGAGAAAGAACGAAGCCACACTTGTCTCTGCGCAATCCATGAAAACATTATTTTAGAGTTTGGAAACATGTCCATTATCTTCTGAAGTCCTTCTTTCATTGCAAATTGCAAAGAAATTCCAGACACATGTCCTAAACTGTTCCCTCCACAATGAATTACAATTAAGTCTGGATGTTCCTCTATCTTCAAAGTTGCACAGAGAGGTAGCAAGTCCAACCACTTCATTCCACGCACTCCATGCCAGTGCACTTCCACTTGTGGGAATCCAAGATCTATAGATACTCCACAGCTTTCTGCATGCACCTTCAACCAATGAATCCACGAGTCTCCCAAAATCCATACAATCTGTGTTTTGAAACACTCAGCCATAGCTATCTGTTCTTCTCTCTGCAAAAACAATATCTGAGAAAACCTCTCCAAGCACAACACACTCACTAAACTTTACTGACCAATCCCTTGCTTCATCCAATCTCATTTCCATACCTCCCCTCCCCAAATTCCCCGGATGTAATACACGGTGTCCTAGAACTACCGCCATTTCCGCGAACGTATCATAACATGTACAGCCCTTCTACCATTTCGATTTCACTCTCTGCCATTCCCTCATTGGATGTAGCTAAGCAATCACATGACCATCCACCAATCAAATCCAATAACTCTACATGTAACTGCATCATCATAGAGCAGCACTACAAATGTACGGTGTATCTCTCGGAGTACAAGTCTCATACCATTGACAACCACGATCTACGAGAAATACTATACAAATCTCCAATATTTCTACTTGCAGCTTGGTCCATATCCATATACATGAACAGAAAGTACAGGTATGCATATTTTCTACACAGTACATGAACACATTTTCTAACCGACTTTTACCTTCTATAATCTGAAAAATTAATGGACGATCATTGTTTCATTGTCCTAAAATGACCTGTTACTTACAAACCTTTATATCATTTAATTTCTTCATACACACACACACATGCAAATACTATTAAACTAACATTTTCGAAATAAAATATATACACGACATATAATCACACAAAATAACATACACGCTCTATGATCAAATCTCAAACAATAATATTTGTACAAACACATAATTGGTTTTAATTTTTTTCGTTTATATAAGTACTTACATACATTTATATAGGACAAGCAGACTATGACATTCACTCACTATTACGTGGAAAAGCTTAGTTACAAGAATAGTGCTATACGTTGGTAGATTATGAATTCCACAAACCATAGTAAAGATATTTTCTTTCCTACTCTTAGTCATAATATAGTTTTAATGGTTTTCAGGAAGGCGCTGAGCATTTCAATTTAAATAAATGTATGTCTAAAATGAAAACAGTGCTATATAGCAACCAAATGACTAATTTCTTTATTTTACAATTGCAGTGAAGCCACTTCTCCTGAATAGAAGCAGCCGATTTTGATTTACAAAGAACAACTAAGAAGCAAACTACTCATTTTTGAAAAAAAAGTAAGTAGATTGTTACCATAATATTTGATTTATAACTCACATGCACTGTACAGTGCATTCATGGTATTTCTGTGCCTAAAAATAGAGATTCTGCACCATTCTGACCAAAAATCCCCCACGTCTTAAACAGTGATCTCCTGTCAGAATGGCCCTCAAATTCCTATTTTTCGGCACACAAATTACCCAACTCAGCCACTAGAATGTAGACGTTGTAGAACAAACAACTGTTTTAATTGTATCGCTTTACCTATATTATTTATTCTTCTCCACACCACCAGCTTACTTTTTTCTGTCATCTGAACCACAGTTTAGTAACACATTAATTGAAGAATACCCATCCCTGGTAGTTCAACTTCCCAATTCACAATCACACACCATTACATACATCGTTATCATCTTACTCAAACAATCATGCACACAACACACATGCATTGCAGAAAACCCCAACCCATACCTTCTGTATTTTTTTCAACAGACGCTACAGAATGGCCACCAAAAAGCAACTCCGTAGAAAGGGACGCAGAAGTAGAGCAAATGAAAAGAAAAGTCTCCAACATAAACACCCATCTATAGCAGAATTTGTAGAAAACGTTGAAACACAACAGCTAATACAGTCATGTTGTGAAACAGAAGAAGTTTCTAGTGCAAAAACTTTGCCTCCTCTATCACAAAGTAAAACGACCCAAAAAACTATTAACAGAAAATCAACTATCACTACAAATAAAACGTCTTCTATAAATCTTCATATAGTACAATGTAAGCATACCAAGAAAAGTATATTAGCCAAAATGTTCCGTCACAAAGTCCTTCAAAATCTGATAAAAACAGGAGAGAAACCAGGTTCAACACTTCAAACCTATCGTAGGAAAGTAATCTTAGAAGTGTTGATAGACAGTGCAATTCTTCTCAAAAGAAACTTATTTATTGTTGTGTTAAACAGAATTAAACCACTAACAAAACTAATAACTAAACTTCAAAAAAGACTTCACAATAAACGAAAGGTGAACAGAAATAACTTCTTAAATATCTGTGGAGGTGAATGGAGTCACACTACAAGCACAGAACCATACTTTAATGAAGAAGCATACAAACAAAAGCAAACAAATACAATTGCCATACATAGCAGTGGTCAAGGTTATGAAAAAGTTAATAATACCATAATGGAACAAGAAGTACTCCTTACAAAAATATGCCCGGAAAACTTAGATTTACCCCCCCCCATTCGACTGAATCAGAACATCTAATTTACATATGGCCATGCACGTCAATGTGTAACATTCCCAAAAAAATGTTCCAATCTTTACGCCTATTCCTCAATCAATATGTGAAAAGCAAAGACAAAATCAAAATTAAAATACTGCAAAGTATGGATGCTTGTCCAGTACGCAAGCACACAGGACTGCAAGGACATTCGTTGGCCTGCATATCAGGAGCTACTTGCAAAACAACCTTCCATGATATCAAAAGGATATCAACACATCATGCAAGTATAAGAAATCTAGTTTATAAACTGTATTATGCAAAAATTCCTGCTTTAGCACTAGCCAATTTAAATAACATTCTTCTACATGGTACACCAAAAGACCTACTAGAAGAAATCGAGTATATACAGAAAAAATATTTTGGAAATGAAACCCACTTACAAGATGAAATAGCTGTCAACCAACTTCGTAACAAATCTGCACATGGCAACCTTTCACTACACACATACAAAAAAGAAATACTAAAATTTCAAAGCACTTCAGCTGAAGTACCAAACCACGTGTGTGTATGTTGCCGCAGAACGTGTTATAAAAGTAACACAAAAACTATAGACCTTTCATACAAAATAGAAGACAATGAAGATTCTAAATGGTTTGAATTAGCTCTCAACCTTATAGCAGAAAATACGAAATAACTGACCCCATAATACTTTGCAGTTACTGCACTACCAAACTTGACAACAACCAAACTCCTTCACGTGCTATTTCAAATAACTTGGAATTACATCCACTACCAAAACTCCTTCAACAACTTAATTTATATGAGAGCATCATAATTCAAACAGTTCATCAATTTCAAGCAATAATACGCCTTCAACCAAAAACTTCAAAATTACCTCCCTCTGAATTAGTGAAAGTTATTCGTGGAAAAGTAGTGTATTTACCATTAGATCTAAAGGAAATGTGCACACTCTAGGAGTGCAACGTCCAATGCAACAATCTTTAATTATCTTGGTAAATGGAGTACCTACAAAAGACAAAAAAATTTGGCAACGACTGGTAGATTTACATAAAGTTAGAGAAGCCCTGCAATATCTCAAAGAGAATAATGATTATTACAAAGAAATTAATATCGAAGAAAACTTTAAAGATACAACTGAAATAATTCAAGAGACACAAGAAACTGGTCAATTTGAGCTCCTAGATCCTGCTACAATAGCAAACACTTTAGACCATTATACAATTCACCCATTGCACTCTAATGACACCATAGAAGATGCACTGGAAACGTACCAAATGCGTCAAACAAAAGAATCACCAATCAGCATATGGTAAAAAAGTATAGAAGCACGTGCTTTTCCTCTACTCTTTCCTACTGGCAAAGGAGGAAGATACAATGATAGACCTGTTCAAATATCAGCATCAGAATATCGCTCATTACGAATGTATTCTGAAGATCCCAGATTTCGACAAAATGTGGAATACATATTCCACCTACTCTTTGAAAGTGAACTAGCAACTTTATGTTACGGAGTTGCGCACATATTAAAATCAGGATCACACTTTCAAAATATGACAGCCACACAATTATTACAAAAAGTTCAACAAAAAGATGAGGTTTTACAGACAAATCTTACAAATCTATTAGCCAATATGCGAGGTACTAAAGAGTACTAGTTTCGACGCCATGGAGATGTACGTTGTATGATCAGAAACCTTGGCCCACCCACTTGGTTGTTACATTAAGTTGCACAGAATATGCATGGGAAGATGTACATGCTTTCCTACGCCTATCAAACGAAAACAAAACAAACATAGATATACTAACACCTGGAGAACTTTGTTCTCAGGATCCTGTAAATGTTTCTAGATATTTTCACCATCGGTTCATTGCTATGCTACATTTTATTTGTAATAAAACTGTTCCTCCTCTTGAAGAAGTGCAACACTTCTTTTGGAGAAAAGAGTACCAAGCCAGAGGAGCGCCACATGTCCACATGCTTTTATGGATTAAAGATGCTCCTAAATTTGGTCAAGACAGTGATGCCACTGTTTTACAGTTTATTGAAAAATATGTCACTTGTGAAATTCCATCAGAATCCACAAATAGTGATCTTCATGCAAAAATCTTACAATTCCAAAGACACAAATGTGGCAAATATTGTCGTCGCAAATACAAAAACAAAGGGAAATACTACACCAAATGGCGATTTGGTTTCCCTAGACCAGTTACAAATACAGGTCAAGTGAACAACCTCATGTCTTCAGTTAGACATAGTGTTAAAGGTAAGTCACCTAAAAATACATATTGCATAAAAAGAAAAGAAGAAGAAAAATATATCAATGATTACAATGCAATCATTGCCCACTTGTGGAATGCAAACATAGATGTGCAGTACATTGCAGACAATTCTACTGCAGTTGCACGATATATCACAGCATACTTAACCAAATCAGAAAAGACAGAGCTCCAAGACCTCTGGAATGACCTGTCATCAGATAAAACAGTGTCTCAGAAATTATACAGCTTGGGCATAAAAATGCTGTCCCATAGAGAATGTGGATCCTATGAAGCAGCTGATCGATTAACTGGTACTGCATTGTATGGTAAATCTGCAAATATAGTATGGCTAAGTCTTGGTCCAGCTAAATCTAGAAAAAGAGTTCTAAAATCATACGAAGATATAGAAACAATAGTCAAACATGATCCCAACAGCCAAGACATTTTAAAAAACAATTTATTGGACACATACTACCCAAACAGGAGTACGACTTTGGAAACCATGTGTCTATACCACATAGCCCAAAACTACACATACAAAAATAATATAAAACCTGATGAGCAAAACCCTAAATACAAAGTGACAAACTGTGATGGCAGCTTAGTAAAACTCACCAAACCAAATTTAATTAATCATATCAAGTTGTCATTAAAGACTCCTCAACATAAAGAAATATATTACATGTCCCTGCTACAACTCTTCAAACCATGGAGAAAAGAAGAAGAAATACTAGATACCTATGACTCATATGAAGACGCTTTCAAAGCCAATGAAAGCAGTATAACTGATGTAAACTTTGCACAGTACAAAACAATGTTGCACAATGAACAGCAACACGAAGAGGAACTCCAGGTCCAACTAGATAAGGACACTCCTGACAGTAGTCAACCTTCTGTCACAGGAAGCCAAGAACCACTGGGAGAACCACTAATAACAAATGAGGCAGAATTAGCTATGATAGAAGTAGAAAGCACCATGTGTCACTATGAAGATAAAGAAGGCTTAACTACACTACAATCAAAACTAAACAAAGAGCAATGTAGCATTTTTCAAGAAATAACAAAAGAAATTGCACATGGTGTGCAATATGAAAACAAAGAATGCACCTGCCAAAATTACAAACCTATTCTATTGTATGTCAGTGGTGAAGCTGGTTCTGGCAAAACATTCCTAATCAAAATCATCAGTAAGTTCCTTCAACAATTGACAAACAACAAACTGTCAGCTGTTGTCACTGCCCCCACAGGTCTAGCTGCCTACAACATAGGTGGTGTCACTTTACACCGATTACTACTCCTGCCAATAGAACACCAAAACAAGTTAGATTATTACAAACTTTCTGCAGAAGCTGCAATGGAAGTACGCAGAGTATTGAAACAAATGAAAATGCTACTAATAGATGAAGTGAGCATGGTGTCCAACCTAATGTTGGCTTTGATTCACCTCAGATTACAAGAAGTACTCAAAACAAACTATGAAGAGCTATTTGCAGGAAAACACATCATTGTTTTCGGAGATCTTCTTCAATTGACATCTGTAAAAGGTGAGCCTATTTTTAAAACATTAGGACACAAACTCTGCCGTAAAACTGTTGGCAGCATTGGAAATGTCAACCTTTGGCAACATTTCCAATACAGAGAATTAACAGAAAACATGCACCAATCTGCAGATCTCACTTATGCCAACATCTTAAAAAGTATCAGAGTTGGTATACTTTCTAGAGAAGCAGAAGCAATATTGAACACCCGGCACATTCATGCACTTTATGGTGATAATGCATGTGCTACAGATGTTATGGAACAATTAGCCCACAAAAATGTCAATTGTATGGCCTTAATGCTAACTCTTGCAAGCTGTTTCAAATTCAATGAAATAGTGTTAAGTAAAGAAATGCAACCAATTATGGAAATTAGCACCACAGACAAACTAGATGTACATGGAATGACACTACCCATGTGTGACCAAGCCACAGCAAGACTAAATAGTTTAGAAAAATCAATCTCAAACACAGCAGGCTTGGAAAAGATATTAAAATTATCCTTAAATTGCAGAGTAATGCTTAAACGTAACCTTGACGTTGCCCAAGGACTAGTTAATGGAGCACTGGGTACAGTTGTTGGCTTTCAAACATACCCACGTGACAACAAAATTCATTTTGTCAATATTCTCTTTGACAACCTTTCAGAAGTAAAAAGAATAGGACGCTCAATAGCTCGATTCCTTCTCTTCAAAGACATGTATGTACGCAGCGAACAATTTTCTCTAACTCTTGCACACGCAGTCACCATTCATAAATCACAAGGTCTTACTCTAGACAAAGCAATGATAGACATTGGTAACACAGTCTTTAAAGAAGGCATGAGCTACGTAGCACTGTCACGCCTACGTACAATTGATGGTCTATTTCTAATAAACTTTGATGCAAGTAAAGTAAACGCTGATATTCCTTGCATTTTAGAATACAATAGACTTTGTTCACTATACACCCCCCATCTACAAACATATCCTGTTCCACAAAAAGGAACATTTTCTAAAAGAAAACTAAATCAAACAGAAATGCAACAGGATGTCACTGCAAATCCTCCAAAGAGACTAAAAGAAACTAAAACTTCATCAAGTACCACAAGCAAAAAAGAATCAATTAGGGAAAGTAAACCAGGTACTTCTTTAAAGAAGAAAGACAAACTCCAAAAAAAGCAGTTAGATACAGAACTACCTGGACCATTTAAATTCTCAAATATAGTTGGTGTAAGTTGCTACGCAAATGTAGCAATGAATATTCTATTTCCATTACCACCAATTGTTGACAACATTTACTTACACAGTACAGACCCATTGTGTTTGCAAATGTTAGTACTTCACAGAAATGCAGCAAACAATCCTGACAACACGTATAGTGTTTTTGGAATAAGACGACAATTGGACTACTGTGCTGGAATGGTGAAATTCACTATAAACTCACCGGAAGATCCACAAGAATTTCTAATGTACTTACTATTAGTACTGGAAAACAAAAACATACCTATAAATGAAATCTTCCAGATTTCATACATGTGG